>NC_137330.1:58676699-59921699 GCF_965287045.1 Carcharhinus amblyrhynchos
CCTGTCTGTGGGAGCTTGAGGTGCATAAATTGGCTGCCGTGATTCCTATATTACAACAGTATTGACACTTCAAAAGTACTTCAGGATGCCTGGGTGGGAAATGGGCTACATAAATGCAAATCTTAAACATATTGCAGCAAGAAATGTGTGTTTGTGTATTCCTGGTGCACAACGTTTGTGTAAAAGATTAGAAATGATCTAAAGTTGTGAAGGCTGCAGTTAACATGTCCTTAACACTCATCATTACTGTTTAGCCAGAATGCCTGGAGCTGGCAGAAATGCCCTGGATTTTAGCATTGGAAGAGTTCTGTCACATGGAAGATGAAGAATTCAAGAAAAATGAAAACTCTGATAGATTATTACTTCCCAAAATAATTGAGAAAACAGTCATTCCTAAAATTGAAGGTAACTTCATAATATCCAAGTTTTTGTTTTGGGTCACAATTATAGCAGACGTTTTCTTTAGTAAATTTAGTATTATGGGGAAGAGAAAAATTGAGATGATTTAACTTATGTTGACAAGTGTATAGTAAAGGTATTTTAGTTTGACTTTTTATAATACTTTTGAAAAAAATGAAATAACTTATTTAATTTTCAAAAAGTTTCTGAAAACCGTGTTTGGTTTGATTTTATTTTTTCAGGCTTTGTAATTCATGTGTGGGACCCATTGTCATCATCACAAACAGAGAGTTTAGTGCACATCTGCGGAAAGCTTAAAGAGGAATATGGTATTTTTAAGAATGAACAAAGTAAAGCTACCCAGGTAAGCAAATTTTGCTATATAATCTTCTGAAGAATTTTCCCAATTAACAGTTTAATCTTTTATTTTGAATGCCATTTCTTTTCCTTGCATATATTTTAATGCCTTGCTTGAATCATAGATTGGAAAGGGGCTAATGCTGTGCTAATATTCAATAAGGACAACCAGTCAGAATAGGAAATATAGGCCCATTTGCTATGCTTTGCTCAAAGGCAAATAGTTAGAAGGGATCATTACAAATACTGGAGGTAACTTTCACAGGCAGAAAACTAGTTTTGTGGATTGACCAGTTTTTTTCACCTATTGACTTCAGTGGAAACACAAACTGCAAAATCTCTATAATGGGTGATCAAACAGCAACTTCTAGTTTAATGTCTTTGCTATTTATATCAGTTATGTGGATAAAGACTTTTGGGATCTTCCCACAAGCTCATGAATAACTCAGAAAACTTGTACAAGCGTTTGAAGCTAGTTTGAGAAAAAAGCAGACTAGGTGTGATGGAGGATTGAGCTAATTTCTCATATCTGTATGTTAAATGCATACACATAGGGCTAACATCAATCATGCCTACTCTGCATGGTTCTAAACTAAGGTCCACTGAGCAGGAAAGAGGCCTCGCTGTTGCAGTACAGTAATCCCCAAAGTGACCAATGGCTGTAAGCTCTTCAAGTAATTAGTAAGAACACCTTGTTCACTGTATTATCTGAAGAAAATTAATGATGTGGAATGATTGCATAAATGACAGTGAACACTGATTTAATTATGAACAGCCTTCTCCTATCAGCACCGCTATCTAATTTTGCTTGTTTTTCAGATAATGCCTCAGGTCCTTGGCTTGCAACTAGAGATTTCACATTTAGAAAATGCCAATTGTTGGCAGCCTTGTGTGTAACTTAGTAAAATAAATTTTTAAATCTTAGCCCAAAGGCAAGAGTGTTATGTTAGACAAGCCATTCTTCATGCTTCCAAAGAATACTGAAGCAGTTGACAACTGAAATACAAAAGTAGTTAGAATTGGATGGCCTGGTATGATGGGGAAATTAGTTGCACATGTTTTGCTCTGGTTCATATTGGTTGCATTAATTGTGTCCATGTAATGATAACCAAGACAACATTCTGATAAACTGGCTTGAGAGATAATCGATGGATTTGTATCTTTATCAGAGTTGTAATAATTAATATACAGGATGGGTTTTGAAATGTTCTTTCCTTCAATCCAGCCAGCTTACTTTGTGGGAATTCATAAACTGATAAATGAAAGTTCACAGAATTGCACAGAAACGAGAATTGTTCAATTGGACAGAAAATTGAATGATTTGAACATAAGTGAATAGCAATACAGGTTTCGGTGTTGGAGACTTAAGCCTCTGTTGCTGAATTAAAGTTTATTTATTAATGTCACAAGTAGGTTAGTATTAACACTGCAGTGAAGTTACTGTGTACACCCCCAAGTTACCACACACTGGCATCTGTTCGGGTACATGAGGGAGAAATTAGACTGATCAGTGCATCTAACCATCATGTCTTTTGGACTGTGGGTGGAAATCAGAACACCTGGAGGAAACCCATACAGTCACAGGGAGAATGTGCAGAATCTGCACAAACAGTGATCTGGGAATCGAACCTGGGTCTCTGGCATTGTGAGACAGCAGTGCTAACCACTGAGTTAGAACTAAGTCACGATTTGAACAGAAATATGTTCAGTTATTTCTTTGAAGATGGTATCTGTGTTTGTTTGCTTCTTGAATATACTCCAATACCCAATGTTGTATTTTTCTAAATTGAGGTTCTCTTGTTGTCTACAGGTTCTGAAAAAAACTATTATTATGAGAATTACTATGTCTGTGGAAGAGGATGCTTTCATTCCTGTGTATCCAAAAAGGTACATTATATATTTGAATTAGTCGTCTCCTTCTCATGGCTTCCAACACACATCCACTGTGTAAAGGTCTTGTTGAAAAGATTAAAAAATAATTTACAATGATATTTCTTTTTCTCTGGAAGGAAGTTTCATCATATATAGAGACTGATGAAGAAATACATTGTATCTTTATTTTTTAAAAAATGGCTGTCTTGTTCTACCATGACTCAATTTGTTAACTCTTCCTCCGGTTAATTGTGTGACAGCTCATGTACAGCATTGGATAACAGATCTTCAAATTCTTTCTTGAAGATTTGAGGCACGATTGTATGTCGAACAGAGTATGCTTAATGATGAGAAGTATCTGTGGTGCAAGGCACAAGACTGGGCACTTCATTTTCTTTACTTACATCTTGCTTTGAAGTTTACTTTCTTATTCACGAGCTGACCCTCAATTCTCTAACTGCCTCTCATACTATGTTGCTCATTCATACTTTCTTGCCCATTACTGCCCATGCCTCTCAGTTATTATTTGCTCCCCGCCCCTCCATTCCTTTCTATTTGTGTTGTTTTTTTCCTTTGTTCTCATTTTTTTCCCCAATCACATTTTATTGGAAAAAGATTGAGATATGGAGCTAATTTTTCTGGACTCAATGGGAGTGAACAGACATGACTTTACTTGACACCAGGCAGCATTTCATCCTGCCCCTGGGATGTGGGGACAGAAGGGCTACTAATCTGCAAGACCAGGGTAGGTAATAGACCTGTTTAATGGTCACTTGGGTCCCATTGTTGGCGACTGCCTGGGATTTTTCATTTGGCTTTAGTTCTCTTGAGGTGGCCTCACAGTGGCAGACCGGAGGGGTGGTGGGTGCTGGGCTGGTTCTCCAGGCAGACTTAAGAGGTTCTATCGGCCTGGCCCGTGAAGATGTTTCCCTCCTGGCCTGGCTGCTCAAAACTTTTTTTAAGATTACAAAATTTAAGAGAGAGGACACGCCATCTTTGGGTGGTCTCTCCCATACTTGGCAGCATCCAGCTGCTGCTTCCAAGCTGGTGGGTCTCCTGTTGGCTCTTCAACATGGAGGGCCAGCCAGAAGCAGGAGAGTCGGCCTGTCCACTGGCAATCAATTGCCAAATGCCTTCTGACCCTGACTTGAATTTGACGTCAGAGTCCTGAAGCCCACAGAGAAAAATTCTGCCCAGGCATATAGTGTCATCTCCTTGTGATGCTATAAACCCTTAAAATGAATCACCATAGGAAACAATCAAAACATTAATTTATCCTTCAGCTGGATTCCAAAATCCTCCCACCTGAAATAAACAATGTAACACAAACAGAAGCTTTTTGGATTCATTGTTCCTCCAGCAAATAACTTGGCAAAATTTGAAAAAGCCAATCCCACAGGTATGCCCAGTAACCACCCTAATTTTCAGCATTGTAGGTGATAGTCTACATAGATATAAAAGGACAAGTCCTAATAGAGGCCTTCAAAACTATTATGGCCTGCTGGTCTGCACTACTTTGCCCCCACAAAATTTCCCTTCACAAGTGCAAATGACTCAAAATGACAAAAAGAACAGATTTTAAGATTTTACTTAATCTTCACAAATCTGGTCTTTTGGACATTTGTTGCTCTTTGACCATCCAAATAACCTTTTCTTTTGTATTAAAGATTATTCAAACGTGAGTATCACTACTAGTGAGCCCAATCCTGTCTTCATTCAGCATCAGTATTTCAGTAAACCTATAGATTCTAACTTCCACACATGAGCTCTTAGATTATTCTTGAATAACATTTTCGATGGAAAATAGTTTTTTTGAAATGTCCACACTAGGGAAAAACTGATATATATTTAAGACCTGAATTTTTATATTTCTCCAGTTAACATTCCTGGCTCAGACTGTCAACCACGAGCATCAAATAATGGAAATTCAAGTCCTTGGCCCTTTATTAATCATCTTCAATTTTCTGCACATTAAATGGATGGGCCGAATAGCCGCCTCCTTTGCTGTAACCGTTTTGTGATTTCTGCTAAATAGAAGTTCTATTTTGTAACTGCGTTTTCCTTCAACACAATTCCCCCAAACCAAAAATAGATTATTAACGTAGTTGAGGACAATAGTTTGGTTTGGAAAAGTTGTTCAAGTGAAGGCGAATATTGAATAATTATCTGTTTAATCATTACACAACCAGCCATAGTGGAATTATAGAACCTTACAGCATGGAGGGAAGCCATTTGGGTAGTAGTACTTGTGCCAACTTTCAAACAGCTGTACACTTGTTTCCTTGCGTTTTCCTACACCCATTTTATATTTTTCTTTTCTGTTTTAAAGTTATAATGGATCTTTCTTCCAGTGCTGTTTCTAGTCAGGCATTCTATTCTCCATGAACTTTTATATAAGAAAACGTTTTCCTAGCCTCTCCGTTTTACTTTTAATGACACTGAATTTGCCCTTTAGTTACAGATTCTAATAGTTCTTCTTGTAATCTTTCTTCTTTGACTGGAAAGAGTTTCTGTTTTGCTAGTCTTTGCTCATAACTGGATACAATATTTACAGCCTAACAAATAATTGATACTGGTTTAGCATTACCACTTTGCTTTTATATTGTATTTGTCCCTAATTTATAAAACAGAGGGTTCATACTTGTTTTATAACTTACTTCCTATTTTTAAAGATCTTTCTAATTAGCCAGTCCTACACCTTTGATTTATCATTTTGTTTAATACATTCTCTCACTATCCTCCTAAAATGTGTGCTGGCAGATTAAGTAGTTGGGATAACGCAAATATGTTTCAGATATAGATTCTTACAACAGATAATCCATTATGAACCTGTGCATTCAATGTTTCATGATTTCTTCGGGTAAACTTCTATTTATTCATTTTAACAGTGTTCTCGAAGATCAAACATCGATCCATTATCAATTTCAGGAAAGATGCTTCTGGTCAGCCGTGAAGGTAAGAAAACATTTATTGAACAAAGATATTCTTTCATTGGCATTGTTGCTTTTTGCAGAATGTCAGAAACGAAGCTATTAAATGCAATAACTTAAGGAAGCAAGGACTTTGATAACGTACTATTGTCAGTGCAACCAGTTGAATAAGGACTTCATATGAAGAATAAAGGGGATATTTGTGTTCCTGGCACACATCTGTGTTGAATTAAAGAATAATGAAGAAAAGAGAAAAAGACCAATAATTATAATAATGAGTTTATGATCTTGGCTGTGCAAGGTCATTGGGAAAATGTTGCGTAACTGGCACTTCCCAGGAGTGGAAGGAAATAAATTGGTAGACATCACCTGCTTTTGGTTCATGCACTTTCTGTGGTTAATTTAGTGTGTTCATAACACTCTTGTCTGACATAGTTTACCTGGATACTTTATCAACTCTAGAATAGTATAAAGCCCAGAAAGTTTGAAGAATGGGCAGAAAATAAAAGCACAAATACAACAAATGATTAGACATAAGTGTAATGTCAGAAATATAAAGGAATGAAGAGGGACCAATAAAAAAAGGTGATAATTGAGAACGGAATTAAATGTCAGAAAAGGTGTATTGAATAACTTAGAAAAATGCAAGTTTGAGAAAATTGTCATGTTATCGCTATCTGAGTTCCACCACCTTTTCCTTTTCTCTCCTTTGGATAATCATAACACTTAACAAATAACAATTTATTTCTATGCCTACTCCTGTTACAGAATAAAGTGCTCAGTTTTATTTCTAACTTTACACAGCATACGTTTGATAATATGTCACTAAAATGCTTCACAGATGGTATCAGAATTTTTAAAATAATGTTTCATCTGTTTTTAGCTATTGGGTAATATTCTCCAATGGAATGACTTGCTGCCAGAACAGATTCTACAGGATTTAGGTTTAAACAAACTCCTCAATCGCTACATTTTACTAAGCCTTCAAAATTCTCTGCCTGATCGAGGAAATTTGGAGAAGTGCAAAAAGGTAATTAATAGTCACGGATGCCATTACTTTGTAAATGAGATGTGATTGGCCTGTCTGTAAATATATATACTTTTAGGATCTTAAATTCTAATTTAAAAATTTATTGCAGTTGTAAAGGTGAAAATTGTGTGTTGCAGAAATCATTTCAAAAGTCCTGTTTGTGAACTTTCTCTGGCAGGTATTAATGTACAGAACAACTTGTTCCTATAACTTGATATTTTTGTATTTTGATAACCTGTAGTTAGGATTTCCACATTCTGCACTATCTGAAATGATGCACCATACTGCAGTGCTCTCTGATTCAATGCTAAGTACTGTCTCACAATAACATTTTCTTATTGTTGCATATTCTCCTAACAAACAGCATTTGAGACTTCTCAAATATCACAAGACTCCATGTCATTTTTACATCACTGGCACTTTGAACAAAGGAAGCATCATTTTCTAATTCATTTGTGATGTAGGAATCACTGGTTAGGCCA
Organism: Carcharhinus amblyrhynchos; assembly: GCF_965287045.1. Lineage (NCBI taxonomy): Eukaryota > Metazoa > Chordata > Chondrichthyes > Carcharhiniformes > Carcharhinidae > Carcharhinus > Carcharhinus amblyrhynchos. The sequence continues at coordinate 58,683,770 of NC_137330.1, forward strand.
GCATTTATTTCCCACACGTAATTGCCCTGAGAAGTTAGTTGTGAGCTGAATTCTTGAACTGCTACAGGTCATGTGGTGTTGGTACATCGCAGTGATGTTAGGAAGGGAGTTTCCAGTATTTTGACCCAGCAACAGTGAAACCACTGCAGTCCTTGTAGAATATGGTTTCTAAGAGATTTTCACACGAAACGGTTTGCTCAGCCAATATGTGATACATGAGTGGTTTTTGGAATGCCACAGAATAAAATGCTGCCTTAAGTCTTATTTTTCTTTATGGATGAGTAGGGGAGCAAATGAACTATGCAGTGGAAAATTCTTTGTTTAATGCTGAGTTAGCTTTTCTCAGTTCTAGCAGTTAGGGATATAAGGCTCAAGTATAACTTACAATGGAGTATTATCATCACCATCCTGGAGGTTACAATTAACCAGAAACTGAACTGGAGCAGCCATATAAATATTGTAGCTACAGGGAAAGGTCAGAGGCTGGGAATTCTGCAGAGAGTAACTCACCCTCTGATTCCTCAAAATCTGTCCACCATCTACAAGGCACAAGTTGAGAATATGATAGAATACTCTCCACTTGCTTGGAAGAGTGTAGCTTCAACAACACAGTGTCCAAGACAAATCATCCCATTTGATTGGCAACCGATCTACCACAATATTCACTCCCTGCACCAGCAGTGCAGTGCAGTAATGTATATCGCCTACAAGAAGCATTGCAGCAATTCAACAAGGCTTCTTTGACAGCATCTTTCAAACCTGTGACCTCTACCACCTAGGACAAGGGTAATAGATGAATAGGATGCCTCCAATAGATGCCTCCAAGTCACACACCATCCAGACTTAGAACAATATTGTCATTCTATGACAATATTGACCCATTGTTGCTGGGTCAAAATCCTGGAACCCCCTTCCTAACAACAGTGTTCCTACAACACAGGGACTGCAGAGGTTCAAGAAATCAGCAAACTATCACCATCTGAAGAGCAATAAATGCTGGCCTATCCAGCGACGCCCGCATCCTATGAACAATTATTTTTAAAACACTAATTACACTGCGGAGTATTCCTATTTATAAATGCAGAATTTTTCGTTCATTTGAAATTTTATATGCATATACCTTCATTAGCAAGCAATTGACTATTTGGCTTCTAAAGATGACACTGTGTTCCGGCTGCAGGATTTGACTCCTATGCTGCAAAGCCAAACTGAAACAAGTGTCAGAATTCTTGAATGTTAACTCAATCTACAAATTATATCTTCTGATAGCTACAACATAATGTGGAATTTTGTTGTACAGAAGTGTTAGCCCTGCATTTTTATTTAATTATCAATACAATGTCCAATATACTTTTGGTAAATATACTTTTGATAACCAGTGGCTAAATTATACTGACTGTTTTCCCTTCTATTGCTCGTAGGTTATAGCTTGCTTTCCTAATCGTTGGTTTGAAAATCTTGAAGGACAGAGTAGCATTCCCCAGTTGGAAAACTTCTGTAGATATTTGTTGCAATCTATTCGTACCACATGTGAAAGTAATTCCACAACTCCAGATGCGGAAAACAATGGCAGGTAAACTAAGTGTTCTTAAACCCAGTTCCCTACTGTTGTATTGTTGGTTGATGTTCAGGTTGTCTGTTGTGGATAATATCTTACATCTTTACTGAAGGCAATCTGATAGATTATACAATTGCAGTCAAATAAAAACCAGCCATAAAATTAGTTGAAACTACCTTGTCTTGAATCAAGCCATAATCCAAACAATTCAGCAGACCCCACTGGCAAAAATTTGGATTCCATGTCATCACGACTTAGTGGATAGCACTCTTAGCTTTCAGAACATAGTGGGTTCTACACACACACTGCAGATTTGGGCACTTAATTTTGACTGATACTTTGCATCATATTGACAGATGTTGCATTATTGGAAACACTGTCTTTAGTAGTAATTAATCTCAGGCTCCATTGGACTGCTAACGCATGTGTAAAAGAGCCTATGATACTCTTCAAAAGACTCATTCTCTTGGTTAACAATCCCTATATCATTGTTTATTTAGCTGCTGTGTTTTTTCTCATAACGCAACAATATTTTGTATGCAATTTGTTGATTGTAAATTGCTCAGGGATAGCCTGTGATATGACACCATGAAAATTTTCTTAATATGTGACTTCCAAGTGATATATGGAATTTGTGTGTACATAATCCTGTCAATCCACATGTTAAAGTATCGAAAATATGAGGTGTTTTATACGAAGATCTCTTACCAACATGCCTACTGGTGGCATTGTTTAATTGTAGTGTTCAGTGGATAATATGCTCTTCATGAAAACAATGACCTCAAACTGAAAAAGTCCATGGAAGTCTTGCCTATTCAAAAAATTAAATCTGCCCCAATAAATCCACCTAGCAGTGTCAGTTGTGAATGTATGGTTTACTTATTACTCTTTTGTGATGTTCAAACTACAAAATAATTGCAGGATCGGATCATTTTACATCCTTGGTTTGTAATGACCTTTTTTTTCTGTCTCCTCAGAGAAGCAATAAAAGAAATGGTTCAGATGTTAGTCTTGATTCATGCCTTGGATCATACCGAGACCATCATCAATGAGTGTAAATTAGACTATTTAGAATGGATTTTCAAGGGAAACTGATCTGTATGTGAACTCAAGCTATGCATTATTTAAAGATAATACCTGGACAATGAAATCTTTCACTATAACAATGCATTTACTAATGATAAGATCCTCAACTACATCTTTTTTAATAAAACAAGTTAATTAATGATAAAACCATTTTAATTCAGTATGACCACAAACAAGTGGTCTTGCCTAATTTGTAATATGAAAAGAATTTACAGAATTCAGACCTGGAAATTTGTCATCAGGGTGCTCATTCTTTTGTAGGGGATAGGCTCTTTGCATAAGAAATTTAAAGTGACTAATGCAGGAACTTTCAGGTACCAGCTGTGCATCTTAAAGGGAACATTGTCACATTAGTTTGTTTCCCATTCTCTTATGTTATATCTTATGGTGTCATCAGTCTATAGCAGCTGTGATGTTCCAAAAAAATTTGCATGTAGAGCACACCTTTACTGTTAGTAAAATCTAATTCAGATGTTGTCTTTAAATGTTTAAACTTAGGAAGGTTCTTCTCTTCTTAAAGGAAATGAAAAAAATTGTGTTTTTGCTCCCTTGAGAGATTTTTCTTGGTGTTGGATCACTGTCCTACTATGTCTGGATTCTGATCCTCATATTTAAAAAAAAACTGAGAAAACATGCCCAGCTAAAGGTGCATTGGGTCCTTGAGTCTGCACATTGTCAGTGTAAATTCTTCATATAAACTTTGTATTGTTTGATATGCATTTTCTATTGACATATATAATTTAAGAAATATTAATTTTTCAATAAATGAATTTTCCAACAGCCCACTGCGGTTTGATTTTTAATTTTGTAAAAGATGAAGTTTATTTTCCTAACCAAGAATTACATTCTTTCCGACTGAAAACAACGACATTGTATTCCTCTGCTTTCCTTTAACATCATAGACACGAACATGTTCCAACAATGTAAATCACCAGAAGGAACTACTCATTCAGTAGACTTAAAAATGATCAAAATAGGAGCTGTTACATCAGGATTACTGGACGTGCATTTCAGGTTGGGCATTCCTCTATATCCACACTAACTCTGGCCAACTTTTTCTTTTACCTTATCCCCAGATGCACATCTAGACTGACTCCTACCTGAAGTGTTTTAGATATATGAAATAATGGTTATTTTTTCATCTTTGCAGGTAAACACAGGCATTACGAATTGCAAGAATCCAATAATAAGCATATGTTCATGAAAGTGATACAATTTAAATACTGATTAATCTCTGTTTCTCCAAATCCTCAGAGTTTAACATTATTTCCAGCGATCAAGCAAAGGGAATGCTCTTTAAGAAAGCGAAATGTTGTAGGTGCCTTAAAATACGAGCATAACACATATCTTCCCTCTGCACATGGCTGGAACAACATTGAAAAATTGTAGTTCAAAAACTTTCAATTATGACAAAGTAATAAACAAATTCTAATTTTTGTCTCTGGCACCTACAGTTAGGACGAATTTTCAATCATACTGGCAGTCAGTGTTTGATTCCTACAAGCGTAAACACATCTTAGAAGTGTCAGTTATTCAACTCCTTTTGTAAATATAGCTCCATGTTTTTCACAATCTGGGATGTATCATATTCTCTCATCAAATCATATTCAAGCCAGGGCTGAGCGTGCTTTTTAGCTTCCTCCATTTGCTCTTCTGTGAGGCACAGATCAAACCGTATACCCTGTATATTGTACTTTGGACGTTCCCAACGTTTTGACCATGGTTTCGGCTTCATTTTTACTTTCAGCTGTTTTTTTAAACAAAAGTAGTCAGTAAACATAGCTCAAGGGGCAACTTAGAGATTGCCAACTCTCTAAGTTATCACTTACTCTGGTGGATTAAAAATTTAAACAACCATTTTTCATATAGCCTGGATTTTTTTTTGAAAGTCTAAGAACATAATATAAGAACACAAGAAATAGGAGCAGGAGTAGGCCTTCGAGCCTACCCTGCCATTCAATAAGATCATGGCTGATCTGTTGTGGCTCAGCTCCACATTCCCACCCTCTCCCCATAACCCTTAATCCCCTCGCTTATCAAAAACCCATCAACCCGCATCTTAAAAATATTTAGCGAGGCAGCCTCCACCACTTCAACGGGCAGAGAATTCCAGAGATTCACCACCCTTTGAGTGAAGAAGTTCCTCCTCAACTCCGTTCTAAACCGCCCCCCCTTTATCTTGAGGCTGTGCCCCCTAGTCCTACTGTCCTTTCTGAGTGGGAGGAGCCTCTCCACCTCTATCCTATCCATCCCATTCATCATCTTATATGTCTCAATGAGATCTCCCCTCATTCTTCTAAACTCTAACGAGTACAAGCCTAGTTTATTCAGCCTCTCCTCATAGCTCAACCCCCTCAACTCCGGTATCAGCCTAGTAAACCTCCTCTGCACTCCCTCCAAGGCCAAAATATCCTTGCATAAGTGCAGCGACCAAAACTGCACACAGTACTCCAGCTGTGGCCTCACCAATGCCCTATACAGCTGCAGCAAGACCTCCCTACTTTTATATTCAATCCCCCTCGCTATGAAGGCCAGCATCCCATTAGCGTTCCTGACCACCTGCTGCACCTGCAGGCTGGGTTTTTGTGACTCATGCACAAGGACCCCGAGGTCCCTCTGCACCGTCGCCTGCTGCAGTTTTTCGCCACGTAAGTAATAGTCCTTCCTACCATTCTTCCTACCAAAGTGGACCACCTCGCACTTGCCCAACATTAAATTCCATTTGCCATTTCCTGGCTCATTCGCCCAGCCTATCTAGATCCTTCTGCAGACGCTCCACACCCTCCGCGCAATTTGCCGTTCCACCAGTCTTGGTGTCATCAGCAAATTTCGAGACACCATACACTTGGTTCCCTCCTCCAGATCATCTATATAAATGGTAAATAGCTGAGGCCCCAGCACCGACCCCTGGGGCACTCCACAAGTCACCAACCGCCAATCCGAATAGCACCCATTAATCCCCACTCTCTGCCTCCTATTTGACAACCAATCCTCTATCCACGCTAACACCCTACCCCCAACTCCATGCCCCCTGACCTTCTGCAATAACCTCTTGTGAGGTACCTTGTCAAACGCCTTCTGAAAATCAAGAAAGACCACATCCACCGGCTCTCCTCTATCCACCGCCCTAGACACATCCTCATAGAACTCCAATAAATTCGTCAGACACAACTTCCCCTTAACGAAACCGTGCTGCGTCTGCTCTATCAAACAATTCTCCTCAAGATGCCTTGCTATTTCCTCCTTGATGACGGATTCTAACATTTTACCTACAACAGACATTAAACTAACCGGCCTATAATTCCCTGCCTTTTGCCTGCCACCCTTCTTAAACAACGGCGTAACATTAGCCGTTTTCCAATCTTCCGGCACTTCCCCAGAATCCAGTGACGTTTGGAAAATAATCACCAAGGCATCCACTATCACCTCCGCCATTTCTTTCAGAACCCTTGGATGCATTCCATCCGGTCCTGGGGACTTGTCCACAATCAGTCCCTCCAGTCTGTCAAGCACCGCCTCTCTAGTAACAATAATGCCATTGAGACCCTCCAGTCCATCGCTAATGCCTGGCAAATTATTCACGTCCTCCTCCGTGAAGACCGAAACAAAAAAGTTATTCAAGACCTCAGCCATTTCCCCATCCCCTACCACTAAGTCCCCCCTTTCATCCTCTAAGGGTCCAACGTTCACCCTAGCCAGCCTCTTACTTTTTATTTATAAAAACTCTTGCTATCCTTTTTTATATTAAGCGCTAGCCCAGCTTCATAGTTTCTCCTACCCTTCTTTATCAACTTCTTTGTCAATCTTTGTTGACATTTAAACCTCTCCCAATCCTCTTCTCGCCCAGTACTCTTAGCTACTCTAAACGCCTCCGCTTTTAATTTAACACTTTCCTTCACCTCCTTCGTTATCCACGGCTTATTACCTCTCCTCCTACGGTCCTTTTTAACCATCTCAAGTCTCAATGGATTGTGAAAAATACACTGTAAAATATTGAAATTAAATGGTCATGCAACTTTCATAGAGAAGCAGTTTCTTACCAAATTGGTAGGGACCTCGGAACCAGTAGGGCAGGGTACAGCTTTCATGTTAAAATCAAAAGTGCTGTACTCTGGGAGTGCATCACGTAGATACATTAAATTATCATCCAGTCTCTTTTCCAGCTTCAGCACTTCAATCTGCTGAATTCGCGGGCTATACATATCATAGCAGATCTCAACACCTTGAATGAGTAAAAAAAAATCACTAATTTAACTAACAATTGTCAAGATAGAAAAACGGTGACTGAAAATACATAGATTACAAAAATCAGGGAAGTTGTGTTGGAGTTGTATAGAACTTTGATAAAGCCATTGCTGGAGTACTCTGGGCAGTCCTGACTACTACATTATGGGAAGATGGGATTGCACTGGGAGAGGATGCAGAGGAGATTCACCAGGATGCTACCTGGGATGGAACATTTAAGAGGTTGGATAGGCTTGGGTTGTTTTCGTTGGAGTTGAGAAGATGAAGGGATAGACAGAGTGGATAAGGAGCAGCTGTTCCCCTTAGTTGAAGGACCAGTCATAAGGGACACTTTTTTTTATTTGTGGGGCATAGGTGGCTGGCTGGCCAGCATTTATTGCCCATCCTACCTGCCCTTGAAGGAGAGTTGACAGCCAACCACATTGTGGTGATTCTGGAGTCACGTAGACCAGACCAGCTGAGTACAGTAGATTTCTTTTCCTAAAGGGCATTAGTGAACGAGATGGGTTTTTCTGACAAATTCGATTTGAACCTGTGTCCCCAGAACATTAGCTGAATTTCTGGGTTAATAGTCTAGCAATAATACCACAAGGCCATTGTCTTGTAGAATTTCATAGAAATTCCAAATAGAAATTGTGCTCAAGGTGAGGGGCAGAAGGTTTATGGGGATGTGAGGAAAAACCTTTTTACCTATAGGGTGGTGGTGGCGAGTTGCCTCACAATCTTTAAAAAGTACCTGAATGAGCACTTGGCACATCATAACATTTATGGCTACGGGCCAAGTGCTAGTAGGTGGGAGGTCAGGCGTTTCACATATATCGGTGCAGACTCGATGGACCAAACAGCCTTTTCTGCAATATGATTCTATGAAATGCTAGTTGCCAATATATTGGTTATGACCACTGCAAATATCATTTGCTGAGCAAACAAAATCCCAGAGGGAAACTTAGCAAGACATCCAGTACCATTTGTGGGATTTTAAAAATAAGAAAAATTTTTTTAGCAACCAAGTTACACCTTTCAAGATAGTCTTACAAAAGATTCCATACTTGATAAGAGCCACAAGTAAACACCTTCCATGCAATACATAAGAACATAAGAAATAGGAGCAGGAGTAGGCCATCTAGCCCTTCGAGCCTGCCCTGCCATTCAATAAGATCATGGCTGATCTGTCGTAGCTCAGTTCCACATTCCTGCCCTCTCCCCATAACCCTTAATCCCCTCACTTATCAAAAACCCATCAACCCACGTCTTAAATATATTTAGCGAGGCAGCCTCCACCACTTCAACGGGCAGAGAATTCCAGAGATTCACCACCCTTTGAGTGAAGAAGTTCCTCCTCAACTCCGTTCTAAACCGCCCCCCCTTTATCTTGAGGCTGTGCCCTCTAGTCCTACTGTCCTTTCTGAGCGGGAAGAGCCTCTCCACCTCTATCCTATCCATCCCATTCATCATCTTATATGTCTCAATGAGATCTCCCCTCATTCTTCTAAACTCTAACGAGTACAAGCCTAGTTTATTCAGCCTCTCCTCATAGTTCAGCCCCCTACTCCGGTATCAGCCTAGTAAACCTCCTCTGCACTCCCTCCAAGGCCAAAATATCCTTGCGTAAGTGCAGCGACCAAAACTGCAACACAGTACTCCAGCTGCGGCCTCACCAATGCTCTATACAGCTGCAGCAAGACCTCCCTACTTTTATATTCAATCCCCCTCGCTATGAAGGCCAGCATCCCATTTGCCTTCCTGACCACCTGCTGCACCTGCAGGCTGGGTTTTTGCGACTCGTGCACAAGGACCCCGAGGTCCCTCTGCACCGTCGCACGCTGCAGTTTTTCGCCATGTAAGTAATAGTCCTTCCTACCATTATTCCTACCAAAGTGGACAACTTCACATTTGCCAACATTAAATTCCATTTGCCAGTTCCTGGCCCATTCGCCCAGCCTATCTAGATCCTTCTGCAGACTGTCCACACCCTCCACGCAATTTGCTGTTCCACCAATCTTGGTGTCATCAGCAAATTTCGACACCATACACTTGGTTCCCTCCTCCAGACCATCTATATAAATGGTAAATAGCTGAGGCCCCAGCACCGACCCCTGGGGCACTCCACTAGTCACCAACCGCCAATCTGAATAGCACCCACTGACCCCCACTCTCTGCCTCCTATCTGACAGCCAATCCCCTATCCACGCTAACACCCTACCCCCAACTCCATGCCCCCTGACCTTCTGTAATAACCTCTTGTGAGGCACCTTATCAAACGCCTTCTGAAAATCAAGAAACACCACATCCACCGGCTCTCCTCTATCCACCGCCCTAGACACATCCTCATAGAACTCCAATAAATTCGTCAGACACAACTTCCCCTTAACGAAACCGTGCTGCGTCTGCTCTATCAAACAATTCTCCTCAAGATGCCTTGCTATTTCCTCCTTGATGACGGATTCTAACATTTTACCTACAACAGACATTAAACTAACCGGCCTATAATTCCCTGCCTTTTGCCTGCCACCCTTCTTAAACAACGGCGTAACATTAGCCGTTTTCCAATCTTCCGGCACTTCCCCAGAATCCAGTGACGTTTGGAAAATAATCACCAAGGCATCCACTATCACCTCCGCCATTTCTTTCAGAACCCTTGGATGCATTCCATCCGGTCCTGGGGACTTGTCCACAATCAGTCCCTCCAGTCTGTCAAGCACCGCCTCTCTAGTAACAATAATGCCATTGAGACCCTCCAGTCCATCGCTAATGCCTGGCAAATTATTCACGTCCTCCTCCGTGAAGACCGAAACAAAAAAGTTATTCAAGACCTCAGCCATTTCCCCATCCCCTACCACTAAGTCCCCCCTTTCATCCTCTAAGGGTCCAACGTTCACCCTAGCCAGCCTCTTACTTTTTATTTATAAAAACTCTTGCTATCCTTTTTTATATTAAGCGCTAGCCCAGCTTCATAGTTTATCCTACCCTTCTTTATCAACTTCTTTGTCATTCTTTGTTGACATTTAAACCTCTCCCAATCCTCTTCTCACCCACTACTCTTAGTTACTCTAAATGCATCCGCTTTTAATTTAAGACTTTCCTTTACCTCCTTCGTTATCCACGGCTGATTATCTCTCCTCCTACGATCCTTTTTAACCATCGGAATAAATTTCTGCTGAGCACCAACTCCCTTACAGATGTTTAAAAATCCAATAATACTACCCATGGCAAAGTTGCTGTTGTTTCAATAAAGGTACATCACGTGACCCCTCAAACTCACTCCCACTCCGTTGTGGAATTCTGAGAACTTCAGAACAAGAATCATTTTCATAGCTCAAGACTTTCCTGTCTTGACTGAATGATTGATTCAAACTTTGCTTTCATGTGGGGGTGATGCACTGTGTGTATATAAAAGAGAGGAAGAGACTGGCTTATTCCCAGTCTCAGGTTTCTCATTCACTCTTACTAACACACACAAGGATGAGTGAACTGGAAACACACTGACCCTCTCAGCTGGTCATTTTTATTATACTTTTAATTTATCAAATTAATGTTCTGAAATTACATTTGTTCAAAAGCTTTTTCCTTTTTTCAAACTTCATTTATGCCAAATGTTATTTCCGAATCTTGCACATCGGCCTCCTGAGAAAATAATTCAAATTTGGCTCCCCAGGCAAAGTTTGGATAAGCCCAATATAATGAGCAGCATTTTGGGAAAATTAAAAGCAAGCATGATCTAACTTTAGCTCCAAGCACAATGTGGCATTGGTACCACGTTCTACAAAAAATAACTTTTTAATTAACAATGCATCTATGAAAGTCTAAGAAGCAACTCTAGATTTCAGTCAGCCTCTAAAGCTATTTTCCTCTTTGGATTAAATTTTCAGCATAGGCAGCACAATTGTTTTCATATCCTCTTGTCCAAATGGATGTTTGTTTCTTAAGTACCGGTCGAGTCTCCTTAATCTGAAAGCCAATCACATCCAAAAACCACCAATTTGTTTGAACCTCATCGAACTTTAGTACAGGAAGTCTGAACCAACACAGATCTCACGACCGTACCTGACCACAAGCACGGGAAGTCTCAACCTGAGCTTAGATGAACCTCATCGACTGCTCCTGACCGTTAGTGTCAGAAGTTTGGTTGTTTACATTGTTTACTTTGCAATTTATGTCTGTACACTTTGCCTTGTGACCCCTCTCCTATAAACAGAATCACAGATGATGATGCCAGGGTGGGAACTCATTATAGCAGGCACCTTGTGGTACATCTTACTTTTCTTGCCATTTTATTTGCTTTATACAATAGTTAGCCTAGGTTTTGACCGTTGTAATGCAAGTAGGCAGAGACCAAATGCAGTATCTGAATTGGCCCAGAGTGTTTTGGATAAAGGATACTTGACTTGTACTGCAATCTTCAACTTTACCACAATATGGCTCATTTATCTTTTCTAATCAGCAAGCTTAATGCTTTAAAAATTTGGAGGGGATTCTCTAGCCAGGCTCACCTCGAAACCAGAGAATCCTGCCCAAGATCAATGGATCTTTGTACGGTCCACGCCTGCTAAATTGCCATGATGGGCGGGAGAATTCCAGACGTTTTTTTTAACTAGTAAAATTTTAATCACCATAATAATTTTGATAAATTTAGAAGTTAATGACAAACATTAAAAACTTACCTTGTCCATCTATGACATTCCTAAGCACAAAAGTAGCTCCTAATCCTTTTCCTGATCTTTGGGTGCAGATTCCAACAAATCTGTTGACTTTGCTATTTGCATTTGTGTCAGCCATACTAACAGCAAGGACACTTCCTATTGGCAAAAAGGGTGAAAGTTAAAAGAATGATGTAGGAATATCAGTTTCTAAACATTTGAAATATTCCAAATAAGCTTCCTGATCTGGGATTTTAATTAATAAACTGAAATGTGTCTATGACAGTTTTAACATTAACAAGCAATACAGAACTGTTTCCATTTGCTATTTTGGGGAAAAGGCTGTATATTTTTCAAGTCAGCTTCCATTTAAAAATGTTGCAGAAATAAATGAAATTTCACTGATTTAAAATATATTTTGTTTCAACAAGTACATATTCATTTTGAAGCTTATTTTGCACCACATGAGTGTAGCTGTAATTAATTATTTTACTGTTTGGATTTGCAAAAAGATGCAAACCACATTCTTATCCAATGGGAAGTGAATTCTATTGTGAATGACTACAATTATATACAAGTGAATATAAAAAAGGTTATCCCAAATTAATTACTTAACATGCTGCAAGCATTGTTTCACACATCTCTTGCAGCTCCAAATCAGCAAGTGACTGGTATATAAAAATACTGTGGTGGAACTGAATGGACAGTGCTATGTAATTAAAGTATATTGCAAAATGTAAAGTGGCTGGAATGAAGACAAGTTTCACAAAAGCAAAATACTGTGGATGTTTGAAAACAAATATTGAAAATATTCAGGTCAAATTTTACGAATACTGAAATTTCCAAAGTATTAATTCATAAAAATTATAAGAACAGTATTTATTTACAAACAGCTGGAGGAAGAACATTCCAACATCTGTTGGGTTCATTGGACATGCCTTTGTCTATATCAATGGGGACAAAGTGGAAAGAGCTTCAAGTTTTTAGGTATCCAGATCACCAACAACTTATCCTGGTCCCCCTATGCCGAGACCATAGTTAAGAAAGTCCACCAACGCCTCTACTTTCTCAGAAGACTAAGGAAATTTGGCATGTCAGCTACAGCTCTCACAAACCTTTAGGTGCACCATAGAAAGCATTCTTTCTGGCTGTATCACAGCTTGGTATGGCTCCTGCTCTGCCCAAGACCACGAAAAACTACAAAAAATCATGAATGTAGCCCAATCCATCACATAAACCAGCCTCCCATCTACTGACTGTCTACACTTCCCGCTGCCTCAGAAAAGCAGCCAGCATAAGTAAGGACTCTACGCACTCTGGACATTCTCTCTTCCACATTTTTCTGTCGGAGAAAAAGATGCAAAAGTCTGAGGTCACGTACCAACCAACTCAAGAACAGCTTCTTCCCTGCTGCCGTCAGACTTTTGAATGGACATACCTTGCATTAAGTTGATCTTTCTCTACACCCCAGCTATGACTGTAACACTACATTGTAAACTCCTGTTTCCTTCTCTATGAATGTTACATTCTGTCTGTATAGCGCACAAGAAACAATAATTTTCACTGTATGCTAATACATGTGACAATAATAAATCAAATCAAAATCATTAGACCACTTCCATATTGAAAGATAATACTGATTCTAGTTCATCGTATTAGATCAAGGTTGCATGTAAAACTGGTCGACGTATTTATGCATTATTAGTAAGAGTAAAGCCATCCAGTAGATTATAGTGACTTTATAGCAGATGCATTGAAGCATAATGAATACACTTTCTAAGGAGTATATTGTTAACGTATCAGCATTTAGTGGCTTAGCAGTCCTTCCAAGTACATTTGGGATCATTTCTGTCTGACCCTGATCTCATCAATTTTGCAACTCAAAACTGACCACACAAAACACTCACTAAATAAGTGCCCAATAATTTGCTTTTAATGCAATGATTATTCAATATAAATAAAAAATTTATATAAAAGACCGAAAACTACATGACGTGAATGTAGTCTGTGTGGCATCACATGGACTCAACAATAATATAGCTGTAATATAACAGATTTCTATTACATGGTCCATGGGAAGTTTAGTAAAGCATTTCCTTCTGCATGTCAATGCTGCAATGCGCGACCAGCTATTTTACCTACGTAAGGAAGTACGATTTATTAAGCATGCAAGATAACTAACCTACGTAGAATTCTGGTATATTCAGCACTTTCCGTCTTTGAATCATATCCTTTCTCTCAATGCTGAATTTTAGGGGATTTGTTCTGCCTCTTCGCATTATGAACTCAGGGCTTACAAACCTGTAAAGAGAATAGTTCAGTTTAGTTGAAAATTTGCAGCAATCAAGATGGAGGAATTAATAATTGTTTGTTTCTGTTCATTCTTTCATGGGACGTGGAAATTGCAGACAAAGCCAACATTTCTTGTCCTATCCCTAATTGCCACTGAACTGAAGATTTCAGAGGGAAGTTAAGAGTCAACCACATTGCTGTGGGTCTGGAATCACATGCAGACCAGACCAGGTAAATGCCAGATTTCCCTCCTTAAAAGGACAATGGTAAACAGATGAGTCTTCACAATAAACTTTACTTCACAATAGGATGCAAGACTGGGTGGAGAAGTGGCAGATGGACTTCAATGCGGATAAATGTGTAGTGATCCATTTTGGCAGGACCAACGGGATGCAGGAGTACAATATCAAGGGTAGGAGTCTTAGCTGGGTTGAAGAGCAGAAGGATCTTGGAGTCTGGGTCCATAGGACTCTTAAATCGGCCTTGCAGGTGGAGGATGTGGTCAAGAAGGCGTATGGTGTACTGGCCTTCATTAATCGAGGGACTGAGTTTAGGAGTTGGGAGGTAATGCTGCAACTTTATAGGACCCTTGTCAGACCCCACTTGGAGTACTGTGCGCAGTTCTGGTCGCCTCACTACAGAAAGGATGTGGAAGCTATTGAGAGGGTGCAGAGGAGATTTACAAGGATGTTGCGTGGATTGGGAGGCCTGCCTTATAAAGATAGGTTGAGGGAGCTAGGTCTCTTCTCCCTGGAGAGACGAAGGTTGAGAGGTGACCTGATAGAGGTTTATAAAATGTTGGGAGGAATAGGGTGGATTCTCAGAGGCTATTTGCCAGGACTGAAATGGTCGCTACAAGAGGACACAGGTTTAAGGTGCTGGGAAGCAAGTACAGAGGAGATGTTAGGGGAAAGATTTTCACTCAGAGGGTGGTGAGTGAGTGGAATTGGCTGCCGTCGGTGGTGGTAGCGGCGAAATCACTGGGGTCTTTTAAAAGACTTCTGGATGAGTATATGGGATCTAATGGCATTGGAAGTTACAGATAGTTCTATGGCTTGGTAGGTATAGATGTGATTGGCGCAACTTGTGGGCCAAAGGGCCTGTTTGTGCTGTAGTGTTCTATGTTATAACTGATGATAGCTTTGTGGCACATTACTGAGACTAGCTTTATATTCCAGGTTGGTTCACAGATTTCAAATTCCACCAGCTGTCGTAGTCGGATTTGAACCTGTGTCCTCCGAGCTTTAGCCTGAGCCTCTAGATTACTAGTTCAGTGATATTACCACTACGTCACCATCTTCTCCAAAACTGTTCTATCAAAACAGCAAAGTAAACAAACAGGAATTTTAGCAAATGAAAAGTCCAAAATGAGTCCTTTCTAGCTGTGGTCAGATTAGATCTGTACAGGAAATACACAATTTTGCTGAGTCCTATTTCTTCCCTAAAAAATGTCTTCTTTTCTTGATTTCTCTCTATATCCTGTAATCTTTAAATAATTATTGTGTATCCTTTCAAATGTTGAATCAGTTGAGCATCAATCACATGTGGTCAAGCAATCCATAGCAGGGGAACCCTTTGAATAATTTATTTTGCCCTTTATTTATTTAATGCTTGCTGAGGTAATGGTCTTTTTAAAATTCATTTTACAGGAAATGGGCGTTCTTGGCTAGTCCAGCATTTATTGCCCATTCATAGTTGCCTTGAAAAGATGGTAGCGTGCTGCCTTCTTGAACGGCTGCAATACCCGAAATGCAGGCACATCCACATCACTATTAGAGAGGGAAATCCAGGATTTGGACCCAATGACAGTAAAAGAATGACAATATATTTTCAAGTCAGGAACTT
This sequence comes from Carcharhinus amblyrhynchos, assembly GCF_965287045.1. Taxonomy (NCBI): domain Eukaryota; kingdom Metazoa; phylum Chordata; class Chondrichthyes; order Carcharhiniformes; family Carcharhinidae; genus Carcharhinus; species Carcharhinus amblyrhynchos. Next base: position 58,699,433 of record NC_137330.1, read on the forward strand.
CCAGGTGGTAGTGTTCCCAAGTATCTGCTGCACTTGCCCTTCTAGATGATAGTGGTCGTGGGTTTGGAAGGAGTGCCTGAGGAATCTTTGTAAATTCCTGCAGTGCATCTTGTATATGGTATACATGACTGCCACTGTTCGTTGCCAGTGGAGGAACTGAATGTTTGTGGAAGGTTTAGCAATCAAGCGGGCTGCTTTGAATGGTGTCAAGCTTCTTGAGTGTTGTTGGAACTGCACTCATCCAGGCAAGTGGAGTATTCCTACTTGTGCCATAGAGATGGTGGACAGGCTTTTTGGGGGAGGGGTGGTCATCAGGAAATGAGTTACTTGCCACAGAATTCCTATCCTTGGACCTGCTCTGGTAACCACAGTATTTATATGGCTAATGCAGTTCAGTTTCTGGCTAATGGTAACTTCCCCAGGATATAGATAGTGGGGGATTGAGTGATGGTAATGACATTGAATGTCAAGGAGCAATGTCATTACCATCACTCAATCCCCCACTATCAACATCCTCTTGTGTTGGAGATTAACATTGCCTTAAACACACGTGGTGTGAATTTTACTTGCCGCTTGTCAAGCCAAGCCTGAACATTGTCCAGGTTTTGTTTCACTCATTCATAGAATATGGGTATCGCTGGCTGGCCAGCATTTATTGGCCACCCTTGTTACCTTTGGAGGGCAGTTAAGAGTCAACCACATTAGACATGAACTGCTTCAGTATCTGAGGAGTTGTGAGTGGTGCTGAACGTGGTGCAGTCATCTGTGAACATCCCCATTTCTGACCTTGTGATGGAAGGAAGGTCATTGAGGAAGTAGCTAAAGATGGTTGGACCTAGGTCACTACCCTGAAAATTCCTGCAGTGATCTGCTGGACCTGAGATAATTGACCTCCAACCATTTTTCATTGTGCCAAGTATGACTCCAACCAGCAGAGTGTCTTCCCCTTAATTCCCATTGACTTGTTTTGTCCATTTTTAAACCAAGGCTGTAATGTGGTCAGGAGCTGAATGATCCTGGCGGAACCCAAGCTAAGCATCCATGAGCAAGTTATTGCTAAGTAAGTGCTGAGAGGATGTTTCCCCTTGCTGTGGAGTTTAGAATCAGGGGACACGTTTAAAAATTAGGGATGTCCCATTTAAGATTGAGTTAAGGAGAATTAGTCTATGAAATTCCCTACCCTAGAGAGCAATGGAGGTTGGGTCATTGAATATATTCAAGGCTGTTAGATTTCTGATCAACATTGGAGTCAAGGGTTATGGGGAGGTGGACAGAAAAGTGGACTTGAAGTCACAACCAGATCAGCTAAGACCTTATTTAATGGTGGAGCAGGCTCGAAGGTAAAATGGCTACTCCTGCTCCTTATTCTTGCGTTCACCTCCACAATTTATTATTTCCTTGCTTGCCTCGCTGGCCCTCCCTCATCCAATTTCCATAAGCTCTCAATGCTCTCAAATTATATGTATCCTGGTCTGTCTTAAACCCTACTCTATTCATCATCTTGGTCTTGATGATCCACAAAGCTTTCTGCCTCTGATGCATCACAGACAAAATCGTAGCACATCTTCAAGTCCTTCCATGTCCTCTCTCTCATCTATCTCTACAAACTCCTCCAGACTTGACTTCAACAATCTTTAGTCTTCTGACTCTGGGTTCCTGTGCATCACTCACCATTCATCTTACTTTACATGTGTTACAGCTTTCAGCTGCCTCGTTCCTAATCTTTGAAACTCACTCCCTGGGACACTCTGCATCTTAATTTTCCTGGAATCTTTTAAAACCTCATCAAAAACCCTTTTATCACCTAAACCTCCTGACTTCGATTAAATGGTTAGATTCAAAATGTTGGGGATTGTTCTTCTTAGAGGAAAGAACTGAAAGATTTGATGGAGGTGTTCAAAACATCCAAAGATGTGCCGAATATGTTGACTGGCCAGGCTCAACTGCCCCTTAGTGTCAGGGAGATTAGCAAGGTAAATACGTGGGATTATGGGGATAGGACTTGGGTAGGATTGTTGCTGCAGGATTGATGGGCCAAATGGCCTCTTTCTGCACTGTAAGGATTCTAAAACCATGAGAAGTATAGTCAAAGCATATGGGAAAAAAACTACCCCATTGGCAAAGGGGTCAAGAACCAGAAGGACACCAATTTAATTAACATCATTGGTAGAGGAAACAAAAGTGACATGAGAAAAAGCCCCCTTTATGCAGCAAGTGCTTAGGATCTAGAAGGTGCTGCTTCAGAGTGTGGTGGAGGCAGATAAAATTACACTTACAAAGGGGAATTGGAAAACATCTGAAGGGCAACAAAGTTGCAAGGCCACAGCTGGGCAGTGGGACCAACTGAAGTGCTCTTGCAGGCAGCTTGTAGGGACTCGACTGCTGAATGGCTTCCTTCTAGGCTGTAACCATTCGATGATTCTATTTTCATTCTTTGCTCGCAAATTGTATCAAGAAGATCCCAAAGTGCTTCCCAGAGTTGTAATTGGATAATACACACTGTGGCAAAGGAAGGGCAGTCAAGGGTTACAAATGTTTGGTCAAGTTTGGGTTTTTACAAAGGCTTTAAAAAAGAGCAAGGTGAATACATAAAAGGGTTGAGAGAAAAATTGCAGAGCAAGACCTGCAGGCTAAAGGTACAGCCTCCAATCATGGGTAAAGAAAATGGAGAGGGATGAACAAGAAGCCAAAGGAACAGAGAGTTCAAGACAGTAAAGAGTTGAAGCGTGTTACAGAGATGTGAGGTGTGAAGGTGAAAATTTTAAACTTCAGGTTCTTGAGAGCTGAGTTCCAAGGCAAGTCCGAGAATACAGGGATGATGAGTAAGTGATGATACAAGTTGCTGAGTTTGAACTGTTATCAGACAACAAATTTTATGAAATTGGGTACACAATATGGAAGCAGACTATAGTTGTACTCAGAGCCTCCCCACTAAAGGTCACAAGGGAACAGACACAGACTAGCAGGCAAGGACATGCTTTTAGAATGCAAATGAGGGCTAGCACACAAAGGGAACTGGGCAGGATGGCACCTACAGGAACTAAATTAAAAAGTACACCCCCATCCAACCAAATCAGCACCTCTGATCTAATCAAGCAACCCTCTATGGAGACACCTAAGGATCAGCATAACTAAGGAAGCATCCCTGGCCCCACAAACTTCCTGAGAATAGTCAAACACCCATTGTTCAAACCCCGGAGATTCTAGACCATTAATAAACCCTTCAGACAGAAACGATTAACACACACTTAAAAATATCATTACAATACTTGAAGACATCGAAACAGGATGGTCAGAGTCAAATACTGTAAACAAAACATTAGCATTTGAATTGTACAATGTATCAAGTTCAGGTATAACTGTAGCCCATAGCGGCGGGTCTTTAGAGTGCTTTCGGGACAGTTCTGTTTGTACGTCCTGACTGAACCTCCGTCGACAGTAAAATAAAGCTGTACCGCTGTTGAACCTGACTCCGAGTCCGTAGTGGTCTTGTTCACCCACTCGTGCTAATAGAACAAGCTGGCATTTATGGAGAGTTGAAGATGAAAAGCTGCTCAGGCCAGTACTCAATTTGTCGAGTCTGAAGTTGGTACATAAGAACATAAGAAATAGGAGCAGGAGTAGGCCATCTAGCCCTTCGAGCCTGCCCCGCCATTCAATAAGATCATGGCTGATCTGTCGTGGCTCAGTTCCACATTCCCACCCTCTCCCCATAACCCTTAATCCCCTTGCCTATCAAAAACCCATCAACCCGCGACTTAAAAATGTTTAGCGAGGTAGCCTCCACCACGTCAACGGGCAGAGAGTTCCAGAGATTCACCACCCTTTGAGTGAAGAAGTTCTTCCTCAACTCCGTTCTAAACCGCCCCCCCTTTATCTTGAGGCTGTGCCCCCTAGTCCTACTATCCTTTCTGAGTGGGAAGAGCCTCTCCACCTCTATCCTATCCATCCCATTCATCATCTTATACGTCTCAATGAGATCTCCCCTCATTCTTCTGAACTCTAACGAGTACAAGCCTAGTTTATTCAGCCTAGTAAACCTCCTCTGCACTCCCTCCAAGGCCAAAATATTCTTGCGTAAGAACGGCACCCAAAACTGCACACACTACTCCAGCTGCAGCCTCACCAATGCCCTATACAGCCGCAGCAAGACCTCCCTACTTTTATATTCAATCCCCCTCGCTATGAAGGCCAGCATCCCATTAGCGTTCCTGACCACCTGCTGTACCTGCAAGCTGGGTTTTTGCGACTCATGCACAAGGACCCCGAGGTCCCCCTGCACTGTCGCCTGCTGCAATTTTTCGCCACGTAAATAATAATCCTTCCTACCATTATTCCTACCAAAGTGGACCACCTCGCATTTGCCAACATTAAATTCCATTTGCCAGTGCCTGGCCCATTCGCCCAGCCTATCTAGATCCTTCTGCAGACTCTCCACACCCTCCGCGCAATTTGCCGTTCCACCAATCTTGATGTCATCAGCAAATTTCGACACCATACACTCGGTTCTCTCCTCCAGATCATCTATATAAATGGTAAATAGCTGAGGCCCCAGCACTGACCCCTGGGGCACTCCACTGGTCACCAACCGCCAATCCGAATAGCACCCATTGACCCCCACTCTCTGCCTCCTATTTGACAACCAACCCTCCATCCATGCTAACACCCTACCCCCAACTCCATGCCCCCTGACCTTCTGCAACAACCTCTTCTGAGGCACCTTGTCAAACGCCTTCTGAAAATCAAGAAAGACCACATCCACCGGCTCTCCTCTATCCACCGCCCTAGACACATCCTCATAGAACTCCAGTAAATTTGTCAGACATGACTTCCCCTTAACAAAACCGTGCTGCGTCTGCTCTATCAAGCAATTCCCCTCAAGATGCCTCGCTATTTCCTCCTTGATGACGGATTCTAACATTTTACCCACAACAGACGTTAAACTAACCGGCCTATAATTCCCTGCCTTCTGCCTGGCACCTTCTAAAACAACGGCGTAACATTAGCCGTTTTCCAATCTTCCGGCACTTCCCTGGAATCCAGCGACGTTTGGAAAATAACCACCAAGGCATCCACTATCACCTCCGCCAACCAGCATGTTTGAAGATTTCATCAGGAAACGGGCTGAGAGAGGCTTAGAGACAAATATAAATTGGCTTCATAACGGACAGGATACAAAGTTGGAAACTCAGCTTCAAGTTGAACAGAACGCCGAGATTACTGCCTGGTTCTGCATGGGCAGTGGCCAGGAAAGGTGATGAAGGAATCAGTAGCAAGGGTAAATCGAAAGCATTGATTTTGGTTTTTAACTTGTAGCTACAAGAAACTGCAGCTCATCTCAGACTAAATATTAAAAATAACGGTACAACGACAGTGAAGAGGTTGAGCGGTGGTTGAGATAGAGAATTTGGTGTGATCAGTCCATCCAGATGATGTTGCCAAGCGGGAGCATTTAGATAAGAAAAGGAAAGGGACCAAGGACAGAATTCGTCTGAAATTTATCCACATGGCCCTCAACTTGTTGTCTGTCATTCTGGTGCTCTTCTCAGTATGGTCTGATATATTCATTTTTTTAAAAATCTACAAGCATTGTCTGCCTTTTAGGCATCTTTTTCTACCCGTACCACTGTTAGTTTTCTCAAACTAAATTTCAATATGATATTTTGTTACATCCTTCCCAGGAATACACACAAGTTACGTCTATTACATGCCCAAACCCATGTCTATATTTTCAATCCTCCTCTTCCTTCACGTACCATGCCCAAAGAGGGTGTATTGGAAGGGTTTACAGGCTGATAATCAACCTGTTCTGCCATGTCACGGACACACCTTCCTTGAGGTGGAGATTTGGCCCAAGGTAGGGATGCTACCACTGTGCCATAAGACCTCCTAATATTTTCCATTACTCTTTCAACAAAAGATTCTCAAGTCAGTCATTATTTATCTTTCAGAAATCCATGTCAACCATCTCCATCAACCCATTCTCCAAGTATTTATATATTTTAAATCTAACTATGAGTTCTAACAATTATCAACGACAACTCAATTCCAGCCAGTTGACCAGTTCATCACTTCTTTCTGAAAGTGTAACATTTGTCGCTGGTCTCATAACTCACAATTTTTCATTCACCTAGGTTATTGCATATATTTGATTCTTGATGCAATTCATTTTTAGCACCTTTCTTACCCTCAATCATGAAAGTTTATAGAACAAAAAAATCGGAATGAAATTTACTGGGATTAATACAGTCAATGCTATACTTAAATTAAAATAACCATATTTTCAGCTGATTCTTATGTTCGAGAGTAACTTCTGTAAATTACCTTCTTTGTGTTGCTATAGATTGTGTTTTGTCTATGATAACGGGTTTTGACGGAGGCTGAAATTTTGAAGATTTCTCATCGTCTGTTGAGGAACTTAAAAGCCTTGTTGATGAAAACAGAAGTCCTAAAAATAAAGGCAGACAGACAATAAGCATAACCTTAAAGGAAATGTCAAGTAACTGCTATTTTTATCATAAAGGTACTCAAAATATTATACTCTAACCAACTGCAGCACTTGTATTCCTATCTAAAATGAATTACAATAGATAATTGATGAGTCTAAGTGAACAAAAGCAAAATTTGGAGATACATTCTGATATTGATGTACATCGGAGTTTATTTTGAAGATACAGTTTAAATGTTACACCAAGGTCCTAATGCACAGCTAAGTTCAGTGCACTACCACTCCCAATACCAGAAGATTTTACCCAATGGCTTTGGTTGTCCTAATATTTAATAGGAGGAAATTTCAGCTCATTCAGTACTTGGTGTAATTTAGCAACTGCAGATGAAATGGTGGTGAAGGGAGGGCTGTGTCATTATTGTACATGCAAAACTGAAGCAATACAACAGGGGGATAGCACCACTCCCTTGGCTCCCTGTGCTAGTAAACATTATTCCTCCACATATCTGGTGATTTGCAACAACCCACAAAATGTTCACAATGCTCTCCACCTGCCACTTCATGCTGACCTATTAATTCAGCCCACCAAAAGTACAACTCCCATCAAGAAGGCCAATCTGGCGAAACCCTTCACACAGGATTTCAACGCAAACTCCACCTGGACAAATGAAGGGGAATCATTGGACATGAGAAACAAGTACCTGGTCTCAAATCCAACTAACAGCAGCCTGGTTTCTCCTTCGAAGGAAAGAATGGACCACCATCAACATCCCTGCTTGGCCAACTTCCACAAACGGGTATTAGCGCCAGCTCCCTCTGTGCCTGTGGGAGCGAGCAACTATGCACCACAACACAGAAGAGTATCCAATCGGTGGATTCAACAGAGGCCTATTCACATCTAATACAGCAGGACTGGAAGAAACTGCTTGGCTTAGGGATTTTGCATTCGCTAAATTAGTAAGAGTGGTAAGGTGTAGTTGAGAAATACAAAGCCATGAAGGATAACAGATTATTAGGAACACAAGAGATAACAGTGTAGCAGCAGCAATAAGGGAAACTATTGCAAGTGATATCCAGGCTATGATTTGATAGATAAGAATGGAACTTACTGACAGCTGCACCACCCCACTTGGACAATAGTGGTGAGGTATCATGGTATGGTCAACCACGTCAAAGAAACTAGCCAGTTGAAGAAGGACAAGAAGGGGAAGTTTACTTTTGTCGTAGTCATACAGGATGTAGCAGAGAGGCAGAGAATGGTTCGAGCAAAAAGAGTGAAAGAAAACTAGCGCTGAAGCTCGCTGCACAAGCTGAACCTGTACCTATACCTTAGAAAGGAATATTGTCAAAGTTTAGCATGTGGATGAAAAATAGACAGACCTGGAATGCCTTGGAAAAGTCCTCAGATAAGAGCATACAGGCAGGAAGAGGGACTATGTAGAAGCACACTAGCTAGCACTCAATAGTTAAGATAACAGAATCATAGAATCCCACTGGAGCAGTGGTGGCAATTCAGCCCATTGAGCCTGCACTGACAACAATGCCATCCAGGCTCTATCCCCCTAACCCCACAGTTAACCCACTCATACCCTGACATGAAGGGTTGATTCAGAATGGCCAATCAACCTAACCCATACATCCTTGGGCTGTGAGAGGAAACCGGAGCACCCAGAGGAAACCCACACAGACACGGGTCAAACGCGCAAACTCCACACAGTCAGTGACCCAATCCGGGAATCAAACCTAGATCCCTAGCGCTGTGAGACTGCAGTTTGTTAACCACTGTGCTGCCCATAATGAAGACAGACTCAGTGAATCAGATAACCAGAGAGGAGAGCAGTGTGACCCATCATACGGAAGGCATGTCAGCTTTGACAAAGGGTCATCTGGACTCGAATCGTTAGCTCTTCCCTCTCCTTGCAGATTTTCCAGCATTTTCCCTTCAGATGCCATAGGCAATGGAGGGTTATTTGTGACCTTGATTAGGGTTGTGCTGGTGCTGTGTCAGGGACAGTAATCCGACTGAAGAGATCAGAGGAAAGATTGTCCCAGAGCTTTGGGAGGAATGACTGACTCCAGGATGAAGCATCTCTCGGAAGTGATTCCACTCCTATCAATGAACCGGCTTCCAGTGGTATTAACTGTTCAGGGCGGTTGAGCTAAATTCAAATCCAAATTCGCTTCAAACAAATGTAACCCGCACCGAGCGAGCCGCTGAATGATCGACATGGAGTTTTGAATCTAAAGCAATCGCTGCTCTCCCCCCGGGTCGGGGCTCGCGCCTCCCGCCGCATTCCGTCCCAACCGTCACTCACTCACGTTGACTGGCGCTGAGAGCTCGCGACCCCCGCACAACCGCTTCAACTGCCGCCATCTTGCCCTCAACTCTCCACTGCGCAAACTCGAGAGACCGAGGGCGGAGGGGAAGCGGCAAGACTCAAACGCGAGGAACGTCGCACAGGACGACACAGAGAGAGAGGTAGATTAGGGGAAACAGGAGCACGGATATTAAATACATCGATAACTTGCACAGGGTGTCTGAGGAACAAACAGCGATGTATATTTCTATAAATAAAAATGCTTGGAGATCTAAAATGAAAATAGAAAATGCTGCAAAAACTCTGCCAGTCGGGCAGCAATTTGTGGAGAGAGAAACAATATGACTCTTTGGCTCTGGAGAAAAATAGAACACAGAACATAGAAAAACTACAGCAAAAACAGACCCTTCGGCCCACAAGTTGCGCCAATGATAGCCATACCTACTAGGCTTAACCTCAATCCTGTTAAGTCCCATGTACTCATCCAGAAGTTCTTGAAAGACTATCGAATTTACCTCCACCACCGCTGACAGCAGCTGATTCCACACCACCCTCTGAGTGAAAAACTCACCCCTGACATCTCCTCTGTACCTACTCCCCAGCATTTTAAACCTGTGTCCTCTTAGCAACCGTTCCAGCCCTTGGAAAAAGCCTCTGAGAATGCACCCGATCTATACCTCTCAACATTTTATACACCTCTGTCAGGTCCTCTTTCATCCTTCGTCTCTCTGAGGAGAAAAGTCCGAGCTCCCTCAACCTATCCTCATAAGGCATGCCACCCAATCCAGGCAATATCCTTGTAAATCTCCTCTGCACCCTTTCAATAGCTTCCACATCCTTCCTGTAATGAGGCAACCAGAATGAGCACAGTATTCCAAGAGAGATCTGACTAGGGTCTTACAAAGCTGCAACATTATCTCCTGACTCCTAAACTCAATTCCTCGATTGATGAAGGCCAGTACACCATACGCCTTCTTAACCACATCCTCTACCTGCGAGGCCGATTTAAGAATCCTATGGACCCGGACCCCAAGGTCCTTCTGATCCTCTTCTCTGCTAAGAGTCTTACCCTTGATATTATACTCCTTCATCCCATTTGACCTGCCAAAATGGACCACTACACATTTATCTGGGTTGAAGTCCATCTGCCACTTCCATGGGACCTCTGGGACCACAGGTAGAACACAGAATAGAGAGCAGTGGGAAGAAGAGCATAGATATACTGTACATATTGCATCTAAATGCCCTAAGCAAAGAAATATGTTCCTGAAAGAAAACATTCCAGGAATTTACAGTGCAATATTGGCAACTCTGTGAAAGAATCAGCATTTTACTACAACTTAATTATCATATGTTTTTAACTATTACTTGCACAGAAGTATTATCTGCTCAAATCAAGTTTAGAAAATAATCCAGGCCATATGATTGACTATATATATAGAGCTCTTGTGGCCCAGCTTTGCATCTTATTTATGTCACGCTGCAACCTCTGACATCCCTCCAAACTATCCACAACACTACCAACCTTCATGTCATCAGCAAACTTAGCAACCCATCCCTCCACTTCCTCATCCAGGTCATTTATGAAAATTACGAACAGCAAGGGTCCCAGAACAGATCCCTGGGGCACTCCACTGGTAACCGACCTCCATGCAGAAAAAGACTCATCTACAACCACTCTCTGCCTTCTGCGGGCAAGCTACTTCTGGATCCACAAGGCAACAGCCCCTTGGATCCCATGCCCGCTCACTTTCTCAAGAAGTCTTGCATGGGGGACCTTATCGAACACCCTGCCGAAGTCCATATAAGTCACATCTACCGCTCTTCCTTTGTCAATGTATTTAGTCACATTGTCAAAGAACTCAACCAGGCTTGTAAGGCATGATCTGCCTTTGACAAAGCCGTGCTGACTACTATTGAGCGTACTAAACTTCTCTAAATGTTCATAAATCCTGTTCCTCAGAATATTGACTCTATTTCTCTCCACAGATACTGCCAGACTGGCTGTTTATTTTTCCAGCATTTTCTGTTTTTTTATGTCTCACTCTAAACCTGTGTCCCTTTGGGCAATGTGGTGATGATGTTAATATTCAGCAAATTCTTTAATTAAATTCTCCATAGGTGAATTCGGTGCCATTTCACTTATTCTTTCACTTGCTCAGTGAACAGAACTCATACTGTTGAGCGATTGTTGCAGCTCTCAAATCTTTCACCTTTCAGATAAAAGGGAATTTGGAGTCGTTGTCTACAACTATGAGATCTCATTCCTGATTAGGTGTGAATAAATCAGCTCACACAATATGCCATGGTGTGAGCAGTATTTCTTTCCCCAGAGATACTACAATAATAAAACCGATTATCAGGTTATTTATTTTGTTGCTGTTTGTGGAATCTTGCTTGTGCCCATTGTCATATTTCCCAAGATGATAAAAATATTCAAAAATACATTTGCTGTGAAGTGCACTGGGATGTCCTCAATTTGTGAAAATGTGTCTGGCCAATGCAGAGCAGAAATCAACAAAACTACTGTTGAACTACTCAAAACTGTCAAATATACATCAGATGAATTCATGACCAAATTGTGCAGTATTCTGGTTAGATTGTACTTTAAGATCTGTAAATAGTTTTAGTCGCCAAGGCACTGAGAGAGAGAGGCAATTAAGCCCTGCACTTATATAGAACAGAATATAGTGTTATTTCCTAGCATAAAGGTCTGCATTTTGAGAGCTTTTCAACCTGTAAGCGAATACCTGACAGGTGATTTTATGGAGGTAGACATGATAGGAAATTGCAAGGAAAAGGTAAATCTGGAATACTAAATTATGGCAGAGATACAAAACCTGGAAATGGTAACTTTAGGACTGATATCAGAAAACTCTTCTGCATCAACTCTTGGAGCTTTTGGGCAGAAATTGTTGGACAGATTTTAGAAACAACTATATGCACTAATGAGGGAGCGTGTACGGTACTTCTACATGGATTAATGATTATAGGTCAAATAATCTTCTTTATCCACAATTATCTTGTATTACTGCAAAGGGATCATATTTGGAAGTATTGTCTCAGAGGCAATTTATCTCTATATATCAAAGGTTACTTGACTGAAATAAACACTCATCTGTTACATTACCAATACAATATCTGATCCGAAACTCCATATATTTGCTCCGCTGATCCCTCTAATCTATGCATCTCGGGGCATGAAGGGGCAATTTAGCATGGCCAAGCAACCTAATCCGCTATAGGAGGAAACTGGAGCACCCGGAGAAAACCCATGCAGACATGGGGAGAATGTGCAAACTCCATACAGAGAGACAGTTAGCCAAGCTGGGACTCAAACTTGGGTCGCTGGAGCTGTAAGGCAGCAGTGCTAACCACTCTGTCACCATGCCACCCCTGTATCATCACAGTTGGAATTAAATTCATAGGTATTGTCACACTGGGGAGAGGCCATTCACCTGCTCTGAGTGTGGGAAGAGATTCACTCAGCCATCCCATCTGCTGAGAAACCAGCAAGTTCACAACTAACATAGCATTCATGTTTGGACCATGTTCATCGGGATGTATCTCTGTTGGTGTTAATAAATCTAGCCCAGTTATATATTCTGGATAAAAATCAAATAAATTTGTTTTTTTTTAAATAAGTAGCAGAAGTTAGTCAATCATATGGCCTGGATTATTTTCTAAACTTGATTTAAGGAGATAATACTTCTGTGCAAGTAATAGTTAAAAACATATGATAATTAAGTTGTAATAAAATGCTGATCCTTTCACAGAGTTGCCAATATTGCACTGTAAATTCCTGGAATGTTTTCTTTCAGGAACATATTTCCTTGCTTAGGGCATTTAGATGCAATATGTACAGTATATCTATGCTCTTCTTCCCACTGCTCTCTATTCTGTGTTCTACCTGTGGTCCCAGAGTTCCACTATACATTACTTGATCTCTCCTCTCTAAGACATAAGAAGAACATAAGAACATAAGAAATAGGAGCAGGAGTAGGCCATCCAGCCCTTCGAGCCTGCCCCGCCATTCAATAAGATCATGGCTGATCTGTCGCTGCTCAGTTCCACTTTCCCGCCCTCTCCCCATAACCCTTAATCCCCTCTCCTATCAAAAACCCATCAACCCGCGTCTTAAAAATATTTAGCGAGGCAGCCTCCACCACTTCAACGGGCAGAGAATTCCAGAGATTCACCACCCTTTGAGTGAAGAAGTTCCTCCTCAACTCCGTTCTAAACCGCCCCCCTTTTATCTTGAGGCTGTGCCCCCTAGTCCTATTGTCTTTTTTGAGCGGGAAGAGTCTTTCCACCTCTATGCTATCCATCCCATTCATCATCTTATACGTCTCAATGAGATCTCCTCTCATTCTTCTAAACTCTAACGAGTACAAGCCCAGTTTATTCAGCCTCTCCTCATAGCTCAACCCCCTCAACTCCGGTATCAGCCTAGTAAACCTCCTCTGCACTCCCTCCAAGGCCAAAGTATCTTTGCGCAGGTGCGGCGCCCAAAAATGCACACAGTACTCCAGTTGCGGCCTCACCAATGCCCTATACAGCTGCAGCAAGACCTCCCTACTTTTATATTCAATCCCCTTCGAAGGCCAGCATCCCATTCGCCTTCCTGACCACCTGCTGCACCTGCAAGCTGGGTTTTTGCGACTCATGCACAAGGACCCCGAGGTCCCTCTGCACCGTCGCCTGCTGCAGTTTTTCGCCTCGTAAGTAATAGTCCTTCCTACCATTTTTCCTACCAAAGTGGACCACCTCACACTTGCCAACATTAAATTCCATTTGCCATTTCCTGGCCCATTCGCCCAGCCTATCTAGATCCTTCTGCAGACTCTCCACACCCTCCGCACAATTTGCCGTTCCCCCAATCTTGGTGTCATCAGCAAATTTCGACACTCTACACTCGGTTCCCTCCTCCAGATCATCTATATAAATGGTAAAAAGCTGAGGCCCCAGCACCGACCCCTGGGGCACTCCACTAGTCACCATCCGCCAATCCGAATAGCACCCGTTGACCCCCACTCTCTGCCTCCTATTTGACAACCAATCTTCTACCCACGCTAACACCCTACCCCCAACTCCATGTCCCTCGACCTTCTGCAATAACCTCTTGTGAGGCACTTTGTCAAACGCTTTCTGAAAATCTAGAAAGACCACATCCACCGGCTCTCCTCTATCCACCGCCCTAGACACATCCTCATAGAACTCCAGTAAATTTGTCAGACACGACTTCCCTTTAATGATTTAATAATTTAAGACTCATCTGAACTCTACAACCTGTCAGCCTCTCTGGCTGTCTTTATGTTTTAAAGAGCAATCAATGACACTAGATTGATAAGGGATCAAAATGTAACATCTCAAAGTTTGCAGATGATTCCAAGTTGGGTGGGAGGGTGAATGCGATGAGGATTCTGAGATCCTTCAGATTGATGGCAGATGCAATATAATTTAGATAAGTATGAGGTTATTCACTTTGGAAGAAAAAAACAAGATGGCAGATTACTACCTGAATGGCTGTAAATTGGGAGAGGGGAGTTGCAATGGGACCTGAGTGTTCTTGTTCACCAGTCATTGAAGATAAGCATGCAGGTGCAGCAGGCGGTAAAAAAGGGCAAATGGCATGTTGGCCTTTATTGTGAGACGTTTCAAGTACAGCAGCAGGTATGTGTTGCTGCAGTTATACGGGGTCTTGGTGAGGCCGCACCTAGAGTATTATGTGCAGTTTTTGTCTCCTTTTCTGAGGAAGGATGTTCTTGCTCTCGAGGGAGCGCAGCGAAGGTTTACCAGACTGATTCCAGGGATTGCAGGACTGATGTATGAGGAGAGATTGACTAGGTTAGGATTGTTTTCACTGGTGTTCAGACAAATGAGAGGGGGGAGTCTCATAAAGACTTATAAAATTCTAATAGGACTAAACAGGATGGATGCAGAGAGGATATTCCCAATGATGGGGAAGTTTAGAACCAGGGGTACTAGTCTGAGGTTTCAGGGCAGACCATTTAGGATGGAGATGAGGAGACATTTCTTCTTCCAAAGAGTGGCGAACCTGTGAATTTTATTACCACAGAAAGTAGTTGATGTCAGAACATTGAATGTATTCAAGAGGCAGCTAGGTATAACACTCGGGGTGAATGGGATCAAAGATTATGGGAAAAAAGCAGGATTAGGCTATTGAATTGGATGATCAGCCATGATTGTAATGAAGAGTGGGCGGATCAGGCTTGAAGGGCCAAATGACCTCCTCCTGCTCCTATCTTCTATGTTTCTATATTACATTTTAAACTCCAAGGAGTTAAACATATTCGTGAAGTACTATGTAAAAATAATGCAAAGTATGCCCTAAAACAATTGTAATCTCAAGGCTGTAGACTGGAGAATTACTGCATTGCAAATATTGCACTTGCTTGAAATAGGAACAACAGATCCTACTGAACCTTCCTGGTTTGATCAAATTTGTTATGCAGAATGAGGTTTTGTCACAGTTTCTTCCTGTCGCAGAAATTCACTAAAGTGGGAGAGAGTGCCCAGCACTGTTGTTGCTTTTAGAGGGCTGCAGGTCACTGTAAGTGAGTGAACTTGAGTGGAGATAATGATAGTCTGTCAGAAAGAATGTCTGTGGGATCCAGATTGCTAAGCTGTCATAATGATTAGTAGCAAACTCCTTTCTCATTAAGGTCAATGATGCTGTGCTTCAAGGAGACAATCAATGTCTTTGAAATGTTTTATTGGTGACACCAACTGCTCTGCACTAGGACTTTTGTTGACTTGCAGAGGAGGTATTTGTTGTCAAACATTCACTGCTATGATTTGTAGAAAGCTGACTGGATTGCAGGGGGTCTTCCAAATATGTAGTGTGAGTACATGGAGTCGTGAAGTGAGCTTAAGTTGACCACCTTTGAAAAACCACAGCTGGAATACCAGGCTGTGTTGCTTTTCATCCATTTGATTGCTTGTCTCTTATCATTGGTGGTTCACCCATGGATTCTACTGCAAGGTATGAGGGAGCTGACACTGTGGATTCATGGTTGAGGAGTTGTTGAAAATGTTCTTTCCAGTGTTGCTGGAGGGTATTGTCATCCTTAAAAAGAGAAACATCATCCTGTGAGTGGAGAGGGTTTTCCCCCTTGCAAATGGTGGGTAGGACAAGGACAAAGAAAGGTCTGTGATAGTGTGGAAGATAGAAGAGATTGAATGACAGAAGTGAATGGTGATAGGGCAAGAAAATAAAAAATATATAAAAGATTTGCCTAGAGCAGGTATACTGCTGTTTGAGAGCAAAAATAAGATAAAAGCAGGGCACTGAAACCATTTGGTGTTATGCTTTACCTTCACCAGGGGGCCCTCTAACCTTTGTTTTATGAGGGAAGGTAACTTATGTGAATTTGTACTTTATAGGAATTTCCATACAAAATTCATTACAGGTAATCACTTAGTTAACTTTCTGCCTTACACTGTTTACTTAATGGAATCTAAACTGTCTCATTGTTGTACAATTTTACAAAGACAAAATTTAAAAGCATAATATCTTCTGCAAAGTACTAGTAACCTTTATTTGTGAAGGTTTGTTAGTTTATTTGATTAGATAGCTAAAGTAGTGTGCAGTGTGACAGCAATGTGTGGATTCAATCCCTGTACAGCCTCTTCATGGAGACCTGACACACCACCCACTCACCCCCACCTTGCACCATGTTTGGTATAGAGTGGTGTCCCTCAAACTGCATAATCACTTAACCCTTTCTAATTGTGAAAAATGCCTATGATTCCTCCTGGGCCATGACAAATTATATATTTCTTCTTTATTGTGTACTTTCGACATGTGCAAAAAAACCCTTCACAAATACATTTTCATGTAAATAGACTTTCAAGTATATTTTAAAAGTATAAATGAAAATTGTGCTAATACTTACGTCAGTAATGGAAATACAAATTGATAATTTAAGACACAGTAAATAAATGCATTGTATAACGGCATATGTTCTATTTACACATTTGATGTTCCTTTTTCACCACCACCCTTACTTTTAATATTTTGCTGAAATTATGCCAAGAATGAGGGACTTCAGTTATATAGATCAGAGAGATTGAAGAAGCTGGATTGCTCTCCCTAAAGCAGAGAAGATTACAGAAAGATTATTACTGGTGTTTAAAATGTTTTTGGCAAAATAGTTAGGAAGAAAAAGCTATTCTCATTTGCAGAAGGATACTGAAGGACAGAGATTTATGTCATATGGCAAAAGAAGCAGAGAGGAAATGAGTCATAGTTATAGAGTCATATAGCACAGAAAAGGCCCTTTGGCCCATTGAATCTGCATTGACAATAACTACCACTAAAGTCATGCTAATCATATTTTCCAGCACTTGTCCCATATCCTTGAATGTTATGATATTTCAAGTGCTCATCCAAATACTTTTTAAAGGTCACGTTTGTCTTTTAAAAGGTTGTAAGGTTTCCAGCCTCCACAACCTTCTGAAGCAGTGCATTGCAGGTTCTCACACCAGACCTGAGTATTTTTTTTCTCAAATCCCCCTGTGAATTTCCTGCCCCTCACTCTAAAACTATGCTCTCTTGTGATTGACCTCTCAACCAAGGGGAACAGCTGCTTCCTATTAACTCTGCCCGTACCCTTCATAATCTTATACACCTCAATCATGTCCCCCTCAGCCTTCATTGCTCCAAATGATCCAAATCTACTCAGTCTCTCCTTATACCTCAAATGTTCCATCCCAGGCAACATCCTGGTGAATTTCCTCTGTACTCCCTCTAGTGCAATCACATCCTTCCTGTTGTGAGGTGACCAGAACTGCACACAGTATTCCAGCTGTGGCCGAAACAATGTTCTGTACTGCTCCAACATTACCTCCTTGCTCTTATACACTATGCCACAACTGATAAAACCAAGTGTCCCATTTGCCTTCTTAACTATCTTCTTCACACGCTCTGCTGAGTTCAAGGATCTGTGAATAATTACCCCAAGATCCCTCTGTTTCTCTGAGCTTCTAGGTGTCCTGCCATTCATTAAGTACTCCCTCGCACTCTCTTACCTCACTGTCCCGGTGAAAAGTGCTGCTCAAAGGTGGGAAATCTTTTTGCACTGAGTTGTTATGATCCGGAATGCATTGCCTGAAATAGGTGGTGAAATCTGATAAATGCTTGGAAAACAAAAATGCAGGACCAGGAAGAAAGAGCAGCTGAGTGGGACTAACTAGATAACTCTCTCGGAGAGTTGATACAGCTACAATATGCCTAATGTGGGTTCTTTCTATGTGCTACAGTCCTGTGGTTGAAATAAAGGTAGGTCTGAGTCAGTTAGGATATCAAAATGTTAAAATTCACAAACCTGAAAGCCACTTAGCTTGAACCCAATTGTAATGAATTCTGGACAGAGTGCAGGTAACCAAACTGCACCCAGGAAGTGGGCCCTTCATTTAAACACTTTTGTGAAGTTGCATGCCTCAGATTCTAACACTGTTGGAGAGATAATATAAACTAAAGAACACAACACTACAAGGGATTCAGGAGCAGAGGGACATAGATGTATTTGTGCATAAATCATTGAAGGTGGTGGAACAAATTGAGGGAGTGGTTATTAAAGCATATAGTACTCTGGGTTCTGTCTGCGAAAACAGGGCTAAATGTTGTGTATTATTGAAATTTTTTTTGTAAAATATTGGCAAGGAATTATACCATCAGCGAGAAGTGGATACCTGCCAGCATATTAGCACAGACAGGACCAGTCTCCTACACCGTTCAAACTCAGGACGATATAGTGTGAAGAAGACACGCTGATCAACTTTTATCAACTAGACTAGTTTACCGGAGACAGAGTCAACTGAACGTCTGCAACAAATTATGTCAAGTGAAGACCTAGACATTTCTGAGAACTTGACAATACCAGAAAAAACTGTGGAAGACAATACCTCAACTCAGGACACTTTGGGGACTGCAGTGGTCCAGGAAGGCAGCTGATCACCACCTCCTGAAGGAAAGCTAAAGAAGGGCAATAATTTTTGGCCTTGCCAGCGACACCCACATCCTATAAATGAATTTTAAAAAGTATCCTAGGCTTTATTAATGGGGCAAACATAAAAGAGCAAGAAAGTTATGCTAAACTTGTATAAAACAATGGTTCAGCCTTGACTGGAGTATTGCATCCAGTTCTGGGCACTGCACTTTAGGAAGAATGTGAAGGCATTGGAGAGAGTGCAGGAAAGATTCACAACAGCAATTCCAGGGATGATGAACTTAAGTTATGAAGGTAGTTTGGAGATGTTGGGACTGTTCTCCATGCAAAAATGGAGGCTGAGAGGAGATTTGGGCTGATATGTTACAACCTCGCTTGGGCGAAGCTTGTAAAATCCCACTCGAGGCCAGTGGAGAATTCCATTCTGCGAGCTTCTGCATGCAGGTAAAATTCCAGCCTTGATGTGGTAATTTTAAAAGATAGACTTGCAGACCACAAAGATACAAACAAATGAAAGGTTATTGGAAAGGTGTTTACTGGTTGTTAGGATAGACTGTCTATTTGCCTGTGCAAACAGTAGCTGATGTCATCAATACATCACGTGATCGGATGCTTAAAATCACCTTGTTCCAATTAGGAACACATATGAATACACAACAGTTTTCTCCCCCTTTACATTAGAGATTCCTGCAATGAAACACAAAATAACAATCAAACTTTACAATATGGACAATTAACAAACACAGTAGTCAATAAGTTTGATATTTCTGAGAACACGGTTCCTGTGTGGTTGTTGGTGAACCTCAGGTGTCTGCTTTTTCGTGTCAGGTGCAACCTCTGGTGTTTTTGGTTTAGTTGGGATGTTGTCTGTAGTTGTCTCAACCAGAGTTGGCATCGAATTTGGAGGTTCACTCAGTGTTGAAGTGTCCTGAGTTGAGGTATTGTCTTCCACAGTTTTTTCTGGTATTGTCAAGTTCTCAGAAATGTCTAGGTCTTCACGTGACACAATTTGTTGCAGACGTTCAGTTGACTCTATCTCTGGTAAACTAGTCTAGTTGATAAAAGTTGATCAGCGTGTCTTCACACTATATCGTCCTGAGTTTGAACGGTGTAGGAGACAGGTCCTATCTGTGCCAGTATGATGGCAGGTATCCACTTCTCATTGATGATACAATTCCTTGTCAATATTTTACAAAAAAAAATTTCAATAAAACACAACGTTTAGCCCTGTTTTCACAGACAGAACCTGACTTTGCTGTTTCCGCTCAACCATTTCTCTTGTCTTAGGTGGTTCCAGCTAATCAAACATTGTGCGTAACTGTTGTTTTATCCTGCTTCTAAACTTGTTCTGCAGTTACAGGAGTGTTATCTACTTCTTCAAAATAAAAAATATTATCACTCCAACTATTCATTGACAACTCATTAGGTAAAGGTAATCTAGAGAGTCCATCAGCATTCCCATTGAGATTTGATTGATGATATTTTATTGTGTATGCATGTGCTGACAACAGAAATACTTAACATCCAGCTTTCTGTTCGAGATAGAATACTAGTATGCAGCCTGAATATTGTTATCAGAAGTCAATCATCTATTAGTAAAGTGAATTTCCTTCCCTGTGTGTATCGGTCCTGAAAATTATGTCTGGAGCTTCTTTCTCCATCTGTGCATCTTTTGTTCAAGAATCTTGATACAAACGCTATTGTCTTCTCTTCACCATTGGGTAGTATATGAGAAAACAGTGCTTCAACCCCATAAGGGTTGCAAGGGTAACTTTGGATCAAAGTGTGTCAATACTTCTGACTTTAATAATGTTTCTTAACTTACATGATGTCTTTCTCGCATTGATCCACCCATTTCCATTTTCTGTTTTGACAGATTGGGTGGGATTTTCCAGCTGCTCCCACCCCAAAACCAGAAAATCCACTCAAGGTCAATGGACCTTGGTATGGCCTGCCCCTCCCATGGCAGGCGGGATGGGAAAATTACTCTCAGTAAGTTATTATACAAGTCATCTCCAAGCTCACAGTATTCAGCTTTTTTTTTCAATTAGCTACAAACTGTGTGGTTGATTCACCTTCTTGTTGATTACGTTTATGGAGCTTGACCTCTCAACAATGACCAAAGGTTTAGGTAAGAAGTGGCCATGCAGTATCTCTACAATCTCATTTTGGTTTCTGACCCTGGTTTTTCTGGCTGCACCAGACTTTTCGGCACATTGAATGATGCTCCCGCCCTCCCCATTGTACTCAGGAAAGTTGGGACTACAATATTTGCCATAATTTTATTTGCTCGAACAAAATAATTGAATCTTTCAGTACATGAGCTCCATTGCTCAATGTCTTTATCATATGGTCCCACAGCACCAAAAACTGCAGCCATTTTTACTATGGGAAAGTGTTGTGTAAGCACAATGTGTCACTGAGTTTTTAGCACTACTTTGCTTCTTTTTCTTTCAATCAAGGAAACCCTGGACTCAGCCTGTTTCCTTCTAAGTGTTGCAACATGCCTAACTCTAAATTACTGTTGCAGGTTTTTTTTTTGTTTTACTCACTGTAAAACCATCTTTTTCGTCCCTCCCTCGTTTCCCTGTGCTCCTGCAACTGGCCACTCTCCATCTCTCTCCCCCATCCCAATGATTCAATCATCCCTCTGATCTTTCACTGACCCACCTCTCTCTCTCTCTGTCATTGACCCAGTCTTTCTGATCCCTGTCTCATTGATCCTTCCACATTCGCCAAGCCCTTCAAACCACAATTCTTCTCAGCTTTCTGATTTCTGTCCCATCTCTAGTCTTTCAAATCTCTCCCTCTTCTCTGTGCTTCACAGCTGCAGGCTTCAATTCCCTCTGTCTCTTCTGATCTCCCACTTTCACGATCTTGTGCTCCAACCAGCAGCCCTTCTGTGCTCTGCATTCTGGTCCCTAACCTTCAACCTCTGATCTCCCCCAATCAAAACTTTTTGATCCCTGCCTCCTTTCTTTTCCAATCCAAATCCTGGTGCCAATTGCCTGACTTGCTGCCAGCCATCCAGCCCCTCAAGTTGATTGGTTGTGCCTGGGAAATGGTAACAAAAAAGCTGTTCTGACCCTGCCATTAAAATTGGTAGGACCTCAGGCAGCCCATTCTTCCGGGTTTCCTGAGAGCAAATCTGCCCAATTCCTATTGCTTCCTTCCAGCTTCCTCATAGAGATTGGCATCTATATCATTCATCATCTGTATCATATGGTTCTGTAGGTATTAGGAGGACATTATAACAATGACTTTTTTATTTCTGTAATATATTAGCTCTGATGATGGTTTCCATCATTAACTTTGCTTTTGGGATTGTATGATCATATCAGGCTTGAAACAGCAATCAAATAGTGAACATAGGAACTTAGTTTTTCAGATGGGCACCCCAAATTAATCTGTTCCAATATCAGACTTTGAAAATTACTTTGTATCTTTTTCTCTTTTAAATTTCTTTCTTTACACTTCATGCTTGAGTATTACTCCAAAGGCATCAGGCATCCTATTGCCCTCTCTCAGTGTGGATTAAGTGCCATAAACAATTTGATTTACATTTACAACCAAGTCTGACTATGTCCTAATTTGTTGCCCAATGTACTCACTTTTCAGCAGGGACTACTGGATACTAAACAAAATTGGGGATTGTATATTTTTGATTCCACTTATAGTCCAGGGTTACTAAAGCCAACCATAATTACTTCCATGCCCAGCTAACTCAGCACAGTGCAGGTTTGAAGCCTAGAACCTTTACTTTGCCAAACTCTCTGGCTCCATAATAAAGATGTTTCCATTTTCAACAATTTGATACTTCTGTAATTTCAAAAATGAACCAGAAAAGATAAGGCTTTAAACAACAACTAAAAAGAAAACCATGAACTAAATTAGAATCGAGATGAAAGAGAAACTAAAATTAGATAAAATCAATGAGTTGGCAAAATGAATACACATGCCTGGAGGGGTGTACTCTCAATGCCATGGCCACCTTTTGTCTTCTACAGATTATAGAATTCTACAGTGCAGAAGGAGGCCGTTTGGCCCATTTGAGTCTGCACTGACCACAATCCTACCCAGGCCTTATCCCCATGTATTGAACCTAGCAACACTACCCCCCCACACCCCCCCCACCCACACACACACACACATACATACACACTAAGGGGCAATTTAGCATGATCAATCAACCTAACCTGTACATTTTTGGTTATTCCTAGGGTGGCCAAATTTTCTGAACCTTAGAGCTGAAGAGCTGAATATGATATTTTTTGACAATCAAGAGTTAAATGACATAGACGACCTTTACAAACACACTCTTATTGCCATTATTTTAAGTAGGGTTTTTAGAGGAGATTTTGCCTCTCTACAATACAAGCAAATTAGACACCATGGGTATATGCCTACCTACTTTCAGGTGAAATCTTCTGCAGTTGTTCTCCCCAGATCCAAATTCTTCTAATCAGCTCATTCCAACCATAACAAATGGAGGGAAGTGGAGGAGAGGGGATGTGAGAGGGCTGTCTTGATGGTTTTTTTCTCAAACATACATGCTTACTTGTTGTAACAGTTTGTTTGGGAAGTCTCATAGAGGTTCAGAGACTTCTAAGATTGAGCAGTAATGTTTATTAAGAAACTCATAACTATATACATATGTAAAATATGTAGCCCAAACTGAATTAACTCCATGCTGATTCTTTTTCGAATCACTCCATACAACACTGTCCCCTGTCTACTGTCATGTTTCTCTCTACAATACATCATACTGTTACTGTTATCCAGTCCCATATTAACCCTTGCTATGCTGAACATCCTTGTACCACAATATTTATTGTGGATTTACCATAAACTACTGAATTATTGTAGACATGATAGACATTTCCTTCTGTTCTATTTTACCATGAGAATGTAAGTGATCTATTATGTTGAAGATGTTTATCTTGATATATAACATGTGTACTTTTTTTAATGACAGCATTTAAGTTAAATTTAAATATGGACTATGAAGAGAGGCTGAATAGACTGGGTTTGTACTCGTTGGAGTTCAGAAGGACGAGAAGGATGTTATAGAGATGTATAAGATAATGAAGGGGATGGATAGGGTCGAGGTAGAGAGATTCTTCCTGCTCAGAAAGGACAGCAGGACTAGAGGGCACAGCCTCAAGATAAGCGGGGGGCAGTTTAGAACGGAGTTGAGGAGGAACTTCTTCACTCAAAGGGTGGTGAATCTCTGGAATTCTCTGCCCATTGATGTGGTGGAGGTCACCTCGCTAAATATATTTAAGACACGGGTAGATAGGTTTTTGGTAGGCAAGGGACTTAAGGGTTATGGGGAGAAAGCGGGAAAGTGGAACTGAGCCACTTCAGATCAGCCATGATCTTATTGAATGGCGGGGCAGGCTCGAAGGGCTAGATGGCCTACTCCTGCTCCTATTTCTTATGTTCTTAAACTTTTGTTATTTTAAGAATCAAATTATCCAAAAATATAGTGGTAATGTGCATTGGAGTGGCAAAGGACAATGAAGTGTAATTTTAGATGGCTTGGAAAAACTTACCAAATGGGATCATTTGAAAGGTAGATTTATAAAAAAAAAGGGTAAATTGAAACCTGACGTGTAATACTCACACAATCTGGGCAGCATGGTAGCACAGTGGTTACCACTGCTGCTTCATAGCACCAGGAACCCGGGTTCAATTCCTGGCTTGGGTCACTGTCTGTGTGGCGTTTGCATGTTGTCTGCGTGGGCTTCCTCTGGATGCTCTGGTTTCCTCCCACATTCTGAAAGACATGCTGGTTAGGTGCATTGACCTGAACAGGCTCTGGATTGTGGCTACTAGGGGAATTTCACAATAACTTCACTGCAGTGTTAATGTAATCTTACTTGTGGCTAATAAGTAAACTACTTTTTTGATCATTCCATGTTGGCAATGAAAACGTGAAACAGTTCCCAATCTAATAGCAGAGCAGATCAATAGTAGTTCGTCTTCAATTGAATTCCACACTGACAAATGCATATGGCCATGAAAACAGCAAATCCATTTCATCTTTGCAATTTTGGACTGTTCTTTATCTATTTGATTTCAAAATTGTTGCATAAAACATTTTAGAATTGACTTCTAAAATTTTCCCTGTAGCTTTCAAAGAACATTCTGTATGGCTGAAGGTACAGCCACCAATGATAAGTTCAAGAAAGTCAGGATGTGCAAGAGGCCAAAGTTGGAGGAATGCAGGGTTCTTAGAGAGTTGGAAGACTGGAGGAGGTTAAAATGGGAAAGGTATGGCTATGCTGCTATTTTGACATGAGAATGAATGTTTTAAATTTTAAGTGTTAATGGATCAGTAGCCAATGTATAACACTGGTAATGGTTGAATGACATCTGATTAGAATTGGATATGAGCAGCACAGTTTGAATGAGTTTGGATGAGAGCTTGTTTATGCAGGTTGGAAGCTGAAAGGCCAGCTAAAAGAACAATAACCACTTACATTTATATAGCTCCTTTAAAATAGTAAAAAAAACAAAGGAGTTGGGAGAAGAATCAGACCAAGTCAATAAGGAAACATCAAGACAGATGACCAAAAGTGTGATCAAAGAATAGGTTCCAAAGAAGAGAAGGTTAGGAACAAATACCTGATCTTTGGGACAAAATAGATGAAGGCCTGTCTGCCAATTATGGAGTGAAGAAAATCAGAGTGCACAGAAACCAAGATTAGAGGAGAATGGAGATAGAATTCATAGAATTCCCTGCAGTGCAGAAGGAGGCCATTCAGCGCATTGAGTCTGCACCAACTCTAAAAGGGCTGAGAGTGGTTAGCATGCGTGTAGCTATTGACCTCCATGCTTGTGCATGATGTCAACAGGGGACAGCATAAAATAGTTCAGTAAGAGGGCAGATCAAATTGTAGGCCTGGATGAAGAAGCTATTGCCGGAGGTCAGTCTAGGTATAATAGATATTGAGCAAGGGCAGTTCCACTGAGCTCCACGATGCAACTAGATGTTGAAGGAAGATCCAGTGTTTGACTATATGAGAGGCTGCAGAGGGTTCTTGATTGGTAAAGGGAACAAAGGTTATGAGAAAAAGTGGGAGAATGGGATTGAATGGTGGAGCAGACTCAGCAGGCCGAATGGCCTAATTCTGCTCCTATATCTAATAGTCTTACTACTGTGAGCCAGTGGTCTTAAAGCAAAAGACCTGCGTTGTCCAGCATCGAGGGCTAACAGTAAAAAAAACGCTGTTTTCGGGAGACAACATCATGTGGAGCTTTTCCTTAAAATTATTCCAGCATTGAAAATTACTGTTTGCGTCCATGAAGCTTAGCATATATTTTGTTGAAATAAATGTAGCGGCTGTCAATGAGACTACCGTGAAAGATAAATATTTATATTTTGTAGTGGAAATAAAATCGTAAAATCATTGGCAAGGACCAAACTAAAATGATTAAAATATACAGTTGTAGCATTGGCCAAGAGAGAAAATCAGCCCAGAAAGTGACAAGTGAGCGGCTTGCCCTGTAAAGGTGTGGGAGGGAGGGGCGTTAGGACCTGCCGGGAAGCTTGCTCCCTCAGGTAGGAAGAAGCCTGTCAGCTTCACCCTCAGTCACTGAGCTGCGCTGCTTGTCCTTTCCTCTCAGCGCACAGCCCCCAGCAGCCAGCACCGGGCTGTGTCCCAGCAATGGGATCAGCTGGCACCGCACTGAAATACCAGCCTCAAAATATGACTTCCCGGGATGAATAATTACTGACAAAGGATAAGTGTGGAAATCCAAATCGCGCTTGATTCAAGGATGTTTTCCCCAGATGCGCGTTGCTCACGTTTGGATGTGATCTTGCTGAGAGTGATGGGTCTGGTTTGGCTGAGCAGTTTTGCTAAAACTTCTTCGGACTTCTCCGGTAGGTGATGACCATCCAAGAACATACTGAGGGGGCGAGAGCGGGTTTGGGGCGGGAAGTAAGACAATCCACGTGAGTTTTAACCATCAAATCCTTTAAAGAATAAATGTGCTTCACATTCAAGCGAAGTATTCTTGTTTTAAATTGTTTTGTGGGGAGATGGTTTACCAGAGTTTGAAAGTTTAAAAAGTTGGAAATATTGCAAACTGAAAATCAAGTAGGAGTGAGATTGTTTAGTTGAAACGTTCTAGTTGACAGTAAATCTAGTTTTGTTTTAAGCATTGGGAATTTGAAGAACAAGGTGATTTATTCCGCACGTATTCATTAACATTGATGCGTTTTAAGAATGACTGAGGATCATACACAAGATTTCCTTCAAAGGGGTTTAAAGATGCGTCTCCGTTTTACGGAGTAACCAATGTTTCACATTTCATATACATATAACTCTGCTGTGGGACGCTAAATTGTCTTAAATTCACTTTTCCAGTAATATTCCGGAATGTCTGCCTTCCTGAGGTTGTGAGAGGCACCGATCAGCCCAATGCTCCTTCCTTTATGCTATCCCTTCCTTCCTGTTATCTCCGTAAAACTGTCCCTAATTGCAGCCTTCTTTCCCTTAATGACTCCGAAGTGAATTTAATCCTACTTGGCAAAATGTCTTTTTTTACACGAATGTGTTGGCAAAGCTTGTTTAGAAAATAGGTTAAATAATCATATTTGCCACAATCCTGGGACGCTTGAATTAAGAGGGCTTGGTGCTTTTGATTTCATTTTGAATGATTTTGTCCGAGCTCTGCAGAAAACATAAGGAAGAGCACTCATTCGGAAATCATATGTTCACCTCAGATCCTCCACTTCACTTTAGCGTTTTGCATTTTCAGTTGGAGACACATTAAGTTCGGAAGCCCGAGGATAAGACGAAGCCAGCTCCAATTTCTCTTCCATATCAGTGTTTTAATAATGGCTCACACACAAACAAGACAAAGTTTTTATTCAGGACCGCGGCAAAACTCAAACTGCGGCAAGATGTTGGGGCAGATTTCCCATTGGTTCCTTTTCACGCCTTTGTGGATCTCCCGGGGTGTTTTTGCGAGCGAAGATGCATTTGTTTAATAATGAGTCGTTTAAAATGTAAACCATCCATTGTCACCTATCTGCTAATTGGCAATGTATGTTTATTCGGTTTAGCTGTACGCGGGTCTGAAGACAAAATCGCCCGTTGTCTTTAATCAGACCATAATAAAAAACAATTTGTTTGACAAGCTCTTTTCAGATGATTATCGAGGGGATCTACATGCTCACCGATTTTGAATGGTCTTTAAATAGACTTTGATATTGAGTTTGAAAAAGGTGAGTTGTACCCTCGACTTCTTTCTTGGCAGATAGATCTAACGTGATAGCGGGAGGGGAAGAGAGAGAGAAAAAAACAGGCTGGAAGCGTTTAGTGTAAATCTAGGATAATGATTGCCAGAAAGGAAATTACAAGGCACTAAGTAGAAAGTGCCCTTTCACCGTTGGAACATGGGATTTGAATCTTGTCCAAAATAGTCAAACGAAAAGCCTGCTGTTTCTGCTGACTATCAGAACTGATTAGAATTTGGGCACTCCGAAGAATTAAAGATGTTTGTGGTAGAAGGTAGGAAAACATACTGGTGCAGCAGGGGGTGATGCTGTTCTAAGATTGAAGGTCTGGGTGTATTGTTTCGGCAGGACATGGCGAGTTTAACTCCGCATGTAGCTTGTCTTGTTCCTGACCCGGGAATGCTGAATGTTAATAGTGTACAGAGTACATTTCCTATAACTCGAAGGGGCTAAAATCATTAAAACAATTATACAGTCTTGAAATGGATGAATTTAGGATTTTGTACTTTGCCATCGGAAAGCTAGGATGTTTTGACATGGAAGTTTGCAAACGTCAGTTAAAGTTGAAATTGAGGGAACATGACTATTATAATCATACGCCATCGGATTGGAAGGTATATTTAACAGATTACATAAGAACGAATTACAGGAAAATGAATAACCTGATGTGTTATGGATAATAAGTGGTTGGAAGAATTTCAAAGACAATGGCTGATTTTTTTTGTGCAAGTGGCAAGGGTCCTGCTGCAGGGCCGAAAGCATGACGGGGTGGGGCGGGGGGGGCGCGGAGGAGGGGCGGGTGGTCTGCTATGGCATGCAGTGGGATCCAGGGCCACATTTTACCAACACAGCCAATTAAGTATCTGCCATCTCATTAGGGTTGGCAGGCCAGCCGTTAAGAGCTGCCTGCCTAATCAGATGACCAAAGCTTAGCAATGTCATTAGGAGCAATGACCACTGCCAGGGCTGCATCTATATCCAATGGCCGTACACCCGCTAAGCCAAACAAGTGGGGCCTGGGACAATAAACAGAAAATGCTGGAAAATCTCAGTAGGTCTAGCAGCATCTGTGGAGAGAGAGATTAGAGCCAACGTTTCGAGTCAGGATGACCCTTCGTCAGAGCTAAAAGCAAAGAAAACCAGACAAGGTTTATACTGTTGGGGGCAGGGGTGCAATTGATAGGAATGGCATAGACAAAGGGAATGTAAATGGTAAAGGCTAAATTGGGGTCTGGGGTTGCTGGGGCCAATCAGACAGGCCTTGATGAGGGCAGAGGTTAAACTGGGGGTAGGTGGTGCTGATGCCACATCAGTGGCCATTGCTGTGTGGATCAGTGAGTGACTAAGTCAATTTGATTCACTCCCATGATATCAAGAAATGGCTGAGCATGCAGCAATAGCTATGGGCTGAAGTGCTGAAGACTTGATTACCAGAACTAGTTACGCCTCCAAGCAAAGGTCTCCAAGAACAGTTACAAAGCTGACATCCAAGCTGAGGTATGTTTAGTCCACATAAAGCAGGGCAAATATTAACTGGCATAGTATTAGTGTGGAAGAGGGGGTCATGAATGGTGAGAATTGACCACTGATTTTTTTTAAAAAAATTCAGAGCTCTATTATTTTGTGAGAAGTGATTAAATAATTCAGACTTGCATTCCCTGGAATATAGAAGGTTAAGTCAAAATTTGATTTGAAGCTTTTACGATTTTGCAAGAAATTTGTGTGGTAGATAAAACCTGTATTTGGGGAATCTGAGACAAGGGGACATAAAATCTTATGATCAAAGCAAGGCCATTCAGGAGAGAACCAACTTCCTGTTGCACAAGGACACCCAGTTCCCTCTGCACAGCAGTATGCTGCATTTTTTTTTACCATTTAAATAGTAGTTCAGGATAAGGGGTTAGTCATTTAGGACCAAGGTGAGAAATTACTTCATTCAGTTGTGTAAGTTTGGAATTTTTTACCTCAGAATGTTTTGGATGCTCAGTTGTTTGGGATGTTCAGGACTGAGATGAACGGAATTTTGGACTCTAAAGGACTCGAGGGATATTGGGATCTGGCAGGAAAGTGAAATTGACGTGAAAGGTCAGCCAAGATCTTAGTGATGGAGCAGTCTTGAGAGGCCAAATGGCCAACTCCTGCTCCTTTTTCATATTGAATGCCATTTCCCTACTCTTTCTCACATCCTTTCAATATTTCTCTCCAAATGAGTTATCAACATGCTGGGAATGACAGTTTGATAGCCCCCTGTAATGCATTTAATATTTTAATAACCCTTTATATGAAAAATAATTATTGAAACTTTCATATTATGCTTCTCTACTTGTAAATTCACTGATCTGTTGAAATATACTTTGATATTTATCTCTTCAAACCGTCTTGATTTTGAACACATATGTTTGATGTCCCCTCAACGTCTGCTGTGGTTAGTTCAGCCATTTTTCAAATCTCTCATTGCTATTCTTATCCTTGGGCCATTCTACTTAATCTGTTTTGTACCTTTTCTGTGGCTTCAATATCATTGATGTGGAGATGCCAGCGTTGGACAGGAGTAAAAATAGATAAAATGGTAGGTAATGGTAGGTAAAATGTTAGAATCCGTCATTAAGGAGGAAATTGCGAGGCATCTTGAAGGGAATTGCTTGATAGAGCAGACGCAGCACGGTTTCATTAAAGGGAAGTCGTGTCTGACAAATTTACTGGAGTTCTATGAGGATGTGTCTAGGGCAGTGGATAGAGGAGAGCTGGTGGATGTGGTCTTTCTGGATTTTCAGAAGGCGTTTGACAAAGTACCTCATAAGAGGTTATTGCAGAAGGTCGGGGGACATGGAGTTGGGGGTAGGGTGTTAGCGTGGGTAGAAGATTGGTTGTCAAATAGGAGGCAGAGAGTGGGGGTCAACGGGTGCTATTCGGATTGGCGGATGGTGACTAGTGGAGTGCCCCAGGGGTCGGTGCTGGGGCCTCAGCTTTTTACCATTTATATAGATGATCTGGAGGAGGGAACCGAGTGTAGGGTGTCGAAATTTGCTGATGACACCAAGATTGGGGGAACGGCAAATTGTGCGGAGGGTGTGGAGAGTCTGCAGAAGGATCTAGATAGGCTGGGCGAATGGGCCAGGAAATGGCAAATGGAATTTAATGTTGGCAAGTGTGAGGTGGTCCACTTTGGTAGGAAGAATGGTAGGAAGGACTATTACTTATGGGGCGAAAAACTGCAGCAGGCGACGGTGCAGAGGGACCTCGGGGTCCTTGTGCATGAGTCGCAAAAACCCAGCTTGCGGGTGCAGCAGGTGGTCAGGAAGGCGAATGGGATGCTGGCCTTCATAGAGAGGGGGATTGAATATAAAGTAGGGAGGTCTTGTTGCAGCTGTATAGGGCATTGGTGAGGCCGCAGCTGGAGTACTGTGTGCAGTTTTGGGCGCCGCACCTGCGCAAAGATATTTTGGCCTTGGAGGGAGTGCAGAGGAGGTTTACTAGGCTGATACCGGAGTTGAGGGGGTTGAGCTATGAGGAGAGGCTGAATAAACTAGGCTTGTACTCGTTAGAGTTTAGAAGAATGAGGGGAGATCTCATTGAGACGTATAAGATGATGAATGGGATGGATAGGATAGAGGTGGAGAGACTCTTCCCGCTCAAAAAAGACAGTAGGACTAGGGGGCACAGCCTCAAGATAAAGGGGGGGCGGTTTAGAACGGAGTTGAGGAGGAACTTCTTCACTCAAAGGGTGGTGAATCTCTGGAATTCTCTGCCCGTTGAAGTGGTGGAGGCTGCCTTGCTAAATATTTTTAAGACGCGGGTTGATGGGTTTTTGATAAGAGAGGGGATTAAGGGTCATGGGGAGAGGGCGGGAAAGTGGAACTGAGCCACGACAGATCAGCCATGATCTTATTGAATGGCGGGGCAGGCTCGAAGGGCTAGATGGCCTACTCCTGCTCCTATTTCTTATGGTCTTATGTTCTTATGTAAACACTGTAAGAAGTTTCACAACACCAGGTTAAAGTCCAACAGGTTTATTTGGTAGCACGAGCCACTAGCTTTCGGAGCACTGCTCCTTCATCAGGTGAGTGAGAGTTCTGGTCACAAACAGGGCATGTAAAGACATAAACTCAATTTACAAAATAATGGTTGGAAAGTGAGTCATTACAGGTAATCAAGTCTTAAAGGTACAGACAATATGAGTGGAGAGAGGACCAAGCACAAGTTAAAGAGATGTGTATTGTCTCCAGCAAGGATTGTCTCAACTGGGATGTTGGGTTCATGTCACACTATCTGTAACCCCCACAACTTGCCTGGGCTTGCAAAATCTCACTAACTGTCCTGGCTGGAGACAATACCATCCAGGACAAAGCAGCCTGCTTTATTGGCACCCCTCCCATAAGCATTTACTCTGTCCACCACTGGCGCATAGTGGCACTGGTATGTGCCATCTACAAGATGACCTGTAAGAACTCACCAAGACTACTTTGGCAGCGTCTTACAAATCTACAACCACGACTATCTAGAAGGACAAAATCAACAGACATATGGGAGCACCACATCTGGAAATTTCCCTCTAAGCTGCTCACCATCCTGACTTGGAAATATACCTCTGTTCCTTCTCTATCGCTGTGTCAAAATCCTGGAACTCCCACCTTAACAGCACTGTGGGTGTACTTACACCACATGGATTGCAGCAATTCAAGAAGCCAGCTCACCATCACCTTCTCGAGGGAAATTAGGGATAGGCAATAAATGCAGCATTTGCAGCATTTTGCTTTTATTTATTGGTAGGATTTGTCTGCAGAGGTAATTTGTTGGGAGAGTTTTTGTCTTATTTTCTTGTTTGGCCATCAAAATCGCTTCTCTGTGATGTACTTTCCCCAGCTGAGAGGATACACTTGCTACACTTCTGCTAATGTTACTCTATAGAAAAGCAAGAATAGCCTAGACACTGAATGGTCTTCTCATTTTTTTCTTCCACTCATTGAGGAAGCACATGAATTTTGTATAGTGCTCACCAATAGTACAATTGAGACTGGGAACTTACAGCACACAGCATTGTCATAACATATGTTAGAGCTCAGATATACTCTTTCAGCATGCTACCTTACATTAGGGCTATTTTGTGATGGATTTTTGCAATGCATGTTTAATGACATCTCCAGTGGGCTATGGAATGAACCATATAGTGCAGAATATCTTGTTAAGAGTTACTTACAATGATGCATTGTATTTTCAAAACCAAGTTTAAATGTCTGCTGCAAATGTTAATGAATGAGTAGGTAGGGTGGCAGGTGGATAGGATAACTGGATGGGTGGAATTGTGGAGTGGCAGGTGAGTAGGATGGTGCGATAGCAGGTGGTTGAGGTAAGTTAGGCAGAAGAATGGGTAGGTGGGCCGGGCATAAGTCAGGTTAGGTTGGAGATCAGTTTCGTGGTGAGGGTTAATGAGAGCTCATCAGGGGGCGTAGTCAGGTGGTGGGGTTGTCACTGTGGGGTCGGTGGGGGAGGGGAGGGGGGGCGGGTGGGTGTTGAGGGCATGTCAGTGTGAATGATTGGGAGGAGGTGGGCAGGAAATAAAGAACAATGATCAAAGAACAACACAGCATGGCCCAACGAGCCCGCGCCGCCATTTCAACATTGTGAGTCCCCTCTTCCATCCATGACCCTTGTCTGCGCTTATGGCACTCCACATTGGAAACCAGATTGAGGGGAGACTAATTTAGGGACAATTTGTTACACCAGTCAGCCTGAGAGCACATCTTTGGGGTGTGGGAGGAAACCGGGGCACCCAGAGAAAACCCATGCAAGCACAGGGAGAATGCGCAAACTCCCACAGACACTGGCCCAAATCCATGTATCTGCACAGCAACCAGTGATAGTCACTGAGCTGTGGTGTTGCCCATCAGCTGGTCCAGTTTAAGCATACACTAATGACGTGAAGCACTAGGCTACTCTCGAAACATCCAAAAGCAGCCCTTGCACGACCCAACGGTATGCCCCTTGTTGGACAACAAGGCGGACTGAAGCACCTGTGGATTAAAAGAGAAAAAACATCAATAACGTGCACATCTTGTGCAAACATTCAAGGGAATCCCCAGAAGCTCAAAAGTAAAACAAGTGAGCCAGAAAATAAGTTGGAAGGTCCATAGGAATCAGTAGATTCCCAGGGACATCCCAAGGCTCTTGATCCTTATTTAAAACCGTCTCTTATATCCCTCCATCTCTATTCCGCTCATGTGCCTATCTAAGTATCCCTTAAACAACTCCAGCGTGCCTGCCTCCACCACTTTACTTGGCAGTCCATTCCATACCCCCACAACCCTCTGTGTGAAAAACCTCCCTCTAACATCCAAATTATACCTCACCCCCCTCGCCCTAAGCCCGTGGCCCCTCATAATATTTGTTTCCAATCTAGGAAAAAGCTTACCACTGTTTATTCTATCTATACCCTTCATAATCTTATACACCTCTATTAGTATGAAATTGAAAGAAAAATTGTACGACTATGTAAGAGTTTCTACAAGTCTTCAAAAAGGAAATAAATAATTCAAATGGTTAGTGCTCATCTAGAGGATGAATCTAGGGAATTAATATTGGAAAATAAGAAAAAGGTGGAAACATTGAACAGACTTGTGTGTCCATCCTCACTGTAGAAAATCAAATAACATCTCAGAAATACACATAAATCAAGAGCTGAAAGGTAAGGGGGAATTAAGAAAATTACGATCAACAGGGAAAGAGTACTGAGAAAACTGTTAAAATTTAAGGTTGACAAATCCCTAGGATATTAAAGTAAGTGGCTGCTGAGATAGTCATTACATCTGTTGTCAGTTTTCAAAATTTTCTAGATTCTGGAAGGTCCCATCAGATTGGAAAATGGCAGATGTGACTCCTATGTTATTGTAAGGAGACAGATAGAAAGCAGCAAACTATAGGCCAGTTAACCTAATATCTATTAAAGGGAAAATGCTAGAGGTTTTAACAGGCCCCTTAGAAAATCTCAATTCAATCATACAGTTGATGTGGTTTTGTGAAAGGAAAAAAGTGATTGCCTGTTACTTCTTTGAAGAACTCTAATAAATTAGTCAATATGGATACAAGGTAATCTACATAGATGATTTTAAAAGGCATTTGATAAAGCTTATTACACAAAAAAAGGGTACAAATCTCCCTCCATACCTGTTCCCCATATCCCTTTAACCCATTTTTTTTATTAGGAATGTATCTATCTCCTTCTTGAAACCATTTAATGATTTAGACTCCACTGCACTATGGGGCAGCGAGTTCCACAAATTCATCATCCTCTGCGAGAAGTAGTTCCTCCTCATCTCAGTTTTAAATCTACCAGCTCTCAACCTATACCTGGGACCTCTTGTTCGAGATTGCCCCATAACAGGAAACATTTGGTCTACATTTACTCTATCAATCCCTTTTAGAATTTTATATATCACAATCAGATCCCCTCTCATCCTTTCGAACACCAATGCGCATAAGCCCAAACTGTCTATTCTCCCCTTGTATGTCAACCCTTTCATCCTTGGGACAACTTTGGGAGTTGTCCTTTGAGATAAATAGCCATAATCTGCTCCTCAGTTGTCCAATATATGTGTATATGATGCTTCTTCACTTTCTATTCTCTGTTCAGATTCTGTAAATGTATAATCAGTGTCAATTAGCTTTGAAGAATATACCCCAAAGGTTTGATTGCCATGTTGTAAAATTACCATTAATCCAATAGTGCTATAACCTAATCCATGCCTTTCCAATCTTTCTGTTTTTCTCTTTTACAATATACCTGGTCTCCTGGGTGAAAATTTATTTCTATGGCCATACAAAATGCCATGATGCTCACTGAATTTTCTCGGAAACATAAGCTTTGATAAATTCCCTCCTCCTGCATGGAAAGCACTCAAATGCTCAGAAGAAAATTGAACTAATTGTTGTCCCTTCCAAGGTCAAGAGTTGATCTCACATCACCAAAAATATTTTAGGATTTCTGAAGTGAATTTGGCATGGATTTTGCACATTAGGGCAGATGTCAGTTTACAGCTTGATTGGTCAGCTAAGACATTGTGAAGTATCTTATCAATTATTTTGTGATATCTTTCACGGGGCCCATTACTAAAGGGACTTTCCACAGCTGTGTTCATTATAATGAAGGTTATATTTTCACATATGCTTTTAAATTCATGTTGGAAAACTCTTTCCCCCCACCCCACCCCCATTATCAGTTAGAAATTTAGCAGTGCTTCCCATCCAGTTCCTATTCAGTTTCCCATTGTATTGTACACAGTGACTTCTACTATATATTACTGTTGGCAGACTGAATCTAGGTGCCATATTAGGAAGTGTAAGAGCAATATGGTTTTGTCCTTATCCCATTGTCCCTAAACCATCGCTACAACTTCATTAAAGTATCTTGCTAATGGGGATGGTGCTGTCCTATATTTTTACATATATCACAATTCTCACTGATCGTCTATAAGTTTAGTATGTCCATCATCCATTAACCCTGCATCCTTTAGTAGAATTTTTAACCTATGACAAGATCAATGGGCAAACTGCCAATGTAGTTTTAAAACAATTGCCTTTTATCCTTTAAGCTCCTACCCCCTGATGTCACTGACACTTCTTTAACATCATGATTAGAAATATTGGGCGGGATTTTAAAGCCTCACTCGAGTGAGACCAGAAATTCCCACCAGAGGACATTTCCATTGTCTGCCCCTCGCCCACTCCAATTCCGTAGCGGGCAGGGTGGTAGCATTCCAGCAGTCAAGTCTGGTTAACAGGATACAATAATGTGCAGATTGTGTAAACTGTAAATCTACAGATTTCTGCAAAACAATTGCCACATCGTGTTCCATATCTAAATTCATTTGAGATCCCCTTCCATCCTTTTAAGCTCCAGTGCGCATAGACTACCTTCCCAATGATATCTGCACACTGCACCTGATAAATTAGCTGAGTTAAGCAATCTTACCATGGAATCACCACTCTCTTTGGTAGCTTTAATGTGTTATCATCCCTGAACCTGAACTGAAACTTACAGGCTCCTTAACCTTAATTCAGCCTTTATTATTTAGAGAATCCAGGCAACACTTTAACTATTCCACTCCTATACCGTGAACGTGCATTCACTGTCTAACGCAGCACAGTTGAACCAGTGCATCTGTTACCAAACTGTAGCTTCTGGTTACAAGTACAGTTTCTTCCAATCATCAATGTCATTGTCCTCCCCTTCCAAATCTTATGTGTAACATGTTATTGGCAGCATGGTGGCACAATAGTTAACACTGCTGCCTCAGGGCGCCAGGCTCTTGGGTTCAATTCCCAGCTTAGATTGCTTTCTTTGTTCTTACTGTGTCTATGAATGGCTTTCCTCTAGGGGTTCCAGTTTCCTCCCGCAGTCTGAAAGACGTGCTGGTTACATGCATTGGCCATGCTAAATTCTCCCTCTGTGTGCCTGAACAGGTGCTGGAGTGTGGCGACTAAGAATTTTCACAATAACTTCTTTGCAGTGTTAATGTAAGCCTACTTGTGACACTGATAAATAAACTAAACTAAATTCATTTTAAAAACCCTGTTATTCAATTTTGGACAATTCATCATGTAATGATATTTAGAGTCACATCTGAAATACCTGGTTGCCATTTCTTGGTTATTCCTGGGGTTCATTCTTCTGCTATACTTACCTAATTCCTGTCATCTGTTAGAGCTGCTAAAATTTTCCTGAAACTTCAGACATCTGTACCAAAAGTATATCCTACTGAGAATTAAACACCAGTCAAGACCAGGAGTCTATCCCTGTTCAGTATTTTAGCATAATGGAAGGTGATGGTGTAGTGGTGTTGTCACTGGACTAGTAATCCAGAGACACAGGGATGAGGGTTTGAATCCCACCATGGCAATTGGAGAAATTTTGAATTCAATAAAAAATCTGGAAGTAAAAGTCTAATGATGACCATGAGACCATTATTGATTGTCCCATCTGGTTCACTAATGTCCTTTAAGGAAAGGAAATGTGGTTGACACTTAAATGCCTTCTAAGGTGGTTTAGCAAATCACTCAGTTGTATAAAACTGCTAAAGGGCCTAAAAAAGGAATTAATATGGATGGACCACCTGGCACCAGAAACAACAATGGCAAACCCAGCCCTGTCAACCCTGCAAATTCCTTCTGACTAACATTGGGGGACTTGTCGCAAAATTGGGAGCAGTGTCTCATAGACTTGTCAAACGACAGCCTGACATAGTAATACTGATGGAATCATACTTTACAGAAAATGTTCCATCATTACCTTCTCTGTGTCTATCCTGTCTAGGGGAGCTGTGTTGCTAGTTGTTCAGTTGCCCTGGAAATCCTGAACATTTGAGTCTAGACTCCAGGAACTCTCATGGCATCAGGTCAAACATGGGCAAGAAAATCTCCGGCTGATTAACATGCCTGGCATTTTTCCATTAAGCCAGAGTGAACAGCATGCCAGAGCGGCACCACACATATCTAAAAAAGAGGTGTCTACCTGCTGAAACAACAACACGGGACTACTTGCATGCCAAACAACAAAAGCAGCATGCACTAGACAAAGCTAAGCGATCCTTTAACCAGCAAATCAGAGCTAAGCAGTTCTGCTACATCCAGCTGTGAATGATGGTGGACAATTAAACAACCCACTGGAGGAGGAGGCATTAGGTCAAACATGGGCAAACATAGAATCCTCCTATCTGTCTCCTCAATAATTGGGGAAGTCCAGCGCATCAGTGGAAAAGACAAGGCTTAAGCTTTCACAGTTATCTTGGTAAAGACAGAAGTTCTGATTGGATGATCCATTTTAGTTTCCTCCGGAGATCCCCAGCATCACAGATGCCAGTCATCAACCAATTCAATTTATTTCATATGATATCAAAAGACAGTTAAAGGCAAAGGATATGGGTCCTGGCAGTATTCCAGCAGCAGTACTGGGGACGTGTTCTAGAACTTGCCGCATCCATAGCCAAGATGTTCCAGTACAGCTACAAAACTGGCATCTATTCAGTAATGTGAAAAATTGCCCAAGCATGTTCTGTACACACAAGCAGGATAAACCCAACCCACCCAATTACCGACTGTACTCTCAATCATCAGTAAAGGGGTGGAAAGGAGTCATCAACAGCACTATCAAGCAGCACTTGCTTAGCAATAATCTGCTCACTGATGCTCAGTTTGGACAAAAAAGCTGAATTCCCTCCCTAACAACATTTTTTGGTATGCTTACACTATGTGGATGCAGTAGTTCAAAAGCCAAGTCACTACCACCTTTTCAAGGGGAGTTACAAATGAGCAATAAATGCTGGACTAGCCAGTGATGCCCACATCCAAAGAATGAATTAAAGAAAATTCAACAATTAAAAAGCAAGCATTGATTTAGGGATTCCTGCAACCTGATATATTTTTCCATGTAATAACTGCCCATCCTTCTAAATTTATCTATGTCTGACCTGACCTCATATATATTTAACAAATCATCTTTTTTATACAATAATGTATAAGTTTTCTCAATGTTCCTCAGTCCCCAGTTGTTTTTAGCTGTGAAAATATTCTACACCCAGTCCTGTTCATTCTTCATTCTTCCATTCGTCATAATGTTCAGCTTCACAGAACAACAGTGGAAAATCATGCCCTGCTACTTTACACTTGGTTTCTGCCATTCTTTTCCAAAGTAACTCCAATTACAATGTTCTGTTTGAAAATAAGTCTTAATTTCCAGTCTTTACCTTTAGGCCAACCATTCTCTCCAATGTCAGCAGAATCTGAGACATTTGGTGAAGTCAAGACCAAGCTCCAGTATTTTATTTTAACGAAGAGAGATTATTGATTTTGTTCAGACTCATCCCTCTCCTCCAATACTTGATATCCCAATTGACCCCTTTTTATATGTGATTAGTATGCTATTAACAAAGTGATCGGACAAAAATTTGGCAGATGGAGTATAATGTGTGAAAGTGTGAACTTTTATACTTTGGCAGGAAGAACAGAAAAACTGTGTACTATTTAAATGGTGAGAATTGCACAAATCATTTTAGAATGTATATTCAGGAACAGTGATGGAAATTAATCCTCTTACTTCCACAAGAAAAAATTTAGAGCAATCACCAACTGGAGGAGAATGAAAGCCCCAGATATGCTGAAGAGTGAAATCATTACTTCCTTCTGCTCTCCATCTCAGGGTCTGTGTGATTCTCTTCCTTACTTGGAGCCTTCAGTCCCTTTTAGACTCGACTGGTCACTAAAATATAGCTGATTGTCAGGGTGTTGATCAACAGGATTAAACAAATGGGTGTAATGGGGTTAAAACCTGATTTAACTCTTGAGCAGTGTGAAACTTGTGACACTAAAAATTAATACGAATGAGCTGTATGATTCGGACCAAAAAAAAGACACTGGTGCCATCAGCAGGCCACATTTTGTTTCTCGAGCCAGAACCAGACTGACTTTTACATTCCATTCCCCTTTCAGTAAAAACAATATTCCATATGCCTTCCTAATCACTTGCTGGGCTGCATTTAAAGGACACCACAGGGGAGGGAAGCTGGCGGGATTGGCGGGGGGGGGGGTGGTCAGTGTAGAAAATAGGCAGGTGCCCAGCTCACCAGCTTCCCGCCCACACCTAAGGTCACCACCATAATACAATGGGTGGGTAGATGCTGAAATCAACAATCTGACCATCATATTTTAACAATGAAGGATCAATTGTCAACAAGACAATATGCTGCCTACACCATAAGCATGGAGAGCAGGTGGGAGTGGGAGGCAACTTTTTTGAAGGTTGGGAAGGAAGGGATGGGCTTTCTTTAGGGGATTCTTTGCAGACTGGGGGCAGCTTCCCCAAGATACTACTCACCTTCCTACCCATCAATCCAACCCCACCATCTTCCCTAAACTACCCATACCCTCCTTGCGCAAGACCCCAGATTTCCCTGGCTCTAGGATTCATAGAATCCCTGCAGTATAGAAGGAGGCCATTTGGCCCATCAAGTCTGAAAAAGGGTCATCTAGACTCAAAGCATTGGCTCTATTCTCTCTCCAAAGATGCTATCAAACCTGCTGAGATTTTCCAGCATTTTTCTGTTTTTGTTTCAGAAGCCAGTATCTGCAGCATTTTATGTTTAGTTTGGGCTTTAATACCACCCAGCTATCCCAATGTTCAGCTTATTTGCCAGCCTAGGTACACAAACTGATTCACTGTGAATCATAACACAAAAAAAGAGACATCATTGGTTTTGAGTTTTATGAAACATTGAACCATTAGAAAATACAACAATATAAGAACATAAGAACATAAGAAATAGGAGCAGGAGTAGGCCATCTGGCCCTTCGAGCCTGCCCCGCCATTCAATAAGATCATGGCTGATCTGTCGTGGCTCAGTTCCACTTTCCCGCCCTCTCCCCATAACCCTTAATCCCCTCTCTTATCAAAAACCCATCAACCCGCTTCTTAAAAATATTTAGCGAGGCAGCCTCCACCACTTCAACGGGCAGAGAATTCCAGAGATTCACCACCCTTTGAGTGAAGAAGTTCCTCCTCAACTCCGTTCTGAACTGCCCCCCCTTTATCTTGAGGCTGTGCCCCCTAGTCCTACTGTCTTTTTTGAGCGGGAAGAGTCTTTCCACCTCTATCCTATCCATCCCATTCATCATCTTATACGTCTCAATGAGATCTCCCCTCATTCTTCTAAACTCTAACGAGTACAAGCCTAGTTTATTCAGCCTCTCCTCATAGCTCAACCCCCTCAACTCCGGTATCAGCCTAGTAAACCTCCTCTGCACTCCCTCCAAGGCCAAAATATCCTTGCGCAGGTGCGGCGCCCAAAACTGCACACAGTACTCCAGCTGCGGCCTCACCAATGCCCTATACAGCTGCAGCAAGACCTCCCTACTTTTATATTCAATCCCCCTCGCTATGAAGGCCAGCATCCCATTCGCCTTCCTGACCACCTGCTGCACCTGCAGGCTGGGTTTTTGCGACTCATGCACAAGGACCCCGAGGTCCCTCTGCACCGTCGCCTGCTGCAGTTTTTCGCCATGTAAGTAATAGTCCTTCCTACCATTCTTCCTACCAAAGTGGACCACCTCACACTTGCCAACATTAAATTCCATTTGCCATTTCCTGGCCCATTCACCCAGCCTATCTAGATCCTTCTGCAGACTCTCCACACCCTCCGCACAATTTGCCTTACCAATATGTATAAGATTAGCACTGCTCCCTCACAGTGCCAGGGACCCAGGTTCGATTCCGGCCTCGGGTCACTGTCTGGAGTTTGCATGTTCTCCCCGTGTCTGTGTGGGTTTCCTCTGAATGCTCCCATTTCCTCCCACACTCACACACAAATGTGTAGATTAGGTTGACTGGCCATGCTAAATTGTCCCTTAGTGTTAGTGGGACTAGGAATGTAAATATGTGGATTTATGGGGATAGGGCCTGCATGGGATTGTTGCTGGTACAGGCTCAATGGGCCAAATGGCCTCCTGTAGATTCTATGATTCAATGTGTTCTTTCTTAACCAATTCATATGAAAGATATGTACTCAAGTACCTTCAAAACATGCAGACTACATACACTGATGCTTTTTAAGTTTGAGATTCATTTTTCACACCACTGGTCTGCCCGCTTTCATAGCACAAAATGAAGAATTTACTTGGAAGAGCAGATCTTGTGATTACTAAAGATTGAGTTAAAAAAAACAGCTGGAGGCTGAGTGCGGACAATTAGTTTGCAAGTCACGGGGCTCTTGTTCAACTTGTTGAATGAACCCATACTCAGAATCCTCCACTTAAAATAAAACATTGGAAGGAAGGAGGGAAGAAATCAGTGAAATTCGATGTGAAAATAGGAGTTGCAAATTATTTTTCCCTTCAAATAAAAACATCCCATCAGGTGACTATTGATCTGCACAGCCAGTTCCTGCCAGATGTGACTCAATAGGAAAGGCCCTTATCTTAAACCTATTCACTTTCACTGATTTAATGGTACAGCTGCACTGAGTTCCAATCCCCTATCTCCGTGGGTTTTCATTCATGAATCTTCAACTGAGCGAGAGGACAGAAAAAAAGAAAGAGTGGGAGTGCATTTAAAAAAGTGAGGTGGGCAAAGATGAAGTTGAAAAC
The DNA here is from genome assembly GCF_965287045.1 of Carcharhinus amblyrhynchos. Taxonomy (NCBI): domain Eukaryota; kingdom Metazoa; phylum Chordata; class Chondrichthyes; order Carcharhiniformes; family Carcharhinidae; genus Carcharhinus; species Carcharhinus amblyrhynchos. Next base: position 58,742,552 of record NC_137330.1, read on the forward strand.
AAAGTCAGAGGCAACCTTGCAGGAAACGAACAATGGCACAGAGCATCCCACTGGGGTCAAGCACGATATAATCATTATCAGCACAACTAGGATAATTCCTCTGTGTTCTTAATAATGACATGTTCTTCAGAACACAAAAACACGTCAATACTGAACTGGGGTTAAACTAGGTCATACCATCTTAGTTCAACCTCACCCAAACTACATTGAAGCAAATAGTTCAATAAATGCACAAGCAAATGGACGTGTTGATAAACTATACCTTTTCCAGGCACTTATTTATCTGGCAAACGAACCCTGGCCTATAATTATTGCTAACCTTTAGAGTGTCACATTCTCTTTATAGCTTGAAGCAGATCAACATTTTTTTAAACCTGCCCCACCAAAAATTATACTTCAGAGTTGTCATTATCAGTGTGAAAAGTTATCATTATGAATTGAATGTTCCAGTTGGGTGGGGAGGTACTACTTTAGAACCCAGGTGCTGGTAAATTACTGTCATCTACTTTGCCCCTCAGTTGAGTGATGGCCTTTATATTATATCAAATAGTCCTATCTTTGTAAGTATCTGAACAACCACTGAAGAAATATCATCAACAAATTCACTTAACTTGCTGTGAAGATGTAGATAAAGTTGAGTAAATGGGGTATAAAGAACAAAAAGAACGCCTGGATTCCCGTTCAAATTTTTAACTGTATTCTCCTAATGCACGTTTTATGTAATCAAACAGCTATGAAACTTTCTTCCCTACAAATTTGAATTTTAATCTGCTCCAGCTGTGAATTTGAGGCACTGTCATAGCAACAGACTGGGATTCAATAGTGACTTAATCTGCTTGAGTTTTAGCCTTTAAAATATTCACCTCTTCCACTGACTTTAACTGTCACAGAAGAACAGGTGACTCACATCTAAATGGTTTAGTTTTCTGTTGAAGATCTCCATCACAAAATATTCTCCATATTCCAAAGAAGAATTATGGAATTACTGACTACAATACAAAAAAGCTAGTGCTGAAAATGTAACTTGATTGGCTACTAAAATTCTACCAGAGACTTCAGACTGGTAATAGTGGCTGACCAGAATGATATTCAGAGAATCACGATATTTAAATTCTCAGCTTAAGGGCAAAACACCCATTTGAACTAAAAACGCAAGAATAAATTTGCTAACACAATTGCATGAAGGCGCTGCTTTGAAAACGATGAATTTTGAGAATCTGATTCCATCAACGGGTCATTGCCTCTGAGAAAATGGGATACCCATCTATTTTTCATTAAGAGGAATTTTACCTCCTAGGTTTTCTGAATCTAATACCAGAAATTAGTTGCACTTATAGGCACTCTGTTCTGTTTCCCTGAACATGCATCGATTTAGCCTTTGCTTCTCTTTTCTGCTGCACAGATAATATGAATGGAATTTGAGAATAAAGCTCTTTTCTTCTTGTTCACAGTGTGCACTGAATTGAAGCTTCTCATATTTCATAAACCTAACTACCGTCATGCCAGTCTGCATTACTGCCTCTTCAGCTGCATGATTCACCAAATAATCCTGAAAGGTTTGGAGGATTGAATATGTTTGTGTGCTAATTATCAGAAATGTTGAGCTTTTTAGAATTGCTTGTGGAATAAACTTCTTTACTTTACTGCATTGCCCTACAGAATGGCCCAGATTTTGCGGTAGTAAGGATGGTGAAACTGTCACTGATTTAAATCATTACTCTGCTAAATCTGACAGCATCTTTGGCAGTTTGCAAATGAGCAGAATATGGACAAATGGGCTTGAATGTGCCATTCGGCCCCTCATGCCTGCTCCTCCATTTGATTAAATCACAGTTGATTGGATTGTGGCCTCAATTCTACTCTCCTGTAACCGTTGATTCCCTTGTTAATCTAGAACCTATTTAGCTGTGTAGCTGCTGATTTGCCTGCTGCATAATGACTTAACTGCTGCAAGCACTAGGGAGCTCCATATAAATGGCTCCCTAGCACTTGTTCCACAATGACAGCAGGGGATGGCAGACAAGAAGCCAGCACCAAACTTTATAGAAGAGGTCCTCACTGGATTGCTCGAGGGAGTGGCTCAGAAGCAGGATAACCTATACCCTTGCTCCAGGAAGTGGTCATCCAGAAGGGTGACCACCTCTGCCTGAGAAGCAGTGGCAGTCCAGGTTTGTGGCAAGTGCACTCCAGAAGAGGCCAGGGCAGCAGCGTCGGAAGAAAATGAACAATCTTAATTCAGCTGGTATAATATCAGAGAGTGTGGAGGAGAAGTTCCAGAGATAGATGAAGAGGACAAGAAGAAAGATGCAACTGATGATTTGGATGACATGGGACTTCTTCAATCAGAAGAAAAAGAAAAAATCCCAAGAAACTTACAGGGAATGACAATAGTGAATCCACTTACTTATTGTGATTGGGAGGAGTTTCTTGACTACAGTCTACAATGCAACAATGTTAACAATCCACAGTCAACTAATCTAGTCTCCTGTATTAAGAGGAAGCTTTGCAAATGACATGTATTAAATGCTCCAGGCTGTGCTGGTACTGTCCCATAGTCTCCCAATGGACCCCCTTACACACCCTTCGCACCCCCAACCCCTTCCCTCACTCAGCCATTTGGTCTCTGCCAATGTTAGGCACCAAGTCCCACAATCGTAATAGCTGCTATGCTCCTCACACTCCGGATCCCACCTAGGACCCATGCCTGCCACACCTCATCACCATTTTGTTTTGGTGGCCATGCTTTCAGATGCCTGAGCCCTACATTCTGGCATTTCTCCCTAAAGATCTCCATTCCTCACCTCTTTCCTCTTTTAAGATGCTCATTGCAACCTACCTCTTCGACTAAGTTTTTGGCCAAAATCTCCTTATGTGGTTTAGTGTAAATTTTCTTTTTATATCGTGTGAATTGCCATTATTTTTTTATTTGGGTGCTATATCAATTTAAGTTGTAATAGTTATGAAGGGACAAATAATAAATAGTCTTTCTTCTGAATGTTATCTATTGACACTGCCTAGAAACGTGCATGTGTGTTTGCTGGGTGAGAATAGAATCTGTCTTGGTTTCAATGTCACCGCAACCCCCACACCCCGTGAACAAATAGCCTACAAGTATGCTAGGTCTAAGCTCAATAGAATAATGCTCCTTTGGCCAAAGATACCAGAGGGTTCCCAAAACCTGAAGAACTGCACAGTACAAGGAATCAGTGCTTTCAGGAGGAAACATGAACACACAAATATTGAAATAAAAATGGCCAGAGGAACATATCAACAATGCAAAATTGTAGAAATATGGTGAGGTCAAACCTTTAAAAGGCTTAGTTCAGCTTGTCAAAGTCAGTAAACTGTTGTAAAGTTACTGCAGTGATGAATCACAGTCTCTTTTGTTTTACTGTGTACTGTGTGCTGAAGGATGTCCTGGACTAGATAAACAAGTTACTGGATGAAAGTGCCCAAGGCTAGTTTAAAAAAAAGTGCTGCTGGAAGTTCTGATGTTTCTATTAATTGCTGTTTGCAATGATTTTGCATTTAGTTATTTGGGTTTTTTGGGTTTTTTTTGTTCTTTGTTTCTCTCCCATTCCCATCTCTGAGTGCAGCTTAATGAAACTCAGACACCCAGATTGGAGAGAATTTGTCTCCAAAAGTAAGTAATTAGTGAGGGAAGGAACAGAAAATCATATGACTGTACAATATTGTATAATATAAATGATATGCAATATTTTAATGATAATTGCAACTTAAACTCAGTGATCAAATCATTGCTTTGGTACAGAATATGTTATTTTAAAGCTATGGTTACCAGTACTCTAAGAAGATATTTTAATCAGTTTTGGGTTGTTTTTAATATGACTGGATTCCAAAAGGTCCCTCTAGGCTCATGAGAAAGATTAGGGCATGGCTAGTCAGGGAACACATAGCAGATTTGACAGCAAACTGGACAAAGAGCTGGAGTTAAAGGGTAACAATTTAGAGAGGAGGAAGTAGTATTCTACAGGGATCAGTACTGGGACCACTGCTGTTCATCATTTACTTAAATGATTTGGAATGGGGACAAGTAACAATGTTAAAATTTGTGGATAATACTAAAATGGGTGACATAATGAACACTGAGGAAAAATGTTACATAATACAAGAAGGTATTACAAAATTTGCAAAATGAGCAATTAAGTGGCAAATGGACATTAAGATAGATAAATGTGAGGTGATGCATTTGGTTGGAAAAGCAACTTCCATTTATCTTGCCCATTTAAAGTAAAATATTCCAAGTTGCTTCACACAACAAAATTTGGCACCAACCTACATTAGATATGAAAAGTTTAGTCAAAGAGGTAGGCTTCTGAGAGCAACTTAAAAAAAGAGAAGTGGAGAGGCAGAGCGGTATAGGGATGGAATTGGCATGGCTGCCAATGGTGGAGCAATTAAAATTAAAGATGTGGAAGAGGCCAGAATTGGAAAAGCACAGATATCTTGGAGGGTTGTGGGTTTGGAGGACGTTACAGAGATAAGGACAACTCAGGCCATGGAAAGATTTGAAAACAATAATGAGAATTTTAAAGCTGAGATGTTGCTGGACTAGGAGGAGGTAAGCAAGCACAGAGTGATAAATGAATGAGACTTGGTGCAGTGTAAGATATTGGAAGCTGAGTTTTAGATGCACTTAAGTTTATGAATGGTGGAAGATGGGATATCAATGGGAAGGCAGGGGGAGGGACATTGGAATAGTCATAGAAATAACAAAGATAGGTTTCAGTAGCAGATGACTTGCTGCAGATGGAGGATGAAGCAGTCATGTTAATGAAATGACTAAATAGTCAAGATCAGAGCCAATATCACACCAAAGGTTGCAAATGATCTGGTTAAACCACAGACAGTTTCCAGGAAGGGGAATGAAGTAAATGGCTAGGAAACTGAGATGGGACTCATGATTACCAACTTCCCAATATTTGGTTGGAGGAAATTAGTGTTGATTCCATACTGGATATTGAACAAGCAGTGAGACAAATTAGAAACAATGGAGAAGTCAAGTGAGGTGTTGATGACATTTAATTCTATGTGGAATCTGCCAATGTGTTAGTGATTGATGTAATCAAGGCTCAGCATCTATATGATTAAAAAAAGAGGTGTTGGGGGGGTTGCAGTGGGAGGCAAGGATAGATTGTTGGGGGACTCATAGAGGCATTGAGATTTACAGCATGGAAACAGGCCCTTCGGCCCAACTTGTTCATGCCACCCTTTTTGTGTAAACCACTAAGCTAGTCCCAATTGCCCGCATTTGGTCCATATCCTTCCATATCCATCTTACTTGTGTGTCTGTCTAAATGCTTTCTAAAAGACAAAATTGTACCCATGTCTACTATTACCTCTGGCAGCTTGTTCCAGACGCTTACCACTCTTGTGTGAAAAAATTGCCCCTCTGGACCCTTTTGTATGTCTGCCCTCTCACGTAAACCCATGCCCTCTAATTTTAGACTCTCCTACCTTTGGGAAAAGATATTGATTATCTACCTTATCTATGCCTCTCATTATTTTATAGACCTCTATAAGATCACCCTTCAGCCTCCTACACTCTGGAGAAAAAGGTCCCAGTCTATCCAGCTACTCTTTATAACTCAGCCGTCAAGTCCCGGTAGTGTCCTAGTAAATCTTTTCTGCACTATTTCTAGTTTACTAATATCCTTTCTATAAGAGGGTGACCAGAACTGTACACAGTATTCCAAGTGTGGCCTTACCGGTGTCCTATATAACTTCCTGTACAGGCTACATCACTCTGGTTCCCGTGAGATTTAATCTTATGCAACAGCCTACCATGTAGTACCTTGTCGAAGGCTCAAAGACTCAAGAAGTAAGCAGTAGGGGATCAGAAAGAGAAGCCCCATTACAGGTCATTCTCTGGCTGCAACTTGATAGATGGAAATGGAAAGAAGTGAGTTCCACCCAGCTGGAGGAGGAGAGGTATTGGAGGAGGATGATGTTAACAATTGTTAACAAGACTGCAAAAAGGTCAACAAAGGTGAGGAGGGGTGGCTTAACACATGCACATGGGATGTCATTTCTGACATTGATAAAGACCATTGTGGTACTGTGGTGAGTTGGAAACTTGATTGGAAGGATTTGAACAAGAGGTTGTTGGAAAATGGGCTGGATATCAACTAAATTTTAGAAAATAACATGAAGTAGGAAGAAGGACAAAGCGATAGAGATGAACAAATCATTAAAATCAGCATCAAAGGTTAGTAAATCAATTAAAATGTCCTAACAAAACATTGGAATCTACTTCTTGGAGTTTGGAGTTCTCAGGTAGTGAAGTAATGTCAAAGCTGTTTAGAAACATGGTCAGGCTGCCACCAAAAGAGAAAATGCTGGAAAATCTCAGCAGGTCTGGCAGCATATGTAAGGGGAGAAAAGAGCTGATGTTTAGAGTCCACATGACTGTTTGTCAAATCCCTTGTCAATTATTTATATGGTCAGGCTGCATCTCGAGTATTGTGCACAGTTCTAGTTTCCATACTATAAAAGGACAGAAGCATTAGAGAAGATGTAAATTTGTTTTATTAGTTTCATATCAGAATTGAAGATTACAGCTTGTGCAAAAAATTTGTTTAGAAAAGGGATGATTTGGAGGTGATCCAAGAGACCTCTTTAAAATTATTAATGAGTCGGTTAGGATAGATATGTAGCAGATGTTTCAGCTTCTGGAGGAATCCAAAACTCAAGATCACAAGTACAAGATAGCTACTCATACAGCCAATAGGTAAGTAAAGAGAAATTTATTTTTTCAGAGTGACTACAATATGGAAGATGCTCCAATAGAACATAAGTACATAAGAACATAAGAAATAGGAGTAGGAGCAGGAGTAGGCCATCTAGTCCTTCGAGCCTGCCTTGCCATTCAATAAGATCATGGCTTAGGAAGTTGTTGCATCAAAAAACTTCCAAAAGGAAACTAAATAAGCACAAATCCTTGCTTCATGGTACCCAACTTCAAGTTGTTTTGTTTTAAAGTCAGTTTTGTTTTAGGTCCATTTCCCCCAATTTAAGTAGCAATTTCTACTTTAGAGTCATTTCACATCTTTGCTTTGCTCCGTCCCATCTTTGCTGTCCGTTTTCATTGCACGTGTGTGATTGCACGGCATTGCAGCCCATCTTCATTGCCATCTGTCTTCACTGGCGCATGCATCATCACCTTCCATTGTCATCATGTAGCATGCGTCACTGCACATCAGTTCCCTTCATGTAATGTGTTATAGAATCCATACAGTGCAGAAGGAGACCCAAGTCTGTGACCCAAGCATTGTTAAGGAAGCTGTTTGTACTGTATTAAACGCAACAACAACTTTTGTTAAAAAACAACAGAGACATTCAAAGCCAGAGTTGAGTTTATTCAAACAGAAGTTGGATTTAAATTTGATTTAAATCTTGGAGTTTTAAGAGTGCCTGCCGTGGGTGAGATTTTTAAATCACTTTTCAATAGAAACAGGAACAGCCAGTATGTACTGATAATGTGCCAGCTGCTTTCAAGAAAGCAAGAAAAGGCATCAGTGTAACAGTGAAATTGCTTTATGTTGCAAGTTATTTCAGCTAAGAATGCACTGTGTTGTTATTGCATGCTATTTCAAATTGTACATTTTTTTTGGCAAGAAATGTCCTATGGAACCTAACTCCAGCTTTAACATTGATTCCAACGGACAATCACGATTCACATGAAGGTGCCTCACTTAAAGTTGTTATTTTCAACAACACAACCTCAACTTAAAATGGGTCCATATATTGATGAGAGACGAGGGAGTAGAAAAATGTGTTGAAAGACTGAGGTGAGGTTGATGGAATGAGTGACAACTCAGGTGGAGAATAAAATAAGGCAAAGGTAACTTCGTCCCAGATGATCATAGTGGTGGTGATTTAATTTGAGGATAACTCATCTCAGGCAAGGGGCAAGGTTGAGAATCTGGTGCCCTCGTGAATCACCTCGCCTGGTACAGGAATTGAACTCACATTGTTGGCGTTGTCCTGCATCACAAACTAGCTGTCCAGACAACTGAGATAAACAGCAATGTGGTTGAGTTTAAAATATCCGCAAGAGCAATTAGGGTCTGGGCAATAAATGCTGGTCCATCCAGCGCTGCCCACATCCCATAAAAGAATGACAAATACAAATAGTGTGCCATATTTGGAAATATCTTTTAAATAGGTTGGATGATAGTCTGTTCAGTGTTCTTTCTTTGACAAAGACAGAAATAAAAGCACTTCAGTAATGCATGTTATAACAGCTTTGATCTTTTCATCAGATTCCAGTATTGCTTTTGAATTTTCTCATTTCTTTATCCTGGAATAAACCCTAATATGGTACACATGGATTTTGGCTGATCTGATGGTGAAAAACCCAGAAAGTGTCGAGGAGACTTTAAAAGCCAGTACATTGCTCCCTTGCCCACTGTCCCACCCCCACTGCCAGGTTCATAAAGGCTAAGAGCTGGGGAAGTAACAATCTGAAGTCAACAATACAGCTTGGTTTCCCCTAATAAACTAGAGTACAAAGCCTTTTCTGTCATTAATACTGTCAACTTAAGTGAAGATAAATTCTGACAGATGCAACTGAGTCTGACCAGCTGCTGCAGATCATTCAGGAAGAAACAGCTCTGTTTGTGGTAACCTGAACAGTGTGGTGTCCCACTATTTGTGTGCCTTCTGCTTTTGGTTTGTATGTCATCATGGTACACCCACTTGCCACAGATGAATATACAACAAAATGATAGATAAAATGAGGAAACCGCAGGAGTTTTACTATAAACATCATGTTTATCTCAATAACATGCTCTTCAGCTGTACTTGTCAGTGTATTCTTGCAGTCAGTTCCATTTAGAGAAGCCTTTCCTTGTCAAATTTTGGCAATTTCCATCTGCCCACTGCTGTCTTAAATTAATAATGCATTGCTGTAATAATACCCAAGATCCAACATTTGGCTACATTCAGTGTTATTTGTTTGCTTGTGAACAAGACAATAGGACTTTAATTCCTCATTTCCTAATAGGTTCTCGCTTGCTTTTCTTGAAAATGTCTGATGGTCTGACAGAGGGCTAAAGCTGGCCTCATGATGAATGATCACATGGGAGAGTAGTTTGTGGCAAGGGATTTCAGCAGGAACATAAATAGCAGATAAAACACATTGGTAATTGTACTGTCATTAAGGGGGGTTGGGAGAGGGGGGTGCGGGAGTGTGTAGGAACTTTTAATAGGAGAACTGGAGAGTATGTTAACAATTGGATCCTGGATTGGATGGCTATCAAAGCAGGGCCATTCTGAATGAATTTTATAGACAATGTCAAAAGTTTAAAAAGTTAGCACTAATTTGATAACGTCATTATGTGATACAAAGGAACTGATACTCATACAAACTCTAAAAATTACCAAGCCCAAATTAAATGATTAAATTCAGTGCTGTCCTTCCGAAGTGCAGTTACAATTGAAAAAAGTATAGATTTCATTTAGGTTGCTTGAATCGTACATAAACATTTAATTTTGATGTAACAACAAATGTTTAAACTTGGTATTGCATTAGCATTTGAATGAAGAAGTCTCCGCTTGGTGTCAAATAACTTGGCATATTGGGCAGTAGATTTCTGAAAACTTCAGCAAAAATCTATCACTATCTATTTATTTTCTATATCTAGAAAAATGCCAAGTTTATATCCAAAAAAATGATGGATAATTTTTCCTAGCTTTGGAATCCATCATCTACCATACCAATTACATTATCTTAAATCACTGAGATATAAACTACAGCACAAGTGTTGGTGGAAATAGAATATCAAAATGTTCCTTTATACTTGTATGATGTTACTATCAAAATATGATTTGAGGTAACTGATGTAATTTGGTTCTAACTTTGCAGAGTTAAAGTTGTACTATTGGCAGTTCTGCAGTGTAACAAGCCTATCAGCTTAGCATGATAATAAGAAAAATAGAGTTAAATTAGCAGAGGGTTCATATTTACCATTGATTTTAGTTTATAGAATCCTGACAGTACAGAAGGAGGCCATTGAGCCCATCGAGTCTGCACTGACTTTCTTACAGAACATCTTACCCAGGCCCCTTCCCTTTAACCCCACATATTTATCCCACGAATCCCCCAACATATACATCTTGAATCATTAAGGGGCAATTTAACTTGGCCAATCCACCTACCTGCACATCGTTGGAGTGTGGGAAGAAACTGGAGCACCCGGAGGAAACTCACACAGACACGGAAGAATGTGCAAACTCTACACAGTCACCCATGGATGGAATTGAATCCACGTCCCTGGTGCTGTGAGGTAGCAGTACTAACTATTGTGCTACCTTGCAGCCCCTGATTTCTACGCAGAAACAATCAGGAATATTACTGTTAAATAAGGCTGTAATTAAAGAGTTTAACCAGAATTCATCCTAGAAAAAGTAATTGCTCCTGGACTATAGGAACAACTTTTCCTGTATGCTCATACAGTCATAGAAACACAGAAACTAGAAGCAGGAGTAGGCTGTTTCGCCCTTTGAGCTGCTCTGCTATTCATTTTGATTGCAGCTGATCATCGAATTCAATATCCTGATCCCTCCTTCCTCCCATATTCCTTGATCTCTTTAGCTCCTAGAGCTATATCTAATTTTTTCTTGAAATCAGACAACATTTTGGCCTTAACTATATTATGTGGTAGTGAATTCCACACATTCTCCTCTGGGTGAAGGAATATTTCCCCACCTCAATTCTAAAGGATTTACCCCTTATCCTCAAACTATGACCCCTAGTTCTGGACTCCCCCACCATTGGGAACATTGGCTGCTATTCTCCCAAAAGTGCTGAATTGGTGGGAGAACTGTTCTAAATCCCGACTGTTCTCACCTGAATCCCCGAAGAGGCCCAAGTCGTGAATATCATTAAAAACCCAGGGGGTGGGTCCTAGTTGTGTGAGAGTCTGACAGTTCTGGAACTCTGCGCATGCGCAGTGGCCCCCAAACTATCAACCTCCTGTTTGCTGGCCAGCCTAGATCCACTGCAGTGCTGCCTCTCCAACCCCCCATCCCCTCACAGCCCGATCGCAGCCCCCACAGCAATTCCCAGGCCAGTCCTGACCCCCTCTGTCCTGGAGTACCCTGATGTCCCGGCCCCCCCACTGCAATGGCGATTTTTGTTTTTTCCCCCCTCCCCCTAGCCCATCCCGATTGCTGCTCTCCCTCCAGCCCAGACTGATCCTGCAGAGTGGCAGCTGGACTCTCCCTCACCCCCGCCAATCACCCCTAGGCCCCACCCCCCCTTGCCACTCACTGATGCCCAGTGGGCAGTGCCAAGTTGGGCATGGGCACTTTGTCCCTTAGGCAGTGCCAGGGGCACAGGCTGACAGTGTCAAGGTCCCATACTCAGGTGGCACCAGCCCCCTATTGCCCGACCCCCTGGGGGGCCTTGATTGCCCCCCTTCATTCCACTGGGATCTCCTGCTAGTTCTCTGAATGTGGGGAGCTAGTCTGAACCCCACCACCTGGTGGGGTGGGAGATTCAATTGGGACCTGAAAGGGCCTAATAATTAACTAATATACATATTTAAAACCTATTAAAAAGATTTAAATTACTTACCTGCCTTCCTACCGGTTTCCAACATGGTCTGACCGGCGACTGTTTGCTGGCTTTGGGAGATGTGCATCTGTTCCCAGCACATGCACAAAGGCCAGATATGCGCATCTCCGACCATGACCCAACAGAAACACTGTGGGCCACAAAAGGAGAATCGTGACCGTTCTTTCTGAATCTACCCTTTCTATCCCTGTTAAAATTTTATAAATTTTATATTTTAAATTTTATAAATTTCTATGAGATCCCATGTCACTCTTCCAAACACCAGTGAATATAATTCTAACTGGTTTAGTCTCTCCTCATATGATAAACCTATGATCCCAGGAATCAACCGGGTAAGCCTTCACTGTACTCCCTCTATAGCAAGGATATCCTTCCTCAGATAGTCATTTATTATCAATGATAGATTCAGAGGAACTGCAAATATACCACTACAACAATTTAAAATCAGTACTGTGTGAGATTAGAAATTGTTGACTGTCCTTATGAGGCAAGTGATGAATACGTTGGCCGGAATTTTATCATCCCATCCACCATGGTAATCAGAACGGGCAGGGGCGGACAATGAAAAGGCCCATTGACTCAATGGGTTTTTATGCTTTTGGGATGAGCGAGGCCATAAAATCCCGTCTGTTGTCTCAGATAACAAATTTTAAAAATGACAATTTGACTTGTGTTTGTTTAGAACCTTTGGATAGTTATCTTAATGCGTGTTTATTATTGTGAATTAATTTTTAAAAAGTGAAGTTAGGAGCATGTGTTAACTCCAATCTTAATTTCATACGGACAGACTGAAATGCACCCTGTTTGTGTGGTCCCAGTTTACCTAGAGCTGTTTTGGGGTGGTGTCCTCACTATTGACAGGCTTACCACAGCTAGGAGGGAGAAAAAATGCTGTGTGTAAAGTACTGTAGCTGTTGCAAGGAAAATCTGGATCTCAGAAATGAAACAAAGCTGTGGAGTGAGTGAGGGAGAGTCAGCTGCTGGAAGAGCCTCAGGTCGCCCACATCCATGGATATGTCACACCTATTTTTAAGGAAAAAGAGGGACCATTTCATGACAACTAAGGACAAGAAACCACTGAAGAGGTTAATGCAGGCCTTGTGAAGAAAGGTGGTGGAAGCAGTGGCAGCATGACTGCCAAACACATGCCCAGGCATTGCTAGAAGCAGATTAAGTATCTGCGGTTAGCCAAACTAATTGAACGCATGAGTATCCATGCACATCTTGAGAGCTAGAAATATGTCACTTTAATACTTTACCTTATCCTACATCAAAATTATGTGATGAATATCGCAGTTAATTTTCACAACACCCCTCTCGATCTGTGCCCTTTCTCAACATACCATTGACTTAACACAGTGTTCGAGGCAAAAGTTGATAGTGTTAGGCTCAAATGAGAGATGATTGCTTCCAGTTTGCAGTTGGGACCTGAATGAAATTAAATGTTATGCTAATCCTAATCTGTAATCTCTTTGTAAAGGAATGTTTTGCCCATGATCATCAACAGTCAGCATGAGATGGAAGAATGGTTATTATCTGTTATTTAAGCACATCGAATTGGATGCTAGAATTAGGGCCTGTTCCCGTAATGTATTGTTCTTTGTAGTTCTAAATAGGTGAAGCACACTTCAGATGCATTCTGCCCACCTAGCGTCCAGGTTGGGATGGATTGGGGCATTGGGAGAATGAAGCATATGAGAAAATAGGCTTTTCACTAAAGACCTGGCAAACTAAGGTCCTATTTCCACAATGCAATACTTCCCTACACCTCGACTAACCAATGTATCAAAAAGAAGAATGATTTTGAGGGGGAACAACAATGGTAATGATAGTGTGAAATATCTTTATTGGAAGAGTTTCTAAAGCAAGGTCTCAATATAAAAGCCCATGCAGCATGTTAGAATCTGAGCCTAAAATGTACTTGCATATTTTATAATCCCGACATGCAGAATTTCTTATTTCAATCTGGTCTACATGGAGAGACCAGATTCCCCTCTACATTGAGGAAGGAAGAAATTTCTGAGACCAATTCTCTGCTCCCAACGTTTAGCATTAGTGGAAAATAAGTTGTCTTTCCTCTTTCTTAATGCGGATAGTCTATAATTTCAGGATGCCCCAATTCTAACAAAGTTAGTAAAAGTGGGGCATTCTCCTTACAATGAAGGACATTGAGTTTTGAAATACTGAAACCTGTTTTAAAACCAATAGATTGCAGCAGGGTTATGTTTTAGATGTTTAGATCTTATTGAATTAGCTGTCTTTCTGTGATAAAGTTATTCTGCGTTGTTGATTCTACACACTTCCTGTGAGGAAAATATCATGCCCTTGAAATGTGACCTTGTTGATGTAGGGATATAGCCCATTCACTCCTGGCTTAAGAACCTTGGCCACTTTCCTTAGGGGAATGGAGAGTGTTTGATTTTCACGTTATAACAGTTTGTTTCAAATCCCAGTTTGAGACAGCAGTTGGTATAATTGGATCCTTGCCATCAGCAATGTTTGATGTATTTCAAGCGTGTGCAAGGTCATTGTAGCTGATCTGTGGCTTCCGCTGTGGATGGGGTAAATTAGTTGGAAGAGTTGAGCAGAGAAAGTAATTACCTATTCTGATTAATTAATATCAAGAATGACAAGCTGTTAGTTGATGTAGACTATGTGCATGTGTGTGTGCGTGCCCGCGCACTTGTGTTGCGTGTGTTTTGTTTCTTTGAATATTTTAGTTGTAAGTGCTGCTGTTATTCTTATGAAGGAAATAGCAGATGCAATATTATTGCTAATTATGAATGCAGGATGTATGTAATAAATTTGCAGTTATAATTACAAAAAGAAGCATACAAGTTACAACATGAGAAATGACCATTTGGCCCACCCAGGCTGTGTTGATGTTTATTGTACATGAGTAAATAGAATCAGAGCATCACAGAATTCCTACAGTGCAGAAGGAGACCATTCAGCCCATCAAGCTCACACCGAAACAATCCCACCCAGGCCCTATCCCCATAACCCCATGAATTTAGTTTGCTAATTCCCCTGACACTAAGGGGTAATTTAGCATGGCCAATCAACCTAATTCACATGTGTTTGGACTCTGGGAGGATAATGGAGGACCCAGAGGAAACCCACGCAGACACGGAGAATGTGCAAACTCCACACAGACAGTCACCTGGAGCTGTGAGGCAGCAATGCTAACCACTGTTGCCCTAATCACTCTAATTACAGTTACCCACTTACCATATTCTCTAAATTACTTTTCCTTCATCTATCAAGGAGATGGTTCATAATAAAGAAAGTGGGGGAGGGTGTGATCTTGAGCCGTGTTAGCCATCCTTGCAAATGCTGATGAGGGCTCAAGTTACAGAAGTCGCAGTTCTTGCTGGCCAAGATCGTGATTTTGGGTCTTCCCATCCCCTCGCACTGATGTCATCAAGTTCACAGCTGTAACAGGTGTGACCTCCGCCTCCTCACAAGATATTGAACCCCGCTGTCTATCAACACTGCAACGACCTGAACTAGATGTGAACCTGTCGTGGGGGTCTTCTTGTGGGTATGAAGCTAAGTATAGCCCCTGGGGGAGATGGTCATGGTCAGTTGTGCCCTAGAAATGCCACTGGTACTGCCACTTGGCACAAATTGACACTTCCAAGGCACTATGCCCATGTCAACCTGGCAATGTTAACGTGCCAAAAAGTGGGCCTTAGTGGGACCCTCATTTGGGGAGGGAGGATGATGGAGGAGCTGGGGATGCTTTGGTGATGGCCACTGTGGGGGAGGGGGGGCTCCTGAGATGTTCATGGTAGGCTGGGAGTGGAGGTTTGATCAGATTGTAATTGGGGCACCCTGTTTTATTGTATTATACTGTAATACAATACAATAAAACAATACTGTTTTGTTGTATTAATATAATCCAAAAAACATCTTGAACTCATGTAAGTAATTGTATTGATATAGTATCAATGCTTCAAATAAGAGTGAGGCAAAGACAAATGGCCATCAGAATGGGGCTTTGAATGCTGGCTTGTTCTTCTTACTTTTCAAGGTGAGGGCATTTGTGTTGGTGATGGAATACTATTCTGGTGTCAGCATCAATTGGTACCAGGATTGATTACTGCACTGCTCAGAAGCAGAGTAAAGCAAAGCATTTGATTGCCTGCCCCAGCAATGTGCTTTAATTCTCAGATTCAGAAGGTTGCTCTGAGTGTGAATTTTTCCACCCCCAAAAATGTTGTGTTAAGAAAACAAAATTTGTTCATGTATGATCCTCACCAGCAGCAAAGAACCACAGCATGTCTTTCAAAATGTGAATGGCTAATAAACAAGATCAAATTGTGCACAAAAATATGATGTAAAAATGGAAATGGTACAAATATCTCTCTGCTGTACTGAAGCCAATGGAAAACTCAATCTTCCGTGCTTGAGCACTTACAGCTGGTTCAAAATAATGAACGTGCACCAATAGCACTTCGCCACACTTGCAATGTCTGTAGCTAAAATGCAAAGAGGCTAATTGTAACTATATATGGCCTTCTGCTGGCATTATTACTCCTATTGGCAGGTCAACTTGATTTAGACAGATCAGTTTCAAACTGAGGATGTCTTTTTCATTAACATCATAATAAAGCTTTGCAGTATCTTTGAGTTTAAATATAAACCCTCAGCATTTGAATTAGTCAGGGTAAATTAGCACCCAGTTAATGTTGTGAGCTAGAATGCCACAAGGATTTTCCAAAGGCAGAAGTATTGTTTTAAAGGGATTTAATTGACGCCTTGAAAGCTCCCTGGCCTCTCCACATTGAAATCTACACTTTCTCTTTTAATGGCTTTCTTTTCTCCTGCCTTGCATTATCCATGTGCTGGGATTGGTGAATGAGATCAGACATTCATTAGTATAGCAAACAAACTTAATTACCATTAATTGTTTGAATAGTAAAGTCAGCTTGTTACAAAATCCACCTTTGTCATTTGACTACTGTATAGTTGGATAAATAAAAATCAGTGAGAAACTTCAGTCTCCGTTGAGGCAAATAAACAAAGTCTCATTGATGGCTTGTGACCAAGCAGAATGGCCAACTTTAGCATGCAACTAGTGAAGTAATCATTAATTCACAGATTAGCAATGAAAGGATTGAATCCTCCTTTCCTTGTCATTGCTTTTGGG
Organism: Carcharhinus amblyrhynchos; assembly: GCF_965287045.1. Taxonomy (NCBI): domain Eukaryota; kingdom Metazoa; phylum Chordata; class Chondrichthyes; order Carcharhiniformes; family Carcharhinidae; genus Carcharhinus; species Carcharhinus amblyrhynchos. The sequence goes on from NC_137330.1 coordinate 58,759,309, forward strand.
TTAGATTAAAGGAAAGATCCATAAGGATCTTCTTTCTGCCTTTTTACCCAACTGTGAATGGGAAATTGGATACTGCTAAGGTGCTTACAAATAGTTTAGGCACAGCTGAACAGGCAGGGCCTCACAGACATATAAACAAATCTCAAAGGTCAAAATGAACCATGTCAATTGAAGGGACAGAAGATGAAGCTGTTACCTAGGACTAATTTTATGAGGACCTTAACTAACTTTCTGGCCAGTCATTTTGGACTTACTGCAGTGTATGGGAGAAATAAAATAGAAAATATTACACTGTTTATAACATGATCCTGGTTTAATTGCACTAACGAAACACTATAATTAACAAACAGCAGGTGAATTTTTGTCATTGGTGAATAAATCTGCTGTTCGTGGAAACTAGCGACCATTTATACACTGTAATCATTTGAATCAGAAACTTATAAAAGGCAAATACAGTAAGTAACAATTTCTTCCCATTGGAGGGAGAGCCACTTTGACACTGATGGATGGCACATGCTGAAAAATTGTTTTCCCGCTACTTGTTAGTACTTGTGAAGCCAGCTTATACTTATCAGTGAGTGTATCATTACAGTGGGCAGGAATAACATTAATTTTCATGGAATTAATTACTGGAGACTCAAATACGATTAAAAGTAAAAGCTGACGGATTGGGTGGAGCACTGAATTAGCAGACTAATATTTTACCTGCAATCTGGATTGAAACACAACCTAGACTGATGCAATGGAAGGTATAAACACTGAAATTAAATTTAGTTGATGGCCCCAATTCCTACTGGGCACGGGGCCACAACTCACAACTATCCATAATTCTGCGTGAACTGATGCCAAATTTGGTAATCTCCATCAGTCATCATAGATGTCTGATGTATAAAAGGGATATAGAATTGGAAATGTGACATTTTTATTTGAAGATGCATTCTTAAGTTAATTTGAAGTAAAAGTTGATTCTATCCCTTAAATTTTATAATTAGTGTTAGTTTAACATTAGTAGGACAAATGGATTATCGGTGATGTTAAAATGCCAATTAAAAAATAGGGCTGTTTCAAGTTATTTTTTCTAAGATCAAGTGTACACAAGTGTTGTGTAAGACATTTAGTCTGAACATTCATAGAATAATTTGCTTTTCTGTGGAGTTGAGTGAACAGATAATAAAGTTTAGGATCCTATTGACAGCTATAGTGATAAGCAGGTACCAGGCATTTTTGAAGCAAGTAAGGAAGTGCATACTTATCCTGAAGCTTTGAAGTGAGTATTAGGAGAATACTTGGAGGTTTTTGTGTCTGACAAAAGCAAAAGTAACTTGCAGGAACACTATTTTCAAGACAAACTGTTTAGCAAATCACATACACGTAATACATCATTACACTTCAACATAGTTATTCCTCTCTTTTGTGTTTGCAAACATATCTTATGAAGGTAACAATCCTTTTAAAAAAATAGGGTAAAAGTTGTGATTCCCCTGGTTTTCTGGTGCTGGGGTCATGATACATGACTATCCTGTGTTGGTTCAGGTGGAGCTGGAAAATACACAAGATTGTTACTACCTCTTGATTTATATGGTAGTAACATTGGGCTGATTGGTGTCTGCAATGCTGGCTATCTGGGTGGATAGCAGAGACCCTTGTGGTGCAGTGCTGAAAGCACATGACACAGCCAACCATCCGTTCTTAAATATAGTCTGTCCCTCTTAAAGGGAAACTGTATGGAATTGATAGGGGCTGCTATTGCTACAATTTTAAACAAGGACAATAGAACACCAGACCATGTGTCTTCCCTGTCCAGTATCCCTTTATTCACCTGTCCTTCAATCATCTATTCTTAAATCCTGTCATGGTTTTGGTTTCAGTCACTAATTCTGGAAATGTATTCCACAGCCTCACCACCTTTTGCATCAAAATAATAGGAGAATAAGTTGTCTAATATGTGTCCTAAATATTTCATCTGTGTCACCTCATGCTAGATGTCTCAAATCATTGAAGATAATTTATTTTTATCTACACAGTCCATCAAACATCTGGAACTCCCTCATTAACAGCACTGTGGTGCTTAAGCCACATAGATTACAGCTGTTCAAGGAGGTGGCACTTTCAAGGACAAATAAGGATGGGCTAATAACTGCAAGCATTGTCAGTGATGCTCATACCTCATGAATGGATAATAAATCTCAAAAATTTCCCCTCACCATCCAATTCTTTTGGAACTTTAAACAATGTCACATTATCATGATTACTCTTAATGTGCTCATTCAGATTTAACCTGTCCACCTGTTTTATTTAATAATCAGAACTATCAACAAAGAAGTGACAGGCAGAACTGAAGAGATCATGTGAGACTATAGTTGATTTTGGAAATGGGAATGGAGAAACTTAAGATTGACATGCTGATGATTAGAGAGCTAGTGGTTCCAAGGGAAGGGCTAATAGATACTTAGGGCATGCTACAAGATGAGATATGGGCAGTGGAGTCTTAAATAAGTTGGAAATTGTATCAGATGGAGCTTGTGACGCAGCAAGGTCAGCATCAGAAAAGTTGATTACATAGAAGTAGATGACAATTTCTGGTGGTGAGGCAAGGACAGAAGCAGATGGTATTACAGAAGTGGAAATTGGTGATGGTCTAGGTACGGAACCTTAAACTCAGTTCAGGTTGAGCAGGAAACATGAACTGGTGCTCTAACTTGAGTTAGCAGGTTATTGGGTTTCTGTGAAAAGGGAGATGGAATTGTGTGTCAGGTTGTGAGATTTCTGGCATCAGCCAAAGTGGTCTTGGTAAAATTGAGCTGGAGAAAGTTCTGAGTAATTTTGTTGAAAAACAAGTTGATATTATCAGCATACAGAACCTAGAATGACACCTCTTGTTTCTATGACTACCTGTGATATGTAAACAGAAACACTGTTGGTTTGACCTGCCATTTCTTTTTATTGCAATGCATGATTTTATTGATTCGTTATGAAAGGAATGTGCCTGTGCTATCACAATGCTATGCTGGGACATTTAAATATCACTGCAGTAAAACTAGACAACAAAGTAGTTAACACTTTCTGACAGGCAGGATATTTAAAATGAAATGTTTGGACTTCAATGATGCATGGATTAACATGCCCGATTGTCAGCTACAACTGTTCTGATAATGATGTTGGCTTTTGGCCCATCCAGTCGTACGCACACTTTATTCAGCTTTTGCCAAATGTCCTACATACCTTCACATGCCTGTGCAGCTCCTTGTATTACACAGTAGTCTTCATTGTATCTGCAGGTACTTTAATCTCAGCTTCACATTTACCAGGTGCTTTAGATTTGAGACTTCTGTCTGAGAGTCTGCAGTTTGATGTGCTGAAGTAAACAATGCATTAGACTGAAGTTTGGAGGCACAGAATCTCCCAGACTAGTTCAGACTAGCATGCAGTATCTTTTAAAAAATTGATTGGACCACACACCCTAAATCAACTGTGTTATATGAGACATCGCCAAGGTTAGAAGTAAAAACAAATAGGTAAGTAAAGTGAAAAAGAAATTAGAGGGGAAATCAATAGTAAAGATAAGCTTTGGTTGCAGTGAGTTTAAAAAGTACAGTGCATTTTTTTTCAGATGAACCGTAGTATTACGGGAGATTGTGGTATTTGTGTGCCTCCAACTCTAAGCATCTAATCTGTTAATCTTTTATGAGCTACTGCTGCTTTTAAATGGATTGAATCAAATTAATTCCTGTTGGTTGTAACATTTAACCTAGGGTGCACTGGGCATTGCCTCTCAATTTAGTAATGAAGCCTTTGTTGTGTTGTTGACAGATAGGCAGAGAAGCGTGGAGTGGTGCAAAGATTAACATGACTCCGTGTAACTCAATCTTCTGTATTGGATGTTAGTTATACTTCATTCTCTCCCACATTCACTGCATTTCAGTACATTCTTCAAAAATGCACTTTTAAGCACACACAGTGTAACCACAAGGAGTTTCCAAATGACCAAGTATTAGTGACTGGAGAATCCTCTACTGAACAAAGAGTTACTCACTATCGCGTTGAATCTTTGAATAAAACAAAGATTGAAATTAATTAAGATAAAAACAAATTGCTGTGGATGCTGGAATCTGAAACAAAAACAGAAAATGCTGGAAAATTTCAGCAGGTCTGACAGTGTTTGTGGAGAGAAACAGAGCTAACATTTTGAATCTGGATGAATCTTCATCAGAGCTTCAGAGCTGAAGACAATTGGAAATAAGATGAGATTTATACTGTTGTGGCGAGGTTGGGGGGTGGGTGGGTTGAAGTGAACCCGGGCCCCTGGTGCTTTGAGGCAGCAGTGCCACTGTGCCACTATGCTGCCCAAATCTCATTACCAAATCTCAGTTTGCCCTATCACTCAGCTTCTCAAAGGAGGATGTGTCAGAGAAGTGCAGAAGGAGGCTATTTGGCTCATTGAGTCTATAACAACTCTCTGATAGAGCATCTTATCCAGGCCTTTGCCCCCTCCCTATCCCTATAACTCCACACTTTTACCATGACTAATCTATCTCACCTACACATCTTGGGACACTAAGGGACAATTTAGCGTGGCCAATCCACCTAACCTGCACATGTCAACAAATGGGATTTCAACAAAATTCCACTGCCTTCAACAAGATACCTTCTAGAGTAAGAAGCTAGCAAATCCTGAGTTAAAACCATGAAAAGAGATTAATCTTTCAGCAAACATCATCATTCCTTATGTGGGTTTATGTTGAACTCAATTATATGCAGACAGAGAGTTGGTGTCAAGTCAAGGTTCTTCTTCTATGCTTTCATTTTAGCACTCCTCTTTCCTTTAGTTAAGATTAGTTAGAATCCATTATTAAAGATGAGATTTCGGAATACTTGGAAGTGCATGGTAAAATAAGGAAAAGTCACATGGTTTCATTAAGGGGAATTCAAGCCTGACAAATTTGTTAGAATTTTTTGAGAAGATAATGAGCAGGTGAGCCAGTGGCTGTTATCTACTTGGATTTCCAGAAGGCCTTTGACAAGGTGCCACACAGGAGGCTGCTGAGTAAGAAAAGAGCCCATGGTGTTAGAGACAAGGTACTGCATGGATAGAAGATTGTCTGACTTGTAGAAGGCAGAGAGTGGGAATAAAGGGGCCCTTTTCAGGATGGCAGCTGGTGACTAGTAGAATTCTGCAGGGGTCAGTGTTGGAACCACAAATTTTCTATATATCAATGATCTAAATGAAGGAACTGAGGGAATTGTGGCTAAGTTTGCAGATAATACAAAGATAGGTGGAGGGACAGGTAGTACTGAAGAAGTGGGGAGGCTGCAGTAGGTCTTTGACAGGTTAGGAGAGTGGGCAAATGGAAATGGTGGATGGCATACAATGTGGGAAAGTGTGAGGTTATGCACTTTGGTAGGAAGAACAGATGTGTAGGTTCTAAATAGGGAGAGAATTCAGAAATCAGAAGTGCAAAGGGACTTGGGTGTTTTAGTCAGGATTCTCTTGAGATTAACTTGTAGGTTAACTTGGTAGTTATGAAAGCAAATACAATGTTAGCATTCATTTTGAGAGAACTAGAATACAAAAGCAGAGATGTACTGCTGAGGCTTTATAAGGCTCTGGTGAGATTACATTTAGAATATTGTGAGCAATTTTAGGCCCCGTATCCAAGGAAGGATGTGCTCGTCTTAGAGAGGGACCAGAGGAGGTTCATGAGAATGATCCCAGGTATGAAAAGCTTGACGTATGAGAAGTGTCTGAGGATTCTGGTTTAGAAGGATGAGGGGGGGATCTCATTGAAACTTACAGAATAATGATAGGTGTGGATAGAGTGGATGTGGTGAAGATGTTTCCATTAGAAGGAGAGGAACTGAGGGCACAGCCTCAAAGTAAAGAGATGACGGTTTAGAACAGAGATGAAGAGGCATTTCTACAGCCAGAGGGCGGTGAATCTATGGAATTCATTGCCACAGAGGGCTGTGGAGGCCAGGTCATTGAGTGTATCCAGGCCAGAGATATAGATAGTTTCTTGATTGGTAAAGAGATCAAAGGTGACGGGGAAAAAATGAGAGAGTGGTGTTGAGAAACTTATCAGCCATGATTGATTGGATGAGCAGACTTGATGGGCCAAATGGCCTAATTCTGTTCCTATATCTATAGTTTTATGGTCTTAAGATGCATAGTATTGATCTTAGTTTCCTTCTAGTACTCCCATCTTCTTTCTCCCCACATCTCTTGCCTTGCTACCTTCCCATTGGATGCCTCCTTGTAAATGCATTTAATCTCTAAAGAAAATGAATGTAAATGCAGCATACTTTTCAGTAATCTTGCTTTGACTTGTATTTCACTCTTGATAATGCATAGTGTTATTTGATGGGAATAGACCTGATGATTATTTACATAATCACACACCCCTGTAACCCCTTTGTTTGACAAATTATTAACACAGATTACTTTGATAAACAGCTGGCCTCTAATGTGAAGCCAAAAAATTACAAACATTGTTAACCATCGCTATTTATTTTGCTTAGGTAAAATTTATCTACATGAACATTTAGATGATCAGCAGACATCAATCTGAATGCTGGGGACAAGATACGGTTTTAGGATGCTAGTTGTCTCAAGTATTATGCAATAAATTGGTGCAGAAATTACTGAAAAATCCAGGATTGTCAAAGAAAATGCATATTAAGGACACTTGTCTGGAATACTAAGACACTTGTTTGTGTATGGTTTCCATATCTACTTCCAACAAGTTTAAGGAAAGTCAAAAATGCAGAGGCAGGAAGACTTTACATTTCCATCAAAATCCATCTCTGTTCTGATTTGCTTTTAAAATAGAATCTAAAATGGTTCTCCATTTTGATACACGACATGAATTGGTATGCACAGTAGGAAGTCTCACAACACCAGGTTAAAGTCCAACAGGTTTATTTGGTTGCAAACACCACTAGCTTTCGGAGCGCTGCTCCTTCATCAGGTGAGTGGGAGTTCTATTCACAAACAGGGCATATAAAAACACAAACTCGATTTACAGAATAATGAATAGAACGCCCACTCACCTGATGAAGGAGAAGTGCTCCGAAAACTAATGGCGCTTGCTATCAAATAAATCTGTTGGACTTTAACCTGGTGTTGTGAAACTTCCTACTGTGTTTACCCCAGTCCAACGGCAGCATCCCACATCATGAATTGGTACGAACAGGAGGATGCAATTAGAGGATGACAACAAGCTGTCAGCAAATCACATTTAATTTTGTGGAATTGACAGATCCTTATTTTAAGACCTTTATTGCCTTGTTGATGCAACTTTGGCCAGGTCAAGATTGGCTATACACAGTAACTCAGTTTCTTGTTATCCAAAGTTTTCTCAAATTAATGACAAGAAAATATTTCCAAGTTTTCTTTTCATGTCTCCTGAAGATGCTCACTCAATGTTAGGGCACAGTTGCACAGACATTCCAATACTTCATTCCTAATGAATGTGCTTAAACAGTGAAGGTTGGCAGTTAATTTAACCACATGATGCATCATAACTGAGGTATCTCCTGAAGTGCACGCAACATCACTCCTCATTAATGGTGATCTTTAATAGGTGTTTGCCGTTCACATTGTGGTGTTCTCACTACTCCCGAATTTGTCTTCTGAAAATGTTGCCTCGTGTTTGAGAGAGAATCCTCCCTGTATCAGTCCCTCAAAGGGGAGAAGGACACTTATCACAGAGTCCACATGAAGCAAGAGCTTGCACATGGAGTCTTTTAACATGTCGCATTGCCACAGGAAGACCAGGAAACTGTCCTGCTCTTACCACAAAGTCATGGATGTATTAGAAGGATTTACAGGTTGACAAACAAGCTACTTGGCCATAAAGTCCTGTGGTGGGACTTGAACCCAAAGCTTTTGGCTCAGAGGTAGGGATGTTATCTACCGCATCACAAGACATCCTCCAGTAGATGATCCTCCTCTGCTAACTTACACAGTGTATTAATTGACTGTTAAATGTAAAGCTGCCTTCATTCTACATACATACATTCTCTTTTCACCAGGATCAGTAGAAAATGATGAGAAGCAGTAGCCACTTGCATAAGACTCCTCCCCCATCCTTGACCTGGGGAGTCTAAGGTCAACTGCAATAACCCTAATCCTTTCCAAGCTGAGATCAGTTAACTCAGCATTGATCGGGATCAAACCTGGAATCATTTTGTTCTGCATGCCTTAATTTTTAACAGACAGTTTAGAATTGATTTTCTTTAGTGCATTCCAGTAGTGGAATCCTTGAGGATTTCATGTCAATTTTTGCACTAGTTTGGATGTTTTCATTGTGAATATACAGATAATTTCAAGCAAGCTCATCTTCAAATAAAAAAAAGTTGTACAGAGTAAATTATTAATGTATTTTTATGTTCTCTTCTACCAAAATGTATTTCTAATTTCCAGAACAGTGAGTAGAGCAAGCAAAATATTTTGATATCTTACCATTTCTCTTTCTATGCTATGGAACTTTGAAGGCCTTGTTGCCATGATCTAATCAGTGAAATAATTCAGTTAAGTATTGCTGTTATGCCTGATGTAATTTTCAGCAATGTGAGGAATGTACTTCCTTCAAGCGCAAGTACATCACAATCCTGACTTCATAACAACAGGAACTAATCTATTGAGAAGTCCCTCATGCACTAAATTGTCATGGTTTATAAGTCAAGAATGGTAAAATAAAGGAAATGGAGTGGATTTTTCTTCAAATAATAGATAAATCTATTGATCATGATGGGGTTTTCTTTATTTCAGCATTATATGAGGCTTCCTCATTCCTCTTAAGTACTTTTAAAAAGGACAGTGCAGCTCTTTCAGTTAAAAGAAATGCAATTTGATAGGTATATTGCAAACTGCATTCAATTATGCAGCATAATCTACTGTGGAAACTCAACGCAGAGCTTTCAAAACATTCTTGGCTACTCAAATAATGTTTTAAAAATAAAACCAGTGATTAATTTTTATTATCTGTTATTGATTTATTGTTTGTCATTTAAGGATAATTTTTAAGTAGAGGACTCTTCATGAATAATATTTAGCAAATTTAAATTTGTTTATATGCAGGATAAAGCTACAGCACAGACAGTCCACTTTGAAACACACTGCTGTGTCATTTACTTGTGGTGTTACCACAACAATGATTGGATTTTTTGAGACTCCTGAAGCTAATACACTTTCTCTTTAATTTAAGAAATAATGCTTTGTGGAACTATGTTAATTAAATGATCTTGACCACATAGAAAGCTATAATTGATCCCAGTGCTGGTGAATTGGAGTGGGGAAAAATCCCTAGCATGTGTGGAGATAACCTTCAAAGATAAATCAGTGGCATTTCTAACTTGACATCTAACAACAGCTTGCACCAGTTCAGAATAATACAAGTCCTAATGGCAATAATATTCACAAACACTTTAAAACTTATTTTGCATTTTATGGTTGCTCCCACTTTTGTGTATACCTGAGATGGACAACTGAAGAAAATCAGAAAGTTCAGACCGATCACCTGTGAATTGCCGCCCAAAAAACCTACAGCTGACTTTCCTTGGTTCCCTCTGGGCTTCTGGACTACAGCCCCACCGTATATAAATGGCAGTAGTTAGCTGGGGTTTATTGATGGGCCATATTTCTCTCACTTTGGAGGAGAAGAGGACTTGTGCCTGCTTGTGAGGCTTTCCATGCCTGACTGGTTAATTTTTATTATCCATATTATTTAAACCTATTTAAATAAGTTTCTTTTAAGGAATTTTGCTTAAAGTTTTCAATTTTTTTCTCTCTTTGAAGTTTATTTTAGGTTTCTTCAAAGTACCAAAGATTTGTTAATTATGCATCTTAAATTGTGGAGCATGCTCTGTATGCCATTACTAGAAATGGCAATGGGAAATCTTGATAGAAGTTACAGAGGTTAGAGATGGGAATCATTCCACCCTTCACTTGTACTTGCCACAACCTGTGACTGTGTAAGAGGTGTGAGCTTGTATGTTGTGTTGTGTGTCTTGCAAATGGGACAGAACAGTGAACTCTCCAGTCAGATTATCATTCATGAGATACGGGTGTCACTAATTGGCCAGCATTTATTGTCCATCCCTAATTGCCTTTGAGGTCTTGTTCCACTTTGATATGCATTGAAAGGCTAAACATGTCACTGAAATTTTTGGAGTGTTTCACACAGCAATTGGGGGAAGCTCCTGTTTTAAACAAGCTGAGAAAAGGATTAAATTGCGTGGTTGTACAAATTAGGTGTGGAGGGTAGGCCATTTAGCCCTTTGAGCGTGCTCCATTGGATTTCTGACTGGAAGCTCCTAATGATGGTTAAGTGGCTTGGGGGAGGAGAATGTGAACTCCATTTGGACAAGATGATATTTGAAGAAGATTCTTAATAGCACCGGACAAATACTGCTGTTGTTTGAGAATATATTCCAGTGTAGAGAGATGGCCCGGCAGCAAACCTTGGAGCTATCGATTCATAGATCATAGAATCCCTACAGTGCAGAAGAGGCCATTCGGCCTATCGAGTCTGCACCAACCACAATCCCACCCAAGCTCTATTCCTGTAATCCCATTTATTTGACCTGCTAATCTCCCTGACACTAGGCTCAATTTTACCATGGCCAATAAACCTAATCCACACAGAGCTCCTGGAGGAAACCCACACAGACATGGGGACCATGTGCAAACTCCACACAGACAGTGACCCAAGGCTGAAATTGAACCTGGGTCCCTGGCGCTGTGAGATAGTACTGCTAACCACTGTGCTGCCTTCGTACCCCATCAAATGCTTGAATTTTAATTTTATCATAAATTTCTTCATGTGTTAACCATAAATACAAACACCTACTTATTGTCCCATGTGGTTTGTATTTAAATCACAGACTGTGGTTTCTGTAAATGTCTTGCTGATCCTGCTCTCTGGAATTTAGCATTTTTTTGCTAGGTACACAACCACATTTCTTTTGCATGAGAGAGCATTGTTAGCAATATTATCAGGGGCAAACTTCTAATTTGTTTTTATGGGGTAGCTCACATTTGAGCAGAAACAAACATATAGTGGTCACAGTGGATTAAATAGTCTATACATGCCTTAATTCTTTCAATTCTGTAACAAAATCTTGCTATAATAGAATTGTTTAATTAAAAGCTTAAAGGATCATGTCCTACAAAAACACCTGTACCAGAAAATTCCTTTACTAATCCCAAATTTACCTACATTTTTAATGCAAAATTTTCAGTTTTTGCTCCATTTTCCCTTCTCCTATACTGACATCATTTTACCTTTCAGTCGAAAGGATGATCCCAGATCTCTTTATAACTGGTATCAATTCAATTTGTTTAGTCACACAGTAGGGAGCATGTCCACAAATGGCCATGCTGAGAATTTACAGGAATTGACCAATGAGGTGATGTGAGGCAAATTCAAATATTGGTCAGGGCTGAGAGTTAAGTTTGAGCACAACTGATTGACCTCATGCTCCATCATATTTTTAAGATTCAGAAACATTACGCTAGGTGGCTTGGTGACACTGCTCAAATATTTTTCTCAATTCTGAATTGATTCATACCCAAATGTGATCAATACCTGACACTGTAATGTGCTTTTTACTGCACATGAATTTTTTTGACTCTTGGTTAACAAGATTGGATAACCTACCAGGAGGGAGAAAGGCAGTTTTGTTCCATTTTAGTTTTACTGTTAGGGCAGCCATGACTATGGATTGTGAAGTCTGCTTAATAATGATCTGACTTTATAAAGCCTACTTAACAGATGCCCTGTTTACATACAGAAAGAGAAATATTGATGAGTGACATTCTTTGTCAGTATTATTTTAAGACAGGGACAATTTACTGATTGGAAACTTGTAGCCAGCAAGTGAGACGAAGGAAGTTTTAGAATAACAGGAGTGTTAAATCCTGTAATGCAAAATGTATTATCCTGTTAGCTAGAAAAAAGTAATTGGAAAGGTGCCTGGAATGTTAGCTTTTTTTAGGGGCTTTGGAATACAAAAGTGTAGAAGTGATGCATCAATTGTGCAAAGCTTTAGTCAGAACCAACTGGAGTACAGCGTTCAGTCCTGGTCACTAACCTTAGATTAAGGGTAACTTGAGTGATATCAGGATTTGAAAGGCTATGAAAACACATTGCATTAACTTGGTTTGTATTTAGGCAGTTTGAGGGGAGATCTAATTGAGGTGCGGATGTTATGACTTTATGACACAGAGGAAATATTTCCTCTGGCAAATGGATAAGAGAAAAATGATACAAATTTAAAACTGAGCTGGGCCATTTCAGTGTGAAATCGTGTTTTCATGTGAATGTGACTCACAACAATGGGATGGCCACCTTTGTCACTGCACACCACCCATCTTGACTGTGTGAGTCATTTATTATTGAGGTATGGGATGGGGTCCTGCTGTTGCTGTTCTGGACTTTTGCAATTATTGATAATGGGCATATCTTTCTGATAGAAGAATTCTGTAGTTTGACAACAACTTGTAAATCTCAGTTCCTCCGCATGAAGAGATAGCAGGGCAGGCACTTTTGGACATGAGACGAACAGAGAATGCCATTCTGTGAGCCTCACCTGCTGCGATTCTAGGGCGGGCATGCTGGTAAAATTCCAGCAATAATGTCTTGGGTCTGTGACCTTTCATCAGAACTGGGAAAAGTTCGAGATGCAACAGGTTTTGAGCAAGGGGTGGGTGGGACAAGGACAAAAGGAAAATGTGTGAAGGGGTGAAAGACAGGAGAAGCTGAATGATTTAGGGCCAAAGGGAATGGTGTTGAGACAAGAAAAGGATCAAAGAAGCAGCAGATGTGCCTAGAGCAGGTGGGATGTGGACCGAAAGCAAAAATAAAAGGAAAATTGAAATAAACTTCTAAAAAAAAATGGGGGACAGACAGAATTTATGGATTGAACTTGATTTTGAACGCAGAAGGTTATAAAATGCCTAATTGGAAGATGAAGTGCTGTTCCTCGAGCTTATGTTGAGTTTCACTGGAACGGTGGTGCAGGCAGAGGACAGGGAAGCCAAACTGAGAGGATATTTTATTTAACACTTGGTTGAAAGTAACATTTTTGCTGCCTGACTTTTGATCTGCAATACCCATCTGCTCTTTACAAAACCTGTAGTTGCATATGAGGCAACATGGTAGCATAGTGATTAGCACTGCAGCTTCACAGCGCCAGGGACCCGGGTCTGCATGGGTTCCCTCTGGGTGCTCCAGTTTCCTCCCACAGTCTGAAAAGATATGCAGGTTAGGTGCATTGACCCGAACAGGCACTGGACTGTGGCGACCAGGAGAATTTCACAGTAACTTCATTGAAGTGTTAATGTAAGCTTTACTTGTGAATACTAAATAAACTTTTACTTTATAAGGTCCCAAGACAGCAAACTTTCTCCGAATGATTGTTTGTCCTTAGGTGGACGGTGGACTGGGATAGTAGACAGTGTTGGGCTTTTTAATTGAGCAATGTAATAATGATGCCCTTACACTTTCAGCAGTGCTCACTGCGCATCAGTCAAAGAATGCAATTTTCCCTTGTTTTTCAGAGTGTCAGACTCTGACTAAAAACCGGCATGAAGCTCTTCAGCTGCATAGCCAGATTTTTAGTCCAGATTTTCTGGAACTCGAGAAAAATAATTGAATGGGTGTGATTTTTACTATCACTCTGGTGGCGGTAGTGGTAGTGGTGGTAGGAGGGGATGAGGGGTGTGGTTGGTGGGGTGCTGATAATGCCAGCAAGGCCAGCTCCTAAGAGACTGGGCCAATCAACACAAAGTAAAAGATCCCATGGACACAGGACCCCTCTCACAAGCTTGCGGCCTCCCCACCCCTACTCCAACATAGCACAAACAATGGACTTCTGCCTCCCCACCCACACCACGGCATTGCGCTCCCTCCCCATGCTTGGCAGGCATCAAGGTTCTCTCTTCTCTCATACCCTCTCCTACTTTTCGCATGCATTGGGGTGACCACCCCAGTTTTGGCAACACTCTGCCCCCTCTCTTCCCCACCCCCGTCTAACACTACAGTGTTGGGGGAACTCCTACCCCTCCCCTTCCACTGCCGCAGTCTTGGGGGCACTTCCCCCACCCCATCCCCTTACCACAGTGACATGGTACTCTTTCCCCTGTTCCCCCCTCAAACACACACTGCAGTCTTGGGGGCACTTCCAGTGCCAAACTGGCAGTGTCAACTAGTGCTTCTCTTCCCTGAGGTTATACCTATCTGCGGTAGGATCCACTCACCTGCTTTCGGTTTTCACAAATCTGTTGTAAACCTCGCTGAGACGAATATGAATATTAAGTGAGGGGGATCATGTGGCCGAGGTGGAGGGCTCGTTAATTAAATTAGAATGTGTTACAGTGAATTTCTTGTCCTTTGTGGGTGAGAATCTTGTTACATCTCAGCAAGGGGCATGGAAAATCGGGAAACACAATCTCACCGACAAGATTCACATTCCACGCCTCTTGCGATATTTTGTGCTTGCATTGCTGTTTTTGCTGACAGCTAACGCGGGCACAAAATTGCTGCCAAAAATACCAATTCTACTTTTTTTCTCCTCACTAAACTCTCTGGGAACTGAGAGCAAAATCCATTTTGGCTGAGACTTGTAATAACACAGCTCTGTGATTAAACCGTGGGGCTTCCTGGGTATTTTGTGCGGTAAATTGGATAGCTCCCACAAATGGGCTTGGGAATCTGTGTATGATTAACCCACATCCATTGTTTGAAATGCAGGCAGCACGTCAACTTCATGCTGCCTACTCATTGTAATGATTTATCTGCGCAATCAACACTTCCAGCATTGTTCACTGGCTGCGTGCACCAGAACAGACCCAAAATCATAACTTGCCAGCATTTCATAAAGCCAGCCTGTACCTGTTTGACTGGAGCAAGTTCTGGGAGTCATGGAGGAGTCTAACAACACGGGAGAATGCATGCTCCACGTTTTTCCAACACTGAATTGGTGGTCTTGTGTAGGAGATAGGAAGGAGGAGAGGTATCCTATGTCCACAGGAGATCCTCCAGATACACACACACAATGGGAGCAGATAACTGGAAATTAATTCCAGCGTTGTTGCCCTGAGTAACTGCATATAAATAGTGTCGCATGAGTTCAATGAGTGGTCATGCTCAGAGAATGCATCTTTAAATGTCATATTCTTCAAATTGCACCAATAGTCTCACTGTTGTATTCATCTCGTCCCATCATACATTTACCAGCAATCACTATTAATTGGAGCTCATGCCTAGCATTCATATGCTTCATCTCTCTCTCACAGACTTAGCATGCCTGCAAACCTCCAACCCACATCTCACAGTTTGCAGAGGCTGCCAGCTATTAAACCATGACAGTCATATCAACCAAGCAGATTCCAAGACAATCACTGACACATTTTCCTATCTCTTGTGGGATGAGGTAGTGCACAACTAGAGCCAATGAGAACTAACCACAGGGAAATAGCCATGGTTGCAGATTCTAAACAGAAGGATAGAACAATTCTGACGATTATTCAGTCCAAAGATGTGCGGGTTAGGTTGAATGGCCATGCTAAAATTGCCCCTTAGTGTTCTGGGATGTGTAGGTTAGAGGGATTAGTGGGTAAATGTGTAGGGATATGGGGGTAGGGCCTGGGTGGGATTATGGTCAGTGCAGATTTGATGGGCCAAAGGGCCTCTTGCTGCACGTAGGGTTCTATGATTCTATTATTGGAACAGCCATTAGCAAGGCCAATCCTCATTTCTATTCCTCCTGCTTCCATCCCACTTGTCCCTAATTTCTTCTAATTACCAAGCTGCAGATTGTATAAGCATACAAGTCTTACTTCTCCCACAACCTTACCCTTTTCCTTTGACCTTTCACTTTCTCAAGAAATGCAGCATGGTCAGGGAGTGGAGGAATAACAGGGAAAGAGTGATGATAAAGTCACTCCATCGCTTGATTTCACTCTCAGCCACCAGTTCAGCTACAGTGATACTGCACTGATCATAGAGGTGGGATCTGCACATGCTGAGACACTGGGCACAAATATATTGAAGTCAGGACAAAGGGGCGTGGATTGTGCAGGTGCCAGGCAAGGAACAGAACAAGACTCATGGTCATACGCACCAAAATGCATGGTGCATTGGTTAGCTCCCCTGGATGTTTCAGTTCAATATCAAGGAATATGGAGGGGTTTGATGCCAACTTACCATAGGGCTTTGTGAATAACTTGGAGCCCATCCTTTCCATGTTGGCAGTGATAGCCAGCCCCGTGGGCAGAGTTGTACACCCATCCATGAGGCAGCATCAATGCCGCAGCTTCCATTTCAGCATGAACAGCGCCCAATGATTGTCTGAGTGCTACAATGAAAATCCAGACTGCTAACATCAACCCCACATTGTAGTGTTTCACAACACTCCTGCAAAATGTTCTCCAATAAATCTGATTCCTAAAGATTCTCTGCAGAATTGACCTCCTCTTCTACTTCTTGCTTTTTTAGCAGATTGTCTTGTACCTGCAGATTGCTCTCCAATTCATTCTACCAGTCATGCCCAATGCTAAGAGAAAACTGGGTCAAGTTGAGAAGTGGGCCTTCCTCAGGTTAAATTACCACCAGTCAACTCTTCCCCTCAAAGGGGAGAGCAGCCTATGGTCACCTGGAACTATGCTGAGTTAGGGTATAGGGCATAGGAACATAGGAATTAGGAGCTAGGGTAAGCAATTCAGCACTTTGAGCCTGCCCTACCTTTCTATGTGATCATGGCTGATCTCCATCCCATCCTAACTCCATTTCCATGCCTTTTCCCCATTGTCCTTAATTCCGCTTTCGATCAGATATTTATCTATGTCTTTCTTGAATCCATTGATTGATTCTGCATCCGCCACATTCTGAGGCAGTGAGTTCCATTGATCAATTGGGCTAGTGGGCTGAAGAATGGCAGATGGAGTTTAATTTAGACAAATGCAACATGATGCACTTTGGAAGATTGAACCAGGACAGGACTTACTCAGTTAATGGTAGGCTGTTGGGGAGAGTTACAGAACAAAAAGGTCTAGGGGTACACATTCATAGCTCCTGGAATGTGGAGTCACAGGTGGACAGAGTGCTGAAGAAGGCATTTGGCATGCTTGGTTTCATCGGTCAGAGCATTGAATACAGAAGTTGGGATGTCTTGCTGAAGCTATACAAGACGTTTGTAAGGCCACACTTGGAATACTAACTGCAGTTCTGGTCACCCTATTATAGAAATTAAGCTACAAAGAATGCAGAAAAGGTTTACTGGGATGGTTTGAGTTATAAGGAGAGGCTGGATAGACTGGGACTTTTTTCTTTAGAGCATAGGAGGCTGAGAGGTGACCTTATAGAGGTCTATAAAATAATGAGGGGCACAGATAAGGTAGATAGTCAATATCTTTTCCCAAAGGTAGGGGACTCTAAAACTAGAGGGCATAGGTTTAAGGTGAGAGGGGACAGATACAAAAGCGTCCAGAGGGGCAATTTTTTCACACAGAGGGTGGTGAATGTCTGGAACAAGGCACCAGTGGTAGTAATAGAGGCAGGTATAATTTTGTCTTTTAAAAAGCATTTAGATAGTTACATGGATAAGATGGATATAGAAGGATATGGGCCAAATGTGGGCAATTGGGATTAATTTAGGGATTTAAAAAAAATGGCGGCATGGACAAGTTGGGTCAAAGTGCCTGTTTCCATGCTGTAACCCTCTATGACTCTATGATTTGCAACCCTCTGTGAGAAGTAGCTTTCCTTACCTCCGTTTTGAACCTCCCCCTCTTTACCCTACAACTATGACCTCTTATCCTAGACTGTTCTGGAAGGGGGAACAATTGTTTAACATTTATTTTATCAATTCTGTTAAGTATTTTATATACCTCATTCAAATCCCCCCTCATTTGTCTCTACTCCTGGAAGCACAAGCCCAAGCTACTCAACCGCTCCTTGTGCAACAGCCCCTTCAAACCTGGAGTCAATTTAATGAACCTCTTCTGAATTGCCTCCAGTGCCGCCACATCCTTCCTCAAAGGTGACCAAAACTGAACACAATATTCCAGTGTGATCTCACCAATATCTTATATAATTGCAACAACACTTCTCTATTTTTATACTCTAGACCCTTTGCAATAAATGCCAAAAATCCATCTGCCTTTCTTATAACATTCTGCACCTGCGTATCCACTTTCTGAGACTCATGCACAAGGACACCCAGATCCCTCTGCACAAACGCCTTTTGAATCTGTTTCCCATTTAAATAGTAATTTGCCTGTTTATTTTTCTGGCCAAAATGGGCAACCTTGCATTTGTCTATATGAAATTCCATCTGCTAGATTCCAGCCCATTCCCCTAGCCTGGTAAACATGCATTTGTAAAATTTTTATCTCCTCATCACAACCTGCTTTCCCACCTATCTTTTGTATCTGGCAGCAAGTGTTGATGTGGGACTGGGAACACTTAATGATTAACCATTCGAGATTCAGAACTTCTTCATGAGACCTATTGAATATCCAAAATACAACAATTATGATCTGCATACTTCTGGAAGATGTAAGCTGCATCTACTCCAGCAACACCAAGGTCCTGTTCAGAGCAATTTGTTGGAAGTCTGTGCACACACATCAGGTGCCAATTTCTTCCCCAAACAGCACCCTTAATGTCCAAACGTTGGGCACTACAAAGCCCAATTTTGTGATCTTGTGACTTGACATTATAGCACATGATTACTCACCAATTAGCAATCAAGAAGGAGAGGAAAATGAATGCTCCTACATAAACTTCCTGTATAGCTATTCTTATCTATTAATTATGGCTCTGAAAAAATTGTGGCTTCACTTCTGAAAAAGGATCTTTGACCTGAAACATCAACATTTTTTCTTTCTCTTTAGATGCTGCCAGGCCTGCTGAGAAATTCCAGTATTTTCATTTTTTATTATTAATAATTCCACCCAGTATGTTTACCAGAGATTGTAGCTCCTAATTCAATTTTTGATGCCTTAAAAACATCAAGTGTAGGTGTGAACGGTCATTATTTTGAAATGCAATTTAAAAAAGACACCAGTAATTAAAATGAAATCAATGTGAGGCATTTTATTAGATGGATTAATTGTATAAGCGAACCTTTAATCACAATCAAAACCTTTTGATAGCTGTCAATCTCATTGTCTTCTATACAAAAAGTTTATCTATTTTACTTAATGTGGCATCATCATAACGATCCCACTTTGGTTCAGATTTGACACTTTCTATTTCAAAATCATGCCTCCGAAACAAATTATCTTTCTTTCCATCCAGGGAAATAGATATTCCACATTTTTGGAATGTTCTTATGACAGTTTATGCATTAATTGCGTACCACAATTTGATGACAAATGCACACAGAATAATGAACAGGCAGCTTGTGTATTTCCACTCATTGTGAAAGATTTTTCTCTCACCACCAATCCACTTATTCCAATCAATATGAACATAACCATCCAATGGTTTGTTTAGGCACACATCCTGGGGATTACCAATGACCAGAAACTGAACTGGGCTAGCCATATAAACATGATGGCTATCACAGAGGTCAAAGACAAAGGAATCCTTTGGCAAGTAACTCACTTCCTGAATCTTCAAAGCCTGTCCACCATCAACAAAGTGCTAATCAAGGGTCTAATGGAATATTCTCCACTTGTCTGGATGAGTGCAGCTCCAACAGCACTCAAAATGCTTCACAGCATCAAGGACAATGCAGCCTTCTTGTTTTCTACCCCATCTACAAACATTCAATCCCTCCATCGCCAATGAACAGTGGCAGCTGTGTGTATCATCTACAAGATTCACAATAGGAACTCACCAAAATTCCTTAAGCAACACTTTCCACTTCCATCTAGAAGAACGAAAGAGCCGGTACCTGGGAACACCACCACATGGAGGTTCCCCTCCAAGTCACTTACCAGCCTGACTTGGGAATGTATTGCTGTTTCTTAATAAAGGCAAATTACTGTTGATACTGGAATCTGAAACCAAAAGAGAAAATGCTGGAAAATCTCAGCAGGTTTGGTAGCATCTGTAAGGAGAGAAAAAAGCTGACTTTTCGAGTCTAGATGGCCCTTTGTTAAAGATAAAATGCATAGAAAGTGGGAGATATTTATACTGCGGGGGAGGGGATGAAAGATGAGTCATAATCACAAAAAGAAGGGGAAAGTTTTTGTTGCTATGACTCATCTTTTATTGTCTCACCCTGCAGTATAAATATCTCCCACTTTCTATGCATTTTAGCTTTAACAGCAAAATGCAGACTGAGGATCTGGGGAGGGAGTATGAAAAGCTGGGAATGGAATTAAAAAGTAGAACCAACAAGGTGGTCATCTCTGGGCTACTGCCTGAACCGAGTGCAGACGGGCGTAGGGTTGACAGGATTAAGGAAGTGAATGGGTGGCTCAGGGATTGGTGTGGGAGGAATGGGTTTGAATTTATGGGGCATTGGCACCAGTATTGGGGTAGGTGGGACCTGTTCAGGTGGGATGGGGTTGGTCTGAACCGTGCTGGGACCAGAGTGCTGGCGAATCGAGTAAAGAGGACTGCAGGTAGGGCTTTAAACTAATTGGGGGGGGGAGGGTGCGAGGGTAGGTGATGTTACGAGGCCTAAAGTTAAGGAGAGGGTACAGGTAAGGGAAGAGGCCGAGGATGTCCCAATAATAGAGGGAGCAGGGGGCGTGAGTATGGTTGGTGGCGTTACGGCAAATAGGGTCCAGGTGAAGGCTGGGATGAAAGCGCTTTATCTGAATGCACGAAGCATTCGGAATAAAGTGGATGAGCTGGTGGCGCAGATCGACACAAATGGATACAATCTGGTGGCCATTACAGAGACGTGGCTGCAGGGTGACAGGGACTGGGAGCTGAATGTACAGGGCTATCAAGTGTTTAGGAAGGATAGGCAGGAGGGAAAAGGGGGGGGGGCGTAGCTCTGCTGATTAAGGATAGCATCACGGTGGTAGCAAGGGATGATATTGGAGCCAAGGAGCAGAGGGTGGAATCGTTGTGGGTGGAGATTAGGAACAGCAAAGGGAGGAAGACACTGGTGAGTGTCGTCTACAGGCCCCCAAATAATGATCTGGAGGTGGGGCGGGCTGTTAACGCGCAAATAAGTGCGGCGTGCAGGAATGGGACGGCAGTAGTTATGGGGGATTTCAATCTGCATATTGATTGGTCGACCCATGTTGGACGCGGGGGGCTCGAGGAAGAGTTCTTGGAATGCTGCCGGGATAGTTTCCTTGAACAGTGTGTGTTGGAGCCGACGAGGGAGCGAGCTATCTTGGATCTGGTGCTATGTAATGAGGCGGGTAGAATTAGGGACCTTGTGGTGAAGGATCCTCTTGGGGAGAGTGATCATTGTATGGTGGAGTTTCTGGTGCAGATGGAGGAGGAGAAAGTGGGTTCACGGACACGCGTCCTCTGTTTGAATAGAGGGGAGTACAGTAGGATGAGAGAAGAATTGGCGAATGTGGACTGGGGGAGCGCGTTGGAGGGAGGGTCTGCTGAGGAGCAGTGGAGGATCTTTAAGGAGATCTTTCTTGGTGCTCAGCGGAAATTTATTCCGATGGTCAAAAAGGATAGTAGGAAGAGAGGTAATAAGCCGTGGATAACGAAGGAGGTGAAGGAAAGTGTTAAATTAAAAGCGGAGGAATTTAGAGTAGCTAAGAGTAGTGGGCGAGAAGAGGATTGGGAGAGGTTTAAATGTCAACAAAGATTGACAAAGAAGTTGATAAAGAAGGGTAGGAGAAACTATGAAGCTGGGCTAGCACTTAATATAAAAAAGGATAGCAAGAGTTTTTATAAATATATAAAAAGGAAGAGGCGGGCTAGGGTGAATGTTGGTCCTTTAGAGGATGAGAAAGGGAACCTAGTGGTAGGGGATGAGGATATGGCTAACGTATTGAATAACTTTTTTGTTTCTGTCTTCACGGAGGAGGACGTGAATAATTTGCTGGGTGTTAGCGATGGAAAGGTGGTAGGACTGGAGGGTCTTAATGACATTACTGTTACTAGAGAGGCGGCGCTCGACAGACTGGAGGGGCTGATTGTGGACAAGTCCCCAGGACCGGATGGAATGCATCCGAGGGTTCTGAAAGAAATGGCGGAGGTGATAGTGGATGCCTTGGTGGTTATTTTCCAGATGTCGCTGGATTCCGGGGAAGTGCCGGATGATTGGAAAACGGCTAATGTTATGCCGTTGTTTAAGAAGGGTGCCAGGCAAAAGGCGGGGAATTATAGGCCGGTTAGTTTAACGTCTGTGGTAGGTAAAATGTTAGAATCTGTCATTAAGGAGGAAATTGCGAGGCATCTTGAAGGGGATTGCTTGATAGAGCAGACGCAGCACGGTTTCATTAAAGGGAAGTCGTGTCTGACAAATTTACTGGAGTTCTATGAGGATGTGTCTAGGGCGGTGGATAGAGGAGAGCCGGTGGATGTGGTCTTTCTAGATTTTCAGAAGGCGTTTGACAAAGTACCTCAGAAGAGGTTATTGCAGAAGGTCGAGGGACATGGAGTTGGGGGTAGGGTGTTAGCGTGGATAGAGGATTGGTTGTCAAATAGGAGGCAGAGAGTGGGGGTCAACGGGTGCTATTCGGATTGGCGGATGGTGACTAGTGGAGTGCCCCAGGGGTCGGTGCTGGGGCCTCAGCTTTTTACCATTTATATAGATGATCTGGAGGAGGGAACCGAGTGTAGGGTGTCGAAATTTGCTGATGACACCAAGATTGGGGGAACGGCAAATTGTGCGGAGGGTGTGGAGAGTCTGCAGAAGGATCTAGATAGGCTGGGCGAATGAGCCAGGAAATGGCAAATGGAATTTAATGTTGGCAAGTGTGAGGTGGTCCACTTTGGTAGGAAGAATGGTAGGAAGGACTATTACTTACGGGGCGAAAAACTGCAGCAGGCGACGGTGCAGAGGGACCTCGGGGTCCTTGTGCATGAGTCGCAAAAACCCAGCTTGCAGGTGCAGCAGGTGGTCAGGAAGGCGAATGGGATGCTGGCCTTCATAGCGAGGGGGATTGAATATAAAAGTAGGGAGGCCTTGCTGCGTCTGTATAGGGCATTGGTGAGGCTGCAGCTGGAGTACTGTGTGCAGTTTTGGGCGCCGCACCTGCGCAAAGATATTTTGGCCTTGGAGGGAGTGCAGAGGAGGTTTACTAGGCTGATACCGGAGTTGAAGGGGTTGAGCTATGAGGAGAGGCTGAAAAAACTGGGCTTGTACTCGTTAGAGTTTAGAAGAATGAGGGGAGATCTCATTGAGACGTATAAGATGATGAATGGGATGGATAGGATAGAGGTGGAGAGACTCTTCCCGCTCAAAAAAGACAGTAGGACTAGGGGGCACAGCCTCAAGATAAAAGGGGGGCGGTTTAGAACGGAGTTGAGGAGGAACTTCTTCACTCAAAGGGTGGTGAATCTCTGGAATTCTTTGCCCGTTGAAGTGGTGGAGGCTGCCTCGCTAAATATTTTTAAGACGCGGGTTGATGGGCTTTTGATAAGAGAGGGGATTAAGGGTTATGGGGAGAAAGCGGGAAAGTGGAACTGAGCAGCGACAGATCAGCCATGATCTTATTGAATGGTGGGGCAGGCTCGAAGGGCTAGATGGCCTACTCCTGCTCCTATTCCTTATGTTCTTATGTTCTCAAAGGGCCATCTAGACTCAAAAAGTCAGCTCTTTTCTCTCCTTACAGATGCTGCCAGACCTGCTGAGATTTTCCAGCATTTTCTCTTTCTCAACCTGTGTTTCTTCTCTGTCACTGGGTTAAAGTCCTGCAACTCCCTCTCTAACAGCAGTATGGGTGTGCCTACACCTCAGGGACCGCAGTGATCCAAGAAGACAGCTTACCACCACTTTCTTATGGGCAATAAATGCTGATCCAGTCAGCAACACCCACATCCCATAAATGAATTTTTTTAAAAAATGAGACCGACTTTAACTGCAATTTGGCTGTTATTTCTTCTGAGGCGCCTCTTGATTTCATCAGTTATATGGGGTTTGAACACGTCCTACATTAATAGTTGCACTCTCTACATAGGCCACTGGGACATCAATTACACACATTATCAATCCACAACTTCATTCCATCCTCATACTTCCAATTGTTGTCATCAATGTGCCCAAAAACTCCTGTAGGGGACTTGATTTTTAGCATTGTCTTACATTTGAAAATTTCCATAGGCTTTAATTTTGTTCTGTTAGCCATGCAGTCTAGTAACACCATGAACCATGCCTTCTCATGTCCTTTGGTTTTTACCAGAACTGTTTTTGAACCTTTCCACACAACTGTTAGCTGCTGGGCATGTTGAAATTCATGGGCCTTTCGTCCATGTTGCTGATGTGGCACAATCGGTACTTGAGTTTTTGTGGCTGCCTGGTGATGAATCACTGGAAACTGGTCATTTTGACATTGATATCAACCAAGCGACCTTGACCATCTGCTGCAACATGGGATATTTCCATTTCATTAAGGAGTTATATTAACTAACTGTTGCTCTCAAATCTTTGCTGGACTCAGTGTTTGATTTGGCCCACTTTAATGTGTACACGTGTATTGCATTTCTGGCGATAATGTTACCATTCTAATAATTTTTGGAGACTCATTCCAATATATGCTTCACAAGATCTGATCAGTTGCTGGTCCCTACTCTCATGGTGCATTTGGTCTTGGAATTTTTTCTCAGGGTGGTCTTATCCTCCTTCCATCTTGCACCAGCTTTTTCATTAACATCACATTCCCTTGCTGCAGCGCAGTTACTTCATGAGTTTGCCAATGTCATGACTTTTTACTTGAAACCGGCTTACTTTTTACTAGAGAACCAATTCCTGTCAGTTGGTCTCCATGCACAGTCTTCTCTCTGTGGATGTGTAATAGACTCCTGCACCTCCTTTTGATAACATGACCCGTATCCCCTGCTTGATCCCATGTGCCAACTTATAAAAGTAAAACATACATTTCTGAGGTGAGAAATTGAGGCCAACTCCTAATACAACTATGTCCCTAGGCATACAAATGTAATGTGTCCCAGCAGAAAAGTGGGATGGGTGGAAGCGGAGGAGTGGGGTGCAACTTATATACTAAGTAAATAGGCCTAAATGTCTGGCACCAGAAGACATGCAGTCGTATAATACACAGGGGTTGACTTTTGTGCATGATCCATGCTATATGTTCACATTAACCTCAGGAGTAGAAGAAAACATAATCTTTTAGGTTTACAGCATCATTATAAACCTGTTTGGCAGAGACCACTGGTTCTTCAAAGCACAATTATTTAAGGAGTTAGACTATAGCTGAACAGTAAATGCTTATATTCTTTTAGACTCTCTTTATAATCTTTGTACACATACATTACTGAATGTTAACTTAATCAGATGTTCTTAAATGTGTGTAATTTACTCTGTAAACAAGGTTTACTCCCAGTTCTTTTTAAAGGAGCTTTAAAATCACAGCAAGGAAGCACGCTGAGAACACAAGAGTGTAATGCAGTTATTAGTGTTCTCTTGTCAAAAGCTGTCTTTAATATTAGGGCAGATCCCTTTCTGTAAAATTCAAATTGATGTCAGCATTGTACATCTTTTAAAATGTCTTTATTTCAGAACTCATGCTTGTTCACTATATTTCTTTTAGAAGCATTTGAACATTTTTACATGTATGTGGGTTTGATTTTATTTCATGACCCCCATGGCCACATTTTTGCAATTTCAAGATATTCAAAGAAGTCTATAAAGCTTTTTTATCTTGCTATGTTCTTGAAGAAGGTGACATGCCATTAGATGAATTGGTTGAGAGGTGTTCTTCCCAACATTGTGATTAACTTGAATTAATACCTATACGTATTTAATTTTTTCCCTGATTCTCTGCTGAATCTTGGGGGAGGGGTAGATGTGGCACCCCAGTTGGGCCCGATTTTATCATAATGTTGCGCCCGTTTTCAAGCATGAAAATTTGGTAAAGTCGGGCGTGAGGCGAGTAGCTGGTTTCCTCATTACCAAGGCCCAAAAATGGCTGTGATCAGGGCTATGCCTGAAGTGGGCACGACAGCCATTTAAATGTATTTGCATGCATTTAAATTGACTTAATACTGCACATCCAAATTTACTGGCACTTCCCCCTTTACCACCATGTTTGCCCATCCATCGGTGCGAAACAGACATACTCCATATAAGTCCGATTCGGCCACTCCAGTTAGTGAGGAGGTAACTGCCAAGCATCTGATGGCTCTCTGCTTGAGATCGCATTCAGGATGTGGGGGTGGGGGGGAGGGGGGTGGGAGGCGGGGTGGGCGTGGGTGTGGGCGTGTGGTGGGTGGGTAGGTGGATTTGCTGCCACTCTGCCTAAGATCAATGGAGGGCAAGGGGGGGGGTCTGCTTCCACTCTGCCTGTGGAGGAGAAGGGGGGTTCCACTGCCATTCTGCCTGAGATCAGTGGGGGTGAAAGGGGATCCGCTGCCACTCTGCCTGAGATCAGTGGAGGGGAAGAGGGTCAGCTACCAGTCTGCCTGAGATCAGTGGGAGGAATGGGGGAAGGGCCCACGATCACTTAGGGTGGGGGATAAGGGGGTCTGTAATGTTGTGGGGGTAGGGCACTGTCTGTGGGGGCCAAGAAGAGGCATTATCTGGCCCAGGAGAGATGTGGCAGGGAGCAACATTCTATCCTTTCCTTTTCTGCGCATATGCAGTTGGAGGCACTGTTCGGAGCTGCAGGATTTCGGGTGCCTTGAGTCCTGCCCACAGGTTTGTGCAGCACGATTCGGAATTGCTGATAGTTCTTCAGGCAGAGTGCATATGAGGGTGCCTGAGAACAGGTCTAAAAGTTGTATCGGAAACACTCGCAGTTTCAAGTTTGCCCAGCACTTAGAATCAAAATAGTAAAATTGGGCTTAATGTTTCAGTATCTTTTCTAAAATAGTCATTCTTTCAGGATGAGCCAAGCATTGTGTTGAATCAGACTGTTCAACCATAGGTTACCCAGCTGAGTCCAATTCAATCCTCACCAGATGACCATATACATGTATTTTCCAGCAATGTTCTATGGATGGCTATTAAGAAGAAGTATCTGGGGCTCATTCTGCCTTCTTTAGTTCAGATGCTCAGACCAACTGTAGCATCTGAACTGATGTTCCAGAGATCAGGAAAACAGGAACAAGACAGGAAAAAGGCAAAGCTATATTTAATATTATCATACTTCCTTGTGAAACAGGTTCTGAAAAGTGGTATTCATAAGAACATAAGAAGGAGCAGAAGTAGACCATATGGCCCTTCTACCCTGCTCTGTCATTCAATAATGGTTAATCTTTGACCTCAGCACCACTTTCCCACCTGCTCCCCTTATTTTTTGATTCTCTGAGAGATCAAAAATATTTCCATCTCATCCTTGAATATGTTCAATGTTGGAGCATCTAAAACTCGCTGAGGTGGAGAATTTGAAAGATTCACAACCCCCTGAGTGAAGAAATTTAGCTTCAACTCAGACCCCTTTTCCTGAGACTGTATGCTCATATTCTGCACTCCTCAGCCACTGGGAGCAACCTCCCAGGGCTGCATTTCTGCTCCTAAGTCAGGGCGTACAGAGCCAGCAAACATGACAAGAGAAAGCACCCTGAACCTTCTGATTTTAATTCCAGGGTGGGATTGGGGGAATGGTGGTGGTGGAGGTGTGGGGGAGGGTATCAGTAGGAGAGGGGGTTAGTGGGTGGGGGGGTGGGATGGAGGGGTGATGGGTGGGTGTGTTTGTGATGGGTGGGTTTGGGAGCTGGGTCCACCAGTCCCAGAAAGGGTTCAGAGTCAGGCACGAGAGATACCGGGTGCCGAGGTGGGCTGGTTAAAAGGTCTGGCTCAGTGCTCTGGAATCTCGTCCCACTTATATAAACGAGAAAGCAAAAAACAGTCCTCACCCCTCGCAATCCCCTTCACAGTTCCAGATGGGTATCTGACCTCTCCAAAAGGCTATTTTTCCTCTGGAAGCTTTAGACCTTTCCCTCAAACGTTGTGCTGTGGAAATCCCAGTAAAGAAAACTGCTTCTGTTTAAAGGCAGCTGCACTTTTACAACCCAGGTTTACACAATCGTATTTAAGTTCTTCCTTTCTCGTGTTTGCTAATATGCAAGTTTATTCAGTTTACTTGCATCCCTGTCTTTTCTAAACTAGTTTCCCCTCATCAAATGATCAAATTTCAAACAAAGGTCAATGGAAACTAGGATAAATAATTCATTACAAGTCAATTCAACTGATTTTTTGAAGTTGCACTGATCGGAATCTTTCTTAATAAACACTTAAGAAATTTTGGTTGTTTTTGAGTAGCTTCTTCAAACAAAGTTTTCAGATTTTTTTAATCACTTACAAGCCAAGATGAAAAGTAAATATAACTGATAAAAAGGCATCTAAAGGAGACTGGTTGCTTCATGTCAGACCTGCCAACAATAGTACATTATGACACATGGAGGTTTTGTTCCACAGGTATTACATATTCTTTGATCATGCAATGTAATTTCTTAGTTTCACCCTCCAGCATTTGACTGATCTTGAGTGGGATCAGATATTTAAAAGCTAGAAGCCCATTTATTCAACTGTGATCTGTCTCGTGAATTTCGCAGGAGTCGGGCTGTTTCTTGTAATGGGCTGCAGAGTGCAGGTATTGCTGTTCTCGCTGTTTGCAGAGTAAGGGACAGTGACAGCTGGAAGCTAGAAAGAGAAAACATCAATTGGATTACAGAGTTGGCAGAATGTCAGAAAAGGGAAACTATTTGTGATTTGATGCACTTGTGTGGTCCTGAGCCATCCAGTGATTTGTTTGCACTGCAGTGATAGCTATTGCAGGAGTTTTCATGATGTAATGAGCTGGATGACTGATAAGAGAACCAAATGGTCGAAAGAGGTAGAAGGTTACGGGATTGGAATATGTGCCAGACCTAATGAAAGAATTGTAGGAGCTTAGGTTTCAAATAGAGACATTACCCAAGCAAATAAGTGTCCCTTCTTGAATTTAACATTTAAAATAAAATGTGTTGTTTTTATACCTTTGACTTATTTCTGATAATCAGCAGATGGAGATATTGGGTGTGATTTTTCTGGCTGCGCTCGCCCCAAGACTGCAAAATCCTGCCTGAGGTCAAAGGATGTTTGTATGGTCCTGTCCCGCCTGCTGTGATTCCCGTGGCAGATGTGATATGAAAATTCCACCCATTTGTTGCTATTTAAATAAAGGCATGGTATAGAATGTAGAAATAAAGTGTTTCTTTGAGGAGTAATGAATGTTATTTTGTATCATGATTTTCCAGGCTATAGAGGAAGTGAGAAAACCTAATACAAAAGAAAAATGCTGAGTGAAATTCTGAAAGAGTAACAAAAATGCAAGAAATTTTCAGCAGGTCAGGTAGCATTTGTGGAGAGAGAAACTGAATTAATGTTTCAGGTCTGTTATCTTACAGCAGAATCAGTGAAAAATTATCAGTCTGAAACAGCATTCCCCTCGTCACAGATTTTTTAAAAAATTCATTCATGGGAGTTGGGTGTTTCTGGCTAGGCCAACATTTATTGCCCATTCCGAATTGCCCGTCGGAAGGTGGTGGTAAGCTGCCTTCTTGTGTCACTGCAGCGCATGTGTGGAGGTACACCCACAGTGCTGTTAGGAAGGGAGTTCCAGGATTTTGACCCCTGAGACAGTGAAAGAACGGCGTTATATTTCTGTTAGGATGATGAGTTGTTTGGAGGGGAACCTCCAAAAGACGGTGTTCCCACGTGTCTGCTAACTTCGTCCTTCTAGATGGTAGTGATTGTGGTTTGGAAAGGTGCTATCTAAGGAGCCTTGGTGAGTTGTTGCAGTGCATCTTACAGATGGTACACATTGCTGGTGGTGGAAGGATTGAATATTTGTGGAAGAGGTGCCAATCAAGCAGGCTGCTTTATCCTGGATGGTGTTGAAATTCTTGAGTTTTGTTGGAGCTGCACTCATCAAGTCAAGTGTAGATTATCCCAACACTCTCCTACTTGTGCATTTTAGATGGTGGACAGGCTTTGGGGAAATCAGGAGGTGAGTTACTTGCTGCAGGATTCCTAGCCTCTGATGCTGCATGGCCTGCTGAAAATTTCTAGCATTTTCTCTTTGATTGGGGAAACCTAATTGTTGCCAATACTTTTCTTGAGATGGAGAATTAAATTGGAATTTCTCTAAATATTTCTTATTCACTTCATATTTGTAAGCACATGAGTGACAGGAAAACAGATTACTATCTGAATTGCCATTAATTAGGAGCGGGAAATGTATAAAAAAGGCAAATGGTATGTTGACCTTCATAGCGAGCAGATTCAAGTACAGGAGCAGGGATGTCTTGCTGCTATTGTACAGGGCCTTGGTGAGGCTGTACGTGGAATATTATGTGCAGTTTTGGTCTCTATGTTCTTGCTCTAGAGGAAGTGCAGAGAAGGTTTACCAGACTGATTCCTGGAATGGCAGGACTGACATATGAGTAGAGATTGAATTGGTTAGGATTGTATCTGCTGGAGTTAAGAGTGAGGAGGGAATCTCATGGAAAACTATAAAATTCCATCAGGAATAGACAGGATAGTTGCAGGAAGGATTTCCCGATGGTGGGGGTGTCCAGCACAGGGGTCTGAGGATATAGCGTAGAATGTTTAGGTCAGAGATGAGGGGAAAATTCTTCACCCAGAGAATGGTCAGCCTGTGGAATTTGTTACCACAGAAAGTGGTTGAGGCAAAACATTTGAATGTTGTCAAGAAGCAATTAAATACATGAGGCAAAGTGGGTCAAAGGATATGGCAGGAAGGTGGGATCAGGCTATTGAGTTGGATGATCTGCAAGCTTGAAGGACCAGATGGCCTCCTCTTCCTCCTATTTTCTATGTTTCTATGTTTCTGTGCATCTGTGATATTATGGCAGTAAGCTGCCTCCTTGGACTAGGGAACAGTGTGTAACTCTTAAAGGTTTAAAGAGTGGTAGGCAAAAAGTAATGAATGTTTAGAAGACATTAAATAATTGTGTAAATATAATTAAAATAATATGTAAATGAAATTTTATCAAATTACGACAGATATTGTAGAATTGTGTGAATACAACTTGTATTTTGCAAGTCTTGAACCCTCACCTTGTAGATTAACTTTACATAGTTCTAGAGCTCATTAATTTCCTGCCCTAGAACAGTTTTCCCTGATTACTGTAAATCAAAGGCTTCCTAATGGATATATAAGAACAATTTCTAGAAAAACAATTAACTTCAATTAAAAGTGAAAAAATGTATGAATTATTTATCAAAAAAACTGCACATATTTGGTTTCATTTTTTTTTCACAGGTGAGATTTTGTTTAATAAATTGGTTGACAAAGAAAATAAAGCTTTAAATAACAAGAACCAATTCATGAGCTCTTTGTAGACTATTCATCAAAATGAATTGGCTGACAGTGATCATATTAAACCCCTGACTGTGCCATGACTTGGGGATGACAGGTGGATCTAACTTGGATCCCAGTTGGGGTTCTGAGACAGACAAGCCATCCAGGATCAGTGATTGCCTTTTCCCAGTAATTTTTTTGTTACTTCTCGGAGAGATTTGTGGTTATTTAGGTGAATGTTGTCTTGCTTGAGACTGGATTAAAGAGAAGTCTAAATGAGATCTGAAAAGCCTTCTTGATCAGCAGCTTTTAATCCTCTTTTCTTCAGTATTAAAGACTGTTAAGTCACACAAAGATGAACCCTGGTGTTTTGTTTTAAATCGCAACTGACAAATTTTGTGAGAGATTGAACTCATTCATCATTTGATTAAAAGTTTACTAATAAAGATTTTCAACGGGGAATCTTATTATTTTTCAGGATACTGATCCATGAAAAACTAAATTTTCTTGCAAGCAGTTAATCAAGCAGATATTTTTAAGTGGAATTTTTTATTCTTAGCAAGGATACAATGTCTATTATAATACAGATTTTTAAAAGATTCTTGTTCTGCCCATAGGCCAAGTGCTACTTTTCATCAATTTTAAGCAGAGACGACTGGCCTGCTGACATGTTGCTGTGGCCCAAGGAATTAAAATGTGACAAGCCTTAAACTTTGGTCTGACAGTGCATTTTTCTGGCTAAAAAATTGAGAGGTTAACATCAACTCATTTGTTTATTGCTTGTCCTATAATTTTTTCAAACATATGAGCGAACAATTGCTGGGTTTTATAGATTGGTTGGATGGGAGAGACAAAATTAGCTCCTGCAAATTCAAGTGTAAACCAGTCTCTATAGAGGGAACCATAGTTAATGCTAAACAAGAACTGAATATTTGAGCTGGTATAGTTCAGAATCATGAGCAGGATGGCTGTTGTAGCACTCCTCCTAGACTGGTGCAAAATAACAGAAAACAAAAACTTTCAATGTTAGTTGTTAATCGCAGTAGAAATTTTGATGAAGATAGCCACCCCACACATTCTCCTTTAAAGTTGTATATCCACTGATGTGTTTGCATGTAAATGTTGGGCTGACTGCCACCATCTCAATGTTTTAATTCTCTTGAATGGAAACGAATAGAATTTAAGAAACTTGAGTGGATTTTCTTCAATTTGCTGTGGAGCAATAGATAGGTAAAAACAAAGAACTGAAGCAAAATAATTCAAGGGTAATCAGATCCATAGGGGGTGTTCTTACCAAAATAATTCTAAGTCTAGAGCGGGCATGAAACTGGAGCGTTTCCAATCTTTTCTTTTGGCACGGCTACTAGTCGAATCTTATCTACTTTGTGTATAAAAAAAAATTCCCTCAACCTGATTCCTGCCTGCAGGGGGAGTAGGTGTGGCCTAAATTGCCCAAAAGGCAGTTGATAGCAGAGGAGTGCACAATTACGCATGCACAGGTTTCTGTGTTGAGAGCAGCAGAGACCTGTCACTGTCTCTGCTGCTATCAGCCAGCTGGCCTCTGTGGCCCAGCATCCCGACACCCACCCCCAACACTACCACGGAGCAAAGAGCCATTCGCAACCCCTTCGCCTGGAATGATCGGCATCCTCCCCCCCGCCCCCTACTAATCGCTGTGCAGCATGGCAGTGGTCCTCCACTCCCTTCCTCCCCCACTGATCGCTGTGCAGAGTGTGCAGCAGTGTCTGGTGGACATGCCAGGATGCCAGACTTCTGATGCCAGGGTGCCAGCCTTTCAATGTCAAGGGGCACTCCCCCTTGCCCCTGACCTCTTGGGGGGACCACAGTGGCCTCCAGTTCTACCTGTGAGGCCACCATATCTGGTCCTTGTTGATGGGGGAACCATATGTGAACCTTGCCATAGAGAAAATTCCCCAGCAAGGACACACATACAAGTGAGCCAAGACGAAAGCATCCTGGGCTTGCTAATTCCATTCGAATGTTAATAAATTTTAATATTTTGTTCAGCCCAATGTCCATTTCGGGCTTCTCCAGGTTCCTGCAGGGAGGCCCATTTTTGGAGTCTGGAGGTAGGCACCTGGTTGTGGTCTGTGGGCCTGGTGCTCAGGCAGGCCTAGAGGTGCAGTTTGCCCTGTAGAGTATTTCCCCACAAACATGCGTGCCAAATCTATTTTTGTAGTTAAATGTTTTGAAAGAGGTAGAAATGGCACCTCCATTTTGAAGCAGCTTCTCTTCATTTACCTTCCATTATAGCCTGCTACACATCTCAAACTGGAAGACTACATGAACACTTTTTACTGGGTTAGGCTTTTCCAATTTTTGTTTTGCTGGCGTTGAATTAAAACCACTACTGAGTGTATTAGTGGGTATGCAATTTTGCCACATCCATTAAGGGCCTATGATTTGAACCTCAAGATGAGATTACTACCTTGCATTTGTTAAATTTATCTATAAAGTTTCATAATATGTGCTGTGGAATTAGTTGTGGTGGGTTTATTTGGACTATGTTCTTTTTCTTAATAAGTAGGAGGATGTCAGGTTGGATGTTGACATTGAGGATTCCCCATTTAGGTGATAATGCCCTCACTGAAGGTTTATATGAATGAGATATAGACTGAAGATTTTTCTCCTGAAGTCAGTCGCTCATCAGAAAACCTTCCTGCTCCGCGTACCCACCTCAAGGATAAAGGGCTTTGGTTGGTACAATCTTCATTCCTGGGTGCGTGAATGTGGGATGGATTTGGGCCTGCCACTCCCAGATGCAGTTCAAAGTTGGCTACGGACTGTTCAGTCCTGAGGCAAAATACTTAAATTTTACTGTTCTTGACATTAGCTTCTTGTGATTGGATTGTTGCTGCCAAAATCCTTCTGCAAGTCACTGAAAGATTTTTTTTTAGAGATATGAAGTGCTACTGAGGAACATTTAATAGATTTAACCTGCTATTGAGGAATATTTCCGAGATTTACATTGGTGCTAAGGAATGATGCTAAGAATTACAATGTTAGAGGAAGAAAGAAAGACTTGTATTAGGAAAACACTTTTCACAAACCACCAGACATCTCAAATCACTTTACGGTCAATGAAATACTTAAAGAGAAATGTTTACGGATTTGAACTGATGCTGAAGGATGTTTCATGAACTTTAATTTATGACTAAGGAATATTACAGTTTTGTTTCAGTGCACTTCTGGAAGCAATTTTGTTAATTCATTTTTATCTCTTGGAATTTTCCCTTTGGTTGATGGCTTTTCATCATGTCATGGCCGCAGGGTCAGGTTGGTTGAGTCTTAGAGGATTACCAGTATGACTAAAAGGTCAAGGATTTAACATTCCCAATTTCACCTCCATTGCTTATTACATATGAGCCATTTTTGATCAAGGCAAGGTTGCCTGTTAATCTCTTTCTTTTGTTCTCCAGAAACTTATATGCTTTGCACACTTAAGACTTATGAACAGACGTGTGCTTGCAGCCTGCTGTTTTAAAATCCAAGGACTAGATTCATATTCCAGTCAGACCAGGAATTAAAATATTTGATTATAACCCTTCACTGAATTCCATTTCCTGTTTTAAAACATGGTAGTATTCTTGTAGAGACCGATAGCTTTTAAAAAGTAATTTGAACTTCCAGTTACTAGCTGAAAGAATGACAAGGCAAGATTTCATATTTTAAAACTCTTACCATAACAAATACTGATGAGCACTATTGACTAAGCTATCTTTTTTGTGGGCAACATATACTTTAAATTACAAAATAGAACATTCCCCTTTTATTTTTACCAGACATCAGATCCTCATGGAATTACAGTGGTTTTTAGCTGTCCACTGTCACTTCCAGCTACCAATGTGTTCTTGTATCTCTGTTTTGTCGAGCAATAACTTATGGTAACTATTTCCAGGTGTTTCCCTCAGTTTTTGGTGAGTTCCTTAACTCCACCACCATTTGTAAAACCTGTTCAGACAAATCTGCTGGAAATCTTATACAGCTGCAGGATGCATCTCTTTGACTTGTGACTACTTGAAATTCTACTCAATATGCTGCTTTTTCATTCTTCCTGCCAAAACAGACAATTTCATATTTTGCCACATTATACTCCATTTGTCAGATCTTTGCCCATTCACCATCTATATCCCCTTGTAGCCTCCCTATGTTCTCTTCACAACTTACTTTCCTACCTATCTTTTAATCATTAACAAATTTAGCAACCATTCCTTTGGTTCCTTCAACCAGATCATTTATATGAATTATAAAAAAGTTGACGCCCCAGCATTGATCCCTGTAGCACATCACTCATTACATCTTACCAAACAGAAAAGATCCAGTTAAGCCTAGACTGTGTTTCCTGTGAGCCAGCCAGTCTTCTATCCATGCCTATATGTTACCCCCTACACTATGAGCTTTTACCTTCAGTAATAACTTTTTATGTAGCAATTTATCAGTTGCTTTCCAGAAATTGAATTAATGTACATCCAATGGTTCTCCTTTATCCACAGCATATATTACTTCTTCAAAGAAGACCAATAAATTGGTTAGAAATGATTTTGCTATTATTTTTGTAACCTCTAGCCTTATCTGTGATTTACTCTTAAATTTGTACTTTCTATCCCTTCCTGCCACCGTCTGTTTATCATTTCCCATATTAATACCTTTCTCTCTTGCCTTATCTTTGCTCTTTGATTTATCACATCTTCCAAAATTAGATCGCCTGCAGTCATTATTTAGTTTAAAATCCTTTCTACTTCCCTGGGTACACAGCTTGCTAGAACACTGGTCCCCGCGTGATTCAGGTGCAGACCATCCCAACAGATCCCACTTTCCCCAGTACTCGTGCCAGTGCCCCACAAACTGGAATCCACTTCTCCATATCAGTCTTTGAGATATGCATTAATTTCCTGAATCTTATTTGCCCTGTGACAATTTGCAAGTAGCTCACATTATAGTTGAGAGATTATTACCATCTTAATTTGGTGCCTAGTTTCTCATACTGATTGTGCAGTATTTGTTTTCTGGTCCTGCCTATGTCATAGGTACCCCCCATGGACAAAGATGACTTGATTCTCCCCTTGAACTCCCCTCTCCAGCCCCAAATAGATATCCTGAACCCTGGCACTGGACAGGCAATACAGCTGCCTGGACTCTCGCTCATTGCTGCAGCGAACTGTCAATCCTCCTCACTACACTGCCCCTTACTACCATTGCATTCTTTTTTGCTCCTCCCACTTGAACAGCTTCCTGTATCCTGGTGCGATAGTCAGTCAGTTCATCTACCCTTCTGCCCAAACTCTCATCAAAACAAGCTGTAAGAGCCTTAAACCTGTTGGGCAATTGCAAAAGCTGAGTCTCCTACACCCCTGCCCTTCGGGTCTCCTCACCTGCCTCACTCTTGTCACAAAATCATTTTCTAGAATGCGCTTCCTGACCCCATGTTATGGGGGCAATTCTCCCATCCTGCTGCACTAATTTGTTAGTGCATAGGGCTTGGAGAATCGCATGGAGGGGTGATTCGCGGTGTTCCCACAAGCGTTCACACCCCACGAGCATCACCCAGCACCGGATTTCCAGTGCGGAGCAGACCGGTAGGGATGTGGGGCTAGAATTTAAATGATAATTTAAGGTATCATTTAAATGCTGTTAGCGGGCCCAGGACTGAATTCTGCAGGACCGGTATCCTCTCCCCACCCTGCCAGAGTTTTTCACTCCAGCAGGGTTTAGTGTAGCTCTGTGGGAGGTTTGGGGAGGGGGGTGGGGGCAATTGGCATCATGTTAGGAGGGGACAGCTGGAGATCGGGACAATCTGAGACAGGGGGCCTGGGAATGGCTGAGGGGGTGCATTTTCAGGAGGTGGGGGTTTTGGGAGGGGGTCAGCACTGCGAGGTTCCTGGTCTGGCCAGTGATTGAACTGGCCAATAAATGGGAGGTTGACAGTTCAGGACCACCGCCGAAACCCACCATTTTCAGCCTCTTAGGCGGGAATAGGCCCCACCTATTGAAATCTAATGATATTCATACTTGTGGCCTCTGCATTGCACAGAGTGTCGGAGATTCCAGTGGGAATGGCCTTTGGAAAAAATCAGTGTGAATTACCCCAGTTTTCCCAGAAATTCAACACTTGAAATTCTTTTGGGAGAACTCCAACCCCATAAGTACCCAGGTTGCTGTTGTGTATTTGCATGACCCCCAACTGCTTTCAATGGGTACCACTGCCCCACCCCTCACTTATCAGCTCTGCTGCCTCTCCATTGCTGCCTCGCTACTGCTGTCTTCTGAGCTGGTCACCTCTCTTCTCAACTTTTTGTCATAGCTGTAACCTTTCATCCCTGGTAACATCCTAAGGACGTAACCGTGCATGTTTTCCACCAGTCTTGTCTCCTGCATATCATAGAGGTGCCAAAACTGTATACAATACCCCCAACTGTGGCCTGAGATCTTGTACATATTTATATCCCTGTACTGACTTACTTATTAAATATTGGTGAAGAACAAATAATCTTTGGAATAACAAAGAAATCAATAATTGTAATATTAATCTCTGGGGTCACTCACTTAAGAATGAAATGGTAGGCGGGATTTTATGGCCTTGTCCAAGCGTGACCAAAAATTCCTGGCCGAGGTCAACGGACATTTCCGTTGTCTGCCTCTCGCCTGCGATTCTGCAGTGGGCCAGGCAGCAGAATTCCAGCGGACAAATTTCTTAATTCAGAAGGATGTGAATGTTTGAAATACTCTACTCCCAGGAACTGTGCATGCTCAATTGCTGAGTATATTCAACTTTGCGACATATAGATTTTGGACTTAGGGGATTGGGTAGGAAAGTGGAATTGAGGTCAAAAGTCAGTCATGATCTTATTGACTGGAATGCTTTTGCTCCCATTTCTTCCATTCTTAATTGAAGCCTTCATCCAAGTGAAAACACACAATGGTTATTGCCACTAATAGCTGCACCTCTTCCACAATTATGCTATCGTAGATAAACATGACAGTTGATTTACAGCTTCATTGCATCTGGGACTTTCAATGAGAATAAGCCTTTTAACCTGCTGAACTCACCCTGTTATTTAAGCCCATATACAGAATCATCACCTCCTCCTTTTCTTCAGTTAAAGCTGTGAATAATCACTTGGAAATGGTAATGATCATGGATCGTAACCTAGTAATTATTTACTTGGACTGCTGCTGGTATTTTAGCAGTAACAACAGGAGTTGAATGAGACCCAAACCCGAAGGGTTAAGAGATGAAGTGGTTTTTCTTCGCCTTTGTTCACCTTATTCAAGAGGAAAAACATAGGAACCGAATGTCACTTAGAACCTCGAGTTTGTTCCATCATTCAGTTAAATGATGGCTGACCCACACCTCAATTTCATTAATATGACTTCTCCATATCCCTTGATACTCTAAGTCAACAAAATCCCATCAATCTCAGTCTTGCAAATTTCAATTGATCCCCCATTCACAATCTTTTGAGGCAAATAGTCCAAATTTCTAGTAGCCTTTGTGTGGAGAAGGTACTTTCTGATTGCATTACGGAATGGCCTAGCTCTGATGTTAAGACTTGGTCTTCTAGTTCTGGATTGCCCAAAAAGGTACGATTTCTCTGCATCTGCCATATCAAATTCCTTTGTCATTTAAGTGCCCCAGTTAGATCACCCCTCACTATTTTATGTGCAAAGGAATACAGCCAGGTTTATATAACTTATCCTCATAATTTAGTTATTTAGACCATGATTTTATGAATCATAGAAACTGTACAATGCAGAATGAGGCCATTCGGCCCAACGTATCTGCACCAACAACAATCCATTCTAGGCCCTATCCCCCTAATCTCACATATTTACCCCACTAATCCCTCTAACTACACACCTCAGTGCATCACCATGCACCTAACCCACACATCGTTGGACTTCAGGAGAAAACTGGAGCACCTGAAGGAAACCCATACAGACACAGGGAGAACGTGGAAACTCCACGCAGCCAGTGGTCCAAAATAGGGATCGAACCCAGGCCCTTGGAGCTGTGAGGCAGCAGTGCTAACCTCTGTGCTGTCGTGCCACCCAATACAGGTGATACAGGTGCTGGCAACTCTATGCCATTATCCCTTCCAATGACAAATATTGTTCCTGAGCTCCACTGCTTAGAATACTCCAGATAGGTTCTGAGAGAGTGTGAAACTGAAGCAGGACTTCCCCTTTTTGTATTTTAACCTTTTTTGAGATAATTACTTTTCAACCTATTTATTAATTTTTAGTGATTTGTTTGTTTGGTATCCCAAATCCCCCCTCTGCTCCCCTGTGCCTATTCTATCATTGTAAAGATAGTCTTTAACTTTATCTTTGTCAGATTAAAAGTAAATAAGAACATAAGAACATAAGAAATAGGAGCAGGAGTAGGCCATCCAGCCCTTCGAGCCTGCCCCGCCATTCAATAAGATCATGGCTGATCTGTCGCTGCTCAGTTCCACTTTCCCGCCCTCTCCCCATAACCCTTAATCCCCTCTCCTATCAAAAACCCATCAACCCGTGTCTTAAAAATATTTAGCGAGGCAGCCTCCACCACTTCAACGGGCAGAGAATTCCAGAGATTCACCACCCTTTGAGTGAAGAAGTTCCTCCTCAACTCCGTTCTAAACCGCCCCCCTTTTATCTTGAGGCTGTGCCCCCTAGTCCTATTGTCTTTTTTGAGCGGGAAGAGTCTTTCCACCTCTATCCTATCCATCCCATTCATCATCTTATACGTCTCAATGAGATCTCCTCTCATTCTTCTAAACTCTAACGAGTACAAGCCCAGTTTATTCAGCCTCTCCTCATAGCTCAACCCCCTCAAATCCGGTATCAGCCTAGTAAACCTCCTCTGCACTCCCTCCAAGGCCAAAATATCTTTGCGCAGGTGCGGCGCCCAAAAATGCGCACAGTACTCCAGTTGCGGCCTCACCAATGCCCTATACAGCTGCAGCAAGACCTCCCTACTTTTATATTCAATCCCCTTCGCTATGAAGGCCAGCATCCCATTCGCCTTCCTGACCACCTGCTGCACCTGCAAGCTGGGTTTTTGCGACTCATGCACAAGGACCCCGAGGTCCCTCTGCACCGTCACCTGCTGCAGTTTTTCGCCCCGTAAGTAATAGTCCTTCCTACCATTCTTCCTACCAAAGTGGACCACCTCACACTTGCCAACATTAAATTCCATTTGCCATTTCCTGGCCCATTCGCCCAGCCTATCTAGATCCTTCTGTAGACTCTCCACACCCTCCGCACAATTTGCCGTTCCCCCAATCTTGGTGTCATCAGCAAATTTCGACACTCTACACTCGGTTCCCTCCTCCAGATCATCTATATAAATGGTAAAAAGCTGAGGCCCAAGCACCGACCCCTGGGGCACTCCACTAGTCACCATCCGCCAATCCGAATAGCACCCGTTGACCCCCACTCTCTGCCTCCTATTTGACAACCAATCCTCTATCCACGCTAACACCCTACCCCCAACTCCATGTCCCTCGACCTTCTGCAATAACCTCTTGTGAGGCACTTTGTCAAACGCCTTCTGAAAATCTAGACAGACCACATCCACCGGCTCTCCTCTATCCACCGCCCTAGACACATCCTCATAGAACTCCAGTAAATTTGTCAGACACGACTTCCCTTTAATGAAACCATGCTGCGTCTGCTCTATCAAGCAATTCCCTTCAAAATGCCTCGCAATTTCCTCCTTAATGACAGATTCTAACATTTTACCTACCACAGACGTTAAACTAACCGGCCTATAATTCCCCGCCTTTTGTCTGGCACCCTTCTTAAACAACGGCGTAACATTAGCCGTTTTCCAATCATCCGGCACTTCCCCGGAATCCAGCGACGTTTGGAAAATAACCACCAAGGCATCCACTATCACCTCCGCCATTTCTTTCAGAACCCTCGGATGCATTCCATCCGGTCCTGGGGACTTGTCCACAATCAGCCCCTCCAGTCTGTCGAGCACCGCCTTTCTAGTAACAGTAATGTCATTAAGACCCTCCAGTCCTACCACCTTTCCATCGCTAACACCCGGCAAATTATTCACGTCCTCCTCCGTGAAGACAGAAACAAAAAAGTTATTCAATACCTTAGCCATATCCCCATCCCCTACCACTAGGTCCCCTTTCTCATCCTCTAAAGGACCAACATTCACCCTAGCCAGCCTCTTCCTTTTTATATATTTATAAAAACTCTTGCTATCCTTTTTTATATTAAGCGCTAGCCCAGCTTCATAGTTTCTCCTACCCTTCTTTATCAACTTCTTTGTCAATCTTTGTTGACATTTAAACCTCTCCCAATCCTCTTCTTGCCCACTACTCTTAGCTACTCTAAATTCCTCCGCTTTTAGTTTAACACTTTCCTTCACCTCCTTTGTTATCCACGGCTTATTACCTCTCCTCCTACTATCCTTTTTGACCATCGGAATAAATTTCCGTTGAGCACCAAGAAAGATCTCCTTAAAGATCCTCCACTGCTCCTCAACAGACCCTCCCTCCAACGCGCTCTCCCAGTCCACATTCGCCAATTCTTCTCTCATCCTACCGTATTCCCCTCTATTCAAACAAAGGACGCGTGTCCGGGAACCCACTTTCTCCTCCTCCATCTGCACCAGAAACTCCACCATACAATGATCACTCTCCCCAAGAGGATCCTTCACTACAAGGTCCCTAATTCTACCCGCTTCATTACATAGCACCAGATCCAAGATAGCTTGCTCCCTCGTCGGCTCCAACACACACTGTTCAAGGAAACTATCCCGGCAGCTTCCAAGAACTCTTCCTCGAGCCCCCCACGTCCAACATGTGTCGACCAATCAATATGCAGATTGAAATCCCCCATAACTACGGCCGTCCCATTCCTGCATGCCGCACTTATTTGCGCGTTAACAGCCCGCCCCATCTCCAGATCATTATTCGGGGGCCTATAGACGACACCCACCAGCGTCTTTCTCCCTTTGCTGTTCCTAATCTCCACCCACAACGATTCCACCCTCTGCTCCTTGGCTCCAATATCATCCCTTGCTACCACCGTGATGCTATCCTTAATCAGCAGAGCTACGCCCCCCCCTTTTCCCTCCTGCCTATCCTTCCTAAACACTTGATAGCCCTGTACATTCAGCTCCCAGTCCCTGTCACCCTGCAGCCACGTCTCTGTAATGGCCACCAGATCGTATCCATTTGTGTCGATCTGCGCCATCAGCTCATCCACTTTATTCCGAATGCTTCGTGCATTCAGATAAAGTGCTTTCATCCCAGCCTTCACCTGGACCCTATTTGCCGCAACGCCACCAACTATACTCACGCCCCCTACTCCCTCTATTATTGGGACATCCTCGGCCTCTTCCCTTACATGTACACTCTCCTTAACTTTAGACCTCGTAAGGTCACCTACCCTCGCACCCTCTCCCCCCCTAATTAGTTTAAAGCCCTGTCTACAGTCCTCTTTACTCGATTCGCCAGCACTCTGGTCCCAGCACGGTTCAGACCAACCCCATCCCGCCCGAACAGGTCCCACCTACCCCAATACTGGTGCCAATGCCCCATAAATTCAAACCCATTCCTCCCACACCAATCCCTGAGCCACCCATTCACTTCCTTAATCCTGTCAACCCTACGCCCATCTGCACACGGTTCAGGCAGTAGCCCAGAGATAACCACCTTGTCGGTTCTACTTTTTAATTCCATTCCCAGCTTTTCATACTCCCTCCCCAGATCCTCAGTCTGCATTTTGCTTACGTCGCTGGCACCCACATGAACCACAACGACCGGATTCTCACCCTCCCACTCCAGGTTCCCCTGCAGCCCAGCTGCAACATCCCGGACCCGAGCATTTTCCCATATTGAACTCCGTCGGCCAAAATTTTTCCCGTTCACTTAGTCTACGTACCTTTGTAACTTTTTGCTCCCACCTACACAACTTCCAAAGGAATTGTCATCTGCAAATCTGGGCATACAACTCCCTATTCCTTCATCCAGATGATTAACATACTTGAGCAAGAACTAAGAACAACATTTGTTACGTTCTGCCAGAGGACTTTCCTTTATCCTTGTGCTCAGTCTCTTACCTTTCAACAAATTTACCAACTCATACTGTAAGGTTATTTCCAATTCAGTAAGCTCTCATTTCTGCTAACAGTCTCTAGTGCAGAAGTTTGTAACGTGTTCTTTTTCGAAGTCCATGTATTCATTATTGCTACCCTTAACGGAGGCTGCCGTATAAAATTCAACACGTTTGGCCAACCATGAGCTGTCCCTCACAAATTCATACTGACTCTCTTTGATCAAATGAAACTTGTCCTCGTGCTCAGTCACTTTGGCTCCAAATTTAACTCATTCAGTCATGGCTGTTAAAATGAGGCTAATTGCAAACCTCCTGATACCAGCTCACTCTGCTGTATTCCAGTCTTAATTTGCAGTTTCGAGCAGTGCCACAGCTACAGAAAGGATGTGGGTGGATTGGATCAGATAATATCATTACAACCTGCCTTGCAATTCATTTGAAAGTCTGAGTGGAGAAACAGTGAAAGTGACTTTGTCAGGCCCAACCTAATTGGAGCCAGATTATAGACCAGAAGAGGCTGGCATATCATTTTGATCAATTTTATTTTGTTTGTTTTAATGGCCCAGATTCCCTTGTGTATTGATCATTGTCCTGAAAAAGTTCCTCAATTATGGCCAAGAAACTCCCCCTCAGATCACGTCCAGGTGTCTCACCCCCTGTCCCACCGCATCCCTTCCTTCCTTCTTCAGAAATGGAAAGACATTTGCAATTTTAAATCCAAATCCTGAATTTAGAAAGCTTTGGAAAATGATGACGAACACAGCTGCAGTTTCTCACCTATTTCTTTCCATGGTGAAAACAATCAAATCCTGGAGACTTTCTTTTCTTAAGTGCCATTATTTTCTTTCTTGCCTTTTTTTAACTTTAATTAAATCTGTTAAATTCCTCCCCTGACTTTTTATTAGATTTCCTTGTACCACAAATGTATTGTCCTCTTCTCCTACTTTCAAGATGGATACAAAGGCCACCATAAACCTCCCAGAAAGAACAGAAGAGAGTTCAGGGATTTAAAAATTAAAAACTGGGGATTTTATCCCCAGCTGAGTATGCGTCTGCTCCTATGACATTGGGTTTCATTTTGTCTGATAGTCAGTAAGAAGTGGACACTTCATTACCTATTTATAACAGACGGTCACAGTCAATTTGGTCAACTGCTGGGCAGGGAATGGAAGAAAATTATTATAACAAGATGCTAGTACTAAAATCTATTGAACCTTTGTTGGACATGCCTTGCTACCATACTCCCCTCCAACAAGACCAGTGTATGCATTTAACAAGTCTGCCATTCCCTTAATGTCCTTTAGAGACTTGCCTATATCTGACTTTAATTGGCCCTCATTCCTTTTTACTTCTCTCTTCTTAAAAAAGTATTAAAATTTTTTTTTAGCTTTATCCCCTGCAAATATTCATGTTCCCTTTGTAGCTCATTAATTTCTTTCTGTTCCTTTCGTGCTTTATTTTACCTC
This sequence comes from Carcharhinus amblyrhynchos, assembly GCF_965287045.1. NCBI lineage: Eukaryota > Metazoa > Chordata > Chondrichthyes > Carcharhiniformes > Carcharhinidae > Carcharhinus > Carcharhinus amblyrhynchos. The sequence continues at coordinate 58,804,234 of NC_137330.1, forward strand.
TTGGGTGTCCTGAATTTTCAGTTTTCTTTGTATTTTATGCACCTTGTCTTTTATTTTCATATTATCTCTGAGTTCATTTGTTCACCATCATTGCTTAGATATACCAGTCAAACTGTTGTCTTTTAGAGGTATTCAATGGGTTTATATTGTATTAAATTATTATTAATACATATATTTATTATTCATTCTTCCCACTATCTTTCTTCAGGTTTATTCAATAACATTTAAATTTAGATTTTTCCACTGAATTTATCTTTCATTCATTTAAATTTAAATGTAAAACCTTGGTTTGTGGTTTTCTAGTTCCCTTTAAATATTTTAACTATTGGCCAGTGTTCAGGTGGATTTAAAAAGTCTACTTAAAGCCATACAGAGACAGGATAACATGTTTCAGACTTAAGCAAAATTATCTGCAAGGACTTAGTTATCATCTTTACTAATTTAATGCTTACTATACTATTTACACAGAACTGATATTTCAACACAATCTCAATTGGAATTCTAATGGTGCTTAACATGAATAAATAGGAGCATTAATTGATGGCATATGATAATTCTTTGTTTTATTTCTGATAAATCTTGTAAAATAATTTTCCAAAAAACATCAGTCATATTATAGAGGCCAGTTGAGGTTAAATGGGATGTTGTACAATGTGACTATAACACTGTATGCCTTGGAATGCATCCTGCATCAGATAAGGAAAACAGATATTGGAATCCTGTAATAAAAATATGCAGTGAGCCATGAACAATAACTCTTGTGTTCTGCAAGTACATGTTGCAGCTTTATACAATCATTCCACCATGCATGAAAGACTCTTTTTAATAAATTGAGTTTCTTTCAGGAACAGAATCATTCTCAACAATAAAACTGTGGTAATTCATTTACAACTGGGATGGAATTGTTCTGCTGGGAAAGCATGTTGAATGTTTAATATTGATGAAGTAACCAGATTTTTATAGGTGTGCCTCAGTTAAGCAACATTTTCCAATGATGATGACAAACAAGTAATGTTCTTTCGGGATTATTTCAATACAGCCTTCCTTCAAATATGGCAAGTTCCTCTTTGAGTTCTCTCCTTTCTTTTGGGAAGGATCCAGCTTGTTTCAAAGTTACTGTTTGGTGGCACGTGACAGGAAACCCTTAGAGTAATTGGTGCATAACTGTGCTGTGGCAACAAAAGACAGCTTTACTGTTACACAATCTTTTAAATGACATTTTTTTCCCACCAACACTGCTTTACAACCAGTGCCATCAAAGTAGGCTTTGCCCTTCTGCGCCAGGGCAAATGATCTGGTTTGATGAAATCAAAGGACGTGACAGATTCTTCCTGTCCACTGACCCATGAGCTACTTTTTGGATTAATAATGCCCTTTAAAATAATTATTGGCCTTGAATGTTGATGATGCCACACCCAGCCTTTAGGAGCCAAAGGGAGTGCTTATGAAAAGCCAGAAGTACACTGCCTTCCATATTGGTGTAGGCGAACAATATGTATCCAAGGTCTGGACTTGAAACAGTGCCAGCCTTTTTCATTTGCAAATAAGTTGCCAGTTGTGCCAAGGAAATCAGGTTTATATGCAACCTAATTATTGGGGCTGCCACCAAAAAGATACTTTTATATATTTAATTAACTATCCAGATGTGGAAGTGGGAAGTTCTACATCAAAACCACAGATCATTGGTGCTTACCACTCCCTGCCCCCATCTCCTGCTCCTGATCGTGCACTTTCCAATCATACATCCCATTCGCAGTTGTTCCCATATCAATCAGCATTTACCTGAATCCACTGCCACTACTGCAGCAGTCTGAAGTTGAAAGCCTCTTGGCAGGTGAGTTACCTCGGTATGCCCAGCAGGTTTTGGCAGCTTACTGATTTCAGTATATGTTAGATAGACAACCCATTCAGAGCAGTGATTGACAAGCAGCTATGAGCAAATTTTTAGGCTACATCATCTCAAAGATGATCATCATGATATACCTTTAGATTCTGTGTGCTCTTTTAATTTTTTTTATAGCTTATGCAGACTCTTTCTTTGTTAAATCATACTGTTATGAAAGAATTAAAAAGGGTGCAGAAAGAATTCAGAAGAAGGGTTCCAGGGATGAGGAACATCTGTACTTAGATAGATTGCTATTCTTGGAGAAGAGAAGGTTGAGAAGAGATTTGATAGAGGTGTTTAAAATCAAAGAGACTCTGGATAGAGTACATAGGGGGAAATGTTTCCAAACTACCCAGCCTTCAGGAGAACAGTGACCACAATACCACACAACCTTGCCACAGCAACCTCTGCAAGACATGCCGGATCATCGACATGGATACCATCATCACACGTGAGAATACCATCCACCAGGTACACGGTAAATACTCTTGCAACTCTGCCAACATTGTCTACCTGATACGTTGCAAGAAAGGATGTCCACGATTTTGTTGTCCTGATAAGAAGGGAAGAGAGATGAAAACTAGAACAATGACTGCAACACATCAGAGTTTAAAGTTGTGGTTTGTTTGATCTTTGCAATAAGGCTTGAACTTTTGGATACTATGGGGCACTTTAGCATGGCCAATCCATCTAACCTGCACATCTTTGGAATGTTGGAGGAAACTGGAGCACCTGGAGGAAACCCACGCAGATAAAGTGCAAACTCACTGGCTGTCACCCATGGCTGGAATGGAACCCAGACACAGCAGTGCAAACTGCTTTGCCAGCATGCTGTTAAATTTAAGATCAGACAGCAGACTTTTTTGTAAAATCTATTTGAATACCAACTGCATGTGACACGTAAATAATATTCAATCTACTTTTGTGATGCAGACATTCTGTCTAATACAATTACATAAGATAGCTTGTGGCAAAATCAAGTAAAATCTAATTTGTTTGCAGATGGTAATCCCTGTGAATACTGACACAAAATATCTATTAAAAAGATATGACACATGTCACCAGTGAAAGGAATTTAGAAATACACTGCTTTGAGGAATATTAATATTTGAATTGGTTGCCTCCTACGAGTGGTATAGCACTGAATTGGAATTCTAACTCATGACACCATTTAGTTAATTCATGCATCAAGTTCCAAATTTCAGCATAACACCAAGAAAATAAAGAAAATTGGAAAGAGGAGAATTACTATCGGAATTACTATCACGACTTTGTTCAGTTGTGGTTTCAGAGTGAAATTGGTAGAGTTCTGGGAGCATGGATGCAGGGTACAGGATACATTTCAAGAGCAGACTAAAGAAAAATAATAAACTCCATAGTTGCCCATAGTATGGAAGATTTTATGAAGTATTTCTTAGATTATCCTCAGTGCCACTTTATTGGATCTTATTTTTAAAATCATTACTGCAGAAGTAACTAGCTGATTTGACTAGATTTGATTTAGTATTGTCACATTACTAATATACAGTGAGAAGTATTGTTTCTTGTGTGCTATACAGACAAAGCTTATCATATATAGAGAAGGAAAGGAAAGAGTGCAGAATGTAGTGTTACAATCATAGCCAGGGTGTAGAGAAAGATCAACTTAATGTGAAGTAAGTCCATTCAATAAGGGGCAGCAGTGTGGCACAGTGGTTAGCACTGCTTCCTCAGTGCTAGGGACACAGGTTCAATTCCAGCCTTGGGTCACTGTCTGTATAGAGTTTGCATGTTCTCCCTGTGTCTGTGTGGGTTTCCTCCAGGTGATCCAGTTTCCTCCCACAGTCCAAAGATGTTTGGGTTAGGTTGACTGGCCATGCTAAATTGCCCTTAGTGACAGGGGGACTCGGGTAAAAATGTAGGGTTACAGGGATAGGGCCTGGGTGGGATTATTGTCAGTCAAGCTTGATGGGCCAAATGGCCTCTTTCAGCACTGCAGGGTTTCTATGATTCTGTAATTCTAAAAGTCTGATGTCAGCAGGGAAGAAGTTGTTTTTAAGTCGGTTGGTACATGATACTTTTGTATCTTTTTCCCAATGGAACAAAGTGGAAAAGAGTATGTCAGGAGTGCGTGGGCCCTGGATTATGCTAGCTGCTTTTCCGAGGCAGCGGGAAGTATAGACAGTGTCAGTGGGAGAGAGACTGTTTTGAGTGATGGACTGGGTTTTGTCCATGACCTTTTGTAGTTTCTTGTGGCCTTGGACAGAGCAGGAGCCATACCAAGCTGTGATACAATCAGAAAGAATACTTTCTATGGTGCATCTGTAGAAGCTGGTGAAGTTGTAGCAGACATGCCAAATTTCCTTGGTCTCCTGAGAAAGTAGAGGCATTGGTGGGCTTTCTTAACTATGGTATCTGCATGGGAGGACCAGGACAGGTTGTTGATGATCTGGGCACCTAAAAACTTGAAGCTTTCGACCATTTCTACCTTGTCACCATTGATGTAAACAGGGGGATGCCCTCCACTGTGCTTCTTGAAGTCAGTGGGTATCTCCATTGTTTTCTTGACATTGAGGGAGAGATAGCACCAGTTCACCAGATTGCATTATTTTTTGTAGAGTGTGTTTAACTAATGCCCTGTATCAAGACTTTTATTTATGTTTATTTGACATTTTTACTCACTTGGATCTCAAATCACAAAGTAGTATCTGATGTGTTAGTCTTTCGAATCAAATCTCAATTTATTTTTAACCTTTAGCTTGAAATGCTTGAAATGACACACTGCATGGACATCAAAAACATTTGGTTTAGTTACTTTCAGAGCAAAAGTAGTTTTTGTCACCAAAATGAAAATCCATTTGATTTATTACACTTTTTAACAATAAACATTCTAATGGGCAAGAAAGCATTACAGTGTAACTGGGAATAAAGCTAACAGTTGAATAAAATTTTGATTTCAAAACTGAACATGTTGTCCAAGAGAACAACCTCTACAGGGGAAGGAAAAAAGGCGGGAAACTACTGGATTTGGCTGGAAATGCATGGCTAGTTCTTCTGCGATGTCATCAGTGCTATCCTAATGATTGAATATTCTGTGCAGTTGTCTTTATTTCAGTGCATGTTTAACTGGTGTTGATTAAGATAAGAAAGGTTCAACTGCCAGCAAGGGCTCCTTAGTCTCCCCAACTCAGTTTAATACCTTAGTAGCATGTGAGCTATGATTTCAATTTCTCTGTCACAAAGCTATCAGTATTGATTTTTTTATGCTGTGTTGTCTAACTGCCATACATTCAATTTTAAAATTGCTTAATATTTGATGGTCTTTGTTTTCTCTCCATGTCCCTTGTGGATCTTCCCACATGCTCCGAGCTGAGCTAATGGACAAGTAATCTCCAAATAATGTTTCACTGGAACAGTTTGGCTTGCTGATGGGAGAGGAGAGACAACTGGAGGAAAGGGAGGAGGGAGAGTAGGAGAGGGAATGACGGCCACAGCAAGGAGTAATAGGTCGAAGGAAACATGAACTGGAGCTTGGAAATATACCTCAAATTGGAATTCCAAAATGCCTCAGTTGGTGTGTGGTATCGGGGGTAGGTGGTTTGAAGTGGGATGCATTGTACCTCAAGTGGGGAATGAGCTTGACAAACAGTTCTTCTTAGAAGTACTTTTTTTTAAAATAAAGCTGTTAATAGGTTCAAATTTTATAAAATACCTGTAATGTTCAGATGGGTTACTGGCTCCCATTCATTTTCTGTTGTGATTTCAACATACAGTAGATAGGAGGTTCCAAGTTATATAAAGTTACCTCACAACTCCATCTACAGGAGTTATAAAAATACGCTCTCATATAATATTGCTTCACAGGGCCATATTTTGACCAAAATTACAGATTTAGATTTTGGGATTCTAATTATTCTTTGTTAAACATAACAAATGATATCTAGAAATTGATAAAGAATATATTCAGAAATGTAATATTGTGGTTGAAGAATTATTTTGAGACTCACATACATACCAGGTAACATTTTTGCCATTGGCAAAGGTGTTTTGATCCTAAAAACTGAGATAATTTAAATCTAAAAAGCTAGATTTCTTTTGCAGAGCTATTTTGCTGGAATAATACTAACATCACATTTTAAAAATTGCTCTTGGGGTATGAGCAATGCTGGCAAGGCTGCATTTATTGGCCATGCCTATTTGCCTTCAGCTGTGGTGGTGGATCTCCTTTTTCAACATCAATTTCTTGTGACAATGATGCTTCAATGATAGCATTGAGGGAATTGCGAAGGTTTTGGCCCAGTGATGTTGATGGAAAGGCAACATATGACTTGGGATGGTTTGACACAGAGCAAAATTTAAAAATGTTGTTCCTATACTTTGCTTTTCTCGTCCTTGTTGTAGAGATGCCAGCATTGCACTGTGATGGGCACAGTAAGAAGTCGCACAACACCAGGTTGAAGTCTCATCTGATGAAGGAGCAGCGGTCCGAAAGTTCGTGATTCCAAATAAATCTGTTGGACTTTAACCTGGTGTTGTGAGACTTCTTTATTGTCCTTGTTAGGAGAAGGAATTCTGTCAAAGTAACATTGGTGAGTTGCTGCTGTTGATCTTTTGAATATTGTTTCCTGCAGCTAAACTGCATCTGGTTTAAAAAGGTGGCTATTGAGGCCAATGATCAACTATTTTCTATATGGTGTCAAGCTTTGAGTGTTGTGGCTCTAAGTGAGTAGTAAAGAGATTTAGAGTGGTTAGAGGGGAGCTGCTTGTTGCAGTGTAACCAGCCTTCGCCCAGAGCTTACAACCATAAACATGGTCTGGTTAAATGTCAGGCAAGTAGTAACCTAATGGACATTGTTGGTTCAGTACTTGGAAATGGTGATGGCAGTGAAGATCAGAGTGGCTGGCTGGACTGTCCATAGTTGGAGGTGCTTACTACCTGACACCTGTGTGGCACTAGTAATGGCTGTCATTGTTAGCCTAAGCTTGAATGTTGCTATTTCAGACTGTAAAATAAAATTGGGCAGACTGTTTTGCTCTCATTACATAAGGATGGATTTACCTGCACTGGAAACACTTCAGAGAAGATTAATTTGGTTGGTTCCTGGGATGAAGGGATTGATTTCTGAACTTGATGATCCAAAGTAGACCAGTGGAGCAGGAATTGATCCGATTAGATTCATCCTGCCTCTTGTGGACAGGACAAATGTGGGACATTTTCCACATTGTTGGGTAGATGCTAGTGTTGTAGTTGGATTTGATAAACTTGGCTAAGGGCAGAGCTAGTTTTGGAGTGTGAGCCTTTACCTGGGATGTTGTCAGGCCCATATCCAATGTGTTCAACCATTTCTTGAAATCACCTGGAGTGAGTTGAATTGGTTGAGGACTGGCATCTTATGACACAAAAACAGGAAATGCTGGAAAACTCAGCAGATCTGGCAGCGTCAGTGGAGGAAGAAAGTAGAGTTAACTGTTTGAGTCCAGATGACTCCTCTTCACAGCATCTTAAGCACCTCAGGAACAGACTGAGCTGGAACACCCACTTAGCACTTTTGACTGAAGGTGCCTCAACAGTGCAAATTGCTTGAACTGATACAGATACTTCAGCCTTATTTTCAGCATTGACATGCAAGGACTCCCTCCTCCTCTATTGTAGAGCCCTTTAGTTTTATGAGAAAACATTAATTTGAAATCCAGACTATGACATTGTCACAAACGTTCAATGAAACAAAGATGCAAAACATGATTCCCTTATCTTGGTGGTGCAAATTGGGCAAGCAGGCAAGGCTTTCATGTTTTGTGCATCCATTAGAGTTGAAGCATCCTGCAGATATGTTGATGGTAATAGGATGGTGCTGAAAATGTGAACGTGGAAAAAATGCCGACAATCCTATGTCACATCTTACACTTGCATAAAATGAAAGGAAAATCAGTCTCAGGATGAAAACCTGATTTAATGAACCCAAATGAAGCTTTCATTCTTCGAATGAGATTGGGAATGGCTGAACTTTTAGTATTGTACATTGCCATCGATGAAGAATCACTGGGTGCTGTATCACTATAAAGTAATGCAAACAAGATTCAAAACCCCTTCTCTAAGAATTCAAACAATGCATTATTTTTCACTTGTATGATCTCCGCAATAGTTGCCAAAATTAAAAGCCACCTCACTATGAAAATTATGTGTGAAGCATTTGGAGATATTTCACTATTTTACAACGAGATATTTTACAACGTAAATTCATATATTTCTTTGTACTTTTATCTGATTTTCATAGCAGCGGTTTTGTCAAACCTCTGGGGGTAGCATGTGCTCTGCCAAGTTTGAAAAAAACTCATATGCTTGAGTGATTTGTTGTAATAGCTGACAACCCACAGCATCCGTTTAACACAGCAGTTTCATTGTGCCAGCATGGTATAATGTGTCAAAACATTTTTTTCCTTATTGACTTACCTATATTAGTTTAAAATAGGAAAACATTGTTTTGGTTGGGGTTTCACTTTTATCAGTTGCATTTTTTCAGATGGGCAGGTGCTGTAATTTTTCACTTTTAGAAGTTGACAATAGAAATCATATATTGTTGGAGATCTAATCTTTTGCACAAATCTTATTCTATCAACAAGAGCCAAGAAATGTCAAATCCTTCATCATTAAATTTTGAAATCCATAATTTTTAGCACTAATGGGGTGGATTTTCATACAAATGACTGCACAGTAAACTTTGCGTTCCAGTGTGCTCCTACAGAGCTGGCCAAAAGTAAAAGAATTATAGGCTTGTGTGCAAAACTGATTGTGAGTATCAGGATTGACCATCATGGAATCTTTTTGTCATGAGGCCACCCAGGACTGTAGAACAATACCTCAGCCAATTACTTTACAAACCAGCTTTCTATTTCACTGAATTTTTCCCTTCAGTTTAGCTGAGGTTCAGAAACTGTACTTAGCATGTTTTCACATTGAGCTCCTGGTGAAAATAAAGTGAAATTCACCATTTAGGTGTCAATCATTTCCTGGCAGAAAATGTGCTGTCTACAGCTTACCATGGAGCCCACACAACATCCTGCGAGGATATGGTAGCACTTATGTGAAGAATTTGCATGTGCGAGAAAACGTTGCTTTGGCACTGTCCTGATGTCATACCAAGCATTGGCTGGTGCAATGCCCACACAGCATCTGTGTTGTTAAGTCATGAAAAAGAAGCATGGCGCTGCAAGGAGGGCACTGCAGTGCCATTTTTTTAAAGGACCCTAATTACAGGTGACGTGAAAGCAGCCCACTCATGTCTAATGACTCATCTTGTGCTGATCCTAACTCTATGCCAGCCCCTAAGATAAGTGCTTTGCCAGTGGCTGTGCATGCCAGATCAGATCAAGTATCAGGAACTCTGTCAGTGCTGGTTTATTGCTTTATTTTCTGCTTTTAGGCCTCCTGTGGCTGGGCATGCGGCAGTTCAGACATCTGAAAGCAGTAAATGGGAAGGGAAATGTTGTTGGAGGGAATGGGGTTGGGATGGGAAGTTTGAATTCCATAATTGCACCAACAGCAGCTTGCTCACCATGCCAGATAGCAGAATGAAAGTGAGCTGGGCGTTGGGGCATAAGGCAGGAAGATGCTATCACCCTAACTATTCTCAGTTACATTGGAAGTCTTGGTTCTTGCCATCTCCTTTAAGTCTCAAGAGATGATGCCCTTGTTCCTTACTGATTCTACTCAACCTCTTTCTATTGTAGGTAGTCTGGTTCTACAAGCACGAGGGCAGAATGTTAGTAGTTCTATAACACCGTGTTAAATTATACAAAGAACAAAGAACAACACAGCACGGGAAACAGGCCCTTCGGCCCAACGAGCCCGCGCCGCCGTCCCCCTGTCTCAGTGACCTATTCATGATTTTAGTCTACACCTAACGTGCGAGGATCAGGGAGGTCCAATTTAGGGACAATTTAGTACCCAATCAATCAGCCTAAAAGCACATCTTTGGGGGATGTGGGAGGAAACCGGAGCACCCGGAGGAAACCCACGCAACCACGGGGAGAACGTGCAAACTCCCACAGACACAGGCCCAAATCCATGTGTCCGCACAGCAACAGAGATAGTCTCTGAGCTGTCATGTTGCCCTCGAGATGGTCCAGTTTAAGCACACTAACGACATGAAGCAATAGGCAACTCCCGAAGCAACGTCCAAGAGCAGCCCACTACAACCTGCCGCATGCATGCCCCTTGCTGGACTTAAATGCCTGTGGAGACAAAAAAATTCATTATTAAACAGGCAAAGACTAACATCCCTGAGGCAAAACGTATTCCCAGGCCTACAATGTTAAGTAAGGCCTACTATATCCCCCTATATGTAGCCCGCTCATATGGCTGTCTAAGTGACTCTTAAACAACCCTAGCGTGCCTGCTTCCACCACCTTACTCGGCAGTGCATTCCACACCCCCACGACCCTTTGTGTGAAAAACTGCCCTCTAATATTTGTCTTATACCTAGCCCCCCTCACCCTAAGCCCGTGACCCCTCGTTCTATCCATTTCTAATAGCGGAAAAAGCTTACCACCATTTACTCTATCTATCCCCTTCATAATCTTATAAACCTCTATTAGATCCCCCCTCAGCCGACGGCTCTCAAGGGAAAACAGCCCAAGTTCATTCAATCTTTCCTCGTAAGACAGCCCTTCCATACCAGGCAACATCCTGGTAAATCTCCTCTGCACTCTCTCCAGGATCTCTACATCCTTTCGGTAGTACGGCGACCAGAACTGGACGCAGTACTCCAAGTGAGGCCTAACCAACGTTCTATACAACTGCAACATCAGACTCCTACTCTTATATTCTATACCTCTTCCTATGAAGGCTAACATACCATACGCTTTCCTCATCACATTCTGCACCTGCACCGACACCTTCAGGGACTTGTGCACTTGCACCCCCAGGTCTCTCTGCGTATCTATACTCCGGATAGTTCTACCTTTTATCGTATAACTCCCCTCCACATTATTCCGGCCAAAGTGCATCACCTCGCATTTCTCCGGATTAAATTCCATTTGCCATCTATCTGCCCAATCTACCAGCCTGTCTATGTCGTGTTGCATTGCCAGGCACTGCTCCTCAGTACCCGCCAATCCAACCATCTTAGTGTCATCAGCAAATTTGCTGATCACACCACCTACCCCCTCTTCCAAGTCATTAATATATACCACAAATAGAAGAGGTCCAAGTACCGAGCCCTGCGGCACACCACTGGTGACAGGCCTCCAATTGGAAAAGGAGCCTTCCACTACTACTCGCTGTCTCCTCCTCCCAAGCCAGTTCTCCACCCATCTACATACCTGGCCTTGTATCCCATGAGCCTTCACCTTTTCTATCAGCCTACCATGAGGGACCTTGTCAAACGCCTTACTGAAATCCATATAGACGACATCAACGGCTTGTCCTTCGTCAACTGTTTTTGTCACCTCTTCAAAAAATTCCAATAGATTCGTAAGGCACGACCTCCCTGTAACGAAGCCATGCTGCGTATCCCTGATCAGATTGCAGCGCTCCAGATGTTCATACATCCTATCCTTGAGGATCCTCTCCATTAGCTTGCCTATAACTGAAGTCAAGCTCACCGGCCTATAATTCCCTGGGTTATCCCTCTGACCCTTCTTAAATAACGGTACTACATTTGCAATGCGCCAATCCTCTGGGACCTCACCTGTGTCCAAAGAAGAGACAAAGATTTGCGTCAGAGGCCCAGCAATTTCATCCCTCACCTCCCTTAGCAGCCTGGGATAGATGCCATCAGGCCCCGGAGATTTATCCGTCTTTATACTGTCTAAAAGTCCCAACACCTCTTCCCTCGTGATGACTATATCCCTCAACGGATCCTCAAACTCCTCAAGCACAGCACCAGACATCCGGCCCCTCTCCTGCATGAATACCGACGCAAAGTATTCATTCAGGATCTCCCCCATTCCCCCAGGCTCCAAGCATAGTTCCCCTCCTCTGTCCCTGAGAGGACCAATCTCCCCTCTAACCATCCTTTTATTTCTAACATAGGAGTAAAATGCCTTAGGATTTTCTTTAATCCTACCCGCCAAAGCCATTTCGTGGCCCCTTTTTGCCTTTCTGATGCCCCTTTTAAGTTCTCTCCTACATTCTCTGTATTCTTCTAACGCTATCTCTGTCCTCAAATGTCTAGATCTAATGTACGCCTCCCTCTTCCTCCTGACCAGGTCCTCAATATCCCTAGTTACCCACGGCTCTCTAATCCTACCCTTCCCATCCTTCCTCTTGACCGGCACGTGCCTTTCCTGCAAAGATTTTAGTTTTCCCTTGAGAGACTCCCACATACCCAGCGTCGACCTGCCATCAAACAGCTTACCCCAGTCCGTATCTTTAAGATCCTGTCTAATCCGGTTGTATCTAGCCCTCCCCCAGTTTAACACCCTCCCCTTAGGACAGGCTTCATCTTTATCCATTAATATCTTAAACCAGACAGAGTTGTGGTCACTGTTAGCCACCTGCTCTCCTACTTCAACGTCAACCACCTGCCCAGGCTCATTCCCCAGAACCAAGTCCAGTATAGCCCCCTCTCTGGTCGGGCTATCCACATACTGCTCCAGGGATCCTTCCATTACACACTGTACAAATTCCTCCCCGTCAGCACCCTCTGATCTCGGCACCTTCCAGTCTACCCCGGGGAGATTAAAATCTCCCAGTACCACCACCCTATTCTTCCTGCACTTATCTAGAATGTCCCTGCTTATCCCTTCTTCCACAGCCCTCGGGCTGTTGGGCGGTCTGTAGTACACACCCAACATAGTAACATCTCCCTTCCTATTCCTCAACTCCACCCATAGCGACTCGATTCCTATATCCTCTATACCTCCCTCCCTCTGCACTGCTATGATGCAATCCTTAACTAACAACGCCACTCCCCCTCCTCTCAGCGACCCACCCCTATCACGCCTGAAGCACTTATACCCGGGAACATTCAACTGCCAGTCCTGCCCTTCCTTTAACCAAGTCTCTGTCACCGCCACCACTTCCAACTTCCTTTCGAACATTATTGCCTTCAGTTCATCTGTTTTGCCAGTCACACTCCTAGCATTGAAACACATGCACCGAAGACCCTCAGAAACAATCCGATCCTTCTTCCTACCCTCCGGGCTTACCCTATCCCCAATCCCAGTTCCGTCCACATCCCCACCCCCCCTCCATATTAGTTTAAACCCTGCCGAAACACTCCAGCTAACCTTCCAGCTAAGATATGCACACCCTTCCCAGTTAACTGTACCCCATCCCTCTTATATATTTGCCCCTCTTTCATAAAGACTTCCCAATGGTCTACGAATCTAAAACCCTCTGCCCTACACCAATCCTTCAACCACGCATTGAGTTGGAGTATCTCATTATTGCTAGCCCCAGGCACCGGCAGCAGCCCAGAGAACGCCACCCTGGAGGCCCTACATTTCAGCCTAGCCCCCAACTCCCTGAACTGCCTACGTATGTCCCCCCTGCACTTTGTTCCTACATCCTTCTCTCCTACGTGCACTATCACATCAGACTCGGTCCCTCCACCCTTCAAAATTCCCTCTACCCTTTCTGAAACATCCTGTACCCCTGCTCCAGGGAGGCAGACTACCATCCTGGAGTCCCGCTTTTGCCCACAGAACCGCCTGTCAATCCCTTTGACTCTCCCATCCCCCACCACTATCTCACACCCTGCACTCTTCACTTCCTCCGAGGTATTCTGATCTCCCTCCCTTGCCTTCTCTACCCCAGCTGTCACCCCACCCTTAATATTCCGGGGTAATTCCTCTGGGGCGGTCCTAGTGCTATGACTCCTTTTCTTTTTGCTCTTCCTAACTGTAACCCATCCATCTCTCCTCCCAGGTCCTGGTATCTGCTCAGTGTTACTGTCCCTATCCATTATTTCCTCATTTTCCCTAACTAAAAACATATCCTCCAGCCTCAGTTCCAGCTGCCTCACCCGGACCCTTAATCTCTGCACCTCTAGACATTTCCCGCATATGTGGGCTTTCGGGAGATGTGCTGTCTCCAGAAATGTCCACATATGACAACGAACACAGTGAACACGTGTAACCCTAGACCCTGCCATTATGTTTGCCCCCTATTAAGGTGTCCTATTAATTCCTGTTACCAAGCCTACTCTCGCCCAAGCCCAGTGAGCTTAAGCCCTGTTACCTCTCACTCTGCTTCCCGCCTCACTCCGCTGCCCGCTATCTACCTTGGCCTTCTTTTTATACTCCCGCGCTCCCTTCCCAGCAGCCCCCGCGCCTATCTCCTGCTACGGAGCGCCAAAATAATCAAAAAACCCTCTCGAACTAGAATTAAGTCAAAATATAGTAATTACAATGCAGCACACTCACCAAAAGGCAGCCACTCGTCGAAATCACAGCTCCAGAGAACAATGTGCTATCCATTGCTGGATAGCTGGAGGTATATGGAGGCAGCAGGAGGTGAGTATGCGGCTGGCAGCATTGGTATGTGCAGGAGGGTGAGGTGGGGTATCTAGATATTAAGTGTGAATCCTGAATATCAGAAAGTGCTGCTTGGTGAGTGATGGGGATGTTGGTGTATTGAGGGGCATGAGAGTGGTGTTGTGGTGGGTCTGATATATATGAAGATGCATTCATTGGCATGTGACCCCTGTGTGAGGTTATTAGGCTTGTTGTAGCACTGCTGCCAGGCCTTTGGGTCCAGATTCTTCCTGACCACCTGCTGTCACTCTCTGAGCATTGTCATAGAGTCATAAAAATGTACAGTACGAAAGCGGGCCCTTCAGCCCAACTCGTCCATGCTGACCAGGTTTCCTAAATGAAACTAGTCCCATTTGCCTTCTTTTGGCCCATATCCCTAAAAACCTTTCCCATCCATGCACCTTTCCAAAAGTCTCTTAAATATTGTCATTGTGCTCACCTCTACCACCTCCTCTGGAAGCTCATTCTATATACGATTACCCCCTGTGTGAAAAAGTTGCCTCTCAGGTCCCTTTCAAATCCTTCCCCTCTCACCTTAAGTCTATGCCATCTAGTTTTGGACCCACATCTATCCTTGGGAAAAGACTTGACTACACACCTTATCTATGCCCCTCATGATTTTATAAATCTCATCTTCCTACACTCCAGGATAAAAAGTCTCAGCCTATCCAGTCTCTCCTTATAATTCAAACCTTCCAGCCCTTGTAAATTTTTTTGCACCCTTTCCAGTTTAATAACATCCTTCCTATAACAGGACAACCAGAATAGTATGCAGTACTTCAAATGTGGCCTTATCAATGCCTTGTACAGTTGTAACGTAACATCCCAATTCCTGTACTCTAACCGATACTCTAACCGATGAAGGCAAGTATGCCTTCGGTGCCTTAGAAGATCTTGGCCCCCTTGGGACCATGGTGACTCTCCCCTTACCCCCTGCATTACTAATACCTCTAGTATAGTGTCTGACACTGTGAATCTCTCTCTCTGCCCTCGTGTTTACTTTGCAAGAATTTCTATTCCATTTTTTCATTCTGTTTCCCTTTTAATTATAGCTTGCCTTTTGCAGACAATGCTGCTAGAACCACCTGCTGTGTGCAGGGTTCAGTACCAGTATTCAGCAGTGGCTAGCGTAATTAGAGGTACACTAGCTAATGCTAAAATTGTTCAGAAGAGATGTCTCTTCGAGCATGTTGCCTCACTCAGTCTGAACTGGAGCAGGCAAGTTGCAAATCGTGACTCCAATGCCCAAAAATCTGGGCTAATGAATTTTTAGTCCAAAGGCCCTATGTGATTAGTTTACGTGATGTATTATTGTTTTTGGTTTGTGTTGGTTGTCAGTGTGGATCAAATTATAAAAGAAATATATCTCTTTTTTCCCAACAGTTTGTGTTTCTTGACTACCCAGTGAAATTGTTTTAGAATTAATAATCATGTAGTTTGCTGGTGGAGACTGGTTGCCTCTTTGGGAAATTGGGAACTGTCCATTTTGAGGAGCTTTGCGTTGGAAAGCATGATACCTTTTTCTATATTGATCTTGCATTTCTCTAGTGACTAAAGGTTATCTTGGACAAATAGCTGTCAAGCTCATGTTTCAGTGGTCCCTACCTCTGTTTGAATGGTGAAAGACGTCCATTTAAGTTTGACAGATCGTATGCATGGTCAGATGATTCTTGACCATCAGCAAGGCATATTTAGAATATGCTGGAGTCAATTTCCATTGGATTCCATACCTGTGAACCTGGACACTAAGAGCTGTGAGAAAAGCTCTTGTTTAAAAGAACTAACCTTTTTATGGCTATTTTGTGTTGACAGTTTACAAAGGCAACAAACTGGCTGGAGGATTTTCTCTAAATAGTACCCCTGGCTAATGATTCCATTATACATGAAAGGAACACACCATAGCCATTCTACCAGGACAGAAAAATTCAGACATATCAATTACCAGTTGCCGCAGCAAACATTGAGTTGAAATTGTGGTGTTTCTTAGTTACAAAGGCAGTAGTATCGCATGTATGAAATACATCTTGGTACTATTTTAACAAAATAATTATTAATATGTTTAAATAATAAAGATGGTAACACCTTTGGTTACAATTGTTGCAAAGGACTTTCATCAAAATGTATTTTGTGTCATAGAAAAATTGCAGTAAAGAAATTCAAAAATAGGAAAAAACAGAATGTACTGTTGGGAAATATCCTTTATTCCAAAACAGTCCCTGCTCTTGTAAACATTTGTGAGGCTGAACAAACAAATCAGCCACCAGGTTGATAAGCATCTGGCTTCATACTTTTGTTCTGGCTAACTCTCAATAATTTTAACTTCAAATTTATCAAAAACTTACTCCAACAGCATATTTAACCAAATATCACACTGATAACTAGAAGATGAGCAGATATGCTGCTCAATTGGCCTCTGTTAGGAATTCTCATAACTGGTGGTCAAACCCAATAGAGGTTACCTGCAATGACTGGCCTTCCAATCTCATCTCCCTGTTTTCAAATGAAAATTGAATTGGAAGCCAGGTATCTGAAATTGAAATGTAGTTTAACTCACTGCACAATCCAATCTCATGTTGTGTAGAAAAATGACCATCTTCAGTACAGCATAGGAAGTCATAAGCAAGCAATGGTGATATAGTGGTGAGCGTTGCTGCCTTCCAAACAGTTGACCCAGGTTTGATTCCCAGCCATCATATTGGTAGTTTATTAGGATGGCACAGGGGCACAGTGGTTAGCACTGCTGCCTCACAGGGCCAGGGACCTGGCTTGGGTCACAGCCTGTGTGGAATTTGCACATTCTCCCTGTGTCTGCGTGGGTTTCCTCTAGGTGCTAAGGTCCAAGTCCATAGTCCAAGATGTGCAGGTTAGATGGATTGGCCGTGCTAAATTGCCCCTTAGCGTCAGGCATATGAGCTAGGGTAAATGCATGGGGTTATGGGGATAGGGCCTGGCTGGGATTGCAGTCGCTGAAGACTCAATGGGCTGAATGACCTCCTTCTGCACTGTAGGGTTCATGATTAATATTTTCTGTAAATTCATTTTAGGTTTCATATTTTTGTGATCTTAAGTGTGAATTCAAAACTTGTGACTTCAAGCATTTTTTTACAAAATGCTCTTTTGAAAGAAAATTTGTTACGTTTTTTATTTTTAATTCCAGTTTGTAGCTCACTCATCCCTTGAAAATAGTTAGTTCTTAAATGGTTGAGTTAGGTCACAGCCTTTGGGCCTGTCATGATTGCATGAGGCTAAAAAGTTTGAAAGCGTCCAATTTCTCGTGTGTCCTGCTGAAATTACCACAGGCTTATGGCATCATTTTTCAAAGTAATGCCACTTGTTGACTTCTAACAAAGCACAATGACGTTACCATTCCATAACATTGCAGACTTCCTCCTCAAGGTTCAGTGAGTTTTGCTGGGTTAATTAGTTCTAAATCCCCTCTTTTCTTGAATTGACTCCTGAAATGACCAGTGGGTGTTTGATAATTTTTCAAAGTCCCATAACTTGATGAACACTTCAAAGGGTTGGGGGGGGGGTGAGGAACTCCTCATATCTATTAGTGAGCTATCTCCTTTAGACAATGGAAGTTAAATAAGTTGCATTTTGAAGTTTTCAGGTATTAACACATTTTTTCTAAACAGACAATGGAAAATAAATTCTAGGTTGTGTCAAATTGACTTGATTATTTTTCCATGTAAAATACATTGAAATTATGTCAATTTTGCATGGATGAGATAAATTCAAACATTTCACAGTCATCCCTCACTGTTTTGCATTCAGGAATTTCAGAAGTTTTGGGTACACGATAATAAAATGCAGATGTTCTGTCACTTTGGTTAAATATGATCATATTGCACTTGTACTTAATGTTCTAGGTTTGTGAATGAAACAACATAAATGTCACTGATTTTATCGATCTTTATCAAGCATACTTTTAAAGTGAGATAATTAAATGAGGAACACTTGATTTTTATACAAAAATCAAATGAAAGTGAATGGAGCCCTGAAGTGCATTTGAGATACGTGCAAAGTTGGTAAAATTTAGCAAACACTTTCATACCAAAAATAAACATGGTAAATCCACAAGCATTACTTATCTCACAGATTGCAGGAACTGGCCAAATGTCATTAATATATCCTGTCTCCATCCTCATTATTATTCTTTTTAAAATCTTATTTATCTGCTCATTTTGATTTCCCATTGTTTTCTCACAGTTCAGCTGGCTGTGCAAATATTTTCTCTTGTGGAGAGGGAGTAAAAGTTAACAACAAATTTGGAGATAAAGCTATCCCAGAATCATCACAGGCGTAAATGGACACCGAAATGTTTGGAGGCTTTCACTGTTGCAACAATGCTTGAATGGCCTAGCTTCTGCAGCATTCTCCTGTTCTGTCTTAACTGAATGATGTGATTTAACTAACACAGTATTTACATGTGGAAGGGCTGGAAGATTCCTGATGAATGCAGGAAGCTGTGTCTCGTGCATGAAGGAATGGATATGGGAAGAATGCCAAGAACAGCAGCAACATACAATATGAAGGAACAATCTTCCAATAGGATGGAAGTAAAATGCTTTACTTTGGTCCACATTATAGTATTAGTTTGATACATGTCCGCAATACAGTAAAGAGGCAGCTCAACCATATACTAAATCCCTTCTGCACTTCAAAAACCATACATTAAAATCTGCATGTACATAATTTCCCAGATACAATTTGACTAAACCAATATCAACACTACCTAAAATTTAACAAATTGAGTTGTACGCTTGTTTTATTGTAAGCACAATTAAAGTATACATATCTGATACAACCAGAGTAATTTACAGTAATTTAAAAAAAACAGTCTGAGTATGTGCTTAATAAATATATCCTAATTTGACAATAAGTAATGGAAAGAAGAAAAACATTGTTCCTTTTTTTTCTTCTTTCCACCTCCACACTTTCAATTAATCTATTATTTCTCTTTCTGCCTGGGTAGCTTCCTCCACTCTGCTCTCCCAACATCTCTGACTGTGTTGACCCTGAATTTTGGGACCAAGACGTCAATTGATTTGCCTTAATTAAAGACCTTGACTCACTTTGCTCAATGGGTGGATTAGATAACATGGGTAAGCTTCGGGTGGAATTCGCCAATAACACGGTCAACAGGTTCAATTGTGGGCAGTGGAGCAGGGGACAATTTGGCGCAAGTCCAAACATCAGTTTTTCACTGGCATGAATTTCCCACAGAAACTTCCATTGGTGCCCATCGTGGCAAATTAGGAAACCTGTTGGAGGCTGCCATGAAACTAATTTGCATTTCCCTAATGGGATGCGTTTAAAGGCATGATCAGAATCTTCCACCAATGCCCATTCTCTGTGATGCCACCTGGAAACCATGCCAGTCCAGAACATGTCTGGAATAGTGGAGCGTCCCGACGTCGGGACCAGCTGAACAATGCCTGGAGCTGACTCTGGTGTTTGGGATGGAGGCTGTCAGTGATCCTGGACCAGGAACTCACAGCCTTGGGTGGAGGGAGCACCTCCAGGGCATTGATGATACCACGTCTGCAGCATTGTTTACAGTATTGGTCTCCTTATTTAAGGAGAGATGTAAATGTATTAGAAGCAATTCAGACAAGGTTGACTAGACTAATACCAGGAGTGGGCATATTGGCTTATGATGAAAAATTGGAGAGATTAGATTTGTATCTACTGGAGTTTAGAAGGCAACTTGATCAAAATCAAAATCCTAAGGGATATTGACAGTGTGGATGTGGAAAGGATGTTTCCCCTTGCTGGAGAATCTAAAACTAGGGGGTCACTGCTTAAAAATAACAGGTTGCTCATTTAAGACAGAGATAAGGAGTTTTTTTTCTTTTAAAGGCTTGTAAGTCTCTGGAATTCTGTTCCTCAAAAGGCAGTTGAAGGAGAGGTTTTGAATAGTTTTCAGAGTAGACAGATCCTTGATCAACAAGGAGGTAAAAGATTGTTGGGGGTAAGCAGAAATGTGGGGCTGAAGTTACAATCAGATCAGCCATGATCTTATTCTTATTGAATGGTGAAGCAGGCTTGAAGGGTCGTGTGACCTACTCCTCCTCCTAATTTAAGTGTTTGTACAACATTGACCTAGTGCATGGTGGTGATCTGGAGTTTAGCATGACCTGGACTTATTTCCCCTATTCCTGCATGCTTTCTGGCTATGACCAACCTTCTCACTTTAACTGGAAATGGGGACATTTAAATGGTTGGTGGCTGCCATGGTAATGGTAGCATCTAAACTTGTGACTCAGAGTCAGTGAACTTGGTTGCTGTAGCCTGGATCTTATTGAAATCTGGAGGACCTCCCTTGCCAGCACAGGAAAAGAACTCCCTTGAAATCTACAACTATCTCTTTCTGCCATTTCCATGGCTATGGCTCATCACAAGTCTCCTTCCCTGTCAGCTTATTGCCATTCTCAAAAGCTTGGCTTAGATCTTACTGTTCTTCAGGCCCCATATGGACATAAGGTTGACTTTTAAGCTCACTCTGTACCCACAGTGATGACAGGGTTTCTTTAATTTGAGAATGTAATCTGCAACAGGCTCACTTGGCAATTGCAATTGCTTCCTTTCAAAGAATATAACTCTCAATGCAATCTCATAATGCCGGTCCAGAATCTCATTAATTTCAGAATGGTTCATGGTACAGGAGTGTCTTGGGCAACATTAATTTGCCACCAAAACAAAAGCATTTGGCTGAGATAAACATTTACTTTATCCTCATCTCCTAATTCATTCAGTTACAGCCAAATGTGTAACCTTTTGTTCATACTTACATCAGTCCACCTTTTGTTAGGGTTGACTTACCCCATTGCCTACAAATGTGTCTTCAATACCATCTCTTTTGAATTATGTACTGTGCTGACTCAATGTGTACCTAACCATGATATGTACTTGGAGCAATCTTTTAAATTGCTCTTTTAAGATCAACTTTAGAAGTTTCAGCAAGAATATCACAATGTTCTGCTGTCCTTTATTTCTAAAGCGAAATGTGAAAGGAAATTCCTCCAGCTTCATTGTCATCTTTCTGTTGCGTTTAGTGCTGAGTACACTCACATATGCTCCAATGCAGGCAGCCATTATGGATTAATTTGATTTGTACCTCCCCCACAGAACACAGAGGGTAGCTCCACAATATACTACAACAGGCAGTAATCAAGGATGATACCTGCTGAGAAGCACATAGAATTGACCTGAGTTAAACCATGATTTTTTTTATCTGAATAGAATGAAACTCGCCACATGCCAGGCTGCATCTGAACACAATAACAAATGGTACCAAAGAAGCAACCATGTAGCTTTCTGCAGGAGTTGAAAAAATAACTGTTTGATATTATAGAATCTCTACAGTGCAGAAGAAGGCCATTCAACCCATTGCATCTGCACCGACTCTCCAAAAGATCATCCCATCCCTCTTATCGCATTTACCGTGGCCATCGCATTTACATGAGAACATAAGAAATAGGAGCAGGAGTAGGCCATCTAGCCCTTCGAGCTTGCCCCGCCATTCAGTAAGATCATGGCTGATCTGTCGTGGCTCAGTTCCACTTTCCCGTCCTCTCCCCATAACCCTTAATCCCCTTGCCTATCAAAAACCTATCAAACCGCGTCTTAAATATATTTAGTGAGGCAGCCTCCACCACTTCAACGGGCAGAGAATTCCAGAGATTCACCACCCTTTGAGTGAAGAAGTTCCTCCTCAACTCTGTTCTAAACTGCCCCCCCCCCTTATCTTGAGGCTGTGCCCTCTAGTCCTACTGTCCTTTCTGAGCGGGAAGAGCCTCTCCACCTCTATCCTATCCATCCCATTCATCATCTTATATGTCTCAATGAGATCTCCCTTCATTCTTCTAAACTCTAACAAGTACAAGCCTAGTTTATTCAGCCTCTCCTCATAATTCAACCCACTCAACTCTGTTATCAGCCTAGTAAACCTCCTCTGCACTCCCTCCGAGGCCAAAATATCCTTGTGTAAGTGCGGTGACCAAAACTGCACACAGTACTCCAGCTGCGGCCTCACCAGTGCCCTCTACAGTTGCAGCAAGACCTCCCTACTTTTATATTCAATCCCCCTTGCTATAAAGGCCAGCATCCCATTCGCCTTCCTGACCACCTGCTGCACCTGCAGGCTGGGTTTTTGCGAATCATGCACAAGGACCCCGAGGTCCCCCTGCACCGTTGCATGCTGTAGTTTTTCACCATGTAAGTAATAGTCCTTCCTACCATTATTCCTACCAAAGTGGACAACTTCACACTTGCTAACGTTAAATTCCATTTGCCATTTCCTGGCCCATTCGCCCAGCCTGTCTAGATCCTCCTGCAGACTTTCCACACCCGCCGCACAATTTGCCGTTCCACCAATCTTGGTGTCATTAGCAAATTTCGACACCATACACTCGGTTCCCTCCTCCAGATCATCTATATAAATGGTAAATAGCTGAGGCCCCAGCACCAATCCCTGGGGCACTCCACTAGTCACCAACCACCAATCCGAATAGCACCCATTGACCCCTGCTCTCTGCCTCCTCTTTGACAGCCAATCCCCTATCCACGCTAACACCCTACCCCCAACTCCATGCCCCCTAACCTTCTGTAATAACCTCTTGTGCGGCACCTTATCAAACGCCTTCTGAAATCAAGAAACACCACATCTACCGGCTCTCCTCTATCCACTGCCCTAGACACATTCTCATAGAACTCCAATAAGTTCGTCAGACACGACTTCCCCTTAACGAAACCGTGCTGCGTCTGCTCTATCAAACAATTCTCCTCAAGATGCCTCGCTATTTTCTCCTTGATCACGGATTCTAACATTTTACCTACAACAGACGTTAAACTAACCGGCCTATAATTCCCTGCCTTTTGCCTGCTACCCTTCTTAAACAACGGCGTAACATTAGCCGTTTTCCAATCTTCCGGCACTTCCCCGGAATCCAGCGAGGTTTGGAAAATAATCATCAAGGCATCCACTATCACCTCCGCCATTTCTTTTAGAACCCTTGGATGCATTCCATCCGGTCCTAGGGACTTGTCCACAATCAGTCCCTCCAGTCTGTCGAGGACTGCCTCTCTAGTAACAATGATCTCATTCAGGCCCTCTACTCCTACCATCTTTGCATCATTAACACCCGGCCAACTATTCACGTACTCCTCCGTGAAGATTGAAACAAAAAAGTTATTCAAGGCCTCAGCCATTTCCCCATCCCCTACCACTAAGTCCCCCCTCTCATCCTCCAAGGGTCCAACGTTCACCCTAGTCAGCCTCTTCCTTTTTATATATTTATAAAAACCCTTACTATCCTTTTTTATATTTAGCGCTAGGCCAGCTTCATAGTTTATCCTACCCTTCTTTATCAACTTCTTCGTCATTCTTTGTTGACATTTAAACCTCTCCCAATCCTCTTCCCGCCCACTACTCTTAGCTACTCTAAACGCATCCGCTTTTATTTTTATACTCTCCTTTACCTCCTTCGTTATCCATGGCTGATTATCTCTCCTCCTACGATCCTTTTTAACCATCGGAATAAATTTCTGCTGAGCACCAAGAAAGATCTCCTTAAAGATCCTCCACTGTTCCTCAGCAGACCTACCTTCCAATGTGCTCCCCCAATCAACGTTTGCCAATTCCTCTCTCATCCTATCGTTCTCCCCTCTGTTCAAACAAAGGACACAGGTTGGGGAACCCACTTTCTCCTCGTCCATCTGCATCAGAAACTCCACCATACAATGATCACTCTTCCCAGGAGGATCCTTCACCACAAGGTCCCTAATTCTACCTGCCTCATTACATAACACCAGATCCAAGATAGCTCGCTCCCTCGTCGGCTCCAACACTCACTGTTCAAGGAAACTATCCCGGCAGCATTCCAAGAACTCTTCCTCAAGCCCACCACGTCCAGCATGGGTCGACCAATCAATATGTAGATTGAAATCCCCCATAATTATTGCCGTTCCATTCCTTCACGTCGCATTTATTTGCGCGTTAATAGCCCGCCCCACCTCCAGATCATTATTTGGGGGCCTATAGACAACACCCACCAGCGTCTTCCTCCCTTTGCTGTTCCTAATCTCCACCCACAATGATTCCACTTTCTGCTCTTTGGCTCCTATATCATCCCTTACTACCACCCTAATGCTATCCTTAATCAGCAGAGCTACGCCCCCCCCTTTTTCCTCCCGCCTATCCTTCCTAAACACTTGATACCCCTGTACATTCAGCTCCCAATGGCCAACACATTTACCATGGCTAATCCATCTAACCTCACAGCTTGGGACAATAAGGAGCAATTTATCATGGTCAATCCACCTAACCTACACATCCTTGGACTGTGGAGGGAAACCAGAGCATCTGGAGGGAATCCATGCAGACACAGGGAGAATATGCAAGCTCCACACAGACAGTTACCCAGGGCCAGAATTGAACCCGGATCTCTGGAGCTATGAGGCAGCAGTGCTAACTACTGTGCCACAATGCCACCCTCTAGTTGAAATTATTTTGATGCCCATGTTTGTGTTAATTCTAAGTGGCCTTTAAATTTATCAGACCTGATACATGTCCTTACCAGCTGTGTTTCCAGCAGGGGCATGTGAAATAGAGTGGCCAATCCTAGCACATTACCACCCAGCCCCGAGCTCACCCCCATAATATGGGGGAAGGGGGAAGAGTGGGTGCTGAAAATAGCAGCTACCCCCATATTTAAAAAGGTAATCCAGTTAATTAAGCTTGTTATCAAGCCAATGGACCCTGACAATGTGCTAGGCAGCTAGGCTGGAATGGGCAGCCTGATTTTTTTTTTAACACCATTCTTCAAAGGGCAGGAAGGAAAGGATGGTTCAATCTTTGGGGGCTGCCTTTTGTGGTTGAGGAGGGCATCCTCTAAGACAGATACCCTTCTTTTTTCTCCACTTCATCCTGTTCAAGACCCCAGATTTCGCATCTTTGGGAATCATGGGCCTCTTTGCTCCTCTTGGTTGCAGCCTTGATTGCAGCCATTAATGCACCTGGGCACTGCGTGATTCATGGAGTTTTGGTCAATTGGAGGGGCTGATGAGAAGTGAGATCCCACAATGCCCTTCGTTAGGTCCACCTGCAGCTCGTTATTGCTGGACTCTAGGCTGATATGAAGCAAGCGGGTTAGGGAGGGGTGGGCGTGGCAGACTGTACAACCATTCCTCACCTTGCCATTTTATTCAGCCCCTTGTTTATCAAGTGTAATCTGTATGTAGCCAATAGGGTCAAGGAATTAAATCACAAAAAAATCATGATTCCAATCTATAACCTGACACTCAGAATTAAATCACCCCAGAGAAAATAATGGCCCATAACTTTTGGGTTCCCCAGTGTTGCATTTGGATGGGGTGGGCGGGGGGGCGGGGGGGCGGTGTGGGGGGGGGAATACTCCAATGATGCACTGGGGAATCCTTGCAGGAAGTTCTCACATAAGGGTTTAGCTGGCAATTGCCCAGAGGTGCTAGCTTCCTCTGGACAATTGCACTGGGCTGGGGCCTGTCTGACAGAAGTGATTTAAATCGCCAACTTTGGATGGTTCTGCCATTTTACCCTTTTAGTTAATCCGAAAAAGTTAGAAGGAGAAAAATCACTTCTCACTCCAGAGTTACTATCTAAATACCCAGACCCATCCTTGATCTGCTCCCCCTGCTCCCCTTCCAACCCAACCCAATCCTAATTCAAACTCAAAGCTCTGCGTCTAGTCCGGACTGATGATCCCCCCAACTCCACCTGATCCACCCCAATGCCTCCCCTTTAACCCCTTCTGGTCTGGCCTGAATGCCTGCCCCAAACCTGACCCAACCCAACGTGGTCCCCTCCTGATTTCCTCTGGTTGTCTGGACCAGTTACCATTGAAACCCATCTCTGCCTTTAAATTGTCTCCTAAAACATCTCTATGGAAACTAGTGCCTTTGTTCCCAATGCCTTGGTTACTCCTCACCAATGCATTTGGGGGTGTGCTTCACTGCTTTGGTCTCACCTAGGCTGAGTGAGGAAGGATGGACGAGATAAGGGCTTTGAAATTTCAATGTGGGTAAATCCATCCAGATTGGCAATCCACTGGAGATTACCATTCCAAGGAAGTTATGGACTCGTATTTGTCCTGGAGTCAATCCAAACAATGAAACATCCCATTGTGTTTTCACTTTTATCTTTTAATGGAAATGTTCTACATGATGTAACTGTATCTGGCCATGGTACTGTTTTTTTGTCCTTTGTTAATTTAGGAAAGACAAACAAAAGAACTGAAACTGCTTTCACTCAACAAGCAGCCGCAATTCCCAGAGGCCAACCTGCTTCAGAATCAGACAAGTTAAAAGTTCCCGCCAGAAAAGGTTGGGGGTGGCCTGATGTCTTTTGCCTCAGATTATTACTTAAGATAATACCTGTTGGCACGTGAAACTCATCTGAATCTCAGAGAAAGCGATTAATTTCAATCATTCACTTTCTTGGAACACTCTCACGTGAATCAAATTGAAAATAAATGAGTGTGTGGCCAAAAATGATTTCTGTCTCAAGTGTAGAATATCAATTTGTAAAGGCAGCAAATAAGACAGAAGGTGGAAAGTAATTATCTGAGAAAGTTTACATAAGGAACAGACAGTTTTATTGCACTTTTTTTATAGGCTTTCTACAACTCTTAAGGTGGGGGTATGTCAGATGAGTGGGAGGTTTACCCCCAACCCCACAAACCAGAGCCTCTGTCTAATAGGGATCCAAGTTGATTCCTGTATCATATTAATAGTGGTAAAATGAAAACTTCTATCAAAGTATTTGCATGGACATAGTATAACATTGTAATGGATTCAGTCATGTTCAGCCTTGTAGGCCCAATAATCAGCATTCTTTGCAGACTTTCTTTTCTAACTGAAATGAGAAGATCAGAAATCACAGGCCTAAGGCTCCAGACGTGAAATGAGAAAAGAAGTGTGCTGACAGGTGCACTCAGATTAGGCAGAGAATGTGGAAATAAATGCCTGCCAGCAGCAGAAACAATTCGTGTGCATGAGAGCTCCTTTTTACTGACTTTAATCTACAGAACGCTGATTGTTGAGTTTCTTTCTTTCATGGGAGTAGTATCTGCTTGAATTATACAGATGTCGTAACATGTTCTTTGCTGTGGGATTAACTCTTGTGGTGACATGGCTCAACAGTGTCGGCAGCAACATTATTGATTGCGCATTTCAAAGTGGTATCTTCACCTGTTAGGGAGACTTCACTATGTTCAGTAATAGTAGACAGATCACTGAATTTCAAGTGCTAGAGATTGGAACCAGTTTGTATTTTCAAGTAAACTTTCCTTTTAGGACTTG
The DNA here is from genome assembly GCF_965287045.1 of Carcharhinus amblyrhynchos. NCBI lineage: Eukaryota > Metazoa > Chordata > Chondrichthyes > Carcharhiniformes > Carcharhinidae > Carcharhinus > Carcharhinus amblyrhynchos. Next base: position 58,831,922 of record NC_137330.1, read on the forward strand.
TAACTGCAACTCGTATCAATTTATTTTATCAATTCCAATCTTCAGAACTACTCCCTGACTTGTGGTTTTAAGTGGTGCTTTTACGTCAGAAAGGTGTGCTTGCAATCAATTCAGAGTTAATTTCCATTTAAGATCACACATTCTCAAGCATTTTGTCTCAAAAGATAATAACTCACCTGAATATTTAAAACTCCAAAGGCAAAGCCTGTTGTTAAAAAAATTGATATTTGTAGGTAAAGTCGTAAATGATTAAACTTCAAGATCTCTTGCAGTGATATATCAGTCCTCATGTGAATCTGAAAACCATCATTACGTGCTTTAAAAGAAAAAAACCAAAACAAAATTTAGTGTTGCTTTGGTTGGGAGCTCAATGGATAAGTACGTTTAATTATAACTTAGAAACTTAAAATTCAGTATTGTCTAATATATAAAATATATAGGTGGTACAGTGGTTAGTCAGTGGCAGTCATGTTCAATTCCAACCTTGGATGATGTATGTGTGGAGTTTGCGAGTTCTCCCCATGACAGTGTGGGTTTGCTACGGGTGCTCTGTTTTTTTTTCCACACTCCAAAGATGTGCAGATTAGGTGGATTGGCCATGCTAAATTACCCCTTAGCTTAGTGGGGTTGCAGGGATATTGCAGGGGAGGGCCTGGGTAAAATGCTCTGTTGGAAAGTCAGTGCAGACTCGATGGGCTGAAGGGCCTCCTTTTGCACTATAGATATTCTATGATTTTTGTTAATTGATATAAATGTTTTGTGGTGAATTGATTAAAAAAAAGCAGCTGTCAGCAGAAGCATTTGACTTTTCTGCTTGATTTTAAAAGGCAGAGCGAAACGTTCTCAGCTGTCCACAATTGTGTCGCTTCTTGCATCATGTAACCTATTTTGAAAAACTTCTTCAATCGAAAGATAGCCAAACTCTATTTTGATTTTTTTTTCCTTATTCTTTGGCATCTTTTCTTTAACTTTCTACAGATTTTATCATTAGGGTCTGAAACCAATAAAAATCATTTGTAACATTTTCAACTTTGAAAGAAAACATTCTGAAGAAGGAAAATAGCATTTTATATTAAAATCCAATTGTTCCCAAATGCTTTGGCCTTTTGTACAAGGTTTTTCACACAAGATTACCTTTCTGGTACAACCTGGGTAATGAGATAATCAGAATCTATTTAAAATTCACGTAATTGAACATTTAAAATTCAAACCTCCCAAGCTTTAGATGTGCCTCAATATCCAGAACTAAAGACTGACACATATACCTTGAAACAATATCACCCATTGCCTCTAATGAAATTCTATTATTCATGTCTTAATATGTTCAGCAAAGAAAGCCTTCGACATGTGCTTTTCCCACTTGACACTGGTCTTTGCCGATATCTGTGAAAATTCCACCCAACATGTGCATTCAGTTGGGTGTGGACCCAACCATTAGACTTATTCACCTTGTACAATGGACCCCTGCTGAGGTGGGAACTCTGTCAATTGTAACCAGCTGTCTTTTAAAGTCACAGTACTTAACAGTTGAACACTCTGTGGGTGGATTCTTTTTAAAAAAAAGCATTGGGTGAATTCTCCCAAGCCCTGCTGCTGGGTTCAATGGCAGCCGGGAGGAAGAGGTGCGAGTTTGGCAGGAGGCCTAGAAATCGGTTTTATGCTGGTATGAATTTATAGCATGATCTTCCTCTGACAAATCAGGAAACGATTTGGCTTTTGCTACCAAATAAACCTGTTGGACTTTAACCTGGTGTTGTGAGACTTCTTACTAAATCAGGAAACATGCAGGAGGAGAGCGTTAACCTCATTTGTAACCCACTAACGGGATGCAGGTGAAGGTCTGACCATCTACGCCCAATTCTCCATGGTGCTAGTGGCAAACATGCCAGTGCAAAACATGTTTGAAACAACGTGACATGCAGATATTGGGACTCATCCGAACAATACCCGGGGCTGCCTCCAGAATTTGGGTTGGAGGATGCTCACAATCCTGGAACACTGCAGCAGTGTTTTACAAGTTAATGGATTGTAGCAGCACTATGGCTTGGGTAAGAAACCCATATTAATGCCACAGCTACATACAATGCTTGTGGAATAAAAACCATAAAATGTTAGAAATGTTCATTGGGTCAGGCAGCATCTGAAGAGAGTAGAGCAGAATTAATGTGTGTAATTCTCCAAAAAATTTCTAAGACCGGGATTCTCTGATCTCACTTCATCCTCCACCGCTGCCAGCGAGAACAGAGGATTTGGCGCTCAGTCAAATCTTCATTCACTGCAGTGGGGTCAGAGAATCCCAGCTGTGGATGAAATGGGAGAATTCAGCCTCAAGTGTTGTCCCCAGTGGGAAAACCAATGAACCATCCCACTGGGTGGTTAGTGCAATTCCCACTGGGAAGAATTGCATCCTGGCTCTTTTTTTGCACTAAGTGCCACATGACTGTGACTCATAGCTTTCAGAAAAAACTGGTGTCATTCTCTCCTGATCCCTCACTCATTTGGCTCTTAGAATTTTTTTCGTCAGATCACACACTTTGTTTCAATTATTATTATTAATAAGAACATAAGAAATAGGAGCAGGAGTAGGCCATCTAGCCCTTCGAGCCTGCCCCGCCATTCAATAAGATCATGGCTGATCTGTTGTAGCTCAGTTCCACTTTCCCGCCCTCTCCCCATAACCCTTAATCCCCTCTCTTATCAAGAACCCATCAACCCGCTTCTTAAAAATATTTAGCGAGGCAGCCTCCACCACTTCAACGGGCAGAGAATTCCAGAGATTCACCACCCTTTGAGTGAAGAAGTTCCTCCTCAACTCCGTTCTAAACCGCCTCCCCTTTATCTTGAGGCTGTGCCCCCTAGTCCTACTGTCTTTTTTGAGCGGGAAGAGTCTCTCCACCTCTATCCTATCCATCCCATTCATCATCTTATACGTCTCAATGAGATCTCCCCTCATTCTTCTAAACTCTAACGAGTACAAGCCTAGTTTATTCAGCCTCTCCTCATAGCTCAATCCCCTCAACTCCGGTATCAGCCTAGTAAACCTCCTCTGCACTCCCTCCAGGGCCAAAATATCCTTGCGCAGGTGCGGCGCCCAAAACTGCACACAGTACTCCAGCTGCGGCCTCACCAATGCCCTATACAGCTGCAGCAAGACCTCCCTACTTTTATATTCAATCCCCCTCGCTATGAAGGCCAGCATCCCATTCGCCTTCCTGACCACCTGCTGCACCTGCAAGCTGGGTTATTAATGCAAAGTCTCTCTCTTATGTCTGCATAGGAATTTACTGGCATGGTGGCACAGTGGTGAGCACTGCTGCCTCACAGCACCAGGGACCGGGTTCAATTCCAGCCTTGGGTGACTGTCTGTGTGAAGTTTGTATGTTCTCCCTGTGTCTGCATGGTGTGATGTTAGTGTACCTTTAAGAGGCTTTTTTTGCAACACTTTTAGGTGATGTCATTGGTGTGAAGAAAAAAAACTGTACAGGTCAGGTGACAAAGGTTTTTAGTTTGGCTGTAGTCTTCGAAGCAAGCTGGAAAAGAAGTCTCTTTGTCTGTTTTGCATTGAGCATTTTTATTAGTTAGCTGAAAGCACAACTTATTGCTATCCTGCAGTAAAGAATCTTTTTTGGTGTTTTTGGGGAGCTGAAGACTACAAGCTGCTCTGAGTTTTCAAGATCATTTGAAATCAGCATTCAACCTAGGGAACTGGATCCCAGAATCAAGTGAGCTTTAGTCTATGCAGTGATAAATCTGTTTAAAGGGTTTTGTTTGTTGGATTTTGATTTCAATTGGAAAAGATTAGAGATATTCATTAAGAGTTATGTATTATTGTGGTTGTTTTGTTTTTTTGTTTGCAATTGATAAAAGTTCTTGCTAGTTTTCTTATTATACATGTTAACTATATTCTTAAACAAACTTTGTTTGATCACTTCAATTATATCTGAAGTGAAACATCTCACACTTATCCTAGCCAAATTCAAGATGCAAAACTTGCGGCTCAGGCGAGCTTCATAAAACTCTTTGAAGTCTCTGACCTGAAGTATAACAGTGGGCTTCCTCCGGGTACTCTGGTTCCCTCCCTCAGTCCAAAGCTGTACAAGTTAGGTGAACTGGTCATGCTAAATTAATCTTTGGTGTCCCAAACTGTGTAGATTAGGGGGATTACTGGGTTAAATATGTGGGGTTACGGAGATAAAGTTGGGATGGTCCTGGGTAAGATGCTCTGTTACCAGAGTGCACATCTGATAGGCCAAATCGCTTACTCCTGTACTGTAGAGGTTCTATTCTATGATTACAGTTATTTGTGTTGTGCACTTGTTAAACTGCATGATGTTGAAAGTAACCAATTTACATTTGCTTTCATCAATTCGTGAATCCTGATCTCAGTCCCAGAAACTGAATTTAGCAGATAATTATACTGACAGTAAGTAAAGCAAATATAAAATAAATGTGAAAGCAGGTCTGCACAACTTGAAATTAAAGGACAAACTAATGAAATTAAGGTAACTTTCAAAGTAATGGAAAATAAAAGATCAATTTTTTAAAGAAACAGACAATTTTTGACCAAAGCATCAAGCTTTGGTTTGTTATGTTGCCATTTAAACATACAGAAGATCAACACCACTGTCTTTGGTCTCTGCCAAAAACTCTGTTCCTTAGCCATCACTCCATTCCTTTCCCTTACTATTGTCTGAGGCTGAATGAGACCAGGCAACCTTCCTGTCATATTTGATCCCAAGATGAATATCCAACCACCTATTTGATCCATTAGCAAGACCTCACTAACAACCCGAATTCAGCTCATCTGTTGCTGAAACCCTCATCCATGCCTTTGTTACCTCAGGATTTGACTAAAACAATGCTCTCTTGGCTGGTTTCTATCCTTTTTACACCAGGGTGGAATTTTCCCATCCTGCCCACCGTGGGAATTGTAGTGGGACAGAAAGTTTGGCAGACCTTTCAAAGGTCCATTGACCTTGGGTGGGAATTTTTGGTATTGAGGCACGTGCAGCTGGAAAGTGGTGCCCTTTGGATACTCATATCCAAATTTGCAGTAAGCCCTGTTATTATCCCTATGTTTGTTGACCCGAAAACAACAAGGAGAATTTAAAATTGAAGAATTGGAGCATTGCTAGAACAGAAGTCAATGTAAATCTCTTCATAGCCTGATTTTGGAACCCTGATTTTCACAGTAACTTCATTGCAGTGTTAGTGTAAGCCTACTTGTGACACTAGTGAATTTAAAAGAAAAACTGCTTTATCCCATAAGATTTCTCCTAGATTTCTTTGTATATCTAATTCTGGACTCCTGTGCATCCTGATTTTAATCACTATGGCCCTAAATGCTGAAAATTCCTTCCTACACAAATTTCATCAGCTCTCTTCTCCTGTCAGATGTCACCAAACTTCCGATCGTCTGTCACAATATCTCATATTGTGATTGGGGTCAAATTTTGTTTGGTGACATTTCTGTGAAGTGCTTTGAGATTTTTAAATGATATTAAAGGTGCCATATAAATACAAGTTGTTAATATATGCATGACGAAAATGCAGTTGTATTTTTAAAAATTTATTTCTCAATTGTTGGCCTGTATGATGCGCTCCAAAAATGCTGGAAAAACTGGGTTGATGGGTTTTTGATAAAAGAGGGGATTAAGGGTTATGGGGAGAGGGCGGGAATGTGGAACTGAGCCACGACAGATCAGCCATGATCTTATTGAATGGCGGGGCAGGCTCGAAGGGCTGGATGGCCTACTCCTGCTCCTATTTCTTATGTTCTTATGTAAAAGCTGGAGTGAAACGCACATGTGCCAATGTTTTATCAATCATATGGACATCAAGTTGTGTTCCTGGTGTCATTCCACCCATCTGGGATAATAGGATGGGTGGGTCTGGAAATCGGAAGCCTGTTTGCCCTATGGAAACTGAAGGTAAAAGGCTAGTTGTGATCATTTAAAAAGGCAATTGACCTCCATGATACACATAGAATGGAGTAAAACGCTTGCAGAGTGAGACTTTAGCCAGCCGTATTTCCCATTTTTTTAACTAGACAGGCTATAGTGGTGGGCTATCTGAGAGCAGAGTTAAATCTTGGTTGTTTTGTACTCTTTGGCCACTGGAATTGCTTTGTGGGAGATGTACATGTATACTTACTTAAATTCATGCTCTTAGAACCTGAGACCTCATGTTGAGAGGTCCATTTCTGCATTGCACTGGCAAAGAGGCCAAAGTGGCTCTTTAAATTAAGGCTGTCACCCTGAATTGGGTTTTGGCCAATGTGCTGTAATCTCTCCCGACTGTAATAAAAGCAAATTACTGCGGATGCTAGAATCTGGAACAAAAATGTTGGAAAATCTCAGCAGGTCTGGCAGCATCTGTGGAGAGAAAATATAGAGTTAACATATCGACTCTGATAATTCTTTTCTGTCTCCACAGATACTGCCAGACTTGCTGAGTTTTTCCAGCATTTTCTGTTTTTGATCCATTCCTACTGTTCTGATTGAGTGTATCCCACTCAATCTGTAGATAAGAACCTGCTCAGCACTCTGAAGTGGCGCAACTGAACATTTGATGTCTTTAGGCGACAGGCTTGGAAATCTGAGTGCTGATTGTACCTGGATGCACAGCCCATGTGTCATGGCAGGACCTATTATTCAGTCTTTTTTCTCCCAGAAATGCTAACTTGATGTATGATTGCATTTACTCAGATATCCTCTCATACATTGCTTCACCTGAGTCTATATAATGGATGTTAAAAACCAAGTCAATTGCGTCCTTTCCCAATGCAAATAAATACACGTGCAGTTTCCAGCTGCAATCAATGGTTAGCAATCAGGAACAGGATTCTGGTTGACCTGTAATTGTTCTGTGATTGAGAGGACAATGAAACCAAGTACAGCATCCCATCCTGTAAGAGATTTAAGCCATTGAATTAGGCTGTAATTATTAAACATGAAAAAGAGTGTCGAAAAAAGCAAGTGATAACCTCTGCAAACTTAGACTGAACTGAGCTGGAAATCCTTCTATTATTACATGTTTCATTTCATAAGTGAATAAATCCTATTTTTTTTAAAGACAACTTAAATTGAAAGTTTCATTTATTATTTGAATGACCTGAATAATAATGAATTGCCATGTCTCAGGGTTCACCCTTACATAAATGAGAATTATCAAGTATTCCTCTGTTCTGTCTGAAGCTGTTAATCACTGGAATATGCTGCAGTTCTTTTGAATGGCAGAGGCTGAGATTACCGTTATGGCAAGCCTCAACAAATTAGGTTAACTACGTCTTTTCAGATCTTGTGCTTCCTGGCATTAATCATACACACAGGATGTATTTTTCCTTTCTTAAATTATTCTTTGAAGTATCTGTAAGCAAAGTGAGAGTCATCAATCAGCCAAAAAATATTCATGTTTGGCTAATTTGGCCACACAGACAACATTGAGGTTTCATCACCTGATTACGCTACAAAGTGTGCTAATGGGCAGGACTTTTTGAAAAAAGCGTTTTCTTACTGCTTCCATTTATATAATGTCAATGTGTGTGTTTTCTGGTGAATAACTTACTGTTGGTTAGAATTTGTTACTAAATTTTCAAGACTATTTAGAGAATTCTTTAGATTTGCCTGAAAAAAATGGCTGATCATCTGCATGTGGTCTTGATACTCAAGTAAATCAAACCATTTAAATTAGTTGTCTACAAAATGTTGAAAAAATACTTCTTGACTTGACATTACACTCAGTAACTTCAGATTCTAACCACTGCTTTATTTTTAGCCAGCAATCTGTCGGTAATGATTCTGCTATTCTCATTTACTTCCTGAGACATCAATTTAATATATTTCATGAAAGAATAAAATGATTATCATCTCCTTTTGCTCACATCATCATCCGTTTGTCATCTAATCACTCTTATATTTCCACCTGCCACACACCTATTTTGTTCTTCAGTCGCTGCTTACTTTTCAACTTGCTTAAAGCCAGTTAAAGGCATAGGAACATAGGAGCAGGTGTAGGCCATTCAGCCCCTCGAGGGTGCTTTGCCATTCAACTCTGGCCTAAACTACATACCATGAATGAATTTTAAAAAACTTTTGCCAGTTTCCAGGCACGAAGTCTACCCTCTGCACAGATTCCAGCACCCACAGTACTTTGCTTGTCATTCCTTCCTGTGCTGTGTAACATACAGCTTTTTGAAATTGCTCTACTCTTTCAAATATTGGGTCATGAAACCAACAACATTACTACAAATGGAAAATGCTGGAAATTCTTGGGCAAGACAGCAAACATGGTGAGAAAAATAGAGATTGGGAAATAAATTAATTTGTGTAGTGCTGCTTTGAGCTGGACAGTGTGGTGACTACTATATAATAACTGATACAAGCACGTAGAAATTGCAGCTTCACTATTTAGGAATGTTTGGGACTTTGGATGGAAGGGAAGAGCTGAAAGTGCAGGTCAGATCGGAAGGTGCTGTGGCAAGTGGAATGGGCATTGATAGTGATTGTGTGACACGGAGAGAATTTTGGGCTGTTAATGTAGGATTGAACCTAGTAACCTTATATTCTTCTCGAGTTTTAATTTCCTATCTTGTTTTGACAGGGTATATGTCAAGGGTTTTGAGGAATTATACAGAGCATGCCTGTGATGGAGAATATATTTCACTGCGATGCCCTCATAGAACAACCATCAGTATCCAGTCTTCATTTTATGGTAGAAGAGCACCCAGCCACCAGATGTGCCCATCTCGCTACCCACAAACTTTCAAGGATCTTGAAAAAGAAGATTTGTCTTGTTCAGCCATCACATCCTTGCAGGTAAATTTTAGACTTCACTTCTGAAATGGTGGGAGAAATTCTTATCTATCTCACAATATGTGCTTTTTTTCCTGTTAATGCCTGGCTATTTCACAGCAGAATAGTTGTCATACACATATTGATGTCCTATAACAATATATAACCTAAAAGCCTGACTACAATTTCAAGGTACAATGGACAATGTATGAAGCTCTACCCATTTGTAACTGGTGTTGAGTGGTTTAACCAATGGTTGTTTAAAGACGTGCTGGAACCTACCCAAAACATGTCTCAAAGTTAGTTTTTATCTTTTACAATTTGAGACTGGGGCAGCAGGTGAACTTATTATGTGCTAACAGAATACCCGAACCAGCTGCCAGCATGCACAGGCCTCTGGTGAGAACCATTCCTTCCATTCGCAGGTTCAGTCTGTAAATCTGCTTTATCTCAAATTCATGCAGTCTTTCTCTCACGCACAGGCTAAGGCCGCAAAATCGGCCATCTATTACCTTTAGTTAAGCTGGTACCAATGTTCATTTTGGTAGCAAAATGAGTCCACATCAGCCATCTGTGCTTCTGGTGCATTGTGCTCTGAATGGCATTTTAGTGAGAGCATTATTATCAGGAGCATGCCGAGTAGGCAGATTGTGATCCATCTCGATGGCAGAGCTTGAGAGTTTGGAAAGAGCTGTTAAAAGAGCATTGGTGAGTTGCTGTAGTGCATCTAGTATACCGTACAGAATACTGTCACTGTATGTTGCTGGTCAAGGGAGCAAATGTTTAAATTAGTTAACAGGTGTCAATCAAGCAGGTTGTTTTGTCCTGTTTGTTGGAGCCACACTTATTCAGACAAGTGGAATGTATTCCATCAAACCTCTGACTTTTGCCTTGTAGATGCTGAGCAGGCTTTGTGGAGCCAAGAGGTGACTTAATCACCACAGAATTCACAGCCTCTGACCAGCTATAGTAGCCACAATATTCATGTGGCTGGTCCAGTTAAGTTTCTGATCAAAGATAACCCCCAGGATGTTGGTAGTGCAGGATTCAATAATGTTAAGCCACTGAATGGCAAGGGGTGCTGATTAGATTCTCTGTTGTTGGAGATGGTACAGTATTGATCTCCTTATTTAAGGAAGAATGTGAATGTGTCAGGAGCAGTTCAGAGAAGGTTTAGTAGACTAAAATGACAAATAGGTAGGTTGTCTTGTGAAGAAATGTTGGGCAGGCTAGGATTGTATCCATTGGAGTTTAGAAGAGTAAGAGATGACTTGATTGCAACCTTCAAGATCCTGAGGGATATGGAGATGATGTTTCCTCTTGTCAGAGAATCAAGAACCAGGTGTCACTGTTTAAAAAATAGGGCTTGCCCTAGAATAGAGATGAGGAGAATTTCTTCTCTGAGTGTCCTGAGTTTTTGGAACATCCTTTCCAAAAAGTGATGGAAGCAGAGTCTTTGAATTTTTTTGTAAAGTTTTAACAGGTAGGCAGGAAATTACAATCAGACCATTATCTTTTTGAATGGCGGAGCAGGCTTGAAGGTCTGAATGGATTATTCCTGCTTCAAATTCATACATTCATATATGCTTATGTTGCCTGGCACTTGTGTGCTGTATATGTTGCTTGCTACAAAGGGTGGCATGGTGGCACAGTGGTTAGCACTGCTGCCTCACAGCACCTGAGATCCTGGTTCAATTCTGGCCTAAGGTAACTATCTGTGCAAAGTCTGCATGTTCTCCCTGTGTCTGCATGGGTTTCCTTCGGGTGCTCCACTTTCCTCCCACAGTCCAAAAGATGTGCTGGTTAGTTGCATTGGCCATGCTAAATTTTTCCTCAGTTTATCTGAACAGGCGCTGGAGTGTGGAGATTAGGGGATTTTCACAGTAACTTCAGTGCAGTGTAAATGTAAGCCCACTTGTGGGCTTACATTTAAACTTACTTATAACTCCAAGACAGAATGTTGCCCAAGTCTTATTACATGCAGGTATCACAGAATCCTTATAGTAGAGAAGGAGCCCATTTGGCCTATTGGATCTGCACCTAGTCTCTGACAGATCATCTTAGAGCATAGAACATAGAACACTACAGCACAAACAGGCCCTTCGGCCCACAAGTTGCACCGATCATATCCCTACCTACCAGGACTATCTATAACCCTCAATCCCATTAAATCCCATGTACTCATCCAGAAGTCTCTTAAAAGACCCCAATGAGTTTGCCTCCACCACCACAGACGGCAGCCGATTCCACTCACTCACAACCCTCTGAGTAAAAAACTTACTCCTGACATCTCCTCTGTACCTACTCCCCAGCACCTTAAACCTGTGCCCTCTTGTAGCGACCATTTCAGCCCTAGGAAATAGCCTCCGAGAATCCACCCTATCTATACCTCTCAACATCTTATAAACCTCTATCAGGCCGCTTCTCATCCTTTGTCTCTTCAGGGAGAAAAGACCTAGCTCCCTCAACCTATCATCATAAGGCATGCCACCCAATCCAGGTAACATCCTTGTAAATCTCCTGTGCACCCTTTCAATAGCTTCCACATCCTTCTTGTAGTGAGGCAACCAGAACTGCGCAGAGTACTCCAAGTGGGGTCTGACAAGTGTCTTATAAAGTTGCAGCATTATCTCCTGACTCCTAAAATCAGTCCCTCGATTAGTGAAGGCTAGTACACCATACGCCTTCTTGACCACATCCTCCACCTGTGAGGCCGATTTAAGAGTCCTATGGACCCGGACCCCAAGGTCCTTCTGATCCTGTACACTGCTAAGAGTCCTACCCTTGATATTATACTCCTTCATCCCACTGGACCTGCCAAAATCGACCACTACACATCTACCCGTGTTGAAGACCATCTGCCACTTCTCCACCCAGTCCTGCATCCTATCTATGTCTCGCTGCAACTTCTGACATCCCTCCAGATTATCCACACACCACCAACTTTCATGTCATCGGCAAACTTACCAACCCATCCCTCCACTTCCTCATCCAGGTCGTTTATGAAAATGACAAACAGCAAGGGTCCTAGAGCAGATCCCTGGGGCACTCCACTGGTGACCGACCTCCATGCAGAAAAAGACCCATCCACACCTACTCTCTGCCTTCTGCAGGCAAGCCAGTTCTGGATCTGCAAGGCAACAACCCCTTGGATCCCATGCCCTCTCACTTTTTCAAGAAGTCTTACATGGGGGACCTTATCAAACGCCTTGCTGAAGTCCATATAAACCACATCCACCGTTCTTCCTTTGTCAATGTGTTTAGTCACATTTTCAAAGTACTCAACTAGGCTCGTTAGGCACGACCTGCCCTTGACAAAGACGTGCTGACTACTTTTGATCATACTAAACTCCTCTAAATGTTCATAAATTCTGTCCCTCAGTATCGTCTCCATCAACTTACCAACCACAGAGGTCAGACTCACCGGTCGGTAATTTCCCAGGCTATCCCTTGTTTCTTTTCTTGGAAATAGGAACCACATCCGCAATCCTCCAAAACCTCTCCCATCTCCATCAACAACACAAAGATCATTGCCAGAGGCTCTGCAATCTCTTCTCTCACCTCCCACAGTAACGTGGGATACATCCCATCCGGTCTCGGCGACTTATCCATCTTGATAGAATTTAAAAGTTCCAACACACCCTCTTTCTTAATGTCCACATACTCAATCTTTTCAGTCTGTCACAAACCTGCAGTACAACCAGCCAGATCATTTTCCATGACTACTGAGGCAAAGTATTCATTAAGCACCTCTGCCATTTCTACCGGTTCCGCATAGACTTTTCCCCCTTCACCTTTTATAGGTCCTATCCCTTCACATCTCATCCTTTTACTCTTCACATATTTGTAGAATGCCTTGGGGTTCTCCTTAATCTTACCTGCCAAGGCCTTCTCATGACCCCTTCTGGCTCTCCTAATTTTCTTTTTGAGCTCCTTCCTTCTTACCCCACTAATCCCCCAAACTTACACATCTTGTGACACTAAGGGGCAACAATTTAGCATGACCAATCCATCTAACCTGCACATCTTTGCACTGTGAGAGGGCATTGGAATACCCAGAGGAAACCCACACAGACATGGGAAGAATGTGTAAACTCCACAGTCTCCCAAGGCCAGAATCGAACCCTGGTTTTTGGCACTGTCAGGCAGCAGTGCTAACTACTGTGCTACTCTGTGGACCTACATATGGACTGCTTTGGTATCTGAGGAATCATAAATGTCACTGAATAAATACTGTGCAACCATCAGCTAACATCCACATTTCTGCCCTAATGTTGAAGCATGAGAAATTATTGATGAAGAAGCTGGAGATGGTTGGGCCCAGGACACAACTCTGAGGGACTCCTGCAGTGATCTGCTGGGGCTGAGATAATTAACCTCTGATAACCACAAGTATCTCCCTGATCAAAGGAGTGGGTGGTTGATCGCTTTTTATGTACGTGATTTGCCTTTAGTTTGTGTCATTTTTCACCCTCTACCTGTAGAACTGTAAAATCAGAATCAAGTGTCACATTCCATATCATGAGATAGCAAGAAAGAAGAGCAGGGAACCATCATGAGCTATGTAATAAATCATGAGAGTTTGGAATTTCATCCCAGTTGTATAACGATAATCTATATCCTATCAACCAGAATGACACGAGTCGTGACTGAAAGGTGTGAGGACCGGAACAAAAGACAATTATTTTTAATTTTTTTTTAACCGTCAATGAAGCTTGTAAATTTCAAGACACAAGTGCTTAATATTGTACTGTCAGTAAATTTACTGTATTACAGCAATGGGTAAATCATTGTCACATTTAGTCATTTACAAAATTACTGTAAACATAAAAATTCACACTTCAAGTCTTAGATTGTTCATGAGTTATGCACAGAACTGCTTGAATAATAAAATTGAAACTGTAGTTAATTTTAGACCTGATGGAAAGTATGACGTTTGCTAGAAAATTCTACAATATCTAGGATTGTTGTTCTACTATTCATTATTTTTTAAAAAGCTCTAAAATTTGATCTTGTATGTATGTATAAACAAGTCCATGAAAACAAAATGATAAAGTTCACCAATTTGGGGGCAGCACAGTGATTAGCACTGCTGCCTCGCAGTGCCAGGGCCAGGGTTTGATTCTGGCCTCGGGTCAATGTCTGTGATGAGTTTACACGTTGTCCCCATGTTGGTGTGGGTTTCCTCTGGGTGCTCTGGTTTCCTCCCACAACCCAAAGATGTGCAGGTTAGGTTGATTGGCCAAGCTAAATTGCTCCTTAAATATCAGGAGGACTAGGAGGGTAAATATTTGGGGTTGCGGGGATAGGACATGGGTGGGATTGTTGTTGGTGCAGGCTCAATGGGCCAAATGGCCACATTCTGCACTGTAGATTCTAAAATTCTAAACTAGTCGAAAGCCATGTCAAGCTCTGCAAATTAGAGGGATACAAACCAGTTTAAAATACCTTTTTCTAAGCTATGTCGGACAATTGAATAGTATCTTTTCCTGATTTCCCCTTTTCCAACTAGATTTATTTTGCATTTTATTTTATTAACTTCACCATTGGCATCATTACATGAAGCACTTGAAACACCTATCATAGGAAATGCATCAAAGTCAGTTTTTACACGTGGAGAAGGTGGTATCAATGAGCTTCATTTCCCATTCACACTGGTGCTCAGACTCACTCAAACTGCAAAATTATTAATCCCAGGCCAGCGGTCAAAGCCCAGATTTTCAAGATAAAAGTCTTAATGCCCAAGAATGTGCTTTGTAAATATAATGCATAATATGTTGCTAGTGATACTTATCAGCAATATATTACTTTAATTTGAAAAAGAATTGAATTCTTGCCTCCCCAAAACATCTGATTTGCAAATTGCACAGTTTTATTTCAGTTTATAATCACATATAATCAGTGTTAGTGAAGATTTAGTGCAGTAAGATTTCCAAGGTAATAATTCTTTAATACTCATCACTCTACCATTTGTAATACTGTAGCAAGAGAGTTGGCAGCAAATGACTTCAGTCCTGAGGACAGAACAAAATAGATGTGATTAGTGCCTTACCAGAGGCAATAAGCTTATAACATGTTCTGGATAAAGCTTATTAGTATTGTGCCAAGGGCTTACATTCAACCACTGATAAAAGATGTCAGGGTGAAAAAAAATAAAGAGGAAGCTTAACACTTCAAGTCCAGGACAAATGCAGATCCTCGGGGAATGTAACTCTGGATAGTATCCCTCACAATTGTTAGACACAGGCTAGCCCAAACAAGCAAACCAAAAGACTGATCCAAGCATAACTTCAGTGTGCATCACACCATCAGAGATTAACACAAAACAAACTTCCTCTTCTGCTTGAGAGTTCTGTATCCACCCTGTAGGTAGGCATCAGCCATTTAGGCTACTGCATTAGAAATAACAGAGATTGTGTTGTGAAATCAGGGTGCAGATTTACAGTGATCTTTGGTATTAAGATACTTTTGAAAATTGTATAATTGCCTTCATATGAAGATAATGGCCCTTAAATTCCTGGGATTAGAGGTGGCATAAATCTGATTTCTGCTTTGGAGGGAAAGGAGATATTTTGGGCAAAACTCAATTACACCAGAATTCTACCCATGCAGGCAGTTTAAATTCCAGCAGAGGGAGGAGGTCCTGGATACATCTTCCACACAATTTCCCACATCAAGGGAAATGTCTGATTGGGTTTCTTCATGGATTCTGCCTTTACACTCTTTAAAGACTTCAACTGAAGTGGGAACAGGATGACAATTCTGATCCATTTGTTTTATGTTTCATTCATTCATGGGGCATGGTTGTTGCTGGCTGGACCAGCATTTGTTGTCTAATCCCTACCTGCCCAAGGGCAGTTAAGAGTCAACCATATTGCTGTGGCTGTGGAGTCACACGTAGGCTAGACCAGGTAAGGATGGCAGATTTCCTTTCCTAAAGGACTTAAGTGCACCAGATAGGTTTTTCCAACAATCAACAGTGGTTTCATGGTCATCAGTAGATTCCTAATTCCAGACATTTTTTTAATTGAATTCAAATTCCATCATCTGCCGACGTAGGATTTGAACCCATGTCCCCAGAACATTAGCTGAGTTTCTGGATGAATAGTCTAGTGATAATAATGACAGGCCATCACCTCCCCTTCCCCTTCAAAAAGATCCCAAACCTTGCCTATAACATTAGTTGATTCCAGGGGAGATCGCAAGACAAAATGGTTCCTTCCGTATCTGAAGACTCCAAAGCTGAATCGTTGGGCCTCATGGAACTCCAGGTCGAGAAGTATATGTTTTACGTTGCAAATGTAAATCTAAGCGAGTGCTGCTAATCATGATCTTGCAGATGCTGGCAACTCCCCCTGAACAGCAAATAATGTCATCCATGAGGATTTAGAGAAGGGTTTCTAACCTGCAGGTAGGGTTTTGGGGATGGCGGGTGGAAGTAGGAGGCAGTTTATTCTGCTGCACTTATGCAGACAGAATAGTCTCTGAGACACCGCTTTCAAAATCATGAGATTGTAAAAATTGTAGTGAAGTTTCATTCTGCTGCCGTCTTAGTTAATCCAAAACTTATGCCCAGAAACATCTGCCCTACAAAGCAGCAATTCCTGATAACTGGTGACCTTTTATAGGGGGCATTAAAGTGATTGTCTTAGATTTTCTGAGCAGCTGTTTGGATTCTGAAAGACTCTGTTCTAAGCTGAACTTAGTATATTTTTTAGTGATTTTGGATAATACTGCTTTCTGTTTTCAGTCCGGCAGAGTCCCGCCATCTCATTCATTAAATGCTGTGAGAGTTTATTTTCTACAGTAACTCTAGACAGCACAGTGAAAACATTGATAAAGGAACAGAAATACAAGGTGCTGACTGACACAAATTGAATCTGATGAGATAAGGACATTCTTTGGCCATTTCTGTCTTGTGTTCTTAATCAAGGATTTGTGCAGTCAAGCATGATTCTGCGAAAATCAAAGTAAAGGTTTTTATTTGTTTTTGTTTTACTGAACAAGGAAGTGACACAATTTGAAGGAACCTCTCAAGTTTGACAATAATATTTTAGTCAGCCAGCTTGTTCCTAGCTGCAGGCAGTGCACATCAATTTAACGCCTTGTCTGTCAGTGATAATCCATGCCGCCAGGCCCAGACTGCAGATCAAGTGCGGGAATGCCAAGTGATCATCACTATGTTTCAGCTAACAACACATCACTATCTGCATAGAGGAGATATCCTGTATATCATACTAGAGAGGTTTTTCCTATCCCTTGGGGCCAATATTTAATATCAGTTGACATCCTTTGGCATTGCACATAATGAGTGAAATTTAATTCCCTTCCCAAGGCAAGATTGATGGTGGGGGGGCATTTAATCAAGCAGCAAGGTGGTGGGTGGGCACATTGCTGTGAATGGAAAATTCATGAATGGCCTTTCTGCACCGTCACCAATTGAAGCCCTTAGGTGGACAATTGATCCTTACTTAAGGACTACATCTCGTCACTGGCTGGTACCCAGTGGGGCCCATGCAAACAAACAAACCCAAATGCAAGGCTGCTTGGGTGAGATTGTTCAAAGGCACTCAGTGGGACCCAGCATCAGGAGGAGGGAGGGGAGGCATGCTGAGAGCCACCCCTGCCTTTTCTGCATAAACCCCACCATCACCCTGACTTCCCTCCCACCATTACTCTTTTGTGAATGGGACCCAGTGATGATCCTAGGCCTCGGCTGGGTCTTTACTGGCAGCAGCCTCTGGCTGGCTGTCTGCTCCCAATGGGTGGAACTTCCATGCCTGATGTTGTTGATCCAGAGGATTAACACTGTCCAGTTGATTTGGATAAGTGGCACTTATCTAGTCAGGTCTTCCCTAAAAGAGGGAACATAGTGTTCCTACTGGCTGTAAAGCTGAAGGGCGAGACTCCTCTCGCCTTCATTAATTCCAGCCCAACAAATCAGATAATACTTTCTTACCAATCTGATATATTTATTTACGTTGCCATTTCTCTATCTTCTTCTGTTTCTTTTCTTTCTCCTTAACTCTTTGGGCAGGATTTCCCATTCCCCCTCCTCCCCTGCCCCCACAGAGGATTGAGGGTGGGCTGAAACGGATAATCTAGTGGAACGAAAAAGTCAGAAACTCGCTGGTGTAAAATCAAGTTTCAGTGATCCCAGTGGCGGTTTAATGATGGGTTGTTCTTCCCACTGGTGTGAACATTATTTACATTCATTTGCAGCTCATGAATGCTCAATCTCAACAGCTGGCCCCTCAGGCCTTCCATTCCTGCATCATGTCAACATAAAATTATATCAGGCTGAAACCTAACTGATAAAGAGTGGCATGTACAAGGCAGTCCTCAGTTCGCAAGATGGTTTGAGGTGAGTACAATAAAGCCTTTCTGGCATAGTGCTGCCCTGTTGCTGATACACTGTGCATCAGTTTACAGAGCAGACCAGTTCCTGCCCTCCATATCCATGTTGAGCTGGTCTTCATGGACAGCTGCTGGACCCATGGACCCTGCTGTGTCATCGAGTTGGATCAGTACGATACTTGGAGTTGGGGAGTACAAGAATCGCTTTCCCCCTGGTGCCACACACCATTGATTATCTGGCCAGCATTGTGCTGCAGGACTCATGAGGTCACTGTAACAAAGTTCTGAAATTCGACCAGGGGTGGAATGTGAGGTGAGGTGGGGAGTGTTGGTGGCTTGATAATGACAATGGGGCAGTGTAGGGGGAAAGGCAAGAAGCGTGCATGCAGAGGGCGAGGAGGTAGATGATGAAGCCAAACAATGGAAGGCAGAGGGCAGACTGAAGGGAGGGAAGCTGGACTCTGACATGGCTACATAAAAAGTTCACAAATCAGGGATACCACATTGTGGAAGGAGATATATGAAGACTCCAGATAGGGTTGGTAGAGGTCCAAGTGGGGCATGGGCACCTTGCAGGTGATGGACTCGGGAAGAATGGTGGAATTGAGGAACAGACTTCTTCTTGAGGCTGCTAGACTTTCCCTCTGGGTTGCTGATGTTTTGCACAGAATGGTGAAGACAGGTGGGCTGGAGAGAGTGATATGAGTGTGCTGGACTGGTGTCTAATATGGTGCTGGGACTTTCAAACCTGTCAGCTCACGGTAGATATATGAATCAGCTGCCGACCCCCCAGGTGTACTCACCTGTACATAATTAATGCAGTTCCAAGTGCAGAATCTGGTGTGGGATCCTGCCATTTTGATCAGCAGGAAAGACACCATTGGAATGGCCTAGCACCGCACTTAGTCTCAGACATGGAGAATTCTGCCCTTGGTGTTTTTCTCGAAGATGCATGACAAGATTCTCTTGCCTTCAGCCAGTTTCCTTCCTCCCTCTTTTTTTTTTCCTTTTTCCCTCTATTCTGATTTGGTTCCCTCAGCTAAATTATTTCAGAAAGGAGAGCAAATTAGAATGAGGGAATATGCTATTCACCTGCCTTTTTCTCACATGCTGCTCACAGATGTTGGCAACTAATGGTTCTGTTTTGTAGGAGTAAGAAATTATCAATTGTCTTTTCCAACTACAGGCAAAACACAGGTGTATAATTATGTGATTTAGAAATTCAACTGATTTGTTTTGAAAATTGAACTAACATTAACATGTTAGTTCTGCTTCTCCCTCTTTCCCTCTTATCTCTGGCCTTAATCCCTCTGTCTGTCTCTCTTTTCCCCACCCTAATGTATTTTCTGAAGTTTATAGAATACTAAACAAAGCTATAAAAGGTGTGTTTTCTATCTTGCACAAACATGCAGATATCCAGCCTCCCTTGTTTTTACAGAAACATTCGGTATAAACTTAATCATAGTAGTTCATGAAAATCATTTGAAAAAGAACTACTGAACAAAAGTGCTACAAAGCAAGTCAAATATTACTTCAACACTATTGATTGATTGGTACTTACACCTTGGTGAAGTTGATGCTCACACCTCTTTCCTCGCTGTCATTCTCTGCCTCCACTCTGTCTCATTTAAAATCCCACCTGATCAAATCATCAAATCTAGTGGCTGAATTTTTCAGATGGTGGAGGTCTCCCTTCCCGCCATCTGAAGAGTTGTCAAGGAACACATCTCTGCCAACTCCGATTTATATACACACACACACACACACACACACACACACACACACACACACACACACACACACACACACACACACACACACACACACGCCTATTGTTTTTTGGGCTTCCCCTTTGCTTGTTAAATACTCCCACCAGCCTAAAAATTGAGTCTGGTTGGGAAATGACCCTTAAGTGTTTTGCATATTTATGTTGTTCCTAATTGGAACAAGGATCTTATGATGTATTGATTATGTCATTGGCTCTTTGCACCTAACAGCCTGTAGAGTTACCAGCTTTCCAATAAAACTTGTGTTTATTTGTACTGTCATGGTCTGCAAGTGTATCCTTCAAAAATACCACAAAGTGGGCATTGATTGGCCACTTCAAGGCCTCAATTGGGGCAAAAACAGGTTTTCTATTGAGATCTTGTCCTCCTCAGTGTAAAATTGCTGCCCCCCCACCCCCATGGGGCAGTGTGAAATTCACACTCCAGCGCCTGTTCCGGTATACTGAGGGAGAATTTAGCATGGCCAGTACATCTAACCAGCACGGACTATGCGAGGAAATCAGAGCACCCGGAGGAAATCCATGCAGACACTGGGAGATAATGCAGACTCTGCACAGACAATGTTCGAACCTGGATCTCTAGCACTGTGCGGCAGCAATGCTAACCACTGTGCCACCATGCCATCCTAAATTTGGAAACGTCAGAGACTTACGGGAACCAGGCGGCTAGATTGTGCCGTCACAGGTTGATGTACTCTTACATGCATGATAAAATAAAACTTACTGTGTGCCACACAGCCCAATACCTCTGACACTGAAATGGCTTGACATAGAACCATCTATGTAAATTATAGATGCTGCAGGCACTTAAAGATCTTTTAATGACAAGTCTGCTTGTACCAAGTTGTCTGCGTTGCAAGTTGATTCTATATATTTGAATCCAGGGATTAGTCAATATCTCATTCAGCTCCAAGGCTGGTGACATTATCAAATCCAATCTCAAGAAATATATTGTCACCGCACCCCACTCCAACAAATAGGTCTGCTCTTGCTCTACTTGATCTATCTAGGATAGTATCCTTTGTGAAATAAACACTGCCCTTAAGTAAAACAAAGTCACCCCCCAGCCTTTACCCTCATTCAAATGTATTTCTTATCTCAAATCAAACTGATAATCCAACTCCAACCTTCAGTTGAACTCTAGCCTTCAAGGCACTTCTAACCCTCAGTCCAACTCTAATTAACTCTTTCTGCAAAGCTAATCTTACGCTTTACCCTAATTAGCTCAATTCTGAATGTCAATCCAACTGTAACCCTAATCCCCTTTCTAACGAGGGATGGCACTATTGCTAGCCAGTTATATTCAGCAACACAGGCAGCAATAAGGCAGAGGGTTTAGGGGAAACAAAGTGGGAAATTTGTCTACGAAGATTAGTGAAGACAGGGAAGAATCTGATAAGATAATAAAGTGAATGTAATGATTTTAATGGTAAATCTCTGAACGCAACTACATGACATTTAAATCAGAGGCAGCACAAATGAGGGGAAATTCTCTTGTGAAATGATAAAAGGCAGTTTTAGAGACGTTTTGTGAAAATCAACAGTTGAAGCTGTTGGATAATTTTTGTGCTGCAGCTTTCCGAGCATTATGTTCACAAACTGAAGTATAATCCAAGAAAAAAAGTGATAGGGATGTAGGTTCATTTCAGAGTGACTCCATGTTGAGAGCATTGAATTTCCTATTCAAATCCTTAATGAGATCAGAATGAGAATTCCTGACCAATTTAACATGTGTTTTTTTGTTTGTTAACAGTTTATTACTAACAAAATGTGCAAATTGGTATTGTAATTTGGAGAGCGCATTCCTGCGAGAACGGGTATTCAGGAATTGATTAAAGACTGGAGACGTTTTTGTCTTTACTGTCAAGGTGGTGCACTATTGGAACCTGCTACCCATCGTTTAGGGACCCACCAGATTTATATTGATTCTGCAGAATGAATATCGGCTGGATTCTATAGTAGGTGTGTGAGCTGTTATTACCTAGGCAGTGAAGACAGAAACATTACCAAATGTGATTCAGCATTAGATAATTTGTGAGCCTGGAGGGCAATACACACATTAATCCTGATGTCATGAGATTATTTATTTATCAGGTTAGGCAAACAACAATCAGGGAGATGTATACTTATCCCTTCCCTCCCCTGCCTAAAGAGGTGATGCTCACTCCATCGCAGTTTCCTAGATGATTGGCAACTTCCAATATCAGTCTCAAGAAGCTATTATTTATGCAGAAGCTCTGAAAATGAAAGCTAATTCATTCTCTCCTCTGCACCCTCACTCAAGAGATTTGTGGCTAAATCTGGTGGCCTATTACTGCCCCACTAAGAACAGCACAGGCAGCAGCTAGCACTTCTGTCAAGTGGCCAACACCATAAGTTTGCCAATCTGCTCCATTTTACCCAGGTTGGGAGCTGCACGTTGCTCGCTAGTGAGAAATGTGCAGTACAACATCTCCGGAGCCCCTCCAGTACAGGGTGGCAGTGTTGGGGGAAATGAGGCCACAATCTTTACGGCACTAGTTGAAAGTGTGTAAGACAACTGGATGACGGGGTAGGGTGGGCGAGGGTAAGGGGAGGAGTGGCTGTCAGATGGCCAAGGGGAATGGTTAGCTGGAGGGGGCTGGTTTTTTGGTCAGGGTTCGGGTGGAGGGTGTTTGGGGTTGGGTGGTTTGCAAGGGTTTTGGAGTGTAGTCAGAAGATGGGAGGGACTTGGATGGTAGTCAGGAGGTTAGTTGGGGAGGTGGAGGGTAGTCAGGGAAGTTGAGAGGGTAGTTGGAAGGGAAGCCAGTGGATAGTCAGGTGTTGAGATGCCATTTGGGTAGTCAGGAAGTGACGGGTATAAGGGATAATCAGAGGGTCAGGAGGAGGGGATGGCTTGTGGGGTCAGGGGTTGGTCAGTACCATAGTTACCTAAGGGTTAGAATGTTTAATGTTTTAACTTTTCCTGGCTAATTATCCTGGAACCAACCACAGTCTCTAATTGGATGGTTCTCGATGCAGGACAATTGCTCATTGGAAAATTAAGTTTCCTATACAGCCCTGATAGAAATTTATAAAATTATGAGAGGTATAGATAAAGTGATCAGTTTTTCCCAGGGCAGAAATGACAATTACAAGTGGGCACAAGTTCAAGATAAGGGGGGAAAGATTCAGTGGAGATGCGCCAGGAAAGCTTTTTACACAGAGGTTGATGGAGACCTGAATCACTACCAAGCCAGGTGGTTGAGGCAGTTATGTTAGCCACACTTGAGACTTATCTTGAACGGGAAATAGAGGAATATAACCAGTTGGTCTAGATAGGACAACACGATTGGCGTATGCTTGGAGGGACGAAGGGCCTGTTCCTGCGTGCTGTGCTGTTCTTTGTTATTTGTTGTGAGAGTCGGGTCGGCGGCGGGGAGGGGGTCCTCTGTTGTATCTTCTTGGATTCCTCTGGGATACAACCCTTCGGGGAATGGAAGTTCTGGGCCAATATGTTCTGTGTAGTTTAGTATGCTAAGCTCATAGAACCATCATGGGAACATGATTTGACAAGTGGTTTAAGAATGAAGCAAACATTTGTGGAGATCAATTTACAGCAATTTCCCTGTAAGGTGATGCCCTAATAAATGGAAGTTTGAGAAATCATCTGACAGGACACAGGACTGATGTAAAAATGGAAAATGGCATGCTTGCATTTTCATGTTATTTTGGAAGGTCTGCCATTATGTGTGTGTTTTCTTTAAATGCAAAATCACATAACATTTGACCAGTTTTTTTTTGGTGTTTCGCTAGAAAATGTTGGATGAATGCCAGGATAGAAGAAATTGTCAGCTTCTCGTTAATGGTCGAATATTTGGTACAGACCCTTGTCCTGGAACCAGTAAATACCTCATCGTATGGTACAAATGCCGCCCAAGTAAGTAGCTCATCGAAGCTTTATTTAAATTTGAATGATGAGAAACATTTTAGTGCTATTAATGGTTTTGAATATTTAACCTATAGTATGACTAAAGCAATAACTATAAGGAAAATAAAAGCAGAAATGTCATTCTTCTGTCTGTTTCTTTTCATTCATTCGTGGGACATGGGCCAGTATTTACTGCCCATCCCTAGTTGCTCTATGAAGGTGGTGGTGAGCTGCCTTCTTGAAATGCTACAGCCCATATGCTGTGGGTTGACACACATAGCATTAGGGAGAGAGACTTTGTAGTGATTGATACAACTGAGTGGCCATTTCAGAGGGCAGTTGAGAGTCAACCACTTTGCTGTGGCTCTCGAGTCACAGACCAGGTAAGGGCGACAGATTTCCTTCCCTAAAGGACATTGGTGAACCAGATGGGTTTTTTCTGGCAGTCAATTCAAAATTACATTCTATTGTCAATTACATTCTTCATTCTATACAGTGCTTTAAAAATAGCTACAGTTAAAATGGAGTTCCACTGTCAAATAGAAATTTATTATCAAATAAATCGGTTGGACTAAAACCTGGTGTTGTCAGACGTTTTACTGTAAATAGAAATTAAGCCAGGTAATGCGATTTAGAAATAAAGCAACTAGAAATCTTTGTTCTTGACAATATTCAAATATATATTGCTTAAAACCATGGCTATCTGATCTAATGGTCCCCATTGTTTATGACACATTTGCTCAGAAATTACAGAAATTACTTCTGAGTGTCAAGACGTTGTAGTCTTACATTCCTATCAATTTCTGATTCTCGATGCTCTTCTTGTTTCTGTTTTCAGTTGGGTTCAACTAGAAAAATAGTGTATTTTCTGCTGTACCAACGGGCTTGGCTAATAACTGCCATTTTCAAATGTAAGAAGTTGAAACAAAGGACAGTGCTGCATCGAGAGACCTATTGACAAACATTTAGGAGTTACAAATGCGACTTTTGAACAGCTAGCTCATGCACTTGTTTGAATTGCAACTGATGCTATGAATCTGTCCTGCAACGAAGAACTATTTCCAAGCCTGACAAAGGAACTGGGATAGTCATCCTCAACAAGTATGACTACATTGACAAAATACATGCTGTTCTTAATGAAGGCTCCAAATTTGTTATCATTGGACCATTGGACATGTCACCAACATGACAGCACAGTCCTGCTTGAAAGCAAATTACAAAACATTTCTTAGGCTTGTGTAAGAGTAATGAGTTATCTTGTGAAGTATATACCAGGATTTATCCTCATGGCTCACTATGCCCACAAATGTCTGGGTTGCCCAAGGCACATAAATGTGATGCCCTATTATACCCCAAGTTATCAACACACATAAATTGGCCAAATGGTGAGCTGCTACAACTAGTTGAACAAAGTTGGATCACAGACAGGAAGTGAGTTGTGGCACCTACATCAGAAATCCCCTTCTGACTTCCCTTAACTCCCCTTAAGTCCTGTAACCTCAGAACCTCTCTCACAACAACTCCCCTTTCGCTGGCCTATTTTCCAAAATCCTGATCAACCACCACCACCTCCCCACTCCCTTGGTGACTCTCCAGGTGTTCCCTACCCTGAAACCACTGTCACTTACCCTACTGTCCTCCAGTTCCAGTGCCAGGCAGCTCACTGCAGTGGCTGCCTCTTCTAGCCACTGCAACGCTGTGCCTGAAGGGGCAGGAGAGCTGCTAATCTGATTCATTGGCTGATTCCCAAGGCTGGACTTCTTCCCAATCAACATTCATTAGAGTCTAATATGGCATCAGGGCTGTTGAGGTCGGGAATGATGTGTTTCCTGCTGACTGTTCAGA
This sequence comes from Carcharhinus amblyrhynchos, assembly GCF_965287045.1. Taxonomy (NCBI): domain Eukaryota; kingdom Metazoa; phylum Chordata; class Chondrichthyes; order Carcharhiniformes; family Carcharhinidae; genus Carcharhinus; species Carcharhinus amblyrhynchos. The sequence goes on from NC_137330.1 coordinate 58,857,591, forward strand.
TTGTGGGAGGGGCCGAGCCCCTGCCATCCTGAAAATTCAGACCTAAGAATATTTACAGTGACTGTATATATAGATGTACAAAGAGAATGACCTGGAATTTTGCAGTTAGTGGTGAATTAACTGTATTGGTTATTTATTGCAGTTATTCATGCCCACAGTCTTCCTATAGACTGTTGCATTAGAGCTTGCAGCGAAAAGAAATCCATTTCTACACAACTTCCTTCACAAACCATCTAGAACCTGTGTGAAAAGAATGAGCAACTGTGTATCTTCCAAATCAGATTGAAAAATATTTATTGAAGCATGCGGAATCTGAGCTTGAAACTTGCAGAATCTGAGCTAGAAACTTGGAGCAGATCATTAAATTTCAAATTGTGTACAGAAATTAAAATAAGAAGGGAAGGAAAGATGAGAGATATGAAAGGATCAAAGGTTTTTTTTTAAAAACACCTCTTTCATATCTCCAACAATAATTAAAATGTGAAGGAATGAAAGTGCACGGTTGTAAAGATTAATGTCAGTGTCAGAAGGTTGTTTGTCAACATTTCAGATTTATACCATTAAAATGTATTTACACTAGATTAACTTTTTTGGCACATTTAATGGTTATATATCACTGCATTCAATGCAGATCCATGTATTTCACTGTCGGATTTCATAGTGAGATACCAATTCAGTGGAATTTGTGGAGGTGCAGTGCAACTTGGTACCTAGGGAGATCAACAGGGTAAATACGTGAGGTTGCAGGGGCAGGGCATGGGTGGGATTGTTGTCTGTACAGGATCAATAGGCCAAATGGCCTTCTTTTTGTTGGGTTTCTACGATTCTATGGTTTCTATGATTCTATTTTTTACAGCTCTTCATGTAGCTGGTGGACTGATACCTTGTTGCTCAACATCTGATTGCAATGCAGCAGTAAGTGTGGTATATACATCTGCATAACAATTGGTTCCTAACTCTTTATAAATAATGTAACAATGTAACACCCATTAATGGGCTTTTAACAGTAGTTCAGAAGATTTTAAAATGATAGGATTCCCCATTAATTGATTGACTCCCGTCTTGGCAGCCACAGAGTCCATTTCATATGAACATGCCGTAAGAACTAGGAGCAGGAGTGGATAATTCAGCCCCTCGAGCCTGCTCCATCATTCAATATGTTCATGGCTGATCTCATCTCGGCCTCTTCTCCATTTTCCTGCCCACTTCCCATGACCTTTCATCCCACTACTATTTACAAGCCTATCTATCTCTTCCTTAAATTTGTTTAGTGTTCTGACATCCACTGCACTCTGGGGTACAGAGTTCTACAGATTCACGACCCTTTGAGTGAAGTAATTCCTGTTCATTTTTGTTTTAAATCTGCCAATCCCTTAGCCTAAAACTATGACTCTCATTCTATAATGTCCAATAAGGGGAGACATTCGATTTACGCCTATACCCTATCAATTCCATTCAGCATCCTATATACCTCAAGTAGATCTAACTGACTGCCATGTCACTGTAGGGTAGCCAGCACTCCTGCACAGATACAGCCAGCGTGATGACGTAGCACATTAAGGCATGACTGTGCACATGTACTGAGCTCGTAGACGTTGCTGTTGCTGCCCTGCCTATGTATGTTCCCCGCTGAGATGAGTGCACTGTGAGCCAGCAGGGGAATTGATGCTTGCAGAAAGCAGGTGTACAGCATGAGGCCATGATCCTAGGATGGAGGGTATGAATCTGTTAACATGTCCATCAGGAGAGAGAGAGAGGACCCCAGCCACTACTGACCAGAGAGTGGAACCCAAGACAGCTGCTTGCCTGGCGTGTGTGCATGTGGGTGTATATCTGTCTATCATTTGTTCATTTATGTGCATTGAAGAAACCATACCCTCTTGCTAGTGTCTGGGATTTTACATTTTTATACTGCCCTGATGGGCTCTCCAATTGCATCACACCACCAGGACTCACTGACATCTCCAGGAGTATGCCCAGCCAGAGTTGGTATCCCTGTTTAAAACCAAATTGATGTGGATGCTGGAATCTGAAATCAAAAACATTTTCCTGTTCCTGGTTAACAGTAAAATTATTGTTGTGAGTTATTGGAATGATGATAGAAGAAATATATGTATTGCAGATATAATTATTTGGGCCTTTCTTTGATTTAAGTTAGAAACTGGAAGCAGGAGTAGGTCATTTGGCCCTTCGAGCCGGCTCCACCATTCATTTTGATCACAGCTGATCATGGAATTCAGTATCCTGATCCCCCCTTGATCCCTTTAGCCCCAAGAGCTATATCTAATTTCTCCTTGAAATCAGACAATGTTTTTGCCTCAACTACATTCGATGGTAGTGAATTCCATATATTCATCACCCTCTGGGTGAAGAAATTTTGCCTCACCGCAGTTCTAACAGGTTTACCCCCTATGCTTAAGCTATGACCCCTCGGTCTGGACTCTCCCACCATTGGGAGCATTCTTTCTGAATTTCTCCATTTAGCCCTGTTCGAATTTTGTAAGTTTCTTTGAGATTCCCTCTTACTCTTCTAAACTCCAGTGAATATAATCCTTAACTGACTAATCTGTCCTCATATCACAGATCAGCTATCCCAGGAATCAGACTGGTAAACATTTGCTGTACTCCCTCTATAGCGAGGACATCCTTCCTCAGATAAGGACATCAAAACTGCACACAATACTCCAGGTGTGGCCTCGCCAACACCCTATACAATTGCAGCATAACATCCATACCCCAATACTCAAAACCTCTTGCTATGAAGGCCAACATACCATTTGCCTTCTTTGCTGTCTGCTGTACCTGTGCGCTTACTTTCAGCAACTGATGCCCGAGGACTCCAAGGTCTTGTTAAATATCCACCTCTCTCAATTTACACCCATGCAAGTAATGGTCTATCTTCCTATTATTGCTACCAAGGTGGATAACCTCACATTTATCCACATTACACTGCATCTGCCATGCAAATGCCCACACACTCAGCCTGTCCAAATCATGCCGAAACATCTGCATCCTCCTCACAGCTCATCCTCCCATCCAACTTTGTATCGTCTGGAAATTTAGAGATAATACATTCAGCTCCCTCTTCCAAATCATTAATATATAAAGTGAACAGTTGGGGTCCTAGCACAGATCCCTGTGAGACCCCACTAGTCACTGACTGCCAATCAGAAAAAGACCCCTTTATGCCAACTCTTTGCTTCCTACCTGCTAACCAGCTTTATATCCATCTCAAGACAGTACTTGTAATCCTATGTGTTTTAACTTTACATGAGTAGCCTGTTGTGTGAGACCATAGTGCGGCATGGTGACACAGTGGTTAACACTGCTGTTTCACAGTGCCATGGACCCGGGTTTGATTCCTGGCTTGGGTCATTGTCTGTGTGGAGTCTGTGCATTCTCCCCATGTCTGCATGGATTTCGTCTGAGTGCTCTGGTTTCCTCCCACAATCCAAAAGATGTGCTGATTAGGTGCATTGGCTATGCTAAATTCTCCCTCAGTGTACCCAAACAGGTGCCGGAGTGTGATGACCAGAGGATTTTCGCAATAACTTTGTTGCAGTATTAATGTAAGCTGACTTGTGACACTAACAAATAAATAAAATCTTGTCGAAAGCCTTCTGAAAGTCTAATAAACCAAATCCACTGGTTCTCCTTGGTCAATTCTACTAGATACATCCTCAAAAAATTCCAATAGATTCATCAAGCATAATTTCCCTTTTGTGAATCCATGCTGATTATACCATTGCCTTCCAAATGCTGAGTTATAAAATCCTTAATAATAGACTGTAGCAATTTCCCCAGTACCGACGTTAGACTCACTGGTCTATAGCTTCCTGTTTTCTCTCTACCTCCCTTCTTGAATAGTGGGCTTACATTAGCTACCCTCCAATTTGTAGGAACCAGGCCAGAGTCCAAAGAATTTTGGAAAATAACCAACAATGGATCAACTATTTCCATTTCTGTTACTCTGGGATGAAGATTATCAGGACCTAGGGATTTATCCACCTTCAATCCCATCAATTTCCCCAAAAGCATTTCTCTATGAATGCTGATTTCCTTCAGCTTCTCACTAAAACATGTTTCTCTCAGCACTTCTGGTACATTATTCATGTCCTCCTTTGAAGACTGTAGCAAATTACAAACTTAATTCTTTGTTTCTGACTGTTAGGGGTCTACATTTGTTTTTATAAATCTTTTTCTCTTTACATAGCTAGAGAAACTTTTACAGTCGGTTTTTATGTTCCCCACTAGCTTTATTTTCCTACTATATTTTTCCCTTCTTAATCAATCCCTTGGTCCTTCTTTGCTGAATTTTAAACTGCTACCAATCCTCAGACCTATTGCTAATTTGCATGCTTCTTCCTTGAATCTGATACTGTCCTCTAATTTCCCTTGTAAGCCATGGTTTGGCCACAATTCCCTTACCACTCTTGTGCCAAACAGGAATAAACAACTTCAGGAGTTCATTCTCTAAATGCCTGCCATTGCCTGTCCACTGACTTTCCTTTCAGTAATGTTTCCCAGTCCATCATGGCCCAATTCATGCCTCTTATAATCATAGTTACCTTTACTGAGATTCAGGACCCTGATCTCAGAATCAACTACATGACTAATCACCTTAATAAAGAATTTTCCCATATTATGTCTACTAGTTCCCAAAGATTGTCTCACAACTAGATTGCCAACTAATCCTTTCTCCTTGCACAACACCCAGTCCAAGATGGCCTGCTCCCTTATTGGTTCCTCAATGTATTGCTCCAGAAAACCATCCCATATGGATTCCAGAAATTATTCCTCTATTGCACTGTGACTAATTTGACTGTCCCAATTTATATGAAGATTAAAATCACCCATAATCACAGATGTTCTTTTAACACATATATCTCTGATTCCCTGTCTAAATGCCTTTCCCAACGCTGCCACCATAGATTGATGGTGTGTATACCACCCTTACCAACGTTTTTTGCCCCTTGTTGTTTCTTAACTCAATCCATACAGATTCCCCGTCATTAATATCATATCAATATTATCTTTAATCAACAATGCAACTCCACCACCTTTTCCTTTCCATCTGTCCTTCCTAAACACCAAATAGCCCTCAATGTTTATCCCCCAGCCCTGCTCACCTTGGAGCCACGTCTTCGTAATACCACCATATCATACCCCTTTACATCTATCTGTTCAATTAATACATCCATTTTGTTTTGAATTAGGAGGAGAGGTAATAAGCCGTGGAAAACGAAGGAGGTGAAGGAAAGTGTTAAATTAAAAGCGGATGCGTTTAGAGTAGCTAAGAGTAGTGGGCGAGAAGAGGATTGGGAGAGGTTTAAATGTCAACAAAGATTGACAAAGAAGTTGATAAAGAAGGGTAGGAGAAACTATGAAGCTGGGCTAGAGCTTAATATAAAAAAGGATAGCAAGAGTTTTTATAAATATATAAAAAGGAAGAGGCTGGCTAGGGTGAATGTTGGACCCTTGGAGGATGAGAGGAGGGACTTAGTGGTAGGGGATGGGGAAATGGCTGAGGTCTTGAATAACTTTTTTATTTCGGTCTTCACGGAGGAAGACGTGAATAATTTGCTGGGTGTTAGCGATGGAAAGGTGGTAGGACTGGAGGGTCTCAATGACATTATTGTTACTAGAGAGGCGGTGCTCGACAGACTGGAGGGGCTGATTGTGGACAAGTCCCCAGGACCGGATGGAATGCATCTGAGGGTTCTGAAAGAAATGGCGGAGGTGATAGTGGGTGCCTTGGTGGTTATTTTCCAAACGTCGCTGGATTCCGGGGAAGTGCTGGAAGATTGGAAAACGGCTAATGTTACGCCGTTGTTTAAGAAGGGTGCCAGGCAAAAGGCAGGGAATTATAGGCCGGTTGGTTTAACGTCTATTGTAGGTAAAATGTTAGAATCCGTCATCAAGGAGGAAATAGCGAGGCATCTTGAGGGGAATTGCTTGATAGAGCAGACGCAGCACGGTTTCGTTAAGGGGAAGTCGTGTCTGACAAATTTATTGGAGTTCTATGAGGATGTGTCTAGGGCGGTGGATAGAGGAGAGCTGGTGGATGTGGTGTTTCTTGATTTTCAGAAGGCGTTTGACAAGGTACCTCACAAGAGGTTATTGCAGAAGGTAAGGGGGCATGGAGTTGGGGGTAGGGTGTTAGCGTGGATAGAGGGTTGGTTGTCAAATAGGAGGCAGAGAGTGGGGGTTAATGGGTGCTATTCAGATTGGCGGATGGTGACTAGTGGAGTGCCCCAGGGGTCGGTGCTGGGGCCTCAGCTATTTACCATTTATATAGATGATCTGGAGGAGGGAACCGAGTGTATGGTGTCGAAATTTGCTGATGACACCAAGATTGGTGGAACGGCAAATTACGCGGAGGGTGTGGAGAGTCTGCAGAAGGATCTGGATAGGCTGGGCGAATGGGCCAGGAACTGGCAAATGGAATTTAATGTTGGCAAGGGCAAGGTGGTCGACTTTGGTAGGAATAATGGTAGGAAGGACTATTACTTACGTGGCGAAAAACTGCAGCAGGCGACAGTGCAGAGGGACCTCGGTGTCCTTGTGCATGAGTCGCAAAAACCCAGCCTGCAGGTGCAGCAGGTGGTCAGGAAGGCTAATAGAATGCTGGCCTTTATAGCGAGGGGGATTGAATATAAAAGTAGGGAGGTCTTGCTGCGGCTGTATGGGGCATTGGTGAGGCCGCAGCTGGAGTACTTGGTCGCCGTACTTATGCAAGGATATTTTGGCCTTGGAGGGAGTGCAGAGGAGGTTTACTAGGCTGATTCCGGAGTTGAGGGGGTTGAGCTATGAGGAGAGGCTGAATAAACTAGGCTTGTACTCGTTAGAGTTTAGAAGAATGAGGGGAGATCTCATTGAGACATATAAGATGATGAATGGGATGGATAGGATAGAGGTGGAGAGACTCTTCCCGCTCAGAAAGGACAGTAGGACTAGGGGGCACAGCCTCAAGATAAAGGGGGGGCGGTTTAGAACAGAGTTGAGGAGGAACTTCTTCACTCAAAGGGTGGTGAATCTCTGGAATTCTCTGCCCGTTGAGGTGGTGGAGGCTGCCTCGCTAAATATTTTTAAGACGCGGGTTGATGGGTTTTTGATAAGCGAGGGGATTAAGGGTTATGGGGAGAGGGCGGGAATGTGGAACTGAGCCATGACAGATCAGCCATGATCTTATTGAATGGCGGGGCAGGCTCAAAGGGCTAGATGGCCTACTCCTGCTCCTATTTCTTATGTTCTTATGTTCTTATGAATGCTCTGAGGATTCAGGTACAAAACCTTAAAGTTGGCACTTTTGACATTTAGTTTCCCTTTTCTACTATTTTTCACTTGGTCCTTATCTGACTCTGGCCCTTGACTTCTCTGCCTATCACTTTCCTTATTTTCTTTACTGTCTTTTCCTATTGTTTTTAATTCCCCTGCTCTGAATTCTTGTAAAGGTTCCCAATCCCCTGCCACATTAGTTTAAACCCACTACAACCACTCTCGCAAGTACTGTCCCAAGGACATCAGTCCTGATCCTGTCTTGGTGTAACGCGCCCAGTTTGTACAGATCCCACCTCCCTCAAAACCAGTCTCAATGCCTTGGGAATCTGAAATCATCCCTCACACCATCTTTTCAGCCACATATTCATCCTATATATCCTGCTGTTTCTACTCTGACTAGCATGTGGCACAGATCCTAAGCTCACTGCCTTTGAGGTCTTACTTTTCATCTTGCTTCCTAGCACCATATATTCTGCTCTTAGGACCTCGTCCTTTTTTTTTTAACCTATGTTATTTGTACCAATGTTTAGCACAACTACTGGCTGTTTGCCCTCCCCCTTCAGAATGTCTTGCAGCTGCTCCCAGACATCCTTGACCCTAGCACAAGGGAGGCAACATACCATCCTGGAATCGCGTTTGTGGTCACAGAAATGCCTATGTATTCCCCTTACAACTGAATCCCCTGTAACTATTGCATTCCCACTCTTTTTACTCCTCCCCTCTGCAGCAGGATTTGGCTGATGCTGTTTTTCCTTGAAAAGTCATTCCCCTCAACAGTATCCAAAACGGCATATCTGTTTTGCAGGGAAATAGCCACAGGAGATTCCTGCACTGCTTGCCTTGCTCTTTTGCTCTGCCTGGTAGTTACCCATTCCCTTCCTGTCTGTGGAGTCTGAGTCTATGGTGTGATTTGATTTATTATTGTCACTTGTATTGGGATACAGTGAAAAGTATTGTTTCTTGCATGCTATACAAGCAAAGCATACCATACATAGAGTACATAGAGGAGAAGAAAAATCGAGGGTGCAGAATATAGTGTTACAGTCACAGAGTGTAGAGAAAGATCAGCTTAATATATGATAGTTCCATTCAAAAGTGTGATGGCAGCAGGGAAGTTTTTGAGTCAGTTGGGACATGATTTCAGACTTTTGTATCTTAAAGAGAAATAATTTATTAATCTCAAGGTAATGCTAGTAGAAATTAATAAATCGGTTTAGCAGTCAACAACCTCTTGTGGTTCATGTCCTTCCAAAAGGAAAAAAACAAAGCATCTAACTTTGATGCTATTTGTTTTCAGGAGATAAATGCTTCCTTTGTTACTTGGCAAAACTGTCAGTACTAATGGCATCAGTGGAATATGCATTTCTCATATCAGGTCTCATTGTCAGAGTTGCAGGTAGTATTGGCATGAGTTGCTATCTGGTTACCAGCCATTTACTGAAACAATATCTTCTCTCAGACAAAACCCAGTTTGTTAACATTAACACTATAAGGAACACCAAATATAAGCATGAATAAATGACCTCTGCAGTTTATCGTTTCAAGATAAATGTAACACTTATGTGCAGGGATGAATTAATGAAACCAACTTAATTTCTTTAAACCTGATTTATGTTCAGCATTTTTTTTAAAACAGTTAAACATTGCCATTGGGTCAGACTTCATGGATGAGGCTGAGCTGAGATGAAGTGTATGTTGTAGAAACTGTAGAATGGTTATTTATGTTGGTTAGGTTTTGCTTCCTTTCATAAATAAAATAATCTACTGTTTTTCGATAAATAGTGCTCCTGTTTTCACATTTAGCCTGGGCTGAAAAGTCACTAACATTATTCTGTTTCGTCAGGTTGAAATTTAAAAAAAAATTTCCTTCACCTCTTTTAGATTTGCCAATCATATGGATTATTCTTAGGTCAAACTAGCTAGTTGCTTTCCTTCAACTCTCACTCGATGCCACTGTTTAACCTGCTTATTTTATTAGAGATGTAACTTCAGGAAGTTTCCACATCCAGACTCCGCTATCCAAGTGTCAAATTGTAAACTACCTGCAGAATACAGCATTTTTGTCAGCATATTACATCTTTGATTAGCTGAGACCAAGTATACATAATTTCAGTTTATCTCCTGTATAAACACACTTACCTCTGGAAGGCATTTTAATTTTGGTTTATCCTTGATCCTGCTGCTAGTTAGTGGATAATTCCTTTCATCGCTAGTATGACTACAATTAAATTCAGCCACTCATGTCTCTATCACAAGGAGCTTCCATTCTGGTTCTATTGGAGCACGTGGCCTTTGTAATGTGCTTGTGGCACTGTTTCATTACAGAAGCTAATGGCCTTTGAGGCAGCTTTTTGTATTGATGAGAGGGCTGCACAGGGAGACAAGCTTTTGTACCAAGACACTCTTTGCAAGGCAGGTGGGTAAATACAATTTTAGAATGGAAGGGTGGAGGTCATCACCTTTGACCTCAGGGGAAGCAGAACTGCATTATTCTAAAAAACCTTTCAGACTGCATACACTTCTCTACCTTTTGAATATTTGGCATTCCCAATCTGTTAAAATCCATTTATAACAACAGACCATCATTCTTCCCAGTGTTTGCTTTAGTGTATTTGGCGAAAGCGTGACTGAAGCAAAAGAATAGAAAAACAAAAGCATATAAGCACACATTGCAAAACAGGAATTATAGATTTTCAACAAAGAAAGGTTAAAGAGAAATCCATTGTAACTTCTGACTGTAGTCAAAGGCTCTTGCCATTTTTTTAAAGCAGTCTGAAGATTCTACTCTACTGATATTACAGGCACTTTGAAACCAGCTTCTGTTTTATAGCAATGCAAAGCAGCAAATGGCTTATATTAATGGCTTCATATTGCTGCCTGGTTGACAAATTGGAGCTAAACACGTGTGCTTGTATCTTTGCGCACAGCCCTGTTTATAATGCTAGTTGTATTTTAATGTCAGCCAACTCCAGTCAATTCTTTGCTCACATTTAAAAGTTTAAAAAAATGTAGCAAAAGAGGTTGGACCACTTAGGAATGTTTTGAAGTTCACATCACAGAGCTTTCGTTATTTGTTCCTGGTGCAGTAGGTGGTCTCATCCTCCTGCCAGGATTTGATATAAAAGCAGATTAGCAATTTACTGTTGCTTCTACACCAATTGGATGTGAATTCTTAATGGGACAGCAGATGGCCACTCACAAAGCCGCACAGTAAACTTTTAATTGGTTTCTTTCTTTGGTGCGTTGAGTAGGAGTGGGAGTGGTCCCCCTTCAAGGGCCTCTTTAAAAGGATCTAGCTCGCTGTTCATGGACCCCAACTGATTTAAGCCCAGGAGACAGCTCAGTTCCCACTCTCTCAGAACTGGGGTACCATTCTAATGAGGCCCAGTCTTCAAACTGGCCAGGCAAACTCCACAACTTCCCTACCTGAAAATGGCCTCACCATGTCTCTTAGCAATCCTGCTGGGAAGTTGTGTGGACTCTGAAAGAGTTATCCAGTTATGCAATAACCACCACTGTGGATAAGTTGACATCTAGTTAGGTAAATGGGAAGCAGCTAAGGAAGCTGCGATTCATAGAATCATAGAAGCCCAATAGTACAGAGGGAGGTCATTTGGCCCATCGAATCTGCACTTAACACAATCCCTCCCAAACCCTATTCCCGTAACCCCTCATATTTATCTTGATAGCCCCCCCTGACACCAGGATCAATTTAGCATGGCCAATCAACCTAACCTGCACATCTTTGGACCTTGGGAGGAAACCAGAGCACTCGGAGGAAACCCACACAGACACGGGGAGCAAGTGCAAACTCCATACAGACAGTGACCCAAGCCGGGAATTGAACCTGTGCCCCTGGAGCTGTGAGGCAGCAATGCTAACCACTGTGCTACTGTGCTGCCCTTCACTGGCTGCTTTTTTCACGATAGTGTGTGGTAGTCCAGTGAAGGATTGCTATTGCATAAAAGAAATGTTGCTTGCATTCATGGACTGAATGATTACTGACGTACCGTGGGCAGTTTGTTTAGAATATTTTGGTTACACAGGGATCACAGAGGTGAAAGCTTGATTGTCCATGTTGCTTGATGTTTTAAGATGGAATGCTGTAGATAGGAGGGGGATATAAACATGCAGCTCGGGGCTGGCATTTGTTGGTTCAGCACAGCAAAGTCAATTACCACAGCACAAGTTGTGTGCCTCACACATGTGATGAAACTTGAGTGCTGGGGCAATTTCAAATGTGGGTCACTCAGGGCAATGTTCCTGCTGAGCTCTGCATGTGCACAGCCACATAACAACAGCGCAGGCCTTGTCCTGTGTGCACGACCATCTAAAATTATTTAAATGTATTTTAAGTAAATAAATTAATAAAGTCATTTTAAGTCTATTTATGGCTGTGCACCTTAATAACATTTTACAGGGAAAATTGCTGTTAGATCAGCTCAGGATCCTGTAGAAGTGTGAGGGGGCAACTGATGAGTCAGGTGATGTTGGGGTTATTAACAATCAAAGAGGCTTAGATGATTCAAGCCACAGGCTGTTAACGCGCAAATAAGTGCGGCGTGCAGGAATGGGACGGCCGTAGTTATGGGGGATTTCAATCTGCATATTGATTGGTCGACCCATGTTGGACGTGGGGGGCTCGAGGAAGAGTTCTTGGAATGCTGCCGGGATAGTTTCCTCGAACAGTGTGTGTTGGAGCCGACGAGGGAGCGAGCTATCTTGGATCTGGTGCTATGTAATGAAGCAGGTAGAATTAGGGACCTTATGGTGAAGGATCCTCTTGGGGAGAGTGATCATTGTATGGTGGAGTTTCTGGTGCAGATGGAGGAGGAGAAAGTGGGTTCCCGGACACGCGTCCTTTGTTTGAATAGAGGGAAATACGGTAGGATGAGAGAAGAATTGGCGAATGTGGACTGGGAGAGCGCGTTGGAGGGAGGGTCTATTGAGGAGCAGTGGAGGATCTTTAAGGAGATCTTTCTTGGTGCTCAACGGAAATTTATTCCGATGGTCAAAAAGGATAGTAGGAGGAGAGGTAATAAGCTGTGGATAACAAAGGAGGTGAAGGAAAGTGTTAAACTAAAAGCGGAGGAATTTAGAGTAGCTAAGAGTAGTGGGCGAGAAGAGGATTGGGAGAGGTTTAAATGTCAACAAAGATTGACAAAGAAGTTGATAAGGAAGGGTAGGAGAAACTATGAAGCTGGGCTAGCGCTTAATATAAAAAAGGATAGCAAGAGTTTTTATAAATATATAAAAAGGAAGAGGCTGGCTAGGGTGAATGTTGGTCCTTTAGAGGATGAGAAAGGGGACCTAGTGGTAGGGGATGGGGATATGGCTAAGGTATTGAATAACTTTTTTGTTTCTGTCTTCACGGAGGAAGACGTGAATAATTTGCCGGGTGTTAGCGATGGAAAGGTGGTAGGACTGGAGGGTCTTAATGACATTACTGTTACTAGAAAGGCGGTGCTCGACAGACTGGAGGGGCTGATTGTGGACAAGTCCCCAGGACCGGATGGAATGCATCCGAGGGTTCTGAAAGAAATGGCGGAGGTGATAGTGGATGCCTTGGTGGTTATTTTCCAAACGTCGCTGGATTCCGGGGAAGTGCCGGACGATTGGAAAACGGCTAATGTTACGCCGTTGTTTAAGAAGGGTGCCAGACAAAAGGCGGGGAATTATAGGCCGGTTAGTTTAACGTCTGTGGTAGGTAAAATGTTAGAATCTGTCATTAAGGAGGAAATTGCGAGGCATCTTGAAGGGAATTGCTTGATAGAGCAGACGCAGCATGGTTTCATTAAAGGGAAGTCGTGTCTGACAAATTTACTGGAGTTCTATGAGGATGTGTCTAGGGCGGTGGATAGAGGAGAGCCGGTGGATGTGGTCTGTCTAGATTTTCAGAAGGCGTTTGACAAAGTGCCTCACAAGAGGTTATTGCAGAAGGTCGAGGGACATGGAGTTGGGGGTAGGGTGTTAGCGTGGATAGAGGATTGGTTGTCAAATAGGAGGCAGAGAGTGGGGGTCAACGGGTGCTATTCGGATTGGCGGATGGTGACTAGTGGAGTGCCCCAGGGATCGGTGCTGGGGCCTCAGCTTTTTACCATTTATATAGATGATCTGGAGGAGGGAACCGAGTGTAGAGTGTCGAAATTTGCTGATGACACCAAGATTGGGGGAACAGCAAATTGTGCAGAGGGTGTGGAGAGTCTACAGAAGGATCTAGATAGGCTGGGCGAATGGGCCAGGAACTGGCAAATGGAATTTAATGTTGGCAAGTGTGAGGTGGTCCACTTTGGTAGGAAAAATGGTAGGAAGGACTATTACTTACGAGGCGAAAAACTGCAGCAGGCGACGGTGCAGAGGGACCTCGGGGTCCTTGTGCATGAGTCGCAAAAACCCAGCTTGCAGGTGCAGCAGGTGGTCAGGAAGGCGAATGGGATGCTGGCCTTCATAGCGAGGGGGATTGAATATAAGAAATAGGAGCAGGAGTAGGCCATCTAGCCCTTCGAGCCTGCCCCGCCATTCAATAAGATCATGGCTGATCTGTTGTGGCTCAGTTCCACTTTCCCGCCCTCTCCCCATAACCCTTAATCCCCTCTCTTATCAAGAACCCATCAACCCGCTTCTTAAAAATATTTAGCGAGGCAGCCTCCACCACTTCAACGGGCAGAGAATTCCAGAGATTCACCACCCTGTGAGTGAAGAAGTTCCTCCTCAACTCCGTTCTAAACCGCCTCCCCTTTATCTTGAGGCTGTGCCCCCTAGTCCTACTGTCTTTTTTGAGCGGGAAGAGTCTCTCCACCTCTATCCTATCCATCCCATTCATCATCTTATACGTCTCAATGAGATCTCCCCTCATTCTTCTAAACTCTAACGAGTACAAGCCTAGTTTATTCAGCCTCTCCTCATAGCTCAATCCCCTCAACTCCGGTATCAGCCTAGTAAACCTCCTCTGCACTCCCTCCAGGGCCAAAATATCCTTGCGCAGGTGCGGCGCCCAAAACTGCACACAGTACTCCAGCTGCGGCCTCACCAATGCCCTATACAGCTGCAGCAAGACCTCCCTACTTTTATATTCAATCCCCCTCGCTATGAAGGCCAGCATCCCATTTGCCTTCCTGACCACCTGCTGCACCTGCAAGCTGGGTTTTTGCGACTCATGCACAAGGACCCCGAGGTCCCTCTGCACCGTCGCCTGCTGCAGTTTTTCGCCACGTAAGTAATAGTCCTTCCTACCATTCTTCCTACCAAAGTGGACCACCTCACACTTGCCAACATTAAATTCCATTTGCCATTTCCTGGCCCATTCGCCCAGCCTATCTAGATCCTTCTGCAGACTCTCCACACCCTCCGCACAATTTGCCTTTCCCCCAATCTTGGTGTCATCAGCAAATTTCGACACCCTGCACTCGGTTCCCTCCTCCAGATCATCTATATAAATGGTAAATAGCTGAGGCCCCAGCACCGACCCCTGGGGCACCCCACTAGTCACCAACCGCCAATCCGAATAGCACCCATTGACCCCCACTCTCTGCCTCCTATTTGACAACCAATCCTCTATCCACGCTAACACCCTACCCCCAACTCCATGTCCCCTGACCTTCTGCAATAACCTCTTGTGAGGTACCTTGTCAAACGCCTTCTGAAAATCCAGAAAGACCACATCCACCGGCTCTCCTCTATCCACTGCCCTAGACACATCCTCATAGAACTCCAGTAAATTTGTCAGACACGACTTTCCTTTAATGAAACCGTGTTGCGTCCGCCCTATCAAGCAATTCCCTTCAAGATGCCTCGCAATTTCCTCCTTAATGACGGATTCTAACATTTTACCTACCACAGACGTTAAACTAACCGGCCTATAATTCCCCGCCTTTTGCCTGGCACCCTTCTTAAACAACGGCGTAACATTAGCCGTTTTCCAATCTTCCGGCACTTCCCCGGAATCCAGCGACGTCTGGAAAATAACCATCAAGGCATCCACTATAACCTCCGCCATTTCTTTCAGAACCCTCGGATGCATTCCATCCGGTCCTGGGGACTTGTCCACAATCAGCCCCCTCCAGTCTGTCGAGCACCACCTCTCTAGTAACAGTAATGTCATTAAGACCCTCCATTCCTACCACCTTTCCATCTCTAACACCCGGCAAATTATTCACGTCCTCCTCCGTGAAGACAGAAACAAAAAAGTTATTCAAGACCTTAGCCATATCCCCATCCCCTACCACTAGCTCCCCTTTCTCATCCTCTAAAGGACCAACGTTCACCCTAGCCAGCCTCTTCCTTTTAATATATTTATAAAAACTCTTGCTATCCTTTTTTATATTAAGTGCTAGCCCAGCCTCATAGCTTCTCCTACCCTCCTTTATCAACTTCTTTGTCAATCTTTGTTGACATTTAAACCTTTCCCAATCCTCTTCTCGCCCACTGCTCTTAGCTACTCTAAATTCCTCCGCTTTTAATTTAACACTTTCCTTCACCTCCTTCGTTATCCACGGCTTATTACCTCTCCTCCTACTATCCTTTTTGACCATCGGAATAAATTTCTGCTGAGCACCGAGAAAGATCTCCTTAAAGATCCTCCACTGCTCCTCAGCAGACCTACCTTCCAACGCACTCCCCCAGTCCACATTTGCCAATTCTTCTCTCATCCTACCGTATTTCCCTCTATTCAAACAAAGGACGCGTGTCCGGGAACCCACTTTCTCCTCCTCCATCTGCACCAGAAACTCCACCATACAATGATCACTCTCTCCAAGAGGATCCTTCACCGCAAGGTCCCTAATTCTACCCGCCTCATTACATAGCACCAGATCCAAGATAGCTCGCTCCCTCGTCGGCTCCAACACACACTGTTCAAGGAAATTATCCCGGCAGCATTCCAAGAACTCCTCCTCGAGCCCACCTCGTCCAACATGGGTCGACCAATCAATATGCAGATTGAAATCTCCCATAACTACTGCCGTCCCATTCCTGCACGCCGCACTTATTTGCGTGTTAACAGCCCGCCCCACCTCCAGATCATTATTCGGGGGCCTATAGATGACACCCACCAGCGTCTTCCTCCCTTTGCTGTTCCTAATCTCCACCCACAACGATTCCACGTTCTGCTCTTTGGCTCCGATATCATCCCTTGCTACCACCTTGATACTATCCTTAATCAGCAGAGCTACGCCACCCCCTCTTTCCTCCTGCCTATCCTTCCTAAACACTTGATAGCCCTGTACATTCATCTCCCAGTCCCTGTCACCTTGCAGCCACGTCTCTGTAATGGCCACCAGATCGTATCCATTTGTGTCGATCTGCGCCACCAGCTCATCCACTTTATTCCGAATGCTTCGTGCATTCAGATAAAGCGCTTTCATCCCAGCCTTCACCTGGACCCTATTTGCCGTAACGCCACCAATTGGGACATCCTCGGCCTCTTCCCTTACCTGTACCCTATCCTTAACTTTAGACCTCGTAGCGTCACCTACCCTCACACCCTCCCCCCACCTAATTAGTTTAAAGCCCTGTCTACAGTCCTCTTTACTCGATTCGCCAACACTCTGGTCCCAGCACGATTCAGACCAACCCCATCCCGCCCGAACAAGTCCCACCTACCCCAATACTGGTGCCAAAGCCCCATAAATTCAAACCCATTCCTCCCACACCAATCCCTGAGCCACCCATTCACTTCCTTTATCCTGTCAACCCTACGCCCGTCTGCACTCAGTTCAGGCAGTAGCCCAGAGACGACCACCTTGTCGGTTCTACTTTTTAATTCCATTCCCAGCTTCTCATACTCCCTCCCCAGATCCTCAGTCCGCACTTTGCCTACGTCGCCGGCACCCACATGTACTACAACGACCGGGTTCTCACCCTCCCACTCCAGGTTCCTCTGCAGCCCAGCTGCAACATCCTGTACCCGAGCACCAGGCAGACAACACACCCTTCTGTGCACTTTGTCATTGTGACAAAGGACAGTGTCAATACTCTTCACCCCACTATCTCCAATCACTACTACGTTCCTTTTCCCCTTCTCTTTGCCTATGTCCTGCTGCATCACTGTACCGTGTGCAGTTTGCTCACCAACCTCACCTGCCTCGTCCTCTTCCAGACTGGAAGCAAGAACCTCAAACCTGTTATGCAGATTAAGAGGCTGAGGCCTCCGCTCCTCACCCCCCTTCCTCCTCCTCCCAGCAGCCCCCTTTTGTCCCTGACCCTTAGATTTAGCCAGTCTAGGGGCACCCTCTCTCCCCCTGATGAGCCTAGGGAGGTCTTGCTGCAGCTGTATAAGGCATTGGTGAGGCCGCAACTGGAGTACTGTGTGCATTTTTGGGCGCCGCACCTGCGCAAAGATATTTTGGCCTTGGAGGGAGTGCAGAGGAGGTTTACTAGGCTGATACCGGAGTTGAGGGGGTTGAGCTATGAGGAGAGGCTGAATAAACTGGGCTTGTACTCGTTAGAGTTTAGAAGAATGAGGGGAGATCTCATTGAGACGTATAAGATGATGAATGGGATGGATAGGATAGAGGTGGAAAGACTCTTCCCACTCAAAAAAGACAGTAGGACTAGGGGGCACAGCCTCAAGATAAAAGGGGGGGCGGTTTAGAACGGAGTTGAGGAGGAACTTCTTCACTCAAAGGGTGGTGAATCTCTGGAATTCTCTGCCCGTTGAAGTGGTGGAGGCTGCCTCGCTAAATATTTTTAAGACGCGGGTTGATGGGTTTTTGATAGGAGAGGGGATTAAGGGTTATGGGGAGAGGGCGGGAAAGTGGAACTGAGCAGCGACAGATCAGCCATGATCTTATTGAATGGCGGGGCAGGCTCGAAGGGCTGGATGGCCTACTCCTGCTCCTATTTCTTATGTTCTTATGTTCTTATAAATATACTTAACATTTAATAGTTAGGTGCTAATGTAATGTTCCTTCCTCCAATTCCTTTCTGTTGAAGATGATAAAATATCCTCAAGTTCAACAGCTAAGGACAACCAAGGGAACGTGATAATTTAATCAGTCTTGATTAATCACGAACTTTAGCATTTAATATGATGGTTGAAATAAGTTTAATTTTCAGTTTCCAGAAACAGGGTAAAATGTGGAATTCTGATTTGGTTGGCTAAAAGGAGAACTTAACAAGTCATTTTACATAATTACAGATGAATACAAGAGTAAAGTGGCTTGTGAAGATGACAAACTACGACTGAACTGTAAACGAAGTATGGTGATAGCCATCTACTCTGCCATCTTTGGCAGATCACAAGAGGGAAGCTTGGAATGTCCTTTCCAGAACGTTGGAGCTCCAGCAATAGGTAAGTATGATGTATTGTCAAAGCTAAGAATTGACCAAATACAAATATATCAATGAGAATTGTTTAAGCAATTGGTATATACAGGCAAAATGGAAGGAGTGTTGCTTTTTTAACTCCAACTGTATATTCTTGTATTCATTCCAATGAATAAACTATTAAAATGTACTTTTTTCATTAGTGGAATGTGAATTCAGTTCTCCTGATTATTCAGCAAGTAGCGAAGCTTCATAGATTGGGAAGGTGCAGTTCGCAGATCTCAGCTGAATGTCTAATAGAGCTCAGTGATCGAAAGTTAGCAAGGGAAAAATTGGCCATGTATCTTTTCCAGTTCATTAACCAGTGAAGATCTGCTGGATGTGCACATGTATGGATATTGGGTGAGGACAACCCCAGGCTCAGCTGCAAACTAAGGCTAGAAAGGTAAGACAGCTTTCGAGAGAAATAGAGACGAGGATAACTGATACATCGTGCTTTCATATTGGGACAGGTGGAAATGTCATGCCAAGGATGGTTAACTTATCTAGAACATTTAAAGCAAACGTTAAGGTTAGCTATGTGTTGTGGAGTTTTGCTCAATTTAACTACTTGTCAATAATTTCACAAATATTTATTCTCTTTCTATCTTACTGAGCTTTTTCTTGTAATTTTTTAGAAGTCTTTTTAAATTCCTACAGCTCTTTTCTGCCAAGGTCCAATCTGCCTGTATGTTTAATCAAGGTCTTCATTTCTTCACTCCTTCATTGCATATTCAGTGTTACCTTGCACACTTCCTCTGTTTTGACTCTCCCTTCAAAGTTGTAGATGACAGCTGATCTTTCAAGCGTAAAACTGGAATAAGTTTGAGAGAGGAGTGTGATGCTGTGAGGAAGCCAGAGAGGAAGGTAAAGAGAGCTCAGGAAATAATACCAGAGGCTGTGTAGTCAAAAGTAGAAGAACGTTAGAGGTTGGGTAAACGGGAAAATAAGACTATGGATAGAAAGTGGGGCAGGGGGAAAGTAGAATAGTCAATAAGTGGTGGGAGGTGAAGTGGGGTTAGAATAGACAAAGAAGCATTAGAGCTGGAAAAAATAGGGAAGATAGACAACGGGTAGGATTATTCACACCAGGTTGGAAGGTTGCTGGATATTGGTTGAGGCGTGCGACTGCAAGTTGGGGTTAGAAACCAGGGAGTGAGAAGGGAGGCAGGACTGTGTGTGGCTGGGTTGGGGGGGGGGGGGGGGGGGGTGTGTGGGGAGGTGCAGGGTTGTAGCTGACCTTCGAGGATGAGAAAAGTGAGCAACAATGGAGGAAGGAAATAATATTACCTTATTTTCTGTAAAGTGCTATAATAAATGTGCTTTCCATAGTTGGATTGCTGTTTTTAAAAAATTTAAGTATGATGTATAGATAAATGCAGAGCATATTGTGTAATATTTATTGACATTGTATAATACATGGATTATAATACATAGATTTAAAAATACATGTAAAATGTTACAACATTTCAAAAGTACATGCAGTTCAACAAATAAAGCAGCTCAGGTTATCGTACGGTGATCAGAGTGGTGGGTAGTTGGGTTTCTAGTAGGTTATGACTGCAGTGGCTAAATGATAATTGGAACAGTGGTAGAAAGGCCAGGAAAGTTAGGTTTAATGTCAAAAAGTGGAAAGGATCCAGAACCACTTTGAACAGCTGAACATGAGCAAATTTTAATTCTTATGTCCAATTAGCAATACCAGTATGGCTGACTCATGGAAGGGTGATGCTTTGATGGTTGAACTGCTCCACAGTGACATCTAGCGGACAGAGCCTGCAGCTATATAATATATACCAAGCTGTTTTTAACCATAAACTCTCACTATGAAAATGTCAGCTCTTGTGTGACAGCAGGGATAAACGAGTATGCGTGAGACAACCATATCTTTAGCACTGAAGGTAACTATTACAGTGCCACCTAGAGGTATAGCAGGAACTGCAGACACTGGTGATGGGATTTTTGATATGACCATTATTGATGAGTTTTCAATGAGTCAAATAACGAAGGATGCAGCAACAGCCTATTGTTTGTGCAGCATGTGCCCCCGTATCAAATTTTAGAATAGCACAATTTGTTATTTTGATTAATTTTCCAAAGTTACTGGGCGCAATCTTCCTAAAAGTGTCATAAAAGTCTGAAAACTGTTTTTCAACGAGCTACCCCAGCCAATCTTCCGACGCTCTCAATTTTTTTGGCAGTTGGGAGATTTGCGCTAGTGGGGGGAGCAGACCTTAAACTGGCCAAGGAAGCCAGATGTAGAGCTCTTGAGCGCCATTGCAGAGGTGCCCCGATCTCCAAGTGCACCGGGAGATTTGCTGCCACCACTCGTTCCCCACATGGACATTACCCCACACCTCCCCAACTTCAGTGCAGTATTAACTCCCCCCATGGCAACACAGGTCGCTGGCATCAGGACATTGGCAGCCTCCTGATAAGTTCCTTTCATGACTCCCTCTGTGGCCCAACCTCTCCGCAGCCCCCTCACACACACTCCCTTTGCTTTTCACGCCTCCTGCACCCCCCCCTCCTTTGCCAATCGCACCTCTGCAGAATATCCCCTGCCGATTGCCCTCACCACCCTAGAGAGTTCCCCCCAACCCCCCATGCCGATCACTGCTTCTGCAGACCTCCCCATGATATCTGCTCCCCTAACCCCTCCAATCCCTTCTCGACTGATCGACCAGTGCAGCAGGCTAGAAAGATCGTGACCAATGTTTACTTATCAGATTATATCAAGATGTTTTTGAAGCAAATTATTAGTTTGTATCACTCATAGCTTATTGCAGCTTATTATTTAATGTTAAACTGATTGGTACTAATCTTATTTCAATGTTCATAGTGAACAATGAAAGATGCCAGTAAACAATCAAACCTTTGTTAACCTTTTCATTACAGAATAATGGAAATTGCTGTAAACTAACTGACTGAACATTCCTGGGCCACATACACAATTATAAGTTTATAAGTACGATTAAATTCATTTTCATTTTTACTGATTTGAACTGATGGATTTGCATATCATTCCGTGAACATTGCATTAATTCAAGCGTTAGAAAGTATCTTTAATTATCATGGGAGGGGTAGGCTTTGACAAGGTATTAAATCATACTTTTTTTAACAGTAGACTGATTATTTCACAACAGAAATAAAATTACCCTGGTTTACATGATCTCTTTAAATACAGAAAAGCAACAAATGAACACATATTTCCTGTTGCAATGTAAGCAGGCTTCAACATCTGTGATATTCAGTTACAGCTTTACAACTTCTACTGCAGTTCTGTTGCACAGCTGCCTTGTCTGAAAGAATAATATTTTTTCAGCCGAATTACTTCTATTTGTGTTAATCAAATCCCAGTGTTTGTTAACCAAAATGAATTTTTACAACGAACACAAACTATTGTTCCTAACACAAATGATAAAAAGAAATCAGGAATGGAGTAAACAGATATCCACAAAATGCAAACAATGTTGAACTATTTTAAAACATAAAGTAGCCTTGTCTGAAAATACACCTTCAATTTTAATACTATCCAGTTGAAAATTCGTATTAGCATACTTCTTAAGTACTTAGATAACTTCAGGTTTGATAATCTAGTGTTGCTATTTTCAGGAGTGAAATGTAATGTCATAACTTAGCACAGCTCCTTCTCTTTCTGCAATTAAAATGACTGGTACAATCTGTTGTGAAGACCAAGCATGTTCATGAACTCAACTAAAAGAAATGCACTCACTTCACTGCAGATATGTGGGAACTAGATGGATTATTATGTACAATGTTATGGTGAGCTGTGATGCTTCCCCTGGTACATTGCCAAGAACCTAACGAATAATAGGAAACAGTGATGTCTCTGTGTATGGTATTAGAAATAGTTTTCTTGGGCATAGCTTAAAGCAGTTTTATTTTCACTCTTAGCTGTTTCACAGAGAAAGATAATAATGACTCAGATTTGTGTAAGAAGTCTCCTTCACATTAGACCTGAGGTCATGAAAGCAGTATTGTATATTGTTTAAAAAAAATGATGTTGGAGTAACTGGACCTGATCATTTGCTCAAAATGTGAAAGACTCTTGTAATTAATCATTTCTACAGAAAAAAAAGCTACTAACGGCTCTTTCACTGGTGAAAGTAAGAGAGCTGACTCTGAGATAGAACTGAAAGAACATGCTTTTAGTGCAAACCACTACAGCTGGTTGGAGGTTATCATGAGCTGAAACTTTCAGGTTAAAGAGTTATGCAACGAGATCAGGATCCCGGTGATATTCAATGGAATTGTCCAACTCCAGCATTTCAATTTGATTGTCCTTAGTGGAAATCTGCTACTGCTTGCAGCAGAACATAATCGCATTAGAAGCTTCTAAAACTGCAACAGACCCGAAAGAATATTGGCCCACTTGTTTTTATATATAATGATCAAGGCCCATTGTGCTTCTAAAACTGAAGAGTAGACAAGAAAATAAAATAAGAAACTGTGGCTTGGTGATGTCAAGTTTGGGTTGTAGGAACTTGTGGAATGCAGGAGGGATGGAAAACAAATGTTTGACTGATCTAAAACAGAGCAGAGAATTCCAGTATTTTACAATGAATTAGAGTCTGACTTCAACTGACTCGGGATTGTCTTTGATTTCTGTTGTGGCATTTTGGGCCTCCTTAGTGTGGCTCCTTTCTTCTGCATTCAGGTTTCCATAACACAAATAGGAATGGAAGTGCAATTCAAATTAATTAATGTAATGAAGTAGGATTATGCGGTTGTTTTTTATTGAAAGATACTTGAAATACCCTGGTATCATTACAACAGGTGGACAAGTGAAGCAGCAAAAAGTTATGGGCAGTATTCATTCACACTCCTGATTTGTGCCTTGTAGATGGTGGACAGGTTTTGGGGAGTCAGGAGGTGAGTTACTTGCTGCAGGATTCCTAGCCTCTGATCTGTTCTTGTAGCCACAGTATTAATATGAGTAGTCCAGTTTAGTTTCTCTGGTCAATCCCCCAGAGTGTTGATAGTGTGGCATTCAGGGATGGTAATTCCATTGAATGTCAAGGGCCATGATTAGATTCTGTCTTGTTGGAGATGACTATTGCCTGGCACTTGTGTGGCACGAATGTTACTTGCCACTTGTGAGCCCAAGCCTTGATATTATGCTGGCCTTGCTGCATTTAAACATGGGCTGCTTCAGTATCTGAGGAGTTGTGAATAGTGCTGAACATTGTGCAGTCATAAGTGAACGTCCTGACTTCTGACCTTGTGATAGAAAGAAGGTCATTGATGCAGCAGCGGAAGGTAGTTGGGCCTAGGATACATCCTGAGGAACTCCTGCAGTGATGTGATGGAGCTCAGAGGGAGGGAGAAAGAGGAAAGGGCAAAGGCCAGATGGACAGAGGCAAGATGGTGGTGCATGAGTGTGGCAGATCTTTACTGATGCAAGAAGATGATGCAGGCATCTTGCTGCAGTAAAGGAGACACAGACTTATGTTGCCAATCGCATATATAGACAAAGAATTAGTTATCCTTAAATGTCAGAGACACATTGCCGGAGGAGGTAGACTCTCTAAAGACACATTGATCTCTCTCTATGAGATTCTGGCAGGGTAGTTGGCTTCAAACTGCATGAGTGATCACCCAATGCCAATAGCCAGCAAGATGACTGTTGTGCTGAATTTGTCACCGGGTCCTTTCAGTGACTTTATATAGCTTGCTGCATATCACTGCATTAAGATCTGAAGGACAGGTCATTATGTTTGTTGCATTTTCAGTGGACCACCACAGTCAACTTGAACGAGCCAGAGACTTTGTGGCAATTGCTGCTTTCCCCAGGACTCGGGGAGCAGCAGATTACACTCACACCACCATAAAGGTCCTGCAGGTAGGAAAGGCTCTCAGGTATATGCAAGGTACTTGGGCAGCAGCCACTAATTCTACATTCTTTGGACCTCCCAGGTGCCAGATATGTTTAATAGATCTGTTGCCCTGGATGATTAGCTTCTGGGTGACAAGGGTTACCCTCTGTACAGCTGAAGTATTGAGGGCACTGCCACATTAGAAGACTTTTGATGACTGGCAGGAGGACCTTCTGTCACCATGGCAATTAGTCTGTGCCAATGCTGGAGGGGCGAAGGGCTGCTGCTCATTGTCTGCCACAAGGACTGACTGATTCTCCTGGCCTTCCTGTCGGTTCCCAGGAGCTTAGTGCCCATGCTGCCCCTCCCACTGTTGCTGTGCCTCTAGATGCCTGAGCTCACAGCCAGGCTGATAGTGCACATACCCTGCAGTTTATCCCCCAAGACAGTTATCAGTCTACCTATGAAGGAAGCTTGGTTCTCTGATTGTGGTGCAAGTGAACAGTAAGGACACCCTCACAGTCTGGGCCAGAGTGTGCAGCTCCTTCAAATCTCGGCATGCCTCATACTGGATATACAGCATCTGCTGCCTCGCAAAAACTCCAGAGATTCATCATTTTAAATGGTCTCAGTCTCTGGATCACCCCAGAAACTCCTCCAACTGCCCGAGGTCTGCTTCACCACATTGTCTGGCAGCTGTGAATCTGAAGAACCCTCACCAGATTGTTTAGTTTATTTATTAGTGTCAAAAGTAGGCTGATATTAACATTGCAATGAAGTTACTGTGAAAATTGCCTTGTTGCCACACTCCAGTGCCTGTTCAGGTACACTGAGGCAGAAATTAGCATGCCTAATGCACTAACCAGCACGTCTTTTAGACTGTGGGAGGAAATGGAGCGCCTGGAGGAAACCCACGCAGACACAGGGAGAATGTGCAAACTCCATACAGACAGTGACCCATGTCAGGAATTGAACCTGGATCCCTGGCGCCATGAGGCAGCAGTTCCAAACAACATGGTAGTACAATGTTTGGAACTGCTGCCTCATGTTAATCTCTGCTAAGGTGCCAATATCTGAACTGGTGCTTCATGGGGGAGAGTGTGTGATGCTGGACCTCCCACAGCTTTTCTTCCTCCTTGGAGTCCATTCCTTGAAGTCAGCAGAAGAAGGTTCACTTGCACAGGACACACAGAAGAAAATGCATGCGTTTGTCTTTCATGGGGTGTGAAAGGTCACAGTATTCAACATTAATAGCACTGTATGGATTGCTATATGACATCCTTACAGGCATTAAACCAAACTTTCCTTGAAGTGAGTGTGACCTTGTTGTGATGTTTACTTTCAGGTATTTAAATTTCAGCAAGTCTCCGAGCTGTGTGAGGAATGAGTGCACAATCTCTGCACAATGCTTGGCAGCTAACATGCTATGTACCTTCCACAAGTCTAAGACCCAAACTTCCCCTCCTCACCTTGATTCCACAAGGACACCTTCACAGAGGCATTGGGGCCACAAGTAGCATCACCATGCTGTGTCCCAGACTTCAGAGGTACTCACAATACTCGAGCACCATTGAGCCTTCTATGTACAATAATGCACCGAGTGAAGACTTACCCTTGCGAATCTCAAAAGATAATTGAGTCACTTCCTCAGTTCTGATGCACCACACCAACACTGCTGATTTCTACAGCCACCTCTATCCAGGCAGATCAGGTGATTGAGAGGCCGCCTCTTCCCACTGGCATCAGGACCTCTCACCTGGGCATTCACAGCCCAGAGGATGGCTTGAAGGGAGTCACCATTGAAACACGGGATTTCTTCCCTCTCCCTTCACTCCATACTCTTGGCCATCAGTGGAGGAAAGCATGTTAGGATCAATCACCTGCTGAATATTCAGATCTCAGTAGTATGTAGTTGATCAGAATGCATGCCTCCCGCATTCCCTGCTGGATACATTTCATTCTAAGCCTCTGCAGAATTTTTAACACCATTCAGATTAATAATACTTTAGACAGAAATCAAAACCTTCCTTCCGATTTTGTACAACGGGAACTGTAAGGTGCCAGATGCCCCTTTAAATTGGTGACAATGACTTCCTTCTGGGTCACAGCCTGTACCTTTGGCCAGCAGCCCTCCATCTCCAGTTGGGCTGGGGAACAATAACTCTGTGACTTTGCCGCTGAAGCCGGCAAAGTAGGTGCCCTGTAGTCATCGATTAGGTGACTGCTGTTGTTTTAATGTGCACTACGATGGCAAAGGAGGGGTCAGCAATCCACCCGCTGAAACATGCTGTAATACGCAGCTCAGTGCTTCAGGTTGGTGATCTGAGGAATCAGTTTAATTTATTTTTGTTTAAAAATTTTGCTTAGCCTAAAACACAGAAAAGTTGCAGTCCATGAATGATGATTATAGCAATGACTTATTGCTCCATTATGTGGATGAGTGACCTGTAAAAGGCCATTTTCTGAAAACAGACTATCATCTGGAATTAATACAACATAATTCACCGTGATAGGACTGTGGATTTTGTGGTTCAATACCACCGGCTGTTTTGTCAGTAAACATTACAATCTCATGGTTAACAACTACTACGAAGCAAAGAAAATATACCGTAATTATCGTTTGTTCCAGTAATATTGCTCGAGGGTCCAGGTGCAGTGTAATCCATTTTTATTTATATTTTGGATGTGCATTAGGGTGGGCGAAGTGAGGGGGCGGGTGGATGCAGAGCAAATTCGCCAGCACTGATGCACATGCTTACGCATGTACAATGTTTTCAAGTAATGATTTCCAAGCTTGGTTCTGGTTGCTGTATCATTTTCAATTTCTGTGGATGGGCCATAAGTGTAGAAGTTGGTAAAAGTAATTAATTGGCAGCTAACATGAGTGGCTTGAATTGTACAGTCTGCCAGTGACCAAACAAAGGTGGCAGCCTCTGTTTCTGCTGGCAATATTTATATTGCTACTGAACCAAGAAGTGGATTGCTCCTTAGGTACGTCCAAGAAGCTCTTAGGGAAACAGCATTGATTAAAGCCTTGATTACCTTATTGCAATCCTGCTGAAGTCAGGACTCTTGTGATAGAGATAAGTGGCAAATATTGAGATTACACTGGTGCAATAATAAATCTTTTCACGCAGTAGCTTCTTCCAGGAATTCCTGGGAATCGATGGAATGCCACCAGATAATAAGTTACTTTCAGATATTTATGGAGTCACCAGCTGCGATTCTCTGCACCAAAATTCACATTTAATTTGTTTCCAGAATCATTTCACTGAAAATGGCCATCCTGCACCACAGTTATTTATTTCCCTGAATCTACTCATGTACCTAGTGTTGTTAAGTTATACAGGAGGTAGTTTGCACATGGAATGCTCTACTTAAATCTATTGTTGAAGCAGGGTCCATAACTCCGTTTAAAGGGGATATAGATAGATGGTTGAAAAATAGGAATATTCAAGGCCTTGAGATTGAGCAGTTGAGATTAGAATTGATAAATTATGTGGAGAACACAAAGTTAATGGACTGATAGCAAATGTAGGTACTCGTTTCCTCATCGAAAAAGGCAGAGATTAGCATCAGGTATCATTTCCAGCTTTAGGTCTGATAGTAAGATCAGAGTCATTAAATTCTGACTGGAATATTATTTGTCACAATCAGTGGCAAATGCTAGACAAATGGTTGAAACCATTGGACAACTGGACCAAGAATAAGTTAAATGTTTTGTTGGAAGCTAGTGTTCATTTTCCAAGTGCACAAATGCTCTTTTGTTGCTCAAACCAATGGCTTAGTCTAGTTACAAAGAAAACAGTATTGCTTTCTGAATACAGGATTAAAGTTTCTTAGTTGCACTGCTGAAGTGTATCTGGTTTTCTAGATTTGTTTATTTTGCTCACATTTCTGAAGATACTGTTGAAGAATTAGCTTAAACTCTGTGAAGCCTTGCTATTACTGAGTGAAGAAAGCCAGAATCCATGATTGATTAGATAAGGAAACTTCTTTGATAAATAAGGTGTTATAGATCTCTGGGAAAATTGAAAGATATTCATCTGCACTGGCCACTATAGGAGTACAATTTACTATAAGTGCACACTTTACTGTCTTGTATGTGGTATTTTAAAATTTCTATTAGGAAACTTAAGACTATAAGACATAATTTAGATTAGTGGTTCTACACCCCTGCAATCAAAGGTAATATTCTAGAAGTCATGACAGGCTATAATTCAGTAAATTCAGTGCAGATTGCAGAAGAGGGAGTCTGTGGGCCTCCAAACATAAAGGCTGAAAAGTATAGCATTGGCTACTAACTATACAATGCTTTTATTTGTACCTGAAGTCATTTTACGACATGTCCAAATCCTTTTACAACTGCCTACTCATCCTTTCATGAAAGTAATCAGCTCCTTGAATTTACTGGACAAAGCAAACAGTTTTGATCCTTGTAGCCATTTCTGTATTATTTCAAAATCCCCTCTTTAATATATCTGATTGCTGCTTTCTTCAGCTCTGGTATTGGTACCAATATTCTTTCCTTAGGATGTGTTGCCAGTACTGATGCTACTTCCTTCTGAAGTGGTGTCAACACTCATGTTACCACTTTCAGTTCTGATACCTGCATTGGTGCAATGTTCTGATTTGATTTCAGTTCTGATGCTGCCTCCTTGAGTTATGTCATTGGCACTAGAGTTGCCTCCTTCAAGTCTGATGGTTTTTCCCCATAACATTTATGAAAGAAAGACTTACATTTATATCGCCCCTTTCACAGTCTCTAGACATTCCACACTTCTTTCAAGCCAATGTACTTTTGAGGTATAGTCATTATTTAATGTAGTAACCAGTACAAGAAATACAGCAACCAATTTGTGCACGGCAGGGCTCACAATCAACAATGTGACAATGATGATATATTTCACTGGCGTTGTTTGAAATAAATATTGATCATGCTCCAGGGAGTACCCTCTGCTTTTCGTTAGAATAGAGCTGTGAGACCTTTAACATGCACTTGAGAGGACTGATTTCAGTTTAGTGGTTTATCTGAAGACACCAACTTTGACAGTGAAATGCTCACTGAGTGCTATAGTGTTACCTTCGATTCTGAACAATCTTTTGATTCAGAATTGAAGGTTAAAGTTCACATTGGCCTGGATTTTACTGACAGTTGCTCACAAAGGGTTAACAGCCCTTGAATGGAGACTTCCAGTCATCAGGAGCCAGATTTTCATCCTTGGACCGGAGCTGGGCTAGCTGACCCAGGAGAAAAGTGCAGAGGCAGCTCCAGGAGCTGCTAATTGTGGAGGCAGGCTGTTTAAAAAGTCCCCCTTGGTGCTGTGAGACTTTGTCCCAGTGAAAACAAATCACCAATGTTCTCCAGTCCTCATCACTCACATCATCCTCACCCTCCAAACAGTCTCCATGCCCAATTCATGCTGCCTTTTTCCCCCATCCACACTCTCAGGCTCCTCATGCTTCCTGTGCCAAACTCTGTCCTTCCACCCATCCCCTACGTTCACCAATGCCTCCGATGCCAAGCTCTGCCTTTCCACCCACC
Source organism: Carcharhinus amblyrhynchos (assembly GCF_965287045.1). Classification (NCBI taxonomy): domain Eukaryota; kingdom Metazoa; phylum Chordata; class Chondrichthyes; order Carcharhiniformes; family Carcharhinidae; genus Carcharhinus; species Carcharhinus amblyrhynchos. The sequence continues at coordinate 58,887,561 of NC_137330.1, forward strand.
CCATCCCCTTATGTTACCTATTCCAAGCTGTGGCACTTCCTTGCCAATTGACCCACTGTATACTTTCTAGAACCAGTGAATTGTAGTTCTTTATCACTTTTCCAACTCCTGTGTTGACAGTTCAAGCTCCCTAATTGTTGTGGTCAATTTTATAATGTTTATTTACATTACTTATGTGCATTCAAATGTTCGTAGTTCTATGAAACATCAAAGTGCTTGGATGATTGACACTTGTATTACTTGTCCATACTTGTTTTCAAGTAGAAAGTGATCAAAAGATTACATTTTTTAAAAACTTCCTTTTACACATTCTATTTTACACTGTGGTGTTCATTTGTTCTAGAAAATGTATAGTTGGTCAATGGGCATGGAAATGGCAGGGCTTGGCAAATGGGCATGAGAGGGCATGGGGTGGGTGGAAAAGGAGAGCTTTCCATTTGGGGCATAAAAGCACTTGGAGAGTGGCTGTAAGGACAGAATTTGCTATAGGAGAATGAGGGAACTTAGCAGAAGGGTAGAGTTGGGCACAGAGGCCATGTGGGGCTATATGGAAGGACAGAGTTTAGCATAATGGGCATGTGGGGAACCATTTTTGTACATGCACACTAAGGTTCACACATCCTCTGAAGGGCCATGCATCATGACTCTTGAAAAACCTGGCCGGACTTCATGAAAACTGCGGAGGACTAGCACATGCCTGTCTGTGCTATGGACCTAGCCAGGACAGGAGTGCTGGATGTGCGCTTCTGACAGGAACTAGCTTGCACCCTTTAAAATCACTCCTGAAAGTTAGGCAACCTGGGAATGGGGTCAGGAATCCTGGATTTGAGACCTGCCTGCCATTTTTTATGGACTCCAAAATCAACATGACTCACCACAAATCCAGGCCTGTTTGTTTCAGCATTGTGCCCTCTGCAGGGAATCTGTGGACAGAATAAGAAACAATAAGGTTTGTCAACCAGACTGATGAATCCTCATTGAGATATGCAGGCGTTCAAACCAGAAATAATAAAGTATAAGGGAAATTTAAATTATATAGAGAAATCAGCAATACTAATGGGGTTAAGGAACAAAAAAGAGATAAACAGAAGAAGTTTTTTAAAAAAATTACTTCAATTTTTAAAAATTTACAATATTAATTTTCTTCTGAAGGATTGCAACTTCACATCTGTAAGGTTATTTTTTCAGGGTCAGAGATGCTGTTCAGAAGTAATTATTACTTAACACAGTGTACAAAACTCATCCACTCCTGATTGCGTTACTTTTGTGGCTATCTTTAGCGTGAAGATGGTGCATGAGCTCCAAGTTCATGTCATTATTATGATTTCTAAGCCATGACTATCTGCGAGGACTGTAACAGCGGAGACTGTGGAGGAGCAGGTATCACTAACAGAAAGTTCTGGATTTCTGTGTTTAACTAAATATGCACAGATGCCAAAAGTTGCCTTCAGTTTTACCCTATAATAACAGTGAGCGCTGACAGGCCCACTATTATTACAGAAAGGTATGAGCCATTGTTGAACCTTCTTTCAACTGTGAGCTTAGCCTAGAATCATTATGTTGACAGTGATGGATCTTGCCAATTTTTCCTTCGCATGAGATAAAATGTTCTGTGATGAGAAAATGTCCTGATAAAGAAGCCTTGTAGTCTGTGATCACTTTTTTTCAAACTTGGTAGAATTCTACGCTGAGGATTTTGGCTCATCACCTAAGTTTCTAAAAGAAAACTGAGAATTGGTTCATAATTACATGAAACACTCCCAAAACTGAGAGCGTTGGCTGCTAAATGTTCCGAGTTAAAAAAAAAATCATCTCCAGAAATTGATATTATTAAGTCCAAAACAATGTTCCTGAAGGACTGAAACATTAATACTTCCTGTTGAAGTAAATTTAAAAATGTTCACACACTGTCCGACTATTTGTTATACATTTCCATCTTAGAGCTAATATGCAGTCATGTCTACATATGCACTACATCTGGCAAATAACTTTGATGTTATAGATTAAAATCAGAGCATTACTGAAAAAAGAGACATGCTGTCAAAGCTTTTCATCTTGCATTCACCAGGACTGACATAAAAATGCCAAATTTGTGTCAAATACCACTCATGTTACTAATGCATAGTGTCAGTGTTTGGTCAAAGTCTCCATTTTCTAAAGTAGACTTCAATGTCCTGAGGTGCTTTGGCCTGGAAAGCCAGGGCCAAGTCATCAGCTGATGAGAAAAGCCTTTTTTGTCAATCTTATGAAAAAAATTTGAAGTCCAGAAAGAGCGTGAAAGTGGCACAGTTTCAAATTTGTTTTTTTGGCGAGTCCAAATCTCAAATCTTGTGCTCTTTGTGCATGAAAGAATGCTGAAAATAGTTTCTCGCTGTAGGGGAGGGGGCAGGGCTTAAACTGCAAGAAAGCCAGCAGATAGCAGCAGAAGGTGCCATTGTGCATGTGTGAGTCCCAACTCACAGCAGAGATCTGGCATAGCTTCTGCTACATATAGCCAGCCTTCGTGACAGCAGCTGGGCCAATGGACCCTTGCCCCCCTCCAACCTGGCCAGATTGATCAACTGCCCCACCCCTCCACCAATTGCTGTGCAGAGTGTGCAATGGTTTCTTCTCCGATTGGCCCATCTCTGGTCTGGCCCCAACCCTCAATAGACCTCTTCCCCTCAGGCCCTGCCTCCTTGGCACTGCCTGGTGCCCTGTGGGCAATGCTAGGATACCTGGTGGGCAGTGGCTGGATGCCCCGTGGGCAGTGTCAGGGTATATTTGGTCATAAATCAAATGCTTATAGTTATTTATGTTGGTCAGTTTATTTGCTTTGATGAAGTGAGGGTCATCTGATTTAGGTTTTTTGCATCTTTAGTGGACCTTTCCTTGACATAGCTAGACTTTATGCCTTTTATTCCTGTTTATAATGAGTTGGTACCCAGGAATGTGGACTGAATGGTTGGAGAATGCAGGATGCATTTCTTGCAGGTTGACTTTGTCCAAATTCCTATCAGAATTCCCACGCTTTGTCTATGATAGGCCTTGCTACTCCATTGGGCTTGAGTAGCAGAGCAGGCCAGGAGACATCAATGGGAGGGCCTGTAACTGGATTTGTGACCAGTGTTCGGCTGATCACGAGTCTCCCAGGCCCTCTTTGTAAATGTAATCTGCTTCGTGCTGATTTTCCATATGATTAGGGGGCCTGGAATGATATTCTCCAGGCTCATTGTCCCCACCTACCACCCATCGCAGGGAGAGGATCTGACCAGCGGGGATTAAAGCTTGTCCCCATCAAAGGAGACCAGGCGTGATCACCCCACTGGTGGGGACAGAGGCTATTGAGACCCCCCTGGGAGGTCAGGGGTGGGGATTGCCCCTGGGGATTTTTATTGATTTTCTGTTGAATTTACAGAGGGAGATCTAGGAACCACTGTGTGCACGAGTTTATTCTTTTGTTGGAACAAATGTGCAGTTCTACTTTTCCTATAATACATTTAGGCAGTGTAACTGTGACTCTTATTGATTTTAGAGAGGCAGCTGATACTAAGAAATAGGATTAGTGGCTGGCTGTATAGCCCCATGAGCATGCATCTCCATTCAATACAGCCATTGCTTATCTTCTCTCACAACTCCACTTAGATGCCTGTCATGTTTGATGCAGTGCAATTGGAGCAAATTCTTTAAAAACCTATTCTTTCACAGGATGTAGGCGTCATTGCCTCGGCCAATATTTATTGCCCATCTCTAATTGCCCTTGAGAAGGTGGTGGAGAGCAGCCCTCTTGAACTGCTGCAGTCTATATAATATAGGTATATCCACAGTGTTGTTAGGAAGTCCAAGATTTTTAAACCTTCAACAGTGAAAGAATGATGATATACTTCCAAGTCAGGATGGTGCGTGGCTTGAAGGGAAACTTGTTGGTGGTGGCATTCCCATTCACCTACTGCTCTTGTCCTTTGAAATATTAGAGCTTGTGAGTTTGGAAGATGTTCTTGAAGAAGCCTTGGTGAGTTGCTGTAGTACATCATGTAGATGGTACAAAATGCTGCCACTGTGGAGGAAGTGTATGTTTAAGGTAGTGGATGCCGTGCTCATCAACAGGCTGCCTTGTGCTTGATGGTGTAGAACTCTTTGAGTGTGGTTGGAGCTGCACTCATCCAGGCAAGTGGAGAGTATTCCATATCAGACTTGTATCTTGTAGACAGTGGACATCCTTTGGGGTGTTGGGAGGTGAGTTACCCACTGCAGAATTCCCAGCTTCTTTCCTTTCTATGTTGCCACACTATTTACATGACAAGTTCAGGTCATTGCCTGGCACCTGTGTGACATGAATGGTACTTACCACTTATTTGCCCAAGCCACTATGCACAATTCAGTGAGAATTCCTTTTTTCCAAAAAAAATCAGATGCGGGAGGAAGGGATGGAGGAGTAGGGGTAGTGGTGAGCATTTCAGGTACACAGCTCCTTTCTGTTCTGCTGTTACTGAAAATAAGTGGGGGAAGAGGATATTTGATAGGACAATATCACCAGTTAGAAATTGCCTTACGTTCAAATATCTTATGATCAGTGGAAAGTACATCTGTAGGATCCAGACTAACTTCAAAAGCTAACATTGATGTTGGGCTTCATTGATGATTTTTGAATGGCAGCAATACAATTATCGATATTGTGCGAAACAATTCAGTCTGTGACTGGAATGGTTAGCACTACCAATAGACCAGCAAGATGCTGTTCTTTTCTCCTGTCCAACTGGGAGGCAAAAGCCCAGGAAGCACTAGAAGCACTACTTTAGGGAGGTAACCTTGTCCCCAGGATTTGGTACTGGATCGATGCCAGGCCACATTAGCAGATGCGGCTCTTGCTGTTTCACATTGTGGTGGAGTAGGCAGCTAGGGAATTTCTGAACATAGGTATTCTGTGGGATAGATTAGATGATTTGTATACATAAATCAGTGATGTAGACACATACTCGCTTACAATCTCAAATGTTGCTTTGTACTTGACACTCACAGCATTTCATTTGACTAGCAGGGTCTTCATGCATATTCTCCAGTAAACTATGAGGGAGTTTGAACCCATCCCCAACTGCTGTGGATGTAATGGTGGGAGAGAAGGAAAAACAGCAAGAGAAAAAAAAGTAACGCTTCCCATCAGTGTAAAAATAGTTTGCAATTGTCCACTCTTGTCCTTAATGGCAGTGTGTTTTCCATGCTTTTCCATGTTGGGAATGCTATTTGAATACATTAGAATATCATGAATGCCATTACTAAGGTAGCTGGCCTGTGATTAATTAGACTGGCATGATCCACATCATGATTCACAACCACATATAACCAATGTGCATTTTATTTGCAGGAGAACTTCACTTTACTTGTGCTTTTGAAGTTGGTTTGCTGATCTTGCATTGCATAGCACTCGCAGTTCCTTGGACTCTGAGCTATCTTCATAGGCAACACCACTTTATTTTCAAGGAGGGTTACAGAGACAAGGCCCTATATACCAAATCAGCGGTAAGGTAGGGGTGGCTGCAATGTGATGCAGTGTGAGTGCTCAACTGGGAAACGGTTGGGGGGCGCAATGGGGAGAGATAAGAGAGAAAAGAGAAGGGGCTAGCAGGTAAGGGCTCAATTTGGTATGGGGGGATGGCGTTGCTGAGAGACTGGGGAAAGTTACACTCAGACACATGACTGGGATGGATATGGAAGAGTGAGCTTTGGGCCAGAATTAGAAGAGAGTCTTTTATAGAAGGACATAAGCAAGTTGAAGTCAGAGTGAGAGGATTGAAGGATGAAGAAACACTTGAGATAACATTGCCGAGCCTCCAAAGACAGTCCCTGTCCCAGTACAGGGAGGGAGAGTGCATGTCAATCATGCTCAGCATAGTGTTTGCAGGGTGTGGTCATCTCATGTATGGCAGTCTGGGGGTTTCCTGTCATTGTACTTGGCTGCAGATAGTTACAGTCAGGAGAGGCACCTGGAGCCTATAGATGGGGAACAGGTAGTGTAGAGATAGGCTCAACTGGGAAAGGGTTGGGGTGGGGTTGTTCCAATATGTGACTGTGCGGTAAGTCTCAAGGTAGGGAGGGGTAAGGTTGTCATGGAGCATAGGCATATCCACCTCAAAAAACTCAGGGTTTAATACAGAGGAAATCAACTACAATTACAATGGGATCAAGGATCACAGGGAGAGGACTGAGTGTAAGAGGGAGGAAGGGAAACTTGTACATTATGCTCCTCTAGGATGGATGAAGAGATTTCTACAGTCACACATAGATAATTGAAACTTGGCTGCAAATAAAACCTGAGCTCCACCATCTTGGAACGTCAAGCAATGGATCAGTAGGAAGTGAAACTATGAAAACATGCTTTTGGGGAGGCAGTTTTGGCCTCTGGGCGGAGTGGATCACAGCCCTCAGGTAGGGTGGGGGGGTGTGATTAAAGGTGCACTTAACTGGAACCTGAATTACCAAAGAGGAGGTAAATTTTCCAAAACTGCTTTAAATTTAACTCAGACTCCACTAAGTTAACAATTTCCACTCCAGAGACCATGAGGATGGTCGGACTGGGAAATATGTTGGGTGATACAGGAGGTAATTAATGCATTATAGAAACATGAAATTAAAGTTGTTCCAGGGAGTTTTAATTTGCATTTTAGCCATTTGCAGGATTTGATGAGTTTCGGGAATGGTACTTCTCTTCCTGTCAACAGTCTTGGATGGTAATATCATCTGGAACTCTGCACCTTTCATACAGAGCTAATCATTATTTGCTGAGTAGAGCATAATGTATAAAATGGTAGTGGGGGAGGAAAACAGCAACGTATAAGCCAAATTCCACATCTGAGCTATTGATGCACATCTTATTGACAATCAGTAGGCTGTTGCCGCTCTGTTCTGAAAGACTTTGGAATTCTATTTCTACACCTCTACAAGAGAAGAACTGTCCAGCCAGTGTGATTATTACTATGGAGATGACTGATTTAACAAGACCTAATTTTCAGAGGCCCCGCTGAGGTCTGTTGACATTAACAGTTAGTCAAAACATTTTAAATGATGTGTGATTGATGGCTTTTCACACACTAAAATGTTATCCTTTGAGGCAGACAGGATTCCCACTTACTCTTTGCCCTTTCAACAGTAACGGTTATGATAATGTAAAACTATGGTCTGCTTTGAAAAATAAACCTGCTGTGATTTCAGACGTAGAACAGGGTGCCTGCTGCAGTGCTTGTTAGTTTAGTGGCTGCTGTTTGTTTTTCTTGATGATTTAATATTTCATTTACTGCCACTGATGAATGGCTGAGCTAACAATTGGAGCCCTGCCCCTGTGAAGGTAACCAGCAGTAGTTTTGCTGAAACTAGTTCATAGGTACCCCACAGTGCAGGAAGAGGCCATTTGGCCCATCGACTCTGTACCAACCACAATCCACTCAGGCCCTACCCCCATATCCCTAACATATTTACCCACTATTCTCTCCAGCCTACACATCTCAGTAAACTAATTTTAGCACAGCCAATCAACCTAACCCACGCATCTTTGGACTGTGGGAAGAAACTGGAGCACCTGGAGGAAACCCAGGCAGACACATGGAAAATATGCAAACTTCACACAGACAGTGACCCAAGCTGGGAGTCGAACCCAGGTTCCTGGAGCTGTGAAGCAGCACTGCTAACTGCTGTGCTAACCACTGTGCTACCATGCCACATGGTAGCACAATAGTTAGCACTGCTACTTCACAGCCCCAGGGACCTGGGTTTGATTCCCAGCTTGGGTCACTATCTGTATGGAGTTTGCATGTTCTTCTCGTGTCTGCGTGGGTTTCCTCTGGGTGCTCCGGTTTCCTCCCACAGTCCAAAGATGTGAGGGTTAGATTGATTGGCTGTGCTGAAATTGCTCCTTAGTGTCCTGAGATGCGCAGGTTAGAGGGATTAGCGGGTAAATATGTAGGAAAATGGGGATAGGGCCAGGGTGGAATTGTGGTCGGTACAGATTTGATGGCCAAATAGCCTCTTTCTGCTCTGTAGGGTTTCTATGATTCCAGTTCTGCTCAATAATCTTTTCCCTCAACTTGAGCAATACTGTTTTACCAAATATCAATTTAAAGGGATGCAATTTTCACAATTTGGTACGGAAGACACTTGTTTATTTCTGAAGTTAAAAGAATTCTAACAATCAGTTTGTTTTTGATGGCAATGATATCCAATGTAGTCATTGTATTGTATCTGTGAGAAATTATGTTCAGGAAATTTGTTATTTCTATGCTTCCCCATCCTCTTCTGATCCCTAAAGGTAGTGATATATGTTGAGTTATGGTTTTACAAGTCCTGACAAGTATTTCACCAAATTATAGTAAATAAGAATAAACTTATACATGAAAATTGGTCAGATTCTAGGAGGCATTGCAGCCAAGCTCAATCCTGTCCTCACCTAATGGCAGATTTCTCAGATAGTGAGCAGCAGTCATTTCCCTCTCCAAGGCCAAGAGCAATTGTGGCATCTCCACTGGCTGCCCACTTGGGCTCAGCAATCAAACTTGTAACTTTATGGTCTTATGCCTCCATTCCAAAATAGCAAACAGTGTTCCACCTGCTCAGAATCTTCATTTGCAATTGAAATCTGGTATCAGTTACGTCTTTACATAAGGAGTAAGGGAAATTTGGAAGTCTCTCCCCAAGATGCATGTAGATGCTGGGTGAATTGAAATGTTCAAGGCTGAGATGCATTCATCCTGTTGGTTGAAGCTTTCAAAGGATTTGGAAAAGGTGGGTAAATGGATTTGTGGTAAAGTACACCCAAGATCTAATTGAACAGCAGGACTTGCTCGAAGGACTGAATGGCCTACTTCTGTTCCTATGTTCCCCTGTTCCTTTCATTCTTGGGCTCTTAATTTCAATGGCAGTTCCTGTGAACATAAATAACTTTTTTGCCATTTAATCATGAATAATTTACAAAAGCAGACATTATTCTTCTTTTAGATGGGAAGAAATAATGTCAAAAACTCAGTTTCCATCATGACTTTAAATGGCAAAAAATTCAGCAGTACTTGGCTATTTCAGAAACATTTCAGGCTTAGAAAATTATCTTTTAAGATGTTTCCCAGTACTTTTTTTTATCAGTCTACCTTTTGACTGAAACTGGGCTAAAAATCAGCCCAGTAGTGTATCAAATTGGATAAAAGTAGGAATTTCATCGAGACTCAGACTACACAGTTACAGTTCAATCTGTCATTGATTCCTTTTTGTGCTTTTGTGTGGCTCCCAGCCACTCTTAGGTAGGATATAATTACTGCAGACATTATGAATTAAAGAAGTATTGTTATGAGATTAGAGAGCTTTAGGGCAGCTTTAGTTCTTGGAAGAGGCTGCTGTGAAAATTAGTTTAAATGCTGCCACCTATGTTGCCTGGCAACAAGGATGAATGTACTTTTTGTTTTACTTTGCTCCTTTTGCCACAGGACATACTACTGGTGTTCAGGTTTCTTTATTTAGATTAAGCATAATGGAGATAAAATTGTTAGCAGCAGATCAAGTTAGTGATGTTTAATCTCAGTGCATCATCAATGTGCATTTTCACTGTTTATAAACTTAATCAAGTTACTTGCACTCCTTCCAGTCTGCTCCAATAGTGAGCCTGATCTGCTGCACACTTCTCCCTGGTCTGCTTCACAGTGCTCAGATGGTACCCAGATCACCAACAACTTGTCCTGATCCCTCCATGTCAACGCTATAGTTAAGAACATGAGAACTAGGAGCAGGTGTAGGCCATCTGGCTCCTTGAGCCTGCTCTGCCATTCAGCAAGATCACGGTTGATCTTTTTGTGGACTCAGCTCCACTTACCTGGCCGCTCACCATAACCCTTAATTCCTTTACTGTTCAAAAACATTTAATGAGGTAGCCTCAACTGCTTCACTGGCAGGGAATTCCAAGAGAAAGCCCACCAATGCCTCTACTTTCTGAGGAGACTAAGGAAATTTGGCATGTCCGCTACATCTCTCACCAACTTCTACAGCTGCATCATAGAAAGCATTCTTTCCAATTGAATCACAACCTGGTATGAGTCTTGCTCTTTTCAAGACTACAAAAAACTACAAGGGTTATGATCAAAATCCAGTTCACCACTCAAACTAGCCTCCCATCCACTGACTCTGTCTACACTTCCTGCTGCCTCAGAAAAGCAGCCAGCATAATCAAGGATCCCAGGCACTCCACTTCTACCTTGTTCCATTGGGGAAAAAATTACAGAAGTCTGAAGACATGTACCAACCAACTCAAAAACAGCTTCTTCCCTGCTGCCATCAGATTTTGGAATAGACTTACCTCACATTAAGTTGATCTTTCTCTACAGCCTAGCTATGACTATAACACTACATTCTGCACTCTCTCCTTTCCTTCTCTATGTATGGTATGTTTTGTCTGTTTAGTGTGCAAGAAACAATACTTCATACCGTATACTAATAGACATGACAATAATAAATCACATCAAATAGTAATCCTGAGCTGCTGCATACTCTTCCTAGTCTGCTTCATAGTAATCCTGACTTACTGCACACTACCCGTGGTCTGCTACACAATGAGCCTGACCTGCTACATGTTCCTCCCGGCTGCTTCATAGTGATCCTGAGCTGCCGCACACTCCTCCCAGTCTGCTTCATAGTGATCCTGATCTGTCACACACTCCTCTCGGTCTGTTTTATAGTGATCCTGAGCTGCCACACACTCCTCCCAGTCTGCTTCATAGTGAGTTAGACCTGCTGCACACTCCTTCCATCTCTAAAATGAATTATCTTGTAGGATTCAAGACAATGACCCTGGGATTAAATTTCCCCTTTCTACCAATTGGGCTACCCAGGTTTTGCTAGATTATGATTTGTTTAAAACTTTCCTTGTTTTGAGTTTTAGTAAGGGCTAGAAATCTATGCCACTGGACTGATATTACAGAAACTGAAAGTCCTTGGAATGCTACTGGTTGCTTCTGGCACAATTTGTAAAGGTATTGCGGTGAATTGCTGGGTTTGACAGGGAGTGTTGTGTTGTATTTGGGATTTTGACCATTCTACCAGTGAAAGATTTAGACAAATTTTACATTAAGATATTGACTGAAGGTGTGTTCAAAAAGAGTTAAGACCCAGCTTCTAGCCAGGGATAAAAGAGGGGATAACATTGTACAATAAAGCCAAATGAGACAATCATTGTCCTTTAAACTATATTGGGCAATGGAGGAGGGGTTGGTAACTCATTTCCAATGCTTCCAGTGGATCACTGACACACTTAAATGATGCATGGTTAGTTTGGCTGGATTTCCATCCAACAAGTGCATAGCCAGTTTAAATAATGGACCATTTGAGTAACCCTTGGACAGGGACGAAATATATAGTTGTTGACTTCCTTCATTAGGAGACAATTAAAGAGGTTTCAAGCACATGTTAAGGGTCAGTCATTAATACTCGCTGAGCAAGGAATGAAGCTCAAGACCCTTCTACTTTAAGAGGAGAGTCGGGGGAAAAAGAAATGAGTCTGAAATGACGATCTGCCCTTGCCGTTAAGACAGGATTTAAACAAGCAATTAAAAAGTCCTATCAAATCTGAAGTTATTGGTGGTCAACAGGAAAATTCTTCAAAGGCTTATGCGTAGGGAGATGTTGGTAGTTATTGGAGGCTAGACATCAGAGCTGCAGGAAATCACTGCAGGAATTTCTCATGGAAGTGCCTCCAGCCTATCTTCAGCTATATTAACAAAACTCTTTTCCTGTTTTGAAAGGTTGGGGGTGAGGGTGTTCAATGACGATTGAATGTTAATTCTGCTCAGTTAGAATTCCTTTGATAAAGAAGCTGTGTGCATCATTCTCAGCAGAATCACAATAACACTCAGGCCTGGATAGGGAAGTGGCAGGTTTGTGCCATGAGTGTCACTTTCAAGCAAGAAATCCTAGCCTTTCCTAGCCTTGTTGAGTTTCCTATCATTAACATTTTGGGAGTTACCATTTAATTTGATCTGATTTATTATGTCACATGTTTGGTATACGGCGAAAAGTATTATTTCTTGTGTGCTATGCAGACAAAATTTACCATTCATAGAGTACATAGGGAAAAAGGAAAAGAGAGGGTGCAGAATGTAGTATTACAGTCATAGCTAGGGTGTAGAGAAAGATCAGCATATTAATGTAAGATAGGTCCATTCAAAAGTCTGATGGCAATAGGGAAGAAGCTGTCCTTGAGTCAGTTGGTACGTGATCTGACTTCTGCATGATTATGCTGTCTACTTTTCTGAGGCACTGGGAAATGTAGACAGAGTCAATGTACGGGAGGCTGGTTTGCTTGATAGACTGGACTATGTTCACAACCCTTTGTAGTTTCCTGTGGTCTTGATCAGAACAGGAGCCATACTAAGTGTGAGAGCTAGACAGAGAGAGAGAGAGATAGACAAACAGAGAAAAAACATGCATGGAAAAAGTGATAGAGGTAGACAGACTGAGTGGAGGATAAAGAGACAGAAAGGAATGCGTGGAGGACAAAGTGAGAAAGAGAGAGAACAATGCGAACAGGGTTAGCTCTCACTCCCTCAGGACATGTTGATGTGTGTGCTCGGTTTGGGCCACACATTGAATAGAGTGACCTCATCTGGCTCATTAGTTGAGGGAATTGACAAATCAATTTCAATTGTGTTTAATCTTTTATAAAAGGGAGCTTAATATTATGTCATCTTCTCAAAATTGATGTGCTGCTCAACATCTTTAACCTTGTATACCTGACAAAAGAGAAACCTAGCCCAAACTCACTGTGCATTTTATAAAGGAGTGAAAGCTTAACACTGCAGGAGCTGGAATCTGAAAACAGCAACAGAAAATGCTGGAGAAACTCAGCTGATCTGACAACATCTGTGGAGAGAGAATAGAGCCAAAGTTTCAAGTTGGATTATAAAGAGATCTTTTCTTTAATACATTTTCAGTGATTTCATCTTCTATTCCAGGTACATCTAAAAAGAACATTGATTTGATTTGATCCAATTAACCAGAAGCTTAACTAGACAAACTATATGACTGTAAGAACAAGATGATGCTGGATACTTATTGAAGAGTGGATTATCTCCTGATTACTCGAAGTTTCTCAAGGACCATTTATGAGACTTGGGAGAGTCTGATAGAATTCTCATTATTCGCCTGGATGAGTACAGCTGCAACAACACTTGAGAAACTTAATACCATCAGGGCAAAGCAGTATTCAGTTGACAGTCCTGCCACTGGACTCAGTATCCACCTTCTCCATTCTTGGTGCACTGAGGCCACAGTATAATCTATATGAAACACTACAGCAATTAATCAAGGAATTCTTCAACACCATTAGCCTACCCTGAATTTTGCCACTGAAATAAAAGCAAGTGCAAGATGTCCTAGGAACGCCCAATAGCTCCATTTCCTGCCCCAAGTCACACACCATTCCAGACTTTGCCATATATTCTCAAGGGCAATTAAGGATGGGCAATGAATTCTGCCCTAGTCAGCAACACCTACATCTTATAATGAATTAAAAAAGAACCTCCCTCTCGGTCGTCTCAACTCCAGGACATCACTGCATGACCTCCTTGGGATAGTGTCCTAGGCCTAACCATCTTCAGCTACTTAATCAGTGACTTTCCTTCCATCATAAGGTCAGAAGTGGGGATATGCATCATTCATGACACCTCAGGAACTGAAGCAGCCCATGTTCAAGTGCAACAAGATTGGACAATATTCAGGCTTAGGCTAATGAGTGGAAAGTAACATTTGTGCCATTCAAGTGCCAGGCATTCAACCACATTGCCATCAGTGAATCCCACATGATCAACATCCTGGTGGTTGCCATTGACCAGAAACCTAACTGGATTAGCTGTATAAACACTGGGATGACAAGAGAAGATCAGAGACTAGGAATCCTGTGGTAATAGCTCATCTCCTGACTCACCAAATCCTGTCCACAATATGCAAGTAACAAGTTAGAAATGCATTGGAATCTCTCCACTTGCCTGGATGAGTGCAGTTCCAACAATACTGAAGAAGCTTGTCACCATCCAGGACAAAGCAGCCCACTTGATTGGCACTCCATTCACAAACATTCAATTCCTTCACCGCTGAATCACACGAGTAGCAGCGTGTGCCATCTACAAGATGCACTTCAGGAACTCATCAAGGCTTCTTAGACAGTATCTTCCAAACTCATGTCCAACACCATCTAGAAGGACAAGGGCAGCAGATACGTGGAACAGCACCACCTGGTGGTACACCATCTTGACTCGGAAATACACCATCGTTACTTCATTGTCACTGGGACAAAATCTCAGAATTCCCTCCATAACAACACTATGAGTGTGCCTTCAGCCCATGGACCTCAAGAAGGCAGCTTTCAGTTCAAGAAGGCAGTTCACTGCCACCTTCTTAAGGAGCATTGAAAATTAGGCAATAAATATTGGCCTAGCCAGAAAAGCCCACATCCCTTGAACAAAAAGAAAGTTATCTTGTCAGCACTGCCCATATAAGAACAAAAATAAAAGAAAAAGCCCCTAATGATCTATTGGTAAGTATAAGTCTGATCCAAAGCCAATCTGGTCGTGCATTACTTTATTCAGGATGGATCGTCATTTGCTTTTTGGACCAATTGTATTGTGGATACTCTGAATAGAAATGCTTATCCTGGTCAGATCTCTGAAATCAGTATGTCATTTTGGGTTAATTGACCATTGTTCCCAAGATTGACACAAACAAGGGCAGGGCGACTGATTCGTGCCACTTACTCCTTTAAGGGTCATTAAATTTCTTTCCAGCTTTGTTAAGTCATTATTATCTTTGTTTGATTTCTTGCATTAATCCTGTGGCCAGAAGACACCCACACTTGTACAGACATGAGTGTTGAAAGGAATGACTCTGCAGGTGACTGATTATTGTGAATTCCTTTTTACATAGTGTTTTTAAAGAAAAGGTGGAATCTCACTTAGTTCAGGTTTCCTATGGAACTGTTGGGCAGCAGCTTCATAGAACGTTCATTATAAGCTAAATAAAAGCCAAGTATCTACATGCACAGTAATGAAAGAGAGACTGTTTTGTTTGTTCTCACTTAGAAAGCCAATCCATCATGGCGTTTTCACACGCCCATTCATCAGTAGCATGGATATCAGCACTTATACAAGTTTAGTGTACTATCACCCATGTTGTGACAATAAAAAAGTGTGTCTTTGTTTCGAGATAAAGAAACTTGCATTTTTGATTAATGAAGATCCTGAGTAAGTTAAAGCTATCTATGTCTTTGTCTCTTGTATTATGAAAAGTCATGTTGTACTAGGCTGCTGTGTTTGTTGTCATGGCAATGTTATCATGAATGAAGCATTAGCCTCATGAAGTCTGTAGGTTCTCTTCAAAGTACTTCCTGGAGCCAATGCAGAATGAAATGACCAAAGTTGTCCTTCAGTGAAGTATTGGGAATTAAAATTAAAACCC
The DNA here is from genome assembly GCF_965287045.1 of Carcharhinus amblyrhynchos. NCBI lineage: Eukaryota > Metazoa > Chordata > Chondrichthyes > Carcharhiniformes > Carcharhinidae > Carcharhinus > Carcharhinus amblyrhynchos. The sequence goes on from NC_137330.1 coordinate 58,903,011, forward strand.
CATGCTTTTATGAGGGATGGTACTTTCCTTGTCTTTGCTATGGTTTTGCATGGGATTTTTTTTCAAGTGCTGTTCAATTTCAAGATAAACATCATCTGGAATAGTTGTGGTATTTCAATATAATTTTGATGTAATTCTATACTGATATGATAAAGATTATTGGCTTTAAGATTTCAGGAAGCCTGTAGGATAAAATCATTTAATGCTGGAGGCAGGAACCTTCCTGTTTCCAGTGCAACAAAGCTAGACTTCAGTTTGTCATTTGGATTAATTGACTCACAAGTATTTCTGGCTGCTCAGGATGTAAACAAGTTAAAAATGTTGCGTGATGTACTTTCTATTATATTGTAGTATAACTGACCACAAATGGGAGGTTGTAAGTATTATGAGCTGATCCCAGGGTTTGTGAGGGAGCTGAACATGGACCTTGCCAACAAGTCCTGGTGATAATTCTAGCAGTTTGATGTAACACATTGCTCCCCAGCCAAACCCCTTCACATTTTTCTTTCCCAACCTTGGGAACCTTGTAATCATGTCTCTGTCATAACACTGAGAGGTATTTGTGAAGGCTGCTTCTGGGACATAATTGCTACCTACCAGTCTTCCAATCTCTTTTGTTTAGCTGTGCCACAGCAAACAGTCAGATCCCATTAAAGCACATGCTCTCATTCACCATGTCCCTCCCAAGAACCAGCTCTGATACATTTATCCTGAGGAATTTGGGGATCAAGCTAGAAGGGAAAGCACTGTGTGAGGGTGATGAATTGGTGATGGCAGCAGAGGCAGAGGAGGAACCTGACCCCTGGAGGGTCAGCTTGCACCCTGCCATGGCTGCTGAACCTGGGGATTTGTTTTTAAGATTATTGTGTTAGTGCAAGGACTGGGGACTAGGTAAAGTGTAGGATGTTGACTTAGATGAATGAGTTTACTAAATGCATGCACAAAGCTCAACATGATGTTTTCTTAATATTGAAGTGCATCAAAGAACCTAGGATGTCTGCAGAATCATCTGCAGTGGAATTTCAAAAACAGAGGTCTTTTTGACCATTGGTGGTGCTTCCATGAATTTTCAGACAAAGAGGTCATAAAGGTTTTGAGTTCCAAAGTTGCATGAGTTATCTCCTCCTATTTTAATCAACTTACTGATTGGTTGGTGAGAACCATGAAGCGAACACATTATGATTTAATAGTGCCATGAGGCATATAGTTATGATATTCAGTGGCCATGATGAAGCAGTGCTTAGCAATAGGAGTACAGTTTAAATAGACATGGAAGTCATTGCTGTTTTCAGAATGCAAATAAAACTGGAATGTTTCTCTAGTGATGTTTGATGGTTGCACACTTGCTAGAAAACATACAGTTATCCGCAACCATCTCACAGTTCTGCCAGAGAGGGAACAAAATAAGCTAAGATTGTGAACATGTATTTCACACATAAAAAGAAAACTCTAAGCACTAGCATATGATCTGATTCAGCATTGAAGGGCTAATTTTACAGTGGGCACCTTGTCTGCACATCAGTTGAGTTTGAGTTTTTGGCAGGCTCTCGTTACAATCTGCAAGTATGAGAGTAAAATCTGCTGCTGCAGCCAGCCTGAAAGAACTCTTTGGTCAAGGCCTTTCAGGCTGTTGTCCAAACATAGCAACCAGAAGACTTCGACACTGATCCACTGGCCTAACGCCCATGTTAAGAATAAAAAGCACTTGTTTTTAGGTATGAGTGACTCTCTGATCCTCTGACCAGCCAGGGTCTAAGGATTCAAACATTTATGCAAACATAACGTTGTCTTCAGTGAGTGTTTCTGCAAAGGGCTTCCAGCATGTTTTACATGGCAGCAAGTTGAGAGTTTCCTGAAGGATCGAAGTCAATCTCAGTGAAGGCATATTTTTCAAAGCAGGGAATGATGCATAGGACTGTCAGTGCTGTGGGTAAACATTTGTAAATTAGCAAAGGGTTAAATATTTGTTCTTACCAAATGACCATCCAAACCACTGTGTGGTTCTGCCCCTCATTATTTTATAGACCTCTACGAATCATCCCTAAGCCTCCTATGCTCCAAGGAAAAATGTCCCAGCCTAATAGCATCTCCTTATAACTTAACCCATCAAGTCCCGGTAGCATCCTAGTAAATCTTTTCTGCGCTCTTTCTAGTTTAATAATAACCTTTCTATACCTTCTCTTTTGACTGCATTGTCTATGTGGTCCCTGGGGTATTTCTTCTTCTCATGTCTCCATGATGGCATAGCTTTACAGGAGGAAGTTATGCTGAACATGGTGTACAACAAACAACATCTGTGTACAATTTAGCAAGATTGAATTACAATATTCTCATCAATGAGAATATTAGACCAATAAAGGTCAGCTTCTCCAAATACCCTACCCCTATAGTTGTGATGCTCTCTACCCACTGGGTGCCATTTAATCTGTTGAAGAAGCATAGAACCAGATTAAGAACCCAGATCAATTCAAAGAAAATAAAATTGGAAAATTACTTTTACAATCCTATAATATGATTGAAACTAGGCCAAGAGATCACACTGATTTAGATGACAGGGTGCTTACTTCTTGAATAACATAAGTTGTGGCTCAGCTACAAAGAACACCAGGTCACTCTTGACAATATATAACAGATCAGTGTTTAAGCACATAAACCACCAACTAGGTCTATTGTTCCATTGGCAAAGTAAAACTGCCTGACATCCCACCAAATTGCGCTCAGGCAACTTGTATGAATAATCCCTGGACTACCTTAACCCACCCACCATAACCCACCCAATTAAAATCATTTATCAATGCGAACATAATTTTGTCCCTTTGTTATTCCATAAATTTTGATCAAATCGCTCTGATTTATGCTTCTTTTCATGGTTCTTCTAGCTTAAAATTAAAGTTTATTTATAGTCACAAGTAGGCTTACATTAAGATTGCAATGAAGTTACTGTGAAAATCCCCTAGTTGCCACACTCTGGCACCTGTTCAGGTAAACTGAGAGAGAATTTAGCACAGCTAATGCACGTGACCAGCACTTCTTTTGGACTGTGGGAGGAAACCCATGCAGACACAGGGAGAATGTGCAGAGTCTGCAAGCCAATGATCCAAGCCTGGAATCGAATCCAGCTCCCTGGTGCTGTGAGGCAGCAGTACTAACCGCTGAGCCACTGTGCCACTTTCTAGGCAGCTAAAGTGTAGTAAACTGGGAATCAGTATTGAGCCCATCCATGTACCCCTTTCAAAGTCTCCATTAACCCTATCATATATCTACGTGGTATCTAATCTAGTCGAGAATGGACTTGACTATATGGGAGCTATCCTGAAATTTGTATTTGTGGGTTAAATATTAGTGTGAAAGTTTGTAATGGAGGTATTGGGAGAGATTGAATTGGGTAACATAATCTAGCACTGAAGATTTCAAACTACTAGATACTGGCAGTGCATTACTGTATGTAGATAAACTCATAGATAAATCCTTCCATCATTGGAAATCCTGTCAGCTATAAGAGCACTCTGACAGTCCTTGCTCAAACAAATATGACATTGCTTGTGTCAATAGCATGTTAATTACATGATTAATGTTCAGGATATTCAGGTAGAGGACATTGAGTGATTAAATACATTAAGCACATGAAAGAGCTTATGTCCTTTACAGTGGTGATGTACTTCTGCCACCAGGTGCATGGCCTCAATTATGACCGCCACTCCTCTTTATAGATCTGGGCAGTCTCCTATCTTCCTTTCTTTTACCGTGAACTTATCAAAGTCTGGAACATGGTTGTATTCTGCTGGAGCTCTCTTCCTTCAGGAGTCGCAGCATTTGTCCGAGTGTTGCTGCTCCAAAATCCCCATTACCATCAATTTGGGTTCATTTATGTGGCTGGTGGAAGAGACAGCTTGGGCTGCTGGGGTGACTAGACTCGGAAATGCTGGTTAGCAGAAGAGCAGGCTGGATGATGCCACATGAACTTTAACAAGTTGTGTCTGTCAATGTCCAGCTCAAGGCCATAGCCTTCCAGAGTCTTAAAATCATGGTGCTTGGCCTCGGCTGCACTCATGGTGGCTCAGGCATAATGTGGATTCCTGACCGAACAAATCCCCATTTGGACTGGATTTCACATAAACTCAGATTTTGAAACCTGTGAAGATCCTCTTGTTAATCTGCTCCTAGATCTAGTCAAGGTGATCATTCACAGGTCTAGGCAGTGGGTGGTTGAGAGGACCTTCAACCCGACTCTCTGCCTCTCTTTCATGGTTATGATCACATGTGTGTCATTGGAGAGGGAGCATGCATGGTATTCACTGCAATGCTTGAGGCCTTACATTCTGCAGGGCTGGTGTGTATCATCATTCCCGGGAATATTATTTTAATTTGTTTCTTTTGTAATTGTTCTTTTGGCACAGTGTCTCTTTAAGGGATGGTTCATTCGTTAACCGGGTTAATTGTTTTAGTTTGCTAAAAAGAGTATATTCCCACACAGCAGCTGGCAAAAATGAAGATGAGTGGCGGTGGCATGGCAGTAATGTCACTGAATGAGTAATGTCTAAGGAGTCAGAGTGCACCATCAGTGCTGGGAATGTTGTTTTAATTTGATAAGTTTCCTTTGTAATTTTCGTTTTGCAGTGATCTTTCATGAGATTGTTAATTAGTTAATTTGACCATTTCTTTTCCTTTGCTCAAAAGATATAAAGAGAGGCTTGCTGCCTGTATTTTCGTAGAGCTTAATGAGTCCCTATTCCATGTTATTGCAGAACGTGTGAGAAGCATGGTCCTGATCCTTGGCAGCCCAGTGAATAGGGGAGAGTTGGGGGAGGAGAGGGGAGGGGAGGGGAAAAGATCAAAGGACCTCCTTGTTTGTCTGCACCGCACCTGTATCTGGTCTGAAAGAGGTTCCAACAGTGGGACAAGTAAGGCCCAGCTGGATTGCCTGCCTCTCTTACATGGTTATGTCTGCACTGGACGTCCCTGAGGAAGGGAGGCTGTCCAGGGTGTCCCTGTGGAGGTAGCCACTGCTACTCATGAGGCTTTGCATGACCAGTGGATTTGTGGGAGTGTATAACCTCAAATATATCCTTTAAATTTGATAAATTTTTTTTCAAGTCTTCACTTTAGTTAAACATACAAAATGCCCCTTTCAAAGCAGGTATTTACTTTTCACATGTTCCCCAAGGATTTCTCATTAGTATAAAGAGAGACTTCTGGGACATTGAGTGTTGCTTAGGGAGGAGGTAGACATTTGTACTGCTGCATTCTGTAAATAAGCACAGTGTTTAATACTGTACTTACTTACAGAATGCAGCATTACAAATGTCTGCCTCATCCCTAACCAACATTCAATGTCCCAGAAGTCTGTCTTTATACACTGAGAAACCTGTTTGTCTTTTTTAGTTTCTTGCTTCACTAACAAGCTGCTGGATGAAATACCTACTAGCTGCACACTGGTGTGGGTAATTAACTGACATATTGCTGATTTCCTTTGAGGAAACCTGAAATAATTCTTAGGAAAAAGAGTTGGGTGGTTATGACCTTGACAAGATTTGTGCCACATTCAGCTATGTACAATTCTGCTTGTAGATTGCAATGTCTGGATACTGTCTGGTGCAGTAATGGGCAATGTAGGTGAGTAAGTGGCCCAAACGAGCGACCCTCCTTCACCTCAGTGGGCCACAAGATTGAAATCGGGCATATGCACTAATCATGCACCCATGAAAAAGGTCAAATACACTTAATACACATTGAATATTTCATAAAGTATTAGAGAAAATGCTTAATCATTTATGTATTAATAGAACTGTAATGGACTTCAGCTGGGAAAAACAAAATAATTTTTTTACTCTTACCTTAGGTATATTATAACTTACTGTGCTTATCAGAGATAATGCCACCTATAATTAAAAGAAATACATAGGTATGTTTTTAGATATTTATTTTGTTTTAATTTATATTTATTTAAGTTTTATTACTACTATTGTAAAACTCTTATTATGAAGATAACCTTATTGTTGGGAACAATAGGCAGAAATGTGGGAGAATAACCTGCCCAATGTTACAGAACAGTACAGCAAAGAAGGAGGCCATTTAGTCCATTGTGCCTGTGATGGATGATGTTATATTGGTCTCAATCACAGCCTCATTAACATTAATTAAAAACACGAAGGTGCTTTCTTGACCCAATTTTGATCCAAATGTTGAAGTATAAACAATGTTGCCTTGTGTTTTTCTAAAATATATGGCCTTTTGAGGGTTGCGACTATGTTCTTGAACAGCAAAGCATTAAGGCCACAAGAAGTCATAATGCAATCAATGGGTTTTTTTAAAAATAATATCAGTTTACCTTTTAGGCTACTCCTCACCTTTCTTCTAGCCTCCTCACATCTTATACTCTAATCCATGGGATAGTTTGCGCACACAACAGTCAGAGCTCAGGAGAATGAAATAGGAAGCAAGGAATGCCCCTCTCTTCTCATTAGAATGGGTAACTTGGGTCACTGCTTCTTGCTGATGTACACCAGCATTGTCCTAATTTCATGGGTTTTCTGAGAACTCCACAACCACAATATCCATGAACATTCCCATTCTGATTTGATTTGATTTATTATTGTCACATGTATAGGTGAACAGTATAAAATATTATTTCTTGCATGTTATACAGACAAAGCATACTGTTCATAGATACGGAAAGAAGAGGAAGAAGAATGTAGTGTTACAGTCATAGCTAGGGTGTAGAGAAAGATCAACTTAATGTGAGGTAGGTCCATTCAAAAATCTGATGGCAGCAGGGAGGAAGCTGTTCTTGAGGCATTAGGTATGTGTCTTCAGACTTTTGTGTCTTTTTCCCAATGGAAAATGGAAGAAAGTATGTCTGAAGTGCGTAGATTCCTTAATTATGATGTCTGCTTTTCTGAGGCAGTGGGAAATCTAGGAATGCCCCTCTTATCTCATCAGAGCGATAGGTATCATCACAATGATAGTGAGGCCCAGCACAAGTGCAAAAGACAAAGTATTAGGAAGCCTCTTTCTCCACAAAGTGCTGAGTGAATGATCCATCTCATCCACCCCTAAGATCTCCAGCATCACATAATCTGGTTTTCAGCCAATTTCATTCACTCTGCATGATATGAAGAAATGGCTGAGAACACCAGATCCAGCAAACTTTACATGCCTCAAATGGTCAAAGGCTGGCAGGAAGGCAGTGGGGAGGTCACCCATAGAATTTTATAAGCTCCCTTACCTGCAAATCCACTGGCAGAGGACTAAAATTTTCACTGTAACTTTATTGCAAGCCTATTTGTGACACTAATAAATAAACTTAAAAGATTCCGTCCACCATGTGGAGAATAGATCCTGTCACTATGGGTGATCATTTCTGGTTCTGCCAGCAGTAGACATTATCAGAAGCGGGATGGGAAAATTTGGAAAGCGGCCAATGGCCACTCCCCAAGTTTTCCTGTCCCACCTGCGATGATGCCCACTGCTGGTGGGACTAGGTATTCCCACCATGTGCCACTATTATTTAAAGTGTAGCTATTCACACTGTACTTTGAAAGAAATGTATTATTTCTGTAACCTGAGGCCACATTCCCTAGTTCAAATACATTCTGTAATTTTGGGTATAACAATAAATAACAAAGTGTAGGGTTGAAATTTGAGCAAGCAGGTTTGGCAAAGTTATTTATGAAGATTTGTCAGTGAACAGTATGACAGTGAGATCCATTGTACTGATAAACCACTCATCAATCACTACAACTGTCCGCGGGATATAAGACATGAATTTTTCTTGCTGGATAACAAGAAAATAAGACTCTGCTTTCTGACACTTAATTTAACTCTTTAGCTCATTGAAGCACTTTTTCATAAAATGCTTGTATGCAAGTGGTCTCCGTGTCTATGTTTTCATTGAGGTGTGCCAGGATTTCCTTAACATTTCAGCTGTGCTGCTCAGAAAATCTGAAAGGTTTTCTGCCTTGTGCAATTGACCTTTTCCACTTAGAATTTACTTGAATTACTTCTTAAAATAATGCATTCTTTCATATTGCTGACAATATGAAACAAATTCACTTTTGTTCCTATTCTCCACTTGTCAAGATGACAAAGGGAGAATGTGAATGAAACACAGTGATGCTGGCTTGTTCGATATTGTAAGTTGTGCTGAGTCCAGGTACAGTTAACATTGTAGATAAATGCCATGACAGTAATTGTTGATAATATTTTACAATTATCCGTAATGTGAAAGTTTTAATATAAATTGGTTGTTTAATATGAGAAAGGGGCAGGAACAAATTACTGAGTTAGCCCAAATAGGAAGGCAGTTTAGTATGGGGACAAGTTATCAGGTTTAGGAAGTTGATGTAGGTCTTAACATTTCAGTTGTAACAGGAATTCTCAGGAGAAGAAAGAGAGATGGAAAGGTGCTATATTTGGTCTCTGCTTCCTTACATTGTTCCAGAATTTCCAGTGCTTATTCAAATACAGCAGATACATGCCAACAAGCCTAGATGGTATAGATGCTTTCTTCCTCCCTAGTGAGGATGCTAAATTAAGCTATTGTTAGGCTTAATGCCAGAACTCCCTCCGTTTGGAAGATCGTTGGGTTCAGGCAGCGAAGGCTGAGGCTTGATTTTATTTAATTTATAGCTCCTGAACAATCTTTGGGTGTGAAGGCTCTCTAGATGTTGTTTTCTCAACAGGAGCCAGAAGATCTCAAGGCCAATGGCCAGGCCTGTGAACAAGCACTGGAAATTCTGGAACAATGTAAGGAAGCAGAGACCAAATATAGCATCTTTCCATCTCCCTATCTTCCCCTGAGAAATCCTGTTACAACTGAGAGAGGTGTTAAGACCTACACCTACTTCCTAAACCTGATAACTTTACCCCCATACATTTAAACTGCCTTTCTATTGAGGCTAACTCAGTGATTTGTTCCTGCCCCTTTCTCATATTAAATAACCAGTTTATATTAAAACTTTCACATTACAGATAATTGTAAAATATGGTTTTCTGCCTGTTTCCTGGCACAGTTTCCTGTCATTGGATGAGTCTGCACTGAGGCCATACCAAGCCCATCGCAATGACCAAATTCATCAAATTTTGTACTTCTGAGGCAGAATGCGAAGGGAAAAAACTCAAGGTTTAAGCTGTACCAAAAAAGCAAAATTAGAGTCGTTTAGCATCTTATGACCAAATTACTGCTAATATAAGCTTACAGCCTTAGCTAACAGCAGTATAACATCGATACGTTTCTGAGGAGATTTGACCGAGAGCAATGATTTCAGTTTAAGTTGCTGGGACTGTCTACTAACACTTCAGATTTATTGATGCAAGAGTCAGTAGTAGAAGTTTCAGAGTTTGAGTTCCACAAATGTGATGGCATTTCGTGGCTCTTGATATCAGCGTTTATCACTTGGGTAAACACAAAACAGAAGCTGACTGAGGAATGTTACACTACCTGAGACTAGAAACTGATTTTCTGATGAGATGCAGGCAGCGAGGAACCTCACCCAATGGCCCAAAGGACAAAATATTTTAATTTTTTCTTTTTTTATCCCCTGAAAAATGCAGCAACTCATCAAGATTGCCCAGTGGCAAGTTGCAATTAGAAAATGGCCCTGCTAATTTCAGCCCTGGGAATATCTGAGCAGAGAAGTATTTTTCCAGAGAGAGAAAGGAAGATTGGGGACAGATTTACCATCTTGCCTTTCCTAAAGTTTTCACCAATAGACCACATTATAACTTTAGAAAGACACTGATGGAAGGCTTGAGGCGACTGTACTCCAATTCCTCTTGTATGTGTGATAGAAAAACATAAGACTGAGGAAGTGGCCCTTAAAAAGAGATTGTCCCTGCCAGCGAAATTAATGTGTTGAAGAAATGTCTCTGTGTAATAATAATTCTGAGGAACAGATTGATACACAGGTATCAACATAATTTATTGCAGATGAAACAATAAGCTGTTTTTATTCCAGTTTAGTTTTGCCTTATGTCTGGCAATCATCAATTTTGTATATGTTAACCTTTGAGCCAATTACAACTCTGCCATTATCAATATTAAAATTTGACAATTAATCAGATCTTATCAATGACTGATATAATATTTAGGTCTTTAATTTCCATTAAAATTCAATATCATTTTGTAGGTTGTCTCTTTAAAACCCTACAGAGCTTGATTTCGGAAGGTCTTTATGAAGTTTAAGTGTTGGAATTACCTTATTAAATGCTGGGTGTCCATCAGTCTACGTAAAAGGAAAAGCTAGGCTAATGTTTCAGAGTAGACTTCTTTTTGGTGACATTCTGACAAACAATTTGAACTTGAAACATTAACCCATCAACCTATCTTTTTGTGCTATAGTTATGAATGGACTTGCAGTTCATTTCTTTGCCTTTAGTTTTTCGTGTTTAAAGTTTGTCAGGCATCAGGCTTGACATGTATGTTGGGAATCTGAGTGAAGAAAGCCTCAATTAGAAAGCCTCTTTTGAAAGCCTACATTAGAAATAACAGGACAGAAACGGCAGGGGACTACATTTGGTATTGCCCTGTGCAGATCCTCCCTCCCCCCCATCCCACCCCTGGGATCTGGGAAGGGATATGAGTCCCTCCTGCCCTAAAGCCCAGAGGCTTACTTTTTTGGAGCAACAATGATCTTCCTCAGTCCCAGCAATGTCCATCACTCAGCCCTGGCATGCTGGGACTGATGGAGCTGCTGGCCAATTCAATTGGCAGTTCCCAAGGATGGCACTTTTGAGTGAAAGGCAGAAGTCCCAATCTCCACCAATTTAGGTTGCTCACTATATGTTATGGTTGTGGGGTGGGTTGGCACAAAGCGAGACGCCTTCCAGCCTACTTTACTACCTCCCCTGCTCTCCCCCCACCCCCCCGCCTCAGATGTAAACTGCCACTATACCCATCCCTGCAATATGCAGTTGTTAACTCTGATTTTATCTCCACAGATGCTGCTAGACTGGCTGAATATTTCCAGCATTTTCTCTTCTTAATTCCGGTTTCAGCATCCACAAAAAAGGGGTATAGTGGTTATGTTATTAGGCTCGCTATCTTGAGGCCTGAACTAATGATCTGAAGATATGAGTTCAAAACCCACCACAGCAGCTGGGGCATTTCAATTTGATTAATTAAATAAAATCTGGAATAAAAAGCTATGTCAGTAATTAACAAAATTATCAGATTGTTGTAAAACAAAACCTCAGGTTCCTGTCCTTTTGGGAAGGAAATCTGCCATCCTTGTCTGGTCTGGCTTATATCTAACTCTTGACTAGGATAATGTGGTTGACTCTTAATTGTTGTTTGAAATAGCCGAGTGAAATATACAATCTTATTAAAGAAGTCAGCTCACCATCATCTTTTCCAGAGAAATTACTGATGGACATTAAATGGTGGCCTTACTTGAGATGCCCACATTCTTGTAAATTAAGTAGAAAAGCCAGTGAAGCTCAAGGATGGGAGTGTGAATTATACTATTTAACCTTTGAGATTTATTCAAAGAAAAGGGGATCTGACCCCCTCATGCTTGCTCCATTTAGAGTCTGTGACCAGGATTTTCCAGCTGCCTACTATGTGTTTTCCTGCCAGAGAATTGATGTGAGTACCTAAATCAGATTTCTGGCTTCTGGAAAACTCTTCTTAGCTAAATTGGGGGTGGGAAGAGCCCATCAAGGGAACCATGTCCGCTGGCAACACAATGTCAGTTAGGCAGATTAACCGGCCATTTGATACCAACTATCTCAGAGCCCACTGCAATTTAGTGGAAGCACAGGGTTCTAATGGAAGTCACATTGCTCTCCCATGGCTTCCAAAGGTTGTAAAAAGTCTGACAACACCAGGTTTAAGTCCAACCTATTTATTTGATAGTAAACTCACTAGCTTTCGGGTTTGTCCCTTCGTCAGGTGAATTCGGCATATCCACATCATTCCAAAGGTTGCCCAGCAAACCCTAATGGGAGAGTACTGCATTAGGGGCTTGCTCAGATGATAAGAGCATGGTGCTAAGAATAGCATGCCTGCAGGTTTGACCCCCATCCTGGTTAAGATTTAAGCAGCCAGCACAAAAGGGAATCCCAAAGTCTTTCATAGGCACATAAATAGTAAATGGGTAGGAAAAGGAGGAATTGAGCCAATTAGGGACCAAAAACAGGATTTAAACATGGAGGCAGAGGCCAGGCTGAGGTTTTGAATAAATACTTTGTATCTGCCTTTACCAAAGAACAAAGAGAAGTTATAGTAAATTTATTTTTTAGTCACAAGTAAGGCTTACATTAACACTGCAATGAAGTTACTGTGAAACAAAGAACAAAAAGCAGCAAGCATAAGAACAGGCCCTTTGGCCTCCCAAGCCTGTGCCGATCATGATGCCTGCCTAAACTAAAACTGTATGCACTTATGGAATCCGTATCCTTCCATTCCCATTCTATTCATGTATTCATCTAGATGCCCTTAAATGCTGCTATCATACCTGCTCCCACTAGCTGTCCAGGCATTCTAGACGTTCACCACTGTCTGTGTAAAAAAAAATGCCTCATACATCTCCTCTAAATGTTTCTCCTTAAACCTATGTCCCCTAGTACTTGACTTTTCTACCCTAGGAAAGAGCATCTGACTATCTGCTCTATCCATGCTACTCATAATCTTGTAAACCTCTATCAGGTCGCTTCTCAACCTCTGTCGTTCCAGCAAGAACAAGGAGGTACATACGATCCAGGCCATGGTGACAGATTAGGTGTTGTTACCATGTCATCGTTGGTCTCCCTTTATTATTGAGGATGATCTGTTGTGCATTCTAATATGGCTGTAGATTCTGACTGCTGACCTGTGTGACTTTCCTCAGTGTGGGCAAGGATGAATTGTCTGATTTTGTTGGGACTCTTCAGTCTTTCTAGCTTGCCTTTGTCCTTAGCTGCCTGTATTCTTTTGCTGTTCAAGGAAGCAAAACTAATATTTCGAGAAACATAAACATTTTGTATCAGCTATTGATTCCTTTCTGAACATGTAAAGTGAAGTTTAAAAATTGACTCATGTTACCAATGTGTTTTGTCCAGATAGATAGAGCTACCTTTGACTAGTAGCTGCTGAATTAATTAAACATAGAGATGTGTGGAGATCTGAATCACTACTTATGCCTCATTATTATGTTTCTTCCAGACTGCCAGTCAACCTTAGCTTTACAGATTATGACTAAACGATGCCACGGGAAGAGAAGTTGCAGTGTATATGCCAGTTCCTATGAGTTTGGTGATCCCTGTTATCCAGGCATCCGCAAATTCCTCAATGTCATCTACACCTGTGGTAAGACAGTGGAATTCACTCTCAACATTGTCAACATCCAGCAACTCATTATTTAACTTGTATAAATGTAATTATAATGACAACTGTGTAATCTCCTGAACTAGCTTTGATCACCTGAGAAGAAATTTCTGGTGTATTTCTTTTCTTCAAAACCCTGAGTTTCTGCCTTTCCTTGGAGATTACATGGCTGCAGGAAGTTTGGTAGAGGGGAGGGATGCGTCAGATATCCTGGTGTGAGGCAAGCTTGATGGACCAAATGGTTGTGTTTTCAATGTTGTAACATACTAGTGTGTGGTATAGTGCTTTTTATGTTTTTGACCTCTATCTGAACTTAGCCAGGCATGTTGGCATGAAGTCAAATCCTTCTGATATTACTACCTGAAATGAGTCTGACTATACTTCAATAACTCAGCTGTAATAGTATGAATACCATCAACTCAGTCAGAAAGATTGCATTTAAGATTAGAAATAACACAATCCTACAATGGAAAGTGTTTACATTCCTGTAAGATGTCATCTGATTTGATTTATTATTGTAACATGTATACAGTGACAAATATTGTATACAGTGAAAACTATTGTTTCTTTCATGTTATTCAGACAAATCATACTGTTCGTAGAAAAGGAAAGGAGAGGGTGCAGAATGTAGTGTTACTGTCGTAGCTAGGGTGTAGAGAAAGATCAACTTAATGCGAGGTGGGTCCATTGAAAAGTCTGATGGCAGCCAGGAAGAAGTTCTTCTTGAATTGGTTGGTATGTGACCCCAGACTTTTGTATCTTTTCCTGACGGAAGAAGGTGGAAGAGAGACTATGTCTGGGGTCGTGGAATCCTTGATTATGCTGGCTGCTTTTCTAAGGAAGTGGGAAGTGTAGACAGAGTCAGTGGATGGGAGGTTTGCGTGGAAGAGGAGGTAATGTGATAAAATTAATGAAAGTGAAAACAAAATTGAAAGTAAATGTAGGCTTTTAGAATGGACAAAGGGTTATCTTAACTGATTTAATTTTCAACTTCCAATTGTCGAATTCTACCCCAAAATGTAAAATGTATATCTCTATCTGTTACACACTGGAGAAAAACAAAACCTGCTTCAGCATTTCTACCCTTAAACTAATTTGCGGTATGATTTCTCAGAACTCAGTCTGGAATGCTTCACTAACGAGTTGTGCTAAATTCAAATCAAAACACTGTAATCTCATGTTTCTTACAAAACTACCGTGCAGTTGTCTTCAATGTTAGTATTGTACACTTGATGGCCAAAATTTTACCACTCCGCCTGCCATAGGAATTGGAGCAGGTGTGGGGTGGAGCATGGGATAGTCTGTTGACCTCGGGCAGGATTTTATGGTTTTGGGATGAGTGAGGCCGTAAAACCCCACTTGGTAAGTCAGATATAATGTTGGAAGTGTAAAACTGTGATGGCAGATAAAGTGGAAATGAATTAGAAGATAACTTTCTGATATGTAATCTTGATGTTGGTGTAAAGTGGTAAATTATGCAGTTCCTCAAATATTCAGTTCAGTGTATGAGGAGAGGATGCTATTAAACTTGAGCTGTGTAATTGTGGAGTTAAATGCTGATCCGATTATGGAGTAAAGAGAAATGAGACTTGCTTCTCTCCCTCAATGAAACAACGTAAATAGATAAAAAAAAGGCTTGTGTCCTTTCTCCTATGTTTTTGTGAATCTTGAACATTGTGGGAGTAGAGTGGGGACGCCCCCATTAAAATTCTTCTCCAAAATATAAATACATCCTTGGATAACAATGCACTGATTCTAATCTAGTGGCTAAAAGGGAAATTTTCATAGAATCATTGAATCCTAATAATGCAGAAGAGACTATTCGGCCTATTACGTCCGCACTGAATCTCTGTCAGACTTTCTCTCCCAGGTCCTCTCGCCGGCCCTATCCCTGTAATCATATGCATTTACCAGGGCTCATCCACCCAACCTACACATCTTGGGACAGCAAATGGCAAGTTAGCTTGGCCAATCCACCTAACCTTTATATCTTTAGACTGTGGGAGGAAACTGGAACACCCGGAGAAAACCCAGGCATACATGGGAAGAACGTGCAAACTCCAGACAGACATTATTAAATTATTGAATGCAATTAAGACAAACTTAATTTATAATGTTTTATATTGGTTTGAGTGCAGAACATGACTGTTGGTGAATATTTTGGAATGAAGTCTCATTAATAAAACCTTTCAATATGTACTTAGAATGATTGAGCTTTTGTATAGTAACTCCTGTAATCTAGTGGATGTTCATAATGTTCTGTATTTATATTGATTTCAGAGACGCAGCACTGAAGCTGCATTGAGCGCTGTATAATAAATATACAGTAACATTGCTGATCGCTAGTACGGGTAAAGAAGCAGCCTGTATCAAATCATACCTGGTTCACAGAGCACCTTTAGTTTATCAGTCGTTGTGCCTTCGAGCATCAATCCTGCAGAAACAGCACAGAAATTGGTGACAAGGATGTCGAACGTATAAGGACGTATAAGATGATGAATGGGATGGATAGGATAGAGGTGGAGAGACTCTTCCCGCTCAAAAAAGACAGTAGGACTAGGGGGCACAGCCTCAAGATAAAGGGGAGGCGGTTTAGAACGGAGTTGAGGAGGAACTTCTTCACTCAAAGGGTGGTGAATCTCTGGAATTCTCTGCCCGTTGAAGTGGTGGAGGCTGTCTCGCTAAATATTTTTAAGAAGCGGGTTGATGGGTTCTTGATAAGAGAGGGGATTAAGGGTTATGGGGAGAGGGCGGGAAAGTGGAACTGAGCTACAACAGATCAGCCATGATCTTATTGAATGGCGGGGCAGGCTCGAAGGGCTAGATGGCCTACTCCTGCTCCTATTTCTTATGTTCTTATGTTCTTATGAACGATGCTTATGAGTCACTGGAAGGAAATAAATCACTGGAGAAAGGACTCCACGTGCTCTGGGCAGAATCAGCTCAGTGGACATGGTTAATGATTGCCCTGCAAGGTGATTAAAGAGAGAGCACAGAAACAAATATAAAGCTGGGGCTGCTTATAAAAAGGGACTGAAGCTCGGGTTGTGTCTTGTTATATAAGGGAAAAACAAGGTAACTGCTGAAAACACATTGCTCACTGTGCATGTGGAGGAACCTCCATTAGGAAGAATACGGTGAGAGTTTTTGGTACCATGGATCACTTGGACAAAACTGTGGAGTGATGGAGTCCCTATACGGCACAATTTGACTATTATATGCAAGCAAACAAAATAACAGAAGGTATTAGAGTTCCCATATTCCTGAGTTAAGGGGGGAAAAGTGATGAATCTCCTCAGAAGTTTAGTGCAGCCAGAGAAGCCAGGCTCTAAGACATAGAAATAGAAACTGGGCCCTTCAAATCTGCTCCTGCCTTCATCTTGATCTTGGCTGATCATCGAATTCAATATCCTGATTCCCCCCTTCCACTTATATCCCTTGATACTTTTAGACCAAGAGCTATACCTAATTTCTTCTTGAAATCAGACAATATTTTGGTCTCAACTATTTTATGTGGTACTGAATTCCACACATTCATCACACTCTGGGTGAAGAAGTTTATCCTCACCTCAGTTCTAAAAGGTTTGCCCCTTATCCTCAAACTATGCTAGTTTGAAACTCCTCCACTGTTGGGAACATTCTTTCTGAATCTACCCCTGTCTAACCCTGTTAGAATTTTATAAGTTTCTATGAGATTCCCCCCTCTCACTCTTCTAAACTTCAGTGAATATAACCCTAACTTGGTCTCTCCTCATATGACAGACTTGTCATCCCAGGAATCAGCCTGGTAAACCTTCGCTGTACTCCCTATATGGCAAGGACATTCTTCCTCAGATAAGGACACCAAAACTGCATGCAGTACTCCAAGTATGGCCTCACCAATGCCTTATACACCTGCAGCTAAACATCCATATCCCTATACTCAAATTCTCTTGCAACAAAGGCTAGCATACCAGTTGCCTTCTTTACTGCCTGCTGTACTTGCGCACTTTCAACGACTGATGCACGAGGATTCCATGGTCTTATTGAGTATCTACCTGTCTCAATTTACACCCGCTCAAGTAATAAATTGCCTTCCTATTATTGCTACCAAAGTAGGTAACCTCACATTTATCTACATATTGCATCTGCCACGCAGAGACCCATACACTCAGCCTGTCCAAATCATGCACACCCTCCCTCAGAACACTGTCTCTCAGAACACCCTCCCAACCAACTTTGTATCATCTGCAAATTTAGAGATAATACATTCAGTTCCCTCTTCCAAATCATGAATATATAATGTGAACAGTTGGGGTTCTAGCATAGATCCCTGCAGAACTCCACTAGTCATCGATCAGAAAAAGACCCATTTATGCTAACCCCATGCTTCCTATCTGCTAACCAGCTTTTTTATCCATATGAAGAAATCATAGAAATTCTGCATGCACAATATTCACCAGAGCCTTTAGTGATTGCAGTATGCTTCTGATTTCACGTATGTGATCAAGAAGGGGGAGAGAATCAATTGCACAATTTGTGGCCGTTTTAAAAAGACTTGCAGAGAGTACAGTGAGTTCAGTGATGTATTGGAGATACAATTTGGGACAAACTAATCTGTGGTCTGAGAACCAAGACAATACAGAAGGGGATACTAAGTGAGAGTAATCTCACTCTTAAAAAAGACTATGGAAATTGCTGTGTTAAAGGGGTGGGCTGCAAAAGAAGCTCAGAAGCTCAGTACGAGTAATGGGATACACAAAATGTTGGCTGTGCCAACACCTAAGAGCTTTGAAACTCAGACTCGTACATCTCACAGATGTGAGACAGGATATTCAGTGATGGAATGCTGGTGCAAGGATATTGTGTGCAGAAGCTGTGGTAAAAGAGGCACATAGAGTGTGCATGCTGGAAGGAAAAATAACCTACGAGCAAATGTAAGAAGAAACAAGAACAAATCAAAGCAACATATAGGTAGGCAGAATAAAAGAAAATGTGTTTATGCAAAAGGATCAAGAGAAATTAAGAGACTTGCATTTTGAAGGTGCATCATCATTGAATGTTCTAGTCATTGCTTGTGCTACCAGTAGAAACCAGATCATTGGATGGTCAGCCAGTAAAGATGGAAGTAGCCATCAGGGCAGCTGTCCTGGTGGTGCCAGAGACTGTCTAAAAAGAAAAACTTAGACACATTCCTTTCAAACCTTCAAAAATAGTGTTGAAGGCACACACTGGTGAAGTGGTTCCAATGAAGGGCCACATTGACTTGGCTATACAACTGAAAGGATAGATGGCAGATTTGCCATGACATATTTTAAAGGGTAATTATGTCGCATTGATGGGTCAAACATGGTTAGAAATGATTTGACTAAATTAGGCCAAAATCAACCTGATGACTAATGCAGAATCAGGCCTTACAAATGTTCTCAAAAAACACAACAGCATACTTTGGGTGGCACAATAGCACAGTGGTTAGCACTGCTGCTTCACAGCTCCAGGGACCTGGGTTCGATTCCCGGCTTGGGTCACTATTTGTGTGGAGTTTGCACATTCTCCTTGTGTCTGTGTGGGTTTCCTCTGGGTGCTCTGGTTTCCTCCCACTGTCCAAAGATGTGCGGGTTAGGTTGATTGGCCGTGCTAAAAATTGCCCCTTAGTCTCCTGAGATGCATAGGTTAGGGGGATTAGCGGATAAATATGAACAAAGAACAAAGAACAACCCAGCACGGGAAACAGGCCCTTTGGCCCAACGAGCCCGCGCCGCCGCTTCATCCCACACCTATTCTACCCTGCGTGTCTACGAATGGAACCCCTGACTTAGCCAGATTCAGGGGAGAATAGTGTCAATTTGGTAAACCAATCAGCCTAAGAGCACATCTTTGGGGAGTGGGAGGAAACCGGAGCGCCCGGAGGAAACCCACGCAACCACAGGGAGAATGCGCAAACTCCCACAGACACAGGCCCAAATCCATGTATCTGCACAGCTAGCAGTGCTAGTCACTGAGCTGTTGCAGCGCACGTCTACCGGTCCAGGATCAAGCACACACACCGACACGAAGTACTAGGCCACTCCCGGCACCTCCAAGAGCAGCCCACGCACGACCCACCGTGTGCATGCCCCTTGTTTGACAACAAGGTGGACCTCCACCTGCGGAATAAAAGACAAAAACGTTAACATACAAGTCTGCACTTCCGGTGTCTCCCGAGGCTCTGACCTTATTTAATACCCCCTACTATAACCCTCCATCCTCGTTTCACTCATGTGCCTGTCTAAGTGAACCTTAAACGAGTCCAACGTTCCTGCCTCCACCACCCTACTCGGTAGCGCGTTCCATACCCCCATGACCCTCTGCGTTAAGAACCTTCCTCTCACATCCAAGTTATACCTCTCCCCCCTCACCCTTAGATCATGACCTCTTGTATTTGTAACCAATCTAGGGAGCAGTCTCTCACTATTGACTCTATCTATTCCCTTCAGTATCTTATATACCTCTATCATGTCCCCCCTCAATCTCCGTCTTTCCAAGGAGAAAAGTCCCAGTTTCTCCAACCTTTCCTCGTAACCCAGTCCCTCCATGCCAGGCAACATCCTGGTAAACCTCCCCTGCACCCTCTCCAGAGTCTCCACATCCTTCCGGTAGTAAGGTGACCAGAACTGGATGCAGTACTCCAAATGCGGTCTAACCAACGTTCTGTACAACTGAAGCATTAGACGGCAGCTCTTATACTCTATCCCCCTTCCTATAAAGGCTAGCATTCCATAAGCTTTCCTCACAACCTTCTCCACTTGTGTCGCAATCTTCATAGACTTGTGAACCTGCACTCCCAGGTCCCTCTGTATCTCTATACTCCTAATCGGTCTACCTTTTATCACGTAGCTCCTCTCTGCATTATTCCTTCCAAAATGCATCACCTCGCATTTGTCAGGATTAAATTCCATCTGCCACCTATCTGCCCAATGTACCAACCTATCTATATCCTGTTGTATCACCTGACATTCCACTTCAGTATCCGCCAACCCTGCCATCTTGGTGTCATCCGCAAACTTGCTGATCACACCACTTACGCTCTCTTCCAAGTCGTTTATGTATACTACAAAGAGGAGAGGTCCCAGTACTGAGCCCTGCGGCACACCACTGGTCACTGGCCTCCAGCCCGAAAAGGTCCCCTCAACAACTACCCTCTGTCTCCTATTGCCCAGCCAGTTCTCAATCCACCTAGCTACCTGACCTCGTATCCCATGCGCCTTAACCTTTTCTACCAGCCTACCATGAGGGACTTTGTCAAACGCCTTACTGAAATCCATATAGATGACATCAACAGCTCTCCCATCGTCAACCGTTTTTGTCACCTCCTCGAAGAATTCTACCAGATTCGTAAGGCAAGACCTCCCTCTAACAAAGCCATGTTGTGTATCCCTAATCAGATCGCAACGCTCCAAATGCTCATACATCCGACCCCTAAGTATTTTTTCCATTAATTTCCCTACCACCGATGTCAAACTCACCGGTCTATAATTTCCAGGGTTATCCCTACTACATTTTTTAAACAGCGGTACCACATTTGCTACCCTCCAGTCTTCTGGGACCTCACCTGTGTCCAAAGAAGAGACAAAGATTTGCGCCAGAGGCCCAGCAATTTCATCTTTCACCTCCCTAAGCAGCCTGGGATAAATACCAACAGGCCCCGGAGCTTTATCCGTCCTTACGCTACCTAAAAGCCCTAGCACTTCATCCCTCGTAATAGATATTTCCTGCAACTGATCCACAGCTCCCTCCAAGACACCGCACGACACCGAACCCCTCTCCTTCGTGAACACCAACGCAAAGTATTCATTCAGCAGCTCCCCCATTCCTTCTGACTCAATACATAACTCCCCACTTTTCTCCCTAAGAGGACCAATTTTCCCTCTAACTACTCTCTTGCTCCTAATATAGGAATAAAATGCCTTTGGATTTTCCTTAATCCTACCAGCCAAAGCCATTTCATGCCCTCTCTTCGCCCTTCTAATCCCCCTTTTTAGCTCCCTCCTACTCTCTCTATATTCCTCCAGCGCAGTCTCTGTACCCAGTTGTTTTGACCTAACATACGCCTCCCTCTTCTACCTGACCAAGTCTTCGATACCCCTTGTAATCCACGGCTCTCTAATCCTACCTTTCCCATCCTTCCGCTTAACCGGAACATACCTCTCCTGCAACATTTTCATTTTGCTCTTAAAAGCCTCCCACTTGCCAACCGTGGACTTGCCAGCTAACAGTCCCTCCCAATCAGTGTCCTGCAGCTCCCTCCTAATCCAGCTATAGCTCGCTTTTCCCCAGTTCAGCACACTCCCGTTCGGCCGGCACTCATCCCTTTCCATTTTTATCCTAAAGTAGACGGACTTGTGGTCACTGTTAGCCGCATGATCGCCTACCTCTACCTCAACCACCTGCCCCGGCTCATTACCCAACACTAAATCCAGTATAGCCCCTTCCCTAGTCGGGCTAGTTACATACTGCTTTAGAGACCCTTCCAAAACACATTTTACAAACTCCTCTCCCTCCGTACCCCCAGCTCTAGGCCCCCTCCAATCCACTCCAGGAAGATTAAAGTCACCCACTACAACCACCCTATTCTTCCCGCACCTATCCAAAATGCCCCTGCAAATGCCTTCCTCCACTGACCTCGGGCTGTTGGGTGGCCTATAGTATACCCCTAGCATCGTAATCTCTCCCTTTTTATTCCTCAACTCCACCCACAGCAACTCAATCCCTATCTCTTCCATATTGTCCTCCCTCTGCACTACTGTGATGTTCTCCTTTACTAACAGTGCCACCCCTCCACCTCTCTTCAACCCTCCTCTGTCACATACCCAGGAACATTCAGCTGCCAGTCCTGCCCTTCTCGCAACCACGTCTCCGTTACAGCCACCACATCTAACTTCCTCACAAACATCAAGGCCCTAAGCTCATCCGTTTTTCCTGTCACACTCCTTGCATTGACACAATTCAACCCACGAGTGTCCCTCGGAACCTCCTTCTCCCTGATAATTTTCCTTTCGCCCAACTCTTTCCCAGCCACCCCCCCACCCCCCCTCCCTATTAGTTTAAACCATTCCTAAACACACCAGCTAACCTCCCCGCTAAGACACTAGTTCCCCTCCCATTCAAATTTTCCCCACCCCTCCTGTACAGTTGCCCTTCTCTCATAAATACCTCCCAGTGGTCCACAAAAGTAAAGCCCTCTACCCTACACCAATCCCTCAACCATGCATTCAGCTGCATGATCTCGTCATTCTTTGCCCTGCTGGTACTAGGCAGCAACCCAGAGAGTGCCACCCTGGAGGTCCTGCTCTTTAGTTTGGACTCCAACTCCCTAAATTGCCTACAGACCTCTACCCTACTGCTCCTTCCTATATCCCCCTCCCCTATGTGTACTATGACCTCTGCCTGGGTCCCCTCCCCTTTCAAAATTCCCTCTACCCTTTCTGTTACGTCCTTTACCCCTGCTCCAGGGAGACAGACCACCATCCTGGAGTCACGCCTCTGCCCACAGAACCTCCTATCAATGCCTTGGACCCTCCCATCCCCTACCACTATCACCTTGCCAGCCCCCTTCTGTCCCTCTAAGTCATTCTGGCCCTCCTGCCTATCATTTTGTGCCCGTCGATGAATCTTGGGGGGCCACTGGGGAGGCCGGGGGACCATGACTACTCTTCTTCTTCCTCTTTTTCCGCCTAACAGTCGTCCACCCTTCCTGCTCTTCAGCCCTTGGGACCTCTTCCTGCTCATGGTTCCTAGCCATTATCTCCTCGTTTTCCCTGACCAGAAACGCATCCTCCAGACTCCCCTCGAGTTGCCTGACCCGGGCCCTCAAGCACTGCAGTTCTAAACATTTAGCACAGATGTGGACCTTGGGGAGATGTGACGCCACCAAGAACTCCCACATGCGGCACCTAACACAGCTTATGTTCCTCCCTATAGCCCCTGCCATGTCCCAACCTCCTGTATGTGGCGAAAGGTAGAAATCTGCCACTCACCTTCTCTAATCCTGCTCTTGCCTAAGCCCAGCGAGCCAAAGTCCTTCTCACTCAGCTCCCACTCACTCCGCTGCCCGCTCTCGACGCTGCCCGCTGTATGCCGCTACCTCCTTCTTTATACCCGCCGCTCCCCCTTCCCGACAATCCCCTCGCCTAACTTCCGGTACGGAAGTAAACTACACTCTGACAAACCCCGTGAACCGGAAGTACAGCCACAAAGCGATTTTCAGGTAAATCAGGCACTCACCACAGCCACAGCCACCAGTTACACTGCTCCGGAGAACAATATGTAGGGATATGGGGATAGGACCTGGCTGGGATTGTGGTTGGTGCAAACTGGATGGGCCAAATGGCCTCTTTCTGCACAGTAGGGTTTCTGTGTTTCTATGTTAATGGAGAATGGGAAGTATGAAAGACATCACAGTTAAAATAAAGAAGGGAGCCAAGCAAAATGATTGGTACCTTATGCTATCAGGTCAGAAGTAGATGAATGGTGAAGGGGGGAATCTTGGAACGTGCCAACGTTAGTGAATAGGCTACACCAATCACCAGTAATTAAAAAGGATGGATCTGTACAGATCTGCAGAGTCTTCAAAGTCACATTAAATCCAATATTGTGTGTGGAACAATACCCTGTGCCCCATACTGATGACTTGTTTCCAAGGCAAGAGGCAGATTGATCTAAACCAGGCAAGTACAAGTGAAAGTTAATCAGAAGTCTCAAGATGATTGAGACACAGAGATATTTGTTTTGAAAATGAATATTTGGTACCACATCAGCTCTGGCATTTTTCAAAAGAGCAATGGACCAAATCCTGAATGGGTTAAACAGAGTCCAATGTTACCTGGTTAACATTTTGGCTACTGATAAAGACGAAGAAGGACACCTTCGGAATCTGGATTGTCACACTTCAAAGATTGGATGACTATGGACTGAGAGTCGGCAAGGAAAAGTATGAATTCTTCCTGTCTTCAGTCGAGTATTTGGGAAATATGATGGGCACCATGGGCCTTCATGAATCTCCCTTGGAGGTCAAGGCTATCAGAGAGCCAACCACACTTCAGAATGTTAACCAGTTGCGATCATTCCTAGGATCATTGAAGCACTACGGAAGATTAGTTCCAGATTTGGCAATTGTTTTAAAACTGTTGCATAACCTGTGCCAAAATAAGAAGTGGAAGTGGCCGCATTAGCGCAACAATGCTTTTGTGCAATGCAAGGAGGTGTTGTTCAAATCTGAAGACCTGATACATTTTGATCCAAACTTGCCTCTACAGTTAGCAAGCGGTGCATCTTGCTATGATGTTCGGATGGTGGTATCCCATATCATTGGGTGAAGAGAAATCCATTGCTTTTGCATTCAGAACATTGAGCCAAACTTAAAGTAACTATACACAAATCAAAAGAGAAGCCTTGGGAATTATCCTTGGAGTGATTAGATTCTAGCAAATCTTGTATGGAAAAAAGTTCATACAGTTGACAGAACATCTTCAATTTATAACTCTCTTTTGATCACACCCAGGAATTCTATCACTTGCAGCAAGTAGAATGCAGAAATGGGCATTGTTTTTGTTTGCACATATTTATATCATTAATTATTGATAATTAAGTGTTAATTGTAATGCAGATACTTTCTCGATTATCACTACCAAGTATCTTGTCAGCAAATAGATTGAGTGGAAGCACCTTCTATTTTGAACAGGTAGGCAGTACATCTATCATTTCAGAATAAGTAAATAAGTACAACTGGACTGATCCAATACTAACCAAAGTACTGGAAATGGTGCTAAGAAGCAAGACCTCAGAACCAAAACCTGACCTGAAACCATACTCCACCTGATGACTGGAGTTATTCATACAGTCAAGGTTCTTACTTTGGGGACTCAGAGTAATCATTCTGCCACCATTGAGAAGCTGAAGGTTGAATAAATGAGACCAGTACCTTTGGGGGTGGCACGGTGGCACAGTGGTTAACATTATTGCTCCATAGCACCAGGGACTTGGGTTCGATTCCCGACTTGAGTCACTGTCTGTGTGGAGTTTGCACATTTCTCCCCTTGTCTGTGTGGGTTTCCTCCAGGTGCTCCGATTACCTCCCACAGTCCAAAGATGTGTGGATTAGGTGGATTGGCCATGCTTAATTGCCCCTTAGTGTCAGGGGGACTAGCTAGGGTAAATGTATGGGGTTATGGGGAAAGGGCATGGTTGGGATTTTAGTCAGTGCAGACTTGATGGGTCGAATGGCTTCCTTCTGTACTGTAGGATTTTATGGATTCTGTTCTGGAATTGTGAGAATGAAAGAGATGGCAAGGAGCTATTTCTGGTGGCCTGGAGAGGATGCAGAAATAGAGGAGAAGGCATGCAAAGAAGTGAAACCTGCCACTGTCAGCACTGCACATCATAAGACCATAACAATAAGACATAGGAGCAGAATTAGGCCACTTGGCCCATCGAGTCTACTCCACCATTGAATCACGGCAGATGTTTTTCTCATCCCTATTCTCCTGCCTTTTCCTCATAACCCTCGATTCCCTTATTAATTAAGAACCTATCTGTCTTTGTCTTAAAGACACTCAATGATCTGGCCTCCACAGTCTTCTGCAACAAAGAGTTCCACAGATTCAATACTCTGTGGCTGAAGAAATTCCTCCTCATCTCTGTTTTAAAGAATTGTCCCTTTAGCCTGATGTTGTGTCCTCTGGTTCTAGTTTTCCCTACTAGTGGAAACATCCTCTCCACGGCCACGCTATCCGAACCTTACAGTATCCTGTAAGTTTTAATAAGATCCTCCCTCATCCTTCTAAACTTGAACCAGTACAGTCCCAAAGTCCTCATCCATTCATCACATGGCAAGCTCTTCATTCTAGGGATCATTCTTGTGAACCTCCTCTGGACTCTTTCCAAGGCCAGCACATCCTTCCTTAGATATGGGGCCCAAACTGCTCACAGTGCTCCAAATGGGGTCTGACCAGAGCCTTATACAATCTCAGAAGTACATCCCTGCTCTTGTATTCTAGCCCTCTTGACATGAATGCATTGAACAAAGAAAATTACAGCACTGGAACAGACCCTTTGGCCTGCCAAGCCTGCACCGACCATGCTGTCCGACTGAACTAAAACCCCCTATCCTTCCAGGAACCATATCCCTCCATCCCCATCCTATTCTTGTATTGTATTGGTACTCCATAACCGTAGATCTGCTAATGTGTTGAGGTTTCATTTTTTTATTTTGAAATCCGAAAATTGATCACTTGCATTGTGGCATGAACACTGGCAAACTGAAAATCATGCCTAACATTCACTCAATCATTCCCATTCCCAATCTATTTTAGGAGCACAATTTTGCAAAATTAATAAAGGAAGAGATTACTAGAATTATTGGGTATGTGTTCACCACACAAAGAATTTCTGACTTCTAGTGGGATTGTAAGATGATGCCATGATTTGCAGGGAACAAACACATCTTAGAAAATAGTGAATCATGCAATTAGTGTATTTCTGCCCATTACTCAAGGATGGCAAATATGCTGTCATAACTTCCAAGATGTCTTTTGAATGAACCTCACTCTTAACCGATCAGTGTTGGATTGCACATCCACCTTATTTCATAAACTTTTTGTCATGTATGAATATTGTTAGCTAAACTAAGGAAGAGATGAGATAAACATTTTCTGAAAACACCATTGAATGGTTTGCTCTATTTATTAGACAAAGGATAGAAAGGCAGTTTGTATTTGTGTGCTGTCAATCAAAGAGATTGAAAATATGTTTCAAATATCCTACTTTTGCACGTTATTGCTTCTTACTGTCTACTTTTGTGATTTTAAAACTACACACATGCGAACTTTCCATCATGTTAGAACCAGAGGTAGGATGAAGAATTATGGAAAAAGAAACGCACTCTGTCTCCCAATTTTAGGGACTGTAAACTTCAATTTATATTTAAGTACATTAATTATAATATTTCAAAATTTATGAATGACTTGATGATTCAAGTTGGGCCTCAAATTATCCACTCTCTTATCCCTTCCTGAATGGCTTTAGGAGGCATCCTCTCTTTTTCAGTCCTTCAGCCATCTTTGCTAGATAGCTTACTGGTTGTCGGTGTCAGACAATGCCGTACATTGAAGGTTTATGATTTCCTTTCTAATTTAGTTATCTTTAGTTAATAATTTGTAATTCTTCATGATCTATTATTATTCATCTAATCTGACAAGCCATATTTTTGCTTGACAATTAAATTCGTATCATTGATGAATAAGATAAATTATAACATTAAATATATTAAAAGAAAAAGGCATGAATCATACTTAAATAGCACTTCATTATGTTTCTCAGCAAAATCCCATATAAGATATATTGTATTTTGAAATGTAGCCAATGTCTGTCTGTATTACTGCAATTTGAATACTTATCTAACAGAATTCAAACTTGCAAATGTGAATTTATCAATCAGGAGCTGTTGTGTCGATGTTCTTCGGAATGCATTTGAAGCTGAAAGTGGAAACCTCACTGACGGGTCAATTGATTTTGAATGTGTGACTTGACTGTTAGCATTCAATTACCATCCACGATCCTTCTGATTTTACACAAATTGGATAGATGAGGTGAGAAATGGGAAGATATCTGCTGATCTCTAGCCACTTACTTCAGTGACCAATGGAGGTGCTTGTCCATTTTGAAGCGGTAATTATGTGGTGACATCCAGGAGAAAGCAGCCTGCTTGATTGGCAGTCCAATCAACACTCATTCCCTTCACCACCAATGCACAGTGGCAGCAGTGTGTACCATCTGCAACATGTACTGTAGCAACTTTGATAACTCAACTTCCAAACGCACACCTTCTGGCCAGATGGATGCAGTTATACCATGCCATATTCTCACTTTCTATGAATGGAACAAATTGGCTTGGAGATTGTCATTATTGTCTATTTTCAAGCAAGGTGATTGAAACAAGAGGCTGTAAGAGATTGCTAAATGTCCTCACTTTTAGCTGTGTTGCTGTTATACCAGAATGTTATGCCATTCACCAGCAGAGGGAGGTACACACAAATTTCCTGGGTAAGTTGATTTGCAAATGAAGTCAGATAGGTTTTGTCATAATTGTGTAGTAAAGGTGCTGCCTGAAACTTTTAGGAACCTTCAGTGCTAAAGTGGCACAGTCTTTACAGTGTAGATATCTTAGATAACAAAGGGATGCTATGGTCCTTCTCTCTTTAATTGAATTTTCGTGGCTACTTCTACTGAAGTGTATTATACCAGAACATTGAGCAGTTCCAGGCCAGATATGCCCACAGGATATCAAAACAGGACAGCTGGATTGTGAATTTATCACAATAAGATCTACCCTCCTGGAAAAGGTGGAAGATAGGAGAGACAGATTACTGGGTGGGGCAGACAATTAACCATTTGGGTGTATTGGATTTGCTGCCTGAAGAGGAGTGTTATTGGTAATCACTGCCAACATCCTAGAAACATTGAAACACAGACAGATTTACAGCACAGAAGAAGGCCATTCAGTCCATCAAGTCTGAGTGATCCAATATAAAGCTATCCAGTGTAATCCCACCTTCTCACTCTTGGTCTGTAGTCCTGTAGATTAAAGCAATTTAAGTGCATTTCCCATAGTTTCTCAAATGCGATGAGAGTTTCTGATTCTACAAAATTTTCAAACAGTCAGTTCTAGTCCCAATTTACTCTGAACTTCTTTTAAATCCTTATACCAATTGCTTTATTCCTGTGCCCCGGTTATTCATCTCTCTGTTTAGAGATTTTTTTTCTTGGCCTTCCTGTCTCAAGAGACAATGAGCTAATGAGTTGCTGATTGGTTTGACAGTGTCTGGCTCTCTCTTTGTGGCACCCTCTCTCATCTTGCTAGCTGCTGCATCTCTTCTCTTTGTCTCTTTTCACTCCCACCTTCGCTGCTGCCTGCCAGCGCTGGTGAAGGGTGAGCAACCTGTCGATAGTGGATCTCCCTGCACGAAAGCTGCTCTGTGCCTCAGGATAGAAATAGTCACTTGGCTTCTAAAGTCTGTTTAGAATGACTCGGACAAAAGCTTGTCCAACTGTGCTGAGCAAGGAGATTCCATGGTAGTTGTTGCAGTCATCGTGGCCATTCTTCTTATAGAGGATGATGATGTTGGCATGGCTCACGTCCCTTGGTACTGCTCCCTCATCCCAGCAGTGGCAAAGCAGTTTGTCGAGTTTTGAGAGTATAGCTGGTTTGGCACACTTGACTATTTAAAAGGTAGTGCCATCCTTTCCATGTACCTTGCTGCTGGCTAGAGCATAGAAGGCATTGCTGAGCTCTGGTTCTGTTCACTGTTTGTCTTGTTTGCCATTTTCAGCAAACTGAATTGCACTGAGGGCAACATCAGTGACAATGTTTTCCCTGAAGTACAGTTCTAGGTTGTGATGCAAATACTTGTGATTGCATAAGACGTATCTATATTGTTTTGATGATTTAAAGTGAAATTAAAGTAAAATTTACTTTCATATTTTAAGTATCATTTACTTGTTTCCTGGTTCTGATTTGTGCTAAAATAAATGTGGAATACTGTTGATAATTTCTTGATTTTTGTGTATCATTCGGTAAATTTGGTTCTTTTAGTTTGTAGTTTCCCTGTAAGGATCATAACATTATCCAATCTTTCCATTCCTCTATTCAATCTCCACTGTGCCTTTGTAATTACATCCTTCCTATAATATGGTGGTCATTATTGTATGCAGTACTCTACTTATGGCCTAACTGGTGTTTGGTACAGATCTAACATAAGCTCTAAGCACTTATATTCTGGGCAACTGCAAAGAAACAAAAGTAACCCATAGGCCTTCTTAACCACCTGCCACCTTCCAGAATCTGTAGGCATGCACCCCATTTCTTAAAATCCTGCTATTTATTATGCATTCCCGTGTCTTGTTATCTCCATATGCAGTAACTCACACTTGTCTGGAATGAATTCCATTGCCATTTTTCTGCAACTTGATTAATGATGTCTTGTTGCAGCCTACAGCATCCTTCTTCGCTATCAATCAGATGGCAAATTTTCATTTTTTCACAGGCTTGGTCACCACTTATTCTCCACTCTAATTGCTCTTGAAGAAATTAATGGCTAACTTCTTGAACTGCTGAAAGTACATTTATAGGACTATTTGGAAGGAAGGTTCAGGAATTTGGTCCAGTGACAGTGAAAGAATGGCAATAAATTTCCAAGTCAGGATGGTGCTTGATATGGAAGAGAATATGCAGTTGGTGGTGTTCCCATGCTGGTGTTGTCCTTGTAGGTGGTAGAGGTCATGGATTTGGAAGATGTTGTCAAAGGAGCATTGACAATCTTCTTAATCATGTTCCTGCATGTAAATCAAAACCATTGACATTTATGCCATGAACAGCAAAGGACTTGATGTGAAACTGTGTGGAACCATACTAGAAACAGCTTTTCCATATCTTATTCCCTTTGACTTCTCTCTTGCTCTTCCTTTTTCATTCCCATAAGGATGGCCGGGAGAGGTATGCCCATGTTAAATCTTTTCGAGCTATTCTGAGTAAATGGATGGATGGGTAGTATGGCTGAGGTGAGACTATGTAGGGTGGGGTAGGGAGTGGAGGGTGCCTCAAGTATAAGTCTCAATGAACAAAACTGTGGGAGAAATAGGTTGCCAAGCCAGAAGTCAGCAAATTCTTCAAAGCATTGAAACTTCCCACACCCACCTAAAATCAAGTGACTAAATTGCTGCACATGTTTTATATAGATCTAATTTTTCCAGTGTACAGTAGTATCATGAAAGCAGGCACTTCACAGGTAAAGCGCCATCAGGTAAGTGACACTTGTATATAGATAAAGCTTACGGGGCTTGGTCAGATGTATCATCAAAGCTACTGAAAAGATGGAGCAAACTAACCTGTCACTCAGGTTGCCAACTTTGTGCATATTCTTGGAAGTTTCATTGCATGGTCTCTGCTTTCAAACTCCAACCATTGGCTGCCTGACATGTCCATCTCATGGTGCACCACCTTCCTACACCAATCTGGAAGGTAATATACTCTTCACTATCTGATTGGTTAGGTTGTCACTATCAATTTATTGTAATCCCCTAATCCCCACTTCCACACCCATCTCTCATGCCTGGCATTTTCACAACTCGCAAACAAAAATGTTCAAACCATTTTTTAAAAAATGTTCATGATTTATTTCTTCTGAGTTGCCCACAGCAGTATGCCAAAGGTTAAGTGGTAATAAGTGATGACTCCAGGGCAATCGCGGGAGGCTGGTATATGGGTATTAGTCTGTGATGCTGACACAAATAAGGCAGCGGCAGAGGCAACCAAAACCTGTTGTGTAAGTAGCATAAATACAAGTTTCCTCAATTTTCCTCAGCACAACAATGTGTAAGTATTGAGGATTTTAAGGAAATTTGGGAACAATTTCAGTTAGATTTTAGTGCAACTGTGAAAGCAATAGGTGAGTTTAATGAAATTGGCTATCACAGCAAACCTTAGCCTGAAGTGTTGAGGTATCTCATGTTTCAGAAAGTAAGTGTGCAGGGATGTTTAATTCCTAACTCTAGGCTAGAGAGATGTCAAGAGTCAATAACATGCCCAGCAGGGGCAGGTGAGGCATCTGTTTCAAAAATGTACATTGTTATTCATTATCAACATGAAGCACATTGTGTCTCATTTGATTTGCAAAAAAAGTGAGAAGTGTCAGAAAATGTCAGTGAGATCAGAATTTGCTTGTTGAGTGTCTTCAACAATGGACCAAAGAGAGCTTGCCTCCAGGGAGTAGGTTCCCTGACTTGATACCAAGTCCCCTCCAGGGACTTTCTGTTTAGCTTCTTGAGTCAACAGACTTAGTCGCACTAAGAATTAGCTTTGGCCTGCCAAGGTGAAAAGAGATTGTTGAAGAGACTGTTTTGTATCATGTGGTATTAGTCATCTAACTGAATACTGCATTTTATTGGTGGGAGTTGAGACCAAGAGAAATACTTCAGAGCACCTTGTAGCGGATGTGTTCTTCCGGTGACATTTCCTCTAAAGAATTTTGTATATCCATTTTGTTTGTATTTTGCTGGGATTAGTTTTTCATGTCATATTGCTTTTTGTTACTAAATACTATATAACTAAAATGTAACATTCACTTTACATATTTTTCAGTGTGGAGTAATTTATCATTAATATTTTAAGTTGTGTATTGGTGCAGCACCTGTTACTTTTGAGTGGATTGTATAGCAAAAGAGTTTTGGGAAAGGCTCATCAGGTTTGCAGGTTGAAATATGAGCCTGACACTAAAGACAAAGCCCAAAAACATAGCGAGCATGAGTAAATATTCTTTGTTCTGCTCTGCAGGGACATCATTAGTCATAATAACCTGTGTTAAAGGCACACCTGAATTTGTAGTCCTTGTGGTTTTTGAAGGATTAGGCCAGTGGGCTGATGAATGGTAGATGGAGTTTAATTTAGATAAATGCGAGGTGGTGCATTTTGGTAGATTGAACCAGGACAGGACTTATTCAATTAATGGTAGGGTGTTGGGGAGAGTTACAGAGCAAAGAAATCTAGGGGTATGTGTTCATAGCTCCTTGAAAGTGGAATCACAGGTGGACAGAGTGGTGAAGAAGGCATTTGGCATGCTTGGTTTCATTGGTCAGAACACCAAATATAGGAGTTGGGACATCTTGTTGAAGTTATACAACTCATTGGTAAGGCCACATTTGGAATACTGTGTGCAGATCTGGTCATCCTATTAAAGAAAGGATATTATTAAACTAGAAAGAGTGCAGAAAAGATTTACTAGGATGCTACTGCGACTTGATGGTTTGAGTTATAAGGAAAGGCTGAATAGACTGGGACTTTTTTCTCTGGAGCATAGGAGGCTGAGGGGTGATCTTATAGAGGTTTGTAAAATAATGAGGGGCATAGATCAGCTAGATAGTCAATATTTTTTCCCGAAGTAGGGGAGTCTAAAACTAGAGGGATAGGTTTAAGGTGAGAGGGGAGAGATACAAAAGTGTAGAAAAGAGGGCAATTTTTTCACACAAAGGGTGGTGAGTGTCTGAAACAAGCTGCCAGAGATAGTAGTAGAGGTGGGTACAATTTTGTCTTTTAGAACATAAGAACATAAGAAGTAGGAGCAGGAGTAGGCCATCTAGCCCCTTTTAAAAAGCATTTAGATAGTTACGTGGATAAGATGGGTATAGAGGGGACATGGGCCAAATGTGGGCAATTGGGATTAGCTTAAGGGCTTTAAAAAAAAAGGGCAGCATGGACAATTTGGGCTGAAGGGCCTGTTTCCATGCTGTAAACTTCTATGACTCTATTAAGACATGTTATATGCAAGAAATGTTGTGATCAGTTTTCATTTCTGGTCTATCACACTTGATAGGTAGTAGCTGTCTCTTTCAGTTGGCTTTTATTTTTAAGTCATTCTTTGAATGTGAACATCCACGGCAAGGCCAGCTTTATTGTCCATCTCAAGTTGCACTTGAGAAGATGGTAATAAGCCTCCTTCTTGAATTGTTGCAATTTGTGTGTTGACTGGACCACTACAGTGCTATTCGGTATAGAATTCAAGGCTTCTGATCTAGTCACAGAGAAAGAACAGTGATATATTAGATGATACACTTTGCTGTCATGGTGCATTGGGGGTGAAGGGAATGAATGAGGGTACTGTATACCAGATGATGTTAAGCTTGCTGAGTGTTCCTGGAGCTTTTGTTATCTAGGCAATTGGTGAGTATTCCATTACTGGCCTGTCTTGCGTCATGTGGGTGGTAGAAAGATTTTGGAGAGTCATGAGGTTACGGACTACCCAGTCTTTGAATTACTTTTGTAGCCACTGGATTTCTGCAGTTGGTTCAGTTCATTTTCTGGCTAATGGTAACCCTAGCGGTTGATAGTGGAGGATTCAGTGATGGTAATACCATTGAATTTCATGAAGAACAAGATATTGCCTTGGATTCAAAGTTTGGCTAGGCTACCAAAAGTAGCTTCTTGTGATCTCTTTCATGTGAACTGTTCCAGTGTCCTGAATGTAGTTGGTCAAATACTGGTTTCCTCAATGTTGGTGAGATAATAACTCAGATGCCCTAAAGTCAACATCCTGAACTGTATGGTAACCCCCACGTAGTCTATGAGGAATCACTGATTGATCTCCCTGTGGAGCTTGGTGAGTATGAGTTCCTCTGGTAACAGGCAGTGCCTGCCCAGCAGAAACTCATCACCTGATCCTTTTATAAGGCAGGCCCACGATTGGGCCTGCTGAACTGTAGTCCCAGGCAGGAACTAGTGTACACCACAGTAGTAGCTTTACTTTGCATTCTGTAATAAACTGTGTACATTTCCATTTCGGCTTCCTGGGTCATTACAGACTAAAAGCTCCATCTCATTGGAAACATAAGGATGAAAATGAGATGAGACTTGCAAGGTTAGGGGAAAATTGCCATGAGTGACAAGGTCTATGACTTTGAACAATGTTCGGTCCACTTGAGTATACTTATTGATTTGGACTGAAGTGATGGGTATGTTCTCCATTTGCGCAGATGATATCTTTTTAAGCAGTGTCCCCGAAGGCTGGCTGGTAATGATAGCCTTGAAGGACCATCTATATTGCCATGATTTTTGATATCATATGTGTGAACACTCAACATCAATGCTCAATCTGGTGTTATGCTTGCAGCTAAAGGAGAGATGCTGTGTATGGACCGTATAGAGGTGAGTGGTTGATGATCAGTCAGGAGTGTAAATTTCCATCCAAACAGGCACTGGTGAAATTTCTGGATTGTGAAAATGATCCCCTGTGTTCCATACTCAAGTTGAGCATGTTACCTCCCTGCTTTACTCAAAGTCTGTGAAGTGAATCCTGTGAGGTTCTCCATACCTGAGAGGGTGTTATGTGTGAAAGAACACCCCAACTCCAAAAAGTGATACATGACATGCAAGTTGTAGAGGCAATAAGGGAGTCAAAGTGTGTCAGTACCTTGGAATTTGTCAGTGCTGCTTTAGGCTTCTTGAACAAGCATCAAAGACTTTGTCCATTTCCAGGCTTTGTTCTGATGTAAAACCACATTCAGGGGTTTCAACAGGATTGCTAGCTGTGGCATGAATCTCCCATAATCATTCAGCAGTCATAAGAATGAGCGAAATTGGCTGGTAGTCTGAGTAGCTGGAAAATCCACAGTGACCTTAATCTTGGAGGGTCTTTGTGAAATCCAGCAGCATCAATAATGTGCGGCAAAGATTCCAGAGTGCTGAAAAAACTCACCCTTGTCTTTGCCAGCCCATGGGCATACTTCTTTAACCTTTGTCAGGTGGGATATAAGTTTTTGAGACGATTCTCATCAGTTTTTCCCCTTACCAAGATGTCATCGAAGTTGCACTGAACTCCAGGCCATTACTCAGGATCTGGTCAATGGCACTGTGAAACCGTTTAGGGGTTTAAAAAAAAGGGCAGCACGGACAAGTTGGGCCGCAGGGCCTGTTTCCATGCTGTAAACTTCTATGACTCTATTAAGACATGTTGTATGCAAGAAGTGTGTTCTAAGCTGATTTAATTCCAAAAGGCAAACAGCAATATCTGTACTATCGTTGTGTGATGTGATGTTAAGATATTCTAATTGCTTCTCATCAACATGCATTTGTCAGTCAGCCTATTTTGCTGAATTTCTATCCATCAGGCAGACCAGCAAATAGGTCCTCAATCCAAGAAGTGGATATTGTTCACAAAACACAGAATTAGCAATAACCTTGAAATCTCCACGTATGCAGGGGGAACCATCTTCCTTGAGTGCTGGAACAATGGGTGTTACCCATTCATTATGGAGGACAGGTATTAAGAACCCTAGTGTGACCAGATGGTCCAGCTCAGCTTTGACTTTTGGTTGTCTGGCATAAGGCACAGCCTTCAGAAATGTTGATGAGAGTCAGTGTTGGATATTCAATTTTCCAGTAATTCCTTTCATGTTTCCCAAATCTTCTTTGAAAATAACAGCAAGTCTGTTTATTTAGTTCTACTTTAAATTCTGTTCTGCCCATCTTAAGTACAGATTCCTCTGTATATGTTTTCTGAATGATTTTAGCAGGCACAAAGGAGATGTTTTAGCTTTTCCTTACACACAGCTCCTGAAACCAGAGAAACTACTGTCCCTGAAACCAATTCCATATGTATTGGTTTGCCCTCCAGGGGCGGTGTTAACCAGTAGCCCTGTGAACTACCAGCCATTGACAAATGTGGAGTGGTCCTGATTCTTCAGACTCAGTGTCACTCAGATCCTCCCACTCCTGCGGTATGATTCTTCTTGTTATGCCAGACTGCAGATGTTTTTTTCCTCCTTTTATCTTTTGGATTTGGTGCTTATTTTTGCTTTGCACATGCATGCTTACTATCTCATTTCTTGTCACACTGACGGCACTCAAGATTAACATTCAGATGGCTGATGACCAGATTTGGGATTGGTTTAGATTAGTGGGTTAGTGTTGTTTTTTTTTTAAAAGCTGGTCGGCACAACATCGTGGGCCGAAGGGCCTGTTCTGCGCTGTAATGTTCTATGTTCTATGTTCTATGTAACGTTCTTGGCTGCTTGCTATCTTATGTGTACGCTCAGCTGTCAGGGATTAGGCAGGCAAGTTGATGCATTCAGCTGCCGGGCTTCATTTTGCAGCCAGGTCTGTGCTCACTCCAATCACTATGGCTCTCTGCAAGGTGAGGTTAGACTCTGTCTGGAGGCATTTCCAGATTGCTTCACCAAGAATACCACAGACCAACCTGTCACGGAGGATATTGTTCACGACTTCATTGAGTTCACAATGATCAATGAGCTTTTCAAGTTCTGCAACACACTACACAATTGTTTCTCCCTCTTTTTGGTTTTGTTTTATAAAACCTAAATTTGTGTTGCCACTGTAAGAGCTGTAACCAATTTTTTTTTTCACTTCAAGATATCACTGAAGTTGCCGACTTTCTCTATTGCAAGTTCTTGTGCTTCCAGAGTTTAGGCTGGTTCCTCAGCAACTTGGCTACCCTCTGTTTTAAAATGTTTAAAACACAGCAACAATCTCTGTTCCTTGTTTTGGTGATTTGAGAGATTGTTTTCTCTTGGCAGAGACTTTCACTCTCTGTTTCCCACACTTCAGGAGTCCCGGTGGGCTTATAATCTGACCAGTAATTTTGTTTTACTATCTCATTACTTTTTCTTAATGTCCTGATTTTTTTAACCTAAAGCTACAATGCTTCTTATTGCCATTTTTTTCTTAAATCTTACAAACAGCTACAATCTTTTTTTCATTATACTCTGCAGTTTCCTTTTTTTCAGTCTGCAGGTTTCATGTTGTTCCTGTATTTAACTGCCAGCCTTTTTCTGCAATGCAGTACAAATCCAACATGTGGTTCAGATGAACATTAACATTTCCTTATTTTAGTCTTACTTTTCCATGGCATTAGTCATTATGCGAAGGTCCATCATCCTCATTGCTAATTTGTTATGTTCTTGGCTCCATTACTTTTCAAGATCAGTAAGTACACATGAAAGCACAGGAGGTGATTGTCATTGCTTCTGTCCTTTATTGCTCTAGCAGTTGGACTGACAAGAAAACATGGATCCTGTGATCCCACAAAGCAATGGCTTGTAAAGTACACCAAACTCACTTGGCTGGACAGCTTGGTCGTGATGCAAAGTGACGTCAAAAATGCCAGTTCAATTCCCGTACTGGCTGAGGTTATTCATGAAAAGCCTACCTTCTCAACTTTGCCCCTTGCCTGAGGTGTGGTGATCCTTAGATTAAAATCCCAGTAGTCAGCTCTTCCCCCTCAAAGCAGATGGTCATTTGGGACTATGGTAACTTTACCTTTTTACTTTTCAGATATATTGGTACTAGATGATTTATATACCTCAATTAATTCTCTGTTCAGCATCCTGTGTTCAAAATAAAACATCATAAGAAGTCTCACAACACCAGATTAAAGTCCAACAGGTTTATTTGGTAGCAAAAGCCACTAGCTTTCAGAGCGGTTGCTGCCCTTTCGTCAGGTGAGACACAACTCAATTTACAAAATTTATATTTTTATGTCTTCATACGCCATGTTTGTGAATAGATCTCCCACTCACCTGACGAAGGAGCAGCAACCGCTCCGAAAGCTAGTGGCTTTTGCTACCAAATAAACCTGTTGGACTTTAACCTGGTGTTGTGAGACTCTTACTGTGTTTACCCCAGTCCAACACCAACATCTCCACATCAAAATAAAACATCCCCAGCCTCTCTAATCTTTCCCCATAGCTAACATTCTCTTGTTCTGGCACCATCTTTATAAATCACCTCTGTTATCCCTCTAGAGTGCTCACAGTCTTTCTGCAATGTGGTGACCAGAACTGTACTGATCTTCATGCTTTTATATTCTATGCCTCAGCCAATAAAGGAAGGTATTCCTTATGTCTTCTTGATGATCTTATCTATCTGTGCTGCCAACTTCAGAATCAGTGGACATGCTCTCCAAGGTGCTTCTGTACCTTTTCTCAATATCCTATATTTATTGTACCTTGCTTTGCCTTGTTTGCCCTTCCAAAATACATTATCTCACTTTTTTGTCCATCTGACCAGTCTATTGATATCTTCCTGCAATCCACATCAATTTTCCTTACTACCAATCACATGAATAATTACTGCATCAGCTCAAAACTTATTAACCATGCTGTGAACCTTTTGGACTGGAAGCAGATTTCTTGTCACAAAAATGCCAATTGACCTTTGCTCTCTGTTTCACATCGCTGAGCCAATTTTGGATTCAAGTTGCCATTTTCCCATGCATCCCACTGATATTTCGTTTCTGACCCGTCTGTCTCGTGGGACTTTGGTAAAAGTCATGCTGAAATCCACGTCAACCACATCAAATGTGCTATCATCATCGATTCTCTTTGTTAGCTGCTCAAAAAATTAAATCGAGTTAGCCAGACATGAGTTTTCTTCAACAAATCCATGATGACTATACTTGATTAATCTGTGCGTTCTAAATGATCATACCATCTTAGAATTTTTTCCAATAATTTGCCACCATGGTGATTTGGGTGATTGACATAATTATCTTTTTTTTTCATTTCCCCTCTTTAAACAATGGTTCATGTTCACGGTCTTCCAGTGTTCTAATGCAGCCAGGAAGGATTACAAAACAATGGCCAGGGCCTCTGCTATTTCCTTCATTGCTTCTTTTAATTGGATACGTTCACCCAAGCCTGATGATTTATTGACTTCAAAGATGTTAAACCCCTTAATATTCCCTCTTTTATTTTGGTTATCAAATATTTCAAACTCCTCCTCTGGAACTACTATGCCTGCAATACCATTCTTTTGTGAAGATAGATGCAAAGTATTAATTAAAAATTATGCCCACATCTTCTGTCTCCACACACAGGTTAACATTTTGGTTCCTAAAAGTCCTAATCTCTCCTTTGTTATCGTCTTTGTGTTAATGAACATGTTTGGGTTATCTTCCATTTTACTGGCCAATATTTTTCAGTGTCCTTGCTTTGCTTTCATTATTTCTTCATTACCTTCATCCCTACACTTTCTAAACTCCTCTAAATTTTTTGCAGAGTTTAACTCTCAACATCTTACATAAGCTTTCCTCTTTCGATCCATTCATGGGAAGAGAGTTTTGCTGTTTCCATTCCTAATTATGCAAGAAGATGGTGGTGAGCCATCTTCTTGAACCATCTTTTGCCTTATTATTCCTAACTTTGACCAATGATGTCTAGTTTTGGGAGTCTTGCCCTTTATTCTTTGTAAAACTGTTGTAATTATTGTAAATGGATATTTTTGATTAATAATAGGCACCAGATTCTTTTGAAAATTTGCATTTGATATCTGAAATTGGCATGATCTTACCCACTTTATGGGAAGAGAGTGGGGAAGTGGGATTAGTTTGTATTGATACAGGATCATTGAGAGAGAGAGTTGATTTTTTTTAACCTACTGATAGATGGGTCTTAAACCAGAAAACATCACTTTAAGATGATTGACAAAAGGAGCAACAGTGACATTAGGAAAAACCTTTTTACACAGCCTGTAGTTAGGATCTGGAACGCACAGTCTGAGACTGTGGTGGAGATGGATTCAGTTGAGGACTGCAGAAGGGAGTTGGATAATTATCTTGAGAGAAAACATTTGTAGGGCTAGGGCAAAAGGCTAAATTTAACTGAATTACAAACACTACCAGAAAAATATGCTGACTGATGTACCTTCCACCTGCCTGGCTTCTTTCTCTGGGACTAACTCCAGAAATTGGACTGCTACACTGGCTAAGCAGTGTATTTTAACAGTGCTGCATTTTAAGATCTTTGTCCTTTAAGCCTTTTATGCTGGTTTTATTACAATTAATATGAGTGGATTTGAAATTGACATCTGTTGATGAGTAAATGCAACTGATTGCATTCTCATTGACACTTTCCATCACTTTGTTGGTGACTGAGCTTATGCTGATGGGACAATAATTGGCTGGATTAGATTTGTCCTGCTTTTTGTGGACAAACACACTTGGACAAATTTTCACCTGATTTTAATGAGGGGAACTTTGCAGTGTGAGCTGAGCTGGGTGTGCCTCTATCCTTTCTGAGTCTGATACCTAAGTCCGTGAGGTAGTTATTGAGATGAAAATCTGCCCTCGTGATGAAACAAGATTTTCTCCAATGCAGTTGCTTCTGTTAAACAATGAGAATTGGTGGCTTTGAAGCATTAATATGTGGAAGGAAATTATGTACATACTAACAGTAAAGTATATGATTATGAGATCTATTGAATTTTAATCATGGAAAATTTAGATGTGAAAATTGTGATCATTGCCTAAAATATCCATTTAAAAGGGCTCTTACATTTGTTATTTATATATATAAATATTAGCATTTGTTCAGAATACATCGAAGTTAAAATGGCTTTGTATAATTAATGTTCCAAATTTATACTGGGCTTAATGTATACATTGACTTGATCTGCCAAGATATTTAAGCTTAAAATTGAAAGCATAACATCATTAATTATCCCCAACAGAGATTTCTCCCTCTGCTGGGCAGCCTGGCTCAAGTAGCTTTCTAACAACCTAGTGGATTTTGGTTTAAGAAGGGTTGTGGGAACAAATGTGCTGACATCCTGAGAAGATCAATGTAACCAACTCTCACCATGACACTGTCACTCCAAGCAGCTAGAGCTCAGCAATCTGTGGAAAATTGTTAATACCTTCAGGAATACTGCAGAAGATGAGGGATTCTTTCAAAATCCCTGTTGACTTGATCCATCAAACTCACCAAAGAAGACCTTCAACTTTCCAAGGTGCAACACAGGTTTGTGTCTAGGTGCTGCATGGCAGCCATTTGAATTTCTATCAAAGGGGAAGATGGAGACCTAACATGAGGGCCTGGCACTCCAAAAAGAAGAATTGCAGTTTATTTCATAAATTGAGATGCACTGTGGCTTGTTCTCCAAAGATTTTGATCTTTGTCACAATCCTGATATTGCTTTGTGATGATATGATAGTGACTGCAGTGGTCTTGAGTGGGAGATCTGAAACAGATGACTTCAAAATCCAGATAGCCTCCATACTATTTTTTTT
The DNA here is from genome assembly GCF_965287045.1 of Carcharhinus amblyrhynchos. Classification (NCBI taxonomy): domain Eukaryota; kingdom Metazoa; phylum Chordata; class Chondrichthyes; order Carcharhiniformes; family Carcharhinidae; genus Carcharhinus; species Carcharhinus amblyrhynchos. The sequence goes on from NC_137330.1 coordinate 58,944,897, forward strand.
TTACAAGCTACATGATAGTGGCTATTCAGCAATTCAGCTACTCTCTGGTGTCAATGTTAAATATCCAGATAAAAAATACTTTAACCTTAGTCATCTCAATGCCAAAACAAAACTGACCACAGTAAACATACATGATTCTATGGTTTGTGGATGAACTCAGTGTCATTGCCCAATTCCAATCTGCAAGTCACTCTTGATTTCTTCAAGTTTGCATACAAGAAACTTGGCCTGTCCTTGAATGTTATCAAAACAGAACTCATATCAACCTGCAACTGGTAAACCAGCTTCTATGCATGAAACTGTGGAAGATATTGAACACTTCTCATACCTTGGCAGCCACCTCTCACAAAAGACCATCATTGAATATAGGAACAGGAGTAAGCCATTCAACCCATCAAATTTATTCCACCATTGAATGAGATTATGAAGATTCACAGTCTAACTCCATAACTTCTTTGGCCCATATCATAGAATAAAGAACAAAGAAAATTACAGCACAGGAACAGGCCCTTCAGCCCTCCAAGCCTGCACCGACCACGCTGCCTGACCAAACTAAAACCATCTACCTTTCCGGGGACCATATCCCTTTATTCCCAACCTATTTATGTAGTTGTCAAGACGCCCCCTAAAAGTTACTACCGCATCCACTTCCACTACCTCCCCCGGCAACAAGTTCCAGGCACTCACTACTCTGTGTAAAAAAAAAAGCCTCATACATCTCCTTTAAACCTTGCCACTCACATCTTAAACCTATGCCTCCTCGTAACTTTCCACCCTGGAAAAAAGCTTCTGACTCTCCATTCTGTCCTCACTTTCATAATCTTTTAGACTTCTATCAGGTTTCCCCTCAACATCTGTCGCTCCAGTGAGAACAATCCAAGTTTCTCTAATCTCTCCTCATAGCTAATGCCCTCCATGCCAGGCAACATCCTGGTAAATCTTTTCTGTACCCTCTCCAAAGCCTCCACGTCCTTCTGATAGTGTGGTGACCAGAATTGAACACTATATTCCAAATGCGGCCTAATTAAGGTTCTATAAAGCTACAACATGGCCTGCCAATTTTTAAACTCAGTACACCGGCCAATGAAGGCAAGCATGCCATATGCCTTCTTGATTACCTTCTCCATTTTCAGTGACCCATGTACCTGTACACCCAGATCCCTTTGCCTATCAATACTCTTAGGGGTTCTGCCATTTACTGTATATTTCGTATGTGTATTTGACTTTCCAAAATGCATTACCTCACATTTGTCCGGATTAAACTCCATCTGCCATCTCTCCACCCAAGTCTCCAACTGATCTATATCCTCTGATGGTCCACATTGCTATCCGCAAATCCACCAACCTTTGTGTCATCCTCAAACTTACTAAGCAATCCAGTTACATTTTCTTCCAAATCATTTATATATATTACAAACAGCAAAGGTCCCAGCACTGATCCCTGAGGAACATCACTTGTCACAGCCCTCCATTCAGAAATGCCCCCTTCCACTGCTACCCTCCGCCTTTGACCGAGCCAGTTTTGTATCCACCTTGCCAGCTCACTCTGATCCCATGCAACTTCACCTTCTGCACCAGTCTGCCATGAGGGACTTGTCAAAGGCCTTACTGAAGTCCACGTGGACAACATCCACTGCTGTACCCTCATCATTCATCTTCATCACTTCCTCGAAAAACTCGATCAAATTTGTGAGACACTACCTTCCCTTCACAAAACCATGTTGCCTCTCACTAATACATCCACTTATTGCCAAGTGGGAATAAATCCTATCTCGAAGAATCCTCTCCAATAATTTCCTTACCACTGATGTAAGGCTTACCGGTCTGTAATTACCTGGATTATTCTTGCTACCCTTCTTAAACAAAGGAACGACATTGGCTATTCTCCAATCCTCTGGGACCTTCCCTGTAGCTGGTGAGGATACAAAGATTTCTCTCAAGGCCCCAGCAATTTCCTTCCTTGCCTCTCAGTATTCTGAGGTATATCCCATCAGGCCCTGGGGACTTGTCTACTTTAATGTTTCTCAATAACCCCAATACCTCCTTCTTTTTGATCTCAACATATTATCCCTTAATATCTTTGCCTGATAAAAAATTACCTATCTCAAATTTAAAATTAGCAACTGATCTAGAATCAGCATTTGTATACGGAACTCTTATTTGGGCCATACATTCTAATCTGACACTCAGCTTTATTCACCTGTTTATTATTTCTCCTGGTTTAATCAATATACTTCTACTAGTTTTTGCCATTACCCGCTGTACCAAAAGTTGATTTCCTGACTGTTTCTATACTTTCTATCCCATTAGTTATTTTTGATACTGTATTGATTCTTTCCCTTGCCCCCCAATTTACTAGTTTAAAGTCCTTGTAACCACCCTCCCCCTCCAATTTACTAATTTAAAGTCATTGTGACCACTCTATTTAGCCTTTTCACTAGGTCATTGGTCCCAGATTTGTTTAGGTGGAGCCCATCCCGACAGCACAGTTTCCAATACTGAGGTCAGTGCCCCATGAAATGCTCCCTTCCCAAACCATTCCTTTAGCACTCATTCACTTCCCTAATTTTCTTATCGCTATGCCAATTTACATGTGGCTCAGGCAATAATCCAGAGATTAAAACCTTTGAAGTCTTGTTCTTAAATTTTGTTCTTAATTCATGATATTCCCCAGACAGGACCTCTTGCCAATGTTGTTGATCCTAACATGGACCACCACAAGTGGATCCTCCCCTCCCTCTCCAAGATTCTTTCAAGCTGGTTGGAGTTGTCTCTCACCATGCCACCAAGGTAGTTAACACACCACATGGGACACTCAATCCTGCTTGCAAAGGACGCTATCCATACCCTTGATTATAGAACCCCTTACTATATATCGCCTGGCTCTGCATCCCCATTTTACATTTTTTTTATTTGTTTTTTTTCCGATTAGTCTCCCCTCTCACTAGACTCTTCAGCTCTGCACTCAGTTTCTCAATTTACCCCTTGAACTTCCTGTTTCGCTCAACTCCAGAGCGTTCTAGTCCTGTCACGGAGCATCCCAGTGAATGGATCAGCAGCACCAGCTCGGCCCTCTTCGAATTACAACAGTGAATGTTTGACAACAAAGATATGAGCAAATCAACAGAAGTCTTAGTTCAGAGCAGTTGTCATCAGCACGCTGTGCACTGCAGTGAGACTGAACTGAGGATCAGCGACACATGAGCGCGAGAGGAATTACATTCGCAATGTCTCTGCCGCATTCCTTGGATCCAATGGGAGGATAATCAGTTAACAGCTAGTGTCCTCCTTCAAGCCAGCTCTGCAAGCATTCAGGCAATATTACTACAAAATTAGTTTTGATGGACTGGATAGTGTGCGTGTGTGTGTGGATGGCCGTAAACCACCTCCCCTTCGAGATTCTCCCCAATGGCCAACGTACCAGAGGATGGTAAAGAAAATACTTCAAAGACTCTCTGAAACTCTACTTGAAGTTTAACAATATTGACCTTGATAGCTGGATAGAGAATGCTACCAATTATTCAGAATAGCAATAACTTGTCCATCAAGCTGCATCACATTTGAATCATGACATCCAAATGAAGACGTGGAGATGTGTATGGTTGGAATGCAAGTCTTTACAGGTAATCAAGTCTTAAAGGTACAGACAATGTGAGTGGAGAGAGGGTTAAGCACAGGTTAAAGAGATGTATATTGTCTCCTTCCAGGACAGTTAGTGAGATTTTGCAAGCCCAGGCAAGCAGTGGGGTTACATATAGTGTGACATGAACCCAAGATCCTGGTTGTCCTAATGATGAGGCAGAGTAGCAGCAGAGAAAGAAAGAATAGGAAGCAAATCCTGCACTCTGGATCCAACAACCTCATGAGATGATATGTGCCATATGTCCAGAGATCCACAGGGTGAGAATCAGTCTATTTAATCACCCATGGCAGAAATAGGGTATCCGGAATAGCCTTGATGCTACCAATGACTCAGTATTCTTGGAGGTCATCATACTATCTAAGGTAGACTGCAGATTGCTGAAGTTATGCAAGTTGACTTTACTTAGGGTGGAAGAGGACTACTTTAGTCTTGGTGGCAAGGTTTTTTAGGAGAATTTCCAATGCCTCATACAGTTGCCTCATGCAAGGAAAGCAATTTTATATTTTCACTGCTGGGTTTCAATTGAAGAGAGATGGTTAAGGTTTGCATGGCTCCCAGCTGATTTTCCGTATGTTTGCTATTAGCGTTTGTAGAGCCATCATGGGGAAGGTAGCAGTTAGTGCTGGGAAGCAATAATAACACCCTTAAAGTCCCTCTGACCTTCAAAGTGTGCAGCTTTTAGTCTATGTCAAGGCTGCACACCCATCCATCTTCAGATCTTCTGCACTGTGAGTACTTGTCTGCTTCTTCTCTGTTGCAGCCCTGCAGTAACACCAATGGGATTTTGCAGCCAAGCATTAATTATTGGGGTTTCCTGTTGGCTACAAAACCTTCACTGGCCACCAGTCATCCATTTAATCCCTCCTGAGTCAGGAAATTGGGCTAAGATAGTAGCCAGGTTGAAGGGGTGGATGGAAGTTGCATCACATCCTACTAGAACAGCACAGTCATTTGGAAGATATCTTGTAGCAGATAATAATAGATCCATTATTTGGATGCACATGATAATTAGGTTTAGAAATAAGGACTAACTGATTATTTTCTTGTGCAGTAATATTTCTACAGCAAAGTGGTCTCATTGACTATATTTTTTTTGGATTGTTCAATTTACTGGAGGATCAGGGAATGCTACATACATCACTCTATCTGACTTACACAGGTTTCAAAGCAGCTGCAAGCTTGAACTCCAGATTCAGACCTGCAGTCAAGAAGTAAGTTAAATTCTAAAAAATTGCACATTCTCAAATTAACATTCAGTTGTGTTTTAGAAGTTGTGAGAAAAACCGGAGTAACTTGCTCACCTGCGAAATGAAGGCCAGAATGCACTGCTGGTCAAGCAATGTATTGGAAGTTAATACGTAATATGCCATTAAAACAGAGATACAGTGGGTAAAGATAAACACTGTTATTTCAGTTTGCTTTGGAAAGAGTTTAATGGTTATTACTTGATAGTGACACAGGGCCTTGTCTTTCTTTATTGTACCGTACATTGGTTCCAGCACAATACTTCAGTATGCAGCAGGAAAAAGAGACACAAGCTATAAACATTAGGCCACCTAGATGATTGTAGCCTTTGCTCTTTCTGGACCTGACTACAGATTGGAGAGACACGATAAGTGACTTCAGTCCAGGTTGCACACTGGTTACGTGGAAGTGGCCATGTAGCAGTGAACCCACTCCAAAAAACATGGCCATACACATTGTACACCAACCCAAGAAGAGCTGTGAGTACAATAATGAAATATGTAGCTCAAGGGCTTGTGAGCTGACTTAAGCACCCCCACCCCCGCCAACCAAATAATCTGTTCAAAAGTTTTAGGAATGATGATTTGAAAAGAGTACAGTTTTCTCAAAACAAGAGTAGTTAGCAACTGTTGGCTATGTTCCCAGAGCCTTGATTCATAGCTACACTCTTTAGTGTTCATAAAATTGCCATCTATTATAAACAGGTTGAAACCCTCATAGCTAGAGCTACTTTGGCTTTGAGAGAGGCCAACAACATGCACGTTGTGACCATTAAACAGTTGTACCCAGCTGGAAAATAGTGTCAAGTGTGGCTCTGTTGGGAGTACTCTTGCTTCTGAGTCAGAGGTTGGGGTTCAACTCCCGCTTCCAGGCTTGAAACAAAAATCTTAACTAAGACTCCACTCTGGCCTTAAAGTAGTACTTTGATGTCAGAGACACCTGTGTTAATTTTTACTCCTCAATCAACAGCAGTAAAAGAGGTATTGTGGCTTAGTTGGTAGCACTCCTTCCCTTAGAGTCTGTCACAGCATAGAGCTTTCTTTGGCCTGTTGTGTTTCTGCTGGGTCTCTGAAAGACCAATTCACTTGGAGGCACTTGCCACCACCACCTTCACCACTATGCTCCTACACATTCTTCCTTTCAGTTGCCCAGATGGGCTAAATGGTACAGCAGAAGTTGTACCCAAACATTCCAGGTTTAATCACTATCCAGATCTAAACAAAGGATGGCATAGTGGCATAGTGGATAGCACTGCTGCCTCACCATGCGAGGTTCAATTCCAGTCTCGGGTCATTGTCTGTGTGGACTTTACACCTTCTCGCAGTGTCTGCATGGGTTTCCTCCCGATGCTCCAGTTTCCTCCCATTGCAGGTTAAGTGGATCGGTCATGCTAAATTGCCCCTCAATGCCCCAAGATATGTAGGTTAGGGGGATTAGTGGGGTAAATGTGTGGGGTGAAGTGAATAGGGCTGGGCTAGGCCTATATAAGATGCTCTGTCAGAAAGTCAGTGCAAACTCAACGGGCCAAATGACCGCCTTCTGCACTGTAGGGATACTATGATTCTAAGTCTGTCACTTATAGGATTCTTGCCAACAGCCTGTCCCTGATATCCTGTAGACTTGCACATTTGTTTCAGTGTCTTACATATGCTGCATGAGACATTCAACACTTTTATACTGAACCACGAATGAGGGCTACTGATGCCTTCCATCCTAAGCAACAAGGAAGCAGAAACTACTTTTCACCAGTGCACTACATCAAAATGGCTTCACAAGGGCTCTGGCAGAGCTACTTTCCTACAGGGGTAGATAGACAGGAAACCATTGTTTGCATTAAATACCATGACAGTTTCACAGTGTCATAAATTTGTTTATGTCCCTTCTATCGTAAAAAAGCATTGCATTTGTATTGCTCCCCCCCGCCCCCCCCAATTCACAACCTCAGCATATCCAAAAGTGATTTACGTCCAACTAAGTGCTTTTGAAGTGTAAGCACTGTAAGAATGTAGGAAATGAGACAGCTAATTTTGTGCAAACTCCCACAAACCAGCATTGTGATAATGACCGGATCTGATTGTTTATTTCTGTTTTGCAGTTTTGCAACTCTTTCCTCCTTTTAGAGAAGATTGTGAAGCGTTGAAAAGATTGCAAGCTGAGTAACAAAACTATTGAACTACACTGTGAACGCTCCTTCTGTAGTCACCAAGTCCGAGAATGAGAGATTAACACAGGACTTTCTGAGATCAATATAAACCCTCAGCTCTCCCAAGCAGATCGAGCTACAGTTTAATATCTTACCCAAAGGACCTCTCCCAGTGCTGCAAGTGTCAGCTTTTTGATTTTTGTGCTGAAGTCCAGGTGCAGGACTTGAACCCATAACCTTTTGACTCAGAGAGTCCAATGTATGAGAGTATTCAAGATTGACTCTCCTCCTCACATTTGTTTCTTTCCCAGTGAAAGCTCCATCTCCTCAGGGACTATTTGTGAGGTTGGAAGCTTGTTATTTGGGGAATTGCACACAAGCCTGCAATACGGTAATGCTGGCAAAGCATGTGCTGTGCCATGTTGTGTCAATGCATTTCCTGTTAGGTTAAACCATAGTAAAATGACTATTGTCTAAATGTAAGCTACCGAGACAAAGAAAAAGAATCAGGACTATATGTTTGGCCTGTGAGTTGTATTGACTGGAATTTTCCAGTGTGGCACGCCTGCTACTGCTTCCAGCACTTAACTGCAGTGAACCTCCATTTACTGCAGCAGGCCTACGATAATCCCAGCCATGGGTGAGGTCAGAGAATTCTGACTATTATCTATTATACATGTGCAAATTTGGATCCAAATCCTGCGTTGTGGGTGATTATCTGATGTCAACTCAAAGTCAGAAGTTCTCCATCTCAGGCTGAAATAAACATTATTTTTAATGACAGAATGGAAAGCTGAAACTAAGTCCAATTTTCCTGCAGATCCAGGGGATAGAAGTTCGTTCAAATTTGATGGTAAACTGTTCATCCTAACCATTGTGTCCCGATGCTCCCGAATCTCTGGGTGACATGTATGATTGAAATGCCACATATATGGTGTGAGGTTTCTTTTACACTGTATGAGTCCCAGGCAATGATGGTGTACACAAGTTTTCATGTTGTGCCAATATCTTTGTCAAAACTGTGTGAGATTGATTATCTTGTTCTGCGCACTATCATTAGCAGTTGCATATTGCTGGATACACAAAGGGGATGGGGTGAATTTTCCACCCCTGATTTTTGGCAGGGAATTGAAGGAGAGTCCCCAGATGGCTTTCACACCGGTGGGATTTCCCCATTTGATTATCCCTTCTCCCTTCCAATGAAGTAACAGGCTCCTGTCATGCAATGACGTAAATTCGTAATAATGCATTAACTTGTACACAGCGGGTCTCGTAGGAGGAAAGCTCCTCCCCCCCCACCCCACCGGTGTGATGTTGGCAGGGTTTACAAAAGGTTTTGAAAATTGGGGAACAAAACCCGTCAGAGATGCAAAAATAAGGACAGCCCCCAAAGAAGGAGATGGTCATGCCCAGGAAGTAACCAGCTGGCAGTGCTTCAGATGTCTCATGGGGCTGCTCACTGTGGGTGTCTTCGGTGTTCCCGGGATTGAGGCCAACAGGTTGGTCCAGAGATTAAAGGCAGCCCTGGGACTTTATGAGCCATGCTGCATGGCTATGCTTAGCACACACATTATGATGCAGTTCCAGGGAGTGTGCTCAATGGCTGTCAGACTCAGCGTGATGTGTAGGCCGTGGTCATTGTCTTGTACTCAGTGGTCATGTGGTGGCAGTTCAGTACTGGGCTTTAAGTGGGATGGTCAAGCATCTGCAGTCGTGAAATGGGGAAAATATAATAAAGGTTGGGAGCTCTCATGGTGGGCGACTCTGCTCACAACATGTAGGGGTGAGGTCAACATGGGGCAAGGGCACATCTATGGTGATTGGCTCAAGGAGAGGGCAGGAATGTCAGTGACAGGGTTATCGGGGGAGTCTAGAGAATAACTGGAGGAAGGTCTACCTCCATGTTGTGAGGTTCCAGGATGATCAGAGGGATGTGAATGGTAATTGGGGGAGGCTCGAAGTGGTCTGGAAGAAGAAGTGCAGCTCCATCACTTTGAAACCCTGAATCAATGACACATTTTAAAAATGAAACTAAAGAAACCTCTACAGGGGAGATCTGAGGCAGTGGGGAGAGAAGCATGTGGCTGGAAAAGGGGACCATTTCAGGGGCAGTTTCTTATTTGTTAGGTTTACAACATGGAAAGGAAGGGTCACTTTATGGATTTCTTCAATACTTCATTGAGAACTGAGTTGGAATCAGTAAGTAATAATATGCTTTTAGAAGAGACAGCAATAACTGACAGTTTCACAAATCTCTGTTATTTCTAATGGGGCTAATGTCTCAGCTTCTGTGTTCCACAATGTGAAAAAGGTTATTCTATTTTCCACTTGTTCACCGTGGTATTTGTGTCACACAATGCATCATCCGTAGCTGAGAGGACAAGCAGAATGCTTCTCCTGGTGCTGCCCGTGGCTAGCCATTAGAGATTGTGATAAGATGAGAATGATTCTCTTTCTAAATTCCACAGTCTCCTTCGGGCCGAACTCTGTCCTTCAGTTCTGCACTTCCTTTCAGCAGCGTTTCTGAGATAGTGAATTCAGTGGCACAGGGCAATATTTCCCCCTCCTGCAATACAGTGATGTGAATCATGGAATAGTTACAGCACAGCAGGAGCCCATCAAGTCTATACCTGATCTCTTCAAGAACAATTCAACTAGTCTTTTCCCCTGCTCTTTTCCCGAAATCTTGCAGATCTTTCATCTTCAATTGCTAATCAAATCCCTTTTCGGAAGTTACATTTGAATCTGCCTCTGCCACATTTTGAGACAAGTGCTTTATATCCTAACCACTTGATGTATCTTCAAAAAAAGTTACGTGTGGCCTTTGGTTCTTTTCTTGATTGCTGGTTTCTTCTAGTTTTTGATCCCTCTGTCAAAGAGAACAGTTTCTCTCTGTCTGTTCTGTCTAGACTACTCATGCTTTGGTACTCAAAAATGCTACATGAATGCTTTTAGCATCTGTGACAGTGAGCAGAGGTTCCCAAACCTCATGGTGCCATGTGTGTAGAATCAGAACACTCAAATCACTGACCCCACGCTTCCATTAGGGAAGTATGTTCAAAGGAATTGAAGGTCAAGTAACGGACTACAGTGTCATACTTTTATCTCCACCCTGTGCTCCCATTAAGCACACTGTAGGAGTGCAGGATAATTGATTTCACCCTGTAAGGAGTTGACTGGAATTAAAAAAAGTCAGTGTAAAAGTGGCGTGCCTTTGTGATCTTTGATGTTGGTTGTTATAAAGTACAAATGAATGGCTTGCTTGTAATGTGCAGGATAAAGTTACCTGTACATTTTCTGGGAAGCGATTAATCATAACACAGCCCACCTGTGTTCTCTTTATCCACACTCTGTTCTTGGCCTTCTCATCTTGGTATACGTTGCAGCCACTTAATCTTTGAAGATCATAGGATGACTCTTTGTGATAAAGGAAACACTTGCGTCTACCTAGGAAGTAGCAGAATGCTAACTGTTTTCAAGGCATCTACTTTAAAAGCACAGCAAGCTTCTGTTTATGTGTGATAACTCCTATGCCAACAATAAGATACTAAAACATGATCCCATGGGAAAAGTTGATCTAGACTTTGTTAACTCATTAACTATCCCGCTGTGCTGACTGAAGTTTGCCCCCTAACCGGATGGATAGTTTTATTGCCTTTGCACAATGCAGCTTTCAGCTTTGGAGTAGCAGTTTGAGGTACTGGGGAAAGCAAGCACTGCTTTTGGTAAGTAAAGATGTGGCTTAGTGCTGAGAGCAGCTTACCTGTTTCTCACTGTCAACCCACTCCTCTTTTCTTCTTTTCAGCAAGCTGAATTGGTGCAGGCAAGGCCAGCTGCCAGGGATCATTTGACAGGCGGCAGGAGATGGAATGTCAGTCATTCCTCAGATTAGGAACTGCCGGCTGCTCCATGTACTGATCCAGCTGAGAAAACAATTGTGCGGCTGATCGGTTCAAGGGAGGTAATATCCTTCTCTTTGAAGTTGTAACATGAGCAAATATGATACATTTGTATAAACAATAATTGCCAGGAGAGAGGAAGCTGGGAGCTAACAGGCACCTTCTCAAGGGCAATTGGGGATGAGCAATAAATGCTGGCTTAACCATCGAAGCCCGAATCCCATGAATGAATAAAAAAGATCAGAATGTTCAGATGGCGCAGTAAACAATGATTTATACATTTATCTGATTGGAAAATAATGTTACATCATACTAATCTTTTTTCTATGTTTTTCTTACTTGCTCTCTTGTAAGGATTTTTTAAAAAATTAGTTACTGGAATGTGCATATTGCGGGCAAGGCCAGTATTTATTGCTCACCAGTCAGTGGTAATGAGCCACCTTTTTGAACTAGCTGTACTCAAGAAATTCTTTCTATCATTTACAAGGCAGGGGTGTGAACTAATATTATCCACCTTCTTGGATGAGTACAGCCTCAACAACACTCAAGAAGCTGAACAACATCCAGGATTTGCACCCCATCCGTCATCCTAAATTTTCACTTCTTTCACCATTGGTACACTGTGGTTGCAGTGTGTACCATATACAAGATATGCTGCAGCAACTTATTACGGCTTCCTAGTCAGCATCTTCCTTCTATCACCTTTGAAGACAAGGGTAGTGAGTACATGGAAATCATCACCTCTAAGTTCTCCTTCAGGTCACTCACCATTCTGACTCATATTGCTGTTTATTCACTGTTCATGGGTCAAAATCCTGGAACTCCCGCCCTCCCTGAAAGTATTGTTCATATACCAGATGGACTGCTCCAGTTGAGAAAGGTGGCTCACCATCATTTTCATAAGAACATAAGAAATAGGAGCAGGAGTAGGCCATCTAGCCCCTCGAGCCTGCCCCGCCATTCAATAAGATCATGGCTGATCTGTCGTGGCTTAGTTCCACATTCCCGCCCTCTCCCCATAACCCTTAATCCCCTTGCCTATCAAAAACCTATCAACCCGCGTCTTAAATATATTTAGCGAGGCAGCCTCCACCACTTCAACGGGCAGAGAATTCCAGAGATTCACCACCCTTTGAGTGATGAAGTTCCTCCTCAACTCCGTTCTAAACCGCCCCCCCTTTATCTTGAGGCTGTGCCCTCTTGTCCTACTGTCCTTTCTGAGCGGGAAGAGCCTCTCCACCTCTATCCTATCCATCCCATTCATCATCTTATATGTCTCAATGAGATCTCCCCTCATTCTTCTAAACTCTAACGAGTACAAGCCTAGTTTATTCAGCCTCTCCTCATAGTTCAACCCCCTCAACTCCGGATCATTAATAGAATATGTTGGCTAATAAACAAGAACATTCTGAACAGTGTGATGTACAAAATGCATATTAACAAACCACAGATGTCAATCATATGATACCAATGTGCATGAACATTGACATATGAGGAGTGTCTGAGGACTCTGGGTCTGTACTTGATGGACTTTAGAAGGATGCGGTGGGGGGGGGATGTCATTGAAACTTACAGAATACTGAAAGGCCTGGATAGAGTGGACGCAGGGAAGAAGTTTCCATTAGTAGCGGAGATTCCATTAGCGGAGGGTGCAGCCTCAAAGTAAGGGGATGACCCTTTAGAACTGAAATGAGACAGAATTTCTTCACCCAGAGGGTGGTGAATCTATGGAATTCATTGCCACAGAAGGCTGTGGAAGCCAGGTCATTGAGCATATATAAGAGAGACAGGTTCTTGATTGGTAAAGGGATTAAGGATTATAGGGAAAAAGTAGGAGAATGGGGTTGAGAAACCTATCAGCCGTGATTGAATGATGGAGCAGATTCGATAGGCCAAATGGTCCAATTCTGCTCCCATACCCAAAGGCAAAGGCAATTTCCCAAAGGCAATTTGAGATGCTCAATAAAGCTTAACCATGCTAGTGATGCCCATGTGGCATAAATGAAGAAATTTAAAGTAGTATCATGATTTGGGATGTTGTTATGTCTCTTTACAAGAATCACTTGCAAAATTGATTGACTCTGCAGTGACATTGGTGTGTGGCATTGATGAGACACTTACATCTTGTTACTTGCAAAAGGAATTAATGTCTGATCAAAAAATGAATGCCGTTAGTATAGAAGTATGCCATTTTGTCTTTCTGATCTAATGATTCAAATTCTATTGTGTTGGATGGGTACTGCAATTCTGGGAATGGTTCAGCTGGTGAAAGCATTTGACAAGGTACCGCATGGTAGGTTGTTGCATAAATGTAAATCTCACGGGATCTAGGGTGAGGTATCTAAATGGATACAAAAATTGGCTTCTTGACAGAAGCCAGAAGGTGGTTGTAGGGAGTTGTTTTTCAAACTGGAGGCCTGTTACCAGCGGTGTGCCTCAGGGATCAGTGCTGGGCCCACTGTTGTTTGTCATTTATATTAATGATTTGGATGAGAATATAGATGGCATGGTTAGTAAGTTACAGATAACACCAAATTTGGTGGCCTGGTGGACAGTGAGGAAGGTTATCTCCAATTGCAGTGGCATCTTGATCAATTGGGCCAGTGGGCTGACGAATGGCAGATGGAGTTTAATTTAGACAAATGTGAGGTAATGCATTTTGGTAGATTGAACCAAGGCAGGACTTACTCAGTTAATGGTGGGGCGTTGGGGAGAGTTACAGAACAAAGAGATCTAGAGGTACATGTTCATAGCTCCCTGAAAGTGGAGTCACAGGTGGACAGAGTGTTGAAGAAGGCATTCGGCATGCTTGGTTTCATTGGTCAGGACATTGAATACAGGAATTGGGATGTCTTGTTGAAATTGTACAAGACATTGGTAAGGCCAGACTTGGAATACTGTGTCCAATTCTCATCACCCTCTTATAGAAAGGATATTATTAAACTAGAAGGAGTGCAGAAAAGATTTACTAGGATGCTATGGAGACTTGATGGATTGAGTTATAAGGAGAGGCTGAATAGACTGGGACTTTTTCTTCTGGACTGTAAGAGGCTGAAGGATGATCTTATAGAGGTCTATAAAATAATGAAGGGTATAGACAAGGTAGATAGTCAATATCTTTTCCCAAAGGTAGGGGAGTCTAAAACTAGAGGGCATAGGTTTAAAGTAAGAGGGGAGAGATACAGAAGTGTCCAGAGGGGCAATTTTTTCACAGAGGATGGTGAGTATCTGGAACAAGCTGCTAGAGGTAGTTGTAGAGGCAGGTACAATTTTATCTTTTAAAAATCATTTAGATAGTTACATGGGTATGATGGGTATAGAGGGTTTTGGGCCAAATGCGGGTGATCAGCTTAGGGGTTTTAAAAAAAATAAGGGTGGCATGGACAATTTGGGCCAAAGGGTCTGTTTCCGTGCTGTAACCTCTATGACTCTATAAGTGTGCAATTGAGCTATATGGAATGGAAAGACAGTGAACTGGATTTCTGCATTTTGCTCATCACACTAGTTCCAACTGGATTGTCAGTTAGAAATTATACAATTTAGGCTCAACTGTGGAAAAATCAATTGGGAATTTTACTTCCAATCATAACCGTTGAATTCATTTGTACAGTGCCTATATCTAGATATTGGTTAAGTGACGGTTAACGTGATGTTCTCCATGGATAAATAGCCTGGCAAAATTCAATAGGAGTAATTTTGAGTTTGGATGAAGATGTAAATTTGGTGATATCAATTATGAGTTTACTATCAAATCGGTTGGACTTAAACCTGGTGTTGTCAGACTTCTTACTGTGTTTACCCCAGTCCAACGCTGGCATCTCCACATTATGATGTCAATTCAGCCAGGCATTATATCTTTTATGAGTTTCTTTCTATTGAAGAGTGATGTGAGCTTCTGGAACTGTATGCAAGCATGAGTTGGTATTTAAACAAGGCAAGTCAGATGAAACAAGCGTCTTTTTCACTTCAACAGTGAGTTTTTAGCTAGATTCAACTTCTGGAATCACCAGGAAGAATCTACTCTAAAAGGCCTGTCATGTCAACTGCCACAGCAGGTCAGATTGAGGTTGGTGATGTCTGAACATTTTTACTTTTGGTTTCATTGAACTGTGGTGGGCAATGGATAGCTGCCAGGAGCAGGAATTCTGGCTGGAGATTTATTCATTCCCCAATCAGGAAAGTTGCACGGAAGAAAATGCATCTCTCATTTTGCTACACATGCTGTACAGGGGAAGTCTTGCCCCATGTTACACACAGCTCTTTTTCTACTTTAATTTGACTAAACTCTTAATTACTATTTCAAAGCAGAAAGATCAGCCGAGATGTTAAAGACCAAGGCTTGGTAAATGAAGTGGCTGCTAAAAGTAATTAAAAATGTTTGAAAAAACAAACATTACTCCATTGAATTTAAAAGAAAGAAAGAGCGTAATTACAGAGCTCTATACAAAGCTGAGCTGCAACCAGGGGTCCTATCAAGCTGAAAGTAGAAACTCCTCATTGTCATAGAGTCTGTCTTTGTTACTGACACCAATAATTCATCTTGACTTATTCCCGCAATTCATGCAGCAAATTAAGTTGCCGTTATTTTGCTACACAAGGGGCTTTATTATGCTTTAGAGTAGGAGGAGACTTGGGAAAATCAATTGATACTGAATGATTTAAAAAGATTTCTTTCACAAGTGGCTCAACATTCCAGAAATGTGGAGTTAAAATATTCCGCAAGTTTGACTGCCAGCACGTTTTCTGTGTAGGTGGAGAAATTCTTCCATTGCCAATCTAATGAATTCCCTCGATGTGGATGCTGCTTGAAGTCACAATGTTGAGTAAAACTCTGAGCGTCATTAACTCAACCGTAGAAGCATAGATTTCTTAACCTTCACAGATCAAAGACTTTTGACATTGCATTATTGAGTTACTTAATGTTCTTTCACAAAGGGTGAAGTTTCTCTTGTGATTCACTATAGTTTACTGAAATGCCTCCCTTCTCATATGTCCAGGAAAGAATGGGAGTATGCGTCCTTTTGATGCAGTATTTTATTGAAATGGGATCAGTTATATGTACGTTGTACTTGAATGTGGAATGCAAGAAATACTTGTCAGTCTGAAGAACACAAGATACAGTTACCAAAATATTTTTAAGGCAACTGAACCATAACTTTAATTTCATTGATAGAAGTGTGGTCACATATGGAGACTTATGATTCAACTCTAACCTGCTTGTCTGGTAAGCACATGGCAGGAGGTTGGCTACAATCACAGCTGGGCACTTCCTGCAGCATTTCTGAAACATTTGTACATGCTGCCTTTCTGGTCCTGGGGAAGTACCTGTGGCTCATCAAAGGTAGGAGTGTATTTAAATGTTTAAATATCAGTAATTTAGATCTTGGTGTGATTTTTACTGCCATTCACCACAGTGATGTTTAGTGTTGGAATAGGCAAGGATTGTGGGCAGAAGAGACACAGGAATGTATGTATTTTTCATCTTTTTTGGTTTCTTTGCAGGTTAAGAGGAGAATGAGTGTGTTGTTCCCACATATCCCTCAAGGCATTCTCTTACTTCCTCAGTCTGCTCTCAGCTAATTTGAGTGTGAGACTTGCCTCCAGAATGTATTTATGGGGCAGTATTCGCCAAAAAAATTTAAAGTTTCAAATTTGCATGAAAACTGGAGTAATTCACACCAATTTTTTTTTTGGTGGAGTTCAGAAAAGAATTTCTCACACTCTTGTGCACGCTTGCGTGAATATCATTTAATTTCAGGGGATGGTGCCTGTTCCTGCTGGAGAGACTGAAGCCAGCATGTTGAGTGGGCCATCGCACATGCCCTGATCTGTCAGTACCCAGATCAGCACATGCACACAGTGGCCCCACACTGATGGCCTCCTGAGATCTGGCCAGCCCTGGCACCACTGCAATATTGGCTCTCTGCCCTCCACAGCCTGATCACTGCCCTATGATTATTCCTGGGCCCAGCCCTGATCCATCATGGCCTGCTGTGATCTCTAGCCTCTGACAGTAACCCCCACCTCCCAACATTAATCCTCACCCCTGGAGTGCCAACCTACCCCGCCACCCTGCTGCCCCGCCCCCCCCACCCCATGACTGGGCAGTGCCAAGGTGCCCCCTGGGCATTGGCACTTTGGGTGGTGCCATGGGGCATAGGCTGGAACTGCTAGGGGTATCATTCCCTTGTCGCTCGACTCCCTGGGGATCCCGATTGCCCCCTTCACTCCAGCTACTGTAATCCCTGCCAGAGTGAAATACTCTGGCAGGCTGGAAGAGGCCAGTGGGCTTGGAGACTTCAGTCCCCGGCCCGCTGATAGCATTGAAATTATAATCACATTCTCCTGCCAATTTCCAGCATGGAGCAGATGTCGCCAGAAATCCAGGAACGCATGCATGAATCTTGTGTTTTGCCTACTGAGAGATTCTCCCAGCTATTTTTGTAGCTCAGTGGGATGGGAGAATCACCTGCAGGATCTATGGCTTAAAAAGGCTTGAGCCCATGACCATCCAGTCTTCTCACCCATGCTGCAATCACACTCCCCAGATAAAGTCAGTGAACTATTCTTCATTTTTGATTTCTCTTAACAGGTCACGTTTGAGTATTCAAGAAAGGCAGTTGTACAGAATTCAGCTGATGCATATTTATCATCAATATTACCTGATTTATGCAAATCCTTTGAATAAGCTTATTGGGCATTGAGATTAATTCAATATGCACAATGCCCTGTTAGAATATTAACGACAACTGAAAGTAAAGTTTAGTTATTAGTCACAAGTAGGCTGCAATGAAATTATTGTGAAAACCCACTAGTTGCCTGTTCAGTACACTGAGGGAGAATTTACCATGCCCAATGCACCCAACCAGCACTTTGGATTGTGGGAGGAAACCAGAGCACATGGAGGAAACCTACACAGACATGGGGAGAAAATGCAAACTCCACACAGACAGTGACCCAAGCTGGGAATTGAACCTGGGTCCCTGGTGCTGTGAGGCAGCAGTGCCAACCACTGTGCCACCGTGCTACCCCATGAAGTGTAGCAGTGTCCTTTCATTCTTGATCCTCCAACAATGGGAACACTTTCTCATGATTTTGAAATCCTCAATCTTTTCTCAACCTTCCCTTCTCCATGGAGAGCAGCCCCAGCCTCTCCAATGTAACTGATGTTCCTCATCCCTAGAATCATTCTCATGAATCTGTCTTCACCCTCTAATGTCATCACATCTTTCCTAAGGTGTGTTGCCTAGAGCTAGACACACTACTCCACTTTAAGCAACCAATGTTTTAAACAGGTTTATCATAACTTATTTAGTACTCTGTGCCCTTATTGATTAACCTCAAGATCCTGTATGCTTAATTAACTGCACTCTCAACCTACTCTGCAAACTTCAATGCTTTATACACACATACACCCATGCCCTTCTGCTCCTGCATCACCTTTAGAATTGTACTCTCTTTTTCATATTGCTTGTCCTCTATTTATCAAAATGAATTATTTTACATTTCTTTGAATTAATTTACACCCGCCACTTGTCCGGCCATTCTGCTAGTATGTCTATGTCTTTTTATGAACTTTAGCATTATCGTCCTCAGTTCGCAGCACTTCCAAGATTTGTTATCTGCAGTTTTTGAACAGCAAAGTCTACCTCATTGATGTCTATCAAGAAACACCTATGGAATCCCCATTTTAAACTTTCCTGCTGTTGGTAAAAACAACCATTCGCTACTCTGCTTCCCGTCACTTAGCAAATTTTGTAACCATGCCACAGTCCTTTTATTTCATCACCTCTAACTTTGAACAAAAATCATTTTGGAAGTCTGCATGCACTGCTTTACCTTCATCCACCCACTTTATTGCCTTATTAAAACTTGAGCAAGTTAGTTAACCAATATTTGCCCTTAAATCTGTGCTGGCTTTCCTTAGTTAATTAGCATTTAACAAAATGGCTGTTCATTTTGTCCTGAACAATCCTTTCTAAATGTTTCCCCACCCTAAGGGTTAAACTGACTGGGTTGTAGTTGCAGGATTTATCAAAGAACAAAGAACAAAATCAGCCCGGGAAACAGGCCCTTCAGCCCAACAAGCCCACGCTGCCATCTCAACACCACCAGTCCCCCTCTCCCCCCACGACCCCTGTCTAATGTTTTATGGCCATCCAGATTGAGGGAAACTGATTTAGGGACAATTTATTCCTGCCAATCAGCCTAACAGCACATCTTTGGGGTGTGGGAGGAAACCAGAGCACCTGGAGAAAACCCACGCAAGCACAGGGAGAATGTGCAAACTCCCACAGATACTGGCCCAAATCCATGTGTCTGCACAGCAATCAGTGATAGTCACTGAGCTGTTGTCTTGCCTAGTATCTTGTCCAGTTTAGGCACACAGTAATGACATGAAGCACTAGGCCAATCCTGAACAACCAAGAGCAGCCCCAGTACAACCCATCACATGTATGCCCCTCACTGGACATGAGGTGGACCAACTTAAAACCTGTGAATGAAAAGAGAAAAACATTATTATCATACCATACACATTTACATTACCAGGGACGCCCCAATGCTAATGACCCTTATTTAAAACAATCTCCTATATCTACCCATCTCCAACCCACTCATGTGCCTGTCTAAGTTACTCTTAAATGACTCTAGCGTGTTTGCCTCCACCACCTTACTTGGCAGAGCATTCCATACCCCTACTACCCTCTGTGTGAAAAACCTCCCTCTAATATCTGTGTTGTACCACTCCCCCCTCACCTTAAGTCCATGGCCCCTTACCCTACGTGTCTCTATCATAGGAAATAGCTTACCTCTGTTTACTCTATCTATACCCTTCATAATCTTATATACCTCCATTAGATCCCCCCTCAGTCGGCATCTTTCCAGGGAAAAGATGCCCAATTTCTTCAATCTTTCCTCATACCCCAGTCCTTCCATACCAGGCAACATCCTGGTAAACCTCTCCACGTCCTTCTGGTAGTAAGGCGACCAGACCTGGACGCAGTACTCCAAATGCGGCCTAACCAATGTTCTGTACAACTGCAACATTAGACTCCAGCTCTTATATTCTATACCCCTTCCTATAAAGGCTAACATACCATAGGCTTTCTTCACCACTCTCCACTTGCACTGCCACCTTCAAAGACTGTGCGCTTGCACCCCCAGGTCTTGCTGCGATTCTATACTCCTTATGGGCTTACCCTTTTATCATATAACTCCCCCCTACATTATTCCGGCCAAAATGCATCACCTCACATTTATCCGGATTAAACTCCATTTGCCATGTATCTGCCCAATCAACCAGCCTATCAATATCCTGCTGTATTGCCAGACACTGCTCCTCACTGCCCGCCAATCCAGCCATCTTGGTGTCATCAGCAAATTTGCTGATCACACCACCTACTCCTCTTCCAAATCATTTATATACACTACAAAGAGAAGAGGTCCCAGTACTGAGCCCTGCGGCACCCCTCTAGTGACAGACCTCCAGCTAGAAAAAGACCCCTTCACTACTACTGACTCCTCTTTGCAAGCCAGTTCTCTACCCATCTAGATATCTGACCACATATCCCATGAGCTTTAATCTTCTGTACCAACCTACCATGAGGGACTTTGTCAAATGCCTTACTGAAATCCATATAGACGACATCAATGGCTCGTCCTTCGTCGACTGTTTTTGTCACCTCCTCAAAGAATTCTACCAGATTTGTAAGGCAAGACTTCCCCTTGACAAAGCTATGCTGCGTATCCTTAATCAGATCGCAACGCTCTAAGTGCACATACATCCTATGCCTAAGGATCCTCTCCATCAACTTACCTACCACTGACGTTAAGCTTACTGGCCTATAGTTACCCAGGCTATCCCTCCTACCCTTTTTAAACAACAGTACCATGTTCGCTATCCTCCAGTCCTCTGGGACCTCACCTGTGTCCAAAGAAGAGACAAAGATTCACGTCAGAGGCCCAGCAATCTCATCCCTCGCCTCTCTAAGCAGCCTAGGATAAATGCAATTGGGCCCCAGAGATTTATCAGTTTTAATGCCATCTAAAAGCCCTAACACTTCTTCCCTTGTAATCGATAGATCTTTCAATTGGTCTACCGCTCCCTCATGACCATACTAGACATCAAGCCCCTCTCCTTCGTGAATACCGATGCAAAGTATTCATTCAGGATCTCCCCCATTCCCTCTGCCTCTAAGCACAATTCCCCACGTCTGTCCCTGAGAGGACCGATTTTACCCCTAGCCACCCTTTTGTTCTTAAGACAGGAGAAAAACGCCTTTGGATTCTCCTTAACCCTACCTGCCAAAGCCATCTCATGCCCCCTCTTTGCTCTCCTAACTCCCTGTTTGAGATCCCTCCTACTCTCTGTATTCCTCCAACGCTCTCTCCATTCCCAGCTGCTTAGACCTGACATACACCTCTCGTTTCTTCCTAACCAGGTCTTCTATATCTCTAGTAATCCGCAGTTCCCTAATCCTACCTTTCCCATCCTTTCTCCTAACCGGCACATGCGTTTCCTGCACCCTTTGCAGTTTTCCCTTGAAAGACTCCCACATGCCTAACATGGTCTTGCCTTCCAACAGTCTATATCCCTAAGCTCCTGCCTAATCTGGCTGTATCTAGCCTTCCCTCAATTTAGCACCCTCCCCTTAGGACAGCTCTCATCTTTTTCCATTCGTATCCTAAAGTAGACGGAGTTGTGGTCACTATTAGCTACATGCTCGCCTACCACAACCTCAACCACCTGACCTGGCTCATTTCCCAGAACTAAATCCAGTATCGCCCCCTCTCTAGTCAGGCTATCTACATACTGTTGCAAGGATCCTTCCAATACACATCTTATGAATTCCTCCCCATCAGACCCCCCAGCTCTAGGCACCTTCCAATCCACCCCAGGGAGATTAAAATCTCCCACTACAACAACCCTGTTCTTCCTACACTTACCCAAAATGTCCCTACATATACCATCTTCCACTGCCCGCGGGCTACCTATAGTACACTCCTAGCATAGTAATGGCCCCCTTCCTATTCCTCAACTCCACCCACAGACTCAAGTTCCAACCCCTCCATGTTATCCTCCCTCTGCACCGCTGTGATCTGCTCCCTAACTAAGAGCGCCACTCCCCCTCCTCTTTTCAACCCTCCCCTATCACACCTAAAACACTTATACCCTGGAATAGCTGCCAGTCCTGCCCCTCCTTTAACCACATCTGTCACCACCACCACATCTAAATTCCTCACAAACATCAAGGCCCTAAGTTCATCCAACTTTCCCGTCACACACCTCACATTAAAACAGATGCGCCTAAGACCCTCAGGCCCTCTTGGATCCTCCTTCTCCTGGGGGATTTTCCTATCATCTAGACTTACCCTGACCTTCAACTCACTCCCAGTGCCTGAGCTGTCTCTCTCCTCCCCACCCCCCCTCCACACTAGTTTAAACCCTGCCTAAACAGTCCAGCCAACCTCCCAGCTAAAATATGTGTCCCCTTCCCATTTAAGTCTTCCCTATCCCTCTTATAGAAGTGCCCTTCCTTGGCAAAGACTTCCCAATGGTCAACAAAACTATAACCCTCTGTCCTGCACCAATCCCTCAGCCACACATTCAGCTGCAGGATCTCATTATTCTTATCCCTACTATTGCTGGGCACTGGCAGCAGCCCAGAGATCACCACCCTGGAGGCCCTGCACTTCAGCCTGGCTCCCAACTCCCTGACCTGCATACTTATTTCCCCCCACTCTTCCTTCCTATGTCCTCCTTTCCTACATGTAAAACTACATCCACCTGGGTCCCTTGGCCCTTCAAGATTCCCTCTACCCTCTCCGACACATCCTGTACCCCTGTTCCAGGGAGGCAGACCACCATCCTGGAGTCCCGCTTTTGTCCACAGAACCACCTATCAATTCCTCTAACCCTCCCATCCCCCACCACTATCTCACATCCAACCCCCTTCCTTCCCTCTGAGGCATTTTCCTCTTCCCCTCATGCCCTTTCCACCTCAGTTGGCACCTTACCCCTGCTATCTTGAGACACTACCCCTGGGGTAGCCTTTGGAACATTACTCCTCTTTTTCCCCCTTCCTAACTGTAACCCACCCATCCCCCCTCCTTGTCTCTGGCATCCCCTCTTGAATCTGGTTCCTATTCATTAGTGCCTCATTTTCCCCTCACTAAAACTAAATCCTCCAGCCTCAACTCCAGTTGCCTAACCCAGGCCCTCAAACACTGCAACTCCAGACATTTGGTGCAGATGTGGACTCTCCAGAGATGCTGTGTCTCCAGGAACTCCCACATATTGCACCTTACACGTCTCCCCATGGACCCTGCCATTTATTTGACTACCCTTAGACCTATGGACACACTTTGAAAAATTTGACCAGTAACTCACCGGCCCCGGCCCCATGAACCAAAGCCCTTGCAGTACTCACTCAGCACCCACCTCACTCCACTGCCCACTCCCAACACTGCCCATTATCTACTGTGGCCTTGTTTTTATGCTCCCTCACTCCCTTCCCAACAGCCCTTGCACCTAGGACCCTCTATGGAAAGCACAAAGGGAAAAAAAACCCCCACAACCCATCAATGCAATTTAAAAAAAAACACAGTACACTCACAGTTTACACTCACCAGTACACTGCTCCAGAGAACAATCCTTACACCCTTTCTTGACCAAAAGTTTAACATCAGCAATTCCTCAGCCTTCTGTATCTGTGAAGGATTAGGAGAGTATGGTGCCTCCAAAATATCCACCCTTACTTCCCTCCATATCTTTAGATGCATCTCGTCTAGTCTTGGTAGCCTTCAATTTACAGCCAACCTATCCTACACTTTATCAATTTCAGTCCATCAAGTACCTCAACTAGGTAAAGGCAAAATACTATGGATGCTGGGATCTGAAACAAAAACAACAAATGCTGGAGAAAATCAGTGGGTCTGATAGCATCTATGGAGAGGGAATAGAGCCAATGTTTCTAGTCATGATGACCCTTCGTTGGCTCTGAATTTCCTGAGGCCAATGCTGCTGATTCTGTTGAAGTTAGCAAGGTCATGGCATGTTGCAAGGAGATCTAGGCCAGTAGTGCCAAGGGAGCACATCACTGCTGCTCCTTAACTGAAGAGACTATGTGTGTAAGAGACCAGCCAGGATGCCTACATATGAACATATAAGTTTAGAGCAGGACTAGGCCACTTGGTCCCTCAAGCCAGCCCCATCATTTGATAATATCGTGACTAATCTGGCTATGACCTCAGCTCCACTTTCCCACCTACCCTTATAACCTTTCACCCTCCTGATAAGATGTAGCAGTTCACCTTTCTATTTGTAACTCCTATCCAATGTTGGGTCTGTTTTCCCCAGGGGAAAAGAGGCTGAGAAGAGACTTGATAGAGGTATTCAAGATCCTGTGGGGTATGAACAGGGTAAATATTGAGAAACTGTTCCCACTCAAGAAGGCATCAAGAACTAGAGGGCACAGAATAAAAATAATGGCAAAAGGAATAGAAATGTTGTGAGGAAAAATATTTCACTTAGTGGCTGTTTGGAGTTTGGAACAAATTTCCTGAAATAGTGGTGAGTTGGTCCAATCAAGGTATTCCAAAGGGAATTGGATTACCAGCTGAAAAGAAATTAATGTGCAAGATTATAGTGAAGAGGCAGGCTTGTGAGATTAGATATAATGCTCCTTCAGTGAGCCAGTGCAGACTGGATGTGCTAAATGGCCTCCTTATGCTCTGTAAAGACTCTGTAATACTGTAACTGACTTCTGTTTCTGCGATCTATCGCCCACACACATAAATAGCTTGCCAAGTCTCATGGTTCAGGCACAAACGTGAAGAATAATCATTTTGGTGAGCTACCCATAGGATCAGTGTCCCTAATGAAGTATCCATTGACATTTCAAGAGCATAGGTAAATGCAAGAAGATTGAAGAGCCTGCTAGCCTGCTATTTCTCATGGTGGGGTTTTCCGGCCTTGCTCACCCAAAACTGGAAAAGCTCACCTGAGGTCAATGGACCCCTAACCGCACCCCCCCATTACGATTCCCATGGCGGGCAAGATGAACAATTCCTTCAGTATCAACATTTGCATGTGAGGATTGCTTACTTGGGCAATGTACAAATATGGTGTCAGTTCCTTTGGCAGCTTATCCAAGCATGAATCATAATCAGACTTAAAAGAGACGCTGAAAAACTAAGATCGCACTTGGTCAGTGTAAGTATGATGGAAAAGGCCCTGCTGAGTACTTCTTCTGAATCTGCTTGAGTTTTGAGGTCTGGATGAGATCATTATAATTATAATGAAGTTGGTGGACCCCAGTGATAGTACAAGCACACCTTAGCTACTCACTTCTGGAGGAGTTGTAGGAAATTGGCCCTGGATGATAACTTGAAGGGCTACACTCTCAGAAGTACTGCCATAACCCTGGAGACTCTCATGAACTGGATTTATAGCCCTTAACTGATGTGTCTTATCTGGGCATCCAGATTGCTGGGTGATAGGATGACCAGGATCAAGGAATATCCTTGATATTCTCAAGTGTAACATTCCTCCTGTTGCCTCCATTACTTTCAATGTCATAAGCTTCTGTATGTAATGGCCAAAGGTTCTGTTTGCCCCAGGAGCCATCGGTTAATAGACTGGACTGGAACTGTCATGTCTAAATTCACACCAGTTATCATGCACTTCCAGCTGACATACAGCAGGAATGTATTTCTAGCTCCCAGGTAATTTGAAATCATTATATTTAAGATCAAAATATGATACGATTAGATTTGATTTGAAATTTGTTTGCAGTCTTTGTTTGTAGTCAGAAGTAAAGAATCGATTTAACAAGTTTGCATTTCTTGATCAGCTAATATTTCTACTCACTTATCTCTTAACAGATCTATCTATTCTTACACACTCCAAACACACACATTGGGCATATTTATTTGGATTTCTTCTTGTTACCATCTATAACATACCTCTCTATTCCTTCTTAACCCCCTTCTAAGTATTCAGTTACTCTCAACTGATTCCAGGTCAGCTCCTGAATCTTTGCACACCTATTTTAAAATGCTTCGACTTGCTGGATGGCATAAAGACACTCTATATTTTTAATGAGAAAATTGCCCCTCGATAAGTTTGAACTTGTAATCTACAGATATCATTTTGAAAGTATTCCAAAGCAAAATTATTGCAAATTTTAAAAAAGAAAACACTTCTGCCATTTTTTGATAATCCATCGTTTTGCAAACAGGAATTTCTGGCTAGAAATCTTTGGTGACATAGTCATTTATAAATTTTGATACCTAGGAAGTATGTTGACATTGGACAGAAAGTGTGACTGAAAAGTAAGATGAAGGATTGGAATGGCCAAAGTTGCATTTCAAAAAATGAAAAAGATTACGATCATTGCAAAATTAGCGACGAAAACAAAGCTGAAGATCGTGGAATGCTCAATCACATCAACTTCGACACATATTGCATGATCAGTGAAGCAATACAGGAAAGAATTGAGGCTGAAGTTTTGAGGCAAATAATGAAGATATCTTGGATAAGTCACACTACCAATAAAGAGGTGCTAGTAAGATCTGAGACCAAAAAAGTTTGCTGACCAAGATCAGGGAGAGGCAGTTGGAATTTCTTGGACACGTAATAAGAAATCATCATTTAGCAAGTTGGGTGCTGATGGGTAGATGAATAGTGAAAGAGACTGAGGTAGACAAAGAATGATCTTTTGAGAGTCTTGCAAATTGGATGACTGTACTACCAACAAAAATGATCCACACCGCTAGAGCAAGATTAACATGGAAGTCCCTGGTCACCAGAGCATGGGACCAGAAGAGAGAGACAGTTATTTATATTCATTCAGAATCACTAGGAAAGCTAACATTACCGACTTCTTGAAATGATGTAAGAGGGTAACTACATTGGCACAACCATGGTTCAACTGATTTTTTTTTTAAATCCTGGAATAAGGGTGTTGCTTATCCCTAATTGCCCTTGAGAAAGTGGTGGTGAGCTGCCTTCATGAATTGCCGCAATCCATGCGGTTTAGGTACACTCACAGTGCTGTTTGAAAAGGAGTTCCAGGATGTTGATTCAGCGACAGTGAAGGAATGGTGATATATTTCCAAGTCAGGACGGTGGGGAGCTTGGAGGGGAACTTCCAGGTGGTGATATTTTGTGAATATGACTGCATCAGGTTATTACATGACTAGTCTGTGAGCCAGCTCTTCTAATCTATTTCCCATGAATTTATAAGTAAACAAAACTGGCCTCACTTAAACCAAAAAAGATGTCATCACTTAAGTGGTTTAGACTGGAAGTAGAGTCATGATGTGGTGAGGGGAAATCGGCCAATGTTCCCACTCTTGATTACCATCTAGTGATCTTTGTTAGATATGTGAGTGAGGACTTGGCTCTGTTGTGTTCTCTACTTAATGAAATAGCCTGTTGTTCCTTTGCAGCCTTGTCCAAGTGTGAGTCAGCAGCTTTAATACAGGAGCAGAGAAAATCAATAATGAAGTTCAAATCTGAATATTACCTGTGTCTGATGTGCTGTGTCAGGACCTTGTGAGGAGAATTGCTCAATCAAATGTGCTCCAGAGTTGAGTTATAATCATTGTTTGAGACCTGATAAGGTGAACTAGCAAAAGACACGTTTTAGACACTTTTACAGTATTGGACCGCAGCTCTTCTGGTTTTGGCTCTGCTCCCAGATGTAAAAACTGACAGTAAATCAATGACCTGTCAACTCACGGGAATGTGTTCTCTGAACATGTTATTGATTTATAGATATTAGGTTAATTAAAGTGAGTGAAGAGAGCTGGGGCTGGGTTTATGATGAAGTGGAGGTGGGAATGAAGTTGGGCGAACCCAGAATCTTCTGCTGCTGCTGGCCATGTGTAGCTTCCTTGGCATAGTCTAGATTCTCATCCATTTTCCAGGAGGCCAGGGTACTTCTGGGAGCAGTGATAGTCCACCAGCAGCAGATGGGTAGCTGATTGAGCTAATTAAGAGAGTAGAGGGTACATTAAAGCCCCTCTCCTATGCTGATTGAAGGTTTTCAGTTGGCAGGCAAGTCCCCACAGTGGGCAAGACATGGTCAGAGATAGGAGACAGCCTATAGCTGGGGGAAGAGGGGTGGGTGCGAAGGTAAATGCTCTGGATTGCTTTTAACACAACACTCCGTCTTTCTACTCAGTACCTACAGACCCTAGCAAGTTGAAACCTTTGAAACTTTGAAATTGACAGAACAAATATTTTCAATGTTGTAGAGAGGGTTTCAAAGATTTCAGCTTCCTAAAGAGGCTCAGAAACTTCCAATCAGGTGAAATTCTTCCTCTCGGATGGTTGTGAGTATGTGAAATTCTGTTCCCAGGAAGTAGTGGAGACCAGCTGATTGGATTTATTTAAAATTTTTGGTAGACAAAGGGAGTCAAGGGTTATGGGGGACAGGAAGGTGGAGTTGAAGCACAAGCTGATCCACCATGACTCTACAGCCAGATCAGCCATGACCTTATTGAATGACAGAGCAGGCTCATAGGACTGAATGGCCTATGTTCCCAGTCCTGCTTTATTGGGTTTATTTAGAGAGAATTTGGAACTCAGCACACCCATGTTCCATAACTTATGGCATGGACTTTAAAACTGGGACAGCAATGCACAGAGATTCCTTTGTAGCAATTTAAATATTGTGCTGAGATTTGTTTGTTGAAAATAAAAGTTATGTAAAATCTAAAGTGATGGGAAAGGTGTGCAGATCAAGGAAAAAGAGATGTCTGGGAATAAGATTAAAGGACATTAAAAACAAACAATTCTGGAATGCACAAAGGATTTTTTTTTGCACGTGCCCTTCAGTGGGAGTTGATTCAGGTGAGGTCCTACATAAAATATTTTCTCTTTCAGATACTGATTGATCTGTTGTGCATTTCCTGCATTTTGCAGTTTTTGATTCAGATTTCCAGTGTTTACAGTATCTCATCTTCAAAATGTTAGAGGAATTTTACAGACTCTGGAATCATTTCAGGGAGGTTAAATTGTTAAAAAATAATAAAACCAGACATCACATTCCCAGAGGACACATTCTTCAGTTTAGCCAATCAATCATTAACTTGGTCCCTCATCAGCACCCTGCCCATAACTTGACACAATTTTCTGTTGTTGCAATTGTTTCAGCCAAGTATACAAAGGAAAGAGAGATGGTGAGAAAAAAATAGATGGAATGGAGTGCCAGATTGGCACAGTCTGAGGAAATATAAAAGTAAATGACTGCAAACAGTACCTACTCCAGTTTCTTCTGGCAGTCCAAAGATGTGCAGGTTAGGTACATTGGCCATGCTAAATTCTCCCTTAGTATGCCTGAACAGGTGCTGGAGTGTGGCAACTAGGGGATTTTCACATTGCAGTATTAATGTAAGCCTACTTGTGACACTAATAATAAATAAATTGTTGCATTGTTGGTTCCACATAGGACTTTAATTGAAATAAAACTGGAGAGATGTAGGGCCCTAGTTTACCATTTTGATTCTAAGTGCTGGGCTGACTTGAAGCTGGGAGTGTTTCAGATCTGACTTTTAGACTCATTCTGAGGTGTCTCATACACATTCTGCCTGAAAAATATCAGCAATTTGAATTGCGCTGCAGGAGCCTGTAGGCAGGGCTTAATGTGCCTGAAACCCTGCAGCTCTGATCGGTGCCTTCTGCGTATGCGCAGAAAAAAAATGATAGAACACGGCTCCCCTGCCACATCCCGCCTGGGCCGGATAATGCCTCCCCCGGTCCCCACGGATATTGCCCCACCCTCTCCAACATTATTGACCCCTTATCCCCCATCCTCTCTGCCACCCAGACTGATTGCAGGCCCCCCTTCCCCCTCATTGATCACAGGCAGAGTGGCAGCAGACCCTCCCCCTCTTCCCCCTCACTGATCTATTAGAGTTATTAAATCTATTAGAGTTTTTCGAGGAGGTTACCAGGAAAGTGAATGAAGGGAAGGCGGTGGATGTTGTCAACCTGGATTCCAGCAAGGCCTTTGACAAGGTCCCTCATGGGAGGTTAGTTAGGAAGGTTCAGTCGCTAGGTATACATGGGGAGGTAGTAAATTGGATTAGACATTGGCTCAGTGGAAGAAGCCAGAGGCGGGCACAGATCGCGCTACTTGCCTCATGCCTGACTTTACCAAGTTTTCATGCCCAGAAATGGGAGCAACTGGGTGGTAAAATCGGGCCCGTAGTGTTGCTTTCCATTATTTTACACAATCATACAATGTCAAAATCTTGTGTTGTGAGCTTTTGATATTTGTTGATGTGATTTAATAGAGCTTCAAAGAAACAAAAACAGAAAATGCTGGGAAAGCCCAGCAGGTCTGGCAGCATTTGCAGAGAGAGAAGCAAAGTTAGTGTCTGAAGTCCAAGATGACTCTTCTACGGAACAACTTGGAAGAAGTGTGGATAGATTTTACAAGAATCACATATCATTAACTGAATATCACAATTCAACTCTGCACATAAGCTGAGCAGTTATTAAGAAAGCATTTCTAAGTTACTTGCTTTTCAGAATCGCAACTCCCTTATTTCCATGCTGATTTGATTTATTATTGTCATATGTATTAACATATAGTGAAAAGTATTGTTTCTTGCGTGCTATACAGACAAAACATACCGTTCATATAGAAGGAAATGAGAGAGTGCAGAATGTAGTATTACAGTCATAGCTAGTGTAGTACCGAGTAAGCAGTACTTGGTAGTATGAAGCTGGTAGTATCAAGCAAGACTTAATGGGAGTCTGAAGTTTTGGGTTACTTATGGGTTTATGAGTCTACCTAAACCAGTCTGACTTCACTGTTTATTGAATAAACATTTCACTTAAGTGCAAGTCCTTGCACCCTTTATTCAATGTATATCAAATGGAAAAATCAGAAGAATTTACCTTTTTTAAATTCAGTTTGAATAATAGATGAGTGATATGTAGGGGGTGGATTTTATGGAGCCTTCAAGACTGGGAAATACGGTTTGAGGGAGTGATTTAATTTTGGTAAGCTACAAAAGCTCGATTTCTTGATTGTGGCTTGAGACATAGAGTCAGTGGCATATTTGGGGTATGTTGAACCTCATGCTGGCCTGTGATGGGTTCATACCTTTAAATATATTAGCATCATTAGCATAAAACATTTTAGAATTACATCCAACTTCAAAATAGAGTCAGCAGCACACAAAATTCTTATGGTAGCACTGATTCTCTTAATCTTGACTCATTTTAATGCAACTCTTCCCAGTAGAGCAAAATCATTAACATTCCCTATTGAATGATTTTAACACACTAACATAAAGGAAATAAAACTCCCTTAATTTACCAGTGCAACTAATGAGTTACAAAAGCCACTACCTCCTTCTCATTGGCAACTGAATGACGTATTCCAGCAGAAAAGCTCAGTAAATCCTGTCTTTTAAATCAGTTGTGCCTTTTGCTGGTATCTTCCAAAGCTCTATTCCGTACATCTATTCCGTTGAATTCAGACTGATGCATACACTGTAAACAAAATTTTCAATGGAGTTTTCTTTTCCCATGCTATGGGGAAAGAGTGGGGTAGTGAGATCAGCTGATTGCTGTCACAGAGAGATGCCATGCATGTAATGAGCCGAATGGCCTCCTTCAGCACTGTAACCATCCTATGATTTTCTTTCGTTGATTTAAATATGTTAATATACTGTGGTTATATTTTACATTTTCGCTCTGTGATTTTAATATTATTAATTATGTGTTGTGGTTGTGCAAAAGCTATTAGTTACTACAATTATTGCAATGTTCATATCTTTCTTTATTCTTTGCAAAATGAATGATGTTTGTCTTTTCAAACAGATGTTGGATCACATCTGTTCTGTGTGCATTTAATTTTTAGAATGCCAAACCACTTCAGTGCACATTAGAAGTCATCCACATCAGAATGTCTAATGACGTTTTATGACTTAAATGTGCTATTAATCAGATGAAAACAACACATACTGAAAGTCAGGACATGGCCACCCACAAAGCACTTTACACAATATATCCTTTAGATTTGAAACTGCGAATTGGTTAAAATCAAGTGATCCTTTCACCTCTGGAAATTACATTTTTCCATCAAATTAATTTACACCCTTGATTTATTTCCTTTTTAATTGCAAATGAAAATTGAGAATATCTTCACTGAATGGGATTAGATTAGGGTTGTCAGTGAAAATTTCAATTTTGTGAAATCTAAAGGATCTTCTGAATCTAAATTAAAATCAAAAAATCATGGGAAACACAACAAAAGTGGCTAAATGAACATTACTTACCCTTTAACTGAATTTTGTACATTTTAAAGAATATTTCTAAATCTTACGTGACTGTTGTTGGCGATATTGTTATTTACTTCCAATCAATGGGCCTTAATTTGGGAGGGAGTTGTGACTCTGGCCTTATGTCATAAGGGTAAAGAAGTGTGAACATATTTTGGGATTGAAGATACACATTGCAGTTTTATTTGTATAGTTATGAGGATGCAAGCGTGATGCAAAACATTTGATTTCTATGACAGGAAATCCAACAGTTCTTACATGGAAATCTCACTGAGTTAAAGGTTTTTGAGTTGATCAAATACTGCTAGAATGCTTTTCAACTAGCAATTAACCATGCATGCCTTAGAGCTAATGTCTTCTTTAAAGGCCTGCGATTTCCTCTCCTTGACTCTAAAATCTCCACTCCTTCTACGTACACACAAATCCATTGTTCATCTCTTGAGCGTAATGAATACTCCTACAGTTGAATCATTTAAAACTTGGGGCTGTGCCTTATGCATGAATTCTAAAATGAAAACCATGTGCATCAAATTCTAGAATGAAGGAATAAAAACAGAAAATGCTTGAAATACTCAGCTGGTCTGGCAGCATCAGTGGAGAGGAAAACAGATTTAAAGTTTCAGGTTGATCTATTGAAACGTTACAGCATCCATATAAAAACTCTCAACTTCAGTAAAGCAATCTCCCTTTAGAAGAATGTATTACTTATACAGCAATCATTGGAGCCGTTCACAATAATCGATGGAAGGGTAGTGATTCGGTGGGATTCACTACCTGCGTGTGTTGGATGCTGGGACATTGAGTAAATATAAGGAAGAAGTGGATGGATGTTTAATTAGTAAAGGTTTGAAAGGCTATGGTGAATTGGCAGGAGAGGGAGTAGAGGCTGAGTTAAGACAAGCCACGATCATATTGAATGGTAGAGCAGACTCAAGGGGCTGAATTGCCTACTCCTGCTCCTAGTTCTTATGATTCTTGTGATATATTGGACACGTTGGTTTTCAAAACAGCAGTTTGAATTTTTATAAGTATTCTTATTAATTTTAGGACCTAATCTATTGCCGGGGTGCTACTACAGATGTCCCTGGAGTTGCCATGCGGTCCATGGTAGATGACAACTCCTGCATGACTGCAGTGCTGCTGATTGATTCTTTCACACTCCTAATCAGACATGTGGTAATTTGGTAGGATTACAATGCCTTCAATGGATGATTGCAAATCTCCTTATGAATATAATTAAAGCACTGTGAAATCTGAATCTTTGGGCAGAGCAACTGGAGATGGAAGCAGGTTGGCCCTCAAACACCAAGGCTGCGCTCCTCCATTGCCACCAGGATATGTTCCCTTTGCAGCATAGTACATGCTTCCCCCGGTAGTATCTCCCAAAGCTCTCTATCTAAATTCTCCAGCATCTATGCAGATACCTGTTTGTAACTTTGTGTGACTGATGCTGATTTTTGTAGTGTTGATTTCATAGAATCATAGAATCCCTGCAGCGCAGAAGAAGGCCATTTGGCCCATCGAGTCTGCACCAACTGTCTGACTGTGTACCTGACCCAGGTCCTCTTCCCTCACCCTTTCCCTGCAACCCCACACATTTTACCATGGCTAGTCTCCCAAACCTACGCAACCTGGGACACTAAGGGGCAATTTAGCACGGCCAGTCCACCTAATCTGCGCATCTTTGGAGTGTGGGAGGAAACCCATGCAGACACAGGGAGAGCATGCAAACTCCACACGGTCACCCAAGGCCGGAATTGAACTTGGGTGTTAGGCACTGTGAGGCAGCATTGCAAACCACTGTGCCACCCCTGGTTGCTTGGAACCATTGTTTGTAGTAACAGATTTTTCTTCTGGATCTACAACAGAAGAGTGAATGACTGTAAAGTATACCTTCAAACAGTGCTTGCACTTCACTATACTATTCAAGCTAGTTTTGGGGTTGAATGTTTACCTATAAGTAGGTGAGTTGGTGAAGAATACATAACAAGGTCAGAGTTATATTAATGGGGCAGGTCAGTGCTCTATGTTCCTTCTATGCTTCCATAACCAATCAAAAATGTAATGTAGCTTCTTCATACGCGGTGAAATGATTGGCCATTTCCCTGTTTGTATCTGCCGTCTTCTGTTGAGCAATCACTCTGGCCGACAAGCTTAGCCTTTATATGTTGCACATTTAAAGAGCACATACAGTGATGCACAAATACCTGATCTGCTGTTCATCTTATGTGTCAGTAAGTGAATATTTATAATGCAGTATTTTATGGATTTGTTTTATGAAGGACCCCTTTTGAGATTTCAGTACAAGTTTAAATTGTGCATTGTGTAGATAAGGGACATTGACTGGATTGTTCCAGTTGACCTCCAGATCAGTTGCACGGAGGTAGAAACACAGTGGCAAATCGCAGGACTGGCACTTCAGGCAGGCCTAGTGGCCCTTTCTGCCTGTATAGTAGCAGCCTGGGGCCTCTGGCCTACTCCATGCCCCCTACTTGCCAAGCAACAATAGTGGCCTGGCTTCAAAACAACTTTTTTAATTTTAGAATCTAAGAACTGGGAGACAGGCAGCTGCATTCTGAAGTGCCCTTTGCTTTACTGACATTTCAGTGCAATTTGCTGCTGTTTTCAAGATGGAAGGTCTCTTTGAGATCCAGCCTGTTGATCTGAATTGGATAGCGAGCCTGTATTCTGGCCATGATAGGGCCAATCACAGATGAGCGACTGTTTTCCTCACAGCACTAGCTTCTGACCTGAACACGGGGTTCAAGAGCTCGAAGGGAATATTCTGCCCATCATTTAGAATAAGCAACCCTGCTCCCATCACATACCTCACATTATGGATGCATAGAATATAGAGTTGAGCACAAGGGTCAGCAAACCCGAATTGAAAGGGAAGAAGTAACTTTTCATTCTTGTTCCACCGTTATTTCTCCATAAATGTCATTAAGGAAGCACATTCAAAAATTAAAATTTAAGTAGATCATTTTTTAACTTTAAGTTGTTTTTGTTTAATCCATTTCCGTGGTTCAGTTTGCTGTACTTGTTTGCAATTTCTCCTATTGTACAATGCAAGAGATGTGTGGGTTGTGCAAAGATACAATGCGATACTCACAATGTCTTGTTCCATTAAACTGTGCATTTACAGTAAACTTAATTTCCATCAGTTCAATGAACTCTTCTCTGCGCCGTTCATTCCAAAACATGCAATTCAGATCATCCACCTGTGAGTGATCAGTGGAAGCAACAACCCTCTGCTACCATCAGCAACATGAAAGCTGGTCAGTCCTCCATGGGTAGGAGCCTCAGGAAGGTGAATGAATTGAAGATCAGCCAAAGCAGCTAAGCTGATCTCATCCTCTTTTGTGATTTTGTCCACACTCTTGCAATAGTGTTGTTGGAGGCTCTATAGCTTAGCTGCTTTGGCTGATCTCCAATTCATTCACCGTCCTGAGGCTCCTACCCATGGAGGACTGACCAGCTTTCATGTTGCTGATGGCAGTGGAGGGCCGTTGCTTCCACTGATCACTCACAGGCGGATGATGTGAATTGCATGTTTTGGAATGAACAGTGCAGAGAAGAGTTCAC
The DNA here is from genome assembly GCF_965287045.1 of Carcharhinus amblyrhynchos. NCBI lineage: Eukaryota > Metazoa > Chordata > Chondrichthyes > Carcharhiniformes > Carcharhinidae > Carcharhinus > Carcharhinus amblyrhynchos. The sequence goes on from NC_137330.1 coordinate 58,980,721, forward strand.
TTGAATTGATGGAAATTAAGTTTACTGTTAATGTTGTAAATGCACAGGTTAATGGAACAAGACATTGTGAGTATTGTATCATATCACTGCACACCCCACACATCTCTTGCATTGTACAATAGGAGAAATTGCAGGCAATTACAGCGAACTGAACCATGGAAATGGATTAAACAAAAGCAACTTAAAAGTTAAAAAATGATCTAGTTAAAATTTTCATTTTTGAATGTGCTTCCTTAATGACATTTTATGGAAAAATAACATTAGAACAAGAATGAAAAATTATTCTTTCATCATTTAGTTTATAACTTATTAATGCACAGCTCAATATTAATCATCTTGTTCTGCGAATGTTTGTCAGCATTCTTCTTCAACATAATTTGCAGTGATGCAAGATGAAGGTAAATGTTGACGCCGGAGCAAAATGTAACTTATTATCCAGCTGATATCTGGAGAGCTAGCGAGATTGACAGATCTGTTCACAGAACACTGAGAGATCAAGGCGCGTGCACAGTAGCTTTCTTTGCAGTCAGCAACCAACTTCCCAGTGAGAATAAACTCAATCCATTCCCTGTATTGGCGTGAACCGCACTTTGCCTCTTTTTTGGCACTAAGTGCTGTATGATTGCATCAGAGAGTTTGCTGAAAAACATGGGTGCAATGCTCTCTTGTTTTCACACTGTTCGGTACTTAGAATTTTTTTGATAAGATCACCCCCATAGTCTTAGTTGATTGTATTCCAGGTGTTTTGAAGCCAACTACCTACCCAACATGATGAGTACCAGTCATCAGCAAGCTCAAGAGATACTTTCTCGGACGCAACATCCCACAGAGACACATAATAGACAATGCTCAACCATTCATTTCCATGGAATTTCAGAACTTTACGCACAAATGGAATTTTGAACATACCACGAATAGCCCCGTATATCCACAACCAAACAATTCCCCCTATATTCATAGTCAAACAGTTTGATGGACAGTTCACTCAGCCAATTATCTTCTAGAAAAATGTGCACAGGATCACACAGACTACTATGCTGCACTCCACAGGTGCGAAATCTACCACAACAGTACCTGCCCTTGTTGACACAGTGAATCTTTTCCAGCCGTACCAGAAATACGATTCCTACGGTTAAGGCTCTGCTGCAGCTCAAACTTGAAACTAATGTACATGATGCCCTCATGCAACGCAGATTGAGAAACAAAACATACTACGATTGAGATGCCCACAGACATGGCCCTCAAACACCTGGTCAAGCGGTTAGGATGCATGACCAGTTGGCAGTGATATACTGAAATGCTCTGCAATCAAACTGTTGTGTGGTAGCCTCAGAGGGTGCCCACTTTGGATGCAACTTCTGTCACCTTTTACAGATATTGGAACCAGCACTGACAGATGACACACATAGCACTTGAATAATTGGGACTGTGGCACAGGCCCACGACACCATTTGGCACACAGACTATTCCAGAGGCCAACGCAGCAAGCTCTGCACCCGCAGAACATGGTGACAGAACATTCTGGGTTACCCACACCAAGGACACCAGCCAGGAAAAGCCTACAACACCACCAACCAGCACACCCACATGCTCAGGATGCCTGAGCAAACTGAACACAAGGTTCCAGGACTTTAGGACTCCAGGTTGGACAGACTAGATGTAGGGAAGATGTTTTCCCTGGTTGAGGAATCTAGATCCAGAGACAGAGTCTCAGGATATGGGGTAGGCTATTTAGGACTGAGATGAGGAAATATATCTTCACTCAATAGATAATGAACTTTTAAGGTAATCATTACAAGGTAATTAATTCTCTACATGTGGAGGCCAAGTCACTGAATATATCTAAGACAGAAATCGAGATAGTTTTGTTTTAGATTTTAAAAGCATCAGTGGATATGAGGAGAAGGTGGAAATATAGCATTGAGATAGAGTATCAGACATGATTATAATGAATAGCGGGGCCAAATGGTCAATCCTGTACCTATTTTCTGTGTTTCTATTACCACTTAGTCTAGAACTGGACTTCAATTTTAAGCTTTCTATTACAAAAATGGGCAGGAGAAAACATAATGGACTATGAGCCAGCTGCAGTAGCTTAATCCATGCTCATTGCATATGTAAATAGTTATGCATTATTATCTTGTTTAACTTGTATGTTAACAATGGTCTGTACATAGTTGGCTAATGCGCACACTGTTACCTCTCATGCCATCGAGTGTTTTAACTAAGCAGGAAGATGTAGAGCAAGTGGTCATGTGAGAATGTGACGATGCATATACAAAACAGCTCACATAAACAGAGGGCAGGAGTTATTCCAGGGACTGCTCAGTTACTTTTGCTGAAAGTCCTTGTTGTCAGTAATTCAGGAACCCCACACATTTACAGGAAAAGAAAGAAACTATCAGAGAGAGTACCAATAGATACCTCAGCAACATTTTGTAAAGGCTAATTATACTTCAGCATTGTTAGTGTCCTGGACATAGTTTGCCTAATTTGGACTTGGGTTTGGTGTTATAATATGGTTTTCTAATGTTTTATTCTAAAACAGTTTTTGTAGCTATTTTATTGAAGATTGAAGATCATGCACACTGAACACATTTCCTACAATTCTGTAACGAAGGTTAGCAATTTTTTGAACTCAGAATTAAAAGGAATCTCAGTAGTCTGGATCCACTCCATAACATGCCTATTGTAGTTAGCTAATCATCTTGTCATCTGTGAATAATACTTATTAGCTTAACTGCAGTTATTTTGAGCTGAATGTGAACCACCTGGTTGTACTGTTCCAACTGTGCGGGGAAACAGGAACTCAATTAAAGCTGAATCCTTTACTTGTAAAACTGGAAAATGTTTACATGGATATAGCTGACCTTGAATATTTCCGAGTCTTTCTTTTCCCTCCCTAGCTGATTCTTTTAATCTGAGGAAGAGATTTGTCATTTTATAATGACACTCAGTTTTGTTTGTTTAGGGTGAATTGGGAAGTTTCTAATGCAACTATTGTTTGCTAAACGTGCTGCTGACACAGCTACACAAACATGTGGGATGTAATTGTATCAGTTAACCAGTATATCATTATAATTTGGTATAACTTTTGGACTGTTGGTAAGAGAAATTCAAGTTTGCTCTTTTGCATTCCATTTTATTTTATTTCAGTGTAATCCAATTTATTCTATTCATAGTATATTTTTCAAAAAGAAAATACAGTGATTTGAGCTGGATTTCACTAACTTAGCCATATGTCCCTCATGTGAACTGATATGGAATATTCTCAGTAAAATAATAGTTGAAGGATTTTCAGTCACAATGATGTTGACAAGTCAGACATTAACTTTTCAGGCAAGTGGAAAACTTCTTCAGTCCAATCTATTTGAAAAAAAAATCTATTCATTGTTAAAGTTTAATCAGACATGACTCCAACTCTGTAAAACAGACATTAACACTCGAACCACAATCCTTCTAAAATCTCTATGATCTTGGGCTTCTGAAAAAGTGCCAATGATTGCTTCAACAAGGCAGGAAATAAGAACCGATTAAGTTTATCCAAAGAAGAAATAAAAGCACCAGAGCTATGCCTATGTATACCAAATCATCACAATTGCTTCTAGCTTGATGTTCACTTTGCACTGTTCAAATGCCTTTTCTTCCATGGCAAGTCCATGCTGTTTCCAAGGTCCTTAGATTATCATGGTGCCAGATTAACAAGGTACCACGTGTACCAGGATCTGTCAGGTTTTTCATGCTCATATGCTTAATCACCAATGAAACATATCTCTCTGTTGGAGTAAGTTCCCATATATAAGGAGCATGAACAACATCTTCTCTCCCTCATCCATGACCCCATACACTTCATTATGGGTAACACTGCTACATCTTAGAATAGCCTCAGATATGTTTATTCTTTCATGGGATGTGGGCATTGCTGGCAAGACCAGCATATATTGCCCATCTCTAATTGCCACTGCCACCTTCTTGAACCAATGCAGTCCATTTGGTGGATGTGTAACCAGAGTGCTGTGTTAGTGTGGGAGTTCCAGCTATGTTGGCAAGCATTGAAATAAGGAAAATAAAACAACAGATGAACTATTAATATTGCAAGTAATAATGGTTTCAGCATTTCTTCCCAAGGCATCAAAGAATCTACTCTAAGAAAATCTATATAATTATCTTTATATGAAAATGTTAGGCTATTGGCATAAGTGATCAAACCTTCAAAAAGAAAATATAAATAATGTTTGTTTTTCCTACATAAAAGAGTTTGGGGTGTCTTTTGTTGGTCCATAGAGACAGGATCTTAGAAACCACTAACAATGTAGACGGCACTAATTCTCCTCTACAAACTAGTTTGTTGAAAATCTTCAAGCTGCTTCAAAAAGTTTGAACTGCAAAAATAAGAGCGAGAAAGCAAGAGCATGTGAGAACTATATTTTCAAAGAATATTAAAAAAACAGATTTCCTTGCTACATATTGAATAAGGAGCCTTTTGTAGGCATTGAGCATTGTGATAATGCGCACAGATCAGTTTTGTTTTATTGTAGAAGTCAGTTTGTCACAAGTGTCTAGGTCTGCCAAAGAAAATAAGGGTAGTGTGTCTTTGAAGGAAGCAAATGAAGCATATAGGTATGCTGTTTCACATAGAATTGAGCATTTGTTTGAGGTATGAATGAACTGAGTGTTTCCAATGTATGACCTGTAACATTTTTGCCATGAACTGCTGGGCGGATTTGAAACTTCAGGGATGCTATTGATACTAATGTGTTGCTTTGATTTGGGAAAACAGATCATGGATTTATTGATGAGTACAAATAAAATATATTATTGGTACACACAACACGCTGGTGGTAGTGTTGAACTGAAAGAGAAATTTGGTAATGCTGTGTACTTTCCTAAACTAGTAGTAAACCATAACATTAATCCATTGTTCACAGTCATAAAGATAAAACCATATTACAAGCTCTCTTTTTACTTCCTCCCCTTTCAATTAAATATGTTGTGCTGAGTTTCCTGCCCTGGCTTCAGTCAGCAGTTTCTGTGACTGTGCAATTTAAAAAAAGATCCACGTCAGGGAGCCGAAGTTTATATTGGAGTATTGAAAATTTTCAGTGTCATTTCCTGTTTCTGTCCATGAACTCCCTCTCTCATTTTTTGCACAGATTTCAATTTGTCTGGCGCTGTGGGTGTACCTCAATCTCTTCTTGCTCTCTCCATATCACATTCCTCTTCTAGCTGCCTTGCAGGATGTAGAATTGCTAGGGAGCAGGAGGGAAAGATTAAAAGATATATTAATTATAGGATCTGGCTGGCCCAAACTGGCTACTCGGTCAGTTATAGATCTTCTTTTGTACAAGTAAAGATTGCTGGTTCATGTTCTAATCCTGTCAGTATCTGCAGCTGTCTGAAGCTGAAGGAAATTGCAGCACCTTCCTCCTCTGACTGAACTGCTTTCCACTGAATGCTTTAACTGGAGTAATGTCTATGTGCTGCTGAAGTCATCCTGAAGGTGGGCTGCTCCTTGTGGCTGCAATGCGTGCCTGCTTTTTAACACAGATGCTCTTGTGCTTAAATAGGAAAGCAGATGCTGTTCACTTCCTGCATGCTTGCAACAAGCCGTTGCTTTGTGTGCTGCTCTGTCCCTTCTGTCAATGAGCAGTAATGGGAGAAAACTGGATTTACCACTGAATTTTGGCTTTGGAATCCAGACTGCCCTTGATCAAGAAAATAATCTTGTAACTGTAACTCTGCTCATCCAAGAAACTCTGAGGAGCAGGAATACACTTAAGCCTACTTGATGCATCTGACTTTTTCATCTCGTCAGTAAAGAGGTACCGTTGTTTTAATTCCTCTGATTCCTTGGTTGGTAAAGATTGGGGTAGTTTGGAGAATTGTGTGCACGTTGCTACTTGTCTGACACTTAGGTGTGTTTGCCTTGTGCTCTTGGTATTTGACTACATTTCCGATTTTTTTGATTTCTTCAAGGCGCATAATTGTTACTGGATGGTGGTTCCTAAACATTTTGCTCTATGTTGCTGGGGACTATTCTTAGTTTATTGTACACACTTCCGTGAAAAGGAGTTGCTTTCTGAAGTTCATTAAAGTCATGATTATAGTTTGCTTCTGGGCTCATGTTTGTGTTGGAGATACCAGTTAGACTTTTTCAAGCAATATAAAGTCCATTTAGCCCTTATGGCTATTGCCGGCATCTTATTCTGGAATAATTTGTTCCTATTTTTGAGCTGTCGCAACTGAAAAGTGCAATGCTAAATTATTAATTTCATTTAGATTTATATTTGCAGTGAGCTGGATTTCTCATTGAAACAGTTCTGCCTATACTGTAGCCAAATAGGATATCTGTTCTTAATGCAGTGTCCCATCAGATTATTATAAATATAGGATTAAGTCATCAACAGGCTGCAGTGAAGAAATTGCTTCATAGAGATGGCTAATAACACTCATGTAAACAACGAAATATTAAAAATTATGAAAATACTTAAGTACAAATTGACAAAAAGGAATCAAAATACCATCCATATTATTACTCTGGGCTGAAAATCCTATTACTTTATTTAAGAAATGCTGTGTTGGGTGGCAGTCTAGAAACGATAGCAAGACCATAGCTATTTCTAGCCTGTAAGCAACTTCATCTGTTGAAATATATACTCTTTCTTGTAAGAAAGTCACAGAAGTGAAAACAAGATAGTGTAGTTTATTGGTGCAACAACAGTTGGGGCCTTGATGTGGTAGGATAAGGGGTTACACTTGCGACTGCCTCATAGCAATGAATTTCCAGCTCCACTTCTGAGAGAAGCCATAGTCAGGGGCCAGGTACATCCCAGAGTGGGAAGGGAAATTTAAGAGAATCCGTATGTCACTCTTGCAAACATTTAATGGCTGGCTCAGAAGAATGTTGATTGAGGCATGGAAGCATGTTGCTGTTTTCTTGTGTCTGAGGAGAACAAGAAAACAGCAATTAGCCCCTTAGAATAAAAAAGTATCCTAAGATAGGAGACAAACTGGAACAGTCTGCAAATTAAATGGCATATAAAACAAACTTTTGATCAAAAAGGCAGAAAATGCTGAAACTCAGCAGGTTAAACACATCTGGAGAGACAGGAACAAAGGTCATTGAACTGAAACATTAACTATCATCAAATCTAATGAAGTATCATTTCTCTCTCCACAGATGCTACTGACTTGCTGCATATTTCCAGCATTTTCTGTTTTTAGTTTCAGATTTTCAGCATCTGCAGTATTTTGCTTTTGTAAATTTTTGATCTAGTTTTGCAGCTTGGGGTTTGAAAATGCCAGCATGCTTTCTTTCCTGAAGAGGTAGCATAGGCTGGTTACAATTGATGATGGATGATGACAGCCCTGTAATACACCATTCAGATGGCCAATCTATCCAGTGCCTACACAATCCTATTCCCAGAAATCAGCAATGGGAATGCCAGTTGATTTTTGCCTGCCTAATTCTGCCAGTGACCAGCTAACTCAGCGGAAACAGGGGATCAAGCCTGTTGTCCTTCCTACTTTCTAATGTTCTTATTACACCAAGGGCCAGGTTCTTAAATTTCTGCTTGGTGTAAAGCTGGGTGTTGCAGATATTGGACAGTTTTAATAATAGGCGGCTGATCTGCAACGTCAGTTTTATGCCCCAAGCAGGAAGTTGAAAGATTACCCCTTCGTATTTACATTCTAAGCCATCAGAGATGGTATGTTTATTTATTTAAGAAACCTTTGCTATGAATACCAAGCAGAACATTTTGTTATGCTTTTGACTTCCACATGCTTTATTTTGTTTGACATATTTGACAAACTTCTGCTGTTGACAACTAAAAAGAGAATGGCTGTCAGGGCAAGTTATTATTGCCTATTTCCGCTCGCCACAGAGGACGACATAAAACAGAGCTTTGAAATAAATACCTCACTTCCCTTATGTGAAACTGCAGAATGCCTGTCAAAAGTAAATTATCAAATTAAACTTGAAACCTGCAATATGTTTGGTGAATAATATTATTTCACATGTTCTGCTCATATATTTGATTGATAGAGTCTTCAAGGTCATGATACTAATGACAAGATATATAGATATCAACAAATGATCGAATCAGTAACATTAATTACTATTTATACCAGTTTTGAAGAAAGGATTTTTTTGAAAGTGTCTTATTGTAAAGTTGATGGTGGATAGTTTATTGAACAGTTATGTAGAGACATATCCTAAAGCAAATTGTGCTATGCAGTTAAGTGCTCAACTATCCTTACTGTTCAATTTACACATCATGAAAATTTGGGTTGCATGAAACTTATTTTTAGGGGTAATATTTGGATCCAAATTAAATCAAGTCTGAAGAAACCATCGTGTTTCTCAATAGCAGAATATAACATTGGCCATGTGGAATTGCTGATTAGTTTAAACATCTGTTCCAGAGCAAGTTGTAATACATAATCAAATTTCATTAAATAGTCCTGGTCCTGTTTTAATAAAGAGGGGGGCACATTGTAATCACACAAAGTATCTTGCTGTAATTGCTCCCAGCAAGGAACAGTCTTGTACCTGCAATTGATTAAGAGCAAAATTATACTTGTCATGGATTGGATAAACGTTCCCATTTACTGGGAACCATCAGCATGCCAATATTGCTCAGGGCAATAAATGCAAATATTAAACACAAGCTAGAAATTACTGGATATCTTCAGTCTCTGAGACCTTTTTGCACTTTTAAGCAAGCACCTGCTTTTGTTGTAGCTGTTTATCCATTACTTGCCACAGCAGTGGAAGTCCATTGGCCCCCATGACATGCACAGGGATCATGATGTGTGTTTCACCTGCAATCATTGACTGTAATGCAGACAACATGACCTAGTTTTGTTGCTTGCCATTTCAACGACCCACCAGCACTTAGCCATGCTGTTGATTAGCTAGATGCCTGAGAAAGAGAACAACATCATGAGTAATTAGCACCACTTAAGGCTGGCAGACACATTGCTTAAAAATAAAAGCAAAATACTGCAGATGCTGGAAATCTGAATTAAAAACTGAAAATGCTGGAAATACTCAGCAAGTCAGGTAGTATCTGTGGAGAAAAGAAAAGTTAATGGTTCAAGCCAAATATGATTCTTCTTCAGATCTGAAGGAGGGTAGAAAATTATTATGCTGTTTCATGCAGCAGAAAGGGGGAGGGGAGGAAGAACAAAAGAGAAAGCCTGGAGTATGTTAGAGGCCAGGAGAGGCTAAGTAACAAAGATGTCATAGAAAATGTAAAGCGAATAATAATAACTGTAGTAAAGAAACAGAGTGTTCAGAGTGAGGGTGAATGGTAGAATAATGAAAACAAAAACATGAAAATCAAAATTAAGATGAGACCGACAAACAGGATCAATATGTTTTATGGAGTTCATGGTGTGAAATTAATGAACTCAATGTTGAGGTTATGATCAAAACATGAGGTGCTTAAAATTACCCTGCACCTCATAAAGGTGTATTGTGGCAGAAGCAGGTGCTGGGAATCATAGAGAAAGTGATTCTGACATGGGAAAAGTTAGAGTGGCCCAGCACAGGAGAGTGTAGGCTACAAGGTCCAAGATGCTGCACTGGAACATTAGCAGAAAGGTGGGGAAAAAAAAGTTGATGATCTGTGTTTGCAAGGAACCAGGAGACACATGCTCTGAAAACAGTGGAACTAGATAGTCGTGGGGGTTAACACCTGGAATTAAGCCCTGAGGGCCCAGATGCAATGCTTCAAGAAATTCAATACCTCACATGGTCAGAATCAATGAATGCATCTTTAAATGCTATCTGCTGCCAACTGCATCATTACCATATTAGATATGAGGATATCTAATCTTCTTCTCATATTCCAAGTTCCCCTAATCCTCCAATCTCTTCTCATCACAAACTATAGATGATATAAACATACGCCTCTTAGTTAATCTTCTCCACTGCTCCAACTCTTCGCCACAACATTATTCTTGTGCCTTAAAGAAGTGCAACTTGACCAGGCAGTGGAAGAACACTAAGAGCGATGATGAAATTAAACTGTTATTAGATTTCACACTTGCAGCAGCCAGTTCAGATACAGAAACCGTATGTATATTAGAGGATACTTTATAGAACTGGGACTCCCTGTGGTGAGACACTAGGCACCAGGGGCCTGCAGTCAGAGTAGGAACTAAAAGTGATAAAGGTGCCAGCTCATACTAGGATGTCAGACATAGGTTTGGCTGAAGTGAACTCAGTTGAGGACTTTGGGGCTGAATGCAAAATAAATCTGATGAATATTCACATTACAAGCATTGAAGTATTGGAATGCCAATCCAAGAGGCATTGCTCAGTCAAGGAGAACAGAAGAGTTCAACTTGGCACAGGCTTTGCATTGACCTTGGAGCTACTTCCTAGTAGTATCTATCAGCACATGTAGATTCAGCCATGATGCAGTACCAGGCAAATGTTTCAGCTTCTAATGCTGTACAACAAGCAACCACCAGGACTTTGATTTCTGCAGTGCAAGCTCAGATAACCTATAAAAAGTCTGCTTGCTGTCATGCAAGCTCAGGCTGCTACCAACATGTCTGTGGAAGATAGTATGCAATGGGGTATCACAGCAGTCCAGCAACCTGTCCTCCAAGAGGTTATTAGGATTGCCACAAGGCTGCCCTGGTAAGTAGCAGTAGTTTCGTAGAGCACAAACTTGCTGTTTCTCAAAGATAACATTCCTGATTTTGTTATTGCCATTCCACCAATAATGCCCCTGATGTTGCCTGTCAGCCAGTCAACCCAGACTGCTGTCGCCCGTGATGTGATAGTGCAATCCACAACTGAGCTTTCTAGGCTCGGAGCTGCTTGAGAGCATCTTCTAAGGCCAACTGCAATTTCCCCCACTGAAAGTAGGAGCCTTCCACCAACCATGCTGCAGCCACTAGGGTGGCAATGCATTGGACTGCTAGGTCATACACACTAAAAGCAGGCATTTAGGGAATGCATAAGAGTGATTAGTTTTGTCTGCAACATGGCAGGATTTCATTTATAAATTTGGTTTGCAATGTTTATTTTGTGATGGTTTTTATGCAAACATTGTGATCAAGAGACAACAGTGATGGTCAACGACAGTCTGGAGGCAAGGTGTGGGACTGTTTTGGAGTCTGACAGTAAAAGTATATAATAATAAAAAGTATATAGTAGGTTATGATGTGCTTTGGACCATCTTCATAAAGGCAAGATTTATAAAGGCAAGATTTTCTTTCAATGCACACACCACATAAATATACACAACACTCAGCTCCACCTCTCATAAACCACAAATATAAACTTCCTATTGATGCAGTGTTTTAATAAAACAAATCCCCATATCCCTTCAACTCACAGTAGATAATGAATAATTGTCTTTAAATGTGCAGTTCAGAAAAATTACAGTTAGAGGTTTACAGCAGAAACAGGCCCTTCGGCCCAACTTGTCCAGTTTTTACCACTAAGCTAGTCCCAATTGCTCACATTTGGCCCATGTCCCTCTACACCCACCTTACTTATGTAACTGTCCAAACACTTTTTAAAAGACAAAATTGTACCTGCATCTACTACTGCCTCTGGCACCTCAATCCAGGCACTCAGCACCCTCTGTGTGAAAAAATTCCCCTTCTGGTCCTTTTTTAATCTCTCCCCTCTCACCTTAAACTTATGCCCTTTAGTTTTAGACTCCCCTACCTTTGGGAAAAGATATTGACTATCTAGCTGATCTGTTCCTCTGCTTTGTGTGAGAACTTTGAGTATTTAAAAAAATTATAAACAAATCATAAACAAATATTTTGTCATGAATTGCCATGTTATGCTGAGTTCCATTTTCTAACATTAACAATCTACCCTTTATTCATCACTGTGGTCAGATGCAAGTTCATGCAGTTTGTCTGTACAATTTACCACAATTCTGACTCATAAAGAAATATGTTTTGCATAAAATATGTTCAACTGCTAATTGAGGGTTGCCTTTTTTCAACATTTGGTAGATCATGTAATTATATTTGGAGGTCTAAGGTTTGCAACACAACTAAGCGTATGGGGGCGGGCGGTGTACCTTAGCTCTTATCTCTATGTTATTATAACAGAATTTGATAAGTACATAGTAACATTGCAGACAGAATCTGTGTTGGACATTTGTCTGAAAGGAGTGATTGATTTGTCTGGGATTGCATTGTTTTGTCCAATGACTAATGTACATGAGAGGGCAAGATTTAGTTAAACTGGCTGAATTGTAAGCCAAAACTTGATAAGATTATTTTTATGTCATACTGATAAGATCCCTTTTATCTCCACTATTCTTGGCACAGTAAGGAGGCAAAATGATCAGGTCAAAACAAAATTGCAGGGCTATGGGGAAAGAGCAGGAGAGTGAGATAAATTGGACAGCTCTTTCCAGGCTCTTTCCACAGGCCCATAGGGCTGAAGGGCCACCTTCCACGCTGTATGGTTCTAATGCTGCTTTTTATCACATTGTTCCGATTAAACAGTTTTAGTCAAGTTTTCACCATACTTTGAGTCAATGTTTACACTACTGATGGAATAGAAGTTTGTGTGGGAGTGGGAATACTTCTTTCAAATGAAAGTAATGTTCTTGTTTGCCAATGTTCAGTACAAAAATACTTGTAACTCCAGAGATTGTAAAGAATGTTTAGCATTGATCTGGGAAACACAGGTAATTAAGTTATGGTATGAACAGTTAAATAAAGCCATGGAAAACTGCAACAGTTGTTGTTTAAAACTTGGTACTGATATGGTTTATCTTCATTGAGGTGGCATTTTACATGAAAAACATCAACACATAGTAAAATATTCTTTCACATAGAAAATAGAAGCAGGAGTGAGCCATTTGGCCCTTCAAGCCTGCTCCGCCATTTATTATGATCATGGCTGATCATCAAATTCAATATCGTAATCCCACCTTCCCTCCCTCATACCCCTTGATTCCTTTAGCCCCAAGAGCTATAGAAAAGTTATAATTGAATGCGTTATTTTCATTTATATTTTGGATTGGAGAACTTTTCTTGCATAAGTGGCAGTTGTTGTTTTGCAATATTTTAAGTTAATATTAGCTTCTTTAAATGTAATTATAACTATTGGATAAAATTAAAGCTCTTTTACAGCTCTTAGTTATGATTCAGTTTCTCAAATGTTTTCCTTCCAAGTAATTCAAGAGAATAAACCCCCCAAAATATGTCAGTGTTTTTACTTCTGCGATTACTGATGCTAACAAAATTTACACTTGCTGCTTCTGCCTTGCTGTCAATCCTACTTCATTCTCGGTGTCTTTTATACAATTATATTCATGTGTTAGCCTTAGTTTCAAGCATGGTTATGCTTTGTATACTTTCTGAACCAGGATTATTTGCCGAGTTTACAGCCATGGATGATAATCAGATTCTGAATGGAGTAAGACAATTGGTCTGATAGCATTGGATTGTACAACACCAGCATAATCCATGGACAGAATTCTCACATTCTGAGACTATGTGCTATGGCGGGGCAGGAACATGGAATGTTTCCTGCTGCGACGACCAATGGGAAAAACACGTCAAATCATTCAGCCCTGACTTCATTAATTATGCATGGAGGTGTTTCATGCTGTACTCAGTGGTGGGGGAGACCTAGATGTCACGTAGTCCATCATTGTGTCTGGGCGCCATATTGAAATGTTGCCAAACATTATTGAAGAAAGAAGATGGATCTTCTGAAAGTGAAGATAGGTTTCCGGGAGCACCCTGAGGACCTCCTGAGAATGGAGATAGATCTCCAGGAACATTCCAGGGCTGGAAGATGGATCTCCCTCCAGGATACTGAATCTGGAAGATTCACTTACCGATGCACCCCTGGCCCACTGCTGTAGTGTTCCATAGCTCAGAGTTGTGAGTGGCCTCCATCCCAAACTCCAGAGACAGCCCTGGGCATTGTTCAGATGAGTTCTAACACCTGCATGCCAAACATGTTTCCTGTTGGCACTACAGAGAGCTTGTTGTGGCGGTTGGGCCCTCATTTGCATTCCATTGACAGGATGCAAATAAGACTTAAGCCGGGTTCTGGTGGATTATTCCGTCTGCCAAGGTGGGCATAAAAGGAAGATCTTGTTGTGAATTCACGCTGGAGTGAAATTGATTTGAGTTTCACGCTACTTTCTGCTACTGTTGGGGGCTGGGAAAGTTCTGCCCCAGGTCTTGTTTAAGTAGGCAAAAAAATTGGTGGGGAATGTATTCCTGCTGGTGGCAACAGCTCCAAAGCCATTTAACGTTTCCTGGAAGTCCCACCCCAACAGGTCTGCCAGCTAATCTGACTGGTCAGCAACAATGTGGTCCCAGAAAAGCCTCTGGAGCCAGTAGCTGTTGCTAAAACTACATGCACTCCCGTGAGTCTAAGTGCTGGCGACTGGGGGATTTTCACAGTAGCTTTGTTGCAGTGTTGATGTGGGCCTACTTGTGACATGAATAAATAAACAATAAATACATATTGCAGGTTACAAGATTGTTTTAGTCTTTTGGAGGAGAGGCTCATGGGAGGGAAGGAACAGATTGGAAAAACATAATATAAGAGCATAAGAAATAGGAGCAGGAGTAGGCCATCTAGCCCTTCGAGCCTGCCCCGCCATTCAATAAGATCATGGCTGATCTGAAGTGGATCAGCTCCACTTTCCCACTTTCTCCCCATAACCCTTAATTCCCCTGTCAATCAGAAACCTATCTACCCGTGACTTAAATATATTCAGCGAGGTAGTCTCCACCACTTCAACGGGCAGAGAATTCCAGAGATTCACCACCCTTTGAGTGAAGAAGTTCCTCCTCAACTCTGATCTAAACTGCACCCCCCCCCCTTATCTTGAGGCTGTGCCCTCTAGTCCTGCTATCCTTTCTAAGCGGGAAGAATCTCTCTACCTCTTGGAATGCCTGGCTACGATGGGAAGGGATCCAGATTGGGAAAGGGGGTCAAGGTGGGAGATATCTCCTCCTTTCCCACCCAGGACCTGAGCAGTATAACCTGCTGGGCCTCCCCAGTCCCTGACCTCCCACCACCTGCTTCAAAACTGCGGTCAGGAAAGAAGCAGTACTTAAGTGGCCAATGATTTTAATTGGGGCAAGGCTTCCCCCTCTACCCTCTTAAAATTGCAGATGGTTTCGGGATGGCAAAGGGCACCTGGGAAACTTTATCAGCTTGCCCGCCTGCATACCCAGCAGGAAGGTGATATTTTGCTGATATTTCATCGTTTTGTTTGTCATGAAGAAGCTTTGCGGCTTCCCTCAGGTGAAAATAGAGAGAACATAAAGAGCATCTAATCATTTGAGTTTTTGAAAGCTTTCTAACCATACTTCACAGAAAATTCCATCACTCTTTGGAAAACACAAAAAGAGTAACTTTGTGAACATTGAATGATATTTTCCTGCATTAAGTCATATTATCTAACTTTGAGATGCTGAATTTCAAGGTGACAAGAAGGAGGAAATGTTTTGCTAAAATTTTCTTGAGGCAGTTATCTCAGTTCAAAAATTCTGTATGTGTATCTATATGCATTTTTTTGATGACAATATAGAACAGTAACAAAATTACAGAAAGCCACTGTGACAGATGAAATATAATAGGAAGCAGGTGCCTGTTCTTACAAAGCTGCAAAGGAAATGAACTGCTTAAAGGGTTATTTCCTATTGTAATCTGAAAGGTTCCTCAAATTTAAAAATGGGGATAATTTAACAGCAAATATCCCCTTCCCCACTTCAGTTACTTTTCTCAACATAAACGCATATTGTAACTGGAGGCTAAATATAGTGCAGCCTGGGAATTTACTCCACTTCCAGCTTTGAAGCAAACTCTATGGTAATAGCTAACATATGGCTCAAATCAGCAGTAGCTCAGCATTACTCATGTACCCAGGAGGTAATGACTTAAACAGAAACAGCCCACCTTCCATTGTTGCAGTCATACCTATATTATAGATCAATTTGTAGCATAGGCCCCTGAACAATAATTTACTTAGGTATTTAAAACAGCAAGTGATCTAGGAGTATAAATTAGTCTAGATCCCTATCCCGGTTTCGACTTGGTGCTGCATGACCAAAAGAAGCCTAAAGCAAGATGTCCAATGATTGTTTGATCCTCATCTACATACTTGGCATGACCAGCACTCCAGCTTGTGCCTTTACAGGTAACTCTTCCAAGCAAAGTCTTCAATTTTGGGCCATCTCCCTCACTGGTAGTGACCCTCAGGTAGGTTCGGGAATGGAGTTAGGGTGGGCTTCAGGTGGAATAAAATGTGACTGTGCTGTTAGTGAAGGAGTTCCAGGATATTGACCCAGTGACAGTGAAGGAATATTTCCAAGTCAGTGTGGTGAGTGACTTGAAGGGGAACCTTCAGAATGTGGTGTAGAAAGGTATCTGCTACTCTTCTAGATAGTAGTGATTGTGAGGAGGCGGAGACAGATTATCCACTCTGTTTTTCCAGAGTGGATTTTTCCAAATTCACTTAAATGTACGGTGTTTGATATTCCTTCAAATTTTAGTTATTGTTGAAGATTTTTAAAATTATTTTTCTTTTTTTTCTCTTTTATCTCTCACTCAATCCTATTCTTTCTGTCCCTCTTATTTAATTTCAATACCTTAATTGGCAATGAAATCGAAATTCTAATGGACGCTTCCTAGTTTAGACTTGGTACTGCTTATTAATGATTCTTCAATCTGATTGAGTAAAGGAAATACATAGGGCAGAATTGTCCACTTGCTTCAGAAAGCACATTGACTATCCCACCCACCATCGCACCTTGTCTTAAAAATGGAAAATTCCATCCATAGTTTGTTTCCCTGTTCACATATATCCCAAGTGAAATTGTAAATAATGGCTGACACTGTTCATTGCCCACTGGCCACAGTAGCAGTCCATTAAGTATGCAGAATTTTGAATTTCAAGGGAAATATCTTACATTGGGAAAGAGGGATGCCAATTGAGGTAACTTAAAGGCCTTATCCCACTGCCTTCGGTTTTCAACCAGTGGTGGGTGGGCCGTTTCCTACACTGGGTGTCCAAAAAGCAAATGCTTGTCAGGTTTATTTATGGGTTCCCAGGATGTTCCTCACTGACAGAAACTCATTGCTTGATCGAAGGACATGTCATTAGGAAGGGGTGGGTGGTGGGTCACTGAGAACCATACCCCAAGCTTTCTTACAGTGCCTCCTTGTGATCCCCATCCCACCCACATTCACCTCCTACCTGGTGCCCTTCACTAATCCTGGGATCAGTGGGGGATTGCTGATAGCTGCCACCACTACTGGTGGTATTACCTACAATGAAGTGAGGGCCTCTGATTGGCCAGCCACACTTGGAGGTCCTTGACCCAGCCAGGATTGACCTACCAACAGGGTCATTTTGGCACTTAATCTGATTGGCCTTTCTCCAAAGGAGACAACATGGAGAACCACAGCCCACCTTTTCTTCCAATGCCCTGCTCCTCCCTTCCCAACCAGCGACACCCCCTCCCATCTTGTGATCCCCATTTCACCCTCATTCATCTCTCACCAGCTCTCTTTGTTTTATGTGTTTACAGACTATTGATAATGTGCAGTAAACGTACGAAAAATATTGTAAAATCTAGCATTTAAACACATTTCTAGAAACTGACAACTTCTGACTTAATTTTTGTGACTCACTTGGAACTATGCTTGATAGCAATTTGATAAGCAACCTGCTCATTTTCTATTTGAAATTCACCCTTTTGGTAACATATCCATCTCCTATTTTAAATTGCAGGACCCCAATTTGCACTTTAACTGGGGCCTGAGCAGTGAAGCTTTCCCTCCAAACTGAAGCAGGTTTGTGGATTTAAGTTAAGTGTTAAACTTTCTTTTGTGAGACTTGTAGGAACAGTGATCTTCTGAGCTCCATCCACGAGGGGTGTTCAAGCCTCCCATGCCTCTCACTCCTCCATCTCCTTTCCATATCATATTACTGTCCCAAATATTCCTCTCCTCTCTGCAATTGCTTGTCAGAAATTTGTTCCTTCATGCTGGCTGGAAACCTTTGGTCGCCCACATGTGTTTTGCCACCCAGTAGCCAGCTGCTGCTTTCTGCCTGTTTTGGGTAAGCATGTAAATGAGACCTGGCATTCAAACACCCTCAGCCTGAAACTTTGGTAAAGTAAGTGTGTTTTGCACTCAGCCAGCCCCCAAGATCTGAAGAATCAGAAAATCAGAAAGGTTAATATTTCATCATGTAAGAACATAAGAAATAGGAGCAGGAGTAGGCCATCTAGCCCTTCAAGCCTGCCCCACCATTCAATAAGATCATGGCTGATCTGAAGTGGATCAGTTCCACTTTCCCGCTTTCTCCCCAAACCCTTAATTCCTTTGTCTATCAGAAACCTAGCTACCCGTGACTTAAATATATTCAGCGAGGTAGCCTCCACCACTGCAACGGGCAGAGAATTCCAGAGATTCACCACCCTTTGAGTGAAGAAGTTCCTCCTCAAATCTTATCCAAACTCCCCCCCCGCCCCCCCCCCCCCCGCCCCCCCCCCCCCCCCCCCCCCCCCCCGACAAGAGGCATCTGGATGGGCACATGAGGGAATAAAAAGATACATTCTGGATAAGGGCAGAAGGCTTTTTTTTTGTTTCATTATAGCATCATGATTGGCACAAGCTTGTTCTTTTTCTTATGTTTCTATTAACCATTTTGAATTCTGATGGAAGATTCCCACCTAGAGTATTAACCTCTATCCAATGGGTCCACTATGTATTTCCAATAGTTTTTGTTTTTTGTAGCAGTAATTGGAAAATACTAATTGTGTTTCACTTTGGGCATTAACACTTGACTTTTACTACTGGAGTATCAGGATATTTACTGTACATCTAATCATAGTATAACAATTCCTCATCTGAACGCTTTCTGACTGTGCAATTATATGTGCTGGTTCTAGCTTGGCTGAATGAAATAAACAAATTTGTACAGTGGCACCAATTTTGTGGCATTTCCAAAGGAAGGATAATAAGAAATAAAAAGTTAGTATGACAGAAAGTCAGCAGCAGTGTAATGACTGGTTTGTTAAAATTAAAACTGTGGTTGACTGAATCACTAAGTGCATCACCATGAGTATTCTTCCTGTCTTGCAAGAAGTCTATTTGTTCAGTCAGTATGAATACTACTGCCATATTGTATAATACAAGGCCTGTTATGCATTAGCTGGATTTTGAATGCTACTCTCAAAGCATATCGTGCAGCTTGCTGATGAGCCCATATTAATCTTAGCCTCAAATTATGTTGATTGCACTTAAAATCAGTTGGTAAGTTTTTTCATTTTTAAGTAGTCAGGAGGAACCCTGGAGGCCAGAATCTCAAGCTTCCTTCTTGGCTGCCAGACCACTCCATATGCAACAATGGGAGTCCTCTAACAGAGTGGTTAATGAATGAGACTGAGGGCGGAATTTTACCAGCACGTCTGTCCAAGTTTCGCACGATCCCGCCTGAGGCCAATGGAGAATGCCATTCTCCGAGCCGAGCCTGCCCCCGGAATCAGGACTGGCGTGCCGGTAAAATTCCGGCCTGAGCCTCCTAATTTGTTGGGAGGGTAGAGGCCAGCCAAAGCAATCAAAAGGCAAGTCATGATTCATGTCAGTTAACTCGGTCATTTATGACACCTTGTAGGTGAGGAATTTTGGTATTTCGTCGAGTTGGGTCCCTAGAATTATTGTTGCTCAAATTGGGCCCCTGTTTTATTAGAAGTAACACCCATCGTTGAATTCCTGCTGATGTGATTGATGGAATACTCTAGTGAAATTTCTTGACACCAAAAAAAATTGAAAACCTCCCTTTCTCGATTTGTGAGTAGTCTTCTTCAGTTTTTGAGGAGGTTTTTTGAGATACAGCCTGTTGGCCTTTTAGAGTTGTCGTCCATCTCATGGAACAACACCACATTAAAGCCAAATGGAGAGGCATCGTAGGTTAACACCAATTCTTTACATAGGTCGAAATGTACTAATAAGTTTGAAGAAAACGGCAATTGTTTTATTCTGTTGGAAGCTTCTTTCTGGGGAGACTTCCAAGACGAATGCTGATGTTTCTTTAGCAGAATATGCAAAAATTGGCAGGGGGAGCAATAACATCGACAAGTTTCCAAAAATGACTTGAACTCAGGTATGTTTTTGGGGGCCAGTGTCACCTTTGTGGCTCTGATCTTATCTTCCATGGGGTGTAATCTATATGGTAGCCCAGATAGGTTACCTTAGTGGCTTAAAAAGTACATTTCTCCTTCTTGAAGTGAACTCAGCCTCTGAAATCTCTTCAGCACCTCCTCTAAATTAGCTAGCTGCTTGGCTTCTGCCGATCCAGAACATCATCAAGGTACACCACAACTCATGACAGCCCCTGCAGCAGACTCTCTGATGTTACCTAGAAAATTGCACATGCTGAAGACACGCCAAAAGATGGGGGCATGTATTGGAATAACTCTTTGGGCCCGATTTTATCATTTTGATTCTAAGTGCTGAATCTGGATGTGATTCAGATCCGACTTGTAAACCATGTTCTCCAGCATCCCCATATACACTCAGCCTGAAAAAAAAAGTCGCGAGTCTGAATTGTGCTGGAGGCGGGGCTTATTGTGCCTGAAATGCTGATGCTTCGATTGGAGCCTTCAACTGTGTATGCGCAGTAAAAACAAATTTGAAAAACGCTCCCCTGCCACATCACGCTCGGGCCGCAAAAAGTGGATAAAGCGGCCCGGGAACAATGGCCCCCACAGACATCATCCCACCCCCACAAAATAACTGTCCCCCTTATCCACCCACCCCCCTTGCTACCCAGATCGATTGCGGCCCCCTGCTCCACTTCCTCCCCACCGATTGCCCGCAGAGTGGCAGCAACCCTCCCTGCACCCCCCCACCACCCCCATAACAGATCCATCTGGCCTCCCTCCCCCCCATCCCCTACCAGAAAATGATCTGGCCTCCCTCCTCCTCCTCCCTCCCCACCAGATAACAATCTGGCCCTTCTCCTCCCCCCGTCCTCCCAATAGAGAATGATCTGGCTTCCCTCCTCCCTCTTCCCCAACATCAGAGAACGATTGGGCGCCCCCATCAGAGAATGATCTGGCCCGTCTCCCTCTCCCCTCTACCCCCACCCCCCACCACCGATCTGACTTAGAGAGCCGCTGGAAGCTCTGAACTTCTTCAGAAGCTGGAGCGCCCAAAACAGACCTTTGCTGAGCATGTCTGTTTTG
The DNA here is from genome assembly GCF_965287045.1 of Carcharhinus amblyrhynchos. Lineage (NCBI taxonomy): Eukaryota > Metazoa > Chordata > Chondrichthyes > Carcharhiniformes > Carcharhinidae > Carcharhinus > Carcharhinus amblyrhynchos. Next base: position 59,001,949 of record NC_137330.1, read on the forward strand.
TGCTGAATCTGGATGGGCAAACGCAATGGTAAAGAGGGAAATGTGGCTAAGTTTGGGTGCCCAGTCTATTAAGTCAATTTAAATTCATGCAAATGAATTTAAATTGACATCACGCCCATTTCGGGCACGGTCCTGGTCGTGTCAATTTTCGGGCCTTGGTAAAGTGGGAATCAGTGCGGATGCAGGCGCAGATCATAGTATTCACCTCACACCCGACTTTACCAGGTTTTTGTGCCTGGAAACGGGTGCAACACAATGGTAAAATTGGGCCCTTTGTGTGTGTGATATAACCTCGGGAAGTGTTGACTAATTCAAGTTACCACTATTTATTGCTTTAATTTTCTACAGGTTTAATTTTGGATTTCTGCAGTGTCAGTGCCCCATTATCATGATTAACACCAGATTAAATCAGCTATCATTTAAATGACAAATCTTTGAATGCATTTTCAAAAAAATCCTATTCCTATATTTCATAGCTCCATACCATTATTTAAACTGTACTGTGATATGCAATACCTTGGCAACCAGATACTCACCATGGTAAACCCAAGTCAAATTCAAAGTAAAGATTATTGTTGAATACTTGTTGGGCTGTCATGAGTCTAAACAACATCCAGGAAGTGACTAACTTCCCATCAACTTGATCTGTAAAAAGGTCTCCCATGTAAATCTAACCTAATCTTAATCAGTGAGTTTATTTCTGTTAAAATCCAATCCATTTCCAGGTAATGACTGGTTTCCTGCCAAACCAATCTAAATCAAGCCATGTGGTGCCCTGACTGCCATAAAATTAGATGCAAGCTGAGTCATAACCACGATATTCACTGTTCACTCTTTCAATTCAACTAGAAGGTCATCTGATGTTTTAAAAATTGGAGGAGAACTCAAAGGCTTATTTGGATTCAGTGAAAAAGTTCTGAAGCTGTATCCCAAAACCAACACCTGGATTTTCTGACTTTCTCTGTGTATCTGAAGTCAACATTTTGATCATTAAAAAAAAATGAAGCATTTAGTTGATTACCAAGATGCAAAATACCTGAAAAATTGTTCTTAGTTTATGACAATGGTTAATTTCACCTTCAAAGAGGAGACAAATAAATAATATGTAAGGAGCACAGTAAGCACAGCATCACAGTACCTGCAAGAACCAAAACAGCTATGTTCTTTTGGTTTCTTTTCAAAGGCATTGTTTTTACATACTTTATTCTACTTTGCATATTTTTCAAAATAAGAAAGAATTTTGGCATTCTTTACTTTGCATCTGAAATGAGATTGTTATGGACCAGTGGAGCTTGCAAGTAGAAGACTTTTTTCTTTTATCTGCCTCTCTCCTTTATCCACCTTCACTTTTGTGCCTTCTTGCCTAAGGTGTTCATTCCTTTTAAGGGTTTTGGCTGCTCTGTGGCAATTCTTCATTTATAGATCTAAATAATGATTTTTGCTATCACAACAAAGCTCAATTCTGTCCTTACCTGACACCCAGGCACATGGGCATGGAATTTCACTCTTGAGATGGGTGCGTGGAGCTGGGAAATGTCCTGGTTTGCTGCACCCACCTCATTGGAGGGGGAAAGGTGGGGGAGATTAAGGAATGGCCCATACAAAGACGAGGGGATCTTTGTTCTTAGATGACAAATGTGGGATAAAATGTGGCCCACTGCCCTGAGCACAGATCACATGTGACCATAGGGGTTGCCAAGTCACTTAAAACACCACAGTTGTAAAGAACAAATTGTAAACTCATTTCCAGTTATATTCTGCATTACACATATATTTTCACATTTGAATGTATAATCTTCAGTAGGTAAAACCTCATGGAATTTTCCCACATTCCCCCTCCACTTAATTCACCACTGCCGCGCCCCCCCACCCTAGCACACTGATGGGGTTCCTGGCAGAGCGGAGTGGATTCACTAGGAAATCCCATTGACAGCGGTGGGACAAGAAGCTCCTGCCACCAGCCAACCAGCGGGCTGTCCCCTTCTGCTGAGAAACATGCCCCGGGGGAGGGCAGAGACCGTCTATACATATCCACATCCTGAAATGTCTATATTGCATTTTGACTTGTTATGTTCAAAAAAACAGTTTCTGCCAAAATAAATAGAGCTAACATCTGAGAAATGAAGAATGTCACATGACTACCTTTAAATTGCTGACTTGCTTTGCTCCGAGTTAGGGAATGCTGTAAGATGTGTAAGGACCACAAAGCAAAAATAATAAAACGAATCTCCAAATTCAGAAGCAAAGCAGTTGGCAAACTTAACATTTTATAAATTTGAAATCATTTCTAAATCATTAAAAATATTTGCACAATATTTTAATTTTCAGCAGCAGCTTTTACAGGCATTGCAATATAATTTGCTTTTCTCTGTATGAAGTAGAAACTCGTATCTATGTTGGAACATTTTTCTTTCCTAGTCACTGATTTGTCAGTTGTCTCACTGTCTGAATTACTACAAGACAAAAGATTTTTTCCTGTAATTTTGGGCCTTATCTGTGAAGGAGTGGTCTTATGTTACCTATCCAAACCGTGATCGCTGGATTCCCAACTGCTGGCTTTATCTGGTTCTGCCTCACCAGCGTGATGGCATGGCCCACACCTGCATTTTATTTTTTTGCACACTGTCAATGCACAGTGTGGTGAGAAAACCTGGCTGAGACGCTGGTGAGATGCATGATGGTTTTCTCACTTCAACCATCACTCTGTGCAGAAAAGGCAAGTTTCACCGAAGTTCTAATTTTCTGCTTCTTCCCTTGTACCTGAAGATGCCAGAGCTGACTTTTGGAATGTGGACTTGTAGCATGAAGCCTTGCTCAATGTTACCCCATAATGCTTATTTTAAAAATCAAGCAATCAGAAAATTATTTGTAGCAGCTTATGCATACAACTTCACGAGTTCCACTTACCCTATAGTGTGAACCTTGACAGAAAGTGCCAGAGTATTTGATCATGTGATGGTATCATGAAGTCCAATCCTGCACTCTCTTGATATGCACGTCTGCCACTGTCATCAGATGATGATCAGGGGCAATTGTTGTACAAACTCGGCTCATTATAATAAATTGACAAACGTTGTACAAATAAACATTTTCAATTGGAAATTTTGGCAGCTCATAGGATTGTGATAAACTGATTATAAAGAGTAGAAATTGTTGCTGACTGCAGTAGCAGATTAATGCTTAATATGTTTATCTGACTTCTTTATCCCCTATTTTACTCAAAGCATTGATCTGTTTGAAATCAGAGTATCAAATATTCAGATGTCTGCTTTAACCTACAACAACAAACTTAGTAATAAATTCTTCCACTTAATCTTAATGCAAATTTAAGTCAATATTGGGCTTTTTTTTTAAAACCCAATATTATGAAGCAGATTGGTTGGGTTATATCCACTGTTAGTTTGTCTATATGATACTGTGTTACCATATTTTTTGCCCAGAGCTTTGTGTTTCTGTGAATGGCGGGATGCATAATGGGGAGAGCAACATTTGATTTATGGTTTTAATTAAGTAAATTAAGGCTTATAAACGGATATGGTTTCCATGTGATCAATTTTCTACAGCTTTAATTGTGATTCAATGCAACACAATTTACTCTGTGTTACAGTGCCTAAAAAACTACTGGATGAGACCAACCCTAAGCCAACTCATTATAAAGGAATTCATCACCCTAATTTTCCACCACACCCCAAACCTTATGATCCGAACATTATAGGTGACGGTGTCTTTCCCCATGATGTGTTACCCTTTATAACAGAAGCATCTTTGCCAGGTAAGTTATTTTGCATTATTTTTACATGGAAGTAAAACTTCTGGATAAAAGCTTCCAATTTTATTTATTTATTAAATGCCATTTGTTGAATTATTTGTAGTTGCAGAGTTTGTTGGCATAGAGATCTTTGATGTTCACCCATACAGAATAGTCCCTTTAAATGGAGGACTTGAGTCCTACATCACTAAATTGAAATGAATGAATACCAGGCCCTCAACTACAAATAAAGTAACACATTTTTTATTTTCAAAAAATAATAAGTGATTTGAATTTAAAAGCTGCTGGCGCATTCTGGAAAATTTGTGTGTACCTGAGCTGCCTTCAGCCAACAAGTGTTCTAGGAACAAAACACCAAACTCAATCCCAGTTATTTGGGAGAGGCAGAGTTGTTCAAGAGAAACTTTAATGGAGGCATTAAAAGACTCAGGATGTTGCTGTGGATAGATGTAATAAAGTTAATGCAACATGCATTTTGTAAAATTTACTTTGTTTCAATATGACAGTTACTAAGGAAAAAGCATAACTTCAATAGATTTAATATTCAGAGAAACATAAGGGAAAGCAAGATACTCCTAATGGGGCTACATTTTACAGTTTCCCACTGGCCTGTTTAAAGCAGAGAGCTCGTAAAATGCTGGGTGTAGCCTTCCCAACCAGTCTCCCCCTTCACAGGGAGTTTAGGAAGAGTCAGGCAGCTCATTTGCCCTTGGACCTAGATCATTAAGTGGCCAATTAATGGTTTTCAATTGGCTTTTGTGGGCATAGGGTGGTGGGGAATACAGCATCCCATAAAATCCAGCACATAATGACCATATCTAGACAAAATATTACCTGCCCTGCATGCTCCTATGAAACATTTTCAAAATTTAATTTGTGGAAGTGGTGGGGAATTAGTTTCAGGACTGGGATGGAAGAAAGCCGTTACATTTTAACATAAGAACATAAGAAATAGGAGCAGGAGTAGGCCATCTAGGCCATCTAGCCCTTCGAGCCTGCCCTGCCATTCAATAAGATCATGGCTGATCTGAAGTGGATCAGTTCCACTTTCCTGCTTTCTCCCCATAACCCTTAATTCCCCTGTCTATCAGAAAATGTAGGTATGATCAAAAATGTTTCATACCCAGGACATGTGCAGAGATACCAGTAGATGTGTTAAATTGCACATACACGAGTTAAAATCAAGTGCAGTTTTTGGATAAATTAGAAGTTAGAGGGTTGGAGAGAATTGAATATGATGTCCAGCTGTATTGGAATCTATATCTTCTATACTTATTTGCGGCTGGAATTTTCCAGTGCCGCTGAAAGTCATTGGAGTTTTGGTTGGAACAAAAAATTTTCCATTCTTGCTGGCAACAGTCTGTCGTAGATAAGACCTGAGAATCCCAACCCCCTATTGAAATCAGAAATACTGTCCCTACTTTGTGTAACACTGATTTAGTATTTATAGCTAAACAGCAGAATCTGCAGAAGTATGGGAAGCAGAAAAATGATGATAGATCATATGAATTTCAGTACAGAATGAGTTGCTGTGAAATATGAAGCTGATATACTACTGTGTCTCTATTGATGTGCAATGTATCAAGTTTACATGTACAGTTTCCATTATAGGAATTGATAATGGGAAAAACTTGACAGGAAATATAGATGCAGATATAAGATTTTTAATGCACAAATAGGTAACGGGAAGATACTGCAGCTTTCAAAGTATGCATTATGTTCTACTTAATTCTTGATTGGTAGCTTAATCTCCATTCTTAAAAGTAACAAGAAAAAGAATGCTCAATGTTAGACTCTTCAGCAAGTCATGTGCAACTCTATGCAAGTTACTAACATATGTTTGTCCACAAAACATTGCTGATTACTATCAACTTTCCTCTGAGAAAACTTTATTTGTTGCAGTTGGTGGCTAATCCGCATTATCACAAAGATTCACAGGCTCTCCCATTTTGTAGCTTTTTTATATTAATAAGCATTTGTGTTTATTATCGTCCACTCATCTCCAAATGATTCCTTCCACATTCATCAAATTTCTTCAAACCAGATCTCTGAACTGATGATTGGTTACATCTTTAGTTGTTACATCTTTAGTTGTTCCATACCCTTCAATAAGATACTGAGAGTATTGTTTCTTTCAAATCTTCAAGGACAATTTCTCTCATGTCATTGTAGTTTAGGAACATACTAGTGCAGTAATGTCATGCTTGCTTGTGATCATTATGCATCTGAATGTTCTTCGTATTATGCATGTTAAGCTTTAAATATGCTGCTCCTCATATCTTTCCTGGGTGATTATACTGTTGAAGTCAATACTTGTGTACTTGGAGCCTTTTACAGGTGGTCTCTGGTCAACTTGGTTGGAAAGTCAGCTACAGTCATGTCCATGGGGCTTAGCTGTTAAAATTGACTAAACCTCCCATTCATTAAGCCACTTTTCCACCTGAGAGTCAAATCTCCTTTTATATATGTGTGTATGTTATATATATATGTGTACATGTATGTGTATATGTATGCATGTGTGTATATATGTATATATAGGGTCTGGATGATCACTTTTTAAAGCTGAGTGCCAACCCTAACAATGCTACCTCTAAATTGAATCAATAGTACATTTCATTATTAAATCTCTTTCTGGTGAATTCTACCAAAAAAATTCAAAGTGAGAAACCAGGAATGGCTTGCTGTTCAGATTGGGAGGCTGAACATCTGGGAATTTCTGTATTGGGAATACACGATGCCATCCTGATCCATGCCACTAGTCTTGTATAGGGCAGATGGATCACATAGAATCACAAGGAATAAAGCCAGAAACAGCCTCAGTGTCCTGGCCTAACATCCTACCCTCCTGTGATGACACAGAGGTAGAATGGGGGTGAGTTAGAAGGACTGCAGATCTTTGGCTCCATTGTATTTAACTTTATTTAAAATCTGAAATGCAAAACAACTTAATGACAGATTTTTACTAGCAGAAACTCAGGATTTCCTGGATAACTTGTTTGGAACATCAAAATTGAACAGCTGGAAACAAAGCTTGGGAAGTAACTGATAAAAGCTCAATGCCGCTTTTACAGAAGCATTGACAACCCTCAGCAAATTTAAATTAAATTATTAACAGTCCTTATCTATAACTTGTGAGCAGAAGTTATATCTTGTCTTGAATAAATATAATAAAAAAGCCTTTTGAAGTTAGCAGTAAAATCCATCAGCTCCACCTTTTACTTCTGGTGAAGTGGTGAACAATGGTTTAATATATTTGGTCTAAAGTCTAGAAATAGTCACATTATACTACAGCCTCGCATGGTGGATTGCAGCCCTGACGCTCATCTGCTGTATGACAATGTTTTCTTTTCTGTATGATTTAAAATTATTGTTTGAAATTTGATTGTAAGTACATTATGATTTTATAATTTCCATAACTAAGATTGTTTCATATCATTGCCTTAAATGCTATGTACTGCTCAATATTTAACTTGATGCTTTGGTGTATGAATGCAGAAGAAAAGAAGAAAGGAAGATCAGCCTTTGATTATCCAATGGATGCTAAGCCCCTACCAGCTCCACTGGATGAGATTGACAAACAACTTCTTGAAACGAGAGGTATTCAAACTGAAATGGCATTATTAAGCAACATTTTGGAAACCTATTCTTATATCACAGGTAGGTCAATGCTTCCAACTCTGTTTTACTACTTTGTGAAAAAACTAATAACAGTCATATAAGAAATATTCCTTTCTTAAAATAAGGCAACTTGCAATTCTATTCAGTGCATCATAGATAATCATCAGGAAGGTGAATGCATACCTAAGAAGAGAGAGGTTAGATTTGAAGGCTTAGTTAAAGAGATGGATTCTGTGAAATCTCTTAAAGGAAGGAGATGTGGAAAGGCAAAGATACTATTGGAAGGCATTCCAGAGACTGGGCCCTGGATCAGTTGAAAGTTTTGCTGTCGGTAATGAGATAAAGGAAGAAGATTATAAAAGATTTCTATCAGTGGAACGTAGAGTTAATTAGAGTTATGCAATTGGAAGAAATTAGGGCAATGGATAAACAAAGATGTGGAGGGATTGAATACTTGTCCATGTTATCCTTAATAATAAGTGTGAGATAATGTTCATTTCGGAACCAATGTCCATCCTGTATCTGAAACAAAAGCATCTGCTTTAACCTTTATGTGAAGAATGTCTTACAGGTCTGACAGATCGGTGAGGAGAGAATAGAGTGAACATTTCGAGTCTAGATGACCCTTTATCAGAATATCAGCCTTTAGTGGCTTTTCCAAACCATCTTGGTGGGCACTAGCAGAAGGATCCATTGTAAATGCACACAACTCTGGGCCTTTCTCCACCTGCTATCGAAACCGATGAAGGGATGGGGGGGTCAGAAATGTTCTGATGAAGGGTCATCTGGACTCGAAATGTTGGCTCTATTCTCTCCCCACAGATGCTGTCAGACCTGCTGTGATTTTCCAGCATTTTCTTTTTTTTAGTTTCAGATTCCAGCATCTGCACGACTTTATTTTTATCTTACAATTCTGACTTGGTATTGAGTCTGGGTGTTTTTTTCAGCTGTAGGATAGCCATCTAAAATAGATGTTAGAGCCCCCACATGCTCAAATTAAGTAGAAGATACCTGTTTTAAGATCCCACAGAGGAACTGGATAACCCTGGATGGAGCAGGAATGAGATCCTCAACAACTGGTCAGCACAAAAATATTCCATTTTGAAGTTTAATGTTGAGCCAGGAGGAGGTGAATTTTAGCATTCATCTTCTTCCTTCTCTACTTAACAATGGGCAGAATTCTCTCAAGATACCTCCCCCCCACTGCCATTGATTTCATTGGTAAGTGGTGGAAGGCCCAGAAACTGGTTTAACATTGGTGTGCATTTACAATGGATCCTTCTGCTAATGCCCCCAAAGATGGTTTGGAAAAGTCACCAAAGGCTGGCATAAACCTCATTTGCGTCACATTAATGGGATGCAGATGAAGGCCCGACCACTTGGCCTGTCCCCACCACCACCACAGCCACTAGATTTTCCATGAAGGTGACAGGAAAGCCTCCAGAGGATCTTGTGTTTCAAAAAGATCACCTTTCATTCTTCTAAACTGCAGTGGATACAGGCTGATCATGTCAATCTTTCTTCATAAGATCCTCTACAACACAGATATCAGTCAAGTGAACCTTCTCTGAAGTACTTCAAACTATTTATTTCCTTTCTTATATAAGCAGACCAAAACTGTACACCACTCCAGATATGGTCTCAGCAACATCCCATACGACTGCCAGAAAATGTCCTTACTTTATATTCTATTCCTGTGGCAACAAATATTTATACTGTAGCTAATGCATTCCTCCTCATACCTAGCCACTAAAATTAAATGTTAAATACCTGGTGACATTACTGTCATATATTTTCTTGCATAATCATTTTTAACATAACATATTAATGGTTAATTTGGTGAAAGGGTTAAAACTAGTAATAAAAATGACACAAACAGTTGTGTTTGGCAACAACATAAATGGCTCTGACGAAGAGTCATCCAAACTTGAAACATTGGGTGGGATTCTCCCAAAAAATTTCTGTGTATCATAATGGCGAGAGTAATGATCTTCCCACACAGTCAGTTTTAGTGAGTTTGGAGTTTTGCAATGGGACTGGGGGACTGGGTCCAAACAGCTTCAGAGTGTAGGTGCCATTTCACAAGGGTGACCCAAACTCTCAGTGCACTGGGAGACCCCCTCCCTCTCTCCCACAGACATCAGAATTCCCCCCCCTCATTGGCAGCATGTTCCCTCACCACCTCCCCCCACCACCTCCTCCCCCACCCCTCCCCCCACCACCTCCACGACATATGTCACCAGTATTGGAGCCCTCTTGATGGGTTTTGCTGCCTGAATGAAGGCACCCATCAAGTTCCTCGACTTCCCCCCAACAAGATTGCCTTCCTAATCCGTCCCTGCTTGACCCTTTTCCCCCCCAATCAGATCCCCGGAAAGCCACTCTGTCACAGCCTCCACTCAGGCCCCAATGCCTCAGCACTGCCCCTGGCACATTGGAGGCACCATTTTAAATAGACTGATGTTAATCAATGGTGAAAAACAAGTACCTAGCCAGGAGTAATAGATAATAATAAAGGCATGTATGTGGCAATTGCAGATGACCTATAATAGACATGGATGATGTTATGGAGGTGGCAGTTTTGTGATGGAGAGGTTTTGGGGTTAGAAAATCAGTTTGACATTGAATATGTTGATAAAATTGTGAAAAGTTCCATTTTTTAAAAAATTCATTTGTGGGACATGGGCATTGCTGGCTGTCCAGCATTTATTGCCTACCCCTAGTTGTCCTTGAGAAGATGGTGGTGAGCTGCCTTCTTGAATTGCTGCAGCCCATGCGCTGTGGGTTGACCCTCAATGCCATTAGGGAGGGAATTCCAGGATTTTGACCTAGCTATTGTGAAGGAACAGCGATATATGGTGTTGTTCCTATATATCTGCTGCCCTTGACCTTCTAAATAATTTTGATTTGAATTGATTTATGATTGTCACATGTATTAGTTTACAGTGAAAAGTATTGTTTTCTTGCATGCTATACAGACAAAGCATACCGTTCATAGAGAAGAAAAGGAGAGAGTGCAAAACGTAGTGTTACCGTCATAGCTAGGCTGCAGAGAAAGATCAATGTGAGATAGGTCCATTCAAAAGTCTGATGGCAGCAGGGAAGAAGCTGTTCTTGAACAGTAATGGGTTTGGAAGGTGCTGTGTAAGGATCTTTGGGAATTGCTGTAGTGCATCTTGTAGATAGTATACACTGCTGTTACGGAGCGTCAGTGGTGGAGGGACTGGATGTTTGATTTATTCTTAGATTATGGCTGGGCAAGAGCTGCAAGAAGTAGAATTTCTGGTGGGAGCCAAGTTTTGGTTTTCCTAAAATTTAGCTGTAATATTAATACTCGGGTCATTTAATACAGCATATGTGTAGGCTAATACCACATCTGTGTCCACCATGCACCACTAGGAACTTAAATCTCTCAAGTGGAAAAAAGATGTGGGTGTTATAATTTATAAATCTCTCTGAATATTCATGATCTAGTGAGCTTCTGAAAAAGTTCAGCGCCTTTAATAGATTCCGACATATGGATGGGTATAACAATGTGGAAAAATTTATCTGCATGGCAATTGAAAAGGATGTCATTAAACAGATGGAAAAAAGCAGACCCTAACAATATGGTAGAAATAGTTATTTGTTGTAATTGTGAATCTAAGCAGGCATTTTTATAGAGGTTACATTAAATAAATGCCTGTTTAATCAAAGCTAAAACTAAAATTGAAAATATATTCCAATTATGAGAGGAATAATAACAAATAATGGCCAGCAGTGAGGATGCTACCAATTGAATTCAACAGGACATTAACAGGCTAGCAGATGTTTGTTTGACATCACCCCAGGTCAAAACAGCCTGCTTGATTGGCAGCCAATCCACTACCTTAAACATTCACTTCGTCCACCACCATTGCACAGAGACAGCAGTGTGTACCATCTACAAGATGCAATGCAGCATCCTCACCAAGGCTCCTTTCACAGAGTCTTCCAAACTCTCAATCTCTACCATTTAGAACAGGGGTCTGTGAACTGCGGCCCGTGGGCCTTCAAGTCAGACTCCACCCTGATTTGTAAATATATCACTATTCTTTTACCTTTGCTGGGTCAAAATTCTGGAGCTGCCTAACTAACAACTGTGTGGGCATAGCTATATTACATGAACTGCAGTGATTCAAGAAGTTGGCTCATCATCATATTCTCAAAGGCAATGTGGGTTGGGCAATAAATGCTGGTATTGCCAGTGATGCTCACATCCCATGAATGAATATGGGATATGGGAATGCTAGGCTCACAGGCTTGATTGTGCAATCATTAGGGAATGCTGGGTACAACTTTATCCTTACCACTTCAGAATTAAGCATTGCCTGGAGGAGGAGCTGAGTCGAAGCATAGGATCACATTCTTGTAACAGGGCCTTGCGTCTCTCCTCCATTTATATCAATGGAAGGCAAATTGGGCAACCAGTCTTGTGCACATGCGACCATTCCTGTCCCCTGCCCAGATGATCCTTAATACATAGGCATGAAAGATAAACCTGGAGACTGTTCCTCAGTGGAAGATCTTTTCTTCCAAAAAAGGGCCGTACAGAACTTGAAACATTAACCCCATTTCTCTCTCCACAGATGCTGCCAGACTTCTTGGGTTTTTCTAGCACCTTCTATTTTTGTTTCAGATCTCCAGCACTTTGAGTTATCTCTCTTTGCTTTTGACATAATTATTTCACCGAATCTCCTGCAGCATTCACACCATTTGCAGAGGTTCTGGTAAAAGGTCATAGATCTCAAACAATAGCTCTGCTTTCTCTCTTCACAGATGCCACCAGAACTGCTGTGTATTTCCATAATTTTCTGTTTTTATTACATTAGGTGAACAATGGCTCCTAAGAATTAATCTGCTCAGGAAAGTACGATGAGTTGAGGGAATTGTAATTCCGGAGATATTGTGGGAAATGTGAATATTATCTAATTGTTTGTTGTAGAGACAGAACAGAGCCAACATTTCTTGCCCTTTTGGCTAAGACCAAACCCAAGGGTGCAATAGCATTTCTTGTCAGTATGGATCTTGTTTGTCTCCCTTGTAATGATCATGAATTTTAAGTTGGTGGGGGAAGCGTGGGTGATTGCGGTAAGTCTGACAGAAAATAGCTTTTGGAGCTACTTTATGGTTCTGCTTGTAATATGATTTGGATTATTTTGTCTGTCATGCTGATATGATTTGCTGGAATATGATTGACAATAATTTTGATCATGTGGAAAGTTATGCTGTAACGATAAATTGACATAGTTTTCATGTAGAATATTACTAAATGAAAAGGACAGAAAAATTATACAATGAATGAGGAAGGAAATGGATTGTTGACACACACAATCTGTGGCCCAAACACATTAAATATTATAAAGGTTCTTCCTTGCATCTCAAGCTGTTGTTAAACTATCAGGGACAATGGGACTGCTCAAAAAAATCATGCAAACTCCACAAAGTCCCCCAAGGCCAGAATCAAACCCTGGTCCCTGGCATTGTAAGGCAGCAGTGCTATTGCTGTGGGGAGGCACGGTGGCACAGTGGTTAGCACTGCTGCCTCACGGAACCAGGGACACGGGTTCAATTCTGGTCTTGGGTCACTGTCTGTGTGGAGTTTGCACATTCTCCTTGTGCTTGAATGGTTTCCTCTGGGTGCTCTGGTTTCCTTCCATAGTCCAAAGATGTGAGGGTAGGTTGATTGGCCATGCTAAATTACTGTCAGGGGATTAGCAGGGTAACTATGTGGGGTTGCAGAAATAGGGCCTGAGTGTGATTGTGTTCAGTGCAGACTTGATGGGCTGAATGCCCTCCTTCTGCACTGTAGGGATTTTTTGGTTCTATGATACTATGCTAACACATTGCTACCAAGGCACCCCATCCACAAACATTCACTCCCTCCATTACTGACGCACAGTGACAACAGTGTGTACCATTTACTGGATGCACTGCAGAAACTCACCGAGGCTTCTTTGACAGCACCTACCAAATCCATGACCACTGTCATCTACCAAAGGAAGCTGGTGATTGGGCTTACCAACACCTGGAAATTCCCCTCCAAGTCATTCACTATCCTGACTTGGAAAAATATTCTTTCACTGTTGTTGGTTCAAAATCCTGGAACTCCATTCCTAATAGCACTGAGGGTGTACTTACACCACGTGACCTGCAGCAGTTCAAGAAGGTGACTCATCACCACTTGCTCAAGGGCAATTAGGGATGGGTAATAAATGTTGGACCAGCCAGCGAAGCCCACATTCCATGAATGAATAAAAAAAGTGGCTGTTGGCTAACTCAGGAATAATGAACAAAACGCAAATGAATATTGAGCACTGCTTCTGTAAATACTTCATAATTAGTAATATATTTGCAATGCAATCTACAGTAATTCCTAAATAAACTACATTTGCTCAGTTTTATTAACAGTACACTTTTTATTTTGGCACAGATGTGGTACATGAATCCTGAAGTTACATTTTGTACAAAAAGTTGCTTAATACAATACAGCCATGCCCATCTGCAAGCAATAGTTAATAATTAAATGTCCTGTTTTGCCAAATTGCATACCTTGTTGGGTTGTAAACTGATTACATCTAACAATGTGTATTATAGTTATTTTCCCCTTCAAAATCGACCTTCAACTTCAAAATAAAAGACTGGTAAACACAGAATTTTCCCAATTTTGGACAAATGGCTGATGGCATAGCGTCCATTTAGAAAAGCATTCATTCTGACATATAACTGGATTCATTGATAGAAAAGGACACTTTCTCAAGTCCACACAGGGAACTTGCAGACCTGAACATTTGTTTTTACTCCAAAAAATAAATTTTAAGTCAGCCATTGGCCTTTAAAAGAAATGTTGGAACTTTAACTTAATTTTTGAGTGCAAGTTGACAAAAGGATTAATCCTGAAATGGTGCACATGGAGTCACTTAAAGTTGACAGTTATTTATAGTCTTGTGATTTGATTAGATGGTGCTCTACATTTTACTGCAAAGCTTTGACAATCAGTAAGAGTACAGTTAAATACAGTGGGTGGGTAGCTATAAATGCTCTCCCATTGGCAGCTGACTTCTCCCATGGCTATGCATTAACCAAGTGGTTTAATCAATTTTCACATGGTAACTGAATACAAGCAAATCTATCGGTGAATCTACAGATAGCTTGGCTAAGCAAGCATGTACAATGCAATATTTGTTTAGAATCTGAAGCTTCAGCAAGAAAAGCAAGCTTTGTAAATGAAACAAATTTAGTCGGAGCACGAAGAAACTGCTCAGAGGAAATAAATATGTTTAATTATCTTTCATTACTCATGAACTTGTCTTGATAGATGTTCTCTTATTTTTGTTAATTAAAATGCAAATGAATTTGTTTCCTGGGTGTAAATTGCAGTGCCCTGTGATACTTAAGGACCACATTGGGCTACAAGCTATAGAATAAATTTAGGCTCAGGCAGTTAAAGATTAACAAGGCAGCATGGCAAGACACTTGGCTACAATGAGGAGAATTTCATTTTGATTGATGAATTGTTACATGCGTTAAATATTAACTACTATAAATAATGAAACAAAGCTTATCTGTAGAAGCCTTTTCTATCACTTAGGTTACCATTGATTCAAATAAAAGGAAAATTTGAAAATACTCATAACAGTGACTCAATAAATTTGTCAACAAGAGTGACAGCCTGAGCTTCGGTGAATGGCAAAATAAGTAAAAGTTTTATCTGACCAATAACTTGAAGGACACATAAGCCTTTCAGCAAACATGCAAAAGTTGGTGCCAATTACAGCTTGCAACTAAGAAGGATAGAGTGACATTTGAACCATTAAGAAATTATTTCTTTTTTGTATTGAGGACTGGAATTTATATTATGCCATTGGAAATAATAGGAATTCCTGGGCTGCTTGAATTAGGTCAGTATGGACTGGGGCTCAGTAAGGATGCAGATCAAGTGGGATTTAAATGAAGCCACTCTTATTAACTGTTGCAATTTAGATGAAAATTAAGTAAGTTGCTTAAAGATATTGATTTTATCTGCTGTCTCCAAGACCATTAACAGTGGGAACAGCTGTTATGCATCAATTATTATCAACTGGAAGACCATTTTAGGAAAACGCTTAGAAGAGGATATAGGGGTATGTGAAACATTTCAGTCGTTAAATTGGAGGGAGCAGATAAAAATTAAGGAGATAGAAAGCAGCGAACGTTCCTTTACCCAAATATGTACATTGATGCACTTTTATATGTAGCATCTGTTGAGAAGTGATGAGCTGTGCTCTCCTGATCTTCTGATAATTGAATAAGAGAATTAGGCTGTGGCTTCTATATGCAGAAAGGATGGACATACAAGCTTTTAAGGAGGATGCACCATGTTCCTATTTAAAGCAATTGAAAAACTTAAACTGATTCTATTTCCTTTACAGAGAATCCTGAGAAGACGGCTTTGTATTTCGTGTCTGGGGTGTGCATCGGACTGATTCTAACACTGTGTGCTTTGGTAGTGAGGATATCCTGCCGGACAGATTTTAGGAAATCAACGGTCAAGGCTGCAAATGAGGAGGATAGTAATGATGACGATGACAGTGATGATGATAACTCTGATACTACTTCCGATCTATCTGCCAGGCGGCATCGCCGCTTCGAGAGAACTTTAAACATGAACGTTTTTACCTCAGCAGAAGAACTGGAACGGGCACAGAGGTTGGAAGAGAGAGAACGGATAATTCGGGAGATTTGGATGAACGGCCAGCCAGACATTCCTGCCACTAGAAGTTTGAATCGCTATTACTAATATGTCATCTAATTTTGATATGGTAATGGTTTGGAAGACATGATGGTGCTTTCAGCACCCACCAGCTGTTTGTGACTGGAACTATAGTTATCCTCAGCTCTGGGTGCATCTCCAGAGCTGCAACTGGAGTAAAGAACCTTAATTTCAATAAGCGTTTGAAAGAACTTCTCCAAGTATTCAAGCCAATTTGTCCTCCTTAATAACTGAAGAATGAATTGTTATCTGTATCCATTAAATGATCTCAGCCTTAATTCATCAAGGAATTTATCTTATTTAACAAGTTTGTAGATTTATTTTCCAGTGGCAAATCTGAACTGGTGCCTCAGGGATAAAATCCTGTTATTTTATGTGTTAAAGTTTAATTGTGAATTTTCATGTTTTGCAGGATACACAACATTTGAGGGAACAAAAGCCTCAAAGAGGTTGAATAGTGATTTTCAGAGAAATACTCATGAATGTGCCTTTGTGTTTCTAACGTGTTTATTGCTGTTGATTGGAAAGTCCTTGCAGAAAACATTTTATCGCATCAACAAAACTTTATAAATGACCAAATCAGGATGTATGAATGTAACACACCAAAGGTTGGTTGGTCAAGACCAAAGCGTGATCTTCTCTTGGACAAAGATTTACAAAAGGAAATGCTTATTCTGAATGTTACTATTCTCCTAGGATCTCACCATTGAAATTGGTGGGAACCGTGACAAAATGCGCACAAATAAGAGTCAGCTTGCCCAGTTTTCTGAGCATCAATTTTTAGTGATAAAAAGAAATAATGCACATGCTAGAAAACTGAAAAAAAAATGCTGGAAAGAGAAGGTCTGGTGAACATCAAAATGCTTTTCGACTTCAGATCCTGACTTGCTGTGCATTTCTAGTACTTTCCATTTGTGACATGAATCACATCAATATTTTGGTATTCTCAGACTGAAGAATTGTTAAGCGTTTATTCTTAGATTTTTTGATATGCAGGAGAACTGGGTGTACAGTCATGCAGTGTGGTTTCATTTGTGACTGCTATAGACAGTTCCAATGTAAAAAAAAATCCAGAAAATCAGATTGACCAGAATCTCTCTTTGACATTCCATTAAAGATTTGTGATGGGTTAACAAGGTTTGTATATTCAGAACCTTAAGCCACAAAACCATGACAAAAATACTTGATATTTACTGTGTAAAAAATGTTGTAATTTTAAAACACAGGAGAAAATTATTAAAGCTTTCCAAATGCAAATTGTTTTCTGTTCTTTTAAGGGCCAAATTGATTGGGCCTGGATCAATACCAAAAATCAGAGCATGGCTGCACTAAGATATGTGAAAACCTGAACAATGCTTGCTTATCTTTGTGGTTCTGCAGAGGCACCCAATCACAGCATTTCACGCTTTAGGTAATATGAAACATGAAAGAAGTCATGCTAAGGAAAGACAAAGGTTGCCCACTTGAGGTAGTTCTTCCCTATGCCTTTTACCTAACCCTCACACCAAGGGAACACACAAGCAGAATTCTTCCGTCTCGGTACTAAGAGTGGAATTAAACAGCCCCACGCAGCTACCAGAAGGATATTCGGATCCTGTTGATGTCGATGGTGACTTGCATTCCTCATCTGTGCTGCCAATAGCGAGCCACCTCCACCACAAGAAAACTTGCCGCGGGGGGCTGTATGATTCCACATGTAGTACCGGGACAGAAGAATTCTGCTTGTGTGTTCCCTTGGTGTGATGATTAAGTAAAAAGCATGGGGAAGAACTACCTCAAGTGGGCAAGCTTTGTCTTTCCTTGGCATGACTTCTTTCATGTTTCATATTACCTAAAGCATGAAATGCTTGATTGGGTGCCTCTGCAGAACCACCAAGATAACCATTGTTCAGGTTTTCTCATATTTGCTACTATCAGTGACTCAGAATGACTTTGACGAGACTGGAAGATCCTGCTGGCCGAAAGGGCTGGAGAATTCAACCCTAAATCCTGGTGGTGGCAGGAACATGGAGTATTTCCTGCTGTGGAGGCCAGTAGGAAAGCATGCCAAACTTTTCAGCTCAGACCTCATTAATTATGCAGCTGGGGGTTTTGCATCGTATTCCGTGGCGGGCAAACCTGGATGGTGCATAGGCTGCTATCCAATCCAGGCGCCGGGAACATTTTGAGGACACTGAGTCTGGTAGGTCCAACTCCAGATGCTCCAACTGCTCTGGTGTCCGGGACCCAGGGCTGCTGTGGCCTCCATCCTGAACTCCAAAAACAGCCCAGATTTTGTTCAGGTGGGTCCTGACATGAGCAAGCCACTTTGATCCAAGTGTGTTTTCAACCAGTGTGTTTACCCATTGGCACCGTGGAGAATCAGGAATTGGCAGGGGGGGGATTCTGCTCAGGCATTCAGTTAGAGGGATGCAAATGAGGTTCACGCCAGCCTCCAGCGGGTTTCCCGATCTGCCATACTGGTTACCAGTGGGAGATCCCATAGGATATTCACAACAACATAAAACTGAATTTGAGCCTCCTGCTGAATTATTCCACATCCCCCCGCCTCCACCAACACATCTGAAGCTGCCGATGGAGGCTTGGGACAATTAAACCCACAGTTTCCTATGTACAGCGGCCTGAAAGATCAATTCTTCAATAAAATTACAATGCACCTGCCACAGAACTATTGGATTTCTGCCTCATTGTTAAAACTGAATTTGACCTGACATCATCTTGAGATGTGGAACCCTTTGCCGCAGAAGGCTGTGGAGGTCAGGTCATTCAGTGTCTTTAAGACAGAGATAGATAGGTTCTTGATTAATAAGGGGATCAGGGGTTATGGGGAAAAGGCAGGAGAATGGGGATGAGAAAAATATCAGCCATGATTGAATAGCAGAGCAGACTCGATGGGCCGACTGGCCTAATTCTGCTCTTATGGTCTTGTGTAAATCTTTACCGTCCAATAAACAAAAATAGATTGGTAAAATGATCTAACTTCTGATTGAATTATTGAACAATACAAAAGAGTTCTTGGTGTCGATTCAATGATGAGACTTCAGTAGGAACTCTTTTGTGTTGTTCCTCGGAACTTGATAGATTCCTATTCATGAGATGGATATGTGTATTAGATAGAGGGCTGGGTCTGATGTAGGCAAGAGGGAGTCTATCACCAGAGCCTAAAGTGAAGGATGACACTGCTTCTGAAGGCAGCTGGACCAAATAACAAGCCCTTCTAAGGAGAGGTACTGAGATAAGGTGGGGGGGGGGGGGGGGTGGGGGAGGGGGCGGTCAATGTTCCATAATATCAGTGAGAGTCCTCACAGTGTGAACCAGCAGTATAAACTGCAGTCTGCCTGGGGAGATGGGCAGCGGGAGACAGGAGTAGAGGAGGAGGAGGCAATTAGGAGGCCCCCTACAGACCCTGCTATAGTGCACCTGGTCAAGTGCCCACACAGGTGGGTGGGGAGGGGTGGGAGCCATTGATTGATCGCTTAAGTTGTTCAATTAGGTTCAGGCTGGATGGGCTGTCCACCACCTCTCTGCTGCTGGCAAAATGGCATGATGTTGCTGGGCACCCACCAGCAACTTTAGCAGCTTTTTCGACCTGGCCCTAATAGTCTGGGTAAAATTCAGTCTGTAAATTCTGCATGTTTCCAACTCTCAACTATGATTTGAGTTAACTGATATCATAACTGCTTATGTTTGTAACTACTGAAATCAATGGATGTTAAAATGGTTGCTATTCTATTCATCATCTAACAGCAGTTAATCTTTTGTTCGAAAGCTTCCTTTTATGCACAGTTAGCAGTCACATTGGAGATTACTTTGATTGTGCGATAGGAACATTACAGCTCATGCTTTAGGGTGCAACTCAATAGCAGGATTCTACTGTTTTACAGTGTTGTTCATGAAGATAGTTAATAAACTGAAATATAATGGTCATTGCATCACAGATGGAAATAACCCTGAAAATCGCTGGGACATTATCCTAAATGGTTCACTTAGAATGTGCCCACTGGTGTCCTCTATACGGACTCACCAGATTGTAAAGAGTCAATGTGACAACAGCTTATTTGCATGGGACAGGCAAATAAGGTTTGTCCTTATTTGGCAACATTGCAGATACATCCCTAATGCCCACTTTCTCTAGGCAACAGCAGAACCTGGCACTTTAGAGGGATTTCTCCAGCCCTCTCTTAACACTCACATTCCCCATTCGCCCCACTGCCAACTCCAGCTATGTTGTATGCCAAGACTGCTTGTCTACTTTACATCTTTTTTGGGGAGGGGTGGGTGGGAGGGGACAGGCGTGGGGATCACTTCTGCCCACAAGAAGGTGAGAATGCCTCGTCCTTTTGTGTTTTGCAGTCTTCAGTCTCAGGCTGTGTCTTGAAAGAATTGGGGAAGAGAAAACTTTAGTGTCGGGAGTCCAGAAAAAAAGAAAAAAAAACTGGGTTCAGCTGAGTCCCTTATGTTTTTCAGTGTGTTACACTGACCTCCTGTTGTGATTCATTCCACTGGGAGACAGAATTCCCAAAGACTTAAAAGGTTAATTTTTTTTCTCCATTCACTGCTGCAGTAGCTGTGAGTGTTGATTTCAATTTACATGTCTCTGCTGAATAATAAAACAATCTGGGCAGTCGCTATTCAAGTTTGAACATCTGGATCCAATTACACTTACAGCGGCTGCTTAATTGACTACACAGTTAATTCAAAAATTCAAACTTGTAATACTTGGTTCAGGCCTTATGATATTCACCAACTGTGAGCCTGGCTCACTATTACTAATTTACAGTTCAGGAATTTTGTCTCATATGATACATTATTGCCACTTCTCCCAAATGACAAACTTAAATGCAATGTGAAGTTGTTTTAAAATTCATGAGATTATATTTGCTGGATAAAATAGTTTTTAAGAATATTACTTGCGCACTGGCATCTCCTGCTGCCTTGCTGAGCCACACAAAACAGGGGGCTCTTAAATTCAATCTCCTTCCTACACAGGATTGCCTAGTCCCAGCCAGCCTGCAGGAAGTGCTATAGTTGGCCATTGGATTCCCCAAGTTAGGGGGAACAAAATAAACCTGTTCCAAACTGAAATCCAATCACTCCTGTGGAAACCACAGGAATATGGACAAAGGGATAAGCAGATGTCACTCACTGAATAGCCTATGAACTCACTGTTTAGGACTGTCCTGAAGAATGTTCACTTTTGTGAATTACTGGCAAGCTCGTGGCATCTGTACCACAGCGTGAGAAGTGGAGGAAATTAACAGTAACATTATAGTATTACATCACCTTGGTTCTTGAAATTGATCCCATTTTTAAGTATGATTGGTCAAGTGCCATTTAATTCATAATGTTTCCCTGAGGAATAATAAGAAGGCATTGTCGCTGGAGATAAATACAACTGAAAAGCTATTGTTTCACCGCTTGAATAAAGTGAATGGAACAAAGCAGAAGAAAAGCCATTCAGGTAGGGGCTGCAGGCACAGCAGTCGTTAAGTGACAGGTCTTGTAGCGCTGCTGCCATCTGCTATCATTGGTTCTAGCAGTCATTCCCTATCTTCTTGCTAGATGTCAGTGACTCCCTGTGACCTGTTGATGTTATGATGGCCAGCACTAATTCCAGATAAATTAAAATGAATAAAAATAGGAGAATGCTTTCAGAGGTTCTTTGCTCTTTTAACTGGAAGCACATGAAAAGGAACGTGAGGCGAACATTTATATCATATAAAAATAGATGTATTCATTTAATCAATAGGTGGCATAGTGGTTAGCACTGCTGCCTCATAGCGCCAGGGACCCGGGTTCAATTCCGGCCTCCGGTGACTGTGTGGAGTTTGGACATTCTCTCTGTGTCTGCAAGGGTTTCCTTGGGGTGCTCCAGCTTCCTCCCATGCTCTTAAATATGTGCGGGTTAGATTTATTGGCAATGCTAAATTGCTCCTTAGTGTCAGGGGTTTTAGCAGGGTAAATATGTGAAGTTACTGGGATAGTCCTGGGTGAGATTGTTATTGGTGCAGCCTCGATGGACCAAATGGCCTCCTTCTGCACTGTAGGGATCTATATTGATTCTAATACATTTATTTACTTAAGGTTGTTTAACCACTCTATTCTGAAGACAACTTTTACAAAGTTCTTGAATCCATCAAGCAAACTGCAATGTTTTTTATTTTATGTTGTGACTTGTTTTCTTTTGAAGGGACACAATATAGTAGCAAGAAAGTTCATTATGATATGGAACAGTTGACATACAGGCTTTTTTCTGCTGACCTTATGCTTTGGTTTATGTCTGTTATCCTTTCCAGTTCAATTTGCTTTCAATTCACTCAGACTTTTCCCCTGCATTACAAATGCCATAATTCCACACATCCTTCCATTAAACCCAAGCCCTAAAGTTATTCTGAATTGTAGTATAGAGTGTTGTCTTGGGTGGAGGAAATCGTGCATTTTCATCTTATTCAGATTGTAGGTTAAATAGGCCAAATAACTGGGAATGATCAATGGTCAAAACAGTTGCTCTCAATTATCCTGAAACACATTCTAATTAAATGATTCCATTCACCTAATTTATATTCTGCATGAAGGAAAAGAAATGTGGCAAAAACTCCCTACGTCCTGCTTTCAATGTTGATTGGGGCCTGCAATACGCTAATTATTGGTGGCGCATGGATGGGTGCTCATGTACCTGCTGAAGGAGGGCTCAAATACAGCTGTCATATATTGACCCATTAAAGAATGTCAGGGCCTGAACCCAGGAAGCATCTACTCTTTCTCCTTTAGTCCTCTTTGACAAGACAACAATAACAAAAATACTTCAACTGGTGGCTTCAGAAGTCCAAACTCTGACCACCCCTGCTCCTTTCCCCATGCCCCTCCCCAAGGCAGGTTCTATCTGAAGTGATGGTATGCCTGGCCCTGCTTGACCTATTACCTACCACGCAGTCAAAAAATAGATTGGAGAATGATGCTGGAATGTCCATGGGCTTCATCACCTTGATGTCGGAGTAAATAGGATTCATGAGCCTGCACTTGCTGGAATTGAGAGTGGGAGCACAATCCTCCAGGAAGCTGTTTCCGAATTAGCCACCTCTGTACTCATTGTCCAGTTAAGGATGGCAGCAATTTCTCACAGCTGAAGGATTTACCAGAGCGCTGGCAGTTCAGGAGCCTCATTGCTCCACCAAGAGGGGTGGAGCAACGAGCTACTAAGGCAGGTGGGGACAGTGAGCGCGCCTCAACATGAAGGTAAGTCACTGACCAACACACAAGAGCTGTTTTGAATGCTCCAAAGCCAGTAAGAGCTCTTCTCTGCAGGATTGTATTGTATTGTGCCTTTCATCCATGTGGCCTCGTCAATTGAGCATGCTCCATTATGCCTGACCTCCTCCTCTAACCTTTGGGTGTGTCTTCTTGCAGCTGCAGTAATGGCCACTGCCAGCAACGCCGCTGCTGAGCTGGCGGCTCTCTGACACTGCCAACAGCATCTGGAAGTGGACCGCTGTCCAATTGGATGACAGCCCTACTGGCAACTTCTGAATTGGCCAATGCTGCCCCAGGACTGCTGGCCACAGAAGCGGTGTTGTGTCCTGTTTTTAACCTGGAGTAAGCACTTTTTCCAGATCAACAACAAACAATATATTTATGTTGTGTCTTTAATGTAATGAAACATCCCAATGCACTTCACAAGAGCATTATATAACAAAAATCATATCCAGCCACATAAGGAGATAACAGACAGATGTGATATAATCAAAAGCTTGGTCAAAGAGGTGGAAGAGAAGCTGAGAGGTGGAGGGAGAAAGATTTCAGATACTGAGGTCTTTGCAACTGAATGTGTGGCCACCATTGTGGACAGATTAAAATTCGGTCTGTACAAGAGGCCAGAATTAGAGGAGAGCAGATATCTTGGATGATCTTAAGTTTGTGCATCTTTGTTGTCTCCTAAACCATCAGTCAGTGCCTCTGTGCCTTATTAGGCCCTATGGAATTCCTGAAGTATGGCTGGTACCTCATATATCTGAGTTTTAGTCTAATCTGGAGCCTCACGTTGAAGTTCACAGAATTACAGGGCAGGATTTCAACCACCCCTGCTCCCTCCCACCTCCCCACCCCTTCCCACCACCCTGCACCCCCCACCCGACAACAACAAGTTTTCTGACACTAGAGGTGGTACAACATTGACCACTGGTGGGATCTTCCAGTCCCTCCAAAGTCAATGGCCGTTTGTGCTGCTTGCTAGTCCCGCTGCCAAGGATCCCGCCGGCCAATAACAATCCATCTCTGCAGGCAGAAAACCCTGTGGACATCAGAAAAGGGCAGTCATAGAATGGTTACAGTTGAGAAGGAGGTTCTTCCATCTGTGCTGACCCTCTGAAGCAGCAATTTTTCTGCTTTTTCCTTATAGCTCTGCAAAAGTTTCCTTTCAGATAATGATCCGATTGATATGTTTTTGAAAGTCTCAATTGACCCTGCCTCCATCAGTCTCGGGCAGTGTATTTCAGATCCAACCACTCACTGTGTGAAAATATTTTGCCTCATGTTGCCATAGTTTCATTTGCTGATTATCTTAAATATGTTTAAATTCTTCTGTTCGTTGAACCTTCCACCAATAGTTTCTCTATATCAAGTCTGTCCACACCCCTCATGATTTTGAATATATTTATAAAATCTCCTCTCAACATTCCCTTGCCCAAGGAGTTATAGCTTAAGAGTTGTCAGAAAGTTGTGCTGCCTTAAAATGTATAGTTCGACTGTGAGCAAGCCCTACACTGAACAAATGGTCAACTTAAAACTATCCACAAGCGGTTGCAAATGTACCGTGCACTAGTGCAAAGACTGGTCTATAAACCATGTGTTTTCAGAAGAATAATACTAATATTATGCTTAATAAATGTCAGAAAACACACTTTCCCAGTTTCTCACTTGGGTTGAGTTTTTGAAAATACTTTCAAATAGTCACTGTAATTTCTTACATTGAGCTTATGGCAATTTCCCACAATGGTTTAATGATTTAATTGTGAAATTTCAGGATAATTACAACGGGTACTTTTGAAACCTCATTATTGTTCATGAACAATGATAAAATTTACTGTGTGAGGAAATTGGACCTGGAGCAGTTTTTGGAATGAGATCACCACCAGAAAAGATTGCTTTTAATGAGTAGAACCATAAATTACATGTATAAAAAAGTCATGTCAACAGCACTTTACAATCTGGCTCCAGGATCTCCAGATTTAACCATCTGGTCACTGAGTATAGAATAAGAAAGAAAAACTAAAGAAATAATTTTTTATAAAGCACTTTTCGCATCCTCAAAATTCCAATGAAGTACTTTTGGGATCTAATCATTGTTATAATTTAAGAAGCAGGAGACTTGATAAGCACACAGCAAGGTCTCAAAAACAGCAATGTGATAATGTTAGGTTAACTTGTTAGTGAGTTTGGTTGAGGAATAAATATTGACCAGGACATCACCAGACAGTTCCATGTGACATTTATGCCTACCTGTGGGCAAAGAAGATTCTTACCAATTAACTTATTCTAAAAGATCAAGTAAATTGCAAGAAACTATTGTTATCAGCTTTTTTAAAGATATTTTTCTTAACTTAAGCAATAGATTCTTTAAAAATTCATTTACAGAATGTAGGCATCACTGGCAGGACCAGCATTTATTGCCCATCCCTAACTGCCCTCCATTTCAGAGAGTACTTGAGAGTCAACCACACTGTTGTGGATCTCAAGTCACATGTAAGCTAGACATGGTAAGGACACAGATTTCCTTTCCTAAGGGACATTAGTGAAACAGATGAATTTTTATGACAATTAACATTGGTTTTTATGATCATCATTAGACTTAATTCAAGATTATTTATTGAATTCAAATATCACCATCTGCTGTGGTGTAATTTGAACTTGGATTCCCAGCTCTTGCCTGGTGTCTCTGGATTACTAATCCAGTGACAATACCACTATGCTGCTGCCTAGGAATCCCTAAATTTCACAGCATGAAAGAGGTAAGAATGCTTTTACTCTGCTATGGCAAACAAAGTTCAGCTCAGCTTGGCAGTGTAAGACAGGACTCGATAACCTCACTCACTATGGTTTGACAACAATCTGGATTGTTTGGAAAGTCCACTGACTTTGTGGCAGTGAATATTGCAATTGGATGAATCAATATTTTCCATTTTACACTTACAGCCAAAATTAAAATTATTCTCAAAGACTGTAAATTTGGTGCAGTTAAAACCTGATTCACAAAGTTCTCTTTGGATCCTCTGAACACTTTGTAAATCTACCAGGCTTTATTTTAAATGTTTAGAGAATATGGATTCTCAGCTTTAAACACAATCTATTTTTTGAAATGGGCCCAACACCAAAGTTCTAGCCAGGCTGGAGCCAAGCAATATAAATAAGGTTTTACTGTCTGGAACCCAAAGCACAGCCGCTAATCCCAGCTCACTAGATTCAGTGTGAGTGTTCATCCTAAATTGACATCTGTGAAAATATCAGTCATTAGCTTAGAGACTGCTTCACCTCAGCTCAGTATTCCAATTCATCGTTCTGGCACTTCTGGCTTCACCAATGGTGCCATTAGTCTTACAACACGGAATCAGAAAATGAAAAATAAGAAAAAATATTCCCAAGGTCTTGTACGTGTTTTAATATTTAAAAGGGGTGAAATTCTCATTCCATTCACATTTTCACAATTATACCAAGTACTTTTGTGATTTCAAAATCAGTCCTTAAACAGACATTTTGCAGTTTTCTTTTTGCCCGCATAGTTTTGAAGATGCGAACATTTTTATTTTCTGAGTTGTTGGTTTTGAATGTATACGATGATCATAATCATGGAGCTCAGAATGAGAAGTGACAAGATCTCTGTCAGTTTATACATATGCACATTCCAAGGTTTGATCTCCTCTAGGTTAATTTCAAATAACTTTAAGATCAAACACGTTGAAAGCACATTTACTTAATCCTTAGACTTTTTTTTAAGCAGCTTTGAGTGAGGTGTGGATCAAGTTTTACCAAATGAGTCCAGGCTTTATTCTGGAATATTCTGCTGTGGTGCACTGTGCTGTTTAAGAAGTGTTCTATTTGCAAGTGGTGCACAAACAATCATAATTGGTGAGTGAAAACTGAATGACTTTAACCCTAAGAAGTCCCTTTATAGGGTGCAGTTTCTGCTAGGTTATGTGAGTTGCTTGCTGGTTGCAGCATGACCTGTCCAGAATCAACAAGTCAACATAAAAGGTTGAAGAGTTTCAAGCAAGAATTATTTTCAGTGCACAGTGAGTTTTCATTAACTATTGTGCTGGTTTAAAATACGTATAAAATACAGGGTGGCATGGTGGCACAGTGGTTAGCCCTCTGTCAAGGACCTAGGTTCGATTCCTGGCTTGGGTCACTGTCTGCGCAGAGTCTGCACATTCTCCCCATGTCTGCGTGGGTTTTCTCTGGGTGCTCTGGTTTCCTCCCACAGTAGTCATGACGCGCAGATGCCGGCGTTGGACTGGGTAAACACAGTAAGAAGCCTCACAACACCAGGTTAAAGTCCAACTGGAGATCTCCCACTCACCTGACAAAGGAGTAGTGAAAAAAGAACAAAGAACAGCACAGCACAGGAAACAGGCCCTTTGGCCCAACAAGCCCGCACCGCCATTTTAACATTGCGAGTCCCCTCTTCCACCCATGACCATTGTCTGCGCTTATGGCACTCCACGTTGGAAACCAGATTGAGGGGAGACTAATTTAAGGACAATTTGGTTACACGAATCAGCCTAAGAGCACATCTTTGGGGTGTGGGAGGAAACCAGAGCACCCAGAGAAAACCTATGCAAGGACGGGGATAATGCGCAAACTCTCACAGATACTGGCCCAAATCCATGTATCTGCACAGCAACCAGTGATAGTCACTGAGCTGTCATGTTGCTCATCAGCTGGTCCAGTTTAAGTGTACACTAACGACGTGAAGCACTAGCTACTCTCGAAATATCCAAGAGCAGCCCTCGCACGACCCATCATGTATATGCCCCTTAAAAACAACAAGGCGGACCAAGTAGTGCTCCGAAAGCTACTGGCGTTTGCTACCAAATAAACCTATTGGACTTTAAACTAATGTTGTGTGACTTCTTACTGTGTTCCTCCCACAGTCCAAAGATGTGCAGGTAAGATTAATTGGCCATGCAAATTCTCCCTCACTGTACCAGAACAGGCGCTGGAGCGTGGTGACTAGGGGATTTTCACAGTATCTTCATTGCAGTGAAGTAAGCCTACAGGGATAGGGCCTAGGTGGGACTGTTGTTGGTATGGACCCGGTTGGCCGAACAGCAACCCTTCTGCACTGTAGGGTTTCTATAATTTAATGACTTGTGACACTAACAAATAGAAAATATTGCTAGCAGTTACAAAATGAGCCATGTTTGCAAATCTCCAAAGAGGCTGTTAAAATTAATCTATTTTTTGGATGCAATGGACACTTTTTAATTAAAAACAAAATTAATTTTCTAAGTAATTGGCTAGTGTACATCAATGAAAGCAGTACATGGTTTTTTTTAAAAAAAGTCATTTTCAAATATTTAAAGCTGATTACCCAGTTGTGATAAATTAGATCCTCTGAGTAAAAATGTTGTATTTTTGTGATAAACCCATTAATAAATAAATCTGTGCACCATTACCACCCTTAAATATATCAAGGAATGATTAACAATGCAAGGGAAAAATAGATGGTTATGTTCTGAAACACTGGGTGTTAGAAGTTGTGAACATTTTTGATTAAGTAAATTATCCAGCAAGAGCATTAGCTCTTAATGATTTAGCCACCCAAACACAAATGGTAGGAGCCTTTTCTTTTAAAAGCATAAATCTCACTTGTAATTCCAGCATTTTTACTATAGTGATACAGTTTCTCTCCCATCACAAGCTGGTTTCCAAATGTCATCAGCACTCTGACTAAAGTTTGCATATCTGTGGTATGTCAGGCCTTTGCTCCAGGGCTTCATCATGTTGCTCAGAAACAAAAGCTTGAATCAGAGACCAGCTTAATTAGCTGCTGAAAAGTTAATTAATTCTGATAGCTCATCAAAATGATTGGGAGGCCACCTGAACCTGAAAGATATCTCCACAGATGCTCATTTGAATTGCTGTTTGCTCAATGATTCAAATAATGAAACACACAAAACTTCATAACATAATTATGTCTCTGTCCAACATCTGTTTTTAGTTGGAGACAACAATATCATCAGCAATGTCCTTTGATCAAGAAACGAACTCAGGAAAAGGGCCTACTGTTCAGCACTTGTCAAATGGTAAATATGGCCAGCAAACTGTACTTATTTGAGACTTAATTTTGAAAATGCAAGTTTGGTGACTCCCAGAGCTGAAACCTCATATATAAATGTTCCAATATATTAACATACATTATTACTAATTGCAAAAGAGATAGGTGGATGTTTTGTTCAAGATTTCAGGGCTGGTTTCTCTACTTCTTCCAGATTAATTAATCTACAAAATACTAATTCATTGTATCTATTCCAATACTAGACAACAAGAAAATAAAGCTACATTGGCTTGATTTTAACTCCTCCCCCCCAACACCGCCATGCTTGATGTTGTCATCTTGAAGCCTGTTACAATTTTCCAAATTATGCCCTATTTGCTCAAGTTCAAGTTGTTAACCTTTTGCAAAAAAACAGTGATCTGAACACTGATCTCTGGCGACACCATTCTATACTTCATTGGAAACTGGTAAACAATGGCTCACCAATACTCTTTGGCTTCTGTGCCTTCGCCAATTTCATATCCATTCTGCCTCTGGTCCTGTAATCTTATTATGCCATGATGAGGTACTTTATCAAACACATGTCTGGAGCTTGTCTTGCTGTAGTTGGCAGAATAAACTTATAGATTGGCCAAATAATTGGAAAATGAAGTTCAACACAGATAATTATGAGGTGGTACATTTCGGTTGAAAGAATAGTCACTTACTATATGGAAAGTGAGAGTCTAAATGGGGTAGAGGAACAAAGGGATCTGAGTGCAAATACATCAATCACTAAAAGTTATGCTACAGGTTAGCAAGGCCACAGAAATGTAAACCATGCACTATATTTTAGAGGGACAGATTTAAGAAGTAGGGAAGTTATGCTAAATCTTTATCAAATCTTATTTTGACCACGCAGAGTCCTATATGCAATTCTGGTTACCTCACTGGGGAAGCGATGGCCTAGTAGTATTATCATGAGACTATTAAACTCAGGTAATGTTCTGTGGACCTGGGTTCAAATCCCGCCACAGCAGATAGTAGAATTTGAATTCAATAAAAAAAAAACCTGGGATTAATAATCCACTGATGACCATAAAACCATAGTTCATTGTCGGAAAAACCCACTTAAACTAATGTCCTTTAGGAAAGGAAATCTGCCATCCTTACTTGGTTTGGCCTACATGTGATTCCAGAGCCACAGCAATGTGGTTGACTCTCGACTACCCTCAAGCAACTAAGGATGGACAATAAATGCTGGTCAACTACCAATGTCCATGTCCCATGAATGAATTTAAAAAAATTATAAAATGGATATAGAGGCACTGGATGTGATTGAGAATATTGATAAAGAGGAAACTAGGAATGCATGGGCATGCACACCAGGACAGGATTAGTGGGATTTTCTAGCTGCGCTTGCCTCAAGACCAGAAAGACCCACCCGAGGTCAATGGACCTTTGCATGGTCCTGCTATGAGAATTGTAGCAGGCAGGATGGGAAAATTCTGCCCCATGGGTCTTTTCCCTTGAAAAAGAAGGCTGAGGAACTGACCATCAGTAAGAGGTCTTTAAAAGTATTTTGAAAGATTGGATACAAAAGGCAGCAGATGCATGCTAACACCATCACCTGCAGGTTCCCCTCCAAGTCACACACCATCCTTGTTATGAGTTCAAAGACTACACTCTTTCTAATATAGTGTCTTTATTGAACTGAATGCAATGAGACCCTCATGACAGAAGCCACATGACTACTGCAAGTCAGATAGGACATGTAGCAGGGATTGCATTTCAAAACCCAAACAATCCTGACTTGGAACAATATCATTGTTCCTTCACTGTCAGTTGGTCAACAACCTGGAACTTCCTCCCTAACAGCACCATGGATGTACCAATACCACTGGACTGCAAGAGATTCAAAAAGGTGACTTACAATCACTTTCTCAGGGCAATTAGGGATGGATAATAAATGCTAACCTAGCCAGCAATGTCCACATCCTGTGAATGACTAAATTACCATTTCATCTTGTAGGAAAAGGCATAACTAGAGTCCAGTAATGTATGATAGCCATTAAGGAATCCAATAAGCAATTTAGAGGAAACATCCTTTATCCAAAGCATGATGAGAATGCACAACTTGCTAATGGAGAAGGAAATAGAGGGTTATGATGATAAATTTAGTTGAGGAAAGATTGGAGGAGGCTCAAATGAAGCATAAATACTGGCTGGACTGATGGGCTGAATGGCCTGTTTGTATGCTGTAATCCTACATAATCTTATGGAGTTCATGTCTTCCAGTTCTGTGCTGATGGTCAGATCAAACGGCCTGATTAAATCAACATGAACGATACTTGTCAGCATTTTTAAAATATGTTTTCACGTAGGAAAGTAGTTAAACTCTTCTGCTATTTTCTGATAATGTGGGTATGCCGGCGTTGGACTGGTGTAAACACAGTAAAAAGTCTGACAACACCAGGTTTTAGTCCAACCTATTTATTTGATAATATACTCGCAAGCTTTCCGAAAGCTTGCGAGTATATTATCAAATAAATAGGTTGGACTAAAACCTGGTGTTGTCAGACTATTTTCTGATAACTCAGAGAGCTGTAACTTTGTACCACATCAAAAGGATAACAGCACATCCCTCAGCATTGATCAGAAACATCAATGCCCAATCCTAATACTGGTTAACTGAAGAAGTTAAATGCTTAGTCACTTTAGTGTAAATGACATCCCTCAAAACTGTGCGCTCTGGGACGTCCAGAACCTACAAATTTGCATCAATTTCCATTACGTTATTCATTGTTGGTGGTGTGTTTAAAGGGAGCAATATTTTCAATAGTAGTACAGTTCATAGAAATATTTTTAAAAACATTTAATTTGCAAGTAGGCTACAATATGGATTTGTCTTGATTATCCATCTTAATTGAGTGTATAGCTGTGAGCACTGTTGCACTGGTGTAGGAGATGCAATAACTTTGCAGTAGCTCATTGGATTTGCAATGCTATGGAGTCCCAGTTGAAATGCTTCCCAACTGGTTTTCAGATGCTGACTGATCAGCAATACATTGGCAGCATTTTTGGGCTTGCCTGTATTTTTACTGATGGTAGATACCTCCAAATCTGGCTTTATGTTGCTAAAATAATGTTGTCAATTGTAGAACTGTTCTATCATGGTCAGTCATCTTAATATCAGGAAGCTTGATGTACTTGGAATTCTACATGCAATGTTCAAATCTAAAACATATTTTTCACTGGCATGATAAAGAGGATCTCTGATTCAAATTGATATTTTGAGCAGATTTTGAATACCTGGTTCTAGAAACCTTGACCCAATAACTTAGACTACTAGCGTAAATAGTGATACTAGTGAAATTCAAATAGAATTTGAATACTAGTGAATTTGATACTAGTGAAGGCCGCCTTGGAGACCATGCAGACGCTACGACAACGGATGAATGAAAATCACTCGACAATTACCAGGCAAGACTGTTCCCTTCCTGCTGGCGAACACTTCAGTGTTCACGGGCATTCAGCCTCTGACCTTCGGGTAAGCATTCTCCAAGGCGGCCTTCACGACACATGACAGCAGAGTCGCTGAGCAGAGACTGATAGCCAAGTTCCGCACACATGAGGACGGTCTCAACAGGGATCTTGGGTTCATGTCGCACTATCTGTAACCCCCGTGACTTGCCTGGGTTTGCAAAACCTCACTTACTGTACTGTCTGGAGACAATACACATCTCTGTAACCTGTGATCAGTGCTCCTTCCACTCACATTATCAGCCACTTCAGGTCTTGAACAGCAGGTTAGGTGTAAGGATTCGCATTCTAATCAGTAATCTCTAAACTGTCTGTGCTTTATATGCTCTGTCTGAGGCCAGAACTCTCCATTCACCTAACCCCGAAAGCTTGTGAGTCTATTATCAAATAAATCGGTTGGACTAAAACCTGGTGTTGTCAGACTTTTTAGTGTAGTGGGCCAGGAGACTCCAGCAGAGGCTGTTTCACAGGCTCCCCGCTGGGCGCCATGGCCTGCTCGCATCTCCCAGTGCCAGATGTCCAGCAGACCCAGCTTTGCATCATCTCAGTGAAACAGAACTGTATATGCTAATTACAGTTAGCATCCCATAAGTGGTCTGGGACTGAAATCTCCAGGTCCACTAGTAAACCCCAGCTGGTTTACTATAGCTCCCCACTTGTAGGGAGCTGGCAGTCTAATCCTGCTGGAGTGAATGGGGGGGGGGGCAATCGAGGCCCCCCCCCCCGAGATTCAGACACCGGGGTGGTGAACCCTGGTCATTGCCAGGCTGCCAGTACCAGCATGAGCCCTCTGGCTCTGCCTGAGGGGCAAACTGGCAGTGCCCATCAGGCATGGGGCAGTGCCAAGAGGGAGTGGGTGGGTCCTGATGGGGCAGGGCCTTTGAGTGGGGAGATCGATGGGGGTGCAGGGTTCCTGCTGCGAAACTGCAGTTGGGACCGATGGGGGAGGGAGGAAGGGAGACCAGCGATCGGGGCTGGCCATTTGGGTGGGGAAGGTGAGGTAGCCTGCTGGGGGGTGGGGTTAGGGCTAGATGATTAAAACTGCTGTTAGAGGGAGGAGGGTGGGAGATTGGGGCTGTGAGGGTTGGAGGGGGGGAGGGGTTGGTGGGCAGGCCAGGAGGGTGGAGGGCTGGGACCAGGCCTGGGCATGTTCAGGGGGCCAGTGATCAGGTCTTGGAAGGTGGGAAGGCCGCAAGCAGACAGAAGTCACTGCGTATGTGCTGATCTCAGCGCTGATAGATTAGCATGCGCAGTGGCCCACTCAGCGTTATGCTGTCGACCTCTCTAGTGGGCATAGGCCCCTCCCGCTGGTTTCTGGAGTGAATCACGCTCGTGCACTCTGCAGTGCACAGGGTGTGAGAGATTCATTTTGAAACTCCCTCTGAAAAAAAGCAGCCTTATTTACTCCAGTTTTTGCACGAATTCGACACTTGGAATTTTTTTGGGAGAATCCCACTCCTGCTCTGCATCTTCACAAAATGAAATTTAATTGAACAGGGCTAAATCAAATATTATTTTAAGGAACATTAAACACCATCTATCAGAAACTCTAGCAACTTCAGAAAATAGTGATTCAAAAGAAAATATTATTTTTATTCAAGGGGAGATATCCTGCTACTTTAATAAGAAACACTCTATGTAGGAGTATTGTTTCTGCTGCACCGTGAAACTTTATCAATATCAATTAAAGCAAAATTGTTATTTATTTGAAGAATACAGTCTTTTCCTTAAGCATTTCATCCACTATCAAAGCTGCCTAAGCTCCACATGTTTTGCCTTGATTAACCTTTGGATTGTGGGTTTATTCAGGGGATTGGATCCAGTATTTTTCAAATTATCATGTCATAAGATGTCTTGGTAAAATAAACTCTGACATTACAGTAATAAAGTTAATATTAGGCATTGGTTACTATATAGTTAATCCTACAATGCAAAAATAAACAATTAACCCACAGCATTGAATGAAAGAAAACAATTTTAACTTTACTTGTCCTTTCTTACCTTTTTCCCCATTCTCTCTTCTCTAATTACCCTCTCTTCTAATTTCATTAATTTAAGTTAAATTTTGTTCTCATTTCTGTAACGTTAACATTGCTACTTGTCTATTTTCCTTTCACTTTGGGTCTCTCCCTCCATCTTGGATTTGAGCCCAAATGGTACTGAAAGGTCAAAGGCCAATTTGTAATATATTGTAAGATACATTTCAGAAAACTAAAAGTGTCATAGCCGCAGTTAGGATTAAAGAAATAACTTTTATTGATATAGCCACCACACAAAGATGGTAGATGTGCAGCAAAACAGGGATGCCTAAGCTTAAGACCATTCCAACAGAGTGGCTCCTGCTGCCATTCAAAATTGTCCCCAGGGTACATCATCTACAAAATCTTGAAAAACCTACCAGGCTGTGACAAGCCAGTAAAATTGCCCCCTGTGCTTTGGTGCTGAAGGAAGTGAAGGTTTAAGCAGGTGTATGAGTGGCAGTCAAGAGACTCACTTTGTCCTGGATGGTGCTGAGATTCTTGAGCATTGTTGAAGCTCCACTCATCTAGGTGGAGAGTATTCCATCGCATTCTAGCCTGTGTCTTGTCAATGGTGGCAAGTTTTTGGGAATTGGGATGAGTTACCTAACACAAAATTCTCAGCTCTCACCTGCTCTGGTAGCTACAGTATTTTTATGGCTTTCCAGTTCAGTTTTTTGTCAATGGTAACTCCCAGGATGTTGCCAGTGGGGGATTTAATGATGGTAATACCATTGAATGTAACAGGGAAGATGCTTAGATTCTCTGTTGTTGGAGCTGGTTGCCTGGCACTTCAGGAGGCAGTAGCATAGTGGTAATATTGCTAGGTTAGTAATTCAGGGGCCCATGCCATCATTCTGGTAACATAGCATTGAATCTCACTACGGAAGCTGGTGAAATTTAAATTCAATTCATAAATCTGAAATATGAAGTTAATCTCAGTAACTGTGACCATGAAACTATCATTGATTGTTGTAAAACTTAATTACCTTTGAAACGGCCTTGCAAGCTACTCAATTGAAGAGCAATTAGGAACAGGCAACAAATGCTGACTTTGTCAGCAATGCCCACATGATATGAAAGATTAAAGAAAAATAGTTACTTGCCACTTATCAGCAAGAAGCCTGAATGTTGTCCAAGTCTTGATGCATCTGGACGTGGACTGCTCCAGTACTTGAGGAATCACAAATGGTATTGAACATTGTGCAATCAGCAAACATCTCCACTGGTGACTTTATGATGGAGGGAAGATCATTGATGAAGCAGCTAACGATGATTGGGCAAGAATACTGCTCTGACAAACTCCTGTGGTGATGTTTTCAGACAGAGATTGTTGATCTCCAGCAGCCACAACCATCATCCTTTCTGCTGGTTAATACACCAACCAGTGATGAGACAACTGACCCTCAGTGCCTTCTCCAACCCTGATTTATCCTTCATTTGCTCTGACAAATGCCGTGACCTTGATGTTCTTATTGGCTCAACTCTACCTTCAATTCTCTGGTAACAGCAAACTTCTGCAAGATCTCCTACCCCAAATATGTTTCCTTGCTGTATATCCATCTCAAAAACCTTTGGCACAACTGGTGCTGACTATACAATCTCCTGCAACTGTAACATAATTTCCTTACCTTTGTCTAAGCTGTTTGCTGCTCCGAGATTATCCTGGGGATCAGAAACTAACCCAAATTCTTTTTTGACCATGTACAAGCCACCACCTCAGACCAACCATATCTGGAACCCCTCCTAAACTTGCACTAAAAATCCGAGCAACTTGTGCACTTTTGCATGTTCTACGTATTAATCTTTCTAAAGTTAAATGTTCCCATCAAGTATACATTCCATCTGAAAACTTTGTACTTTTATAACCGGCTACTTAACAGGTATTGAAAGCTGGAGGTACATAGATGCATTGAAAATAATTCATGTGTTATTTGACCTTGATTCTGTGTGCTTTTTGATAGGATTGAACAGACATGAAAAAGCCAGCAGTTTCCTTCAATCCTTACTTTGTGAACTCCTCGAATACACATGGGTATTTTAAAACATAAATGCCTTTAGGCAAAGGCCTTTGCAACGTATTTAGTTGTAAACCTTCACACACAATCATCTATTCACCAAATGATGGAGGAATTGTGCATACTTGAAGAGCAGTGTCAGCTTTGAACTTGGATTGACAGCCGGCGTTGGATGCCATTGCTCCAAAGGACCTTTTAAGGGGTTTATGAGATTAGCAGAGCAGAGACCAATGTTGACAGTACCTTGCTGTGTTCAGTTCAATCCGTGACAAGCATCACTTTCTTAGAAGGTTTAATGTACCTTGTTACTTTAACCTTTTTGTTAACATTGAGAGAAGTGAAGAATTGTTGGTCTTTTTTGATGATGCCAATCTGTGGATATGTTCAGCAGATGTTTATGTATGCATTGAACCATGACTATATAGTGAACATAACATATGGCACAGGAAAGAATGTATATAATTCAAAGCTGACATGAATCAGCTTCGACATTGTACATGTTCCTCTCTTCCTAATACTCCACCTCATGTGAGACTTTGTAACAACAGTTGTGCACATAAGAACTGCTATCTACCAAGTCTTGGAAAAAAAACATGATTTTGATAAAGGTAGAATTTGTTTCCTCCCTCCCGCAAGATGGTTTGAAGAATTTTATATCAATTACAAACTCCCCCCACCTCCCCAGAAAAAAATCAATATTTGCTTAATGATGTACGCCAGGGAAGTAGGAGTGAACATAGGAACGTAGGAAATAGAAGCAAGAGTAGGCAATTTGGCTCGTCGAGCCTGCTTCACCAATCAAACAAACGATGGTTGATCATCCCGACTTGGAAGTATATCATTCCTTCACTGTTGTTGGGTCAAAATCATGGAATTCCCTCACTAACAGCACTGTGGGTGTACCAAACCTCAGGGACTGTAATGTTTCAAGAAGGCAGCTCATCACCACCTTCTGAAGGGCAACTAGTGATGGGCAATAAATGCTGGCTAGCCAGTGGCACTCACATCCCATAAATGTATTTTTAAAAATCCACCTCTATTCCATTTTCCCCATTATCCCCCTATCTCTTGATGTCATTAATATCCAAAAACCAATCTGTCCTGAATATGCTCAATGATTGAGCTACCACAGTCCTCAAGGATAGAAAATTCAAAAGATTCACCACCCTCTATGTGAAGAAATGGTCTTAAATGAAGCTGTGTCCCCTGATTCTAGACTTATCACCCAGGAAAAATATCCTATCCGCATCCACCCTGTCATGCTCCGGTTTCCTCCCACAATCTTTTTCTCTGGAGTGTAGGAGGCTGAGGGGTGATCTTATAGAAGTCTACAAAATAATGAGGGGCACAGATCAGCTATCTTCTCCCAAAGGTAGGGGAGTCTAAAACTAGAGGGCACAGGTTTAAGATGAGAGGGCAGAGATACAGAAGTGTCCAGAGGGGAATTTTTTTCACGCAGAGGGTGGTGAGAGTTTGGAACAAACTGTCAGAGATAATAGTAGAGGTGGGTAAAATTTTGTCTTTTAAAAAGTATTTAGATAGTTACAGGGATATAAAAGTTATAGAGGGATATGGGCCAAATGTGGGCAATTGGCATTAGCTTAGGGGTTTCAAAAAAAAGGGTGGCATGGACATGTTGAGCCAAAGGGCCTGTTTCCATGCTGTAAACCTCTATGACTCTAATTGGGATTAGCTCAGGGGTTTTAAAAAACAAAGGGCAGCATGGACAAGTTGGACTGAAAGGCTTATTTTCATGCTGTAAACCTCTATGAGGCTATGACTATGACTCTAATCCAAAGATGTGCAGGCTATGTGGATTGAACATGCTAAATCCCCCTTTAGTGTCCCAAGGTATGTAGGTTAGGGGGATTATTAGGTTTATAGGGATAGAGCCTGGGTAAGATAACATAAAGGTAGGACTCGATGGGCCAAATGGCCTCCTTCTGCACTGTAGAATTCTATGATTCTATGTGTTTAATCACTTAATTCTCCTATTCATATGCTCATTGGCATCTTGCACTGGGAACAATCCTGAGGTTATTGCTTTTAAATGTTTCTTTTTAATTTCTTTCCTAAATCCCTCTACCTACCAATGTCATTGATACCACTGTGGACCTTTGGTTGTTCATCCTTAGAAAAATGTCCTGCAGCTGCTCTGTGACATCTTTGTCACAGAGGCACCAAGGAGACAACATATCATCCTGAAGTCACTTCAAAGGCTGCAGAAAGTCCTGTCTGTTCTCCTAACTATCCTGTTTCACTAATGCCCTTCCACTCTTCTTTATCTCCTTCTGTACAGTTGAGTCACCCATGGTACCATGTACTTGGCTGTTGCTCCACTCCTCTGAACCATTGCTGTCACCTATATCCAATATAGAAAACTGGTTGGCAAGCAAGACAGGTTCAGGGCACTCATGGACTACCTGCCTAGATCTCTTAAACTGCCTGGTTGTCACCCATTCCATTTCTGCCTGTACGCTCCTAACCAGCTGTGTGACCACCCCCCACACCCTCCTGATCCTTGTTATCCACATAGCTCTCCATGGTGATTTTAGCCGCTGCATTATTCCTTTTGCAACTGGAAACACTTCCTGTAGAAGTATTTGTCTAGTACACAGGGTGTGTCCACAACCCACCAACTACATTCCATTTGGTGCACGTTCCATTTGGTTGATCTATCCCGCCGTATCTTGACTGTTAAAATGATTCATCAAACGCCCTCACCTACTCACCAAACTCCCTCACTCACTGCAATCCCTCACTCACTCACCAAACTCCCTCACTCACTAGAATCCCTCACTCACTCACCAAACTCCCTCACTCACTAGAATCCCTCACTCACTCACCAAACTCCCTCACTCACTACAATCCCTCACTCACTCACCAAACTCCCTCACTCATCCACCAAGCTCCCTCACTCACTCACCAAACTCCCTCACTCACTCACTAGAATCCCTCACTCACTCACCAAACTCTCTCACTCACTCACTAAATTCACTCACTCACTAGAATCCCTCACTCACTCATCAAACTCCCTCACTCACTCACCAATCTCTCTCACTCACTCACCAAACTCCCTCACTCACTAGAATCCCTCACTCACTCACCAAACTCCCACACTCACTAGAATCCCTCACTCACTCACCAAACTCCCTCACTCACTCACTAGAATCCCTCACTCACTCACCAAACTCCCTCACTCACTCACTAGAATCCCTCACTCACTCACCAAACTCTCTCACTCACTCACTAAATTCACTCACTCACTAGAATCCCTCACTCACTCACCAAACTCCCTCACTCACTCACCAATCTCTCTCACTCACTCACCAAACTCCCTCACTCACTAGAATCCCTCACTCACTCACCAAACTCCCACACTCACTAGAATCCCTCACTCACTCACCAAACTCCCACACTCACTCACTAAACTCTCTCACTCAATCACCAAACACACTCACTCACTCACAAACTATCTCACCCATTCACCAAACTCCCTCACCTACTCACCAAACTCCCTCACTCCTACAATCCCTCACTCACTCACCAATTTCCCTCACTCACTCACTAGAACCCCTCACTCACTTATCAAGCTCCCTCACTCACTCACCAAACTCTCTCATTCACTCACCATACTCCCTCACTCACTCACTAGAATCCCTCACTCACTCACCAAACTCCCACACTCACTAGAATCCCTCACTCACTCACCAAACTCCCACACTCACTCACTAAACTCTCTCACTCAATCACCAAACACACTCACTAACTCACAAACTCCTCACTCACTCACCAAACTCCCTCACTCACTCACCAAACTCCCTCACCCACTCACAAACTCCCTCACCCACTCACAAACTCCCTCACTCAATCACCAAACTCCCTCACTCACTAAACTCCCTCACTTTCTCACTAAACTCCCTCACTTCCTCACCAAACTCCCTCACCCACTCACAAACTCCCTCACCCACTCACAAACTCCCTCACATTCACAAACTCCCTCATTCACTCACTAAACTCCCTCATTCACTCTCCAAACTCCCTCACCTACTCATTAAACTCCCTCACTCACTCATTAAAGTCCCTCACTCACTCACAAACTCCCTCACCCACTCACCAAACTCCCTCACTCACTCACCAAAACTCCCTCACTCATTCTCCAAACTCCCTCACCCACTCATCAAACTCACTCCCTCACTCACTCACCAAACTCCCTCACTCACTTACAAACTCCCGCACTCATTCATCAAACTCACTCAGTCACTCACCAAACTCCCTCACCCACTCATCAAACTCCCTCACTCTCACCAAATTCCCTCACTCACCTGCCAAGTTCACACACTCACCAAACTCCCTCACTCACTCACTAAACTCCCTCACCCACTTACGAAACTCCATTACTCACTCATTAAATTCCATCACTCACTCACCAAACTCCCTCACTCACTCACCAAACTCCCTCACCTACTCACGAAACTCCCTCACTCACTCACCAAACTCCCTCACCTACTCACCAAACTCCCTCACTCACTCACCAAACTCCTTCACCCACTTACCAAACTCCCTCACTCACTCACTAAACTCCCTCACTCATCAAGCTCCCTCACTGACTCTCCAAATTCCTAGCTTCTCACTTACTTCAAGCCACACTCCCTATGCAAGCTGTGCTCAGACCCCTGTACTTACACTACCGGAAGGACAGAAACTCAGAAGAGTCAGCTCTCTTGTAATCGCAGAAACCTGATTAGATTAGTTAGCTAACTAACTCATTACTTTGGTAGAGCTAAACCAGTAGAGCTTCCATACCTCTGCTTAAGGCTGGAAGATCTTTACTTTACTTATGTAGTAAATTTCAGTTATATGTCAAAATACAGACCAGTCTAGATTTTTAGAATGAGATTGACTCATTCCCTCACTCACCAAACTTCTAGCTTTTCACCCAGTTCAAGCCATGTTATGTTTTCTATCATGCTATTTCTGTCTTGCTATTATCACCCTAAATGGTTGCTTACACTGTGGGAGACCAAATCTAGCTTGATTTATACCATGGCTTTTTTTGTTCAGCCTGTGGGATAATATTTTCATTGCATATGGGAACAATAACAGATAATCCACAACTTCAATTTTAACTTTCCTTTGTTTACAAAACAGCACATGTTCTTCCAGCAACCACATTGCCAAATGAGAGCCATTAAACTTAAAATAAACAATTAAAGTAGTTCCAACCATTATAGCCACAGTGACGTGAAAATTGTTTTTATCAGTTACTTAATGCATTATAACACAAAGTGGAATATCTCTTAATGCCCTCTTCATACTGTAAATATTACTGTAGTGGCAAGCCAGGGGTGCTCTGTTGTCCAATTGGGGAAATTGATTGATTTGATTTGATTTATTATTGTTACATGCATTAGGATGCAGTAAAAAGCATTGTTTCTTGCGCATTATACAAAAAACATACCATTCATAGAGTACACAGGGTGGAAGGAAGCCATAGGGTGCAGAATATAGCATGACAGTTACCAGTAAGGTGAACAGAAAGATCACCTTAATATATGATAAGACCATTCAAAAGTCTGATGGCAACAGGGAAGAAGCTGTTCTTGAGTCAGTTGATATGTGTTTTCAGACTTTTGTATCTTTTTCCTGATGGAAGAAGGGTGCATGGAGTCCTTGACCATGCTATCTGCTTTTTCGAGGCAATGGAAATTATAGACAAAGTAAATGGATGGGAGGCTGGTTTGTGTGATAGACTGGGCTACATTCACAACCCTTTGTAGTTTCTTGTAGTCTTGGTCAGAGCAGGAGCCATATCAAGCTGTGACACATCAGGAAAGGATGCATCTGAAATCTGCACAATGCATGGCAATTGAAAACTCTTCTAACCTGATTCCAAATGCTTTATGTCATTTTTACAGAAGAGTTGGCCATATTATGATAATTGCAGTTAAAAAGCTGGCTTTATTATAATTCCAATGATAGGGTAGCCAATGTGAAATGCCATAGGATGAATTTA
Source organism: Carcharhinus amblyrhynchos (assembly GCF_965287045.1). Taxonomy (NCBI): domain Eukaryota; kingdom Metazoa; phylum Chordata; class Chondrichthyes; order Carcharhiniformes; family Carcharhinidae; genus Carcharhinus; species Carcharhinus amblyrhynchos. Next base: position 59,044,950 of record NC_137330.1, read on the forward strand.
CATTCACATCCAACGCCCAAACCAGGATTGATCTTTGTTCAGAGTGGCTGCTATGATGACCGGTTTAAATGTGGCAGTTGTCCGAGAAAATGAGCAATTCATTACTCATTCCATCTCCTGAAAGGAAAATTAATGGAATGGAAAAAATAGTCTGTCAAAGTTTTCAAGATTTAAAGTGGCAAAGATTAAAAGTTGTGTGTCAATTGATTGGTTACAGAGTTTGATTCTGTAACTGGGATTTCCACAGTAACTTCATTGCAGTGTTAATGTAAGCCTACTTGTGACACAAATAAAATAAACTTTAAATTTTGAACTTTTAAGAGAGGCTTTTAAAAGTACAAGGGGAGCAAATCAGTGGAGTCCTTAGTAAGATATAGAAAGTACAGGGTGGATCTAGGAATGCAAAGAGGGGATATGAGAAAGATCTGAATGGTAAAAGTAGGGAAAATCCCAAGATTTTCTACAAATATATCTATTGGAAGAGATAACCAGGGCAAGAGTAGAGTCCATTAGGGACCAAGGGGCAATTTGTGAGTGGAATCAAGGGACATTGGTACAGTGTCGAATGAATACTTCATATCTGTCTTCACCTAAGACAATGAGGATGATGGGATGGAATTTGGGGAGAGACTATGAGGTTCTTGAGCAAATTGACATAGGCGAGGACAAGGTATTGGAGGTGTTGGCAGCCTTAAAAGTGGATAAATCTTCAGGTCCTGGTGAATTGTACCCTAGGCTGCTGTGGGAGGCAAGGGAGGGGATTTCAGGGGCTCTGACCCAAATTTTCAATTCCCCTCTGGCCACGGGGGAGGCGCCAGATGACTGGAGAACAGCTAATATTTTTCCGCTCTTTAAGAAAGGTTGTAGAGATACACTTGGGAGCTACAGAGCAGTGAGTCTCACGTCAGTGGTAGGGAAACTATTTGAGAAACTTCTGAAGGAGGGCATTTATATCCACTTGGAGAGGCAAAGCTTGATCAAAGCTTAATAGTCAGTATGGCTTCATCAGAGGGAGGTCATGACTAACAAATTTGATTGAATCTTTTGAGGAGGTGACCAGGTGTGTAGACAAGGGTAGTGTAGTCAATGTAGTTTATATGGATTTCAGCAAAGACTTTGACAAGGTCCCAAATGGGAGCCATGTAAAGAAAATAAATTCACAAGGGATACAGGATAATTTGATATAATGGTTTCAAAATTGGCTCAGTTGTAGGAGACAGACAGTGATGACAGAAGACTGCTTTAGTGACTGGAAGCCAGTGTCCAGTGGCTTATCACAGGGATCTATGTTGGGCACCCTGGTATTTATTCATTATTTATATGAATGACATAGATGACAATGTAGTGGGTAGGATTAGTAAGTTTGTGGATCACACAAAGATTGGCTGGGTGGTTAACAGTGAGGCGGATTGTCTTGGACTACAAGAAGATATAGCTGGAATGGTTAAATGGGCAGACAAGTGGCAGATGGATTTCAACTCTGAAAAGTGTGAGGTAATATACTTTGAAAGGAGTAATTTGACAAGGAAATGCTCTATAAATGGTAGGACACTAGGAAGTTCTGTGGAACAAAGGGACCATGGCATGTTTCTTCATAGATCTCTGAAGGTGGAAGTAGGATGGTGAAAAAGGCATATAAACACTTGCCTTTATCATTTGAGGCATAGATTACATAAGTAGGGAGGTCATGTTGGCGTTGTACAGAACTTTGGTGAGGACACAGCTAGAGCACTGTCTGCAGCTCTGGTCACCACGTTATATGAAGGATGTGATTGTACTGAAGGGGGTGCAGAGGAGATTCACCAGGATGCTGCCTGGGATGGAACATTTAAGTTATGAAGAAAGGTTGCATAGACTTGGGTTGTTTTCATTGGAGCAGAGAAGACTGAGGGGTGACCTGATTGAGGTGTACAAGATTACAAAAGACATGGGCAGAATGGATAAGGAGCAGCTGTTCTCCTTAGTTGAAGGGTCAGTCACGAGGGGATATAGATTCAAGGTGAGGGGCAGGAGGATTAAGGGGGACGTGAGGAAAAACTTTTTTACCCAGAGGGTGGTGATGGTCTGGAATATGCTGCTTGGGAGGGTGGTAGAGGATGCCTCATGTCTTTATAAAGTACCTGGATGAGCATTTGGCACTTCATAACATTCAGGGCTATGGGCCAAATGCTGGCAGATGGGATTAGGTGGGACTTCAGGTTTTTCTAATGTGTCGGTGTCGACTTGATGGGCTGAAGGGCCTCTTTTGTGCTGTATGATTCTCCGATTCTATGCTTGAATAACATGTCTTGCTTTTGACTAATCATCAAGTCTTGTACACAGCAAACAGTTATTCAATACTGCCCGAGGAAACACTTCTTGTTCTTGGAATTCACATCTCAATTCTTCTCTGACGTATTATCTCAACCATTAACTATCTTGGCACTTAGACAACAGCTTGTTCACTGACTGTAACCACATCTATATAACCTAGTTATCAAGTGTCCATTCACATGCTCCTGCTCTGGATTCAAGCCCATTACTTTGATGATATTTGAATCATCGATAGTCACGGGTGAGGTGCCTGAAGTTTGGAGAGCGCCAAATGTTGTGGCTCTGTTTAAAAAGGACTGCAGGGAAAAGCCTGGGAACTACAGGCCAGTGAGCCTCACATCTGTGGTGGGTAAGTTGTTGGAAGGTATTTTGAGAGACGGGATCTACAGGCATTTAGAGATGCAAGGACTGATTAGGGACAGTCAGCATGGCTTTGTGAGTGAAAAATCATGTCTCACAAATTTGTTTGAGTTTTTTGAAGGGGTAACCAAGAAGGTAGATGAGGGCAGTGCAGTTGATGTTGTCTACATGGACTTTAGCAAGGCCTTTGACAAGTTAGCGCATGGTAGGTTGTTGCATAAAGTTAAATCTCGCAGGATCAAGGGAGAGGTAGCTAAATGAATACAAAATTGGCTGCTTGACAGAAGCCAGGGGGTGGTTGTAGAGGGTTGTTTTTCAAACTGGAGGCCTGTGACCAGTGGTGTGCCTCAGGGATCAGTGCTGGGTCCACTGTTATTTGTCATTTATATTAATGATTTGGTTGAGAATATAGGAGGCATAGTTAGTAAGTTTGGCATGCTTGGTTTCATTGGTCAGAACATAGAATGCAGGAGTTGGGACGCCTTGTTGAAGTTGTACAAAACATTGGTAAGGCCACACTTGGAATACTGTTTGAAGCTCTGGTCACACTATTAAAGAAAGGATATTATTAAACTAGAAAGAGTGCAGAAAAGATTTACTAGGATGTTACCAGGACTTGATGGCTTGAGTTATAAGGAGAGGCTGGATAGATTGGGACTTTTTTCTCTGGAGCGTAGGAGGTTGAGGGGTGACCTTATAGAGGTCTATAAAATAATAAGGGGCATAGACAAGATAGATAGTCAATATCTTTTCCCAAAGGTAGGGGAGTCTAAACCTAGAAGGCAAAGGTTTAAGTTGTGAGGGGAGAGGTACAAAAGTTTCCAGAATGGCAGTTTTTTCGCACAGGGTGGTGAGTGTCTGGAACAAGCTGCCAGAGGTAGTAGTAGTAGCATTTAGATAGATACATGGGTAAGATGGGTATAGAGGGATATGGACTAAATGTGGGCATTTGGGATTAATTGAGGGTTTTGTGAAAAAGGGCAGCATGGACAAGTTGGACCGAAGGGCCTGTTTCCACGCTGTAAACTTCTATGACTTCTTTTTCACCATTTTTTCCCCTTTTCCTCTTATCTCTTTATCCTTTCCAATATCACACCTCCTTTCTTTTTTCCAGCCTTTATTTATTCTACCTTCACAAATCTCTATCCTTCAGCATTCATTGTGTTCCCTACTGTCCTGCCACCCTCTCAGGCTTGACTCACTCTTAAATGATCCTGCAGCTTCTGAATGTGTCTCTTAGAATCTTTGAAAAGTCCATGAAGGTACCAAGCACCGCCTCCTAAGAACAGAAACTTTCATTTCCCTATTCTATTCTTTCTCTGTTCTGTGCACCTGACAAAGAACAAAGAACAATGTAGCACAGGAACAAGGCCTTTGGCCCAGCAAGCTTGCACCGAGTCTCAATCCTTATTTTGGTGCCCTCTTTAATTTCCATATACGGTTTATATCCTTCTGTTCACCCCCCCATTCATGTTTATATCAAGATAGGCCTTGAACGCTGCTAATGCGTCTGCTTGCATCAACTCCATTGGCAGTGCAATCCAGACACCCACCACCCTCAATAAAAAAACTGTCCTTGCACATCTCCCCTCAACTTGCCCCCTCTCATCTTGAACCTATGCCCACTTGTAGGTGACCTTTCCACTCTGGAAAAAAGCCTCTGACTAGCCAACCTCCCTATGCCTCATAATTTTGTAGACCTTTATTTATCAGGTCGCAGCCTGTGTTTTTCCAGTGAAAATGATTCGAGTTTATCTCAGCTCACCTCATACTAAAAGCCCTCCAGACCAGGCAACATCCTCATGAACCTTCTTTGCACCCTCTGCAAAGCATCTTTCTTCTGGTTGTGTGGCGACCAGACTGCATGCAACATATTCCAAATGTAGTCAAACTAAAGTCTTATACAGCTGTAACATAACTTGCCAACTTTTATATTTAATGCCCCAGCTGATGATGGCAAGTGCGCTGTATGTCTTTTTGATCCACCTGTGTTGCCATTTTTAGGAATCTGTGGACCTGTACATCCAGACCCTTCTGTATGTCAATGCTCCTAAGTAATAGTCTTACCAATATTCTCCTATGCCTTGCTTTGCTCCCGGCTCTGACCTTCTGGGTTCTGCACTAGATCAGATATTGCTGTCCCTCTCCACATCTCCCTTCAGAATGCCCTTCACTTCTAAGTAAGGGTTGGCCATCCCTGAGCTTAATATAGAGAATCATATTGTCACCATTTCCTTATTGAAGCTTACCCATCAGGATATTTGTTATGCTGTTATCCCTGCTGAAACAACTGTAGTGGTGTTAAAGCCCTCATCATTAAATTACACCTCACTCTTGTCTCCGTACTTCTTTGATAACTCCTCCTCTGAGCATCTCATGTTGTTCCGTTCCATTTAAAAAATCCCTACGGTAGAAATTCATTTGAGAGACTGGTACAAAATTGTCAGTATTGGATTGGCTGCCAGTTTTGTGCAACTGCTGTAGTCAATGGAATTAACTGTGTTGAGGCAGAAGATTAGTCATAATTGTATTGAATAGCAGTGCAGATTGAAGCTGAATGACATATGTCTGCTCTTATTTCTTCTTACTTTCTCCTTTAAACTTTTTTTGAAAAATATATTTTCTTCTCTCTCTCCAGTGTCCCTTTCTCCTCATGCACAGTAGAGAAGGTGTCATGTAAGTGACTCTTCTAAACCTCTGCCAACTCAGTTCCTGACCTAGTCACAAAAAGATTCACAAGGGAGACTTGCTGTTTGATTTCCTGTGTTTTGTCTCTCTCAGGAGCCTCCTGGCAAATGATTCAGAATAAAAACTTGCGAGGTCTTGCTTCCAATAATTTATCTGTTGAGTAACTGAACCACACACACAGGAAAAACCGCTGGTTTTACATCAAGCTGTCTGATTTCACCCCCAGGATATCTGCAATAAGATGCAATCTCTCTGATGGAGAGAGATGGAGAAGTGGGTGTTGTGGGTGGGGGCGGGGGGCGGGGGATAGGCTGGGTTCTTGCTTTTGAGCAATATCCAAAAGCTGATATGTACATGTATGTGGAAGTCAATTGAGGAGAGTGTTGTCCTCACAATGCTACTGTGGTGAGATACCTCACCAATACCACTGGATGAATTTTTCTCTGTACTGCCTGGGTGGAGCTGGGTGGAGATGTAGAAAAATTTTTATTCCAGACAGATTAATGCAATGGAATTGAGCAGGTTCTACAAGTGGTGGACAAACCATTTGGTCAGGTTAATTGCCAGCAGTGAAGACAAAAAATTTAACCATCAAAACCTATCCTTTGAAAAATTGGAAAATAGTCAACAACGTTAGAAAAAGGACTGGATAGGCTTTAATTTAATTTAACCAAGAATCAAAGTATATACAAATGTAAATATAGTTCATGATTCATATCCAAAATTTCTGATTAAATGAAGGTCATTTTTAAAGTATTACTTATGACTCAAATAGGATCTTTGTGATCTTTCCTGAGCTTGTATGTAACTGACTTGAATCATACGGCAACAAAGAGAAAAAACAAACAGACAGAGGCGCTCAGAACTGAAAGATTCATTGTGTGCCCAGCACAACATGATCTAATCAGATGTTCATCATCTGACTATTTCAGATCATCCACGGTGAAAACATTTTCTGCTTAAATTCTTTCAATGCTATGGACTATCTTCGCCCTCTGGAGGTCAGTTGTTGCAAAACACCTATCATTGCACTGAATTACATTTCTGTTTTAAAGTTCCAACCCTGACAATTTGTTTCAGATCATCTGCAAAAAATAATTTGTTTGCATCGTGCTACTAAATGTTAGCCAGTTTAGGATTATTTCTTATTGTTAGCATTCTTCTACCTGTTATAAAATTGCTGATGTGAATGGGGTTAGTGGAAGTCATTTGGTTTAAACGTGGGTGGTGGCTGTACGTATGAATATAAAAAATAGGAGCAGAAGTAGGCCATTTGCCCCCTCAAGCCTACTCGACATTCAATAAGATAATGGCTGGTCATTTTGAGCTTTGAGTCCCACATTCCCATCTATCCTAGACAATGATTTGATTCCCTTGCTGAACAAGGATCCATCTATCTCTGTCTTAAGATTATTCAATGATCTGCTATCATCATCATTTAAGGCAAAGCATTCCAAAGTTGCACAACCCTCTGAGAGAAAAATACTCTCCTCATCTCTGTACATGTTTAAGGTATTTGTTTGCAGAATTAGGCCTTCACTAGCTAGGTCAGCATTCCTTGCCCATTCCTAATTTCCCTTGCGAAGATGAGAGTGAGCTGCCTCCTTGAACTGCTGCGGGACAAATGGTATAAGTACACCCATAGCGCTGTTATGAAAGAAATTCCAGTAGGAATGAAGGAACGGTGATATAATTCATGGTGTGTGGCTTGGAGGGGAGCTTGCAGAAAGTGGTATTCCCATGCATCTGCTGCCCTTGCCCTTCTAGCTGGTTGAGATTGCCAGTTTGGAAGGTGCTGTCAATATTGCCTTGGCAAATTGTTGTTTTGCATAATGTAGATGGTACACGCTGCTTCTTACATGTATTGGTGATGGAGGGAATGAATGTTTAAGGTAGTGAATGGGGGAGCCATTCAAGTGGATTGTTTTGTCCTAAATAGAATTGATCTCCTTGAGTATTGTTGGAGTTGCACTCATCCAGGCACATAGAGAGTATTCCATCACACTCCTGACTTGTGCTTTGTAGATAGTGGACAGGCATCAGGAGGTGAGTAACTCACTGTAAAATTCTCAGTCTCTGACCTACTCTGATAGCCATAGTATTTATATGGCTAGCCCAGTTCAGTTTCTGGTCAATGGTAATCGCCAGAATGCCACAAGGTGTGATAGTAATGCCCCATCAGGAGGATGTTAGGGACTCAAGAAACAGGTGAAATTTCTCTTGAAGAAGCCACATTAAACAGAATCATAAAAATTGAATTACAGCTTTGCACTGAGATCTAAGCCACAACCCAACCTGGACTTCCAAATTGGTCCCACAATTGACAATAATACTTCTTTCCACTGATCTGATTTGCTAACATTCTAGTTTATGGTGGTAGGCACTCCTAATGTTCCTACAGCCTCCTTAACACTGGTTTTGTTAAGAATGGACAGAGCCTTCATCCCTTGCATTGTCCCCCTGTTTCTGCCAAGGTATTCTCCCTGTGTCTGTGTGGGTTTACTCTGAGTTCTCTGGTTTCCTCCCACAGTCCAAAGATGTGCAGGTTAGGTGAATTGGCTGTGTTTATAACCTTTAGTGTCCAAAGATGTGTACATTAGGTGGATTAGTCATGGTAAATGCACGGGAATAGAATGGGGCATGGGCTTGGTCAGATGCTCTTTCAGAGAGTGGGTGCAGAATTGATGGACAAAATGGCCTCCTACTCCACTGTAGGAATTCTATGGTCTACTGGAGTTTGACAGGAGTAGACTGGAAATGCTGAGGAACTTTAACTTCATTTTAGTTTGGATTTTGGTGTAAAAATTTTATTAGTACAACAACTTATTTTATATTGCATGGTTAACATAATGTAACGTCCCCAAATACCTCATAATTGCATTCAGACCTAAGCCAGTGTAGGAGGAGGCTTGGCAAGATGACTGAGGGAATAGCTGAAGAGATTGGTTTTAAGAGTTTCTTGAAGGTGAGGTTTGACATTGCGATTGTGAGAACAAAATGGAAGATAGGTTTTTGAAAAGCAGAAGGGCCATAGGTGTGAACAATAATGGAGAGACAGGGAGGGGCCCAGGGAGAGACTTTAAAAATTCGTTCATGGAGCGTGAGTGTCACTGGCAAGGTCAGCATTTATTGCCCATCCATAATCACCCTTGAGAAGGGCAGGAATGAATATTTTGGAAGTCAAGTAAGTGCTACAGTTCTGAATCAGTGAAGCCTGGAGCTTGGGATGTCAGCAGCAATTACCTTGGAAAAATCAAATCTGGAGCTGACAAATGTATAAATGAAGCCTTCAGTTGTAACAATGTGACTTAAAAATGTAGATGATAGGAGCAAAAACAGGAAATGCTGGAGAAGCTTAGCAGGTCTGACAGCATCTGTGGAGAGAGACTAGAGCCAATGTTTCAAGTCTGAATGACCCTTTGTCAGAGCTGGATGATAGATAAGATGGAGGTGATGGAATTAGACAGTCTTGTTGGTGGACTGGATGTTAGATTTGAAACTTACAGTCAATTAGAAAATTATGTGTGTGTGTCACAGTATTGAACTTGACTGACAGTCCAGTGGGATTCAAGGTTAGCCGAAATGACTTTATTATTGCAAACGTTGAGCCCTTTAGAAGTTTGGCTCATTAACAATTTAGTGTCTGACTGTGTAGGAATTGTTGTAGAATCCAGGAAGCTGGTAAAGAATTAAAGATTGCATACATATGAGAAGTAGATTGGGATGAAGGTCAGGAACATTGAGGTGCTGCGCTAAGGAGAATCATGATGGAGGAATGGTGGAAGACAATGGGATACAGGATTGATTAGCACAAAATTCCTTTTAATTTGTGAGAAATATTGTGTTGAAGATTCAGACAAACCTTCTTATCCTCATCCGTCATAAAATTGGATCTGGATTTATTACTTATACTTGGAGTTTAATAAGATGTTTAAATTTGCTCAGACTGGTTGTCTCACAGTTCAAAGATGTTGATAAATAAATATTACAAATTTTGACTCTGTCATTATTCTCTTGTAATGCAGTTCGCACATCTTATTTTCATCATCATGTTAATACTTCCTGATATTTACTTATAAAACAGGTGGGATCACACACACATACGCAAACAAACCAGAAATAATCAATTAACCAGTGTCTTGTGCCATTGTGAAAGCCTATTTTCATTGCTTGGTTCACTAATACATAAGCATCTCAAGGCTATTTTTCACTTACAGCACCAATGTTCACCTTCAACCAAATCCACCAATTGCCCCTCCTGCATTGTGGGACTCATCCAGTCAAATCAGGTGAGTTATATACTGGATAGAAAATCAGCTTTAAGCATTTAACATTAAGTGGTGAAGTGACTAGCCTTCCTTTATTAGTGGCAGCAGTATGTGCCTCTAAGAAAAAAATTCCAAATTTGTGTGAACCCATTTCACCTAAAGCATGCCACTCAAATATGGCTCGAAGGGCTAGATGGCCTACTCCTGCTCCTATTTCTTATGTTCTTATGTTCTTAAATATGATTAATTTTCAAAACCATTGACTGCAAAAATCACAAAACAAGATCCCAAACCAGGTGAATTCAGATTTGTGATATTTAATTTATTATCCATCTATCAGAAGCATCAAACATTGTTTTGGAGTCAGAAATGCAGAAGCTAACACTACATTATTTAACATAGATGGTAATTTAATTAATAGCTTCTCAAGATTAAATAGTGACGATTTCAGCAAAGGTAACCAAATACTCACGTTTGGGTCCCATCTGCCAAAACTAGCTGCACAAGGGAGGGAAATATGATGGTGCTTCAGTTCTGCTCTGGGGAAACCCATGAGAGCATGCAAAGTATTAATGAAGGACCTTAAAAGGGCAGGAGAGCCTTGAATAAGGAAGAACAGCAGTAATTATAGTCAGCAGAGACCAAGGTCTACAAAATTAAGTGCTGTAAGAAAAAGGGCTTCCAAATAGGCAAATCAAAACTTTTATCACTGCTATCAAATGCTTCACCCCTTTATTTTCCAGATATATCTGGAATATATATTTATTTTCCAGAAAGAAAAGAAAATTATTAGGGATAGGATTTATAGTTATTTAGAGAGTAATGAATTGATTGGAGATAGTCAGCACGGTTTTGTGAAGGGTAGGTTGTGCCTGAGTAACCTTATTGAGTTTTTTGAAAAAGTGACCAAAGAGGTGGATGGGGGTAAGGCAGTTGACGTGGTATATATGGACTTTAGTAAGGCATTTGATAAGGTTCATCATGGAAGGCTTCTGTAGAAAATGCAGATGTATGGGATTGAGGGTGATTTAGTTAATTGGACCAGGAATTGGCTAGCTGATAGAAGACAGAGGGTGGTGGTTTATAGAAAGTATTCGTCATGGAGTTCGGTTACAAGTGGTGTGCGTCAGGGATCTGTTTTGGGGCCACTGCTGTTTGTGATTTTTATAAATGATCTGGATGAGGGTATAGAAGGATGGATTAGTAAATTTGCTGATGACACCAAAGTCGGAGGAGTGGTAGATAGTGAAGAGGAGTATCATAGTTTACAGAGAGACTTGGACAAGTTGCAGAGCTGGGCCGAGAGGTGGCGGATGGAGTTTAATGCGGAAAAGTGTGAGGTAATTCACTTTGGCAGGAATAACAGATGTGTAGAGTATAGGGCTAATGGTAGGACCCTGAATCGTGTTGACGAACAGAGGGATCTAGGTGTATATGTGCATAGATCCCTGAAAGTTGGAAATCAAGTCGATAAGGTTGTGAGGAAGGCATACGGTGCCTTGACGTTTATTGGTAGGGGGATTGAATTTAGGAGCCGCAACGTCATGTTGCAACTGTACAAAACTCTGGTGCGGCTGCACTTGGAGTATTGTGTACAGTTCTGGTCCCCACATTATAGGAAGGATGTGGAGGCATTGGAGAGGGTGCAGAGGAAGTTTACCAGGATGTTGCCTGGTATGGAGGGGAGGTCCTATGAGGAGAGACTGAGGGATTTGGGGTTGCTTTCGTTGGAAAGAAGGTGGCTAAGAGGAGACCTTATTGAAACATACAAGATGATTAGAGGTTTAGATAGGGTGGACAGTGATAGCCTTTTTCCTCGGATGGAGAAAGCTAGCACGAGGGGACATAGCTTTAAATTAAGGGGTGGTAGTTATAGGACGGATGTCAGAGGTAGGTTCTTTACCCAGAGGGTGGTGGGGGAATGGAATGCCCTGCCTGCTGCAGTTGTAGATGCGCCTAGTTTGGGGGCGTTTAAGAGGTCCGTGGATAGGTTTATGGATGGAAAGGGATTGGTTTAGGTTAGAGGGTCATTGCTTTTCTCTTAATTGGTCGGCGCAACATCGTGGGCCGAAGGGCCTGTTCTGCGCTGTAATGTTCTATGTTCTATATCTGCTACAAACCAGCTGGATTTCAGACAGAAATACAAAAAAAAGAAATATTAAACATAAATCAGTGTAATCTAAACTATCATAAGTGCAACAGGAAGCTGTACACAATGGGGCAATTTTTCCATTCCACCTGCCATGGAATTTGTAGCGGGTGAGGGGTGAAACATGGAAAGGTCTGTGGACCTCAGGCAGGATTTTCCAGTTCCGGGGCGAACGCAGCCAGAAAATCCTGCCCAACATGTATCTTAATGCTTCAGTTTTGCTTAACATGCTACAGCAGAATTACTTCCATTATCCAAAAGATTACAATTCAGCATAGCAGGTTCTTCCTTGTAATCCATAATAAATACATGTTCATATTATTAAAGCAACTTTGAAATATCACAAAGCAAATTTCAAAGTAACCTGTCAAGATGATTCGTGAGCAAGTTCAGGTACTTTCAGGTACTATTCAACTGAATATATCTGTGTCAGTGACAATTATTCCCAGATTTTAATTAGTTTGAGGGAAAAAAGACTTTTAATTACATGCTTCACTCCTTTCCTCTTTTCCAGAGTTTAATCGTGATGGGGGGTGGGGGCACACGCTTTGAAATCATTGGGTTCTGAGGTGTTTTAAGTTATCTTGCTCAAGCACCATGACACATTCATCAGCCTGACGTGCTGGAGCCTCTGTCAGGTTGGGAACAGAGTGCTAATTAAGGACAGCAGCCTCTCCAAGAACCTCAAAATACTTTATCTTTGCTGGAAGGATCTTTCAGTCTGTATGGGATTAACCTTTTCTTTTAAACACTAAGGGCATCTAAGAATATATATAGTATTCCTAGAATGCAGTTGTCAATCATGGTGAAAGTGCAGAAGAGTCGATGAGCTGTGGTCACAATAATACAGGATGTCAGCTGGTGACTTTGATTATAGTGTCAGTGTTGTGAGCCAGAAACCGTGAGGATCCAAACAGGAAATGATGGGAGAGGACAGCAAAAGTGGGTAAGGGCGACACATTCTCAAAATTTAAAGAGTTTACTTGAAAGATGATCCTACCTTTCTGGGATTGCCCTCCTTTAGGTTAATCTTTCTCGCTGCTGCTCTTGTACAAAAGGAATTCAACTGCTCCTTCCAATCACAACTTGTCACAAGATAACCAAACAATATTAAATTTGAGACACAAAGTTTCATTTGAAACTTCAGTCAGAAATTACGTAAATTGCAAACACATCAGCTTGTGTTCCTATTAGATTCTCAGGAGGATCAGATAAGGTTGCAAACCAGTTGCTTCAGGCTGATAAATTGAGTCTGCTGGAGGCATCTTTCCTTCTTAAACCAAGTAATTGCAGATTGCTTTTTTGCTTTTTTTCTGCATTAACTTTAAAACATCGAAGTACTTGAAAAATATGAATTGAATTAATACAGGTGAACACAATTTTAAAAATCAAAATACCCTGGACTATTATAATTAAGTTTTGAATAGAAAACACAATCATCCTATTTCAGACTGCAGACCTGTATAGTGAATTCCTCCTCAGAACTGGTGGTGTACGTCTGTCAGCATACTTGACTCATATGGACTGTCCTAACTCAAAAGGAATGCCCATTTGTGAATTGGACTCTGCGATCTGAGTCATCAGGCACTGCAACAGAAATTGGAACTATCTTAGATCTCTGAATAGCCTTGAGCACCTTTATCCATACATGGCCACTCATACTGTATCAGCAGTAGATTTCTAGTAAGATAGTTAGCAAATACTTGATATACACACTTGCAAATTGATAATTTTGTCACGTGTGTAAGGAATTGGAGTGTTGTTAATTCCTTGAAACTGTATGTCGGAGTCAATCACAATCAACGAGTGAGTAGGAAGAAGGATGGAAAGGAAGTAGATGAGGAAGGAGACAAATATATATACACCTAATTTTATCTGTTTAGTGATGTACCTAATCCAAGAGGTGGTAGATCCTGATAACCACCGTACCTTCAGAAAATTAGTAAGACATATCTTGGGAGGTCTGTTTTAATCATTTCCACCATTTGTTCTACTGAGTATGTTACTAGTAGAAGAAATTGAGCTGCACTTCATTAAAATTGGACTTTATCCATCATGGTTTGCTTTGTCTGGTGTTCTCCAGAACAATACCAGAAACTCTTCATTGCATTAATTGACCTGACCAGAACATCTGACTCAGTAAAAAAGTGAGGCCATGTGGATTCTTCTCCAAATGTATGGATGTCCAAGAAACTTAATTACAATCTTGCAACAGCTTCATGATGATATGATTGCAACTGATCTGAAACAATCCCCTACAAAATCCACACCAGTGTCAAGCAAGGTTGAGTGATAGCCCCCTTCGTATTTGCAAGCTACTTGACGATGGGTAGTCACATCATCAACTTCCCTCTGGTGTAAGCATTTAGTACCTTCTGGATAGAAAACTCCTTAAAGTCAGAAGCCTTCTTGCCATAATTAAACTAACCACAATGGACATCCATGATTTACAGGTTGTGGATGACTGCACATTGCCTGCTCTCCACCAGATTTGCAAGCTGCTTGCAATCTCTTCAATTCTGCTCACAAGATACTCAGCCTGCCCTTGAATTTTGCCAGAACAAAATTCACATGCGAACCCACAACTAGTGAATCAAATATTCCATCTTCCAGATATGTTGAAGGAGAGACTCTGGAATATTCAGAGTACTTCCTATACCTTGGCAGCCACCTCTATCAATAGGTCACCATTGTCAAGGAGATCTAACATTAGGTCAGATGAACCAGTTCCACCTTCAACAAACTACGGCTGTGAGTGATTGACAACAAAGAGCTCTGCAAGTCAACAAAACTCCTGTACAGAGCAGTTTCTGTCACCATACTCATGTACTGCAGTGAGACCTGGATTGTGTATCAGTGACACATAAGAGTGCTAAAGAAATTGCATCAGTCATGCCTCCCCCACATCCTCTGGATTGAGTGGGAGGATTTTCGAACAAATGCTGGTGCCCTTCTTGAAACCAAATCCATAAGCATTCATGTAAAACTATTGTAAGATCTATTTTCATAACTGGACACTGTGTCTGTGATAGAAAGATAAACTTCTCTCCTGCCAGCTCCTGTTCTCTCAAGTGGTTAATGTTCCAGGGGAGGACAAGAAAATGCTTCAAATACTTGAAGCGTGGCAGCATTGACATCAATGATTGGATGGGAGCTTGCTACAGATCACTCAAATTGGTAACAACTTGTCCATCAGACTGCATCATGCTTTGAGTAACTGTGTAAAGAAGAAAATAAAATGAAGCAGGGAATGCACTCCAGATCCCACTACCTCATGGGATATCTGCTCATAGATTTGTGGGTTGAGAATTGAATATTCAGCCCCAAGGCCCCAGCAGAAACTCATAACACAGAGCAAACATCATCCTCAAAGCGAGGGTCAGCCAATGGTTCTTAGTTTTGCCATCAAGTCAGCAGAGTACTGAAGAGAACTATAGATAATGCACTTCCTGAAACAAGACCAGAAGGGGTTGATTTTCATTTGAGGCACACAGTGGGTGGTCACCTCATGCAGGCTGCGGGTGGAGTGTTTTTTGTAGGCTCATTAGAAACTCCCCTGTTCCTCCTTTTCACAAGCAAACAAAACTTAGGCCATTTTCTCAACAGCTCCTAGCAATCCTTTTAAATTATGTGTAGCTCGAAATTGCAATATAGTTCCCATGTCCATAATGGAATCTCAATTTATACAACAATAAATATTGCATTCAATAGAAAAAAAATGTTGTAGAACTCCCGGCTTGGGTCACTGTCTGTGTAGAGTTTTCACGTTCTCACCTTGTCTGCATGGGTTTCCTCCAGGTGCTCTGGTTTCTTCCCACGATCCAAAGAGGCGTGGGTTAGGTGGATTGGCCATGCTAAATTGCCCCTTAGTGTCAGGAAGACCAGTTAGGGTAAATGAATGGGGTTATGGGGATAGTGCTTGGGTGAGATTGTGGCTGAATGGCCTCCTCCTGCACTGTAGGGTTCTATGATTCTATAATTGGGAAGACTTCACACTCTGGACGATGCTGCTGAATTAACTCAATTCTTCCCCCACATGGGGGAAGAATTGAGCCGGGGTATTCTGAAGAAATACCCCATGAGGCATTAATAAGGATACCAAAGGCCAAATGTGAAGAATTGTACCTCTGATTTCAGTTCAACTCATGCATGTTCTGTTGGTGAGCCAGATTGGCTTATCAATCAACATCAGTGCCCTGGGATACCAAATACCTACCTGATTCAGGTATCAGCCTAACAAATCTGCCATAGAAAATGGCACTGAATGTCCATTATGAGATGTACCATCCTGGAGCCAGGTTACTTTCCGCTTGCCACTTTAATAAGACTCTGCAAAGAATTGGCAGCACCATGTGATGACAGAAGCTTTAATTTAAAATTGCTTGTGTTTTATTTATCAGTTACTAGAGTGTTTTTATCATTAAGCTTAAGTCATTGAAGATGTGCTGGACTGAAAATATCCCCAGGCCAAACACTATTCCAACACAAGTAGATGATCTGATTCATTATCTCACTGATGTTTACCAATCTGCAGACAGCAAGATTCCACAATGAGGTTTGCCTACCAATTAATTTTATCTGAGGGTTCCAGTCTCTCTGCTTGTCTGATGATGCATTTCACCAATAATCAATGGAAAGCTCCAGTAAATGAGCTGTATTTGAAAAGAAAATACAATAGAAATACAGGGGACAGCACAGTGGCACGGTGGTTAGCACTGTTGCCTCACAATTCTAGGACCTGGGTTTGATTCCTGCTTGGGGTCACTGTCTGTGTGGAGTTTGCACGTTCTCAACATGTCTGCATGGGTTTCCTCTGGGTGCTCCGCTTCCTCCCCCAGTCCGAAAGTTTAGGTGCACTGTCCATTGCCCCTCAATGTACCCAAACAGGCACTAGAATGTGGCAACGAAGGGATTTTCACAGTAACTTCATTGCAGTATTAATGTAAGCCTACTTGTGACACTAATATATAAACTTTAAAAGAAAATGCAGAGAGAAAAATAAAACTTGCAGTTAAATATTGCATAAGCAGTTTGAAATTCTCAGAAGATTCAGAATTGAAATGCAAAGTAAATCATCTTGCTTCATTCCCAGATACACATTTTGAGATGTAATAAGCATAGGTTACTGCATAACTCCAGTTGTGCCAAACTCCTAGCCACTGTATCACTAGGAAGCTTTTTCATCAAAAAGCAATTTTTTTCAATGAAAGCAATTTTTCAAGCAACAGCCAAATGAAATTGTAGTGCCGATAAGAAATGAAAATGGTTCTTTCATGCTGTTCTGATAATAATGCATTAATGGGAGCAAACATGATAACAAAACCTTAACTTTGTAACTTTCTGATATATATAACACACAGGCTTTGTTTCTCTGTGCCTGTGAGTCAAAAGTGACCTGCAGCTCTGAGCCTCAATACTCAATTGCTTTTCATCCTAACATGTTCACACCATTAAATTTCCTGAGGATTTTTGCTTGATAATTTTTCTTTGTAAGACATAACTGAATAGATTGTGTGGGATTGATTCCATGGGGAGCTTGTTCAGTATTTATTATCTTATGTCTTGGGGCTGAGAGTAAATGTATTTAATTTTCTTTTTGTATTTCAATGAAGTCCTCACCAATGCAGAGAGAGGTGATGGAAAGAGTTGGAAAAGTCATCAAACGCTACTTTAAAACTGACCACTTGAAGGCGCACTAGAGCTGTTGAAGTAATTGAAATGGGTTAAAACCTGTGTAAAGGTTACGTGCACAGGAATGTAATGCAAACATAGGCCTATAAATTCAATTGTGCACAAAATAGGTGCGCAGAGTAGGGTTTGCAATTCACATTCCTGTTTTCCTGCCCCTGGTAAACATGTGAAATTAGGTTGGGAGACAAATTGTTGTATTTGGCAATTGTTTAGTGGAGTCAATGGTTAGGATTGGAGAGAGTAACCAGAACTGAAGACAATGGCTTCAGCCTTCTGAATACTAATAATATTAATGTGGGATGGTTCACCATAGCTACAGTCATGTGGGATGTCATTTGTGACTTTGATTAGATTAACTTCAGAGATTTGGGAGGAAAAATGATTGGAGTTGAGAGAAAGATGAACTGAAGAATTTCACAGTTCATAACCCACTCAAAGACATTGAAGGGAAAGGGAGGTTCCAGATGGAGCAGTGTGGGTTCAGTGTAGATTACCTGAGGAGAGAGCTGGTAATGATGATGATGGTGGGAAGGGTTGGGGAGGTTGGGGGCTGGGAGGAGGGGTGGTGGCTGGAAGGAGTTGATTTAAGCATTGTCTTAAATGCAGCAAGAAAGCTAGCCAAGTGCGTTGTGTTGTGGGGTGGGGTGGGGTTGTGATATTTAAAATGAAGTGAGATTTCCCATTGAGGTCAGATTTGTTGTGGTCCAGCTGTATCCTTAGGATAGTAAGGTTGTACAAAAGTACAGTCTAAATATCATTTTGCTGGTTTATAGATCATGACTGGTTAAGTGACAATGTTGTAGAGTCAAGTGCTGAATATACAGAGGATAGCTAATTAGTTTATTTTGGAGAGTTTCAATGGATAATTCTGAAATAAATAATTTAACATTGACATTCAATATGCATCAAATTTGCTGATTTTTTTTTAAGCTGAAAAGCCAAGGTGGAAGACTAATTCTCACAGTGAAAGATGCACTAAGATGAAAAAGAGCAAAAGAGAGGAAATGAGTTAAAGCAAGAAGTTGTGATCAGAAGATGCCACAGTTGAGTTTAAAATATAAATTGTTTGAAGATGGCAAGATCATAGAAGACCAGGAGATAGGTTTATGTGTTGGGCTTGGGAAATGTGAATTAGGCCATTTCCTGATTTAGAAACCTGAGCACATCACCTGTCACATTGTCACCTCCTGGATATGTGGGTGGGCAGGGTTTGGATTTTCTGATCTCTGAGGCAGCATGAGATGAATGTGGATGATGAGGCCGACTGGCTAGAAAGACTGTCTCAGCCCAGCTCTCTAACATTGTTCTTATAACCCCCCACCCACACTCCATGTCCCCTCATTTTCCCCATTCCCCCTCCGTATATCCTTGAAGTTTCCATTGCTTCAAACTCCATCCTGTTCCATGTTCTTCTCCAGCCACAAGGAAAGCCCACTGGGGCTCCCGATCAGGGCTTCGGAGAACCATGGCCAACATCATGACTATTATCTCCCACCATAGCCACATTCCTTTTCATTCCCCTGATTTGAATGGCCTACTGTACAACAGTATTGTTGCCAATTTTCCTATCCTCCCAGCAGTCTTTGCTCTCATAACCATAAATAACAAGAACATTTGACTAGAGCAAACGTGGAGGCTGCTCCTCCAGTATATCCTTTACCTGCTCACATTTAGAAGAGGAAGACGCTACTTGTTCAAAGTCTTTAAGATCCTGAGGAGTCTTGACAGGGTGAGTGTGGGAAGGATGTTTCTTCTTGTTGGAGAATCTAGAACTAGGCTCATTGTTGAAAAATAAGGGGTCATCTATTTAAGACTGGGAAGAGGAGAAATCTTTTCTCAGAGGCTTGTGAGTCTCTGGAACTCTTTCCCTCAAAAGGCAGTGGAAGCAAAGTCTTTGAATATTTTTTAAGGTGGAGATATATAGATTCTTATTTAACAAGGGGTGAAAGGTCATGGGGGTGGGTGGGCAGGAATGTGGGGTTGAACTTACAATCAGATCAGTCATGATCTTATTCAAGATGGAGCAGGCTCAAGGGGCTGAGTGGCTTACTCCTACTCCTAATTAGTATGTTTGTGTGTATGTATTTACGTATCCTCTTTTCAAGAAGACATGGGAGGACAAATCAGGGAGTGAGCCACTCTAAACCATCCTTACGAATTTATTAATGCCTGGCACTAGGGCCAAATAGTTTCCTTGCATATCCATTTAAGTTACAGTGGACAGGGAGCAGTTCTGAGGAATATTCTTGCCCATGTTGCAACAGATTGGAGAAAGTTTTAATTTGCAATTGGCCCATGTTATGGATTAATCTGGGAAACTTGATATCCATAGTGGAAAGGGTATGTAGTTTTCCCCAACACAAGCATCACTCACTTGAAGAGTAGGACTGGTCAGAAAAATATACAAGGATAAATCCCTTATAATAATGACGACTGCAACATATCATCTGAGCTATTAGCACATCAGAAAGAAAATGCAGTTTAACTGTTCATTCAGCGACATAAATATTTATTAGCTCACTTAAATCAGTACGGCACCAATTCTCTTACTGCAGCTCCACTTCTGGACATCAATTGCATTGACAATTCTGTGGAGTAAATAGACGAATGTTGCAAGGTTGTGGCCATTCTAATTACATTCAAATTAACTGAAAAAGAAGATGAGGTTGAGTTTGCATCTTTTGTATTTCTGGAAACTGAATCAGTTGACTCAGTTCTGTGATGTCACGTCTACTGTGAGGTCACATCCGTGGCAGCTTGAATATATTCAGAGGACCAACTGTTTGGAAAGCAAATGGAGTGAGAAACATCCAACTGCTGTAAGTCTTTTTTTAAAAAGAAACAACTGTATCATTTTGCCCTAGGATCCTATTTGGGGAAGAAATAGGCCAGAGATTCTGTACTGACTACAAACTTGTCTAACCCGAGTAAGATGGGCCAGAATGAATTTCTGCGGGTTTCTGTCTGGTATTGATGGCAACACAGTTATAATAGAGTGCGAGAAGATTATTTTTAATTGTCTGGTGTGGTTTTACATTAGGAAATTTCAGAATGCCTGTTGTTGCTGGGGGGGCATTGTGGACAGTTCTGGGCTTTCTGCCATTCATACATATTTCTTTATCGGGGGTCCTTCGAGCAATCTCATCCTGGCATGTGGAAGGACTTCAGTGCTAAAGGGAAGGAGTAAACAGCGTTGAAACTGTAGAGAGGACAAATAGAAGGAGATGTGTTCAGTGGAATTCTTTGACTCCCAGTGAATTTTATAGGCTCTAGAAATATATGCAGCTCACTGAAGAGCAGCACTTTGATCAAGATCAAGGTCAAGGCTTTGCTTCTCTAAGAAGACTGTGACAAGAGTTGTGCACCTCAGCTCGTAAAACTTTGTCTTCTTTACAGCCAAGATCACTGCAGACCTCAAATTCTTTGCCTGTGGCTCCTTTGAAGAAACTGTAGGATAAAGGTCTGACATAGAAAGGATCACCGTGGGATTGGGTACAGTATCGCCCACCGCATGTGACACATAGAGTCAACTGAGAAGAACCACTGGATGTGGTTTATTTAGACTTTCGGGAGGCTTTCAACAAGGTCTCACATAACAGACTACTATATGAAGTTAGAGCACATGGGATTGCAGGTAATGTCTTGAGATGGATTGGAACCTGCTTTGCAGATAGGATACAAAGAGTTGGCATAAATGGACCTTTTTTTGATTGGCGGTCAGTGACTAGTGGGATTTTGCAGGCTTCTGTGCTAGAATCCCAACTATTCACATTATATATTAATGATTTGAAAGAGGGAACTGAATGTGTTATCTCCAAATTTGCAGATGATACAAAGAAGGATGCAGAGATCCTTCAGCGAGATTTGGATAGATGTGTGGGCATATGCATGGCAGATGCAGCATAATGTGGATAAATGTGAGGTTATCCATCTTGGTAGCAATAATTGGAGGACAGGTTATTATTATTTGAATGGGTGTAAATTAAGAGAGATGGATATTCAGTGAGACTTCGGACTTCTCATGCATCAGTTGCTAAAAGTAAATGTGCAGTTACAACAAGCAGTAAAGAAGGCAAATGGTATGTTGGTCTTCATAGCAAGAGCATTTGAGTATAAGGATAAGGGTGTTTTGCTGCAATTGTATAGGGTGTTGGTGAGGCCACACCTGGAATATTGTGTGCAGTTTTGGTGCCCTTATCTGAGGAAGGATGGCCTTGCTATAGAGGGAGTACAGCAAATGTTTACCAGGCTGATTCCAGGGATGGCACATCTGTCAAATGAGGAGAGACCTAAACTCCAGTGAATATAATTGTTTAGGATTATATTCACTGGAGTTTAGAAGAGTGAGAGGGGATCTCATAGAAATTTGTAAAATTCTAATAGCTTAGACAGGGTAGATTCAGAAAGAATATTCCCAATGGTGGGGAGCGCAGAACTAGGGGTCGTACTTTAAAGGTAAGAGGTAAACCCTTTAGAACTGAGGTGAAAATAAGTTTCTTCACCCAGAGACTGGTGAATGTTTGGCATTCACTAGCACAGAATGTAGTTAAGGCCAAAATGTTGCCTGAAATTAGATATAGCTCTAAAGGGCTAAAGGGATCAAGGGAAATAGGGGAAGGTGGGATCAGGCTATTGAATTTGATGATCAGCCATGATCAAAATGAATGTTGGAGCAGGTTCAAAGGGCCAACTCCTGTTAAACATAAAATATAGAACAGTACAGCACAGTACAGGCCCTTCAGCCCTGATGTTGTGCCGAGCTTTGTCTGAAACCAAGATCAAGCGATCCCACTCCCTATCATTCTGGAGTGCTCCATGTGCCTATCCAATAATTGCTTGAAAGTTCCTACAGTGTCCAACTCCACTATCACAGCAGGAAGTCCATTCCACACCCCAACCACTCTCTGAGTAAAGAACCTACCTCAGACAGCCCTCCTATATCTCCCACCAAGAACCTTATAGTTATGCCCCCTAGTAATAGCTACATCCACCTGAGGAAATAGTCTCTGAATGTACACTTTATCGATCCCCCTCATCATCTTACCTCCATTAAATTGCTTCTCATCCTCCTCTGCTCTAAAAAGAAAAGCCCTGGCTCCCTCAACCTTTCCTCATAAGACCTACCCTCCAAACCAGGCAGCATCCTGGCAAATTCCTAGTTTCTATGTTTCTATGATGTAAAAGCATACATTAAGCTGAACTTTATCGACACACCACGTCATGTAATGCTATATTCTGTTCTGCCAAAGTGTCATCTGGACACAACGTCAGCTCTTTTCTCTCCTTACAGATGCTACCAGACTTGTTGAGATTTTCCAGCATTTTCTCTTTTGGTTTTAGATTCCAGCATTTGCAGTAATTTGCTTTAATACTATACTCTGCACTGTCTCCTTTCCTTTTCCCTTATGTACTCTATGAATGGTATCTTTTATCAGATTAGTGTGCAAGAAACAATGCTTTTCATGGTATCCCAATACATGTGATAATAATAAATCAAATCAAGACTCAGTTGAATCCAATGGAAGCCCATCTTTAACATCAGAGAGTGTGGAGTCAGAAGATCTAGCAAGGCTGAGATAAAAACATTAAATTCATGGCCAAAACTAACTTGAAAATATGTTAAGCCATCAGCAGTCAGATTTGCCATTTTAAAATGCACTGTGAACTGCCCAAAGTCCTGATTGGCGCCAGAAAACATGCTCAAAAACTGGGAATCAACAGTTTCATGACCAAAAACTCTGGGGAAGACTCAAGAAAGTTCGATCCTGGGAGCTGCTGCCAAAAATTTTATTATGTTTGCCATTACAGCAGGAGTCTGTCAAAACTGACATGCCCGAGAAACATTATGGTAACACCATCAAAGATTTCCTATTGGCATTTTAAAACTTAAAATTTTAAATGACCGTGGATTAAAAATCTACCTTACCAGACTAGTTTGAGCTCATCCCAAGGCCCTGACTAGTCACAAAATAGGGGACTTTGTAAAAAAAGAATTCCTTAGACACAGGATTGCTTCAGGTCTAGACAGTTAACACCCTACTTTATTCAATCAGTCCAAAAGCCAATGCTATAATAGCTAGGCAAGAAATCACTGAGCTCTCAGCACAATTTGATGAAGTTTTAAAATCATTTGACAAATATTCTAATATGGACAGTAAGTAACAAGGACCTTGAAAGAACAAATTTTAACAAACATGTCCACATCCAGGAAAGTTTGATGAGTCCTTCATTAATGAACTGAACAGAATGGCTATGATTATGGTGACCCTGAAATCAGAGCAAATCAGGGACAGACCTGTTGTCAGAGTGGGGGATGATGCACTCTCAGTTATGCTTCAAGCTTAGGAAGATTTGACTCTTGGAATAGACATTCAGATTGCCAGGCAATCCAAAATCCACTTACAGCACAGATCCAACTTAATGGTGAAAGAAAGCCTCCATTGTTCAGCTCATAAACCAGCAGAGAAGGCATGCCCAATGCCCAGCAATCTCAGCATAGTGTTTCAATTGCAATCACATAGGCACTATGGGAAGCTGTACAAAGCGAGTACAAACAGATGCACAGATGATCCAAGATGATTCCAAAGGTCAAGGTACCATGATAAGCAGAGACACAACCAAGTTTCTGAGGTGAGGTTAAAGATCAGAGATTTTCATTCTGGAACATTGACATCTTGGTTCAACGTCATCTCACAAACTTCAATTGGAGCTGGATAAGGAACCATGGCTGGTGACCCAATGGCTGATGCCACTCACTACACAGCTGTACAGATCAGACAGCATCAAACTCTCAGTAAAAGGTACCTTGCAGGCGACACTCGGTTTATACAAACAAATCCGAGAGACTTTGTTCATCATCCACAACCAAGAATGTTTCCTTTTAAGCTGAAAAGCCTGTGTCACAGAAATATAGAATAAGATTAGAAGTAGGGTATTTGGCCCTTTGAGGGTGCTCCATCATTCATGGCAGGTCATCCAACTCAGTAGTCTGTTTCCCATCACCCTCCCCCACACCCCCCACCCCATTTCCTTTGATCCCTTTAGCCTCAACAGTTACATCTAACTGCTTCTTGAAAACAATCAATGTTTTTGCCTCAAATACTTTCTGTGGTAGCAAATTCCACAGGCTGACCATCCTCTGAGTGACAAAGTTTCCCCTCATCTCAGTCCTAAATGGTTTATCCTGTATCCTTAGACTATGGCCACTGGTTCTGGATTCCTGTACCAATCAGAGACATCCTTCCTGCATCAACCCCGTCTAATCCTTTTAGAATTTTATAGGTTTTTATGAGATCCCCCCTCATTCTCCTAAACTCTAACAAATATAATTCTAACCAACATAATTGCTCCTCATGGGTCAGTCTTGCCATTACAGGCATGGTGCTGGGACACACATCAAGAACAAGCATTTGGGTTGTATAAAAGCATTGCTTTCAATTGACATCCTGGCCCACCTCACTGCCCACCACTTTAACAGTGGCAGCTTCATCCACATGCCTTGAAGCAGTCTTATTTCAGGAACAACCATGCAGCTGTTGCTGACCAGTGGATTGCGCATCCAGAGGATTGTTGGACTTAGAAACATGATACGCTGTGATCAATAAAGAAGCTCTCGCAGTTACATGACCATGCAGGAAATTTTTGGACTACACCATTGATCTAAAGGTTACCACTGAAATTCATCATAAGTCACTGGTCTCACTGCTAGATGAGAAGGAGCTGGCAAAGAGACTCAAGAATCCAGAGATCCCTTCTATACCTCAGGAAATTCACATACAAGACGGTATACATTCAGAGAAAAAAAACCAAGCAGTGATGGACACACTTTCCCAGGTCACTATAGACCTTTCAATGAAACATGACGCCAACCTGAAAGGGGAATTTGAATCATACTCCCTATTGGTGAAGAAACACCCCCCGGTTTCACAGGAAAACTCCAGTAAATCCATCTGGAACAAATATGTGATGAGGAGTGTGCCCTCATCTGCCATTATTGTCAACAAAGTTGACCAAGCAGAGACTGAGCAGTAGCAACATGAAGACTTGGTTTGAACAGCAGAAGCCCATCATCAATGATCTGTTGGTGTACAATGAGCAACTGGTCATTCCAGCTTCCCTTCAGCCGAAAATCCTTCAGGCCATTGGCAACACCTGCGCATTACCGAACACAAGACATCCACAGTGTAATGGCCACATATTTCACCAAGCAATTGGAGACATGATAGCATACTGCCAGGTGTGTGTGCTACACAAGGAGGACCAGAGAGAGCCCCATATTCTGACAATGCCCAATGATGTGGGTATGCCGGCGTTGGACTGGCGTAAACACAGTAAAAAGTCTGACAACACCAGGTTTTAGTCCAACCGATTTATTTGATAGTAAACTAATGAGCCATGGGAATGATTGGGCATCAATTTATTCATCTTCAATTGCAGATCCTTCTTCATTGTGATGGACTACTTCTCACGATGGGTTGAAGTGAAGAATTTGTACATAGCAACCACAGTGCTCGTAGTGAAGGCATTGAAGGAGATGTTCATGAGCCATGGCATCCCAGACCAAATAGCATTGGATAACTGTCCACAATTTACAAATGAAAACTTCACCCAATCTGTCATCACTTATGGCTTCCAGCACTGTCCCTGGCTTCCACCACTGTACCAAGTCCCCAAAATACCCACAGTCAAACAATAAAGCAGAAAGAGGGTCTGCAGAATAAAAGTGCATCTGAGAAAGAAAATTGACTTTCCAACAGTGCTGTTAATCTACAGATCCACAAAGCTGCAATGCAACTTAGACCTTATCTGAAGGAAATCTGCCATCCTTACCTGGTCTGGTGTGACTCTGGATCTACAGCAATGTGGTTGATTCTTAAATGCACTCTAGAATGGCTTAGCAAGCCGCTCAGCGCAAGAAAAATTAGGGATGGGCTATAAATACTAGCCCAGCCAGCAATGCTCACGTCCCTGATAACATTAAAAAAACAAGAGCAGCAGATTTCACTTTGAGCTCAGGCAGATAAATAATCAAGCTGTTTCCTAATTTGACAAAGATTAATGCTTTGCAATCCACTTGACCGACAAATCAAAAACAGCTCTCTGCGTGGCAGTGTTTATATATTTAAAAAAAATAAAAATTGCTTGGTTGTTAAAAGTACTAATTGTATCCATTCATACAGTATTAAAGGTTAAATTTATCTAGACTTTTAATTTGGATTTGTCTGACAGTGGATGTGTACACTATCAATGCTGAACTGTAATTAAAGAGGGAGATGAATGACAACATAACTGTGGTTAAATTGGAAAAAAAGCAACAAATAAAAAATACAAATTGGTTACAGATGTAAGTAATGTTTTGTCAAGGCTAGTGTTAAATCTGACAATCTCTGCTACCTACAAAGCTTGGTAGCATGAAACCAATTTAAGTCAGTACGCCTACACAGATATCCATACAGCTAGATACAGAAGTTCAAAATCCTTCCTGTACTAGCAAGGATGATCCAGTTATTCCCAGATGCAACAAAATCTCAAATAGAAGATGCTGCCGAATTTTAAAATTTTCTTAACAATTGTTTTAGTGACAAATAGCATTAAAATAGAAATACATATCTGCAAGAAAGCATGCTGCATATTTGTTATACTGTAGCTTGTGGCCTGACACTGGTATCTGACAGCTTCAATACTCCTTTGGTAATTCCCTATTAATTCCTCAGACATGTATGTGATTGCCATTCAAGTGCTATGCACGGCATGGTGGCACAGTGGCTAGCTCTGCTGCCTCATGGTACCAAGAACCTGGGTTCAATTCCAGCTTCGGGCCATTGTCTCTATGGAGTTTGCACATTTTCCCCCCTGTCTGTATGGGTTTCCTCCTGCAGTCCAAAGATGGGGGTTAGGTTGATTGGCCATGCTAAATTGACCCTAGTGTTAGGGGGATAAGCAGGGTAAATATGTAGGGTTACGGGGATAGGGCCTGGGTGGGATAGTGGTTGGTGCAGACTCGATGGGCAGAATGGACTCCTTCTGCACTGTAAAGATTCCATGAAGTGTGAGAATAGCAAAACTCTGCGCATTGAGTTTCCTAGCTAATTTTTTGACAGAGGGGCTGTTCACTTTCTCCTCACTTTCATAGTGTCACATAGATCAGAGAGGATCGCAGCAACTCTAGCGCAGAAGGAGGCCATTCAGTCCACTGCGCCAGTGCAAGTGTTAAATCTTCAACTAGAGCCGTACTTGAATTCTATTAATCACTTTGCTGCAGTGAGTAAAACAACCAAGTTACTGCCATTGTTAGTACATCTACTAATAATTTTACATCATATTTTATTTTGGACAGCAAAGATATATTGAGATTATTTTACAGTGTGCACTGACTGAGCAAAACATACAGTCATATTGTCACAATTCACCTCTCAAACCAATTGCCATCATTCATTGTCTATTGGTATTCTCCGTCGTGGTGTTCCAAAGAATGGATGAAGAAAATACTTTCCAGTGGTTCCTTGATTACTTTACATTAAAAAAAATTTGTAAAACTATAGCAAGGGAAGAAAAGTATAAGAGGTGGCGTTACGGCCATTAAATCACCTAGCAGATAAGAACTAAAAATATTTGCTTTTGAACTTCTGTTTTAATGTCATGTTGATTTTTCACTTGGTTAACTTTGACAGTAGCTACTTATGAAAATGACACAGGTGAGCATTAATTCACTGAAACAAAACACTGCCACACTGTTAATGCCCAATCATTCTTTATCATAATTTAACTGGATAATTAACAATTATCACAACGTTTCCGTCTTGGGTAAGAGTCATACTGGGGATACAAAACACTGTTTCCCTCTCCCCACGTACTGCTGCACCTGTTGAATTTTTCAAACACTTTTTGTTCTTATTTCAAATATCCAGCAACTGTTGTATTTTGTTTTTATTATTCACAATTTTTCCTACATTCAGCTATGAAATTGGAATAAATTAAAAATGTTTGCTGGAGAGCGTGTGTAAATATATAGTTAGATTATTGTTTCCAGTTTTTTTTCAAAGGCAGTAACTCACGTCAGGGGCAATTTCAATCAATATCACTGATATATTTGGGCAGTTTGTAAATGCAGCTATATGCAAACCTAAACATTGAAGATCAGTAGACTGTTTGACTGTGGAGAAGTACCAAGTTTCACTTTTCACTTTTGAGAGAGATCATTGTAAAGCAATCTGATGCCTTAAACTTGAAATTCTTAATGTTTTCTAATATTTGGGTTCGATTCCCGGCTGGGGACACTGTGCGGAGTCTGCATGTTCTCCTCGTGTCTGCTTTGGTTTCCTCTGGGTGCTCTGGTTTTCTTCCACATTCTGAAACACTTGCTGGTTAGGTGCATTGACCCGAAAAGGCGCTGGTGTGTGGCAAGTTGGGGAATTTCACAGTAACTTCATTGCAGTGTTAATTTAAGCCTTACTTGTGATTAATAAACTTTAAACTTTTATTCTGTGACCTTCTTCGCCTTTGTTGCTCTAATCACCAAAACCCCTTTAATTGCATGAGAACAGTATTCCTCCTTCCCTTCTGCATCTCTGTTTTCCTTCTGCTCATGATTGCCCTATCATCAGTTATCGTGACCCTCAGCTTTGACATTTCCATCTAGATCTCTCTGCTTTAAAGTGCTCCTTGAAAACCTATTTCATTAACCAATCTTTTAGCCTCCTGTTCTAGCAACACTTTAGGTGGCCCTTTATTAAATTTTGTCTGCTAATGTTTCTGTGAAGGGCCTTGGATATTTTTACCACATCAAAGGCACAGTTCAAGTATTTGCAGCAATCAGAAACAACTGGGCATTTTACTTCAGCAGAGTAAGAACATTATTGTTTTATTTGTTCTTGAGATGTGAGCATTGTCACAGTGAAACTGTGAGTGAGTGAGACCTACCTAGAACTTAACCTTCTAACTACAGGCATATTGAACTGTTTAAAGAAGACACTTTTTAAAAAAAAGTACAGATAAAGGCACTGATTGAAAAATGGCTGTCACTTGATTGTTGATGCTATAAAGTTGACCACTTTTCTGGAACTGAAGTCTAAATGAAATGCACTGCCGACCCAGTAACATGGAATTTAAAATCGATGGGTGGGCAGGGGTGACAACTAAAACCAATTAAAGTAAGGAAAATATTTATGTTACTTCACATGAGCAGAAAAAGAACACATGGATTTTTAAAAACAGAAGGATTTTAAAAAAATCATACGGATTTATGGGATGTGGACTTCGCTGGCTAGGCCAGGATTTATTTCCCACTTTATTTGATTTGATTTGATTTATTATTGTCACATGTATTAACATACAGTAAAAAGTATATTTCTTGCACGCTAAAAAGACAAAACATACTGTTCATAGAGAAGGAAACGAGAGAGTGCAGAATGTAGTGTTGCAGTCATAGCGAGGGTATTGAGAAAGATCAACTTAATGCAAGGTAAGCCCATTCCAAAGTCTGACAGCAACAAGGAAGAAGCAGTTCTTGAATCAGTTGATGCATGACCTCAGACTTTTGTATCTTTTTCCTGAAAGAAAAAGGTGGAAGACAGAATGTCCAGTGTGCATGGAGTCCTTGATTATGCTGGCTGCTTTGCCAAGGCAACGGGAAGCCTCAATTGACAGAGTCAATGGATGGAAGGTTGGTTTGCATGATGGATTGGGCTACATTCGTGACCTTTTGTAGTACCTTGCGGTTTTGGGCAAAACAGAGCCATACCATGATGTGATACAACCAGAAAGAATGCTTTCTATGGTGCATCTGTAAAAGTTGGTGAGAGTCGTAGCTGACATGTCAAATTTCCTTAGTCTTCTGAGAAAGTAGAGGCGTGGTCGGCTTTCTTAACTATAGTGTCAGCATGGGGGTACCAGGACAGATTGTTGGTGATGTGGACACCTAAAAACTTCAAGTTGTTGATCTTTTCTACTTCGTCCCCTTTGATGTAGAAAGGGGCATATTCTTCTTTATGCTTCCTGAAGTCAATGGCAATCTCCTTCGTTTTGTTGACATTGAGGGAGAGATTATTATTGCTGCACCAGATCACCAGAATCTCTATCTCATTCCTGTACTCTGTCTCATCATTGTTTGAGATCTGACCCACTACAATGGTGTTGTCAGCAAACTTGAAAATCGAATTGGAGGGGAATTTGGCTGCACGTGTTAATACATGTGACAATAATAAATCAAATCAAATAAAATCAAAATATTCTATCACACTCCTAAATTGCCTTGTAGATGGTGGACAAACTTTGGGGAATTAGGAAGTGAGTTATTTGTCACAGGATTCCTAGCCTCTGACCTGCTCTTGTAGCCACGGTATTTATATGACTAGCCCAGTTCAGTTTCTGGTCAATGGTAAACCTCAGGATGTTGACAGTGAGGGGCTCAGTGAAAGTGAATCCTTCATTATCAACAAAGAAGGTGTCATGTCATAAAATAAAGGATACAATTCTAAAAGGATTGGTTAACAGTTAAACATCCATTGAAGGCGGTAGGAGAGATTGAGAGAGTGATTAATAAATCATTCAGCAGCTTAAACTTTATCAATAGTTGCATAGGATCTAAGAACAAGGAGGTGAAGTTGAACTTGTGTAAGACACTAACTTGGCCTCAGCTAGAGTACTGCATGCAGCTCTGGGAAGAATGTGAAGGCATTGGGGGGTGTGCAAAAAAGAATGGTTTCAGTGTTGAGGAACTTCAGTTATATCAGAGGATATCTTGGAGAAATTAGGATTGTTTTCCTGGAGAAAAAAACGAGAGGAAATGTGGCAGAGGCTTTCAAAATCATGAGGGCTCAAGATAAGGTAAATAGGAAGAAATCATTCCCACTCATGAAAGAATTGAGTGTGAGAGGGCATGGGTTTAGTAATTGGCAAAAGATGCAAAAGCAATATGAGAATAACTTCTTCTATTAGTGACTGATTAAGATCTAGAATGCACTGCCTGATAGTGTAGTGAAAGTAGATTCAGTCAAAGCATTCAAAAGTGAATTAGACTGTTACCTGAAAACAAAGAATTTTACGGGAAGAAGGCAGGAGAATGGCACAAAGGGTGCTGTTCATTCAGAGAGCTGGTATAGACATGATGGGCTGAATGGCCTCCTTCTGCACTGTGACAATTCTATGATTCTGTAGGAGGTGGTTACAACCTCTCTTGTTGGAGATGGTCATTCCCTGGCATTACTGTGCACCTGAGTATTACTTGTTAATAATCAACCCAAGCTAAAATGTTGGCCTTATCTTGCTGCATGTGGGCACAGACTGTTTCAGTATCTGAGGAGCTGCAAGTGATACTGATCATTGTGCAACCATCAGGGAATATCCTCAATTCTGACCTTATGTTGGAGGAAAGATCATTGATGAAGCAGCTGAAAATGATTGATCCTAAGACACCACCATGAGTAACTTCTGCAGCCATGCCCTGCTGAGATGATTGACCTCCAAAAACTACAATGTCTTCCTTTGTTTAAGTGTGACTTCAACCAGTAGAGAGCTTTTCTCCCTGACTTCCACTGACTTTTATTTACAAGAGCTCCTTGAAAATGTCACATTCAGTAAAATGTTGGCTTGATGTCAAGGGCATTTGCTGTTGCCTCACTTAAGGCAGACCAAATCAGCTGCATATCTCAGCACAGATAAAAAACTCTGAATCTGACATCCTCCTGCCATTGCATTTCTCCATTTTTTCCAGTCTTCTCATGTTACATGCAGACCAGCAGCATTCTTACTGCATTGGAGAACCAGGGCAAAGCTTACTAGCACACTCCACTTTCAGTGATTAGAAAGTCTACTCGAAGAGTTGCAAGTGTGGTGGGTTTCTGTATGGCTAATGATAACTTTCTTTAGGTGCCTATGTCTGGCAGCTCATCAAGCATTCCTCCAAAAAAAGGAGGTGGGAGGCTAGAAATATTCCTTCCTGTCTCACATACATTGGTATGTTGACCCTGTGTCACTAGTCACAGGCTCAAATTCATTCCCACTCTCTCCACAGGAAAGACTTGAAATTTCAAGGTAACGTGAAAGAGGAAGAGATTGAGTGAGACAGGTTGGATCTCAATTTTTCTGTGTAAAAACTGAGAAAAATCAATGCTTGCTGATAGCTTTATTGAAAAGGTTACAATTTTGGCACACTCATTGCCAAATTATCAGCTGCCTATCTTTGTTGAATAACTTGAAAAAAAACCATTACAGATATATATTGCGTATAAATATGTGATTGCATATACACTTTCATCAGGCAGTAAGAACAATTTTGCCCTAAGGTAGAGTGATCCTTGATGGACAAATAGTGGAAAGTTGACAATGCAATGATCAAAGAAATTTATAATGTATGCATAGCAAGGTATTTAACCTGAAGAGACTAATATGTCTTTCATTTGGCCACAAGGCACAGTTATTGATTTCAGACATGGACTCCCCAACGACATCTTGGCAGGTGATAAGCCCTGCCACACTCAATAGCTCAACTCAGACTTCCACAACTGGTTTAACCAAACTGATGCTTAACCACAGGTATGTTACTGTATTTTATTGAGATTTTTACTGCAGAAAATTTGAATATTTGACACAGAAATTTGCAAAATTTTGCGTCTTCTTCAATACTAGCTATGACTATTATTTATTAAAATTTACATTTCATCAACAAAACTACATATTGGGAAATTTAAAATTGAGATAGGAATCAAGCAGTCCTGTTAGTGGTCAATGAATTCTCCAGGCAGTGAGTCAAAAGATATTGGACCTGAAATTAAAGTGTAACAGTTCACTGTACGGAAGCTTGCTCTGTATGGAATTCCTTACTTTACCACTTTATCGATGGCTTTAACTCATTTATTTTTAACAGGTTCATAATTCTGTTAAAATTATGGAGAGGGGACTTTGTGATATCACTTCAACAGTTTTG
Organism: Carcharhinus amblyrhynchos; assembly: GCF_965287045.1. Lineage (NCBI taxonomy): Eukaryota > Metazoa > Chordata > Chondrichthyes > Carcharhiniformes > Carcharhinidae > Carcharhinus > Carcharhinus amblyrhynchos. The sequence goes on from NC_137330.1 coordinate 59,078,341, forward strand.
GGTTCATACACCACATTCAGTCCAGGACTAAATTAGAAACCTTGGTAACTCCTTTATTTCACGTGACCATTGGCTGTACACATTGTGTGACAATTCCCTGGTGGAAGGTTACAGAGGGAAACCTTGCCAAGTACTTTAAGAGGCACCACTGGTATGGGAAAACAAAGTAAAAAGTCTGACAACACCAGGTTTTAGTCCAACCTATTTATTTGATAATATTCTCACTAGCTTTCGAGGGGACAGCCTCTTCGTCAGGTGAATGGAGAGTTCTGGCCTCAGACAGAGCATATAAAGCACAGACAGTTTAGAGATTACTGATTAAAATGCGAATCCTTACACCTAACCTGCTGTTCAAGACCTGAAGTGGCTGACAATGTGAGTGGTAGGAGCACTGATCACAGTTTAAAGAGATGTGTATTGTCTCCAGACAGTACAGTAAGTGAGGTTTTGCAAACCCAGGCAAGTCACGGGGGTTACAGATAGTGCGACATGAACCCAAGATCCCTGTTGAGACCGTCCTCATGTGTGCGGAACTTGGCTATCAGTCTCTGCTCAGCGACTCTGCGCTGTCGTGTGTTGTGAAGGCCGCCTTGGAGAATGCTTACCCGAAGGTCAGAGGCTGAATGCCCGTGACCACTGAAGTGTTCGCCAACAGGAAGGGAACAGTCTTGCCTGGTGACTGTCGAGCGATGTTCATTCATCCGTTGTCGTAGCGTCTGCATGGTCTCCCCAATGTACCATGCTTCGGGACATCCTTTCTTGCAACGTATCAGGTAGACAATGTTGGCCGAGTTGCAAGAGTATTTACCATGTACCTGGTGGATGGTATTCTCACGTGTGATGATGGTGTCCATGTCGATGATCCGGCATGTCTTGCAGAGGTTGCTGTGACAGGGTTGTGTGGTATTGTGGTCACTGTTCTCCTGAAGGCTGGGTAGTTTGCTGCGAACAATGGTCTGTTTGAGGTTGTGTGGTTGTCTGAAAGCAAGAAGTGGGGGTGTGGGGATGGCCCTGGCGAGATGTTCGTCTTCATCAATGATATGTTGAAGACTCCGGAGAAGATGTCGTAGCTTCTCCGCTCCGGGGAAGTACTGGACGACGAAGGGAACTCTGTCCACTGTGTCCCGTGTTTGTCTTCTGAGGAGATCGGTGCGGTTTTTCGCTGTGGCGCATCGAAACTGCCGATCTATGAGTCGAGCACCATATCCTGTTCTTACGAGGGCATCTTTCAGGGTCTGGAGGTGTCTGTCACGATCCTCCTCATCTGAGCAAATCCTGTGTATACGGAGGGCTTGTCCATAGGGAATGGCTTCTTTAACATGTTTAGGGTGGAAACTGGAGAAGTGGAGCATTGTGAGATTGTCTGTGGGCTTGCGGTACAGTGAGGTGCTGAGGTGACCGTCCTTAATGGAGATGCGTGTGTCCAAGAATGCAACTGATTCTGGGGAATAGTCCATGGTGAGTCTGATGGTGGGGTGGAATTTGTTGATATCATCATATAGTTGTTTCAGTGATTGTTCACCATGAGGCCAGAGGAAGAAAATGTCATCGATGTATCTAGTGTACAGCATCGGTTGAAGATTCTGTGCAGTGAAGAAGTCTTGTTCGAACCTGTGCATGAAGATGTTGGCATATTGAGGCGCAAATTTGGTCCCCATGGCTGTTCCATGTGTCTGGATGAAAAACTGGTTGTTGAAGGTGAAGACATTGTGGTCCAGGATAAAGCGGATGAGTTGGAAAATTGCATCTGGAAACTGGCAGTTGTCAGCATTGAGTACTGATGCAGTCGCAGCAATGCCATCGTCGTGGGGGATGTTGGTGTAGAGCGCTGAGACATCCATTGTGACGAGGAGTGTCCCTGGTTCAACTGCTCCATGTGTGCTGAGTTTCAGTAGGAAGTCCGTAGTGTCGCGACAAAAGCTGGGGGTTCTTTGTACAATGGGTTTCAGGATGCCCTCGACGTAGCCGGAGAGGTTCTCACACAGAGTTCCATTGCCCGATACGATGGGACGGCCACATCATGGGAAAACAACTTTAATCTATATTACGCTGTCAGTATACTGCTGACAAAAAGTATACATTTTAATATTGCTTTCTTCCAGTGTTGCAACATAAACAGTCTTGATTTTTGAACTGAATTCACAAACCTCTGATATTAATCTGTAAGAGCTCAGCTGGAATCCAGCATTACTCTTTCATAATCTTGCAGTGTCACTGATGTTTGAGATAGACCTCATTTGATTTCCCAGTAAATGTTATCATTTCCCCCACTTGAAGTTTGACTACATATATTTCTTTTTAGAAAAGAAAATAATTGAGTCAACTTCGCTCACTTCTATTGAAGGAATTATACTATACGAGTCTTTCCTCAAATATGTAGAAAAACAATATTAGATACAATATTAGCTTGAATTTATATAGCCTTTTTAACATAGAAAAACATTTGCTCAGAGACTTGATCAGACAAAAAGGAATAGGTTTATATATTATGATCCTCATGAGAATACATGAACCATAAGAATGAACTAACGAACAACACTCAAGTGAAGAAATGCCAGACAAGATTTTACTTTTTGTAAATTTTACTTTAACACAAATCAAAATCAATATTTAACTTAAATTTAGTATAAATTAACAAATAAATTGTATTTCATTCAAAAGGATGAATCTCTTCTTAAAGAGTTGCGACAAAGATACAACTCATGAAATTACAACCACCCACATTGCTTCCTGCAGAACTATTGCACCATGTACAACCTCACAATCTTTCTGACTCATCCTCTGGTATGTAAAATCTCTCACTTTTTTTGCTTAATGGATTTAGTCCTACAGCCACCAGAAATAGTGGTCAGAATTCTCCAGCTGTTCAAGCCCTGCCACTGCTGCCAGTGAGAATGGAGAACTTGGCAGTCAGCTAAATCTCTGTTCATGTCTGAGGGACTGGAAAACCCCAGGCATGGGCAAGTTTGGAGAATCCAGCCCAGTAGCTCCATTTGATCTGAGTCAGCCAGAATCTATTAGGCATGACCCACATAGGAACCAACAACCTGGTTAGAACAAGGAATGAGATTCTGCTGAGGGAGCCTGAGGACCTAGGGTCCAAACTAACAGCAGATCCTGCAAGTTAATAATCTGAGGAGTTGGATTTTCAGAGGCATTTGATAAACTGGCACATGAAAGATTATTGCAGAAGATAAATATATTCAACACAAAAACAGAAAATGCTGGAAAATCTCAGCAGGTATGAGACCATCTATGGAGAGAGAAATAGAGCCAACGTTTTGAATCAGGGTGGCACTTCATCAGAGCATCTCTCAAAATATTGGTTCTATTCTCTCTCCACAGATGCTGTCGACCTGCTGAGATTTTCCAGCATTTTCTATTTTTGTTTCAAATTCCAGCAGTATAGTGTTTTTATAGCATATACGTATACTCAAAGTTTCTGCTGTTTCTCTTTTTCCTTCATTTCTTGCTGGTGGAAGCCTTCCTTACGATGGTGCCTGCACTTCTTTTCTGCAGGCTTATAATATGTATTAATTCTTCTTCATGGCCTCCTCTTGCTGGCGATGCAGGTTACTTTCATCCTGTGCATAGAATTTACAGCACTGAAACTGACCAGTTGACTGAATTAATCCATGTCAATATTAATGCTCTGTATGATCCTCCTCCCTTCATTTTTCATCTAACCCCCACTAATATATTATGAACTGAAACTTGACTCCTCATGTGCTTATCCAGCTTCCCCTTAAATGCACTTATTCACCTTAGTCTGGATAGTGGGTGGGAGTTTCCGCTCATGCTCGCCCCAAAACTGGAAAATCCCGCCTCAGGTCAACGGACCTTTGCATGGTCTGCCTCCTGCCCACATAGCAGGCAGAATAGGAAAATTCCTCTCAGTGAGCTTCAGCTTCTAACCATTCTCTGAGTAAAGAAGTCTCTTCTGAATTACCTATTGGATTCATTATATTTGCAGCCCCCAGTTCTGCTTTCCCCTGCAAGTGAAACGATCTGTTCATTTCCCTTATCATAATGTTAAAATCTGTGTCAGGTTACCTGTCAGTTTTTTCTATAAAAGAGGGAAGAAACCTAATCTGTTCAATCTTTCCTGATAGATTGAACTTCTCAGGTCTGGTATCATTTTAGTAAATCCTTTTCCCACTGCTTGACGGTACTTCCAGTGTGGCCTAACCAAGGTCTGCTTTTCAGTTCTAGGTTTAAAGTTAAGGTTTGTGCGGTTAGTTGCAGCATGGGTGTTCCTTGGTTCAATATGACTGATTTGAATATATATTGTTTTTATTTTTCTTTGTTTCGATCAACTCAAAATACTTCTATCTCCAGATGTTATTGGTATATCTACGAGATGAGTGCCAGCACTCTTCCAGCATTTTTGATTAACAAGGGAAGAAATAGTTATTGGTAGGCAGGAATGTGAGTTGAGATTACAGTCAGATTAGCTATGATCTTATTGAATGATGGATCAGGCTTAAGAGGCTGAGTGAACTTTGCCTGCCCCTAATTCTTATGGTTATATGTACATATAATTATATCAAAACTTTCCTCGTCCTAAAATGTGTTAGAGTACATCAACTAGCACATCTTTCTTCAGCATTATAGTTCTTAGAAATTGTGCTGGCCTAGTAACATTATGTAGGAAATTGTATTTTAGATGATAGAGATAACATTTCTATTGCCACTTTGCTATGTCTGAGTAGCTATTAATAATAATAAATCCTCATGGCTAATGACTTAAAAATGAAAATTCATAAGATGCAGAAGAATTTAAATCTTTTTGAGCACCACTGTAACTTATTGATTTGGGTTTTATGTTTGGCATTGGAGCACTAGTCTTTTTCACTATAGCACAAGGATGAATGGTCAAATGAGCTTGCGACTCTTCTTTTGAGATTCCTCATGCATCTCTGAACCTCATTTATAATCATCAGTTCAAAATCTTCCAGCTAAAACCTTATCCTTTACTGCAACAACCAGTTGAGTAACTGCCTTTCTCATTCCACTTTTATTATAGTTTGCTAATTTGCAGTTGTAGCAACCTCGATAATATATCATCGTTTGCGCACCTTAAGGCAATTTCTCAATCCTCCGTTAATCTTGAACTCAATTTAAAGGTCATCCGGTTAGTTCAGAGGTAATTCAGATTACGTATTGTAAACATTACATCTCAAAACCCATCTTTGTCCACATTATTAACTCGTTATCAACTCCCACTGCATACATGATAGGGATTCATCATTTTTCATCATTTTCAAATCTACAGCATATTTATTAAACTCCTGTGCTTTAATCTGTCAAATGCTTTCCCTTCATTTATAAAGCATAGATATTGTTTTCTGTTTATTTATTATGCATAAATGATTGTCAAATTCTTTTGAGTGTTCCTTTCCATTTCTAATACTAAATTATCCCATGTTTAGTAGCAAATATAATTTTTTTGCAGCATTTTCAAAGTATGGCTTGTGTGACTGATAGATCTGTTTCACAGCTACAATTTACGTTCTGTGGCTGATGATTTCTTTGGGAAATGCTACAAATATAAATGTGACTTGGTTCATGGACTCAATTGCTGAACAGGTTGCTGACTTCTGCAACCTCGTGTCATTGTGTACACTTTTGTGTTACGATCCTAGACCTGAGCCCCAAATATGGTTATGATACAGTTAGCAACTGGTAACTTTTTTTTGTTAATGTGGACAGAGTTTGAAATCCCAGGTATGTTAAGAGAACAAAGCCACAAAAATAACAAACAGAAGATTTTTTACTATACAATAGTCAACAAAGCAAACAGTCAATATTCTCTATCTTATACTCCAACGTACAAAATTAACAAGATAAAATAAATTAACTGGCAAGCTTTTATCAATCATATCACAAATGGCATATTGAATGATGGGCACAATGAGGTAGGTCCCTGAAGTTTCACAGTAACCTATCCAGATTCCAATCATCATTGTGAGTTACAGAAATTCATTAAATTTCTCCCAAGGAACTCTAGCTCCTCTCTTTGGAGGATATTGCTTCTAATTTTCCTCAATATCTGCTCCAACTGAGACTGCCCCAAGAACTGTTCATTGCTCAATCTCTTCTTCCAAGATGGTGTCCCACTGGATTCAAAAACCTCACCCTGGTATCCGATCACTGGCATGAACCCAGCTTCCTAGCTGCCCTGAACTGAATCCCTCTGCTCACAGGCTTTCCTTTACCCCAGCTGTGAGCTTCACTGAGCTGCCATTGCCTCTGGCGTTCCTTTAAGTCCCCACCTCCCTTAGCTGCACCATGTAAATACTGCCCCAACAGCCAGCTTCACTGAATTGGCACTGCCCCGGTTACTCTGAACTCCAATTTCAAGCAGCAAAGAGCTAATGGCAGCACTTTAACTGCATGGAGCTGACCCTCTGCTCTACCCGCTCCTGATTCGCTGCCTCATGTGCTCATCATTTGGGTGCCTCTGGCCCTGTGGTCATTGTTTTTCACCACACAGGCACACACCCAAACTCTGCAGCTGTGGAGGATCACCAGAAAATGATCATGCATGATCTGTCTCCCTGTCATGCACTGCGCTTGCACTGGAACACCTGGACATGTCTTTGCCTCAAAAACAGGTAGGTGCCTAGAACACACTGCCAGAGGAGATGGTAGAAGCAGGCACATTAGCAACATTTAAGAGGCATTTGGATGGGTAGATGAACAGGGAGGGAATAGAGGGATACGGACCAAGTAAGGTCAGAAGGTTTTTTTCTTTAGTTTAGTTAAGGCATCATGACTGGCGTAGGCTTGGAGGGCTGATGGGCCTGTTCCTGTGTTGTACTTTTCTTTATTTTTTGCTCTTTATTATTATTCACCCACAATAGTCAAGTTGGCTAATGACTTGCTGAATATGAAGGAGCAACATTTAAATGGCTGCAAATATAAATGCTCATATCTGCACGAGCTGAAAACTCTAACATATTATTGGCTGGAAGGTACATTTGGACATAAGTTCCGACAATCTTACACCTTTGAAAGATGATACAATATTTAAGTTTTGGTGTCTTCAATTGGTGCAGTTCTGTCAATGTCTAAGGAGGTCATTCCTCCAAAGGCAGGTTTTACCTCAAGTGCCGCACATGAAGCTATTGAGTATCATTGTGGGTTGTTGTTCATGGAATTGGTGGCTTCTGCCTAACTGCTCTAGTCACTGGCCATTGAGATGGTGCATCACAACCCATAGGGCCATTTTCCTGTGCCATCAGCTAATGACTTCCAGGTATGATAGCTGATAACTAGGGCCTTCATGCCATATTTGCAAGCATTCTTGAAGCAGATAAAGCAAAATACTGCGGATGCTGAAATCTGAAACCAAAAGGGAAAGTGCTTTGACAAAGGGTCATCTGGACTTGAAACATCAGCTCTTTTCTCTCCTTACAGATGCTGCCAGATCTACTGAGATTTTCCAGCATTTTCTCTTTTGGGATCCTTGAAGCAGTGCTGTGAATGCCCCCATTGGTCCTGTGGCTCCAGCTATCTCACCAAAAAGATGTTGAGTACGCAACTGTCTTCCATCCTGCTGATAGTTTATATGTCCTGTGTTCTCAGCACTTGGCTGTGAAACATGGACAACCTATCAAGGAAAGAAATTCAACAATTTCCTTCCTTACTGTCTGTGCTACATTTCCTAGTAAGACAAATGTGGCAGTTCCCTCAAAGGCAGAACTCCCAAGTGTGTTAGCACTGATTAAGCAGAGACAGCTTGAATGGATTGAGTACATCCACAGGATGGAAGATGGTTCTATATACCCATTTGGACATAATGCACATCCTAAGCTGTTCTGATGGATGATGGTCTTTGTTAAACAGCTGCAGGCAGCATGAATCAAACTGAGATTCCACATGATCTTTAATGAGCAAAAACCAAATGAGGTAAAAATTAATGACCAGAAAATTGGGAGTACCATAAAGCGGGCAGACCCAGCTCCCTGCTTGATATGTGATTCATGCCGGGAGCATTTTAATACAAGATTTTACCATTTGGAGCCTTGATCATCTTTTTTCTCTGTGCCAATTTTCCACACTTGTCCCATTTCTCCTGAAGACACTAACAGCACTCGGTATCTCCTGCGACTGGCCAATATTCCAGTATAACTTTGATGATGCACTCTATCAAGGTGGTAGCAAGGGATGATATTGGAGCCAAGGAGCAGAACGTGGAATCGTTGTGGGTGGAGATTAGGAACAGCAAAGGGAGGAAGATGCTGGTGGGTGTTGTCTATAGGCCCCCGAATAATGATCTGGAGGTGGGGCGGGCTGTTAACGCGCAAATAAGTGCGGCGTGCAGGAATGGGACGGCCGTAGTTATGGGGGATTTCAATCTGCATATTGATTGGTCGACCCATGTTGGACGCGGTGGGCTCGAGGAGGAGTTCTTGGAATGCTGCCGGGATAGTTTCCTGGAACAGTGTGTGTTGGAGCTGACGAGGGAGCGAGCTATCTTGGATCTGGTGCTATGTAATGAGGCGGGTAGAATTAGGGACCTTGCGGTGAAGGATCCTCTTGGGGGGAGTGATCATTGTATGGTGGAGTTTCTGCTGCAGATGGAGGAGGAGAAAGTGGGTTCCCGGACACACGTACTTTGTTTGAATAGAGGGGAGTACGGTAGGATGAGAGAAGAATTGGCGAATGTTGACTGGGGGAGCGCGTTGGAGGGAGGGTCTGCTGAGGAGCAGTGGAGGATCTTTAAGGAGATCTTTCTTGGTGCTCAACGGAAATTTATTCCGATGGTCAAAAAGGATAGTGGGAGGAGAGGTAATAAGCCGTGGATAACGAAGGAGGTGAAGGAAAGTGTTAAATTAAAAGCGGAGGAATTTAGAGTAGCTAAGAGTAGTGGGCGAGAAGAGGATTGGGAGAGGTTTAAATGTCAACAAAGATTGACAAAGAAGTTGATAAGGAAGGGTAGGAGAAACTATGAAGCTGGGCTAGCGCTTAATATATAAAAGGATAGCAAGAGTTTTTATAAATATATAAAAAGGAAGAGGCTGGCTAGGGTGAACGTTGGTCCTTTAGAGGATGAGAAAGGGGACCTAGTGGTAGGGGATGGGGATATGGCTAAGGTATTGAATAACTTCTTTGTTTCTGTTTTCACGGAGGAGGATGTGAATAATTTGCCGGGTGTTAGCGATGGAAAGGTGGTAGGACTGGAGGGTCTTAATGACAATACTGTTACTAGAGAGGCGGTGCTCGACAGACTGGAGGGGCTGATTGTGGACAAGTCCCCAGGACCGGATGGAATGCATCCGAGGGTTCTGAAAGAAATGGCGGGGGTGATAGTAGATGCCTTGGTGGTTATTTTCCAGATGTCGCTGGATTCCGGGGAAGTGCCGGAAGATTGGAAAACGGCTAATGTTATGCCGTTGTTTAAGAAGGGTGCCAGGCAAACAGCGGGGAATTATAGGCTGGTTAGTTTAACGTCTGTGGTAGGTAAAATGTTAGAATCCGTCATTAAGGAGGAAATTGCGAGGCATCTTGAAGGGAATTACTTGATAGAGCAGACGCAGCACGGTTTCATTAAAGGGAAGTCGTGTCTGACAAATTTACTGGAGTTCTATGAGGATGTGTCTAGGGCGGTGGATAGAGGAGAGCCGGTGGATGTGGTCTTTCTGGATTTTCAGAAGGTGTTTGACAAAGTACCTCACAAGAGGTTATTGCAGAAGGTCAAGGGACATGGAGTTGGGGGTAGGGTGTTAGCGTGGATAGAGGATTGGTTGTCAACTAGGAGGCAGAGAGTGGGGGTCAACGGGTGCTATTCGGATTGGCGGACGGTTACTAGTGGAGTGCCCCAGGGGTCGGTGCTGGGGCCTCAGCTTTTTACCATTTATATAGATGATCTGGAGGAGGGAACCGAGTGTAGGGTGTCGAAATTTGCTGATGACACCAAGATTGGGGGAACGGCAAATTGTGCGGAGGGTGTGGAGAGTCTGCAGAAGGATCTAGATAGGCTGGGCGAATGGGCCAGGAAATGGCAAATGGAATTTAATGTTGGCAAGTGTGAGGTGGTCCACTTTGGTAGGAATAATGGTAGGAAGGACTATTACTTACGTGGCGAAAAACTGCAGCAGGCGACGGTGCAGAGGGACCTCGGGGTCCTTGTGCATGAGTTGCAAAAACCCAGCCTGCAGGTGCAGCAGGTGGTCAGGAAGGCGAATGGGATGCTGGCCTTCATAGCGAGGGGGATTGAATATAAAAGTAGGGAGGTCTTGCTGCGTCTGTATAGGGCATTGGTGAGGCCGCAGCTGGAGTACTGTGTGCAGTTTTGGGCGCCGCACCTGCGCAAAGATATTTTGGCCTTGGAGGGAGTGCAGAGGAGGTTTACTAGGCTGATACCGCAGTTGAGGGGGTTGAGCTATGAGGAGAGGCTGAATAAACTGGGCTTGTACTCGTTAGAGTTTAGAAGAATGAGGGGAGATCTCATTGAGACGTATAAGATGATGAATGGGATGGATAGGATAGAGGTGGAGAGACTCTTCCCGCTCAAAAAAGACAGTAGGACTAGGGGGCACAGCCTCAAGATAAAGGGGGGGCGGTTTAGAACGGAGTTGAGGAGGAACTTCTTCACTCAAAGGGTGGTGAATCTCTGGAATTCTCTGCCTGTTGAAGTGGTGGAGGCTACCTCGCTAAATATTTTTAAGACGCGGGTTGATGGGTTTTTGATAAGAGAGGGGATTAAGGGTTATGGGGAGAGGGCGGGAAAGTGGAACTGAGCCACGACAGATCAGCCATGATCTTATTGAATGGCGGGGCAGGCTCGAAGGGCTAGATGGCCTACTCCTGCTCCTATTTCTTATGTTCTTATGTTCTATCTAAAGTTATGAATTTGCATACCCTTTCAGGTGGCGACAGAAAGTGTTGCATATTTACAGTATTTTCTAGTTATACTCCACAAACATTTTCTTTGCTATTATGCTCGCCACACTGTTAGAAATAAGGGATGGAACTTAATTCAGCTAATAGGGTGGGGCTGGGGGCTGAGGCCTCATCTGCAATTGGTGAGCCACGACAGCCCTATGTTCCCTTCTTTGGAGAAGGCCTTTAGATGGCAGTTAGGCACTTCAGTGGCCATTGATGGGTCTTCTTGGGATCAAAGACCACGAGATCCTGCTGCCTCATGTCACCAGGGACCCATGTTCAATTCTAGCCTCGGGTCACTGTCTGTGTGGAATTTGCACTTTCTCCCTGTGAATGCATAGGTTTCTTCTGGGTGCTCAGACTTCCTCCTGCAGGCCAAAGATGTGTGGATTAGGATGATTTGCCATGCTAAATTAATCCTAGCGTCAGGGATTAGCAGTGTAAATATGTGGGATACGGGGATAGGGCCTGGGTGGGACTGTGGTTGTTACAGACTCAATGGGCTGAATGGCCACTTCTAAGCCTTGAGATCATTGGAATAGCAATTCCAACTGTGTTTGGCATATGCCTCAAAGCCCAGGGGGCTTTGGCAGGGGTCAGTGAAATAATCACAAAGCCTGCTGGGTTTTTACCATACATAACCATAGAGGAAGGGAGACATTGATGACATCAAAAATTTGCTGCACCACATTAATTTTCAAATAGGACAAAATGGATAATGATTTATGATTGTTAATATGGAAGCACAATTTGCAATTATGCCCAGTGTGGTGCTGAGGTTGAGACAAAAGTAAACAGGGCAGTTTTCCCTAAAAGTTTTGTAAGTGCCAAATTTGCATGAAAAGCAGAGTAAATCTTGTTTATTTTTTCAGCGGGATTTTCAAAATGAATTTCCCATTTTGAGCACTGCAAAGTGCCCTAGCGAAATTCACATTAAAAATCAGTGGGTGGGGCCTATTCCCACTGGAGAGACTAACAGCATAGCGCTGAGTGGGCCACTGTACATGTGTCAGCGTTGAGATCGGTGCATCCGCAGCAGCCTCCCGATCCTACCAGCCCCGCGACCCTGCATCACTGCCCCTCTGATCTCCCCATTCCCGATCACTGGCTTCCCAGATCTCTCCGGGCAAGCCCTGATGTCTTCCACCATTCCCCTATGGCAATCCCGATCACTCCCTCCCTTCCCTCTGCCATCAATCCCTATGCAGAGTGGCAGCGTGACACCACATCCCTACCGATTGCCTCCCTTTAGGTCCACCAATAAGCCCTGCCCCTCTGGCTCCGCCCCCACCCTCTTGGCACTTCCCAGTGCCTGGTGGGCAGTACCAAGGTGCCCCTTGGGCATTATCACTTTGGGCAGTGCCAGCAGCCAGGTTGGCACTGCCCAGGAGATACCCTTCCTTACCCCTGACTTCATGGGGACAGTTTCCATTGCCTGTGTTCACTCCAGCAGAGTCGGGCCACTAGTTCCCTGTTAGTGTGGAGCTGTTGGAAATCCAGCCGGAGTGAACCTCTCCTGGCTGGGGTGGAGTGGAGATGCCAAACCATGGGGGAGCCAGTGGAGATCCTGAGCTTGCTAATGATATTCAAATTCAAATTTTAATATTTAAATCAGCTCCAATGGGAGAATCGCCCCCAACCTATTTGCCTGGAAACATCATGGTGTGAGTCAGGATGTGGCAAAGAGGTGCAATCACCACATGTGTAGTGAGACAGCTGCCTCATCAAGGAGGGGAGTGTCCATGAAGGAGCGCTGAGAGTGACTCGATGATCACCCAGGTAGTGGGTCAGAGTGTGTGCATGTGCGTGTGTGATGTGCATGTGTGCATATGCGTGTGTGTATGCGTCTTGGGATGAGATGGAGGATTGCAAAGTTCCAGATCTTTGGCAGGAAAATGATTTTGGGTCATATTGGTTCACATTTTATGGTTGCTGATACCAGAATAAGAATGAGCAGATTCTAAAAGACAACACATTATCAAAACACTCTATGCACGCACTATTTTTGTGTCCTGATTGTTCTATATTATAATTTTAATGGTGGGTATTTGATTATTAATCCATTTGAAGAGGACCCTTGAATGAAAAGGCATTGAGAAGCACAGCTTTACGGAGTAATAGTTGGATGGGAAAACCTGCAGCTACATGAATGATTGAGGACATTTGAAGTTTAAGTTAGTTTTATAACGCAGGAAGGAAACAACCAGATGTTACGATAAAATATCAAACTGGTTGGTTTCATTTATGCTCAGGGAAAGCCTTCAACATGCTTCTTACTTGAGATAGCTGAGTATCTGAGACACTTATGATAAAAGATCAAAGCAATTGCTGTTACACCAGATTATATAAACGCAATTTCACTGTAAATAACTGCAAAGCTGGTGGTGAGCTAGGACATCGGGTTGTTTGATGATTTCTCGGTACTATTAGTAAATTATACCAGATGGTCTCAATATATCCACCAGCAACATCACATGTAGTGCTTGTAGGAATGCTTCCAGTGTTATGAAATGAATGAAAGTCCCCAGGGTTCCAGAGGACTATAGACTGCTCTCCCCTTTTTTGAGCATGGGAACTGACTGGTGATGATTTAATCTGAGGGGGAAGGTTGTTTAGCTGGTGTGGGAATCAAACCTGAATTGTTGGCGTCACCTCACAGCTGTCCAGACAACAGCTAACCTCTAAGCACGATGAAATATCCAGTGTGTGGAATTAAAGGAATATATAGAATATCATCATTCATCATTTAATAATAGAACATTTATAAATATTTTTGTGTTTTGGTACAAAAATGCCACTGCTGCATGTGTACACAGTTACATCTAAATTTATAGGTTGTCAAACAAAATAATCTAAGGCAGCTACAGATCTTGATCAATAGAACAAGCTGATTCTAAATTTGAGGTAATTTATATATTTTTATGTATAAATATATGATAACATATATCAGTCATATACAAAGCCATTAGCAGAGAGAATAGAACCAATGTTTCAAGTCAGGATGACAATTCGTCAGATAGGAGGAGAAAAATATCCATTTAGATTGTAATGTTGGACACTTCTACTGCGGTAGCATGGTGGCACAGTGGTTAGCACTGCTGCCTCACAATGCCAGGAACCTGGATTCGATTCCTGGCTTGGGGCACTGCTTGGGTTTCCTCCAGAGGTTCTGATTTCCTCCCACAGTCCAAAGATGTGCGGGTTAGGTGGATTGGCCATACTAAATTGCCCCTTAGTGCCAGGGGGACTACTAGCCAGAGTAAATGTATGGGGTTATGCGGATAAGGGCCAGGTGGGATTGTGATCGGTGCAAATTTGATGGGCTGAAAGATCTCCTTCTGCACTGTAGGATTCTACTCCTCCTGGTTGCAAGCTGGAAGTGAGAAGGGCATGTAATTAGGCAGCTCTGATGAAGGATTATCCTGACTCAAAATTTTGGCTCTATTCTCTCCCCACAAGACCAGCGGAGATTTTCCAGCATATTCTGTTTTAGTTTCAGATTCCAGCATCCTCAGTATTTTGCCTTTAACATACAAAGCCATAATGCCATTGAGAATATTTTTAAAAAAGAATAAATTGACACCACAATAATTTGATGTTTCCTACCATTAGTATGAAAAGCAGCCAGAAAAAAGGAACCATTGATCATCACAAGAAAAAAACAGTGTAAGTAAAAGAATTCAAGCGTGAATATATAGGTAAAATGGTTACATATTTCCCACTAATTCTCCTGTCTGCTCAACTTGTTAAAGCAATGAGAAACTAAATCAAATAAATTGAGAAAACTACAGAGCTGCATCTTGATTGCTATTCAATGATCGCTGCTCAAAAGGGAGGAGAAAAAAAATCATACAGGTTGTAATGTTGGAAACTTTTGTTCTCCCTGGTTGCAAACTGGGCATGTAATTAGGCAGGATAATTTTGCATTGAAACCTTCCCGTCTCCTGGTTGTGGGTGGAAAGGCCTATGATCGAGCTTTCTGCCCCGCCGCCTAGTGAAATGGCCAATCAATGACTACTTTAGGGCCTTATCCTACCACTGCTGGTAACAAATCAGCTGCAGGCAGACTTGTCGCTACTGGCGTGCATGGCAACCAGAACCATGCGGTGTGGGGTCCCATGATCAAAGGCACTCGGTACCTAATTCAGCGACTGGACATCGGGAAAATGGGGACCTGTTAAGAGTCACACCTTTTTCCCTAGCTGCTGATCCCCCCCCTTACACTCCTCTCCCTGAGAACCCCCACCCCCGACCACCTCAGGAAACCTGTGATCAGGGTCGTTCTGCGATGTCATGATTCCAAAAATAGCCACCTCTCCCCCTGTGGTGCTGCAGAGCATAAGAACTGCAAGCCTTTGATTGGCTGACAGATCTCAGTGGGCAATTTGTCAATCCCTGGAGTCTGGAATCCAGGGGAAGGCACATCACTGGCCTTGCCACTGCTTGATTGGCTTGTACTTTGATGGGCCTTCTCAAAAAAAGGCAGTATGGGTCTCTTGGCGACTGTTCAGCCAGTAAGTGAGGCCTCCACGCCTCAGCAGGATAACTCCTCAAGTGTGACAGTTCAATGGGGTATACTTGCTGTACAATGTTCTCATTATTTCATAGCATGTAAAATTTAGAAAGCTTATGTTCCCTCCAAGAATTCAGACTCACATTTCGATTGATAATGATTTCTGCTCCTTGAAGGGCACTTACGTGGATGTTAGATGGGGTAGGATCGCACTTAGATGTAATGTTCCACACAGTGAACAACCTCCCAATTCAATTTAGGTTTTCCAGTTAACCAAATTTTACTGAGTGTTTAAAAGTGGAGGTAACTGTAAACAATGCTGATTCTTTTATCTGTGTTTTATGCTTTAGAGTGATTAATAAGCAGTGTGTGGGAGCAGATCCTTTGTTTGATATGACAACATAAACCTCTGCTTCATTGGCATCTCAAGTGGGCCACTGATCTGTAGGAACAATCTCATTGTTGATGCCAGTTGAATTTCACAATATTTAGTTGGGTTCATTCAACACAAGAGCTGCTCCCGTACTTCTCTCAATAAACAATAAATTAGAATGAAAAATATTTAACCAGGTATTTAATTGTACTATTAAGTGACGTAATTTGATAGAGCATACTTGCTGTATAATCTCATTATTTTACAACTTGCAAAACTCACAAAACTGATCTGTTTAAGAATTCAGACTGGCGTTTAGATGAATAATTTCTGTTTCAAACTTTTCAGGTGGTTTGACATTATTTAATATCCTGTTTCAGTTAAGTAGCCAGAAGCGCAACATCCAAAACTACAAATGACTCCCTCATGTGTCTTATCTAATGGAAGAAAACAATCTAGAAAGTTATTCAATTAACATTGAAATCTATGGTTTATCGCCTCCCATTTTCCAACCTTTATTCCTGTGGCCACTGATCCATATTGGATTAGAATGTCATGCCATCAGTTTCCGTACTTTCAAGTAGCTATTTTTCATACAAGAATATTGAAGGCTACTTTCCACGTGCTATCACAGAGAAGATAACCTGCCCCCGTATATTTAATTTTACATTTTTAGACATCGATAGTCAGTACTGACTAATTCTATTTCCTCTCTTTGCAATTCAAATCCTGTTGGGTTTATTCTAAAGATTACATTCCCATGACTCAACAACACAAGAACTATCACGTGGCATTGCAGATGTGAAACCTTATTCTTACAGCGATCAATGTTGTTCTTAGCCATTCATTCATCCAGACCATTTCCACAATCTGTGGATCAGAGATCCCAAAACTTGTGTTGGGATCGTAAACACTGTAACCCCTACTGGCCTCAACAGATTTCCTCAGGTTGGCAGTTGCTTCCAAAATTTACTATTTTTTAACTTCCGTCCGTCCGTCCATCTGCAAAATGTCAATTTTTATCCTGATATGTCAATGGTCAAACAACAAGACTGACAGGACTTAATCAATGCTTTACTAACATTGCCATTGCAGAGTCATACTATTCATTTGATTTACAGTCTTATTTCACTTTATTTTAAGAAGAATCAGGTGGGCCAAACCCACCATTGCTACTGGTTCATTTTCAAGTCACTCTGAGCTACCATCTGAACTGGGGTGAATGTAAGTGTTACCTTAAACAGAGAATAGGGGCAAAAGTACAATGGTAAGTTGAATTGGGTTGGAAGGAAGGAGTTCCAGGCTGGATTGAGAGAGGTGAGTGTTAGCAGATACTTATGCAGAAGAGGAAGTTGGAAAAGCTTTGGGACAGAACTTTCTCTTGATGGACCAATTCTGCTATAACCATGAGCAGAGTTTTACTGGCCCCCACCAGCAAGTTTACAAGGGGGGAGCTGGTAAACTTCCTGGGATGGCATTCCAACTGTCCTCCTGCCTGGCCTGAACTGTCCTCAACTTTTCAGAGGACAGATAAGGTCTATAATGGCCAGCCCACCCTTGTCTCAATTGAGGCCCAGTCTCAATTTTGAGAATGGTGTGAGGTATTTAGGGTTTGGAAAGGAGAAGCCTGCCAGGTCAACCTGATAGGACCTCAGGCAGGATAGGGCCAACTTCCCTCACCTTTCCACATTGGATGCCACCTCATCTTCCTCATGGTCTGCCATATCCTACCAGATGCCCCCTCCTCAAATGGCTTTGCCATCATGATCCTCACCTCTCTCCCCCACCATCCCCTGGACCCCCACCAGTCCTGCTGCAAGATCCCACACTTCAGTCTATCTTTAATCTGGTCTGTCATGGAGGGAAATATGACATCCAGGCCCAATAAATCATGAGTGAGGTTGGATGTCAGTCTGAGACTGCAGATTAGTCAGTTGATCACTGAAGTGGACTTTCTGACCAAAGGGTGGAAATCTCACTTCCAACCAATTATTAAATAGTTGTGGGGCAGTCAGCATGCATTTCCTGTCATGCTGGAGTCAGACACTTACATTGGAAAAGGGGCAGAAGTCCCTGAGATAATTTGCTGTTAAGATTTTAATAAATGCCGATTTGGCCATTTGGGATTGCCACCGCAAGGGAAGCAGAACGATTGCCAACATCTACAATCGCCGCTATAACCACTATCACTTTGTTAGTTCTTCTTTGGGCTGTGGTGGAGCCATACACAGTAAAAAGTCTGACAACACCAGGTTTTAGTCCAACCGATTTATTTGATAATAGACTCACAAGCTTTCGGGGTTAGTCCCTTCGTCAGGTGAATGGAGAGTTCTGGCCTCAGACAGAGCATATAAAGCACAGACAGTTTAGAGATTACTGATTAGAATGCGAATCCTTACACCTAACCTGCTGTTCAAGACCTGAAGTGGCTGACAATGTGAGTGGAAGGAGCACTGATCACAGGTTAAAGAGATGTGTATTGTCTCCAGACAGTACAGTAAGTGAGGTTTTGCAAACCTAGGCAAGTCACGGGGGTTACAGGTAGTGCTCTGATAGAGACTGATAGCCAAGTTCCGCACACATGAGGACGGTCTCAACAGGGATCTTGGGTTCATGTCGCACTATCTGTAACCCCCGTGACTTGCCTGGGTTTGCAAAACCTCACTCACTGTGCTGTCTGGAGACAATACACATCTCTTTAAACTGTGATCAGTGCTCCTTCCACTCACATTGTCAGCCACTTCAGGTCTTGAACAGCAGGTTAGGTGTAAGGATTCGCATTCTAATCAGTAATCTCTAAACTGTCTGTGCTTTATATGCTCTGTCTGAGGCCAGAACTCTCCATTCACCTGACGAAGGGATTAACCCCGAAAGCTTGTGAGTCTATTATCAAATAAATCGGTTGGACTAAAACCTGGTGTTGTCAGACTTTTTACTGTGTTTACGCCAGTCCAACGCCGGCATACCCACGTCGTGGAGCCATACAACATGGAAAAATGGGGCAGATGGAGTCTCCCATCCAAACCCATCTCTCAGTCTGCTCAAGTCAAGTTCCAAGCACCATCCCTAAGAAGAGGAATGTTAACCACAAGTCCTTTCACTATCCATTAAATTATAATGAAAGTGAAAAAAGCGTTTAGCTACTTTTCTTTGGAACTTGCGAAAACAAATGTCAAAATTGACCCAAACAATTTTTCACCATGATGAATGATGATGACCACAGAATACAATTTAAAAATTAAGTAACTTGAGGTGAGATTGAAAGTCTGGCAGAATTGTATTTTTTCCAAGGGTAATAGAGCGTGGATTAAATTACCTGATAAAATTGAAAAACACAGTATAACTGTCTTCGAGAGACCACAGTTGTGACCTGGAAAGACAGAATGGATTGAGGGATACAGAGAGATGATGAATTGGTGAACATAGCTGGCTTTATTGAGCAAATAGCCTTCATCTTTATGAAAGGATCAGGCCAATGGGAAAGATTTCACTCACCTTATTCATGGGACCATTTCACTGATTTTTATTTTTGTTTTTTTTTAAATCAGAGTGCCATTTGCAGTCAAACTCAAGATGCAAGAGTTGGAAGCAGAAAAACTTGCAGTTGAGATGTTGAATGTGTGGGAGCCAGCTGCACCCCTGATAAGTCCTCTTGGCAATAATGATGTGAAAAAGAAAATAAGTTAATAAACTTGCATGTTACAAATTCCTTAATTCTATTGTTTTGCTTTATAGTCCTTTGCTTCTCAGATGTTTACCAAATTGATGTTTGGTTTATTCACAAGTAAATCAGAAACTGCGACGCTTACTGGATGGGGAATTGCTTAGGAACAGAACATGTTCCTATTTTAGACCCCCGGCACAGGTTTTTGTGCCTGGATCAGGTTTGCAGATTTGGGGCATTTCTCCGCTCAGTGAACCTGACCTTTAAAGATGTCCACTTGCAGCTCAGATTTTTGGTTGGGGTTAGGAGGTCGGGGCGAGATTTGGGGGCTGAAATAGAAGTTGGGGCAGGTGACCTCAGAACCACAGGGTACGCAGGGGATTGGGTGCAATGTATGCCTCCATACTCCAGCACTGTGTTTAAACAACTAAAGAAAACAGAAAATACCTCTTCAGCCACACACACACACACACACACACACACACACACACACACACACACACACACACACACACACACACACACACACATACTTTATGCTGCATCCATGCCAAACTATGTCAACATGCCTCTACCTATCTCTCATAGCTCCTCATGATCCCTATGCTGACTCATCACCCCCTATCCAACCCCATGGTCTCTCATGCCCCTATACTGACCTATGCCTCTCTAGTCACCCCTCATGGGCCCTCATACCCACTATGCCAACCAATGGCCTTCTACCCACACGTTATTGCCCCTCAGAACACCAATACTAACAGTGTCAACTCATGCCAACCCATGCCACACAGTCACCCCTCTTTCCTTTATCCCCTCCATGCCAAATCATCTATTTCTCTTGAAAGCTTCCTGAGCTGCTTTGACAGTTTTGACACTTCCTGGGCAACTGGGCAGTTACTTGACCGTTCCTTAACAGCTGGGTAGTTCCTTCATAGCTTGACAGTTCCTCAGCATTTGGACAATGACGAAGTAGCACATAATCCTGTTTTAATTCTAACAATCCAAAGGATATCTAATCTCCCAAAGGTGTCCTGGGAACCTATCCAAAAAGGTACCTTCTGTCACCAAAAAGGAACCCTGGCTATCCAAAGAATCCACTAAGTACAGACCTCCTCTCACCCGGCCTATTCTGCGTACTCTGGGATTTGTGCAGATAGGGTTAAAAAACAATCAGTGGTGGAATTCTCCCATTTTGAGACTAAGTGTTGAAGTGGGGCAGGAATGTGGAGTGTTTCCTGTAGCGGTGGCTGACAGGAAAACACGCCAAAATCATCTGGCCTCATTAACAATACACAGGTGTTTTATTCTGCATTCAGTGGCAGGTCTGGATGGTGCATAGTATACCAGTGTGTCTGGGTGCACTATTGTAAAAATGCCAAACAGCACTGACCCACCATTGAAGAGAGAAGATGGATCACCTAAAAATGAGGATGGATCTCCAGGAGAACTCTCAGCCTGACTCCTGTTCTCCCCAGTCCCCCTGAGCCTGATTCCTGTCCCCCCTCCCCCGAAAGGTGGAAAGTGCCTGGATCAAAGAATGTAAAATTCATCCTTTTCTGGAATTTTCATCAAGGTGGAGAGCCTCTATGTAAGCATCCAGCACTCACAGCTCAGGCATAGTAAAGCCATACATACAGTAAAACTTTATCCCAATGGCATGGGCTAGAAACTGTATAGTGCTTGTGTGAAGTATATGTTTTATTGGGGGTAGGACGGTATCTTGAAGGATACATGCTCATAATAAGCTGCTTTATTTTTCTTTCCCTATCCTCCTCTGCTTCTATAATAGAAACATGAAACTAGAAGCAGACCTGGATGGTGCATAGTACACCACCATGTATGGGTGCTATATTGTACATTACTAACCCAGTTAAGAGAGAAGAGGGATCACCTAAAAATAGGGATGGATCTCCAGGAGAACTCTGAGCCCAACTCCTCCTCCTCCTCCTCCTCCTCTGCCCCCCACCCTCCGAGCCTGACTTCTGTCCCCCCCACTCTGAGCCCGATTCCTGTTTCTAACCCCCTCCCCCCCTGTTTCTACCCCCCCCTATTTGGCTGATCATCAAATTCAATATCATGATTCATAGAACATAGAACATAGAACACTACAGCACAAACAGGCCCTTCGGCCCACAAGTTGCGCCGATCACATCACCTACCAACCTACAGACCTTTCTATAACCCTCAATCTCATTAAACCCCATATACTCATCCCCATATACTCATTCCCCCCCCCTTTCCACCTATCCCTTGACACCTTTAGCTCCAAAAGCTCTCTCTAATTTCTTCTTGAAATCAAACAACATTTTGACCTCCACAACATTCTGTGGTTGTGAATTTCACATACTCACCACTCTCCGGGTGAAGAAATTTCTCCTCACCTCAGTTTGAAAATGTTTACCCCTTATTCTCAAGCTATGATCACTAGTTCTCTACTCCCCAACCATTTGGAACATGTTTTTGGAATCTACCCTATCTAACCCTGTTAGAATTTTATAAGTTTCTATGAGGTCCCCTCTCATTCTTCTAAACTCCAATGAATATAATCCTAACCAACTTAATCTCTCCTCATATGACAGACCTGCTGACTCAGGGATCAACCTGGTAAACCTTCCCTGTACTCCCTCGATAGCAAGGACATCCTTCTTCAGATAAGGACACTAAAATTGAACACAATACTCCAGCTGGGGCCTATAATGTCATTATAATCACAAACAAAGATATAAACATGAGAAATACTATGCCTGGTCCCTCAGTACATTTCGCTTTGGGGGTTGGAAAAATATACCTCCCAGCTTTGAATCCAAAGACAATCAGAGGGGAGCTTGGCACATTCTATGAACATAATCTGATAAACTCCCAAATCACCTTCACAACTCTAGTGATGCATAGGCAAAAGGCAGCACTTAATGGAGGCAATGGGAGATTATCAAATCACAGGAAATAGGAGCAGCAATCAGCCATACAGACCATCAAGCCTGCTCCACCATTCAATAAAAACACAGCTAAACTGATTGTGGCCTTAATTCCATTTTCTACCTTTTTAGATCAAAAATCTGTCCAATTCAACCTTGCGTATCATCAATGACCCAGCTGCCACTGTTCTCTTTGAAAGAGGATACAGAAGGCTAACAAACCTCTGAGAGAAGACATTGCTCTTCATCTCCATCTTAAATGGGAGACCACTCATTTTTAAGCTATGCCTCCCAGTACGGGACTCCCCCATGAGAGGAAATATATACTCATCATCTATCCTGTCAAATCCCCTTGGGATCTTATATGTTTCAATAAGATCACCTGTCATTCTTCTACAATCAAATGAGTATATGCCTAACCTGTCCAATTTTTCCTCATCCTAGGCAGGCTAGTGAACCTTCACTGAACTGCTTTAAATGCAACCAGATTGCTCCTTATGTAAGGAGAGCAGAGCTGTATAAACTATTCCAGGTGAGGTCTCACCAATACCCTGCACAGCTGTAGAAAGACTTCCCTACTTTTATGCATCATCCTTCTTGCAATAAAGACTAGCGTTCAATTTTCCTTTCTGATTACTAGCCGTTATCCGCATACAAACTTTGTGATTCAGATTTGAGCGTGTCCACCTCCTGCTGTACACCAGCATTCTGCAGCCCCTCTTCATTTAACTATTCTGCTTTTCTATTCTTCCTGCCAAGGTAGACAACCTCATATTTTCCAGAAATTCCATCTGTTAATTTTTTTGCTCACTCACTCCACTTATCCAAATCATTTTGCAGATTTTTTTTTAAACCTCCTCACAACTTGCTTTTTTTAATCTATCTTGGCATGATCAGCAACTTTGGCTACAAAATGGCTGGACATTTCATCCAAGTCATTAATATTGATTGTAAATAGTTGCAGCCCCAGCACATATCTCCATGGCACTCCACTAGTTACAGGTTGTCAACCTGAAAATTATCCATTTATCCCAACTCTGTTTCCTTTATTTAGTCAATTCTCTAACCAAGCCAATATATATCAACCCCAGTGCCATAAAGTTTTATCTTGTACCAGGAAACTTTTGTGACAATTTATAGAATGCCTTTTGGAAATCCAAATATACCACATCTACTGTTTCCCTTTGTCCACTCTGCTGAAAGAACTCAAAACTGTCAAACACAATTTCCCTTTCACAAAACCATGCCTGATTGTACTAATTTTCTAAATGTCTAGCTACTACCTCCTTAATAATGGATTCCAGCATTTTCCCAATAATAAATGTTGGATTATCTGGCATAACCATCTAATCTCGGGGGTCCAGCCTCATTGTTCCGTGGGAGCATTGAAGAGAGGCTGCGATTTGAGAGTGGAGAGCTGTGGGTGAGTAAAAGCGACTTTTTCTTTTAGAAACTAACTTTATTTTTTAGTGGGTTTTTTTTTTATTGTTTTTTTTTAAGTTTGACCCCAGTTTGACCCCGGAAGTAGTTGCGAGGGCACTCGGGTCGCGTTTTTTTTTTCACCCGACTATAAATTAGACCGGAGGGGTTTCCCGATACTCTACACGGGTAGAGTATCCCAGCCCTCCCCCCTCCCCTAACCTAAAAAAAAAGAGAGAGAGAGAGAGAGAGAGAGGGGCTCTGTCTGAGAGCAGGTAAGACTGCTTTTGTATTTGTGTGTGCTGTAAGTGCTTTGGCTCACAGGGCCAAAGAGATAAGGTAAGTTGTAAGTTTTTTTTTTCCCTTTTTCCTTTGGGTTGCTATAAGGGGTAAATATGAGTGTGAGACCTGTATGTTGTTGCCAATGCAACATGTGGGAGGTCTTGGAGGCTCCTGGCCTGCCAGACATCCACACCTGTGCTCGGTGTGTGGAGCTGAAGGCCCTACGAAACCAGGTTAAGGAGCTGCAAATGCAGCTTGAGGACCTTCGGCTAGTTAGGGAGAGTGAGGAGGTTATAGAAAGGAGCTACCAGCAGGTAGTCACACCAGGGCAACGGGATGAGGGCACTTGGGTTACCATTAGGAAGGGGAAAACACGGGTGATGGGGAGCACTCCGGTGGATGTCCCCCTTCAAAATAAGTACTCCGGCCTGAGTACTACTGGGGGGGACAGCTCATCTGAGGGAGGAAGCGATGGCCAGCTCTCTGGAGCTGAGCCAGTGAGCCAAAAAATCAAAAAGGGAAGCAGAAAGGTAGTGTTAATAGGGGACTCCACAGTGAGGGGCGCAGACAGGCGTTTTTGTGGACGTAGAAGGGAGTCGCGGATGGTGGTTTGTCTCCCTGGGGCTGGGATCCAGGATGTCTCTGGGCGGGTCCCAGACATCCTGAAAGGGGAGGGTGAGGAACCGGAGGTAGTAGTACATATAGGTACTACTGATGTAGGTAAGAAGAGGGAGGCACTCGTGAAAAAGGACTATAGGGAACTGGGTAGGCAGCTGAGGAAGAGAAAAGCAAAGGTAGTAATCTCAGGATTGCTGCCTGTGCCAAGGGAGAATGAGGGAAGAAATGAAATGAGGTGGAGGGTGAATGCGTGGCTGAGGGACTGGTGTAGAGGGCAGGGATTTCGGTTCCTAGATCACTGGGACCTCTTTAGGGGTAGGTGGGACCTCTATAGTAGGGACGGGTGGCACTTAAATACCAGGGGGACTAGTATCTTGGCGGGAAGACTGGCTAAGGCTACTGGGGGGACTTTAAACTAGAAAGGATGGGGGGAGGGAACTGTGTTGGGGAAACTGGGACGGAGGAGGTTCGCTCCCAGGTAGGGGAGGACCGCAGGCAGTATGGGAGGGAGGTTAGACAGGTGGTGGAGATGGGAAATGCCCAGACTGAGGGGCTGAAGTGTATATATTTTAATGCAAGGAGTATAGTGAATAAGGTAGATGAGCTTAGGGCGTGGATAGCTGTTTGGGATTGTGATGTGGTGGCCATTACGGAGACTTGGATGTCTCAGGGACAGGACTGGGTACTTCAGGTGCCAGGCTTCAGGTGCTTCAGGAAGGACAGGGAGGGTGGCAGAAGGGGTGGTGGCGTGGCACTGTTGATCAGGGATAGTGTCATGGCTACAGAGAAAGAGGATGTCGTGGAGGGATTGTCTACAGAATCTCTGTGGGTGGAAGTTAGGAACAGCAAAGGGTCGAAAACTTTGCTGGGTGTAATCTATAGGCCGCCCAATAGTGACAGGGAAGTTGAAGTGCAAATAGGGAAACAGATTCTGGAGAGATGTTTTAATAAGAGTTGTCGTGATGGGAGACTTCAATTTCCCAAACATTGACTGGAATATCCCTAGGGTAAGGGGTATAGATGGGGAGGAGTTTGTTAGGTGTGTTCAGGAGGGTTTCCTGACGCAGTATGTGGACAAGCCTACGAGGGGAGAGGCTGTACTTGACCTGGTACTGGCGAATGAACCAGGACAGGTGATGGATCTCTCGGTAGGAGAGCATCTTGGATATGGTGACCATAATTCTATCTCCTTCACAATTGCGTTGGAACGAGATAGGATCAGGCAGGCTAGGAAGGTGTTTGTCTGGGGTAAGGGGAGATACGAAGAAGTCAGGAAGTTACTTGGACAAATAAACTGGAAGGAGGCGTTCTTAGGGAAAGGTACCGAAGGAAGGTGGCAGATATTCAAGGAATGTGTGTCTGGAGCTCTGAATGACAACGTTCCGATGAGACGAGGGGGTTTTGGTGGGTCGAGGGAACCGTGGTGCACAAAGGATGTGTTGAACCTAGTCAGGAAGAAAAGGAAGGTGTACAAGAGGTTCAGGGAATTAGGAGATGTTAAAGATTTTGAGGAGTATAAGGACTGTAGGAGGGAACTTAAAAGGGAAATTAGTAGAGCCAGAAGGGGTCATGAGAAGACCTTGGCGGGTAAGATTAAGGAGAATCCCAAGGCCTTCTATAAATATGTGAAAGGTAAAAGGATAAGAAGAGAAGGGATAGGACCTATAAAAGGTGAGGGGGGAAAGGTTTGTGTGGAACCAGAAGAAATGGCGGAGGTGCTTAACGAGTACTTCGCCTCAATATTCACGGTGGAAGCCGATCTGGGAGATTTTGTTATGGATTTGCAGCAGATGGAAAGGATTGAGTACGTGAATATTAAGGAGGAGGATGTGTTGGAACTTTTGAATTCTATCAAGGTAGATAAGTCGCCGGGACCAGATGGGATGTACCCCAGGATACTGTGGGAGGCGAGGGAAGAGATTGCAGAGCCCCGGCGATGATCTTTGCGTCGTCAATGGAGACGGGAGAGGTTCCAGAGGATTGGAGGATTGCGGATGTAGTTCCTATTTTTAAGAAAGGGAACAGAGATAGCCCGGGAAATTACCGACCGGTGAGTCTGACCTCAGTGGTTGGTAAGCTGATGGAGAGGCTTCTGAGGGACAAGATTTACGAACATTTGGAGAGGTTTGACATGATCAGGAATAGTCAGCATGGATTTGTCAAGGGCAGGTCGTGCCTTACAAGCCTAGTTGAGTTCTTCGATAATGTGACTGAACACATTGACGAAGGAAGTGCCGTGGACGTAGTGTACATGGACTTCAGCAAGGCGTTTGATAAGGTCCCCCATGCAAGACTTCTTGAGAAGGTGAGAGGGCATGGGATCCAAGGGCCTTTGGACTTGTGGATCCAGAACTGGCTTGCCTGCAGAAGGCAGAGAGTGGTTGTGGATGGGACTTTTTCTGAATGGAGGTCAGTCACCAGCGGAGTGCCTCAAGGATCTGTTCTGGGACCCTTGTTGTTTGTCATTTTCATAAATGACCTGGATGAGGAAGTGGAGGGATGGGTAAGTAAGTTCGCTGATGACACGAAGGTCGGTGGTGTTGTGGATGATCTGGAAGGATGGCAAAAGTTGCAACAGGACATAGATAGGATGCAGGACTGGGCGGAGAAGTGGCAGATGGACTTCAACGCGGATAAATGTGTAGTCGTCCATTTTGGCAGAACCAACGGGATGAACGAGTACACTATCAAGGGCAGAAGTCTGAGTAGTGTTGAGGAGCAGAAGGATCTTGGGGTCCGGGTCCACAGGACTCTTAAATCGGCCTCGCAGGTGGAGGAGGTGGTCAAGAAGGCGTATGGTGTACTGGCCTTCATTAATCGAGGGATTGAGTTTAGGAGTCGGGAGGTAATGCTGCAACTTTATAAGACCCTTGTCAGGCCTCATTTGGAGTATTGTGCGCAGTTCTGGTCGCCTCACTATAGGAAAGATGTAGAAGCCATTGAGAGGGTGCAGAGGAGATTTACAAGGATGTTGCCTGGACTGGGAGGCATGCCTTATGAAGTTAGGTTGAGGGAGCTGGGACTCTTTTCCCTGGAGAGACGAAGGTTGAGAGGCGACCTGATAGAAGTTTACAAAATGTTGAGAGGAATAGATAGGGTGGACTCTCAGAGGCTATTTCCCCGGTTTGAAATGGTCGCTACGAGAGGACACAGATTTAAGGTGCGGGGAGGGAGGTTCAGAAGTGATGTTAGGGGTAAGTTTTTCACTCAGAGGGTGGTGAGTGAATGGAATCGGCTGCCGTCAGTGGTGGTGGAGGCGAACTCGCTGGGATCTTTTAAAAGACTTCTGGATGAGTATATGGGGTTTAATGAGATTGAGGGTTATAGATAGGTCTGTAGGTAGGTAGGTGATGTGATCGGCGCAACTTGTGGGCCGAAGGGCCTGTTTGTGCTGTAGTGTTCTATGTTCTATGTTCTATACAGTTTCCTACTTTCGATCTTCCTCCTTTTCTTGAGTAATAGAGGAAGACTTGCAGTTTTCCAATCCACTGGGATCTTCCAGAATCTAGGGAATTCTGGAAGATTACAATTCTACTATCGCTGCAGCCATTTCCTTTAAGACCCTTGGATGCAGGCCATCAAGTTCAGAGAGTTAGTCAGCCTTAAGTCCCATTAGTTTTTCTTGTACTTGTTCCCAAAAACAGCCCTGTGATAAATGACCAGATAATCTGTTTCAACATTAAATTGGGTGAGAAATACTTGTTGTCTAGTTCCCAAGAGAACTCCCCTACTTTTCTTGAAATATTGCTAAGAAAACTTTCAACTCTACCCAAGAGGGTTGATATCTTCATTTCATTTCTCATCCAAAAGAAGGTGACACTGACAACACATTACTTTCACATAACTGAAGTGTCAGCATGGATTGTGAGTGCAAGATCTTGGTGTAAAGTTGGCTAATAAACACTTCTGACAGAGGTTATAGGATTTCAGCTTAACAATGAATCTTTGTTTCAATTAAAACAATGCTTTGTACCACTGCGAGACAAGAAATAAACAGAACGTCAGACATTTACTTCATTTGAATGGCTTCATTAATCAAATTAAAACATGTTCTGTTTCAGGTGAGATAACACTGACTACTGACTAGATAAGAAGCAGCAGGAACAACATTCATTTGGGAGTCACAAAATTGTTAGTTCCAAAATTAGCTACCTAATTATTGACAAGATTATTTCCTGTAGATGATTGGTTTACATATGCATTCAGCTAGTAATCTAGAAAACACCTGAAAGTAAACACCATGCAATACACAGTAGAGTTTCTCTTTCATTCATTGCATTCCAATTATGTGCCATAACAACCACCTTCAAGCATTTTAGGTTAAAACATTCTTCTGGTGTCAAAGTGTGCGGATTCACCTCCTCTTGCCCTAATTGTTCAACAGTAAAGTGGAGCTGGTCTTCACATTGTTAGAATTTTAACTTGCTCTGTGTCAGATCCTCTTACTGATGGAGATTGCCTGGAAAAACTTCTGCCTATGCATCCTTTCTGGCACTGTGCCAGGGTGAAATTATCCAAATACCCAAGATACCTAAACTCCTTGTCATCGACTCTTCTCTATGCACTTTTTACTCAGTAGGGTTGTCCTTTTCTTAGCTGATTAGAAAATTCAGACTATTAACATGGAGTATTTCCAGGGCCATGGCCCTTATTTTCTGCTTGATCTGGCCTTTAATAATGATTAGCACTGATACCAGCTGATTGACCCATGAAACTGAACATGTCGAGTG
This sequence comes from Carcharhinus amblyrhynchos, assembly GCF_965287045.1. Lineage (NCBI taxonomy): Eukaryota > Metazoa > Chordata > Chondrichthyes > Carcharhiniformes > Carcharhinidae > Carcharhinus > Carcharhinus amblyrhynchos. Next base: position 59,107,748 of record NC_137330.1, read on the forward strand.
ATGCTGACACAGCCTCAATTGCAAACCTGCCTAAGCTGCCTTCATGATTGACAGTCTGCAAACTGGGTCCTCTTGAATGCCAGATATTCATGTTTAAATAAAAGGAGTCAAAGGGAAGACTGTGTTTGGAATACCTGATGAATGTGTCTTTGATAAACTGAGGCGGAGACACATTAGGAGAGCAATTTTCAATTGCTGCCTTCCTGCAATAAACCTGATAAACAGATGGCCAGCCGAGGGGAATCCAGGAGGCTTGTATGCACTTAAATCATCCCTTAGCTGCTGAGTGGGGGGATGGGACTCGTTAAACAAAATACCAGCCTGTTCAGTCAGGGGAGGCTTGTATAATGAGAAATTTGGTGTCCTATGTCTTTGTCATTTCAAGAGTAAAATTATTGCATAAATTATACAACCAATGGATGCTCCAAATACAGTTATAATAGTGAGCATTTCCAGAAAAGGGACCTTTAATTTTGTGAAGGAAGGAGTGCTGTTGCTAGTTGCACAAAAAATGCTTCACTCTGCTGCCTGGCCATGGAAGCAGCTCTTCAGTGCCCCAAGGTATGGTCTAATGGCTGGATCAATGCAGGAGCTGAATAATTTCCCACAAACTACAGTGAGCAGGGACTTGGCACCTACTCAATTCCAACAATCAGTAAACCTGAATCTAGTTCAGACATCCTGATGCTGCTTCCAGGCAGATGGCACAGGCATTCACCTTCTGGCTGTCCATGAGCACTATAATTAGCACCCAGACACTAGTGGAGAAGACAGAATATTGAAGTTATAAAGGTCTACACAGAAAGGTGTAACAGCAAAAGGATAGGCATTAATGTGATGAATTTAACTCAACCATGATTTCTCTGACCAGTGTCATTGCTGTATCTGTCTCTGGCATTGATTCCAAAGGGCTTGTGAAGAGATAAACCCTTTACCCACCCTTACAATACCAACAATTTCACAAAGGGTGGGGCCAGGAGCAGGGATTCTTGATGTTTGCAGTTCCTGTGTTCTTGACTCTTAGAAGGTGCTTAGAAGGCCCTGAAGCAGTGGTTTGTCAGGATTAATGATCTTTTGTGTGGAATCTGATTGAATAACTGGAAGTCCAGGTTGCTAATAATCATAGGCTCCCTTTGTCTAATTTGTGTGTGACCTCCTTGAAAAATTCAACTCGCTTAATTAGGCATGATTTACCTTCTAAAACAAAACCATGCTGACATTCTGATCAATTCGTATTTGCTCAAGTGCCCAGTAATTTTCACCATAATGCACAAAGATTTTACTAATTTCTCCACAACCGATGTTAAACTGACAGTTCTGTAGTTACACTGACAACTGAACTGCTCTCTTGCTGGACGAGGTTGCCCATATTGCCAGGTGCAGCACAGAACCAGTGGGAGACAAGGATGCCTGCATCAACAAAGCCCTATGGATGAGAGAGTTCTCCCCATTGTGCGGCATTTGACATTGCTGTGAACATTGAGCATGAAGGTAGGTTACTGTCTTGTTTCCCAGCTCACCCTCTGCCACCTATCTGGCATGAAGACCAAATTGCTGACAGTGGGCTTCTTGCTTCCTACCACCTTCCTTTAGCCAACCTTTCTCTTCCCGATTTTCTGTTTTCGAATGCTTGAGAAATAAGCACTGCTGATGCACAGAGAGGAGGAGAGAGAGAAGCAGTGCAGCAATGGTGAAGATACTTCGTCACTTGACTTGAAACTTGCAACCAGTAGCTCACACACTGGCGATGCAGAGGCTAGTATAGATTTGGGACCTGCATGTGGTGAATCACTGGGCATAAGTGGGCAGTAACCAGGCCAGGGGCCAGCTCACAATGTTAGCTGACAGGAGGATGAGGACACAGACATGTACTGTTGTAAAGGACTCAGGTGAGTATTGGGATAGACGAAGAAGGATAGATGAAGCATCTTCACCAGTTGCTGTATTGTTTCTCTCTCTCCTCCTCTCTCTGTGGATCAGCAGGGGTTATTTCTCAAGCATTTGAAAACAGAAAATCGGGAAGGGAAAGATTGGCTAAGGGAAAGTGGTTGGCAGCAAGAAGCCCACTGTCAGCAGCTTGATCTTCACGCCAGATAGGTTGGGTCTCATATTTCCAATAAGAGACAAGTCTGGTAGTAAGTTTGGATTAAATTTTATTGCTTTGCACAAGATGGCTACATTCCAAAAGCTGAGAACTCTAAAAATGTCAAGCCTTATCTATATGTATATATATATATATAACCATTTTGGTAACACCCCTTCTTTCCCCCCATTAGTTCAGCAACACTGAATTGCAACCTTCTGAATGGCCACACTCATCTCTGCAATATATGTCAGCAATTTGTGTCTGAAGTAGGTGGGCTACTGCACATTTATAGCTTAGTTTTAAAAGTCAATGTGTCACTTGGCAGATTCAGTGTTTTCCCACAGTGAGGATCTTGATAGGAAGACATACAGGAGAAACTGAACTGTTTGGCATTTGACTGACATGCCAAGCAGCTACCTGGCACTGTCAAGGATCATGGTCCAGCTCCAACTTGGCAGGGTTCATCACGCAGACATTCATCTCGTCTCCATCTTCCTGTTGTGCTGCACATCCAGGGGCACTGTAAAAGTAACATGCACCCATCACCCCCATATGAGCAGCAGACTTTGTGTGGCGAGGTCGCAAATCCTCTATCCTCTTGGTGAGGAAGCAGCAATACTCATTGCAAAATTCAGTAACTTCCCACAACATCTGCAAAACAGGTTAAATAGGTGGACAATAAAATGGCAGAAATAGTATAATGTGGGGAAATGTGAAGTTATTCACATTTAAAGGAAGAAGAGAAAAGCAGAATATTTTTCAAATATTGAAAACCTTTAAATGACAGATACAAGTGTATCTGTCATTTATATGCTGAGTGTGGTAAAAGGACCTTGTACATTCAGAGTTAACCTGGTAGTGAGTACAGTACCATCCACTCGTGACATAGGAAGGTACTTGACCCAAAGCTTAGGTCAGCAGTCGAGAGCAAGGTAGCAACAAATAAGGACAGGCCATGGAGTCCTTTCCATACCTGTGCTCTTAGTGTAAATATGTACATCATTCACTAATGTTAATAAGGACTTTTACAAGACTGCTTAATGATGTCTAGCAGAACACACCATGGGTAGTGACAACTCAATAAAACATGGTGGCAGCTGAAAATCAAAATCCACATCCTCTGTAAAAAAGACTGAAGAACTCAAAAAAAAGAATTTCTGCTCCAAAAAAATCCTCACTCAAGAAGCAGGAAGTTGAGAAAAATCAAATGAAAAGCTCCAGAGAAAGAAGATCCTGGAAGCAGATAAAAAGGCAGAGGAATATCCAGAGGATAAAGACTTAGGAAGCTGTAGTAGAAGGAATTGGTTCAAGCGGGAGTACAGTACCACCCAGCAGTGATTAACCACCCACCAGAGGGTGTCATGGTAGCACAGTAGTTAGCACTGCTGCTTCACAGCACCAGGGACCCAGGTTCGATTCCTGACTTGGGTCACTCCCTGTGTGGGTTTCCTCTGGGTGCTCTGGTTTCCTCCCACATTCTGAAAGATGTGCTGGTTAGATGCATTGACCCAAACAGGCACTGGATTGTGGCAACCAGGGGCATTTCACAGTAACTTCATTACAGTGTTAATGTAAGCCTTACTTGTGACTAATAAGTAAACTTTAGCATTTTACTTTTAACTTTACGTAAGAACGCACTTGACCCACAGCTTAGGTCAGCAATCTAGAGCTAAGTAGCAACAAACAAGGACAGGCCATGCAGCCCTCTCCATACTGTGCTCTCTATTGTAAATATATACATAATTCAGTTATGTTATTAATGACTTCTTGGTAACTTCTACAAGACTGCTTAATAGTATCTAAACAGTACACACCACAGGTAACAACAACCCAACAAAACAGTCAGCTTGTAGGAACCATGAGAACTGAAGAGGTCAGAGGCTAGGAATACTGTGGCGAGTAACTCCTGACTCCTCAAAGTCAATCCACCATCTACAAGCACAAGTCAGGAGTGTGATGGAATACTCCCCACTTGCCTGGATGGTGTCAAGAAACTTGATGCCAAACAGGACAAAGCATTCCACTTGATTGGCACCACATCTACAAACATTCAACCTCTCCATCACCGACAGTAGCAGCAGTATGTACTATCTACAAGATGCACTGCAGAATTCACCAAAGATCCTTAGACAGTGCTTTTCAAACCTAGGACCACTTCTCTCTAAAAGGACAAGGGCAGCAGATACTTGGGAACATCACCTGCTTCAAGTTCCATTCAAGGCACTCACCATCCTGACTTGGAAATATATCGCCATTCCTTCGCAATCACTGTGTACGATCCTGGAATTTCCTCCCGAACAGCATTGTGAATTAACCCATAGCACATGGACAGCAGTGATTCAGTAAGGAAACACATCACCACCTTCTCAAGGGCAGCTAGGGATGGCAATAAATGCTGGCCAGCCAGCATGTCCCACAAACAAATAATTTAAAAAAAAGCATGTCCACTTTTGTAAGGGGGTTGTAGACAGTGAGGAATTTTTATTACAATTGTATAGGGCTTTGGTAAGACCACAGCTGGAAAACTGTGCACAGTTTTAGTTTTCTTACCTAAGACAGGGTACACTTCCCTTAGAGGAGATGAAGCAAAGGTTTAAAAGATTGATTTCTGAGATGAAAAGGTTGCTCCTTGAGAAGAGATGGAAAAGTATGGCCCATACTCTCTGGGGTTTAGAAGAATTAGGTGATCTCATTGGAAGATATTTGATTCTGAGAAGGTTTAACATAATAGATGTCAAGAGACCATTTCCCCTCGCTGTAGAGCCTAGAAAGGAGGCATAGTTTCAGGGACAGGCTTAATCATTTAAGACTGAGGGGAAGAGAAAAGGCATGTGATGTTTTGAAATTCTCTATCTCAGAGCTGTAGAAATTCAGTCATAGTGTGTATTCAAGGCTGAGATCAATAGAATATTGGACTTCAGGGGCATCAGAGGAAACAGATCAAACAGGAATGTAGACTTAGGGTCAAATATCAACCATGAACTTATTGAAAGGCAGAGCAGTCTTGAGGGAATATAGGACATATTCCTGCTGTTATAATCCCATATTCTTAAAACTCACGCTATGATACTTCTAGGGACTTTGCAGTAACAGAGGTTATCCTAAATTACCTAACAACAAAGAAAAAACAAAGGTACAGCACAGGAACATGCCCTTCATGCCAATCATGATGCCCAAATTAAACTAAAAAAACCCTTCTGCCCTTATTTGTTCCATATCCCTCTCCTCCCTTCCTATTCATGTATGCATTCAGATACCTCTTAAATGTTGCTAATGTGCCTGCTTCCACTACCTCCTCTGATAACGCATTCCAGGCACTGACCACTCTGCGTGAAAAACTTCCTCTGCATATCTCCCTTAAACTTTCCCCCTCTCACCTTGAACCTGTGCCCCCCTTGTAATTGACACTTCCACCCTGGGAAAAAGCCTCTGACTGTCCACCCAATCTATGCCTCTCATAATTTTATAGACCTCTATCAGGTCTCCCCTCGGCTTCTGTCTTTCCAGTGAAATTAATCCTAGTTTATTCAACCACTCCTAACTGCCATAACCTGGAGGCTGGGTGCATGTTTTTTTTTGTCAGTGCTGAGTGCTACTTCCAGCTGAATACATCTTGGGCATGTATCAGGAAAATAGGTTGAATAGATCAGCGTGGTCAAAAATTGGAGGTAGTGCATCAAATCAGCCAGAATGGCTATTTGACATCATGACAGCAGCAATTGGGAGGTTTCTGCTGCACACAGACGATGACTGGGTGAATATCTTCCAGCAGGGAGTGCTGTGTGGCCATGGCAGAAATGGCTGCAAATGCTGTGTAATCTTATTGCAGGGCCTCCTGCTTTCATTCTGCCTGGAATGGATTTTGAATTAAGGTCATACTTTCAAATTTGCCCTTGCTTCTGGTCACTGAGTCTCTCTCATATTACTACCATTCTGCCCCTGTGTTATTGAGCCACTGTCCCCTTGAATAAACGGGTCAACAATAAACAGTGAATGGTATTTGAGGATGTTATCTTTGCCACACTTTCAACCATAATCCTGTTGCTTAGACTTTTTCGAACTTGTGTTTGTGGGGAAGATACTGACAGGAAACCATTTGGTCCTCTGCAGAATTATAACTTGAGAGATTATAACTTGTTTATAGATTGCGTTATTCTCCATACCGAACTTGGCAGAAACCATTTGCTGGCAATGGGCATGAATGGGATTTTAGAAGACGGGGACCATAGGAATGGTCTCCTGAAAGTGGATGGGGTGATTAGTTGGAAGGGAGTGTTGGGAGCTTATCCTGATCAGGATGGATGCATATATGTTAAGCGTATTGTTCCCTTGTGGGCTTTGAGAGGCAGGAGTGCTCCTCAAGGCCCACAAGGAAACCAAATGAAGTAATGCCTTTCAGGCAACCTCTGCTGCTGGATCCTAGAATCATAGAATCCCTAAAGCGCAAGAAGGCCACTCAGCCCATTGATCCTGCACCAACAACAATCCCACCCAGGGCCTATCCCCATAACCCCACATATTTACCCCACTTATTTCCCTGACACTGAAGGGCAATTTTATCATGACCAATCAACCTAAACTGCTCATCTTTGGAGTGAGGAAGTAAAGTGGAGGAAACCCACATAAACACAAAGAAAATGTGCAAATTCTACACAGGGAGTGATCCAAAGCTAGAATCGAACCTGGGTCTTTTGCGCTGTGAAGCAGCAGTGCTACCCACTATGCCATTGTACCACCAACATGATTGCTCCTCTAGCAACCCCAGATAGATCTGACAGGGAGGACACAATGTTTTCACCCCATTGGCCCCAAGGCAGTTGGGCTTGATGAAACATCATCGTAGCTGGATCTGCAAATCTAATGATGGACTGACTACCTTCCAGAGGGTGTCCCTTGTGGGCCGAACGGCCTGTTTGTGCTGTAGTGTTCTAGAAGAGAGGAGTAAAACAACAATCCGTAGGAAAATAGTGGGGTTCAAGAGGATAAATCTCTGTGGGCATTTTAACTCCTAGCCAGCTTTGTTTTCACCAGATAGGCTGGATTACGATCAGTTCTTATATGCCTGTTAATAAAATTTTGCCAAGCATGACATGTGTTACTTTCATACCTATTTTGTCAGTGATTATAAAAAAATGTAATATAAAAGCAAAATATTGCAGATGCAGGAATCTGAAACAAAAACAGAAAATGCTGGAAAATCTCAGCAGGTCTGACAACCTCTGTCGGGAGAGGATAGAGCCAACGTTTCGAGTCGGGTTGACCCTACGTCAGAGCAGCAAAAAAATGTAACCTTGTTTTAGGTTTTAATTCAGAGAATTCATTCTGAGGTTTTTTTTTGTTTAAGAGTTCATTGCTGAGGATGTTACCCGTGGACCTTCAATGAGAGAAGCTACATTGTGTGCTTATTATCTGCATTCAGCTACATTCCTAATCAGGGCTTCTGTGCTTGTCATTTAAACAAACAAAATCCTCTAGAATTAAAGGCTCTTATGTCTAATCAAAGGACATTTAGCTTTTTTAAAAGATGAGATAAGATAGCATCAACAAGACCGCTTTAAGCATTTGATGAACTTATCCGGAAAGCATGTGCATTTACTGCAAGATGTGGTGCAGTGCAGTTGAATAAATTGACCAATCTCCTCTCCAGCTGATGCTTAAGCAATTTTCCTAGCATTTCCTGAATAGTCTTTCACCGTGCTTTCTAATCATCTAATCAGTATTGTGCCAAGGGTTTAGCTTCAGAGGGAGTCAATGAATTTTGTTTCATATAACCTTTTGTTAAGACATTTTCATTAATATTTTTAATGAAGGAAAAAAGTCTAACCTCAATTAGCTGATCACTAATTATATCCATAAATCTACACAATGCCCATTCAAATGCACACAAAACTTCACAAAGCTTTAATAACATTGTTTTACTGTATTTTTGGATTCAAAATGAAACATAGCTTCTTTCATTTTGGTCTTAATGCAAAGCATTGAATCACAGAGAGACGGAATCAATTTGTTTTGCTGCTACCCCCTTTCCTATTTTATAATGTTCTTTTATAATAGCCCCATATTAACAAACTCCAGTGAGCTATAAATTTTCAAATGTAAAAAGACTATTCAACAAGGCTGTAAATCAAAATAATTTAACACAAAACTTTTAAAAAAGATGTAAACTATGCTTAATTTTTGTCGTAAGATAAAGCAAAATATTTATTCATTTGATATTAGACTAAGGACAGCAGAGCAAGTAACTTATAATAATGCATGCGTACCTTGTGGTGGTTTGCAAGACTAGAAAGACACTGGGGAAGACTAAGTACAACAATATTAGGAAGGAACTGAAGAATGTAAATTGGGGGCAGATGTTCGAGGGCAAATCAACACCTGGCATGTGGTGACTTCAAGTGTAAGTTGATAGGGATTCAGGACTGACACATTCCCGTAAGGAAGAAGGATAAGTATGGCAAATTTTTGGAACCTTGGATAACGAGAGGTATTGTGATCCTGGTCAAAGAGAAAAAGGAAGCATTTGTCAAGGCTATAAGACTGGCGACCCACGAAGCAAATGTGGAACACAAGGAAAGTAGAAAGAAATTTAAGTAAGGAGTAAGGAGGGCTAAAAGCTATCATGAAAATTCATTGATCAGCAGGATTAATGAAAACCCCAAGGCTTATTATACATATCTAAATAGTGAGAGAGTTGACCCATTCCAGGACAGGGTAAGGGATCTATGCATGGAGACAGAGGAAATGGGTAAGGTATTAAATGAGTACTTTGCAACAGATTTCACCAAAGAGAATGACTTGGTGGAAGATGAATCTGGGATAGGGTGTGTAGATAGTTTGAGTCAGTTTGAGATCAAAAAGGAGGAGGTATTGGGATTCCCGATGGGATATGCCTGAGAGAGGCAAGGGAGGAAATTGCTAGGGCCTTGAGAGAAATCTTTGTATCGTCACTGGCTTCAGGGGAGGTCCCAGAGGATTGGAGAATAGCCAATATTGTTCCTTTGTTTAAGAAGGGTAGCAAGAATAATCCAGGTAATTACAGGCCGGTGAGCCTTAAGTCAGTGGTAGAGAAATTATTGGAGAGGATTCCTCGAGACAGGATTTACTCCCACTTGGAAATAAGTGCATGTATTAGTGAGAGGCAGCATGGTTTTGTGAAGGGTAGATCATGTTTCGCTAACTTGATCAAGTTTTTCGAGGAAGTGATGAAGATGATTGATGAGGGTAGAGCAGTGGATGTTGTCTACATGGACTTCAGTAAGGCCTTTGGCAAAGTCCTTCATGGCAGACTGGTGGAGAAGGTGAAGTTGCATGGGATCAGAGGTGAGCTGGCAAAATGGATATAGAACTAGCTCGGTCATAGACAGAGGGTAGTAGTGGAAGGGTATGTTTCTGAATGGAGGACCTTCAGAAGTGCCATTCCTCAGGGATCAGTGCTGGGATCTTTGCTGTTGTTATATATATATAAATAATTTGGAAGAAAGTATAACTGGTTTGATCAGTAAGTTTGCAGATGACACAAAGGTTGGTGAATTTGTGGATAGTGAAGAGGACCATCAGAGGACACAGCAGGATATAGATCAGTTGGAGGCTTCGACAGAGAGATGGCAGATGGAGTTTAATTCGGACAAATGTGAGGTAATGCATTTTGGAGGGTCTAATTCAGATAGGAAATATACAGTGAATGATAGAATCCTTAAGAGAATTGATAGGCAGAGGGATCTGGGTGTACAGGTACACAGGTCACTGAAAGTGGCAATGCAGCTGGAGAAAATAGTCAACAAGGTATACAGCATGGGCCAGAACATTGAGTTTAAAAATTGGCAAGTCATGTTACAGCTTTATAGAACCTTAGTTAGGCCTCACTTGGAATATATTGTTCAATTCTAGTCGCCACATTACTAGAAGAACGTGGAAGCTTTGGAGAGTGTACAGAAAAAAATTATCAGGATGCTGCCTGGCATGGAGGGCATTAGCTATGAGGAGAAGTTGGAGAAACTTGGTTTGTTCTCACTGGAACAACAGATGTTGAGGGGTGACCTGATAGAAGTCTACAAGATTATGAGGGGCATGGACAGCATGGATAGTCAGAAGCTTTTTCCCTGGGTGGAAGAGTTAATTGCTAGGGGGCATTGGTTTAAGGTGTGAGGGGCAATGTTTAAAGGAGATATATGAGGTAAGTTTTTTACACAGAAGGTGGTGGGGGCCTGGAACTTGCTGCCGGAGGAGATAATGGAATCAGATATGATACTGAGTTTTAAGGTGCACCTGGACACCTACATGAATAGGGTGGGAATAGAGGGATATGGTCCCTGGAAGTGTAGGGGAGTTTAGTTCAGTCAGGCAGCATTGTCGATGCAGGCTTGGAGGGCCAACATGGTGGCACAGTTGTTAGTACTGCTGCCTCACAGCGCCAGGGACCCAGGTTCTATTCCCGGCTTGGGTCACTGTCTGTGTGGAGTTTGCACATCCTCCCCATGTCTGCATGGGTTTCCTCCAGGTGCTCCAGTTTCCTCCCACTGTTCAAGAAGTGTGGTTTAGGTAGGTTGGCCATGCTAAATTGCCTCTTAGTGTCAGGGGAACTAGATAGGGTATATGAATGGGGTTATGGGGATAGGGTCTGGTTGGGATTATGGCTGGTGCAGACTCAATAGGCTGAATGGCCTACTTCTGCACTGTAGGATTCTATGAATGTAGCAATTTTCATTATGCCCTATAGCAGACACAGTTCTGATGATGGCTTGGGAATGTGCAAAACTAAACACTGATGCTGAGGACTAACTGCATAAAATATTAATTAATTTGACATATAAAACAATTTTAGTTAGAGATGACAGCACAGGAAGTTGCAGAGCGTGTGGAACACGTGGGACCTTGCAATTTGAGGTGGGATCCTAGGCAAGCACTTCTACCACAAATGTTCGTAACTGAAAGCGCTTCAGCACAGAGATGATGACCTGGAGTCTGAGGTATAGACATTGTATTGCATCAGGGAAGAGTCACGTGGACATTTTGATCCAGGAGGCAGTCACACCCCGAAGCTGGGTAATGGCTTAGATTTAGTTAGTGGTCAGGGACAGGAGAGTGTGATGGTGATTCTAGCTGATAAAGAGAATGCAGGTGTGGTGCTTGAGAAACTTCGCTATTTACCCTTATCTAACTGGCAGAGCATGGGAATGAGAATTCACACTATCCATGTACTTCGGTGTTCTGGACTTTCTGTGGGATTAGCACATGATTTAAAAAGCTTTCAGCTGTGTGTGAATTGCCTTTTGTAAATGGGCACAAGGCAAGGATGTTTTTCAGGTGAGGGGTTGGTGGAATGTGTGAATTCCACTCATCCATGTCTCTGGTCATCCTGAAGATGTTGATTTCAGTACTTGTGCTTATAGTAATAAAATGATTGGCAGCGTTTGTGATGGTAATATAATCGCAAGACTTAAAAGGGCTTAGGATAGACTGAGAGAAATTCATTCACATTTTGCTGGCTCTATGCTGTATTGTCATTTCTATGTATCTTTGTGCAATTTAGTGGTAGGATGCATGGAATGTAGAGATCAAAAGTAGAATTAGTAGAGAAGTTGTGATTAAATCACTGTCTGTTCTACTCCTAGTGGATCACGAAGTGTGACATCTCATTAAAGATCTGATCCTGCATTTTTACAACTAATACATGGGTACAGAATATTTGAAGTTATGAGATAAATTAAAACAAGAAAGCTGTACAACCTGAGGCACTTGCTCCCAGTGTGAATGAGAACAAAGATTGCAGGGAGGATGGGCAAATTTACTGTGACACTTTGGTACGGGGGTCTTTCAATCAGAGGCACGTGAGAGGAATGTGTTTGTAATAGGGAATAGTATAGTTAGGGTTAAATACTGTTCTCTGCACCCACAACCAAGAGTATTGAAGATTGTGTTGCCTGCCTAGTGCCAGAGTTAAGGACATATTTGTATGGTTGAAAAAGAACTTGGATTGAGAGGGTTGTTCTGATCCATGTAGGAACCAAAGACAAAGGAAGGATTAGGGCTGAAGTTCTTCTCAGGGAGTCTGAAGAGCCAGCATCTAAATAAAAATATGAAACTCATAGGTAATGACCTCTGGATTCTCACATCAGCAATGCACAGATTGGCATAGGAAGAAACAGATTAGAAGGTCAAGTATTAACTGAAAGAGTGACGTGTGAAGTGGGGGTTTAATTCATGGGGAAGTCACACCCGTACTAGGGATAAAGGGAACTGTTACTTTGGTACAAGCTTCAATTTAAGTGGACTTGTAAGCAGTGAATCAAATGACTGGGAAGCCAGATTGGGCTTTAAACTCATTTGGGGACAAAGGGAGCTGTAACTTCGGTACAAGCTCCAATTAAAGTGGACTTGTGAATAGTGTTCTGGCGAATTGAATGACTGGAAAACCAGATGGACTTTAACCTCATATGGGGAGGAAGAACTCACATTATTGTAAGCTTAGAATTCTAAAGAGGAAATTCAGAGTTATAGAAAAGAGGTGGATAAGATTAAACAGTTTGCCTCAGAAAAGGATGAATTTTCCAAGACCCATAGTGATGAGCTTGAAGCTGGAGGGTGTGGAGGGAAGTGGGAGTGCGGCAGGGAGGTGAGATAGAAAGTGCAGGGGTGCCATCAATGTTCAATTTTAGTTACAATCATGCAGCTTTAACTGACAAAAATCCAAAACTGTTGACATTTTTGATAATACACAGTTTTATTAAGGGCAATTCCATTCATTGATTATGAAGTAGGAATTATTGCACAAAGACTGATGATAGGAGATTAAAGGTTCTCTGGCATATTATATTTTTGATCCATAGATATATACTGTGAAATGATTAACAATCTCTCATAAATATTTCATACCTGATTCATAACTAATAGTAGACAAGTCAAAAAGTGAAAGTTTGAAAGTAAATGGATATGATTCCTGAAGTCTCAGGCTATTGAGAACAAGAACTAGAAAAGTAGTCATTTCTTGTTAACCTTTGCACAATTTTCTCAATAACCAGAATGTTTTTTCCTTCCTTGACAAGCCAGAGAGTGACTTGTTTGGAGCAATGGACCCAGATCCAACATCAGCTCTTTAATATATACGATGAGTTGTCAGCCTTCATGTGTGATCCAACACAATGAATACTCACACTCTAATCTAATACTTGAGTTTCAGAATTGAACTCTTTTTGATTCTTGCACAACATCACCTTGCAGAGGAGTGATCCCAACCTAATAACTGGGAGTGGATGATCCTGAGCAATGTTCCACTTCTGAAGCTTACTGTGGGGTCGCAATTGTAACTGAGATCAGCTAAGCCAGCATAGATCAGGGACTAAACCTTTCTCCTATTTGGCTTTTACTGCTCAGTACCGGATTGCATAATCTGTTCACGGTTTAATACATTGTCTATAATTCAATTCCAAATCACACATTTGGAAAAAATGCAGAGATTCTTTAAACAACATGGATGATCCAATTTATCAATTGGCTAATTATTTTTAGACAGTTGGCTTTCATTTCAGAATTTTCTTTTCCATTTTAACTTGTATTGATTTGTTATTATTGACGGGGGTCAACCATGAATAAACCCAGGCTCAACACCCACTCTTCCAAATTAAATGTACCACAGGGAGGCACCCTCTGACCATTATTTACAAAAAAGAACTCAAAGCTTTTGAAAATTTCATTCATTGCATCACTGCTGAAGCAGAAAGAATCCTGTTGACCAAGATTAGGATTGGTACACCTCAGGGAAATGAAACTTTAACAGCAGCTCTGTTTTCTCTTGGATGACTACAACAGCCACTCTGCACTACTTCTCATAAAAAAAAGTCTTTTGATGTCTCATTTAATTAAAATCAAAGCATTCCAAGCACATAAAGTTGTGAACACGAGGCTCTTCTGTGCACCCTTAATAAATTCCAACAGCTTGGTTCTGAATCGTCTCAGGTAGATTTGAAAACGTAATGAAAGCAAACGGTTTGTGAATCGGCTACTTAGCAGAATCAAAAAACAAAACAACTCTCTCTCTGCCAACATCAATCAATTCATCATTGTCTTTTATATAAATATAAAATTCAATTTTACTTTGGAAATATTCCATAATCATATAATTAGAGTTCCCTTATCACTGCTGCTAACATTCAAAGCTATTTCTCATGGATGCCATTGGCACCATTTTGGAGGGAGGGTTAAATTCTCCTAACTGAGTTGACACTAGTGCACTCTTTATGGCCAAGTGCTACATGTCTAAGTTGGGTGTGTTCATCTGAAAAAAACTTACTAGCAATTTTAATGATATTAGCAAACACACAAATTACACCAATATTGTACTTTTTGTGCAGGAAACATGAAAAGTTTTGAGTGGTTGAAGTTGGTTTAAGGGCAATAGGCAAAAGCATAGTAGTTTTCAAAGGTGGGGAGAAATATTACAATGTAATAATATTTAATCAGGTAGTATCAGAAACCTGGGTTGAGATAGCTGAATGAGCATGGAGTGGAGGGAGAGCACTGATGATTGACAGATCTGATAAGAATGACAAGAAAGCATCAGGTGGGATGAGAAGATTTGGCAGGATGCAGAGTTAAGTTGGATTAAACATTTATAAATGAGGATAAAGACTTTAATTGAATTCAGGGCATTGGAGCACATTGAATCAATATCAGTCAGTAAGAACAGAGATAAATAGTGAGTTGAATTTAACAAGACAAGAGATGGACGGAAAAGCTTTGGAAATTGAAAGTTTGTGCTGGGTGGAGATCTGTAAGTTAGTGAAGAGGGCATTGGAGAAGTTGAGACCAGAGACAATGAAAGCATGGCTAAAGGTTTCAATTATGAAGGACACAAGGTAGTGGTAAATGTGAACAGTGCTACAGAGATGCTGAGGGACTAATGGAGGAGTTTAAGGGGAAGAGTTGTGGTTGAAGCTGAGCTTTGAGTGGGATAATGAAGTTACGGACCATACTATAGTGAGTGGGTAGAGTGGGTAGGAAAACAATTTAATTACATGTTGAATTAATTATACATGTTAATACATGTCGAACAATTATTGACTGTCACCAAATGAGATAGTTTTAATTGTTTTGATGAGTATTGAACAACATTATGGCTCATCCATGTTTTGATCAAGCAATCTGATACAGCAAATAAGGTTGTGGAATTGATAGTGTTGTTGATCTTGGTATTGTCATTGTTCATATGGGGCTGGATTTCATGTTATATGGCAGGATGATGGAGGCAGACTCAGAAGAGTTTTGTCACGCCAAATAAAGTGTGTTGCAGCCAATTAGTGGGCACTCATCAGCAAAGAGACAATTACATGTGCAAAGGAAGCTTACTTCCCAATCACAAAGCATTCCCCTTGGTCTCCTCCAATCTTGCAGTTATTATCAAGACCAGCTTTTCATGCCTGTTTTTAGAAGTCACAGTAGTCATCTCTTATGACTTTGAGTGAATATAAAAATAATATAGTGATGAATTTTTGTTGCAGCTGCATTCACAGAGGAATATGAATCACAGTTTGGTGTGAATAAATAACTTGTGGGTTCTGAGAATTGGCACTGTAGGCTGGGATATCATACGGCTTAGGGTGAGTAATGTCACGGTCAAGGCAGGAATCCCTGCCCTCAAAACTAATCTATGTGATTCATTGAAAGTGCTAAGAGTGTTAAAGTCATTTAAAATCATACAGATGCTGCCACCTTCCCCAACATAATCTGCTGCTATCTTAACCATGGCCCTGATGGTAGGCCTTTTCTATACCCTATTGCCACCTCATTTAATATAGAAGTCTCTCAAGCACCTGACAGCTGAAAAGCTTAATAGCTTGCTAATTAATGTTTTCAAAATGGTGGATGAGATGCCAATTCGAGCACCATCTCCCTTCCATTTTATTGGAGATTGGCGCAATCCGAGTGCACCTAAGTTTGATGGAAACTGACCTGATGACAACAAATAACATTACCAAGGGAAATGAAATGAGGAAATGTGGAAACTGAGGCTCGAATATTTGGGAGGCCTGGAGGTGCCCATAAAGAGGCAGGAGGACAAGCTGTTACTGGAGGCATGCTAGCTGCTGTGGGACAGGCGAGAGTTCAATCAAACACAAATACTCCTCTGGAGGCAAACACTGAAGCAAGGCAGTGAAGGAGGATGAATTGTTTCATTGTGTTAAGTATTGTGGAATGACTGAGAAAGACATGAGATGAGGAGGGAAAGAAACCAAATCAGCAAGATTTGAACCTGAAATTAAATTAGAATGGTGATGGAGATGCAGGTCACTGAAATTTGGCCACTACTTGGTAAAATACAAAGTATAGTTAAAATTAGATGTCCCCTGTCATCAATATGTTGGGATATATGATTTGGCAAGTACAAAATTGTTATTATAATATTGTTTTATAAAACAACAGCTCAGGGCGACAGACAAAGAAGTAGAAATATTAAATGTTGGAAATGAAGTGGGGATAATTCTAATCTAACTAACCTGCTGGGAAATTGATGGGATTGTTTTCAGCCACCCACCCTTTGCTTTCAGTGGAAATTAAAATGTAATAAGATGTAAATCAAGCTCTCCGCTTCTCCCTGTAAGAATCAGCACCTGAAGATGCAATATACATTAAAGTTTCAATTGTGACTTTTCATCAATATTGACATGACAAGCTTGGAGATGTCTTTATGTAGAGTTGGTGACGACAAAGTTCAAGCTTATTTATTAGTCACAAGTAGGCTTACATTAACACCGCAATTAAGTTACTGTGAAATTCCCCTAGTTGCCACACTCCAGCGCCTATTCGGGTAGACTGACAGAGAATTTAGAGCATGGCAAATGCACCTAACAAGCACATCTTTCAGGCTGTGAGAGGAAACTGTGGCACCTGGAGGAAACCCACTCAGACATGGGAAAGACATGCAGACTTCGTAAAGATAGTGACTGAAGTCAGGAATTGAACCCGAGTCATTGGCGCTGTGAGGCAGCAGTGCTAACCACCATGACAGGGTGTCAGAGAAGAAGAGGATGGATGGAGGAAACAGAAAGGTCAAAAATTCAAATAGTTCTATAGAAGGAATATCCAGATAATCTTTTTCTCCTCAGATGCTGCTAGATCTGCTGAATTTATCCAGCATTGTCTGCTTTTAATTCAAATATGTGAATTACTTTCAGAAAGAGGCACACAATATGTTTAATAGAAAATGGACGTATTTTCAAATGTTCAAATAAAGTGTAACAGCCATTAGTTGTATTAACATTCGGAAAGGCATTAAAAGGGTTTAAGCTAAATTTGAAATGACTGGAATGGGAAAAAAGTAGAGTATAAGTATAAAGAGATAGCTGAAGTCATTGAAATCTACTTTTAGGGTAGCACTGAAGGCTGCCCAGGAATTTGGTGAAAAACTGTTCATAAAGTTTGTGTGAGCTTAGCCAGTAAAGCGTGGAGGAACAAAGATTGGAATAAGAATGGGATGGGAAAGGATGTCAGTCGGAATTATACTTATGGATGGAATAAAGATATCCAGCAAAGTGACGACCCCATTTATAATTGATTCCTCCCCTTTGCAGCTGCAGGATGCATGTAAGTGCAGGATATGAAACTGGAGGAGTTATATATAAATGATTAATTTAGAAAGAAGGTATGTTGGGAGAGATATTTGTTTCGTTTGCTGTGGTTGCAAAGCAAAATGCTCAAGGAAGAGCAGCTGATACGTTAATAGAAAAATGAACAAGGTGACTACAATTCCTGCAGACCATAAAGAGTGAAGGAAAATTGAAATGATTGCACAGATTATATCTAAATTGGTAGAAAGAAGAGAAAGTAACTGGCAGATTAGAGAATACAAAATGTGGACAATGGGGACCTTTTCATTGATGAACAAGGAGGGGAAAAGATTGAGAATCACAAAATGGGAAATGGGAAAAACATGGTCTAAGATCTCAACTGATCAGCAGAGGTGAATGAGCATAATGAATGAGCTGTGCTTCAGAAAGTTAGTCATCAAAGCAAATCTGACAGAGCTATAACAAATAAGCTAATGAAGTTGTCATTTCAAGAAAAAAATAGAAACAATTCATAATGTATGTAACTGTGAGGACCTGTGAGCTTGCCTGTTCTCATGTATAATTTTATAATATATAATTGGTATCTGTGGAAAGTTCATTGTCTAGAAGGATAACAGATGGAAGAGTTGAGGATGGACTATGTGAAGGTAAAGAATGTTTGGACATGAGAAGCAGATCAAGTACACTTCCATACTCTTTCATTAGGAGCAATATAATTATTGATATAATGGAAGAAAAGGTCAGAAAGTGGACCTGGGTTAACTTTGAATGACATAATCAATAGATTTCATGCAAAGGCCTGGAACCCACTTCCATGTATTATCATAAGTGCAAGACTGAAATCACTTCACAATAAATACTTAGGAAAATATGAGATCATTTTCTAACTTATCTGATATGTGTGCTTGTATAGGGAGATTTAGCTGGGAATGGAAAGTGTCTAACTCTCCAGTATTACGTCAGTCAGAGGCCCTACTGACATAAATTGAAGAAATGCATTGTGGCAGAGACCATCTCAGAAACCCATGTGGATCACGTGGGAGGAGGTGGTAGTGCATAAGGAGTGTCAGAACAAGCTCGGTGACGTCCCCAGGTCACCAAAGATAAGATTTTCTTTAAGTGAAAAATAGGACAGATAATTGAGCCACAGTTAATTGCTTTTACGTACAGAAAGCAAGAGGACTAAAAGGACCAAATGACCTCTCATTTGCCATGTATAAATCCCATACATTTGAATGCAAAGTTAAATAAAATATTGCAACAGAAAGAGGACAATCAACAAGAAACTTAAAGACCTATGACTAGAAAATGCACTCAGCAGATGGTGACACTTGAATTCAATAAAAATTTAGAATTGAAAGTCTAATGATGAACCCATTGTCAACTGTCAGAAGAAAAAGCCCATGTGATTCACTAATGTCCTTTAAGAAAGGAAATCTGCTATCCCTGCCTGGTCTGGCCTACATGTGACACCAGGTCCACAGCAATGGAGCTGACTCTTTGATGTGGGTATTCTTGACTGGGCCAGCGTTTATTGAAAGAATAAAAAAAACACATTTTAATGAGGCTTTACAACCCCTGCAGTTAAAGAGATGGGTTAAAGTTGCTGATTTTGAGGAAAATACACAAAATAGAAAAAAAAACTGGGCTATTGCCTAGTGACAGTGGTCAAGTGATATAGAGACATAGGGAAAAACAGAAAAAAATTTCAGAGTGTGTCAAGGAGACAGGAGCACTAAGCTGCCTGATAAGAAATCCTGCATGGCAGCTGGGGGACTGAGTTTAGGGAACTTGTGCGTTTGCTCTGCAGTTGAAGTAATAGTGAATTTGGTGTGTATTTTTTGGTCTCTCAGGGAGAGCTGGGAATAAAAAATCTAATGATCAGAAACCCACTGGAAAAAAACTGTTTGCAACCGGGCCAGCAAGAAATCTTGGTGTTAGGATAGTGGTGAATTTTCACTGGGCTTTTGTGTCTGTAAGGATATTGCTGGGATAAAATGAATATTGGGAAACTGAATCATTATCTTGTGTTTATATTGAGATCCTTCCAACCTTTTTGGTTGATTCATAGTCCATGTCTGATAAATGTTTTATTCTTTTTGTTAAATGTTTATCAGAAGACTCCTGTGCGTTTGTTCAATAAGTTACCCCCATGGCTTCTAAAAAACAAATTCGGATCTATTAAGCCACATTTCACTCTGGAGTCTGACTTGTCCAGTATTATCATCAGCTGAGATCATGACACCTGTAATTGAACAGAACCCCAGATACTGCAATAGCTTTTCAAATTGGTATGTTCTCCTAGTCTTCAGATTATAGATAAATAACACAATGGGCAAAATGTTCCTGCCTCTGTAGGGAAGGCTTGAAGATGGGAGGGCTGGGAAAATAGGGGACAGCCACATTGGGACAGCTCCCTAATGTGTGGAATTTTCCCAGGACCAGGCAATGGCCAGTTTAACAACTTCAGAGCATGAACTTTCCACTCCACCTTTACCTCATTTCTATTTATTTTATTTCATTCTGTTTCTTCTTTTCATCTCATTCATTCATTTTTATCATCTTCTTTCTCGCTTCCATTGTTCTGTTTCTCCATTCCTGCTCTCCTTCTTGCATCCTCACCACTCCCTACCCCCCCAGGGTTGTTGATGATAAAGCAACATGTGGAGGGTACCAGCTCAATGGAGGCAGTCTGCCAGCAGTAAGCTGGAGGGTGAGGCATAGGAGCTGGAGATTTCATTCAATAGGAAGACACTGCACTAATAAACAGCTGCAAGTATGCACTACCCACGCTACTGTGGGGAAGTGTTGGGGTGGGGTGCGGTGGCAGGGGGGAGGTGGTGGGGTAGGGGGGAGGGCTGATCCAACCTGTATGATGGCGCTAACCCTTTTGACCCTTCTTGTATCCCTCACTTGTTGCCAACAACCAGTAACAGAGGAGCCCTTGTACTTCGTGCAGACTTTAGTAGTTCCCATCTTGACAGGGAGGCTGGCCTTCCATTGGCACTCCAGACTCAGGAACCCGGCTGCCGCCCTTAATTGGATGGATGGTGGCAGCCGATTAGAAGGCATCCCCGGGAATGTAGTTTGGTGGCCTGGTTCTGGCATGGATGATCCCAATATTGTAGCCCTGAAGCCCACAGAAAAATCCTTGATTTAAATTTCAGATTTAACGTATTAGAGAAATGAAAGTTAAGCACTTACATAAAATAAGTATAACAGATTTCACTTGGTTCCAGAATCACTAATCATTACCTTTCTGAAAAACAAAAATAATAAATTTTACAAGCTGTCTTAATGTTGCTGAACCAAGACCAGTATCCAGTTTCGATTGAGAGATTCCTTTTTAGACTAAAATCAGTAAGATAGCAACTTGCACTGGTAACTGACTAAGGGGAAAGCAAACAAAATGCAGCCATTAAGGGAAGTAGGACAAAATAGTTAGAGACATTGCATAGGTGCCCAGGGGTCTGCGTGAGTATCTTTCCTTCTGTACATAAATGACCTATATTCTCAGTTTCAATACTAAGTAGACACCAAGTAATGGGAGGATTTCGGACTCACTGAATCTGACAAAAAAATGCTCAGGAGAGCTTTAATTTTGGACTGTTTAGTTGTTAATAAAGTTCAATATGGACAAGTGCATTTACTGAATTGAAATTAAAAATTAATTAACACATGCACTTGAAATGGAATTTGTCAAGATGAAAACTAGGACAGGGTTTAGGGCCATTAGTTGATTCATGAAGTGGCAAAACTTTAAATATATAGCATGGTGGATTATAATGTAAAATCAGTAGAGGTCAGGTTGCTAGAAGAAGTACAATACTCTGGTTATGTTGTTTCTGGAGGACTGAGTAATGTTCCAGTCAACCCAACATTACATGATCATCAATCCCCAGAGGTGATGCAAAGATAAGAACTAATAGTGATCCCTGGTGTTAAATATATGACTTATGAGGAACAACTGGATAAAACAGCGCTCTTCAGACACCTCAGAAGGGATTTTACAGAAAGATACAGAATACTAAACAAAATAGAAGAAATAAACCCAGAATGATAAATTCAGATATGCGAAGGACAAGAACGCAGTTTCAGGGTTGTGAAGTAAAAATTTTAGGAAATCTTTCTTTATGCTAATAGTGATGAACTGTTGGAACAGTTGACAAGAAGCATGGTTGAAACCAAAGTTACTTAAGAAAGTACCGCAATACCTAGAAACATACATAGAAACTAGAAACAGTAGGCCATTCAACCCATTGAGCCTGCTCCTCCATTCATCATAATCATGACTGATTGTCAAATTCAATACACTGATCCCGTTACACTCTAATGGCCAAAGAACATACAGCAACCACAATTTAATTCTGCCTTCAGACAACCCACCATTGTAGCTTGCCTGGTGAGAAAATGGGAGATCCAGCTGATTTAAATCCCACTGAAAATGTTTTATTCCATTCTGCTTGTATTGTGTAGGTTAATTACCTTTTTAGTAAGCTGGTCTTAGCTCAATTGGTTGGACAGCTAGTTTGTGATGTGGAGTAGTGTCAACAGCATGGGTTTAATTCCTATACTTGCTGAGATTACTCATGAAGCCCTCAATCATGCCCCTTCACTGAGGCATGGTAATCCTTAGGTTGAATCACTACCAGTCAGCCTATGGTCATGTGGGGCAGTGGTAACTTGATCTTTAAGATACAATGGAGTGGGATTCTCCCAAAAAAATCTTAGTGTTGAATTCACATAAAAACAAAAGTAAATCCCGCTTTTTTTTCAGCGGGATTTCCAAAATGAATCTTCCACGCTGCAGAGTGCCCTAGCGTGTATATCATTAAAAATCAGGAGACGGGGCCTATTCCTACTGGAGAGGCCAGCAGCATAGCGCTGTGCAGGCCACTGCGCATGTGCCAATCTGTCAGCGCTGAGATCGACGCATGTACAGTAGGCCTGTACTGCTGGCCTCCTGATCATTGGCTAACTCGACCGCTGGCCAGCCCTGCGACCCCACATCACTGGCTGTGCGGCGACCCCCCCACATCCCCACCACCCGATTGCTGGCCTCCCAAACTTGTCCTGAACCTCCCCTCCCACCCCCAGCAGGGTAACCCCCCCACCTCCCCCCCCACACCTTTTTGGGCATTGTCAGGGTGTCAGGCCAGCACGGCCAAGCTGGTAATGCCCAGGAGGCACCCCCTTACCCCTGATCTACTGGGGGGCCACCATGGCCCCCTTCACTCCAACGGAGTCGGGTCGCCAGCTCCCTGCAAGTGGGAAGCTATTGTAAGTCCCGCTGGAGTGAAACACCCCCGGCGGGGTTGGGGGAGACTCTAGTGGGCCCGGAGACTTCAGTCCCGGGCAAACTAATGAGATCAAAATCATCATTTAATAAATTATGCAGCTCCACACTGATTTCTGGCACAGAATTGATGGCGCTGGAAATTGGGTGGCTGGAGGTCATGGTCCCCAGTGGAGAGCCCTCTACACGGCTTCCACTTGAATCTCCAGCACTACAGGCAGGGAGAATCGCCCCCAATATATCTATATAAAAACAAATATTGGGGATGCTGGAATCTGAAACAGAGGCAGAAAATGCTGCAAAATTTCAGCAGATCTGACACCATCTGTGGGGAGAGAACCGAACTAATGTTTTGAGCTAATGGCTCTTCATCACAGCTTTTTTTTGTAGATGGGAGTGGATTAGATAAGCAGAGAGAGGATGGATAGGAAGAAATGAGTTCAGTGGGGCAGGAACAGGCTGACATGATAGGCCCACCGGGACTGTCCTGTTTGTGGATTTTGGGAAGGAAATAGAAGTGGGCTGTTTGGGTTTAGGAGATTATGACATTGGAAGCTCTGGAGGAAAGATCTCCAGAGGAGATTGGGGTCAGTGACAGTCCTGAAAACAATGGCTTGATGTCAGTGTTGAGATTGTGGCCCAGGGGTTGGCACTCAGTCTCTGCGAGATAGAGAGCAGTACGCCAGACAACAACAGCGCTGTCCTTGCCAGCAGGTTTGATGACAAAGTCAGGGTTGGACCTAAGACAGCGAAGTGCAGCAAGTTCAGAAGGAGACAGGTTAGAGTGGATGAGAGGAGCAGAGAAATTGAGATGGCTGATGTCACATCAGTAGTTCTCAATTAACATAGAAACATAGAAACACAGAAGATAGGAGCAGGAGGAGGCCATTTGGCCCTTCAAGCCTGCTCTGCCACTCATCATGATCATGGCTGATTGTGCAACTCAATTGCCTAATAACCTTTGATCCCATTCCTTCCAAGTGCTATATCTAGCCACTTCTTGATTACATTCAATGTTTTGGCATCAATTACTTCCTATGATAATGAATTCCACAGGCTCACCACTCTTTGGGTGAAGAAATGTCTTCTCATCTTCATCCTAAATGGTCTTCCCTGGATCCTCAGACTGCGACCCTTGGCTCTGGACTCCTTCACCATCGGAAACATCTTCCCTGCATCTACCCTGTCTGATCCTGTTAGAATTTTATAAGTCTCATTCATCTGAACTCCAGTGCAAATAATCCTAACCTAGTCAATCTCTCCTCATACATCAGTCCCATCATTCTCAGAATCAGCCTGGTAAACCTTTGCTGCACCCCCTCGAGAGCAAGAACATCCTTCCTCAGAAAAGGAGACCATAACTGCACACAATATTCTAGGTGTGGTCTCACCAAGGCTCTGTATAGTCGCAACAACACATCCCTGCTCCTGTACTCAAAACCTCTCACAATGAAGGCCAACATGCAATTTGCCTTCTTTACCGCCTGCTGCGCCTGCATGCTTATCTTCAGTGACTGCTTCATAAGGAACCCAGGTCCCCCTGCACACTCCGCTTTCTCAATTTACAGGTAGTAATCTTGTTTTTAACTTTCAAAGTGAATAACGTCACATTTACCCAAATTATACTGCATCTGCCATTGATTAGCCCACTCACCCAACCTGTCCAGACCATCCTGAAGGATCTCTGCGCCTTCGTCACAGTTCACCCTCCCACCCAACTTGATATCATCTATAAACTTTGAGATGTTACATTTTGTTCCCCCATTCAAATCATTAATATATATTGTGAATAGCTGGGGTCCCAGAACCGATCCCTGTGGCACTCCACTAGTTACTGTGCCTAATTTGAAAAGGATCCATTAATTCTTACTCTTTGTTTCCTCTCTGCCAACCAGTTTTCTATCCATCTTGATACACATCCTTCAATCCCATGTGCTTTAATCTTGCATAATAAACTCTTGTGCGGGACTTTGTCAAACAGTTTGAATAGAAAATCCAAATACACCACATCGACTTGCTCCCCCTTATCAACTCTATTAGTTAGAGCTTCAAAGAATTCCAACAGATCTGTCAAGCATAATTTCCCCTTCATAAATCCATGTCGACCTTGTTTTCTAAATGCTCTGATGTAATGTTCTTGATAATGGATTCGAGAATTTTCCCTACCACCGATGTTAGGCTTCCTCGTCTAAAATTCCCTGTTTTCCCTCTACCTCCCTTTTTGAATATTGGAGTGACATTAACTACCCTCCAATCTGCAGGGGCAGTTCCAGAGTCTATAGAACCCTGGAAGATGACCACCAATGCATTCACTATTTCCAGAGCCACTTCCTTAAGTACTCGGAGAAGTAGATTATCAGTTCCTGGGAATTTATCCGCCTTCAATCCCATCAATTTTCCCAGCACCATTTTTCTACTAATATTAATCTCCCCCAGTTCTTCCCTCTCACTAAATCTTGCATTCTCCAACATTTCTGGTATCTGATTTGTGTCTGCTTTTGTGAAGACAGAATCGAGGTATGTATTCAGTTGCTCAGGCATTTCTTTGTCCCCTGAATTGAAAGATCAAGAGCAGGTAGGAGGCCGGAAAGCAGGGTCCAAGTGGAGGGAGAAAGTTGGAAGTAGGTGAAAGGACTTTTACCCAAAGACGTGAGCACGGAGATGAAGGCGGTGGAAGAAGAGTTCAGCATTATGTCGAGCCCGAAATTCATTGAGAGGGGGTGTAAAGGTATGAAGCCAAGTCCTTTGCTGAGTACAGCACATTCAACCTCAGAGAGGGGAAGGTCAGAAGATATGGTGAATACACAGCAAAGGTTGGGGTTTGCAGGGATAGGGTCTGAAGGACAGGAAAGCGAAGAGTGGGTGTTGGTATCAATGAGTCGTTGGAGCCTGTGTTCCTTTGCACCTGATAGGAAGAGAAAATGTTTCTTTTTTAAGGCGTCGGATGAGACAAAGAATGAAATGAAACTGGGGGCAAGGATAGCGTGAGTCAGTGTTACTGGGGAGAGATATCGAGTGTGAACAAAGAACAAAGAACAAAATCAGCCTGGGAAACAGGCCCTTCAGCCCAACGAGCCCACGCTGCCATCTCAACACCACCTCTCTACCCATGCGTATGTGTGTGCGTATGGCGATGCATAGCACTGAGTGTGGAACTCAGGATGCAGTGAGAACGGCATCCAAGGAATGTTATATATCTTGGAGATACCTGTAATCCTGGGTGGATTCGAAACATGAGGGGTAGAATTTCAGTTTGAATGTATGTGGGGTAATACAGAGACAGTTTAATATAACATATACTTCATTGAAGATTAGTGTGATTGGGAAAATAAAAGTGGCAGTCAAAGCATCCTAAGCAAGCTTGGCATATCTGCAAAGCTGTGTACATATCTAGTAGTGAATTAGAGTAGGCTTTAACACAGTTCAAGGTCATTACACACATACACGTATTGCTTAGAAAAATTGAGTTAGTCTGTCTCTCCTCGGATAGTGACAGAATTACACAATGTCAACTGTGACCTGTAGGCCTTTGCTGTATTACAACAATGTGGTTAGATGTCCCAGATTGCACCAATTCTTTTTAAATCAAATTTTATAGCAGCTGCAGTTAGATAGTGCTTCTCAAGCAACTTCTTCTTTGTACCTTTACCAGAAATAATACAGATTTTATTAAAGAGGTAAATCACAACAATTTGGAAGAAAAAAAACACAAGACTGACAGAATTTCCGTGGGGCTGGTGGCAATCTGCTGCCTTCACTTGACCAATGTTGCGGTAAAAACTCTGCATGTAAATATGGCTTTTTGTAACACTTCTAGCAAAGTTATGGCAGTGGAATGGCAGCTCCAAGAAAATGACCAACTCTAATGAGAACATTCCACTGTTACCATCTTACTTAAATGCCACCTGGGCAGATATTCAGTGACTGTAGGCTGGGTGTTTCTTCATTCAGATACTCTGTGGCGCACACAAGATCCAAACCCTCTGCCCCACGGTTCAGCAAAGCCTGCCTGAGGATTGTCCTTATCATTCAGGAAAGACCTCTTTCCAAGGAGTGGGAGCAGTGGGTCCTCCCACCTGACTGTGCCAACCTGTGAAGTAATTGCCAATGAGGCCAGTGCTTGTAGTAAAAAGGACCACCCTGCAGCGCAGAAAAAGGATGAAGGATCTGCTGCGTTCCATCAATGTAATGAAATGCTTGTTCACTTTAAACTCATACTCTTATAAGCTCATCAAGCAGCATAAGGGTTAGAGTCCACAAGGATGTCGCACACTACCAGCAGATGGGACATTAGCACAGAGTGTCTGTCAGCAGCTTTCAGATCACCATTTCATGTGAGGTCCTGCACAAATGGTGTTTTAACCCCTTACTGCGGAGGTGTCAGCACACACACAAGCACGCTGCTGAACTACTGTTTCACCCATATTGCTCATAGTCCATCCAATTGCCTTTATGCAGGACAAGATCTCCCACAACAAAGGCAGAGAGCAAAAACTGGAAGTGGACCATAGATTTGACGACTCTCAAACCACAAGAGCAGGTCACCGGGCAGACTGGAGAGGAAAAGAATCATTCATACTTGGCAGGTGAGATTAATCTCACCTTAATTAAGGTGAGATAACCATCATACAAACCAGCCTCCCATTCATTGACTCTGTCCACGCTTCCAGCTGCCTCAGCAAAGCAGCCAGCATAATTAAGGATCACACCTAACCCTGACATTCTCTCTTCCACCTTCTTCCCTTGGGAAAAAGATACAAAAGTCTGAGGTCGCGAACCCACCCACTCAGCTTCTTCCCTGCTGCCGTCAGACTTTTGAATGGACTTACTTTGCACCAAGTTGATCTTTCTGTATACCCCAGCTATGACTATAACACCACATTCTGCACCTCTCGTTTCCTTCTCTATGAATGTTATGCTATGTCTGAGTCAGAGACTAATGATGAGACTCTGAAATTGGCTCTGAGAGAAATGTTTGATATGTAGACAGGCACGGAACATTAAGCAGAAATGTCAGGGGCTCTTAAAGTTCTGGATCAAAGAATCTGACTACATTCTGTCTGATGTCATGGCTGTGGCATTCAAGTGCATCAAAATCTCCATGGGAAGGGTAATGGCTGCCTTGGAGACCCAGGTCCAATTCCAGCCAGATTTGTACTCCGACCTGCACACAACTACTCTAGTTTTGGGTGCATTCCAACAATGGCTAAGTGAGATGGCAATGGGGAACCCAACTCTTGCTCCACACATCCCTTCTCCTAAAGGAATTGGGTGGGGTCCATGGGCACCCAAAGGGGGGAGGAGCACCACTCACACACCCCAAAGGCAATCCACTCTGGACACTCTAAGGATGTTCAGCAACTCCAAATCCCCTCTGCAAGTGACTCCATCAACTCTAACTGGTTAGGCTGAGGAAGTTGCATCCACCCAGAGCAGAAGGCCCTTTGCAGATGGGTGTTGTCCAGGTCTCAGGTCACTAGAGGATTCCCACCAAAGTCATCACAGAAACAAGAAATAGCAGTCAGCAGACTGCCTGCACCTCTACTGTGGTTGGCAGGGCTCCATCTACACATAGCAGTATGGTATGACAAATGAAGAAGTTTTGGATGCACAATGATGCATGGATGTTTAATAATTGTACATAATTTTCACTGCTGTAAATATATTTTGCATTTAACCCTCCCCAAATCTCAAGTGTTCTGTGACTATTCAATGTGATGCAAGGTCCTATGTTCATTTAGAGATCCAAAATCAACCCCCAGTGA
The DNA here is from genome assembly GCF_965287045.1 of Carcharhinus amblyrhynchos. Lineage (NCBI taxonomy): Eukaryota > Metazoa > Chordata > Chondrichthyes > Carcharhiniformes > Carcharhinidae > Carcharhinus > Carcharhinus amblyrhynchos. The sequence goes on from NC_137330.1 coordinate 59,136,455, forward strand.
GCTCTCACTTGGATCCTCAGTTCCATTAACTCTCACTCTATCACATCTCTATGATTAGCATTTATTTCCTTATCTGCTGAACAATGATGGATGGATAATACATCTGTGACTCTTGGATCTTGGGCAGACATTATTTGTCCTGAGAAGAATTAGTCAACAAGGTTAGTGATTACCCTAGTGCTGTTGTACTGATGTCTTTGCTTTTGGGGATAACAAATGTTAGAATTGTTCATCTAAAGTGTACTTTGCAATTGTGTTTATTTTTGTATGACATTGAGTTTTAGGGAAAAGTAGAATTCATTGATCACCACTGGCTTTCATACCTTGAGGCGGCTTATTTTTACCTTTGTGTTCAAGGCTGAGAGTTATTAATTTCTTATTTACCGCTCTTCCAATGCATAATGCTGAATGTGGAAGTTGGTTTCAGAAACAAGAGAGTTTCTGCTCTTGGTTTCGAGAGCAGAAATGTCTGCTCTCGATGAGAGACAGTGTAATATCAGTGGTGTGTGGGTATGTGCTCACTCTGGTGAAGCCGTTCGTACTTGTGAGGATCTTAATTTGTTCCTGGTTAGCTGCCTAGCAGTACTTTATGGAATCTTTCCGTAAATGCACAATGCACAATTTGATATGGTATGCAATGGCCTAGTGGTATTATCACTAGATTATTAATTCAGAAACTGAGCTAATGTTCTGGGGACTCAGCTTCGAATCCCACAATAGTAGATGGTGGAATTTGAGTTCAATAAAAACTATCTGGAATTAAGAATCTACTGATGAGCATGAAACCATTGTCGATTATCGGAAAAACCCATCTGGTTTTTTGGAAATCTGCCGCCCTTCCCTGGTCTGGACTACATCTGACTCCAGTGCCACAGCAATGTGGTTGACTCTCAACTGCCCTCCAAGGGCAACTAGGGATGGTCAATAAATGCCAGCCAGCCACCGGTGCCTATGTCCCATGAATGAATAAAAAGAATAAAAAATTCATTGCATGACTGTGCACTCCTTAACTTAAGGTAGATGGAATGGAGTGACCTTTATGAGATGGACAATGTCAAGGACTGTAATGCTGTGAAAGTAATGCTTTGGCACCTCTTCTGAGAGCCCAGTAGGATCTATGAAGGTAAGATGTTGTCCTTGACTGCTGAGTCAATATTGACTGGACCACATCTCTTCCTAGTGCCAATTTATCCCAGGACATAAACTTGGCAGGCTTTTGATCAATGCAGGGTCATGTATGTATGTAAATAATTAAATGATGGTCCTGCTGAGCCACCCTCTGTGAGGACAATGCAAATATAGCTTGTGATTTTGGGTGCACGATGTAGAATAATAGGTCATTGTGACCTGATGTCCAAAGGCATAACGAGGCTCAGTAGCAAGGTGAAGTCACCGCATTCTTCATCCATGAGAACTGGTCTATCCAAATGTTGCTCCTTTTTGAGATGGTCAAGTGCTAATCATTGACAAATGTTTTTCATGTTAACACTATCTTGCTAATCTGCTGTCATACTGGCATTAATGCATTTACGTGTACAATTGTATTTCAGCCTCTTGAATGCTGCCATGATCACAGACATTTTATGCTATGGTGGAATGACTGCACTGTGTGTAATTGCTTAAAAAGGTGAACTGATGGAGTGCTTATCACATTGCACAATAGCCACATGTTTCCTAGGCCACTGCACCTTCCAAAGAAGATCCTATTGTTCGGGCAGAAGGTGACTTATGATCTTTGTGAGACTGATGACCTAATATATTGACGCTGAGAATTAAGGTTTTGTTCTGTCCTCTGTATCAAAGTCTGAAGAGAACTTAAGTAGTGAAAACCAGTCTTCTCCTTATTCCTCCTGAAATCTTGTAACTATGAGACTATCTTAGCACCTTGGCCGTGTCATGCCTGGGCAATGACATCCTCATGTGGCTTGTCTGAATCCTCACCCTCTTCAGAGTCATTCTCTTCCAAACTCTCCTGTTTCAAAGACATGGCTAGTTTCTCAATGTCCCTTTTGCGAAAAACATTCCCCCTTTAGAGCACTAGGTTGTGCATATGTGACACACTCTATATTTGGGAACCCTGCCTGTTCTGCCCTGTCCAAATATCAGAAATGCATCTTTAAGAAGTGTTTGTTGTGTTAAGGACCTTGTGGTGGAATATGCAGCATTGTCTCGCTCCTCAGATGCACTCTGTGGCCAATGAATGGGCATCATTAGATATGCCATCTGGTGGCACCAGTCACCACTGAGGAATTAACCCTATAAGCAGCTCACTAGCTCAAATATTTCTGGCACCTGCAAGTAACTCAAAATGTAAGAGTTGCATAAGTTCCTGAGATACCTAGCACAAACTTGCTGGGCTTGTTTTCTGTGATCACAAATGAGCTGGACACTCAGGAAATGAAATCCCTTCCTGTTAATGAATCTCACAGGCTACTGTCAAGGAACTCTGAAGATCACATATGTCCAGTTGATGGCACCCTCTATTTGCAGGAAATCTGAGAATGCTGCAAATCTAACGGCTCTGACAGCTTAATTCGCTTCATCCAGGCTAACTGCACATAATGGTGAATTTTATTGAAAAGGACATCTTCCTTTATGCATTTGTGTGTTGCCGCAAATGTCACAAGTGGAGCCCTAGAAGGATCTGCTGACAAAAAGACCGTGTGGTGGTAACCTCCAAATCAACTGATATTGGCTTCTCCCCCTCATCTGTGCAATGTGGGTTCCTCATGGAGAATGTGGCAAGTATAAGCTATCACATCCCCAAATAAGTAAAGGCATCTGTGCCTGATCTTTCTCTTATTTCAATGTATCAGTTTGTCTTCTGTAGATCCTTTGTCATGCCAAGCATCTTTGTAGTTTTGACCCCTTCCCGGCATCATCTAGGATTCCTGCGGCCTGGCTAATCTTGATCTTCCCTGAGCTATGCTATTCAGTGACAGTCCATTCTCCTCTTCATTTTAATAAAAGCCATCAATTAGGCAGTACTGCCTGCAACCTGTATTTTCCAGTCTTCCTTGTGTCTGATAATGGATACAGTTGAACAATCAATGGCAATTCCCCTTGAATAGTCTACCAAAGCCAGCCCTGTCAGGATGATATTAACCTGGAGGACACTGGTGGGCAGTTATGACTGTGCACTCACAATGAGTGTCTTAATTAGGCTAAGAAGTTCAGTCTCCTACAACCCATAAACAGGCTTCTGGTAGTTCATCTCCAGTGGCCTTGAAAATAATTATTGATATCTAACCTTTGCAATTATGCCATGACAGCATGAATTCCATGATCAATACATTGGGAACTTTGAGGCTTATAGGGTCCCTGTTGCTTCTGCGCAGCAAATGTGGTCCTAGATTGTTTGAATCCACATCCATTCTCATAAGCCTCTGTAAGGATCAGATGCCAATTAAGAGCACGGTCATTGCAGCATCTGAACATAATAGATTCTTGTCTAAATGTGCAGCATTAGTAAAGGAGCCCTGCTTGTTCATCGTGCGTTAGACCTCCAAGCATCTACTGATCTCCAAGTCATGGATGAAATGAAGCTTGTCAGGTGCATGCTACTTATGTACAATTGTAAAATAGATTTTTTGAATTATTTGTTGGCGGAGTACTTAATTTGGAGGGGTAACATAATTCCAGCACATTGACCTTTTATGAGAAGTCATGAGATTTGAATGAATGGTCCCTGACACAGATCAGTGGGAAAGTCAACATGGCTTCTTCCTGCCACAAAGCCAGAAAAACAAAATTTCAAACTAATCTTACACCAACAGGATCTGATTTCTTCAATCATGTCAAATTTAGTGGTCCTAACCTTCACAATTGGGAGCGGAAAATTCCACCCTAAAAGTGGAATTACTTTTAATTCCAAATTTGCAGCAGCATTCCTCCAAAGTAAATTCTATTTGTACAATACTGCATTGAGCATTAATGGTATAATGTTTCTATCATTATCAAACAACCTCTGATTCACCAGGAGCAATGCCATGGGGATTCACTAATACATTTTAAAATGTTCATGATTATAACAGGTTTTGATAACAACATAAACTACAAAAGCTTAGTTCTAATGACATACAGTTGTTTCAATTTCCACAGCAGATTACATATGCAGCCAATTTTAAAGAATATCTTATATCTGATTTGGATTTCCAGAGAGCTATGGAGTCAGGAACAAATGTAGTGGGCTTTGAAAATTGCAGCAGCTAAGGGCATTTCAAGGTCCTGATGCCTCCCGAACAGTTCTTAATTTTCAAAGGGTTGAATGAGCTCATTGCCAATTATTGGCCACTTAAACTTCTTAAGGATCTTGTTAAGGGGCCATAGACATTTGTCAGAATCAAATGTAAGGTCCAAATAAATTTATTTGCAGTTGTCTTGGAAACAAATCTGTGGGACCAACTTGCACCAACTTGTCCTGCAAAGCTACTGTCCTCCTTGTTCAATCTTCACAGGAGTAGCACTGTGGCATTGTGGTTAGCAGCGCTACCTCACAGCACAAGGGACCCAGGGTTCGATTCTGGTCTAGAGTGATTGACTGTGTGGAATTTGCACATTGTGTCTGTGTGGGTTTCCTCCCACACTCTAAAGATGTGTGGGTTAGGTTGATTGGCCATGCTAAATTGCCCCTTAGTGTCAAGGAATTAACAGGGCAAATATGTGGGGCTAAGGGGATAGAGTCTGTATGGGATTGTTGTTGGTGCAGGCTCAATGGACCGAATAGCCTCTGTCTGCCCTGCACAGATTGTATTCTATAGGAATTTTATTATTCATTCATATGATGTGGGCTTTGCAGGCATTCATTGCCCATCCCTAATTACCTTTGAGAAGATTGTGGTGAGCTGCCTTTTGAACTGCTGTAGTCTATATGGTGTAGCTATACCCACAGTGCTATTAGGGAGCAAGTTCCAGGATTTTGGCCCAGTGACAGTGAAGCAACAGCAATATATTTCCAACTCACCAAGGTGACTTGCCTGGAGGGGAATTTTCAGGTGATGGTGTTCCATGCATCTGCTGCCCTTGTTCTTCTAGATGCAGCAGTTACGTGTTTGGAAGATGCAGTCCAAAGAGCATTGGTGAGTTCCTGCAGTGCATCTTGTAGATGGTACACATTGTTACCACTGTGAATCAATGGTGGAGGGAGTGAATGCTTGTGTATGGGGTGTCAATCCAATGGACTGCTTTGTCTTGGGTGTTGTTAGAGCTGCACTCATCCAATCAGCGGAGAGTATTCCATCACATTCCCTACCTGCGCCTTGTAGATCGTGGACAGATTTTGGGGAGTCATGCGGTAAATTACTTGCTGCAGGATTCCTATTTGTACAATACCTCACTGAGCATTAATGGTATAATGTTTCTATCATTGTCAAACAACCTCTGATTCACTAGGAGCAATGCCATGTGGCATTCCTAGCCTCTGATCTGCTACTGGATCTCTGAGTACATTCCAGATATGCCTTCCAAGAACAATTTTGGATCTTTGGCTGTGCCAAGCAGAGCACCACTGTTTCAAAATGGTACCTTTATATCTACAGCCCACAGCATAGAGTCACCTAACAGTGGCTGCCCTCTCGGATCTTCTGGGTTTCTCACAAGACCACTTTGCTTCAGATCTGCTCCACACAGCTCTCTTTAACTTGGACCCGATTTCTCTGCCTTGTTAGTTCTGGGACCTCTTTTTGATTCCTCTCCCTCTCTCTCTTTCTTGGACATGAGCTGCATATCAGTATCCTCGCTAGTGCATGTCCAAAGAGCCTGAAGCCTGCTGGGAGCTGGAGTTCCTGACTCATGGCTTACAGTTTAAAACATAGGTATGTATTTGGATTTCTTAACAATAGCTTTTCACTCAATGGAGCGCAGTCCATATCAAAAGAGCTTTGATCTCCCATTGACAATGCTATCATGATCTGCTCAGGGCTGGATGGAAAATCTGGAAGGTAGCCAAACATCCATTGCCACATTGCGAATGTAATACAATGTGGAAAGCATATTCATTGAAGATCTTTTCATTCTGTGTCTTCACAGTGGTCTTCCTTGCCCTATTAATCCCATGTAAGTACTTGCAGTTATGTGGAGTAACAGTAAGTAGTCTCACAGCACCAGGTTAAAGTCCAACAGGTTTATTTAGTAGCATGAGCTTTCAGAGTGTTGCCCCTTCATCAGGTGAGTGAAGTGTTCAGTTCACGAACAGGTCATATACAGACACAAACTCAATCACAAGGTAATGGTTGGAATGCAAGTCTTAACAGGCAATCAAGCCTTTACAGGTGCAGACAATGTGAGTGGAGAGAGGGTTAAGCACAGGTTAAAGAGATGTGTATTGTCTCCAGACAGGACAGTTAGTGAGATTTTGCAAGCCCAGGCAAGTTGTGGGGGTTACAGATAGGGTGACATGAACCCAAGTTTCCAGTTGAGGCTGTCCTCATGTGTGTAGAACTTGGCTATCAGTTTCTGCTCAGTGATTCTGTATTGTCGTGTGTCGTGAAGGCCGCCTTGGAGAACGCTTACCCCAAGATCAGAGGCTGAATGCCCTTGGCTGCTGAAGAGTTCACTTCAGTTATGTGGATTTCTGGTGCACTCCCTGTTATTGCTGCCAGTCTGCTGTACATATCTTCTGTTTGGTCGCATCTTACCTCTGGTCACACCTCCAGAACCAGAATTCGTGCGCTTCATTCCTCTTACCTAACTTAGAAAGACCTTGGAACAGAGGACTGCTTTGCGGTATGTACAGTCGACCACACTTCCCACATGGCTTGCTTACTTTCTGCGCCCTAGACACCGTACCAATATTGATAGTCGCAACTAATTTTTCCAGGTGTTGTTGTCCAGCTAGAGTGGCTTCATATTTTCTGTCAATATCGTGACCTTCCTTTTTCTCCAAAAGATCTTTCTGGAATGCCACAATCAGCATTGAAGCTCTCTCCAGCTCCATTATTCATTCAGACAGCTCTGTATCAGAGAAATCTCAGTCATTGCCCATACCACATCACCTCCTGATGAAGTGATTGATTTATTCTTGTGGCTGTTGTCTGTAAGCGATCAGCTCTGAACAGTGTATTCTAAAGTTTATCTTTCCATGAAGATGATTTTCCAGTGTGTTCCATAATTTGGCAGTATTCCTCTCCTCCTCCTCAGACTGACCTGAAGTGTTGACTTTATGCAACCCCTCATTTCCAACGACTATCCTTATTTTCGCCTGTTGTTTACCCAGCTCTGTGATGGATAAATCCAAAAAGCATAGCTCCATCCTATATAAAGAAGCTTAAATTCGCAGAGGACATCAGTTCATGCTGGGAAAGTTAGCAGTCATTTGCCTAATGTTTCCTGTCTTTTATGAATGTTGTCTATAGGGGATTTGTGGCTTCTCTACTCCATGGAGAGATTCAGCAGTGCAGCTGGTGTGTATTTTAATTTTCTCCCTTGCTTTTTTTGTGCTGGAGCTCAGGTTTTCTCTCTTCTTGCCTTGCTTTCTGTCTTTTGCATAGGAATGGCACCCAAGGGTGTTGCAAAATTCCCACTGCTTGTACTGTTTAACTCAAAATCGAATGCCCAATTCCAAATGGCTGATTCACTGCTGATCAAGCACAAATCAATATTCATTGCCCTGTGCCTATTGCAGAGCTCCATCTCCTGGGGTCTGCAATGCACATACAACGTTTTTATAGTACAATATTTTGTCCGTGGCCTTTCCTGTGATTGTCAAATCTTCATCATTTTATTTAAGAGGACCAATTTCTGCTCCTGTATTGTATTTCTGTGTTTGTTCAATATAAGCTTGTCAATCTCACACAGGCTGATAAACTGAATGCAGGTTTGATTTCACAGAATCATAACAGCGCAGAAGGGATTCATTTGGCCCATTGCATCTGCATTGGCTTTTCAAATGAGCAAGATGACTAAAAGCCAATCCCCTGGCTTTTCCCCATACCCCTGCATATTGTTTCTATTCAAGTAATCATTTAATGCCCTCTTAAATACCTTGATCGAACCTGTCTCCACCAAACTTACCGGCAATGCATTCCAGACACAAACCACGCATGTGAAAAACCTTTTTCATACATCACATTTGTTTCTTTTGCAAATCACTTTATATCTGTGCCCTCTCATTCATGATCCTTTAACAAGGGGGAATAGATTATTCCTGTCTATTCTGTCCCCTCCCCCCCCACCATGATTTTGAACATCTGTCTTTGTCTCTCCAAGGAGAACAGTCCCAACCTCTCCAATCCATGCTCATTACTGAAGTTTCTCATCCTTGCAGTCATTCTTGTAATCTTCTGCACTCTCTCCAATGCATTCACATCATTTCTATATTGTGATGACCATGACTGCGCCTAATATTCCAGCTGATGTCTAACTAGTGCTTGTGTAAGTTCAGCATAACATTCTTGCTCTTGTAGCCTATGCCACCATTAATAAAGCCCAGAATATATATGCTTTGTGAACTGCTCTCTCCACCAGTCCTTCCATCTTCAACAATCTATGTATATATACACCCCGGTCCCTCTGCACTCCTTTTAGAATTTTACCCCTTATTTTATATTGTCTCTCGATGTTCTTCTTCCAAAACACATCACCTCAGACTTGTATGTATTGAACTTCATCTGCCATCTATTTGCCTATTCCACTATCTTGTGTAAGTCCTTTTGAAATTCTGCACTGTCCTCCTCACTGTTTACAATGCTTCCAAATTTCAAGTCATCTGCAATTTTTAAAATGCCTCCCTTACCAGGATCTAGATCATTAATATACATCAGGGAAAGCAGGGGTCCCAATACTGACCCTTTGGAAACTCTACTACGAACCTGCCTCTAGCCCAAAAAATATCCATTGACCATTACTCTCTGCTTCCTGTTATTCAGCCAATTTGTTTTCACATTTCTTTTATTCCTATTTATTTGAAGATATAATACAAGGTGGCTCAGAAGACAGATTTACCATAAAGTCTCAACTGTTATTGTTAATAGGAAAGTACAGCTGCAATTCCTTCATATCATATGCTGCTGCTAACTAACTGAAAGCCTCCCTGAACAATGTCCGCTGGCCATATGTTTTTTATCCCGTCTACTTACTCATTAGTATATTATCTCTTAAAGTGATTACACAAGTTATATCTTGTGAGTGAGGTGTAACTTGGTTTTTATAGAATACAAAGTTTATAATTGCTGCTGTAGATCCTGACTAGCCCTGAAATTGTAATTGTGTATTTGCCAAATGTTGAATTTCTCCATTATGATAAGAAATTTCACATATATTTAAAATAACATTTTTTTCTGCTATTGTTATGATATTTTAGCTTTTATCTTAAACCCAGTTGTACGTTCCATTCATACATTTCAGTCTGTAAAACCTTTAAAATTGAGGGGATTCAGTGATTTTTACTTCCTGATTTACTGTCTATGAGAATATTTCAATGTGATTGGCTGCTTATCTTCTTGATGTTTATGGATGCCTGGCGATTTCATAGAGTTGGCAACAAAAACAACCTGATATTGTTAAAAGACATATCCCCACCACAGAGCTGTTGGATCTTCATGGACAGCATTCTTCAAGGTCAAGAGCAAGTATTGTTGCTTTGTTGCTGACCACAAAATCCAACCTGTTGTATTTAGAAAATTTCTGGCTGCTCACGTAGGGTTTTACAGTCATTTGTTGTTTCATGACTTATATAGGTGAAGAGTGAAACATTACAACATTAGATGTTCATATTAACAAGGTTGACAGCTGAGTAGAGGAGATCTCATTACAAAATGAAATGCATTAAGAATAGCTTTTTATATTTAATCATTTATTACTACTTCCTATCTGATAATGTAGTAAATCATTGCTATCCTATTATGTATGTCTTCTGGTATCTTGACTTGTGTTAATCAATTCAGTCCATTCTTTTCGTAATAATTGATGAAACCATGTTTTTTTATTATTTGATGAATGCTTGATAAATTAATTTTCACATTTACGATGCAGCATTTCAAAAATTGGTCAAAGCTCATCAGTCCATTTATCTTGAATAATAACTGCTTATTTGGGGTCAGACCAGAAACACTATAGATTGCAATTTGCTTGGGAATCTGGGAATTTTGGGTGCTCATAGTGCGTTTTGACAAAAGTGGGTGGGATGGTTGATGAGTGATCCCTTATGCCAGAAAGCTGGCTGATCAGTTTTTCTCAGAGGCCACATGGTTTTCCCCTTTCTGCCCCTTCATGTGTAGATGATAGTGGTGTGAAAATTGGGATGGGTGCAGAACATATGATTTGCTGCAGAGCTCTGTTTCATGTTTAGTTCAATTTTTGTTTTTTATATCTTTGCCTGAATAACGAATTGTGATAAACCTCATGTTTTGATAACTTTTATATTTAAGAAAATGATTTTCTAATCTTTATTTCTGTCTTGCCATGAGTATTCTTGGTCTGGGGCAATCCATAGCAATGATCTAGCCAGTATAAAAACTCAATATAAACAGTATAAACAAGTTTACAGTGGAAAACTTTTCATTATTTTGGAATCCACTATTGGAGCCACCCTTAATCTTCTGTTTTGTTGCAAAATAAAAAGATTCTTTGAGATTTTCTTCATAACTACAATCTGTCTTACTTGATAAATTATAGTGAATATTCAATGCATTGTTCCCAAGACTTCAATGTGCTTTTAAAGTTTTTAAAATTCATTTGTGGGATATGGGTGTTGATGGCTGACCAACATTTATTGCCCATCCCTAGTTGCCCTTGGCGGGCATTTGAGAGTCAACCGCATTGGTGTGGCTCTGGGATCACATGTAGGCCAGACCAGGTAAGGCTAGCACATTTCTTTCTCTAAAGAATATTAGTGAACCAGATGGGCTTTTCTGACAGTGGTTTCATGGTCATCAGTAGATTCTTAATTCCAGATTTTTTTAAATTCAAATTCCACCACTGCCATGGCAGGATTTGAACCTGGGTCCCCAGAACATTAGCTGAGTTTCTGGATTAATAATCTAGTGATAATACTGCTAGGCCATCACCTCCTCTTTAACAATGTACCAAATACTCCAACTGTCCTGTCTGATTTCTTGTATAAATTCAAAATCAGTTCTTTGCATTCAATGATACTCTATTGAAAGTCCACCTAGTCATATATGATCTTTCCTATTTGTGTTCTTACCAATAAAGATCTATTGATTGTGAAGGAACTGAATATCAGGTGTTGTACATAATGGGAGTCGATCGATACCATTGATTTTGTGCCACTGCCTCAGTCAAATTTCTATCCCCATATCTCTGTTGCTCCACTTTATTAAGATCTTCCAGTGAAGGAATAACTTCCTCTAATATCCTTTTTTCTAAAATATACCATTATTTATCTAAATTCATTCTGTTGAAGAATTCTTGACCTCTCACAGTATTCTTGTAATAATAGTCACAGCGTAATGTCATGGTACAAATTGATTTATTCATATGTCCTATTAAAGACAATTTTAAGTGATTAGTGAATGATCAGCGTTAGAACTAACGGATACTGACAATGCCAATCAACCTTTAGGCTTGTAAAGACCAAAGGGAGTATTTTGCTGCATGTACTGTTGTTTTAATCAGATGCAGAATGCCAATCATGGTAAAATTGTTGAAATGCATAGAAGCTTATCCTTATAGCTGAGTGAAGAAGGGATGTGCAGGAAGATTCCAGATTCAAACTTGATAAGTACTGAGTGAATTTAACTTAATGGGGCAATAGCTGATCTCTGTACCCCAATGTGTGATCAAAGCCTTGCTAATGCTATAAAGGAGACTATGTTTAGTGGCAGAATCTGGGCTTCTAAGCTGAAAGCTGCTATCTGGAGGGTGAAGATCAAGACTCTGACTCTTTATTTTGGAGAGACTTGTGCTGGATGTGAATGGTTGGCAGTGTCCACCAGCTATGAGTGGCTGCCAGCTATGAGTTTCAGCTATGGGGGAAGATTGCGGCTGACATTGTTTTCTTGGGAACAGGCGAGGCTGAGGGCCATTTAATTGAAATGTTTAACATTATGAGGCACCTTGATAGGGTGGATAGGAATTCTCTTAGCAGAGAGGGTAATAACCAGGAGTCATAGATGTAAAGCAATTGGCCAAAAGATTAGAAGAAAGATGAGGAGTAATTTTTTTGGTGGGAGTCTGAAACTCACTGTCTGATTGGATGATGGGGGCAGAAAGCCTTGCTGCATTTAAAATATGGGCTTTAGGTGTCATAACCTAACAATCTACATGGACCAACAGATGGAAAGTGGGATTTGACTCGAGATTTTTCAGCCAGCTTGGATACAATAGACAAGGTTTTACAGCCTCGCTCGTGTGAGGCTTGTAAAATCCCTCCTGAGGCCAACGGAGAATTCCATTTTGCAAAAGAACAAAGAACAAAGAACAAAGAACAACCCAGCACGGGAAACAGGCCCTTCGGCCCAACGAGCCCGCGCCGCCGCATCACCCTACACCTATTCTACCCTGCATGTCTACGAATGGGACCCTACTCAGTCAGATTCAGGGAAGAAATAGTGTCAATTTGGTAGAAACCGATTAGCCTAAGAGCACATCTTTGTGCTAAAATTTTGGCTAATAAGTCATATGCCTCTGACTATACTTTTTTTACATTTGTGTAGGAAAGTGTGAAGACACAAGAACAGCAGTTTCCAAAAGGACATTAGTCCCTTGGTTAATGACAAATGCAATTCTCATTCTTTGTACTGTACTGCAGCATTTATCTTGAACATCCAAGGAGGGGGCCAAACATCTGTCCTCTTCGCTATCCATCCTTGGAAATAATTATCTCCAGTGTACTTACAACGACACTTTTAAATTCCCAACTGCCTGGTTTTTGGCCTTCTATTCATCACATGCAGTTACTGATTTGCTCAACTGCCCATTCACCTGTACCACTGATGCCCTGGCTCCCCCAACAAAAACCATTGCTCTCTCACCAATGTCCCCCCCCCCAGTACAGCCCTCATTCCTGCTCACTTAAGCCCAAGGGATACAGACTTGAATGGATATGACAGAGAAGTGGCTTTACCGTTCACAAGCAAATCTGGGTGCAACCATTTCAAAACACAACCTGTCTTGCAGTCAAATAAAAGCAAAAGCTCTAGATGCCAGAAATCTAAAATAAAAAGTGAAAATGCTAGGAAAGCTCAGCAAGCTTGGCAGCATCTACGGGAAAAGAAACTGAATTAAAGACCGCATGAATGCAGGGCTCTGAGATTGAGTCACATAGACTCAAACTATTTATCCTTGTTTGCCTCCTCACAGATGTTGACAGACCTGCTGAGTTTTTCCAGCATTTTTAGTTTTTGTTTCAGGTCCTGCATTTATTTATTCACGTTACCAGCATATCCTGGAATGCAAAGATTAATTCCCAGTTTTGATTCACTACTGCTAACCATCTTCCTAAACCCCTCTCTCTTATTCCCTCCACCTTATCCTCCAACAATAAATGCGAGGAGCACATGGGGGCTGGATTTTATGCTCATTTACCTGTTTGAAGGCAGGCAATCACATGCAATCCAATCAGTGGCCTTAAATCTGCCGTCATCTGCCACTCTGGAAGAAAAACAACACTTGACCCAGAAAAGCAAGATTATGTTTATTGCTGCCTATTATTCTAAAGGAATTGGGTGAATCTGTGGACCTGATTTCACTCCAGTTTAAGGGAGCACACTACACCAAGGGAGAACTTTTCCTGTTCCACCCGCCGCAGGAATTGCAGTGGGCAGGACAGGACCATGCAAAAGTCCGTTGACATTGGACGGGATTTTCCAGTCCTGTGGCAAGTGCGGTCGGAAATCTTCATCCCAGATCTGAGTGTGGGGGGTTCGAGCAGTGCTGTCATTGAGTTGAGAGCAGCAGGACCTCACACCTCATGAGAAAGTCCGCCCTTGGTGTAGTGTGCTCCCTTACGCTGGAGTGAAATCAGGTCCACAGATTCAACGAATTCCTTTAGAATAATACGCAGCATCACATCACACTTAAATTTATCTGAGCATGATTATCTCCTGGGTGACTGATTCAGCTTTTTATGATCTGAAACTTCAGACACTCTGTAGTTTTACTTAAGAGAAAAACACATGAAGTAACATCAAATTTGAGCCCCATATTTTGCTTACAATGTCTACTTATCAAAAGTAGACAGTCACATTTTTACTGTTGTCAGCATTACCAGCCCCAGATCAGCTGATGGATAGATGAATGTATAATCTCGCCAGTTTGCTGTTTCAGGGCTTTTTAAAAATCTCACCAACATTCACAAAGGAACCATTTGCTTGTTGTTATTGATAAAGAATTGATTTAATGTTTTCACTCAGAACCCTAGTGGCCAGTTTGTACACATGGATCATATCATTCTGTTGATGGAGCTTCTCACAGTTTGTCCATTGAAGAGGAGGTAAACAACTACAAATCATTATCAGAAATTGGAGCACTAGAGTGTATCACAATAGCAGATACTCCAGCATAAAACAAACCTTGTACAATAAACAAAATTTGAATGTAGAAAATGGAAGTCTGAAAATATTAGCTCTCACTATTTCTTGCACTTACCCTGCGTGTAGTGGTGAAATAGTTTCATTTGTATGGTGATGTAGCAGGGCTATCACTGGACTACATATTCCAGTGATTAGCCAGTGCCAATGTTCTGGGGACGTGGGTTCTAATCCCATCATGACAGCTGGTGGAATTTAAATTCAAGTAATAAATCTGGGGTGGCATGATGGCATAGTGGTTAGCTCCACTCCCTCACAGCTCCAGGGACCTGGGTTCACTTCTGATCTGGGGTGACTGTCTCTGTGCAGTTTGCACATTCTGTCCATGTCTGGGGATATACCTAGACCACAGGAACTGCAATGATTCAAGGAGGCTGCTCATCACCTCCTTCTCAAGGGCCATTATGGATGGGCCATAAATGCTGGTCTAGCCAGCGGCACCCATAAACCGTAAATGAACTTTTAAAAATTACCCGAGCATTTAATTTAATTACTTAAAACTAGTCACGCAAAGGGTAACACAAGACATTGCTAGCAGGCAATGTTGTAGGTGAGACTGGCAATGCCAGCAATTCCTACACATCCCTGTTTACTCTCAGTTTGAAACTGCTGAATGGCCATTTCAGAGGGCCTGGTATTGGTGAGGGGCTGTAGTTATTTACAGCCATGTCCAGGTGACAATGGCAAATTTCGTTCTCCACAGCTTGTGAAATTGTTTGTTTTTTTTACAATAATCTGATTGCTTTGTACCGACATCAGCTTTTCATGCCAGATATTTTCTTCAACTGAAATTCAGATTCCTAAACTGCCACAGTTCAAATAGAAGCCCTATTCTTTGGAATACTAACCCAATGATTCTCCCTCAGATTTTCACCCTGCATCAGCCTGTGACAGCTTGAGTAAATTAGAATCGTTGGAAGGAAACCAACTGCAGACGAGCCTCAGGCCAGGGGTGCAGGCACAGCAAAATGATGTAGAGACTGGCGTAGAAATTGGCCTAAAAGCAGGGTTTGCTGGGATTACCTCAGGCCAAACCAGTCTGCCTGGAAACATGCCTTCTGCAAGATTCGAGTTTAGACAATTGAAAACCAAAGATTCACCATGACATGTTAGCAGGGATAGTTACACATATCCTGAGAAATAAATCACCACTATATACAGAGGGCAGACAAGCATCAATGAAACAAAAGGTTTGATGCATATTGGAAGCTGAAATTAGACATCTAGGTAGGCAGCACACAAAACATAAAGGGTTCAATTTTACTATCAAGTTACACCCATTTCCTGGCACGAAAACTTGGTAAAGTCAGACATGAGATGGTTAGTGTGATCTGCACCAGCCTTTGTGCCAGTTCCCCCTTTACCAAGACCTGAAAATGGACCCGATTGGGACTGACCGATGGGCATGTATTTAAATTGACTTAATGGGCTGTCCACCCAGCCTTACTGGCACTTCCCCCTTTACCACTGTGTTCGCCCATCCAGAATTGGCGCGAAACTGACATGCTCGACAGAAGTCCAATTCGGGCACTCCAGTTAGTGAGGAGGTAAGCACTGAGACAGCTGTCTGCTTGAAATTGTGGAGGGGGGTGGGGGAGATGGGGGTAAGTGGGGTCCGTTGCCACTCTGCCTGAGATCAGTGATGGGAGAATTGGGGGGTCCGCTACCACTCTGCCTGAGTCGGGGGGGGGAGGGGCCTGTGATTGATCTGGGTGGCGGAGGGGGTGGGGGATAACAGGGTCAGTAATGTTGTGGGGATGGGCCATGTATGTAGTGGTGATTTGTTTCTCAGGATATGTGTAACTATCTGTAGGGGCCAGGGGGAAGTATTATCCGGCTAGGGAGCGATGTGGCAGGGGGACAGCATTTTATAATTTTTTACTGCATGCGCAGTTGGAGGGGCTGATTGCAGTTGCAGGATTTTGGACACGTTAAGCCCCGCTCATACGCTTCTGCAGCCCGATATGGAACCGCTGATATTTTTTCAGGCAGAGTGCATATGGGGGCACCTTGAGAACAGGTTTAAAAGTTGGATCTGAAACACTCCCAGTTTCAAATCCACCCAGTATTTAGAATCAAAACAGTAAAGCAGGGCCCAAAGGGTCCACCATTGAAACTCATTAACAATGATGTGAAACTGATCAGACCTAAGCACGGATAGGCCAAATCCTTAGAAGATTCCAGAAGGTAGTCAGAGAGGTATAAGAAAGCTATACTGGCAGCGTTCGAGAGAACTCAGCTCTCCAGCTTCCTGCAGAATCGTGTCAGGACATGTTAGTGACAAGAGAAACTCACCTCCAGACCTCAGAGAGAGAGAGACAGACTTGAGTGTTCAACTTACTGACAGAATCACGAGGGTCTGGGATGGTATACAAATTTCTAAATGATCAATTAGCTAGAGAGAGAGGGAACTGTGGAAAAACTTAGCCTTTTACTGTTTAGAATAAAATTGCGATTTAGTTATTTACTATTTGTTCGTCTGCATAGTCCTTTTGCCTGATATATGCAGAGGTGTTTGAGTAAAATCCAATATGCACAGTGCTGGCTGAATAAGTCTGCAGTATATTTGAAATACACGGACAACAATTCCTACTGCCATCCCTTAAAAGGGAGCAGAAAATCTTCCTCTTAAGAATATGCATCATTTTGATGTTCCTCCTCCATACCTTTCCGAGACTCTAAATATTAGTCACAATATGTAGGGATCAAAGCTGGACATAGTGCTTGCCAAGACTTTTTGTAACCTTAAAATCCATATTAATGCTTTGTTGAGTGTCACCCCAGATCTATAATCTTCAGAGGATATCTCTGGAATGGATTGGGAGGAAAAGAAAGGCCAGGCCAATAAAGGAGAGAGAATGAGAGAGAATGGGTGGAGAAGAAAAGGAGGAGAGGAGGGAAGGGGTGTGAAAGAACTGGAAAGGAGGGGCAATGAAGATAAAAGGGTATGGGGTAAAGGAAGAACAGAGAAGGGGATATATTTAAGGAAAAGTGCAGAGTAATGGAGGGAGAGATCAGTGAACAGAGTGGACATGGAAGGGAAGGGAGGAAAATGGAAAGGCAGAGAGAAAGTGAGAGGAAAGGATAGGAAAAGCAGGCAGATTGAGAGAGAGAGAAATAGAGAAAGGAGGAGAGGAAAGGATAAATTTGTTGATGAATTTGATTTGCAACAATGATAAAAACCATGTCTTAGGAATTTTGTTCTGTAAAAGGATCATTTGGATGTTAACTTTGTTTCTTTCCACAGTTGCTGCCAGACCTGCTGAGTTTATCCAGCATTTTCTGTTTTTATTTCAGATTTCCAGCATCCACAGTATTTTAGTTTTAGTAACTAAGAATTTTAGACTGACAAGGAAGAAGGCTGCACTGAATGGTGAAGTTTAAGATGCTCCCAGTATTGCTCCTTCAGTGGCACAGTGGTTAGCACTGCTGCTTCAAAGCGCCATGGACCCGAGTTCGATTCCCAGCTTGGGTCACTGTGTGGGGTTTGCACATTGTCCCCGCATCTGCGGGTGCTCCGGTTTCCTTCCGCAATCAGAAAGAGGTGCTTGTTGGGTGCATTGGCCGTGCTAAATTCTCCTTCAGTGACCTGAACAGGTGCCAGAGTATGGCAACTAGGGGATTTTCATAGTAAGTTCATTGCAGTGTTAATGTAAGCATACTTAAGACTAATAAATAAACTTTGAATAATGAACCTAGCTTTGTCAAATAGCTCTGCCATCTAATCAAAAGTAACTAAACTAATCAAACAATGGCTGGGACATGTCAACCTTTGGGACGAATGGCCTACACACCTAGCACTGAAATTCATATACCACATTACTCTTTTGCAGAGAGAGGGAATATATACAAAATAAATGATAGCCATTGGCTGGTTCGTTCCTCAGCATGATGCTTTGATCAATCAGGTTCAAGGTGCCTGGTTTAAATTTCAAACAATGCTTGGCAGTTCACTGCCAGTCATCATCAACTGGTGCATTCTCCATGACTCTTCAACAAATTAGAGTCCACTTGCCAACCAAGCAGTACTGTCTTCTCATACAGTGTAAACTTGTTGATTTCCCTTATATTGTATTCTCGTAAATGTCCTGATGAGTCCAAGATGACAAGTTTTGACAAAACAAGTCTCTTTCATCGGCAATACTCAGGTTCTGTAATACTCTGTTACTCTCCCACTCCCCTAAAGATAAATCTGCAAAATATCTTCTGATTATTCTGAAGGTGCCATCCATGACATTTTTTTACCCTTCTGTATTTCTTTTTATCTCATACTCTGACTCTCATTTGAATTCTTACTCACACAATGAAACTGCATGACAAAATGCAGGCACTTGTAATATCCATTCCTTTCTCCTTGTTTACCCTCCAAGCACAAGCTAACCCTTGACCTTTTGTTTTACTTCAGCCACTGATAGTATTGAGCCTCCCTTGGCCAGTGAAAGAAAAAAATGTGTTCCTGAAGTTCTGAAGTGTGCTATTTCTTGATCTGCCCCTCCCAAGCACCACACAGACTACGAGGCTCAGTTCGAGGTACTGTCAATTTGTAGTGACTCAGTGGTATGCAGGTGATAGGGTAAGAGGATTTAATGCTGCATGTTACAGCTTTTGCTTACATCTGACATTTGAGAGAGTTTGTGCTAGGGAATGTCTGAAGCAGTTGACATAGTATCATATTATGCATGCACCTCCAAGTCCCCAGGAGTTTCCGAGAGGCAGAAAAAGAGATGGAGATTATTTTTACTCTCTCCCACCCTAAACTTCACCAATGCCTTTCCAGACCAAGTGATTATTCAATCCCAGAATGAGGGAATTTTGACATTAGTACCTGTGCATTGCTTTAACTCACTTCTCTCTGTACAAAAATATTAGAATTAAAAGTCAATAAGATCAAATTCACAATATATTTGGAAATCGACAATTTAGATGCCAGAGTTATAGAAACAAAAATTTATAATATGAAGCAGGATGAGTTCCACTTTCATCAATCAATGTCAAATCTAAATGTACACTGAACATTAAGCTTTCATTTTTGACTGAGGCAACAGTTCCAGCTCCTATAATGCAGTTTTCCACAGCTACTGGACCATTATATTAGGTGATAAAATGCAGAAACTGTACGAGCTTAGTGCTCTCATTTATGGCAGCAGAAGAAATATCATTGATGCTTTTTTATTACTGATTTCTATGCTAATATGATAAGTATAAAAGAGAGATATTCACCATATGATAAAAGACCCGAGGTTTATCAAATTATTTTGCAACCAATTCTATTACTTGGTTTCATTCATTTGAAGGGATTTCATCTCACAACCTTTGTTGCTTAGTTTATAGTATATATGCAGTTTATATTTGAGATCATTCTTGCTTTTGGGTTTTTTTGTTCTAATTCATATTGTTTTTATTTTTAAACTTGCAAGCAGTAAGTGTAATTATTAAAAAGCAAACCATATCCAGTGCTGAGTATGAAAACAGTTCGACTGTTCTTTACAAACTGTGTAACACCATTCAAGATTCATTCTGCTCAATATACTGATCTGGTAGATCACATAGCACCTCACTGTGGGAGATGGTTTCATCATTTTACAATTTGTATCAAGTGTCTGACTTGCTTTTGAAATGCATAGGACACGGATAATGACTAAATAAAATTGGTCTGATAATTCTTGGCGTGAACAGTGGATGCATTGATGAAGAAGGAAACTGACATTTTCTAGACATGATCTTATCATCTGTTCACGCCATGCTCTTACAGCAGTGAAGACTTTGAACATACTGATGTCCCTTTCATAGTGAAGACGAGCCAAATCTCCATTCACTGCAGCGGGATGGGAAAATCCCACTGGCATGAACAAATTCTGGCCTCTGATTTTCCTCTTGATTCCAGCTGCATCTACAGGCTGGGAGACAAATTGCCTGAGAAGAGATATTACTGGCCCCCAGCTGCAACCATCATTGCTGGAACGGATAGCATCTGTTGAATACATGGGTGGACAGTAATAACAAAATGATACCATGGGATGAACTTTTCCATTGAGAACTATATCCCACCACTTAGGATGAGAGCAGGATTCAGTGATAGAATCCAGGGCATTTTACCAATAGAATCTAATTAACAGACCATAGCCAGGGCTATCAGAGAACCAGCAGCTCAGCGGCATCATTCCTAGTAGTGGCCACTGCTAATGAAAGAGAAGCTATTTCAATGCTGAGGTGCCCTTAAAGTCAGGTGCATTATTTTGGGGAAGGTGGGGATAAGGAGGCCTCCGGGGAGATGGTGGCATAGTGGTAAAGCCACTGAACTAGTAATTCAAAGGCCTAGGCTAAAATTCTGGGGGCAAGTGTTCAAATCCACCAAGGCAGTTAATGGCATTTAAGTTCAATTAATAACCTGGAATTGGAAAGCTAGCCTCAGTAATGATGACCATGAAACCATTATTGATGGCTGTAAAAACCCATCTGGTTCACTAATGGCCGCCATCTTTACCTGGTCCAGCCTACATGTGGTTGACTCTTAATTCCTTTCTGAAATGGTGCAGCAAAACATTCAGTTCAATAGCAATTAGAGAAAGGCAACAAATGCCGGCCTTGTCAGCAATACCCACATTGCATAAAAGAGTAAAGGAAAAAGCCCATCCATTGGATAACATGCTTCCAAGGTCCACATTACTGTCAATATGCCAATGTGGGTTAAGATATCCATCTCATCTCCCAATTCCTCCCCCTGCCATATTGTTCGTCTGACCACCTCCCAGCCCATCTCCAATAACTGGGAAAAATTGAGCTCATTGGCTTAATTTTAACTCTGTGTAACTGAGTGAGCTTTGGACGAGTTAAAATTTAATCTACGCCTGTGTCACAATTTCCACTGTTGTTGCTATAGCAATGGCTTGTGGAAGGGATATCATTATTTTCAATATTTTCCAGGTTTTTAGATGTCCAGATCACCAACAATCTGTCCTGGTCCCCCATGCCGACACTATAGTTAAGGAAGCCCACCAACGCGTCTAATTTCTCAGAAGACTAAGGAAATTTGGCATGTCAGCTACAACTCTCACCAACCTTTACAGATGCACCATAGAAAACAATCTTTCTGGTTGTATAGCTTGGTATGGCTGCTGCTCTGCCCAAGATTGCAAGAAACTACAAAAGGTCATGAATGTAGCCCAATTCATCACGCAAACTAGCCTCCCATCCATTGACTCTGTCTACACTTCCCACTGCCTCGGCAAAGCAGCCAGCAAAGCTAAGGACCCCACGCAGCCCGGACATTCTCTCTTCCACCTCCTTCCTTCGGGAAAAAGATACAGAAGTCTAAGGTGATGCACCAACTGACTCAAGAACTGCTTCTTCCCTGCTGCTGTCAGACTTTTGAATGGAATTACCGTGCAGCAAGTTGATCTTTCCCTACATCCTAGCTATGATTGTAACACTACATTCTACATTCTATTGTTTCCTTCTCTATGAACAGTATGTTTTGCTTGTATAGCGTGCAAGAAACAATACTTTTCACTATATGTTAGTACATGTGACAATAATAAATCAAATCAAATCAATATTGCGTTGATAGAAAAGAAGGCATTTAATTTTTAAAGGGCAGTCCCTAGGTATGCAATTGATTGTTGAGTCTACAAATTATTTGAGTCCCACATCAATGTGGTTGACTCTTAACTGCTTTCTATGTTGGCTTAGCAAGCCACTTAGCTATCTCCTCAGGGCAGCTAAATGTGGACAATAAATGCCAGCCTTGCCAGTGACATCCATGCCCCTAGAGTACATAAACAAATAAAAATCAGTGCATTATTAAAATGGAGAAACATGGGAGTAGAAAAAAAGTCAATTATCAGTTTTATGGAATTAAATATAGTTCCATTTTATTCTGCAACTACAGCATTTTCTCTGCACAAATATATTAATAGCAGATCAAATGATTGGCATTTATGGCAAGTTTTATAGTGCAGGAGATACATTTGACATTGTGCTATGCACTCAAGGGAAAGACTGGGGAATTGTGTTCATCACATTGATGTTCCTATACATCCTTATATTTAAGTGAAATTGCTGCAAATTTGGTGCAGCGCACCTCAAGCCAGCCTAACAGGTAACTTCATTCTGTATGAATCTTACTCGTACCTATTCTTTCCAACTGTACTAATGCTGCCAGTCATATGGAACAAAGTATACAAGCCTATTATTTTGATAGTAGTCAGTTTATCAATAATGGCATATCATAATTGTTTTTATGTTAGTTCTGAATAAAATACAAATCTCTAATGATTTGAGTATTTACAGGTTAAAGATTTCGCTGTAGTACTCAGCTGGTTATCACAGTGTATATCAACCTTCAGAGCTGAATGCCACCAACATCCCAACATTAATCAGCGCAGCAGTAGAAAGACATATCAAGTAATGTTGTCAGAAATAATTGTGTGATAAAATTACAGGTAGTTTATCAAAATGCCAATTTTTTGACGTACCACATCTGTCAACTACATAAAATAATGCCTCAGTACCAATGATTTAAATCATAATGTTCTCACTGCGACGTTATTTTGAAATTCTTTTGAAAGAGAGTATTGTTTCTGAAATAAAAGAATCT
Organism: Carcharhinus amblyrhynchos; assembly: GCF_965287045.1. Lineage (NCBI taxonomy): Eukaryota > Metazoa > Chordata > Chondrichthyes > Carcharhiniformes > Carcharhinidae > Carcharhinus > Carcharhinus amblyrhynchos. The sequence goes on from NC_137330.1 coordinate 59,159,540, forward strand.
ATACTAAATCAGTGGTGTTGACAATTAAGTTGTCATTTCTATATCCAACCATTGCTGTTTGCTCAGACTGATTGAAACATGTTGCAAAGAACAAAAGGGGAAGTGTGTGACCTGTGTCATCTCTCTTAACTGTAATGTAGAGATACCTGTGGACAGCACTGACCACAGAGAGAACACACCGTTCCCAAACTCAATCAAGTAACTAATATGAAATAAACAATATTTAAGCTTGGCAAGGCAGGGGGTATGAAAGCATTGGGTTCAGTAGACTAGATCCAGCGGGTGCACTGTGTGTGAATAAATCACTTTTGACCAGGCAAATGTGATTAGAAACCACTTTCAACTCTCAATTTATTGTAAGGGTTGTTGGACAACATTCAATTTTTTTTGGCCTTTTCAAATTCTTCACTTTCTCCTTGTTGACTCCAGATTCAGGAGGGACAACTAAAGATGGATGGGTGGAGAAAGAATAGGGCCAATGTTTCGAGTCCAGGGTCAACCTTACTCAAAATGTTGGCTCCATTGTCTCTCCACAGATGCTGTCAGACCTGCTGAGGGTTTCCAGCATTTTCTGTTTTTGTTTCAGCATCCACCGTATTTTGCCTCAATTTTATTGAAGATGAATGGGTGTGTGCTTTTCAGCAACATGCTTAATTCCCTCCCACCACCTCCCCCCAGTTTGTTTCTCTCAGTAACCATGGGCCGGAAAAGACACACACAACATGAGACTCAAACAAGCTGGTGGCAGCAGTATTGTTTGAGAGAGGAGCATCAACTGCATCAAGGTTAAAGAGGAAAGATACAGCCTTATGCTGAAGGGGAGGCATTTGAGACCTCCCATTCTATCCTCTCAGAATCTCCTCACTGTGATTTACCTGCTGGCTGAGGAGCTAACACTGGCTCACAGCCTCCAGCTGCCTTAATTTCCATAAACTGGCCACTAGAACTGCAGCTTGCATTTATAAAGCACTCTTACTATAGTAAAGCATCAAAAGATGCTTGAAAATGAGCATTATCAAACCAAATTTGACTCTGAGCTATAATTTCCTGAGAAATTAATTTGCATAGTTTCAGTGAATAACCAGGTGTTCCAAGCATCTCAAAATATTTGGGGCCAATGGTTAACCCTAGAAGCTGAGATGGAAGGTAATAAAACACTTGGAATATAAATCTACTGCCATGGTGCCTCATACTGCCTGTTCTGCTTCTCCTTGTCCTCCATAATAGTAATGATGAAAAGGACAATGTCCAGAGGGTCATTGAAGGGATCCTACAAATAATAAGTTCATAGGACTGTGGAAAACTGAAGATGCTAGTAATGAACCAACAAATGAAAAAGTGGACAAAAACAATAATTTAAAACTGCAGAGATGAAGCTGCGAAGGTTGAATAGACTCCCCAGGCTGGGAATAAGATCGAAGCTGTAGTAACGCTGCAAGCAGGTAATCTTTGATTCACCTCAGCTATTGTTTTGGAATGCCGTGAGCAGACAAATGTAAAACCAGGAAAATCACACTCAGGTGTGTAGAACAGAGGTTTCCAAACTCCGATCCGGAAGCAGCCTGCTGCAGTCCAGATGTGGCCCGTGGGCTGTAGTTTGGAGACCCCTGGTTTAGAATGAAGAAGGGGTGATGGTTAAATTTGTTTTTGTTGGAGATGGCCATTGCCCGGCACCTGTATAATGCAGCTATTACTAGTCAGCCCAAGCCTAGATGTTGTCCCGGTCTTGCTGCATTTTGACATGGATTTCTTCAGTGTCCAAGGAGTTGCAATGCTGCTGAACATTCCCACATCTGACCTCATGATGGAGGGAAGATCATTGATGAAACAGCTGAAGATGGTTGGGCTTAGGACTCTACCCTGAGGAACTCTTGCAAGGTTTCCCTGGATTGAGATGATTAACTTTCAACAATTTTATTTTGGTATGTGGGCATTGTTACCATCACCCTTGAAAGGGTGGTGGTGAACTGTTTCTTTAACTCCTGCATTCAGTATGGCATGGGTACACCCACAGTGCTGTTAGAGAGTTCCAGATCATTGATCCAATGACAGTGAAGGAACAGTGATGTATTTCCAAGTCAGGTTGGTGTGTGGCTTGGAAGGAAACCTTCAGGTGGTGTCATTCCCATGCGTGTAATGTGTTTAATATGCCTATCTTTCTCAGTGGTAGATGTTGTGGGTTTGGAAGCTATGTGGAGTTACTTAAATTTTATATTTCATAGGTGCAGCAGAACGCTCATTTGTTCCACTTCAGTTGTTTTCTTTTCTGCTGATCAACAGGAGCATTCTGCTCTTATTCAATATTCCGCTGTTCAAGGTCGCAGTATAAAAAAAATCCTCTGTGACTCTGCAATCAGTGACAATGTGTGAAATACAACAAGCAGGAACTACCACAGCATTTTTGAAACCTATCTGCAAGTAGTTCAAGATTGGTACAGGCACCTGCAGTGACTTTTTCTAAATCTCAAAGGCTTTCATAACAATAACCTGGGTGGATCGATGGTTTTCATTATATTTTGCTTGGGCATCATTTACTGTATTTAAAAGGCAATAAGCTGACAGGCTTCTTTTTTTCAATAAACTATGACTTAACAATTCTTGAAAGAAAATGTGGCACAGCTTGAGATATGCTAACCTGCAAATCAACTAAGTATTATTCTAATCTTCTGTTTGAAATTATAAATTCATCTTTACTGCAGCTAGCAGTTAGAGCTATCTTAACACAAGAAGCATAAGAAATGTCAAGGACATTGAAAGACCATTCAGAGTTTACAATCATCATTCTAACTCTTGAGCCACACTTGCATTTGTGTGTTGATTCTGAAAATTGTTCAATCTCCCTCACACTCGCTCCCAAAGGAATGCTTCTTTTCCTATAGTCAATGCAAGAATGGAAATCTAATGAATGTTGCTAACCTCATATGGTCATCCTGCCTTACCTTCTTGCAATTGCATGAGAAATGCACTGACAGCAAATGGGTCATATTCCTTGGAGTCAGGGACACTCAGATCATATATTCTGGCAGGGAGCAAGCAAATAGAAGCCAAGTGCTCCCTTTCCCCAACCCCGCTGCCAGGGGCTACAGTATATCATTGGGGCTGGAGAAGTTCTGACAGCTGCCACAATAAAGCCAGCGCTAACCTTGCACATCAAGAAATATATCCTTTCCAGCTGGCTGCACATTTTTACATAACAAATGTGGTAGACCTTTTTTTGACGAAATTCAAAGGACTGACTATGAGAGTTTTCTGGGTGACATAAACACCATCAATGGTGTTGTGCACTCTGGAGAACCTAGAAGCATGATAAAACTACCTCAGTGATACTCTGGAGTCATTCCAAACAGAATTAACTCATCAACACTTCTGAAGATTGCATGTCAGCCAGTGAATATATGCTGGGATAGAACCGTGGGTGTTATTGTCAAAGTTCCCCATTCTAGCTTTCACCGAGAGTGATGGATTTCACATCCATTGGCAAAGCAGTTTGGGCTGCTGATTCAGAATGCGTGTCATCTTTCAGAAACTGACAGCTCTTCTCTATCCTTTCTCTATCTTATTTTTGTCATGCAGAGTTCCTCAACCAGATTTTACCAATAACAGCAGGACCTTCATTTTTTTTCTCTCGCTGGGGGAATTAAGCACCTAAGTGAGTTTGTCTTCTTTAATTGCTGGCTGACTTCTAGCTTCACTCAGATTTCCCTCATCTTCTACTCCTCTGTCATGATGAACAATGGAGGATTCCGCAATGGGAAATTCATGCTGCAGAGAATGGAGTTCTTCAGCTAAGGCTATCAAATTTTAGCAACTGCAACACACTTGTCTCTCAGCATCAAACTCAGTAGTTGCCAAGGCTTCCACTTTAGAGTGTAAATCACTAGGTTCTAGCCTAGAAATGCTGTCATACAACCACATAGACATACAAATAAGAAACAGGGGTATGCCCTTGAGCCTGCTCCACCTTTCAATAACATCATGGCTGACCTGATTGTGGCCTCAACTTCACATTCCCACCTACCCCCAATAACTTTTGACTCCCTTGTTAGCCAAGAATCTATCGACCTCTGCCTTAGAATTATTTGATGACCTTTCCCCCACCAATCTTTGGGGAAGAGAGTCGCAAAGATTCAGGACATTCTGCGAGAAAAAAAACCTCCTCATGTCTGTGTTAAATGAAAGAAACAATTTTCATGTTATTTAAATGACTGCAGACATGAGGAGAACTGGAAAAAAACACTGAAAATGTGATGGAAATTGGCCATGAATGTGCCTCAGCCAAAACATGTCCCTGCAATGGTATTATTGTAAGTATTCCATAAGCATGCCATTATTTCTCCCCAGTGATTATGAATAGTAATTTGAATATTTAATCCATATGTCCTAGAGCACAGTTCTTTTCACTTGTTGCGTTGTTACTCTGCTGTGCTCATCCAGCACTGAAAAATTTAAACCTTTCAAGGAGCAGCAATCATCGCTGGATTGCTGCTCCACTTAAACATTTCTCCCTCTTGCCACTGCTCCGCCTTTCTTCCAGGACCTTCCGAGCCTGGATTTCCTATAAATGTGCTGCCTACCATTCCCTTGGAGAGCTCTGTCTTCGTGGAGGAAAGTTGCAGGAAAGATAGGACATGCCTTCTTCCTACGGCTGCCGAATGACAAGTTTAAATGTCCAGTTTTAGTATCTGTATATAGGTAAATGGATGAATGAGTGAATGGGTAGGATTGGAGGATGGGTAGGTGGGTGAGGGAAATGTTTAAGTGGATAGGGTGAGTAGGGTGGGTAGAGTGGATGAGGTAAGTGAGCAAGTGACACGAAGATAAAGGCAGATTATCTGCCTTTATCTGCCGATTCTGGAATCTGACGAAGGGTCATCTAGACTTGAAACTTTGGCTCTATTCTCTCCACACAGATGCTGCCAGCCCACCATTTTATGTTTTCATATGGACAAGTGGCACAATGGGTAAGATGGTTTAGGGGTAGGTAGTGAGGTGGTGTGGGGACACCATCAAACTGGTTTCAGTCTCAACATTGAAATTTCATCACAGCTGAGAGAAATGAGAAGTTGCAATTGGAATCATTGCCTTTTGTTATGCTTTAAAAGAAGATGGAATAAATCGGTGGTTTCACAATGCTCATCAATCCACTTGAACATTAACAGAGCAGCATGTGAGGATGGAAAACCTTGAAGGAAGCACAGCTACTCTATATCTGTCAAATCATCACACAAAGCCTATCATGTGCTTTCTCGAATTGGCATAAAAAACAGGTCAAAGGTCACTCAGTCATTGCTGAGTGCCAATTCAGTTTGATCAGCAAACCAGAGATTGCAGAAATGCCTTTGATTTGATTTGATTTATTATTGTCACTTGTATTAACATGTAGTGAAATGTATTGTTTCTTACACGCTATGTCTAACAAAACATACCGTACATAGAGAAGGAAACGAGAGTGCAGAATGTACTGTTACAGTCATAGCTATGTGGAGAGAAAGATCAGCTTAATGTGAGGTAGGTCCATTCAAAAGTCTGACAGCACCAGGGAAGAAACTGTTCTTGAGTTGGTTGGTACATGTCCTCAGACTTTTGTATTTTTTTTCCGAAAGAAGAAGGTGGAAGAAAGAATGTCCAGGTTACTTGGGGTCCTTAATTATGCTGGCTGCTTTGCCAAGGCAGCGGGAAGTGTAGACAGAATCAATGGATGGGAGGTTGGTTTATGTTATGGATTGGGCTACATTCATGACCTTTTGTAGTTCCTTGCAGCCTTGGGCGGAGCAGGAGCCATACCAGGCTGTGATACAACCAGAAAGAATGCTTTCTATGGTACATATGTAAAAGTTGGTGAGGGTCGTAGCTGACATACCAAATTCCCTTTGTCTTCTGAGAAAGTAGAGGCATTGGTGGGCTATCTTAACTATAGTGTTGGCATGGCAGAACCAGGACAGATTGTTGGTGATTTGGATACCTAAAAACTTGAAGCCCTGAACCCTTTCTACTTCATCTCCATTAATGCAGACAGGGCCATGTCCTCCTTTACACCTGAAGTCGATGACAATCTCCTTCATTTTGTTGACATTGAGGGAGAGATTATTGTTGCTGAAAAGTTCACCAGATTCTCTATTTTATTCCTATTTTATTCCTATACTCTTGTCTCGTAATTGTTTGAGATCTGACTCATTACAGTGGTGTCATCAGCAAACTTGAAAATGGAATTATACTGCACAGTCATAGGCCTATAAGGAGTATAGTAGGGGACTGAGAATATAGCCTTCTGGGGCACTGGTGTTGAGGATGATCATGGAGGAAGTGTTGTTGCCTATCCTTACTGATTGTGGTCTGAGAGTTAGGAAATTCAGGATCCAGTCACAGAGGGAGGTGCTGAGGCCCAGACCATGGAGTTTGGAGATGAGTTTAATGGGAACAATATTGTTGAAGGCTGAGCTGTAGTCAATAAATAGGAGTCTGACATAGGTGTCCTTGTTATCTAGGTGTTCTAGCCAGGTAAATGGCATCTGCTGTGGATATCTTGTGGCAGTAGGCAAACTGTAGTGTAGTCCAGGAGGCTGGAATTGATTTGTGCCACGATTAACCTTTCAAAACACTTTAATGATGAATGTCAGAGCCACCTGCCAATAGTTATTAAGGCACGCTGCTTGGTTTTTCTTAGGTACTGGGATAAGGATCATATTTTTGAAGCAGAGAGGGACTTCAGATTGTTATAAAGAGAGGTTGAAGATGTTTGTGAATATCCCCCCCACGTCCGTCCAGCTGATTCGTGCAGCATCTGAGTGCATGTCCAGGTACTCCATCCAGGCCAGTTGCCTTTCAAGAAAGCTGCTCTGACATCTGCAATGGTGACCCCAGATCCAGGTTCATTCAGGGCTTCCAGGGTGGAGGGCATGCTCTCACTGATCTCTTGCTCAAATTGGGTGTAGCTTCTCGGTGAGGTGTGCGTTGGAGCCAGCAATTTTACATGCCTTCGTCTTGTATCCTGTTATGTCTTGCAGACCTTGCCCTAGTTGAGGGGTGTCGGTGTGGCTAACCTGGGATTCTAGCTTGGTCTGGTATTGTCTTTGGTAAGATGGCATATTTCATAAATGTCTCCAAACCTCTGTGGGATTGAGGTGTCAAGTATCAGGGTTGGTATCTTGATCATCTAGCCCTACGAGTGTGTGCATCAGCTACAGGGGTGTACAACTGAGTAGCTAATAACACAGACACAGCTCTAGGACAAGAATGTATGCAAGTGGGAATCCAAATACATATTTGCCCTAACACAATAATCTCCTCATCTATCAGTCCAGAGGGAGGAGGATTAAAGAATGGAGCCAGTGCTCAGTGTTCCCTTCCTGATGGCAATGTTCCAATTGAGAAGGTGAAGAGCCCAGTGCCACCTGGAACAACTTTGAGAGGAAGCCATGCCTGAGATCCATAGTTCAGGGGAAACCCAGCAAGATCCAGGTGATGAGAAGGCTGGATCCAGAGCTGCATCACACGACAAGAGGTCTACTGAAGAAGCCGCGTATCTGCCACATTCTGTGGGAGAATCTAAAACCCTACGTACTGGGAGGACATCCCCTGCCAATAGCTCTGAAGGCTACTGCTGCACTCGATTATTTTACCTGTGGATCATTTTTGTGACCTACCAGGAATTGATGTGACATGTCACTGTCCTCAGTACATAAATGTATCAATGAGTGACACTCTATGTAAAGCTCATCATTATCATAGAATCATAGAATCCCTACTGTACAGAAGGAGGCCATTCGGCCCATTGAGTCTGCACCAACCACAATCCCACCCAGACCCTATTCCCGTAACCCTGCACATTTACCCCATTAATCCTCTTGACACTCGGGTCAATTTAGCACGACCAGTCAACCAAACCCGAACATCTTTGGACTATGGGAAGAAACCGGAGCACCTGAAGGAAACCCGCATTGACATGGGAAGGAAGTGCAAACTCCACATTGACAGTGACCCGAGACCCGGAATTCCACCAGGGTCCCTGGCATCGTGAGGCAGCAGTGCTAAACATTGAGCCACTGTGCCACCTTTGTAAACTATTATGTGAATTTTACACTCCATGAAACTAGCCAGGCTGTTAGATTTCTGGGTTTTTAGTTTTCTCAGGAATCTCTAGAGTTCAGGGTGCAATTGCTTGTACACATATGGCACTGAGAGCTCCATGGCAGCAGCCCAAGATGTTCATTAACAGGAAAGGGCTTCATTCCATCAATGTCCAATTGGTCTGCACTTCATACACGTTTGCTCTGACACCATCTGTGGAGAGAGAACAGAATCAACGTTTTGAGTCAGAATGGCCATTCGAAAGGACAAGTGTTGGTTCTATTCTCTCTGCACAGACGCTGCCAGGCCTGCTGAGATTTTCCAGCATTTTCTGTTTTTCTTCCAGATTCCAGCATCTGTAGTATTTTACCTTTATCAGACACATTTGTCCAATGGAGTTGCCATGACTCATACATCCTGAGTCACTCCCAGATGCCTCACATATTCAAAGGGCCACAGGGAATACATGGATGGCTACTTGTGAATCAGGGTTACCCACTCAAACAGCTCATAACACAGTTGGAGCATCCTTTGAGTAACTTGGAGGAGAGCATAAGATAACATAATCCATCATCAAGCAAACCATTGGCATCGTGAAGTTACACTTCTGAGGCTTGGACCACTCAGGTGGTTCTTTGCTGTACTCTCCACAAAGGTGACCCTCATAACCTGACACTGCAAAGGGGGCATCCTCTGCCAGACGGAAGCATGGAGAAAGCTGAGAAGAGCAGGAAGGGCAGGAACCTGAAGAGGGGTTTAAAGGTCAGATTCCACATGAGGATGCCATTCAAGAAGCATGATGTGCCCATGCCATACTGATGACCACAGACCCCAGGTGGAATAATGTGTAGACAATGGGACACAGCCATGGTCCTTCTGTCTTTAAGTGCCAGGCCAGTCACTGAAAGGTCTATAAAGCCAGTAACATCAAGAAGAAGTTCAGTTTCCAGACTTGCATCTTCAACCCTCTGGAATCACCAGGCCCTAATCTTCGGGAACCCTGTAGCCATGCTGTCTGGGAAGCGAAAGTAATGCAGTTGTCATTACCTTAATGAGGAAATTTTCACGGACACTCTGAGATTTACATAAGGTTGGAGAGATCCTCATGTCTGCAGACCTTGTACTTCTCAGCTGGAGAAACAATTACAGCTAACCCTCCAAAGTTAGTGAGGACGCCTAACTCCAGGCTGTCTTGTAAGGAGAGCGGTTGCTAATGCATTTTGCAGATGCTATGAGTAAAGAGTTTGACACATCTCCCTGACATAACACAAAGGGAAAGTAACTAGCATGAGTCGGCTACACATCATATGAATGTGAAACTCACAAAGGGAGGTATTCACAGGGTGGGAGCATGGTTCAGCCTCACAATAAAAGGGCATGTAGATGCATATGTGCGACTCTTTCAAATGATGAGACCATTCTCATGAACAGAAATGTATTTACAAATGTGCATGACATGTAAAGTGATTGAACATTCATGACCCAGATGTGATTCCAAAGCTTCTTAATTTTTCTAACCCAAACATTACATCTAATTGCATCCCTGACATTCACAGCTTAGCCTGCAGCGTGACAAACATATGGAATGCCATTAGAAGAGATGCTTGCTGTGTGTGCTGAGCCCTCCCAGTAAGGGCTGAGGTTGGAGTTTGTGCAGCACAATAGATGTGACGCTGGTGATATTAAAGTGCCTGTGAGACAATGAGTGGTTGTGTGTCCCTCGCTAATATGGTGTGAGATCGCCAAGCAGTGCAACCCTTTGAGTGCATGATGCCATTCTGAGAGGGTGAGATCCAAGTGTGCTGAAGGTTGACTTACCCTGATGGTGTGGATGAGATCATTCATTCTCTTCCTGCACTGTGAATAATGTTTCTCAGGCAGGTTACCGGCACCCTGACCTCCCTTGCAATTACCTTCCAGGACAATGAGGTGGGCCTCCTGCAGATATCCCTGATGACAGTGTGATGTTGGCAGACTCCACGGATGAAGGTTTCCAGGGAGTCACGTCTAAACCTCAGGGCAGTTTGCTTCTTCAATGCAGCCATCTGGGGAACTTTCCTTCACACAGCTGGTTGAAGAGAATGAAGCTACGTGGATTGCATTTAAATATGGCACCTGGACCTTGGAACTTATCAGGTGATGGCAAGGTGAGCAAATCAGTTCCTGGCATATCACATGGTTTGAAGAGACACTTGCCTTGTCATAAGTAATTAGCCTCTGATTGTAAAATTCGGCAGTGTTTCCTGCCATATTGCCCAGCAGGAAATGTGTAGCAGAACCTGCCTGCCATGGCACTTAGTTTCAGTAGGTGCCACCGTAATAGACCGCTGGAAGAATGGAACACACACAACTGGAGACCTCTCAGGTTTATTCCTTTCAATGTTGGTTTGGCAGGCCTTTCAATATCTGAGGTGGCTTTCACAATGATTGTCGCTTTATACCGATTGAGTCAAATGCAACTGATAATCGTTTGGCAGAATCCATATCAAAACTAGCCACTAATTGTGTCAGTGTAGCAATTCACACTAACTCACTGAAGTACCAGTGTTGCAAGATCTCATTCCCAGAAATTTATGAGTATCACAAATTATTTGGAGTGTTTACCTGGTGAACTGAGTACATTGAATTCTGCTGCTGACTCTTTAATCTGCAATCCCACTAGGTGGGATCTGGAGCCCGCATTCACCATCTGTGGGAATGGCAGTGCAGGCTCAAATTGCAGAGAGTTTGGAAAAGGGTGATTCTCACCGGTAAGATTGTGTTTTCCGATTTTGAGGTAACATTGCCAGTGGAGCGATGTGGAACACCTGGGGAAGAGCACGAACTTAATTTGAATACATCACCCTGGTTTTTGAGCCCCCACCAAATATTCAGCTGGCACCGGTGTGACACTGTGCCAGTGCTAATTACAACAGCCCTACATAACTGGTACTGTCACCTCCGAGAGGGATATCAGAGATGAGTGCTTAGGTGACCATTACTTCTCAGGTAGTCCAACATGCAAAGCAGGGAGGATGCAAGGGAGGTACACGTGCAGCTCAGAGCTGGGGCTGAGGGTCAAGGTCACTATCGGGGGAGTGGGCGAGGGGATTGGTGAGGTGGTTGGGGAGTGTGTGTGGGGCACTCAGAGGCCTTACGTTCCCTGCATGTCGGGTCTCTGAGGGGATGTGCTGGCTGCCAAGCAGGCATTGTTTCCTGGTTCCTCCAAGCTGGCTTAGTGTTCAAACAGTAGCTGAGTGGGTTCTCTTTCTTGTTGGAGCTGCAAACTTGGGTGGGAGGCGGCCACAGCAGAGGAGCAGTACTGGGTATGACTATGAGGTCCCGGAGTCGTGCTTTGGGAGAGGCCAGGCTGCAAGAGCAGTGCAGGGGTATCAGTGATGGAGAGCTACCCTACCTCATGAAGCATAAAGACCCTGTCACGAGGAAGGGCAGAAGGGCAAATGCGGTGAAACCTATAACCCTCACACTGTCAATGGTGTGAGGCAAGAGGAGATTACTGGACAGGAAGGTCTGACTCTCAGGTCTAGCAGTGAGAGCACATTGATTGCTCTCAGGCAAAGCTGCTTAACTAAACACCATTGAAGAGCCTGAAGAATGAAGCTGCCCTCCAGGGAATTGCTTCAGAAACTAATTGCAAACATCTCAAGTTTTGGCTGTGTCTTGTCAAGATAAATGCTGCCAGAATGACTAACTGACGAATCTTGGAGAAGTCCAGCAAGCCAGTTTAATATCCAGATCTTGATCTAGTTGCACAGTCTGGGGCAAAGGTTAACCCTTTGGAACACCAAGCCTGTAGATAAATCTTTTAATGCAAACTTTAGCAGTACACTGCTCGCACTGTGGAGAATCCCCTGGCAAGATAGCATGGTGATAGCTGGCACCACTCGCCCTGTTCAATATCACGTCTGGCACCATTTTTGACATGCCCCAGCAGGATTCAGACCTTATTGTCATGCATTCTCTCTAATGCACTTTGCTGCTATGCAAGGATGGGTACTTAGGTTCTTTGGCTGGGGGGAGTGGGGTGGGGTGGGGTGGGGGTTGGTGCAGAATGTGTGGGTCAGATGCCATGGGACAAAAGACGCTCAACACTATTCTTAGTGCTGGTGCACAGAGGAAGCTATTTGGGTTTGTGGCTGTAGTGTGAGAGGGGGTCAATATGAGGGACTGCAAAATTTCACATAGATAATGGGAAGCACTGGGTGGAAGTCACAGACACATAGAGTGATGATGGTCAGGGCTCTGTGAGGACCCCTCGGCACTCATGGTGGTGTTCTCACTCTTTCGGTAACTGATTCAGGAGAATCACGGAGCCTGTTGAGTTGGTGTTTCCACTTCTCAGGATTGACCAGCAGCAGAGACAACGATGTGCTGCTGTACATGGCCAGGACCAGCGGCCTGCAGCTGCTCAGGGAGCAGGACCACACATGAAGGAGCAACGTCTGAAACCTAAGCAGCCAAGAATCTTCTGGCATCAATCCTCCTACCTTCAGTCATCTGAGCTGCAGTGCTGGGGAAGATTGTGTCTTTCCTAGGGACAGTGAACAACCTCTGCACGAGCTCTCACTCCATGGAACTGAAGGACACCCAGTAACTGTGGCCCTAAATTTACTGCCGCTTTGAACCTTTCTGCTAGCAGTTCATTCCAGGGCAGCACACAGGACATCTTTGGCATCTCCCAGGCTGCCACTCACAGATGTAATAGGGAGGTGACAGATGCCCTTTATGCCAGGTCTGAAACGTTTATCAACTTTGACTGGGACCAGGTGAGCTAGGATGCCTGGGAATTGGGCTTTGCCCATCTAGTAGGGATGCCCCAGATGCAAGGTCTGATGAATTGCGCCCACTTAGTTGTTAAGTCACCACAGCAGCATATGGTGCCATTCAGGAACCTCAGAGTGTTCCACTCCCTCAACCTTCAACTCGTCTGCGACCAAACACTGCACTTCATGCAGATGTGTTCCTGTTTCCCTGGGTGCACCCATTACAGTTACATCATGGGCCGCTCGCAAATCCCAGCTGCCTTTGAGGGAGAGAAGCAGCTGGAGGGATGGCTCCTCAGGGACAAGGGGTGCCCACTCAGGAAGTGGCTGATGACACCAGTATGGACACCTCAAACACCAATGGAAACGTGATACAATGAGACTCTTGCTTCACCGAGTGTGTGGGTGGAGCAGGCATTCAGACTGCATGGGGGGGCCGGTGCCCTACTATGCAGTCCCAGAGTTTCTCCCGCATCACTATGGTCTGCTGCTCTCTACACAACTAGTGCTGCACAGGGGAGACAACCTAGACCTGGAGGAGATGGGCGAGTGCCAGAACTCCTCAGATGAAGAGGATGTTGAGGAGGGCAATGGGCCTGATGCTGCCGAGAGGAGGAGGAATTCTGGGCAGTGAGCAGGGCCAGAATTGGCCATAGAACAAGGAATGTCCTGATCACCTCTCATTTCAGGGGTGAGTGAGAGCCTCAGGTGGTGAGGTCTCCCACAATGGGGTAAGGCCAAGCTAATGATGTATTGCCATCATGAGCTAATCGTTTGGTTGTATGTTTTTAATGGCTGCAGCCATTGGCCTGACTCTGCAGGGGAATGGTAAGAATGTGCATCAAAGGCAAAGCAATGTTTCAGCGATAAGATGAGATGTTCTCCTTTATGCTTCCTGAAGTCATGACAATCTTCCTTGTTTAGTTGACGTTGAGGGAGAGATTATTGTTGCTGCGCCAGTTCACCAGATTCTCTGTCGGTAGGAGGGGAGTTCGAGGGGATTCAGAAAAAGGCTGTATGAGGCTCACTTACTTTTGAGGCTCACAATTTTGTTTATCATCTTGTGGCACTGCTGCCCCATCCTCTCTACAGCGAGTTGGCACTCATCAGGACTGCCACCGCATCCCACGTGGGGCTAGTGACCATAATGGGAGGTCTTCTGCTGGAATGGGGTGGGGGGAAGGGTGACGGTAGAGTGCATCCCACTTTGGCACCACTCCACCAAGAAATGTGACCAGAGCTCTCGCTGAGAATCGCAGTGCGCCCTTCCTGGCTGCCATCCTCTGTAGTTGCTGTGGAACAAGTACGGGGAGCCATATATACGCAACTCCCCACTGATTAGTGCGATTAAGTGGAACCGTGGTGGGCAAATCAAAGGGAGGCCGCCACGGATGCAGTGTTATTCTTGGGGCCATAAAAACCTTTGTCCATGAGGCTCAAGATCTGGTCAGGAATTACTCCAAAGCCATTGGCACGTTGCACTCCATTTTACTTGCTGGAACTGACACTGCTAAATTCTGGTAAGATCACCCCCAATAAGTGAGAGGTGGAGTCTCACAGTTACAGCCCTCTGGGTTGTTACACCTGGACTCTAAAACTGTATTTACTACATTTGTCACTGAAGTGTGTTCAGGTGGCACAGCAGCAAAAAGGAGTTGAGCAGTGTGGATTTTACAGGTATGGGCAGTGAATATTAATCTCTGTGGTGCACAATGACAGCTCGGTCAATAAATCATTTTTTCAAATTTCTGTTTGTCTGGTCCTTTTTGATTACCTGTTCTTGCTCTCGCGAGCAAGATGATTCAAGATTGATATATTTTACTTCGAAATAATGGCAATGCTCATTTCACTTCTGTTGTAAGTATATATCTATATAGTGAGCTATATATCATCTATGTAGTGAACCCTTTTGCTAATGACTTTAAGAAAACTAGAACAAAGCTGGAAGGTGAAGACAATCCCATAAACTTCTTTCTATTTTAATATTCATGCACTTACACTGAAGTGGTTGATGTTATGTCTGAAAATCTCCCGTCTCGCCCACCACAATAACCGTAACGACCGAGACGGAAAATTTGGCAGACCATTTAAAGGTCCGTCGATCTTGGGTGGAAATTTTTGATCAGGGAGCATGTGTGGCTATTTCTACGAGTAAATGCCCAAACGCGGTGCTAAAAAATCAAATTACAGGAACGTAAGAGTTCCAAGATGGCGGGATATCTCCCAGTTGCACCATTTGGTGCACAGAATTGGAAGGGAGTTGGGGGAGTGAAAAATGTGGCGGCCCTGCTAGCAGCTCTGTTAGCCACCAGCGCAAATCCCATTATGACCGCTAAATCTTGTGAGTGGCCAGACACAGGATTTGCGGCAAAGAGATATCAGTTTTAGATCTTCCCTGTCCTCCCAGCAGTGACAGAATCAGGTTCATGCCCAGAGAGTGGGGTTACCCTCCTCCACTGGCGGATTCCCTTGGTGTGGTGATAGGGGAGATGGGTGAACCCCAATGCCTGTGCAGGGTGGGGGGGAGGTAGGTGGGGGTGGTGAGATTAGGAGGGGGAGGGGATGAGGGGACAGCTACACTGCCAGAAGGATGTAGAAGCTTTGGAGAAAGTGCAAAGGAGGTTCACCAGGATCTTGCCGGGTTTCGTGGGTGTTAACTACGAGGAGAGGTTGAATAAATCAGGACTGTATTCACTGGATATACGGAAGCGGAGGGGAGAGCTAATAGAGGTCTGCAAAATTATGAGAGGCATAGACAGGGTGGATATACAGAGGCTTTTGTCCAGGGTGGAAGTGTCAATTATAGGGTGGCACAGTTCAAGGTGAGAGGGGGAAAGTTTAAGTGAGATGTGTGGGGGAATCTTTACATACAGAGACTGATGGGTGCCTGAAATGCACTGTCAGAGGAGGTGCTGGAAGCTGGATGGGTACAATAATAGGAAGGGAATTGAGGGATATAGACCAAGTAAGGGTAGAAAGATTTTTTTTAGATTAGTTAGGGCATCATGATTGGCGCATGCGTGGAGGATTAAAGAGCCTGTTCCTCTGTTGTACTTTGCTTTGTTCTTTGTTCTTGATCTAGCCCCACTGCCTGTGACAGGGGGAGGGTGGTGGTGCCCCAATGTTGGCATTATGGTGCGTGCATGTCACAATCCCTGTGGGAATGAGCAGGGGACTTAAATGTAACTTTGAAATTGGGTGCTCTTTTGATCTCAGAATCCTGGTTTTGTTGCCATGTTTAGGCCCCGCCCATCCAGCTAGCTGTGAGATCTTCACCAGCACTTGAAGGTTGCACAGAGTGTGTTAAATCAGGCAAATAAAAGGGATTTGTGAAGCTGACGGGTTTCACACAGTTTTTCACGCCTGATCCATCACTGTGCAATTTTGGGAATATTGCACCCTTTGATTCTCCTGTTATGTGGCTAAGTGCCCACACCGTCGGAAAACAGGAGTGCTTCCTGCTTGCAATAGCAGTGTCTTCCAAGTGTCTTCCACCCATCCGAAAGATGCAA
The DNA here is from genome assembly GCF_965287045.1 of Carcharhinus amblyrhynchos. NCBI lineage: Eukaryota > Metazoa > Chordata > Chondrichthyes > Carcharhiniformes > Carcharhinidae > Carcharhinus > Carcharhinus amblyrhynchos. Next base: position 59,175,882 of record NC_137330.1, read on the forward strand.
ATGAGCTCATTTGGAGCAACCTGCTGGGCAGCTTTGCTCTTCAGAAACCGGCTGCCATCCACAAAAAATAAAATGGTATCCCCCCCACACTGACCAGAGATATACCACCAACACCTCACAAAAGAGGGGCATCCTACCACTACCCACAAATAATGGATAACCTCCCCCATATCACACAGGCCATGAGAGTGAGCCGATCCGGCCCCTCCCACTCAGGCCCCTGCATTAGTTCCCCTTTCCCCTCAGAACTCCACACAGCCTCCCTTCCCCCTCAGACCTGCCAGTCAGCCCTCCCTTCCCCCACAAATCCCCCACTCAGCTTCCAATGCCCCTCAGGGACCAACAAAGTGGGTCAGTCAACTCCTGAGGGCCCACCCCCCACACCTGTCAGGAATCCCAAATTTTGGCCAACGTCCCATTCATTGGGGCATCGGGATTTCCGTCAACCATCTGAGTAAGGCAAAGAATCGGACCCCGTGTCTTTTAGCCATATTTTTGGACAAGAATTACTTTCCTACGTAATATAATTTTCAGGCCAAAAACTGTCTCACCAAAAAGGAACCATAACTTCACTGAAATATTCTAATGCATTGAAAATAAGTCTGGCATGATTTGCCATCTCTGTAGAGCCATCTGGAGTAGGCCTAAGGAATGTTCCATAATATTCTTACAGGGCCTGAGGTTCCCGGCTTCTTTTTTGCTTTTCCAATTCATTTTTAGAGTTGACCTTGTGATTTTCGCTAGGATTTTTATCAGAATAAATCTTGCATTTTAAAAAATAATGGTGTTTTGAAAACATTATGTAGAACTTAAGGTAGTTGGATGTTATCAGCTAATTTACCAGTAATTGAAGAAGAGCAGGCAAATCAGGAAAACAAAACAATGTTAATGTCAAGTTTTTTTAATGCTGAAAGCTAACTTTTCATCACGTGTAATGGTTTGTCAGCATTTTGTGAGCCAAAAATCTTTTTTTTTCACTTGGTTTTGGAAATGTCAATATGAAGTAATCAGGCCCTTTGAAAGGCACAACAAGAAATTGGGCAGTACAGTGGCACAGAATTTCTCACAGTGCCAGGAACCCAGGTTCAATTGCAACCTTGGGTCACTGTCTGTGTGGAGTTTGCACTTTCCCCCCACGCGTGCATGGGTTTCCCCCGGATGCTCCGATTTTCTCCCGCACCCCAAAGAGGTGCGGGTTAGGTGGATTGGCCATGCTAAATTGACCCTAGCATCAGGGACAATTGATGTTCCGAGTCATCTAACCATTATTCATGCACATTGGCCACAACATGGTTAAAAACATACATAAGAACATACAATCTTTCTCTTGAAAACGTATTTGAAGAAACAAAAATGCAGTGCAAGCCTGAATGAGGATAAATTAAAAACTCAACCTGAAATGCCTTACATTCATCTTTTTCCTGCTGCACCTGAAATTCTATCATTCATTTTACATTTGTTTAAAGCCATTGTAATTGTAGGATTCTCAGCTTAGGGGAAGAGCCGTAATGAGCCAAGAGGTGTTTGGGTGCAAGCTTTGATAAATGGGTACGAGAGGGGGAATAAATTTGGGCGCAGTATAATTATGTGTGTGATACACTTGCACTGAACTTGTTTGTCCTGCTACACTTAAGTATTTCCTTTGTACTACAATTACAAGGATTGCTGGACGCAAATACAGACAAAATTGTTTTATTCCAGCATCACATGAAGCCAATGCAATGGGTATCAAAACTGGTTTCTTCATCGGAGGCGAAATCTGTTTAATCGTAACTCAGATGGCTTCATACTGAAATGTTTGGGATATGATTTATGTATATTAAATTTAATCTATTCCGATTAATGCAATGTCTGCAAATGTTGTATAGACGCTAAATGTGTCTCCAATCAATCCTGATAATGCCAACAACAGTTTAGATATACATCTGAAAATGGCTGGGAGTTAATGCCATTGTCAATGTATCACTGTGGACAGTTTATAAATAGGCTGCATGCTACATCTAGAGCACAATTAACCTGCTCCAGTTCATAAAAACGATCACATAACATACTTTTAAATTTTTATTTGCTTCTCAAGACAGCAAGAACTTTCAATTATAAAGCATACTTAACATAATAAAAAGTCCCAAGGCGCTTCTCAGGACTGTTCTCTGATAAAATTTGGCACTTAGCCTCAGAAGGAAATTTTGGCCCAGACTTTCATTGTGTCAGGAAGACTCTCTGCTTTATTGAAATGGGTGTTGGGAACCTGGATAGAAGTTCTGTTCTTCATTGCCAGTATATCCTATTTTTGCTGGTTTGGGGAAGGATGGGGACAAGGATTGAGGATGGTGTTAGGATTCACACGCAGGGGCCAGACAATATTTTCAATGTTGTGAGCTCCTTATCCTGTAGTGTATGACCAATGATTTTTAAGAGTAGTTGTAAATGCTCATAAAAAGTGAATAAAGTCTGTTGAACTGTCAAGCTATCAAGTTATTTAAATGGTCTGTCCTTTAAATTTTGAGAAAAAATACTAGTCTGCTGTATCTCTGAGCTGAAACAAGTTAGTGTATGTTGTTTCAATAACTGTTTGTTAACATAATCCTAAGAGTTACCATTCAAGTACTATTCCTGCTTGATTGCTTTCACAATCTAACATTTTCAGTTGAGTGCTGTATGTTCAGAGTTTGATTGATAGTTCCAAGGGGTTATTAAAGGATTAGTTATCTTTGATGTGGGGTTTTGAAAAAAATGTTTGCTTTTATAAAAGATTAAAAAATTGACAGGATGTAAGTGTATTGAATGGGCTTTCACCAATGAAAGTATTTTCTTATATAATGAAGTCTGTAATAGATACTCAGAAATGTATTTTATTTCATCTGAGCATGTTTTCTGAAGTCTGCCGATAATGAATACTGAGTGAGTTGGCACAGAAGGTGCAAGGGCAAAGGGTGATCATGAGGGCATGTGTTGGGACAATGCAGATTGATAATGTTCCCTTAGTAGAGGGGTCAATAATCAGGGGATAACTAATCATTTAATAACCCCTTGGAACTATCAATTGAACTATGAACCTACAGCATCCAATTGTGAAAGTGTTAGGTTGTGGAAGCATCAAGCAGTAATAGTAACTCTTAGGATTACGTTAACAAATAGCTATTGAAACAACCATACAAAAACTAAGGTAACCAGCTGGAGACTTAGAAGAGGTTTGAGGAAAATCCTTTCACCCAGAGGGTGATGGGAATCAGGAAATCATTGCCTGAGAGGGTGGTAGAGGGAGGCATCCTCACAACATTTAAGAAACATTTAGATGAGCACTTAAATTGCCATAACATACAGGGCTAAGGGCCAAGTATTGGAAAATTGGATTAAGGTAAATTGGAGCTTGAAGGCCAGTGCAAACATAATGGGCTGAAGGGCCTCTTACTGTGCAAATGGCAAGGAGCATGATGGGGAAAAGTTTAAATCTAAATTTTAAATTTACCTACCTCTGCACCTTTCCTCTTAAAAATAATTTTGGGCCAAAGAAGAATGTGATTATTGAGTAATGTGCTCTGTCAGAGCTTTCAGAGAAATAGTAAGCCCATTTAAACCAGAGGTGGCAACATTGCGGCAATTGGCTTCCACATGTAAATTTGCTACACTAACCACAGAAACCATAGAACCATAGAAAATTACAGCTCAGAAACAGGCCTTTTGGCCCTTCTTGTCTGTGTCGAACCATTTTTTGCCTAGTCCCACTGACCTGCACTTGAATCATATCCTTCCATACCCCTCTCAACCATGAATCCGTCCAAGTTTTTCTTAACTGTTAAAAGTGACCCCGCATTTATCACTTTATCCGGCAGCTCATTCCACACTCCCACCACTCTCTGCGTGAAGAAGCCCCCCCCTAATATTCCCTTTAAACTTTTCTCCTTTCACCCTTAACCCATGCCTCTGGTTTTTTTCCTCCCCTAGCCTCAGTGGAAAAAGCCTGCTTGCATTCACTCTATCTATACCCATCAAAATCTTATACACCTCTATCAAATCTCCCCTCATTCCTCTACGCTCCAGGGAATAAAGTCCTAACCTATTCAATCTCTCTCTGTAACTCAGCTTCTCAAGTCCTGGCAACATCCTTGTGAACCTTCTCTGCACTCTTTCAACCTTATTTACATCCTTCTTGTAACTAAGTGACCAAAACTGTACACAATACTCTAAACTTGGCCTCACCATAACACTCCAACTTTTATACTTGATACTCCTATTTATAAAGGCCAATGTACCAAAAGCACTCTTTATGACCCTATCCACCTGTGACATCACTTTTAGGGAATTCTGTACCTGTATTCCCAGATCCCTCTGTTCGACTGCACTCTTCAGAGTCCTACCATTTAGCCTGTACGTTCTACTTTGGTTTGTCCTTCAAAGTGCAATACCTCACACTTGTCTGCGTTAAATTCCATTTGCCATTTTTCAGCCCATTTTTCTAGTTGGTCCAAGTCCCTCTGCAAGCTTTGAAAACCTTCCTCACTGTCCACTACACCTCCAATCTTTGTATCATCAGCAAATGTGCTGATCCAATTTACCACATTATGATGATTTAAGCTTGGCAACCCAAATTAAACCTGCCATGTTTGACTTGAAGTTGTTACCCAGAAATACATCCTCAGACTCAAGGTTGCAGACACAAGAGCCAGAATTTTACTATCCCGCCAGCCAACAGAATTGGAGAGGGTGAGGGCTGGACCATAGAAAAGCCTGTTGATCTTGGGAGGGATTTTACAGTTTCAGGACAAGTGAGGCCGTAAAATCCCACTCAAGTTGTCCAAAAATAATTGTTGTGGGCAGCCATTGACAGCAGGGGTGGATGTCCGAGGGATGTGGCGGAACTCCGCAGTGGCATTGATCAGTGGGGGGGAAGTTAGGGGGATCTCTGTGGGGGCAGTGATCAGGGAGGATTTCAGCAGTGGCAGTGATTAATTGGGGGGGGGTGGTGATGTCAATGGGAGTTGGGGCTGCAGACCAGCACAGGGAGCAATTGATAGTAGGTTCTGATGTCCATGGGGGTGTGATGGGGATGGCAGGAGATCTTCCAGTACACTGGGAGATCAGGACCCGTGGGCAATGACACTCAAAAGGTCATCAGCCAGCTTCACTGCTGAGACTAGGCACCACCCCTCCCCCTACTGGCAAGAATCACATCACATCACTGTTTTTAAACACACAATTGCAACTGGGAACTCACTCATTTCCATGCCCATTCAGCACTTGGGATTTTTTCATAAAATTCCACCCGAGGACTTCATGGATTTCATACATGGAGGAAGCTTAACAAGGAAATTGTGGCTCTAGAGAACTACAAAGAATAGCAGTGAGGATGAATCCTAGTTTAAGTGCATTGAGCTATGGAGATAAACCCCATGTCCAGTGTTTGGTTTTTCTGGTGGGGGGATCGGATTCAGATTTTGAAAATTATTAGTGGCATCAAGAACATACTAATGGGCAGATTTTCTGAGGTGGTGGTGCTTGGTAGACTAAGGATCACCGACTGAAATTGAAAAGTGGGCAGTGAGGTTCAAAATATGGAAGGTCTATGTTTTCTCAGACTTGTGGAGCAGTATTTCCATGTGATATTGAGATTTGATTCCTTCCAGTCTTCCTGCAATTGAGACACAACAGTTTATACCAACATGAGCAGTAAAGCAGTAGGTCATTTTAAGGATTGCCCTCTAATTACTAACATGAGTGTGTGGAAATAGATTTTCCATTTTGCCCCCTCACATCCCCTAAAGGTTTGAACATTTCCACCACCCATCCTCTTGACCTTCTCTGGTTTAATTAGTTAATGCAATCCCAGTATCTCTAGTCTCTCCTAATCACTAAAGTGTCTCAATATGTTGCAAACAGGTTCATTTGGCTTCATCTTGAGAAGTTAATACTTTACAAGGTCTCATCGTAGAAGTGGAAAATCCACAAGTCTCTGGTGGAACAAACAACATCTTCAAATGCAGATGCATTTGCAAGAGTTCCCTAAGGTTTGTTCACAGAACAAAAGCATTCCACAAATAGCCCAATTTAGTTTGAAATGTTCAAAAAGCCTGCCCTAGTTTCTGCAAGCATATTCTCACTGTTATATAAAACTGAAGAAGCTGTTTCTCACTGTTTGGTAGTTGACTGTGATTCATTAGAGTTCTTTGGGAAAATTCCCATCTGCTAATCCCTGACATAACTAGGAAGATTCTTTTTACTTCTGTGCATCCTGGATTATGATTTTCTGAGCATGGAAATGAATGGGTAGAGAATTTGGTGAGCACAGAGGCAGAAAATCTCAGCCATGTCTGTATGATCTTCCAGCAGAAAGAACAGGTTGCCTAGCAGAGCACTGAAGTTGATTAGACCAAGATTTAAATTGATTCATCATGTAATTAAAATGATGCTGTTACATACAGAGAGCAGGTCAGGGAATATTCCTGCAAAACAGGCTCTTGCAACAAAAAATGGTAAACTTGACGATTGAACGTGCTGGAGCAGATCATCTATTCAGTGCGTGAAAGGAGGCATCATATTTAAGAAAAGACTCCTTTAGCAAGCAAAAGAGCTGAAATTAAAGTTTATTTATTAGTGTCATAAGCGGGCTTACATTAACACTGCAATGAAGTTACTATGAAAATCCCCTCGCCGCCACATTCCGACACCTGTTCGAGTACACTGAGGGAGAATTCAGCATGGCGAATGCACCTAACCAGCACATCCTTCAGACCATGGAAGGAAACCGGAGCACCCAGAGGAAACTCATACAGACACAGGGAGAACGTGCAAACTCCATACAGACAGTTACCGAAGCTGGGAGTTAAACCTAGGTTCCTGGCATTGTGAAGCAGCAGTGCTAACCCTCATGCTACTGTGAACAAAGAACAAAGAACAACCCAGCACGGGAAACAGGCCCTTCGGCCCAACGAGCCCGCGCCGCCGCATCGCCCTACACCTATTCTACCCTGCATGTCTACGAATGGGACCCTACTCAGTCAGATTCAGTGTGCCGTGAGGAAAATCAGCCCCATAATTTTGGGCCTGGGCATCCTGAAGAAAATGGGACTATATTACTTTGTCCTTGACTGCAGACTTTTTTTTGTGACTTGTAGAAGTTTTTTATTAGCATTTAGTGCTGACATTTGGTTCAACAATATTTACTAATACAATTTGATTACAGTTTGAGCTGTACAGATATTCTGTTGCTTTTATTAATTCAGTGAGCTGCTGGTGAAAGATTGCTATGGCCTGCAACCAGTTCTGGAATATAACTTCAGAAATATTCCATTAAAATTTGAGGAAAGTATTATTTTGCAATCCTTCGTTAAATCGGTTAGATAAGATTTTATGGCATCAATACAATGTTTTTCACAATTACTCTTCCCCAGCCATTTAATGCAAATCTTAAGTTATTTCTCCTTCAATTTCTCTCCCCCATTTTCTTATTTAGATGTATGTTTTTCATCTGCTGATTTTAGATAATCTATAGTCATGATTGACATCGGAGAACAATCTGTCGCCTAGATGTTAACCTCTCTTCTTTAGGTGTTAAGAAGCAAACTCTTTCATATTTATCTTTATGAATAGCCTTTTAGAAATATATACATAACTAATATGTATATTGAACTTAGATATGTCATACATAGTATGAGCATTGTTGGTGTTAAGACTCTTGTTATTTGCTATATAAATGATTTGGATGTGAATGTACAAGGCATGGTTAGAAAGTTTGCTAATGAAACTAAATTAGGAAGTATCGTTGATAGCGAAAAAGGTTATCAAAATTACAGGGGATCTTGATCAGTTAGAGAAGTGGGCTGAGAATTGACAAATGGATTTTAATACAGATAAGTGTGAGATGTTGCATTTTGGAAAGTCAAACCAGGGTAGGACTTATACAGTGAATAGTAGGACCTGGGGAGTGTTGAGAAACCTTGGGACCTCGGGAGTACAAGTACATAGTTTGTTGAAAGCGGCATCACAGAAAGGGTGGTGAAAAAGGTGTTTTGCATACTGGCCTTCAGGACATTGAATAGAAGAGTTGGGGCATTATGTTACAGTTGTATATGTCAATGGTGAGACCGCACTTGGCGTATTGTGTACAGTTTTGGTCACCCTGTTTTAGGAAAGACATGGATAAACTGGAAAGAGCGCAGAGAAGATTTACGAGGATGTTGCCAGGACTAGTGGGACTGAGCTACAGGGAAAAGTTGGGCAGGCTGGGACTTTATTCCTTGGAACGTAGGAGAATGTGGGGTGACCTTATTGAAGTGTATAAAATCATGAGGGGCAGAGAGGATAAATGCACATAGTCTTTTCCCAAGGAAGGGGAATTGAAAGCTAGAGGTTTATGGTGAAAAGGGAAAGATTTAAAAGGGACCTGGAGGGCAACCTCTTCATGCAGAGAGTAGTGAGTATATGGAATGAGCTGCCAGAGAAAGTGGTTGAGGCAGGTGCAATAGCAACATTTAAAAAGCATTTGGATAAATATATGGATGCAAAAGGATTAGAAGGATATGGGCCAAATGCAGGCAATTGGGACTAGCTGGGAGGGCACCATGGTCAGCATGGAACAGTTGGGCTGAAGGGTGTGCTTCTATACTGTATTGCTCTATGACTCTATGACCACAAATACATCGCTATAACTGCATTTGTACTGAACTGGAATGGATTTACCAATACCATTGATAAAATGCTGCATTAGACCTTATAATCAGAAGGAAAAGACTGCAGTATGAGACAGTGATGAATTTTCTTACACAAAGTGGTGTTAAAAAGTCTATGTTTTATTTCAACAATATGCAGCCATTCTGACTTTGAAATATTCAGTTAAATCCAAAAAAAAAGAGATATCATAGTAGGCAATTATGAAGTTGTGGCAAAACAGATAGAAAAGGAATCTTATTTGAGTAGAAGATGTGAATGAATTCTGAAATTTCGATTCACATTGCTCAGGGCTAATTCCACAGCTTAATATGAACGTGTGCATCATAGCAAGTCCATATGATATTGAGTAATGACTTGGAAATGATCAACCAAACTAGATGCATGGTAACTCCTAGGTATGCACTAAAAGTTATCCTTAAATTTTCCACTTTGTTGGCTATGAAATTAAAGGATCTGTGCATATTAATCCTGCGAGGGAAGGACTGCAAATGGAAGGTAGCATTGTGGGGAGGAATGGTATGAAGAAATTTATTTTAGTAGCAAGTTCAAGGAACCTAAGATTTACATTCATGTGTTTCAAAGTAAACAGGAATAAGTAGAGTCAGGATAAAGCATGATAAAGAAGCGTATAAGGCACAAAATTAAGAGTTTATAAGAATGTAGTCATCAATTTGCATTGATGTTGCACATGAGAATTTGGATCCATGCCTCCCAATCTCTATCATTTCAAATCCTCCTTACTGTCCTTGTTTCCTCTACCGCTCTGTCCCCTTCATTCCTTGTCCCACCCTCTCTGCCTTTTACATTTACCACCTCTACAACTCCTCCACCTTGTTTTAATTATCCAAAAGTCATCTGTTGTGAAATGAAAGCTTACTGGTCTCTGGGCTATTTTCTAAACAGAAGTCAAGGGCTACGAGTTCTCACATGGCTTGGGAGAACTGACAGATTTAAAGTTTATTTATTTATTAGTGTCACAGTAGGCTTACATTAACACTGCAAAGAAGTTACTATGAAAATTCCCCAGTTGTCACATTCCAGTGCCTGTTTGGGTACACTGAGGGAGAATTTAGTATGGCCCATGCACCTAACCAGCACATCTTTTGGACTGTGGGAGGAAACCGAAGAATCCAAAGGAACACATGCAGACATGGGGAGAGCATGCAGACTCCACACAGACAGAGACCCAAACCAGGAATTGAACCCAGGTGCCTGGCGCTATGAGGCAGCACTGTGCCACATGAGGAATGACGCCTATGCTCAGCCCTGTATTCTAGCTGTGTGTGTGGTGCGAAAACAGCAAACATGGAATGTAGTTTGGCACCATTAAAAGGGGGAGTCCCATGACAGAAGAAAGAGAAGAGCCACAAGCGGCGTTTTGTAACAGAAAGGGGGTACCCAGCAACCACGAGGAGAAAGACCACCAGAAGCGAAGCAAAGCAAAGCAATCATATGCAGATAATGAAAGAGATGCTATGTGCTGGCTCCATATAGGTAGGACTCAGAGTAGCCCTGGAAGCTGAAAGGGTAATGGCTGTCATCTTCCTCCTGCTCAAGTTACATACTAACTAGCTGCCACTCAAACAATGTCCTGGGATTGACTTCTATGAACTTATCCTACGAGTCCATTCCGAGATAAGGTTCTGGGAAGTGATAATTCCCAGACTCCTAAACAGTTTTTATCTATCCTGCCCCTGCTTTGAGCGTCAACAATAAAACAACTTACATTTATATTATATTCTTAATCTGGTAAAAATGATCCAAGCCTGGTTACTCAGACTAAATTCAGATTGAGGTTGAGGGTGCAATTGGAATGAGTGATGCTGAAAGGAGGGAGAGGAGAAGCAAAAAGGAAGCGCTGGAAAATCTCAGCAGATCTGGCAACATCTGTGGAAAGAGAAACAGAGTTAATTGAATATGACCCTTCTGCAGGAGAATATGACTCTTCTTGCAAGTGTCAATTATCCAGGTAGCATAATACCTTCACTATACCAACATCCATGGAACACTGGGTTGATGGTACTAAGAGAATTTGCAGCAATGTCTGTCGCCCCCACACATCCAACACCAGATAAGCACATTGTCTTGATCACCTCAGCTGTTAAATCTATCTTCAGAAAACATTTGCTATCCAATCTTAGCATGAAAAGCATCTACAAAAGAGAAACGATATATCACAGAGGATGCAGAGTGGTTGAGTTTAGGTTTGTGTCATGGCTAATAGTAGTATAAGCAAAACTGAGAAGCACAGTTTCCCTTTCTTTCTATTTGGTGTTTTGGTATTCTGATTGGCATTTGGTATCCTTCACTATCGCTGAGTCAAAATCCTGGAATTCCCTCCAGCACTGTGGGCGTACCTACATCTCAGGGACTGCAATGATTCAAGAAGCCTTTTAAACCTTCTTAAGGTCAACAAGGAATAGGCATATATTGGACCTAGCTGGTGACACCAATGTCCTGTGAATTACTAAAAAAAAAATCCTTATTTAACATAAGATGAAAGGTCACATGACACCAGGTTATAGTCTAACAGGTTTATTTGAGGTCGCAATCTTTTGGAACATCGCTCCTTTGTCAGGTGAACTCTAAAAGTTTGTGATTTAATATAAACTTATTGGACTACAACCTGGTGTCGCATGACCCCTCATTTTGTCCACCCTAATCCAACACCAGCGTCTCCACATCTTGAACACAAATCTAGGTTACTTTATCTAGTTTGCTTTGAGTTCCCTCCATGTAGCTTGCACTTGTGCTTTTCCTCAAGGGTGATATTCAGCTTTAAAAAGATCCTCCCCATTTTGTTGCATCCCCTATAGTAGGTCCTCAACTCCTTTCACAGTGACAGCAATACAACCTACATGTTATGCTCTATTGCGCAATCAGTTACCTCTTCCATCATCATCGCATCTCCTTCAACGCTGCAAGCAATTAGGAAGATGAATGACATGTTAGCTTTTATTGCAAGGGGATTTGAATATGCAAATTAAGAGATTTTGCTTCAATTATGGAGAATTTTGGTGAGACCACACCTGGAGGACTGTGTGCAGTTTTAGTCTCCATGTTCAAAGAAGGATATACTTGTCTTTGAGATAGAGCAAATATTCACCAGTTTGGTTCAAGGATTTGGAGAGTCACTCTCTGATGAAAAGTTGAGTAAATTGGGCCTATACTCTATGGAGTTTAGCAGAATGAGAGGAGATCTGAATTAAATATGCAGGATTCAGAAAGGGATTGGCACTAGGAGGTAGCTTCCCTGGCTGGAGAATCTAGAACATGGGGGCACAGTCTCAGGATATGGGGCCAGTTACTATGGACTGAGATAAGCAGAAATTTCATCATTCAAAGGATGATGAATCTTTGGAATTCTCCACACCAGTGGGTTGTGGAAGTTTCATTATTGAGTATATAGGTTGAGATGGACAGATCTTTATTCTTACAGGGAATCAAGAGGTATGGAGAGCAGGTGGGAAATTGGAGTTGAGGCTGGAGTTTGTCCATGATTGTATTGAATAGTGGAGCAGACACAAGGGGATATATGGCCTAGTCCTTGTCCTATTTCTTATGTTCTTATATAGGGCAGCCTTTCTCATGCTCTTGTGCACTTGATTTTATGTTTCCGAGCCAAATCATCCTCTTTGAGAGTGCTTTCCTAGTGCTAGTAGACTTTTAAAATCAGGAGCAAGACTCATGTTAGCAGAGTTGGCATTGACCAGCCTTAGACTACACAGGTAAGCTTCTTCCATTGGCCAACTCAATCCCATTGTTGCCATTTTTAATTAGGGGGTTACCATTGACAGAAACTGACTGACCAACCATATAAACACTGTGGCTGCAATAACAGGTCAAAGGCATGTAACTCCTCTCCTGACTCCCTAAACTTTGTTCAACATCTACAAAGCACAGCCAGGAGGGTGATGGAATACTGTCCCCTTGCCTAGATGAATATAACTCCAGCAACACTCAAGGAGCTTGGCACTATGCAGGACAAAGCAGCCCACTTGATGGGCATCCATTCCACAAATGTTCAATCCCTTCATCGCCACACATATACAAGTTGCATTGCAAGAGTTCACCTGGGCTCATTTGACAGCACTTTCCAAACCCACGACCATGACCAGCTAGAAAAAGGTCAGCAGGCAAATAGGAACACCACCAGCTGTCTTGGAATAACATCACTGTTCCTTCATGGTCACTGGGTCAAAATCCTGTAATTCCCTCCCTAATAGCATTGTGGGTGTACCTGCACCATGTGAACTGTTGGGGTTCAAACAGAGCTCCACCTTCTCAAGGGCAATTAGGTATGGATAATAAATGCTGGTGTAGCCAACAAGGCCCACATCCCATGGATGAATTTAAAAAATAGCTGATGGCTTATATAGCTTACCAATAGACAATATACCTCTCAGACCACTTTTTCATACTGAAATTGAGATATGGCCTGCTTAATCCGATCAAATTCTCAGATAATTACTTTACTTTGGATTTTACTGACTGCCCCATCAATTAATTTCTGTTTTTATGAAGAGCCAATGAAAACCTGTAACCTTCATCCTGACAGGTAATTGTCCTTATCCATACAGAATGGTAGGTCTGGGCTTCATTCGACTAATTGTAAAAATGTCAACAATACAAAATGGCATCCCTTGTCTACACTGCATTTCTGAGGTATTTAATCATGATGGCCAAGAGATTGGTGGCAAGTATCTTCTGGAATTAAGAAGCGTCAAACAAATTGGAAATTGGCTGAACAATAGGAAACAGAGGATAATAGTAAAAGAAAACTATTTGAGCTGGTGAAATTCTCTGAGAATTAATTCTTAAATCTCTATATTTCATAGTTTATGAGGATAACCAAGAAAAACATTAAGTTAAAACTGTCACCTCTGATAAAACAAAAATTCAGGTGAGGTGCCAGAAGAGGATTGGGAGAGGTTTAATATATGAGATTAAAATTTGCAAAAGAGAGACCGGATTTATTTATTTAATAATCTTACAACTGCATACATCAACCTCTTAGAAAGCTGGGCATGAAGACAATGCGTGCTGGGAGTTCCCTTGCCCATGGCTTGGGATCAAATTAGAGCAGAATACACCCAGTCAGAAACAGCCTGTCTAGCTCTGCATATGGGACTCAACTAAGGTGAAGGTTGGCATTGTAGTTTGACCCTTGAAGACAAAGCCAGTCATTTTTAAAATGATCTTCTGAATGTTGATTGTGTGTTGATAACTACCTACCTACAGTGCTCTATCCCCCTAGACACCACCCTGATACCAAAGTTTCTGCAACACTGGGATCTTGGGAATGCCAAATTTGCCTTTAGTGCAGAGGTAAATTTACGTCTAGTGAAGCCCTGTGCTCACTTTCATTTCTGCACTCTTCCCGGTCTCACTCCTCCCCCTGCCCACCCCCAGCTCCCAGAACGCAAAGGCGGGAGCCACAAGGATACACAAATTAATGACTGCTTCTTCACTTGTGAAAACATGTCTGCATGAATAATTGCCTTGTTGAAATCCAAGCTTACCTCTTATCTGAATGATGACAAAGATGGTTAATACTGCGATGTGAGTTTTGAGGTGGACGTCGCTGGCACGAAACGAGATGGAAGAATCAGCAGGGGACATCACTGCAGCACATAAAACTTGACCTGGAAAGGGCAAATTGTTACAAAGAACTGATACTGTAGGAATCTAGAAGTACACCTTTTAAAATAATCTATAAGGAAATTAAGTTATGTAGTTATTCATTTTGAATAATTTTGAATGATCACGTCCTTTGTTAAATAATTTTAACTGAGTATTATAAATGATAGTAAAAACATTGCCAAGCAACTCATTTTTTTAAAAAACGCTTTTTGAATCACAGTTAGGATTTGTTTAGGATGAGCCAATGGAGGAACAAGTACTCCAATCAACAAGATACATGGGTTGCCATTCATTAGATATTCACAAAATTTCATCCAGTTTAAATAATAAAAGTTAACTTTCTCTGACAAAATCAAATAAATTACCAACAAATTCACATTGGAGTTCAGTGTGTCCAAGTCCATTTTCAGGTGGTTTTGTCTGGCAGCATTCCATTCCATTGACTAGTGGAGTGCCCCAGGGGTCGGTGCTGGGGCCTCAGCTTTTTACCATTTATATAGATGATCTGGAGGAGGGAACCGAGTGTATGGTGTCGAAATTTGCTGATGACACCAAGATTGGGGGAATGGCAAATTGTGCGGAGGGTGTAGAGAGTCTGCAGAAGGATCTAGATAGGCTGGGCGAATGGGCCAGGAAATGGCAAATGGAATTTAATGTTGGCAAGTGTGAGGTGGTCCACTTTGGTAAGAAAAATGGTAGGAAGGACTATTACTTACGGGGCGAAAAACTGCAGCAGGCGACGGTGCAGAGGGACCTCGGGGTCCTTGTGCATGAGTCGCAAAAACCCAGCTTGCAGGTGCAGCAGGTGGTCAGGAAGGCGAATGGGATGCTGGCCTTCATAGCGAGGGGGATTGAATATAAAAGTAGGGAGGTCTTGCTGCAGCTGTATAGGGCATTGGTGAGGCCGCAACTGGAGTACTGTGTGCATTTTTGGGCGCCGCACCTGCGCAAAGATATTTTGGCCTTGGAGGGAGTGCAGAGGAGGTTTACTAGGCTGATACCGGAGTTGAGGGGGTTGAGCTATGAGGAGAGGCTGAATAAACTGGGCTTGTACTCGTTGGAGTTTAGAAGAATGAGAGGAGATCTCATTGAGACGTATAAGATGATGAATGGGATGGATAGGATAGAGGTGGAGAGACTCTTCCCGCTCAAAAAAGACAATAGGACTAGGGGGCACAGCCTCAAGATAAAAGGGGGGCGGTTTAGAACGGAGTTGAGGAAGAACTTCTTCACTCAAAGGGTGGTGAATCTCTGGAATTCTCTGCCCGTTGAAGTGGTGGAGGCTGCCTCGCTAAATATTTTTAAGACGCGGGTTGATGGGTTTTTGATAGGAGAGGGGATTAAGGGTTATGGGGAGGGGGCGGGAAAGTGGAACTGAGCCGCGACAGATCAGCCATGATCTTATTGAATGGCGGGGCAGGCTCGAAGGGCTGGATGGCCTTCTCCTGCTCCTATTTCTTATGTTCTTATGTTCTTATTCCTTGTCATTGGGACTACCTGAAGGCCAGTCTAGAAAGCAATAGTGGTTGGAACTATCAGCATGTGACCAGCCACAGCCATTTTATCAGCCCATTAACTATCCATTTTGAAAAACAGAGGTTGGAATTCTCCCAGTTCGCATGAAAACAGGAATAGCTTCTGCTGGTTTTTTTTTAGCAGGATTTTCAGAATGAATCTCTGACAATCTGAGCATCAGAGAGAGTGCGTCAGCATGATTCACTCTGAAAATAAGGGGGCGTGGCCTATTCCCACCCAAGGGGCAGGCGGCATAGCGTTGAGTGGGTCATTGTGCATATGCCGATCTGTCAGCACTGAGATGGATGCATGCACAGTAGCCTAGCTTGCTGGCCTCCCAATCACTGGTCAACCCAATCATTTCAGTCCTGGGCAAATGCAAATTTAAATACTGAAATCAGCTCATTGCCAATTTCCAGTGCAGCAGGCTGGGACAATCACCTCACAGAATTTAAGCAAGAGAATATGGAAGAGATATAAATTTTTAAGATTTTCTTGCTTCTTCCCTTGTTGGCGTGGTAGTTTAGATAGCTTTTTCTCTATGCTGTTCATCAATAGGTAAAATCTTGTAAAGGTGCACTTTTAATTGTCAATATTGCTGAACTTGTCAAATGTTCCTGAATTATCATACTTCACAAATAATTTTAAACGTTTTTCAATACAGAAAAAGAACGTTCACCAGAAGCATTTCTGACAGATACAGTTAAAAATATTTTTAGAATGGTTTCCACATTTGGGATGGTTACCTGGTGCTCTTAAAGCACACCTTCATGTTCTTGTATGTCCACCCAGTAGAATTCATTTATTTTCTTATTGCAGTGGCTCTTAACATTTTGTCATTACCTTTGTCAAAAAAATACAAAATAAATCAACAGTTTTCTTCAGAGGATAAAAGCAAATTACTGTGGATGCTGGAACCTGAAACTAAAAGAGAAAATGCTGGAAAATCTCAGCAAGTCTGGCAGCATCTGTAAGGAGAGAAAAGAGCTGACTTTTCAAGCCCAGATGACCCTTTGTCAAAGCTAAAAGACATAGAAAGTGGGAGATATTTATACTGCAGGGTGAGGGAGTGAAAGATGCTTCATCTTTCTTTATACCTTTCCTTATATCAGTTAAGTTCATTTTCAAAGCCAAAACAACTGTTGCATGAGCAGACTACCTGGAGTCACAGATTCCTTTGATTGTCAAATATATTTTGTTTGCATGCTCCGAGCATGATTGAAACATAAGCCCTGATGTTGGAAATCGAAATAAAAAGTTTATGCATTTTGAACAAAGTCAAAAGAAAGTGTGGCTTTCTTGCAGGATTCAGCTGCAGTTTTGCAGATTATATTCAACAATGACTGAAACATGGGATGAATAATGCACAAGGACTTGTATTGTTTAGTCTTGCCTGTTGACCTAAATATTTTCCTGCCATTTTTATGGCATTATCAATACATTGAAAACTTTGATGTCCAAACCTAAATTTGTAATGATTTCCAAAACCATTGTCTCTAGACTTTCATAACTGTGGGATTTACCAGGACAAAACAAAGAAATCACCCTACAACTTCACTATTGCTGGTCAGATATCTTAAAATTAATATCAATAGGTCCACGTGACTCTCATAAGAACAAAGACCAAAGGGAAGTACAGCACAGGAACAGGCTTTTGGCCCTCCAAACCTGTATTGATCACAATGCCGTAACTAAACTAAAAAAAAACCTTCTGCCCTAACTCAGTCTGTATCCCCCTATTTCCTCTCTATTCATGTACTGATCCAAATGCCTCTTAAATGCTGCTAGTGTGCTACTTCCACCACCTCCTCTGGCAGCACATTCCAGGCACCCACCATCCTTTGAGCGAAAAACTTCCCTCGCACATCTCCCTTAAACTTTCCCCCTCTCACCTTGAATCTATGCCCCCTTCTAATTGATACTTCCACCCTTGGAGAAAGCCTCTGACTATCTATCTTATCTATGTTTCTCATAATTTTGTAGACCTCTATAAGCTCTCCCCTCAGCCACCATCTTTCCAGTGAAAACAACCCTGGTTTATTCAACCTCTTTTTAAAGCCAACACTTTTAAGACTTGAATAGCAGATTAGCTGTAAAGACTTGAATTCTAATCAGTATTCTGTAAACTGTGTGTGCCTTTATATGCCCTGTTTCTGATCAGAACTCCCCACTCACCTGATGAAGGAACAGCGTTCCGAAAGCTTGTGGTGTTTACTATCAAATAAACCTGTTGAACTTTAACCTGGTGTTGTGAGACTTCTTACTGTGTTTATCCCAGTCCAACGCCGGCATCCCCACATCACTTCTATAACCATCCAGTTCTGTATCCATCTAGCCAGCCCACCCCGAATCCCATGTGATTTTAGTTCTTGTACCAGTGTGCCATCCAGTGTTGAATCAACTATTATGGAATAGAAACAAAAACAGAGGATGTTGGAAAAAGTCAGCAGGTTTTGGCAGCATCTGCAGCAGAGAAAGCAGAGTTAGTGGCCAGAATTCTATAGCTGTCCACACCTCACTACCTCTGCCAACAATATTGGAGAATTTGACACTCAGCCAAATCTCCGTTCACTGCAGCAGAACCAGGGAATCTTATCCAATGTTTTCAGTCTTTTTGGCTCTTTGTCAGAACTGAAGGGAGGGAGAATATATTAGATATTAAAGTGTAGATGTGAATGATTGCAACAAAAAGTAGCAACTTGAACAACAAAGACAGATGGCCAGGTCAAAAGGAGGGGGAAGGTTTCACTGAGGTAACACATGCAGGGAATATTTAAATAAAAGGTTTAAGATGGAGGAGAAAAGTCACAATCTAAAGCTGCCAAACATGATGTTGAGTCCTGAAGGCTGCAAAGTGCCCAGCCAGAAGATAAGATGCTGCTCCTCCAGCTTGTGCTAGGCTTCACTGCATTGCAGCAGGCCAAGGACGACATGTGGGCATGAGAGCAAGTTACTGATTTAAAATAACAAGCAGCTGAAAGACTGAGGTCATGCTTGTGGACTGAGTGAAGGTGCAAAAGGATCACCCAGTCTGCATTTCAATTGTAGAAGTGATCGTGTTGGGACCAGCAAATACAATAAACCAAAATGAAGCAAGTGCAAGTGAAATGCTGCTCAACTTGAATGGAGTGTTTGGTGTCTCGGAAGAGGAAAAGGGGCAGGTGTTGTGCCTTCTGCAATTGCATGGGAATGTGCCATGGGAAGGGGATGGGGATTTGGGCACGATGGAGGAGTGAAAGGAGTGAACCTGTGGAATACTGACAGAGTGTGCGAGGGAAAAATAAGTTTCATGGTGGCATTGTGCTGGAGTGGCAGAACTTGATCCTTTGAATGTTGAGGCTAGAGGGGTGGAAAGTGAGGATGAGAGTAACCCTATCATGGTTTTGGGAGAGAGGGAAAGGGGTGAGAGAAGAGGTATGGGAATGGATTGAATCCAGTGGGTCGTTCTATTGTCTGTCAACCAAAGGTATGGGGTAACCTTGGTTAAGGAAAAAAGCTGACGTGCCAGTTTATTTATTATGAAATAGTATTTGGTATCTTTTACTCTAACAAGTGAATTGGTAGGAGGAAAGCAGCAGTCTGAATGTGGCAACAACACGTCTCAGCACTTTCCTCCAGTAAGAACTTTCCTTTTCAAACTAAGCTGGTAAAGCTGAATCAATTCTTGCAGATAATTTACATCTTTGAACTAACTTGCACAAAGCGTTCATACAAACTTGGGAAGTTTCATGATCAGCAGTATCTCTTCCAACATTTCTCCAATTAGAGTACCCATCGATAAATATTTATTTCCCTTTACTAGGGTTGAGAAATAATTTATAAACACTAAAAGCAGATTGCCTTAGTGGTTTCCAAAAAAGTCAATCAATTTCTCATTTCTGTCATTCTATTTATCTCCATCTTCAGAAAATGGGACCAATGAATGTTTTGAGATTGCCTTTAGGCTCCAACTTCATACTCTTCTCTCAAATCTTCCATGTCACTTAACGTTTTCCAGTTATTTAGTACAAAATATTATATCGTATTCAATGTAACAGATTTTGGCCAGAATACACAATGTCTTTAGGGTAGGTTTTTTTGTAGTTCCATTGTTACTTCAGAGTCCATTTGTTCAGCTTTTGTGCGATTTCTAAAAATTGGCAAATCATCAGATAATTCAGATGTTGAGTCGAGTAGGGGTTTACTCAGTCAATCCCATGCTTTCTCAGCCTTCAGGGATTTGCCTTTTAAATGTGAAGCTGTGATTCTGATTGTGGATTCCTTCAATAGTCACTCTCCAACCGCCCATAGATACATCACACATATCCCCCACCCCCTCACACACACCCCCCACCCCCTCACACACACCCTCCACCCCTTCCCACCCCACCCCCATCCCATACACACCCCCACCCCCTCATACTCACCCCCACCCCCTCACACGCACCCGCCACCCCCTCACACGCTCACTCCACCCCCTCATACACACCTCCCACTCCCTCACACACATCACCCCATCCCCTCACATACACACTCTCCCCCTCACACACTCCCCCACTCCTTCACACACACACACATCCCACCCCCTCACACACACCCTCTATCCCCACCCCCTCACACACCCCCATCCCTATCCTCTCACACACTACCCCAACCCCCACCCCTCACACACCTTACCATCTCACACACACTCCTCACCTCTATCCTATCCCACACTCCTCCCCACCTCCAACCCCTCAGATACTCTGCCTGCCCATCCCCTTACAGTCTCCCCAAACCCTCACCCCTTCATACATCCCCCCTTCCCAACACCTCCTCACACACTCTCCCTCCTATCCCTGCTCACACTTTCCTCCACCTCTTCACATACTCCCATTCACCTAGGATCCTCCATCGCTCTGCTGACTCACCTCAATCCATTGCCTTGCCTGTTGTTTGCTGCCTTGCTTTGGGCCTCATCTGCTGCTGGGCTCAAGTCTGCTGTTTCACCCCACACCTATGCACGCTGTGCCTGCATCACTCTCTCCTCGGGGCCTTGCTTGCCTGCTGCTGGGGTCAAGCTATTTGAATTTTTCTTCTTGGTAGCCATAACTTACCTTCCTCCCACCAACATGGTGAGTGAGCTGCACAGTGGCACAGTGATTAATACAGCTGCTTCATAGCATCTTGGACCCAGTTCAATTATGGCCTTGGGTGACTATCTGTGTGGAGTTTACACATTCTCCCCATGTCTGCATGCTCCAATTTCCTCCCACATATCAAAGATGTGCAGGTTAGGTGGATTGGCTGTGCTAAGTTGCGCCTTTGTGTCCCAAGATGTGTAGGTTTGATGGATGAGCCATGATAAATGTATGCATTTACAGGGATAGGGCACGGAAGAAGGATTTTATAAGACACTGGGTCAGAAAGTCAGTGTGGACTCAATGGGCTGAATGGCCTCTTCTGAACTTCAGGGATTCGATGATTCCATGATTCTTTGCTTCTCATCAAAACATAGTCTGGTTTGCTCTGCATTTGCTGCTCGTAGGCATGGCACAAACATCATAGATCTTCTCCGGAGAGGGGCAAGACCTATGTTCCCAATAGAGAATTGGTGGGGGTGAGGAGACTGTCTATTGTATGTAACTGTGCAAAGTGCAAAGGGGCCACATTGGGCATGAGGACATTGGACCCAATTTTACCATCGTGTTGCGCTTGTTTTCAAGCGCAAAAACTAGGTAAAGACAGATGTGAGGTGAGTAACGCGATCTGCTTCTGCCTCCGCGCCAGTTCCCCCTTTACCAAGGCTCGAAAATGGCCATGATCAGGACCATGCAGGAAATGAGCATGACGGCTATTTTAAATGCATTTGCCTGCATTTAAATTGACTTAATGGGCTGCACGCGCAACTTTACTGGCACTTCCCCCTTAACCACTGCAATTTCCAATCCAGAATTGGCACGAAACAGACATGTGCCATATAAGTCTGATTCGGGCACGCCATCAATGAGCAGGTAAGTGCCTAGCATCCAATGGCTCTCTGCTTGAGATCGGTGTGGGGAGGGGACGGGGGTGGAGGTGAGTCCACTACCACTCTGCCTGAGGTCAGTGGGAGTGAAGGAGGGACCTGCTGTCACTCTGCTGAGCAGTGTAGAGGATCAGGACAACCTTGGCGTCCGGGCCCATAGGAGTCTTAAATCGGCCTCGCAGGTGGAGGATGTGGTCAAGAAGGCGTATGGTGTACTGGCCTTCATTAATCGAGGGATTGAGTTTAGGAGTCGGGAGGTAATGCTGCAACTTCATAAGACCCTTGTCAGACCCCACTTGGAGTACTGTGCACAGTTCTGGTCGCCTCACTACAAGAAGGATGTGGAAGCTATTGAGAGGGTGCAGAGGAGATTTACAAGGATGTTGCCTGGATTGGGAGGCATGCCTTATGAGGATAGGTTGAGGGAGCTAGGTCTTTTCTCCTTAGAGAGATGAAGGTTGAGAGGTGACCTGATAGAGGTTTATAAGATGTTGAGAGGGTGGATTCTTGGAGGCTATTTCCCAGGGCTGAAATGGTCACTACGAGAGGACACAGGTTTAAGGTGCTGAGGAGCAGGTACAGAGGAGATGTTAGGGGTAAGTTTTTCACTCAGAGGGTGGTGAGTGAGTGGAATCGGCTGCTGCCTTTGGTAGAGGCGAATTTGCTGGGGTCTTTTAAAAGACTTCTGGATGAGTACATGGGATTTAATGGGATTGAGAGTTATAGATAGGCCTAGTAGGTATGGATATGATTGGCGCAACTTGTGGGCCGAAGGGCCTGTTTGTGCTGTAGTTTTCTATGTTCTATGCTCTATCAGTGGAGTGGAAAGGGGAGGGATCTGCAATTGGTCTGGGTGGTGGAAGGGATGGGGGGGATAAGGGAGTAGGTAATGTTATAGGGATGGGGCAATGTCTATGGGGACCAGTGGGAAGGCATTATCCAGCCCGTGAAGGATATGGCAGGGGAGCTGCACTCTATCATTTTTTTGTACTTGTGCAGTTGGAGGCACTGATTGGAACTGCAGGGTTTTGGGTGTGTTAAGCCCCGCCCACTGGCTTGTGTAGCATGATTTGGAATTGCTGATATTTTTGCAGGGGCAGGCAGAGTGCGTATGGGGGCTGTTGAAATGCGTATGGGGGCTATTAAAAACGGGAACGAAAGTCAGATTCAAGTCAGCCCAGCACTTCGAATCAAAATGGTAAAATAGGGTTCATCAACAGTGATGGATTCAGTGGGGAATGCTGGATTGTCCACCACAATGATAGCAGGATCTAGTGTTACTTAGGAGAGGCTAGAGAGTAATTTGCATATCGTGAGGCTCCAAGAAGATTAGAGAGACATGAGAATCCACATGGGAAAGGTCAAAACTGATCTCAAAGCAAAAATGCAACACCACTATCTTGAAACTCTGAAGTTATTGAGCACTTTAAAGTCGAGCCTGGAAAAGATTTTGCATAGAATGGGACTGCGGCAGTGTGAGAGGAGACTCCCCATTCAGGGGGAAATCTCAAATGGTTAGGGTCACAACATTGAAATAGAGTCAGAGCTGAAAGAAAAGAGGAGGACTTCCTTGAGAAGGTGCAATTGTTTTTTGACGTGCTTCAGTGACAGTCTTCATAATACAGTTGGTCCATTTGAGCATTGACAGAGAGCAATATGAGTAACAGAGAAAGTATGTGAGAATGGAAAATGAGGGCGACTGTTAAGGAAGCACAGCTGCTCCATAGCTGCTAGATCATCACGGAATGTCTCTAATTGGCATGAATAAAGGGCCACAGGTCGCCCAGTCATTGCTGAAGTGCCAGCTAAACTTGATCTGTAAACTAGATTAGAGATTGTAGGAATGCTTTTGGTAAGATGGCACATTTCAGGAATCTGAAGAGGATCAGCTTTAACATCCAAATACCTTTGAAGAAGCATGATATGAAAGACTTTTCCATGTCAGACTAATGGCCACAAGATTCTAGAGGAGTAAGGTGCAGGCGACAGGACACAGCCACATTCCTTCTGTCCTTTAGTGACAGATCAGTGCTTTGAAAGGTCTTAACAACTAGTAACATCGAGAACAAGGTCAGTATTTGGATTTGTACCTTCAAACCTTATGATTCAGCAGATCTTAATCTTTGGAAAGGTCAGCAGTGAACACTGCATCAGTGCTCTTTGGGAAATGGTAGTCATCACAGCAGTGCAAACACTGTGTCAAAGGACTTAATATACTCATCACCACCTTAATGAGAAACGTTTCACAGACACTGGGAGATGCACGCATGTTTAGAAAGACCATCATGGCTGCAGGTCTTGTACAAATGAATTCAACCATGGTATTTTGAGAAACTATTCCAGTTAACCCTCCAAAGCTATCGAGGATGCTGAGCTCCATGTTGTCCTGTAAGTATAAATAGCTAGGAGTCCATTTTGCAAACAATTCCAGTAAAGAATTTGACACATCTCACTGACATAACACAAGGACAGAGCAACTAGCACGAGTCAGCTACACATCGCATCACAAAGGGAGGTGAGCACCATGTGGGAGTATGAATCATCCTCACAATAATGCATAGGCACGACTCTTTCAAAGGATGAGACCATTCTCATGGTGAATGTAGTTACAAAGGTGCACGATATGTACACTGACGTGACTGAGAGGCGATGTCAATGTTTCTTATTTTTTGTAACCCTACTGCTATGTCTTTGTGGATCCCCAACATCTGCAGTAGGGTGGAGGCAGTCTGTTGGCTGTCTTTGATGACACTGGTGGGCATCCTCTAGAGGGCCTTGATCTAGAGGGCCCCAGTCTGCTTTGAATATCCTGCTGTGTGGCAGGTGGACCCTCCTCAACTGGCATGGCTGTAGATAATGGGGTCACAGGCAGAGAGGATCAGCATTGACGGACACTCTTGGTATTACCTCGGTGGGTGGACTTGGTCTTCCTCCCATTGAGTATTCAAGGGTCATTGCCTGACTCTCTGAGGGAAAAGGGCTACAGCTGACCCGCTAAGAATAATGCCTTTATTTGAGTGGTGTTTAATTATGGTACCCTGAAATTCAACCCCATTAGATGATGGTGGGGTGGATGAATCAGTGACTGCATGCCCACCCCTTTTCCTCCCCATGTAATTCATAGAGCAATTTGCTGATGCTTAGTTAATGAGCTTCTGTGTGGGAACTTGGGTGCAATTTCCTGACTTGTAGCCCAGTGGAAAACACACCGCAAAATCAATGCACCATCAAACCTATCTCCAAAAAGGGAAAGTGCTGTCTTTCGTGTTGGCTTGCAGCAAATGGTACACCTTTGTATCTGCCTGTCTACTGACCCAGACCATGGACAGTCATCTATGATCATTACTGGGTAGGGGAGTGTCAGGGCCTGCAGAAATGGTGGGAAAACTTGATGGGAGTTGTAAACCTATAAAGGCTATCCTTGACATCTGGACATGAGGAATATTTGATATGCTGCACATCAAAATAGCAGAAAATGACATGCAACATCTGCATGATCCCAAACTTATGTCAAGGTTTAAGTGTAGTGTCTTCCACCATTATCAGTCCTGTGTGTCAGAAATGGAATCAGGTTGTAATGTTGGCAGTTTTAACATCCCTTACTCTCTGTTTAGGGACAGGCAGAGGGAGCTTACAAGGTAATCACAAGGTTCAAACTTTCCTACCAAGTACCCTTTCTGGTTCATTCTTAATCTGGAAAAAGCTGCAGATTTACTAATATGCAGGAGTGATTTAGATCTTTACAGAATGATATAAGTTCCTGTATGTTAGAAAGATAAATGATGTAAGAATCTTAATGTGATGAGCTGCATAATTGGTTGAAGAATTCAAGTGAATTGATTCATTGCGTGTATTGAACTGGAAATTACTCTCTGCTCCATTTCCAACAATTCGATTTACACTTTAGATTCTCTTCACCATTTTAGCAAAGGTTTAATTTTTATTTTAAACGTATTAATAATTCTGTTAAAACAGTGAACAGTGGGATTTCTGTCCATTTTGTATAAAGCTGGTAGTTTATTTTTTGCAGTTTCTGCTTGGATTTCAGCCAGTTTTGCAAAAATTTCCAAACAGAGATTTCCTGGGTATTTTGCTGGTTCTTTGCCATTTTATTCCTGGTGTTGCTGCAGTGTGTATCAGGAGGTTAAAAAATTTGTAGAGGGTCCAGCAAGCCATTGAATTGATTGTGAATTTGTCAATTGAACTCCATCTAAGATTCTGAACTAAGTTGAACCTTCTGTTGCCCTTTGTTGCCCAAGAGGCAGCTCCATCACTGCTGCTGCAGATACCTGTGGCCTCCAGCAGGCATTTCCCCCTCCCCTCTCCTCTCCTCCATTTTTCCTGATGAAGACTCATTAACATCAGTGTCTTGTTAATTCCATCGGCCTCAAAATGTTCACCAAGTACAATGCTGGAGAAATCAGGCAGGCCCAAAGACTACCATAACAACACCAAAGGGGAAAATCAAGCCTTTTGAGTCGATATTCACCACGTTTAGAAAATAATAGAATGACTGATAATAGAATTAGATTTATTTTTGTTTTAGCTTGTACAACATACAATTGCACTAATAATCTTGGGGCTGCTGCCAGGTTATGTGTGTATTTTTGCTCAGGTTTTCAGACTTTACATTTGATTTGTTTTAATTTCAGTTCAATGAAGCTCAATTGATGCCCTGCTCTTTGCTTCTCTTATTTCATGAATACTTCTTCCCACTATCTGATGTGAATTGTCTCGACCTACTAGCTGCCTCCTGATGTTTCATTGTCTCCTCCTGCCTCTGCTTCTGTTTTTCTTTGTCTTTTCACCTCTCAGCTGCAGGTTCTGTTTGAATCATTTAAAGGGAAATGTTGGTTTTGATGGGAGTTTACACGCAAAACATTCTCTCCACAAATGCTGATTAACTTGCTGAACATTTCCAGCATGTTCAGGATTTTTTTATACAAATGATATATTAGCTTTGATTTCAAAGGGAAGGTGCATTTTGTATTGGGTTGGTTCGGAAATATCCAGGTGAGGCCTGAATCCAGTTCGATACGCTGTAGTGAGCAGGAGTACCAGGAGTAGGAGTGAGCCACTTGGTCCCTCCAGCCTGTTCCATCATTTAATAAGATCATACCTGATCTGATAGTACCAGAAAAACAAGGCACAGGGCAACATGTAGGCTGCAGTTGGGGACCAATGGGTTTGGACCCTGGCAGTCAAAAGAGTGTATATTGTGGTATGGGGTGGAGGAGGGGATTGCAGAGGAGGGTGGAGGAAATGTGTGAGAACTTTAGATGTGGCTGGAGTAGTAGCTTTCATTGGGTGGGAGTAGGGAGGAAGTGCCTCTTCTACATTACCTCAATGTCCATTGGAGACCACCCTTCACTAAGGCTTACAATCCGCGTTTTGTCTCCCCCTTTCACCCTATCATGTTTTCCTTGTTTCCCCCGCCGACCCCCCCACTCCTCTCATCTACCAGCCTGACACCAGCAAGCCCCTGAGTACCTAAATCACTGCACCATCACTGAGTACATTCTTTGGGAATGGCTATAGCCCCAGTAGCACTGTTGAGATCAGAGAGCTGCGGCATTCTGATTGATCAGCTACACTTGGAGGTGAACCCTCTGGCCAAATATGGTTGGAAGGCCCACATAAAGTCAACTAACAGCACAACAAGCTGGCAAAACAGGGCGAGCTGGCAAAGCGATGACGTCTCCGTGGCCAGAAGAGGTTCAGGCTAGAGGCTGTCATTTTGAGTCATCAACTGAAATTGCTGCTTGTGTCCTGATATTAGCATTAGGTACTATACTTAAACAAGGCCCTGCTCTCTTCCTGTGCATACCCTGCCTAATCAACAGGTTAACATTTAGACATGGTTGGGTATTGGGGGGTGGTGCACGGTGATGGTTGGGGGCAGAAAGAGGAGGGGAGCTGATTACAGTCGAAAAACTGCACAGGTTTTCAGCTTTAAGGCCAAAAGATGGCTGTTATCCATATGTATCTTGTAGTTCCCAGACTAACTGGCTAAGGGAAAATCCATTTGAGGGTTACCTCCCAAAGGTACTCCATTATATTAATAATGGAAATCTATTTTCCAATGGCAGACTTCATAAATTAAATCTGAAATGATTTACTTAATGAATGCCTGACAACATAAATTAGATTCTGCAAGTTGAACGCACTCTCTGAATCCAGAGAAGTCAAAATCTGCACACATAAAATATGCACCACCAGCTGTGAGAAAGAAAGTGCTCTTTTTTTGTCCATAGCTATGAATTGAAAAAATCGTAACCTACTTTTTTGATGGAGGGTAGAATTCTCCTGAGATTAAGAGTTTGCTCTTTGTAATGGACTGTGATGGAACAAGAAGCAGAGTGCAGTCTTCTTGAATCAAGTCTTCAAAACTTCAAGAAGAAAATGGAGCAACTTTAAAAAAAACCAGGACAGAATTCTCCCCCTTTTAGGCTAAGTGCCCACACCGGCAGAAAAACAGGAGTGTTTTCCGCAGATGTTGGCAACATCTGTCATGGATTTACTCACCTGAAAGATGCAAATAAGCCCATCTAACGAAAGCCGCTGGTTAGCCTGGCTGTTCAGAGTTCAGGCTCATTCTTAATTTGATCTCTGTGTTCGGAGACAGGCCCCCCTCCCTCCAAAAAATAAAATGATGATGGACACTCCTCCCCCCCACCCCCACTGACCAAGGGAGAACAGCCAATGCCTCACTAAAGAGGGGCATCCTCCTCCCCAGCTATCAGGTTTGCATAATTATCTAGTTGCCACCCACTCTAAGCGGAGCCAATCATGGTCAGTGGGGCAGGTGAATGATGTCAATTCCTTGACCCCAGTTGGGAATCCCGATTTTTGGCTGATGACCCATTCAGCAGGGTGTCGGGATTCCCATAAGCCATCTGACAAGGCTGGGAAACCCCGCCCCAAAATTTGGCCCATTTTGAGACTGTTAGGAGAAAAGATGCACAAAAAGAAATATGAAGATTGAAGTTGTTCCAACACCAGATGAACTTGGGTGCTAAAGAGCTGACACTGGTAGTGTAATAAACCTTTCAAAGCAGTGGCCTGCTGCCTGTTTTAGAATCAGAAACTGATTTACTATACTGCAGCAGAATTATTTGGTTTCTTTATCCTTGTGTTCAAATAACTCATGGCCTCATTCCTTCTCTATAACTTCTTTGATTATATGACCTTCTGAAATATTTACATTCATCTGGCCTCTTGACCATTCCCAATTTAATGGCCATGCATTTTGTTGCCTTGACTTTCCTTCCCAAAGTTCTCCAACACTCACTATGTTCCAGTGAAGCTCAATGCAAACTGGAGGAACAGCATCTGATCTTCTGGCTAGGCATGTTACAGCCTTCCAGTCTCAACATCGAATTCAACAACTTTAGATGATTAGCTCTACCCCACCTTGACCCTTTTGTTTTCATTTTATTTAATTGTGAACTGTTCTGTACCTTTTATTTATTGTCTTTCTTTATTTTTCTTTCTTCCTCTTTCCCCCTATTTTATCCCCCATTTCCTTACCTTTTCTCCCCCTTTTGCTTCCCTTTTCCCCTTTTTCTCAATCTTTTCTCTCTCCCACTCATCTCCCTCCACATCTTCATCTGTCACAGTTTGTCCTCTGATTTCAGCTTCTCTGCTGTTTGGCCATTCACACTTTCTATTCTCTCTATGCATTGCCATTAGCACCTCTTAGCCCTTCCCCTTGTTTTTGTGGCTATAACTCATCTTTCATTCCCCTATCCTGCAGTATAAATATCTTTCACATTCTATGCCTTTTAGCTTCGATAAAGGGTCATCTGGACTTGAAACGTCAGCTCTTTTCTTCCCTTACAGATGCTGCCAGACCTGCCTTTTCTCTTTTGGTTTCTTCATCATTCACTCCTACATCCTTTAAGATGCTCCTTAAAACCTACTTCCATCTATTTTAACATCATTTTACGTGGCACAGTGTCAAATTTTATTTGATAACACACCTGTAAAGTGCCTTGGGATGTTTTAATCCATTAAAGGTGGAAGTTGTTGTTGTACTTATGGCCTACCCTGTAGAATTTAAAGGAATGATGGAGGTCCCCACCAGCATTTTTTAAAAAGACATTTATCTGAATGCGGGACCTGGAGAAGCAGGCATGATACCCCAAGCTTCATGTGAAAGAATGGGCCATGGCTGTACACTATTCACATGCCCTCATGATTAGCTCCATTCCCGCCCTACCACACCACCCCTCCTGAGCTTATCTGAAGCCTTTGTTCAATATCATAGCCAGCTGAATTTGCTCCACCAACCACTTTACCCCCTCCACTGTCACCGGTGACTGGCATATTCCTTGTAGGTCCACAATAGGTGCCTGCATGTCACTGGTTTGAGTCCAGTGAGTCGGGCAGATGTTGTATTGTCCATAATCTGCTGCTGCTCACACGTTTTACACTGCCCAGTATGCTACTGTGCTGCTGTGTGTGTTATGCTGCATGTTGTCCTGTATGTTGTGCTGTGTGTTATGCTGCATGTTAGGTTGCATGTTGCACCGCATGTTGTTCTGCATGTTATGCTGTGTGTTATGCCTTGTTAACCTGTGTGTTAGTTGTGTGTTGTGATGTGTGACACACAGTGTATTATGCTGTATGTTGTGTGTTTTGTTTTATGTTGTGTGTTATGTTTTGCATTATGTTGTGCTGTGTATTGTGCTTTGTGTCGTGCTATGTGTTATGTTACATTTGTTCTGTGTGTTGTGCATTTTGTGTTATGTTGTGTGTTGTATTTTGTGTTATGTTGTGTGTTGTATTTTGTGTTATGTTGGGTGCAATTTTCTCGACCCGCTTGCTGCTTGAGTAATCTAGTGGCTGGGAAATGCCAGCGGGTGCCAAAAATGGGAATCATGACCAGTCGATCGCGGGGCGAGCCGGTAAGATCACGAGAGGCAAAATTTGGGCATCGAACAGACAGAGATCTGTGCATGCACAATGGCATCCTCTGCTGCAAGCTGCTGGCTTTCGGTGAGCTTAGGCCCTTCTCCTTCCTCTGCTGGTGGGAAATAGATCTTGCTTTATATTTTCATCAGAATGAGGTGAGGTTCGATTTCTAACTCATGCAACAAAAAGCTGATTCTCCCCCATTTTCACGCTCGTTCAGCACATGGATTCTTTTGGTAAGATCAATCCCAGAAAGTGCCATTGCTTGCCATGAACCCCCTCTTGATGGCAAGGGATTTGTAACACATATTTATAGTTTTTATCTTTGTACTTTTTATTATGATGTTTCTCATTAATTTCTTAATGTAGCATATTATTCCATCAGCTGATTGCTGATGAAGAAGCTTCTGACTACAGCACAGGAACAGGCTCTTTGACCATGCAAGCCTGCACCCATTATGTTGCCGGGCTTAACCAAAACTCCCTACCCTTCCGGGGATCATGTACCTCTATTCCCATCCCACTCATGTACTTTCCAAGACGCCCCATAAAGTCACTATTGTATCCGCTTCCACTACCTTCCCAGGCAACGAGTTCCAGGCACACACCACCCTCTGTGTAAAAAATCTGCCTCATACATCTCCTCTAAACCTTACCCCTCGCCCCTTAAACTGTGCCCCTATTAATTGACTCTTCCACCCTGGGAAAGAGCTTCTGACTATCCACAGACTATCCAGTCTCATTTGTGTATTTGTTGCCATCCACTGAATTGGTGTTTGCCAGAGTCAGATCAAGTGATAGTACAACACAGGAAGGTTAACCAGCTCTTCCTAAAATGGCAAAGGTGGGTTCACATTTTCTGCAACTACAATGGATGATAGGAACCAGGGTTAGCACCTAGTGTGAAGGGACAGCAGAAATAAAAGTGGCTGAAGAAAGCAATTGCACTTTGTCATGCACAGTACATGCGGGAAGATAAAAGAACAGAAACAGATGATAAGATGTGAAGGAACACTATACAACTTCTCCGGTATTAGTATTCACCATTGTTCTAACTTTTCCCCAGTGCTTGATGGTTAGCATGTTCTCTTCCATCAATTCAGATGGGCCTCAGTGGCAACGCAAAGTGCAGGTTGTGTGGAACTTTCACATGACAATACTGTGTTAGTGACATCCTCCTTAAGTGTTTCCTGAATGTTCCTGGCATGCTGAAATAGGTGGGATGATGTGTAATAGTGAATTGGTGAGCTTGAGGAGAATGAATTTGGGTGAAGACTTTGTAGTAAAGTGAAGAGAAACATTGAAGGAGACTCTTCTGAGACAGCAGATAGTGGGGGCAAGAAAAGATAAGAAGAGAACACTGTCCTTACCCTGTCAACTCCAGTTAAGTCATTGAAATTCTTCTGACATTTCGGCCATGTCCTGGCAGTTAGGATGCTGTCACATACCTTCTCTGTGACATTTATCCAGAGGTGGATAAGAATTTCCTTCTCCCCTCTGTTACAGAATCTCCTTTCTCCTGCCCATTGCCTGGACCAGAGCCTTCAACTCAAAAGCTGAATGTCCTGTCTGGACGTCATCAGCCACTTCTTTTTACAATTTTCTCTGTGATCAGACTGCACCCCCCTTTTAAGAGATGCTGGATGCCTTTAAACAGTAGCAGTGAAGAAGGATATCTTGCTCCATCCCCGAAACAGGAGTACAACCAACAACCAGTGATAAAATAATGATTGTACACCTGAATCACTAGAGTTAGGTCATTGCACTAATTAGATGTGGTCCCTGGGAGCATGTGAACAGATGCATGCAGGGTTCACCTCACTCTGTAAATGCCTGTTTTCAGGCCTGTTCAAACTTCCAGACCAATAATAAACCTCTAACAACCTGGTATTTTTTACCAGCATACAATGGCTGTCAACAAAAATGATGAGTGCAAGCAGATTTGCTACAGTTGATTTGATACAGCTTGATTTCCTCAGCAAAAATTACAAAAAAAAGCCTAATTATGACACAGCTGTAATAACGGCCTTTCACATTTCTCAAGCAACTAATGAGCATTTAATTAGTATAAATAATGAGCATTTTATTAATCCAGCTGTGGAGTGCAGAAAACTGTAGAGAAATGGCACAACAAATGTTGGCAAAACTTGTTTTATTGACTGTACTGTAGAGAGACTTATTGATTGAAATATTGGGAAATAGATGTCTTTCTACGACATGGCAGGATATGTCCAGAAGGATAGAATTTGCGCTATGCTAATTTTTCAGGTGAGTATCTTAACCTATAATATGGCAGGCTTTTGTGACACAGGTAGGCCACTTGCAAAGGCAACAGTGTGATAATGGGTAGACCACAGGTTGAGTGCATGTCTCTCACTGCATGTGCTTCTTCAACATGTCTTCAACATTTCTGAAAAGTGATTCCCCCTTGGATAACAAGGTGGGACAGAAAAGAAGGGAACAAATCCAAACATGAGGGGACACCCTGGCCTTTCTTGCATGTAAGTGTGTTGGGGCAGTGGAAGTGGGTGAAGCAATAGACCTTCTTTGAGCTCAGAGCTAGTATCATTCTATTTCCTGGGAACCCTTGCTCTCACTTTATTTTTTCTGTTGCAATACTGACATGGACCCTAGTGCAATAGATGCCTGCCCTGTCCCCACTCCCCACAATTAGACCAGGTGGTCTGCAAGGATTTGGCTGCGGGTCCAAGACAAAAGGCATGCCTTTGTTAAAACTTTCAACACCCACCTCCAATCACACCCCCACCCCAGTCACTTAATAATGCAACATGACATTGGACATTCTCAGAAGAGCTTGAAGTTGGTGATGCAAAATATAGCTTGAGATCCCTGCAGCAACATAATTGTTCACTTGGCTGACAGACCAGCATCGCAGGTCCCAGGATATTTTAATAGTCTGCTACATGAAATTCCTGTGCTGCTACTCTTGGGGTGACACTGATGGAAAGAGTTTGTGTTCAGAAGTATCTGTCCAAACATCTTTTTGTAAACGTTATAAGTTGATCTGAAAAATGAGTGAAAGGCTTTTCAATAATTAGGCATGAAAAGGGTTGTGTAAGACTACATTGATTGGTTTTAAGTTTTACATATAATCAACTGTTTTTTAGCAGCATTTCTCATTTTAGCAACATTTCTCAAAGGGAATCTTACCATTGCATATATATAACATTGACAGTCATCTCCAAGCTTGTGCACATTATTTGGATTTAAATTTCCGGAAGACTAAGTTGGATTAAACTTAGAAGTCATAAATAATACATAGTCCAACTTAAGCTATAATATGCATCACAGGGTTGAACTAGATTAGATCAAACTTCTGTCTCAACCTCATTGTACTTTTAGATTTGATATTGTATCCCAGGCAATGTATTACTGGGGAAGGGGGAATAAAAATTTCAGTATTCTTCAGGTTGAGAAGGGATTCCGTCTGCCTCTTCATCTTTGCCTTGATACCGTCATAAACTGAGTCTTTTAAGGAATGGGATCTGTGTTTATGTCAGTCTTGGCACTTTCAGGGTACCAACCCTAAGGATTGAGTGGGAATTTGGAGTGACACCTTCCACTCATTCAGAAGAGGACCAAGATGTGCTGTAAGTTACAAAACTAAGAAATCTTCTTTCAAGTACTCCCTCACTTGTCTGCCAATATTCCAGTGGTAACTGATCTCTTTTTTTATCAGTTGC
Source organism: Carcharhinus amblyrhynchos (assembly GCF_965287045.1). Lineage (NCBI taxonomy): Eukaryota > Metazoa > Chordata > Chondrichthyes > Carcharhiniformes > Carcharhinidae > Carcharhinus > Carcharhinus amblyrhynchos. The sequence continues at coordinate 59,210,313 of NC_137330.1, forward strand.
CATTTAGATACTGCATTAGGGGGAACATTCACAGCCTCTGTAAGGGATGAATCTGTATGGATGGATGAATCTTCACACTGTTATATTTATTGCTGATTGAATTTTAAAAGGAGTTTCCAGGAAGCATAGTATCCTAACAGTCACATCTCCAATAGTGACATCTTCATTCTACCAAGATTTAGCAATAAGGTGAGATGTGTAAAAGATGGCACAGTGACACAGTGGTGAGCACAGCTGTCTCACAGAGCCTGGGACCAGTGTTCAATTCCGGCCTTTGTCTTTGTGAAGTTTGCACATTTTCCCCGTGTTGCGTGGGTTTCCTCCGAGTGCTCCAGTTTCCTCCCACACTCCAAAATGCATGGGTTAGGTTAATTGGCCATGCTAAATTGCCCTTTAGTTTCAGGGGGACTAGCAGGGTAAATACTTAGGATTATGGGGATAGGGCCTGGATGAGATTGTTGTTGTTGCAGGCTCAGTGGGCTGAATGGCCTCCTTTGACGCTGCAGGAATTCTATGGAATGAGCTCCATCCCAAATTCCTTTCTCGCCCACCCAGTTCATGATGAAGCCAAATCATTAAATATAATGAAAACACAATCTAGATATCTATATATATTTGAAGGCATCTGTCAAAATTAAAGCTAAGTTCTGATTCAAAAAGGAATTTGAAATGTATGTAGTTGCAATTGTAATTGTGCATTTATTAGGATAGATAGAGATTGAGATGACAAAATACTCTTGTGCTGTTTGGAATGACCAAGGTTGCAAATGATTTGGAGAGTCTTAGAGAGGCGGAGTTGGATAATGAAATATTTTGCACTTTTGTTTGACCAAAAATGAGGGAGTATTTGGTCAGAATTTGTCCTTAGATTAGATGGTAGATTGTGCCTATCAAAAAATAGGTTATACATATCCATTGTATAGAATGAACCTATTGGGTCAGTTGGCTTCCTGTATTAATGTAGAATCCATTGCCATATGAAAGTTTCCTTATTTACATTTAAAAATTCACATTTAATTAAGTATTAATTAAGTATGAATCTTCAAAAACATTCATATTTCAACAAACAGGTATTATAATTATTTGAATATTGCATAAACATTATTCTGTATTTTATATTGCCAAATGATAAATATGCATTTAATATTTGCATTATAATTATTATGCTATTTTAGAAATAGTGTACTGTGACAGTTAGGAACATAGGAACAGGGACAGGCCATTCAGTCCATCGAGCCTGGTCTGCCATTTAATACGGTCATGGCTGATCATAAACTTCAATGCATTTTACATCCACTATCCTCATAACCTTTTATATTATTGCGAAACAAAAATCTATCAATCTCTGCTTTAAACATACAAAATGACTGAGCTTCCACAGCCATGGGTGGAGGAGGGGACTCACAATGTTGAAATGGCGGCGCGGGCTCGTTGGGCCGAAGGGCCTGTTTCCCGTGCTGTGTTGTTCTTTGTTCTCTCTGGGGCAGAGAATTCCAAATATTCACACCTATCGCGTAAAGAAATTCCTCCTCATCTCGGTCCTAAATGGTATGCCCCTTATTTTGGAATTGTGCCCCCTGGTCTAGACTGCCTAACCAATAAAACATCCTAGCTGGAATTCTCTGCCCGTCCACACCGGGGAGATTCTTTGGTCCTGCCGGCAACGCACCTCCACCTGAGGGTTTCCCACTGGCATGGGGTGACATCAGCGGGAATTCTCATTGATGGCGATGGGATCAGAGAATCCCACCACAAGCGAACAATGTGTCACTTCCTGCCAGCGGGAAACATGTGGCTGGGAGCCTGGAGAATCTCACCTCTTATCTGCATCCATCCTGTCTCTGCCTTTTAAATATTTTGTAGGTTTCAATGAGATCACCCCTCGTTCTTCAAAACTCTAGAGAATACAGGCATAGATTGCCCTATCTTTCTTTATAAGACAGACCTGTCATCCTGGGAACAAGTTTGGTGAACCTTTGTTGCACTCTCTCCATGGCAGTAATACTCTTTCTTAGATAAAGGGACTAATACTGCACATAGGTGCGATCTAACCAAGCTTCTATAGAATTGAAACAAGACTCCCACTATCCTGTACTCAGATCCTCTTGTGATAAAGGCTAACATTCCATTAGCCTTCCTAATAGCAGGTTCCACCTGTATGTTAGCCTTCAGTGACTTGTGGACAAAGTCACTTTGTACTTTATAATTTCTTACCATTTAGGAAATAGTCTGCACGTCCGTCCTTCTATCAAAATAGATTACCTCATATTTTTCCACATTATATTCTACCTGCCATATCTTTGCCCACTCACTTAAGTCTGTTCAAATTCTCCAGTAGCCATGGGACATCTTCTCTACAACAGGCATTCCTGCCTAGCTTTTATCATCAACAACTTTGGAAATATTACATTTGATCCCCAAATCCAAATATTGATAGATATTGTGAACAGCTGGGGACTAAGTACTGATCCTTGTGGTACCCCACTAGCCACAGCCTGTCAACATGAGAATGACCTATTTATTCCTACTTTGTTTTCTGCCTGTTAGCCAATCCTAACTCCATACCAGTATGTTGCTTCCTATCCCATGTTCTTCTCTTTTGTAAATTTACCTCCTGTGGGGAATTTTATTAAAAGCCAGCCAAAAATCCAAATATACAGGACAGATTTTCCAACCATGTTCGCCCTAAGACCGAAAAATCCCAACTGAGTTCAACAGACCTTTGCGTGGTCCTGTCTCGCCTACTACAATTCCCGTGGCAGGTAGGACGGGAAAACACTGCCCACTTTGTCCATTAACTCTCCTTTCTCAACTTTGTTCGTTACATCTAAAACGCCAACAAGTTCATCAAATGATTTCCCATTTGTAAATCCATGCTGACTATGCACAAACAGATCATGACTGTCACAACTGTTTATTTATCACATCCTTGATAATAGATTCTAGCATTTTCCCCACTAGTGATATAAGGCTAACATTCCAGTAGCTCCCTGTTTCCTCTATACCCCCTTGTTATACAGTAGGATGTAATTTGCTACATTCCAATCTTCAGGAATCATTCTAGAATCTATAGAATTATAGAAGATAATCGTTCACTATCTCTGTAGCAACCTCTTCAAACACTTTGTAAAGCATAATATCAGGTTCTGAGGACTTAACAATTTTCAATCTCATTAATTTCTCCAATACAACCTACTTCCTTGTATTAATTTCCTTCAACTCTGCATTCTCCCTAATCACTTGGATCCCTATGTCTGGGAGATTTCCTGCATCTTCCTCAATGAAAACAGACGCAACGTAATCATATAGCTCCTCTGCCATTGCCCCATTATAAATTCCTCTGACTCTGACTTATAGACCTGCATTTATCTTAGCTAAAATGTTTCCTTTTTACATCCCTATAGAAGCTTTTACAGTCCATTTTTATGTTTTTTGCTAGATTGAGATTGAGCTTTGCCATTCTCAGAATGAGCATTCAGAGAATGATATTGATCCACATTCGGGGAATGAACATTTGTGTTTCATATTTCATTTGTAATTTTGAAATTAAAAATTGCAAAACCTTCTCTTAGCTTTTTACCTGGATGAATTTTCCCAACATGTTGGTGCTAAAGAAGCTTTGAGTAGACCAAAGTGGGGTCTTAATCTGAAACACTGTTTTAACATATAACATCAGACAGCATTTGACATGCCCCCCACTCATGGGGGGCATGAGTTTTTAGCAAGGGACATGTAAAATTGGGTGAGTGTCCTTCCCACCAGCTTTCTATGCACTCCCAAGCTTACCACTATATTACTAGAAATGAATAAGTGTTAAAATCTGCAGCCCACCCATCATATTTAAATAGATAAAGAAGAGTTAATTAGGCTTTTTAACAAATCCACTGACCCTGACAATGCACTGCCCATGTTGAGAATGGTTAGTGTGGGCTGCCAGGAGGAAGTGGGCACATACTTAAAACAAATCAAAGGGCAGGGAGGAAGGGGAGATGAGTACTATCTTTGGGCTCTTTCCTTTGTGGATCATGGATCAAGGGTTGCCCCCCCGCCCCCCACCCACCCTCCATTTACTTTCTACCTACCTGCCCCAATAAACACACTGCCAACACCAGCCCTTGCCTCCCAATCTTGATGCTGGCAATGCCCCAAGCTGGGTCTTCCTGTCCAGTGAGGGGCCTAAGTCTCACACTCTTCCTATTTAGCCCAACCTGCAGTGCATTAAGGCTATGAGGTGGGTTGGAGTGGAGCCAGTTGGCTCCATGCTGACTTTGCTTCTGCAGGTAGTGAGGGAGAAGCCATCCCGCTCCCCCCTCCCCCCCCCCAAATAATAGTTCACCCATCATCCTGGTAAAGGAGTTGAAGCTTGCGCTCAGATTAGCTTCCATAAGAATCTTAAAGATTGTCTCTTAAAATGCTGACTATCACGTGGATGTAGAATAATATTTTGGTGCTAAGTAGTTGATCTAACACCTTCTTTTAACAGTGACCAGCTACCTGGGAGTAAACCAGTCATGGTTGAAGATTTTGTGCCCTACATAAAGATACTCAGTTGCTGCTGGAGATTTGAAGAGGACTACTGAAACCCATCAGTAGACCTTCTGGGAACCTTTGTCAAGACTTCGTCAATGCTGTCAACATTTATTACAGAAATTTTATGAGGACTTCATCTAAAAAGGATAAGTGATGTGCACTCATCTTGTTTGATACCTTACAGGAGTCACCAGGAGATGACATTTTGTTTGAGATCTCTCTTGGTTTGCAGGAAGGATAGGAGGAAGCGATGGGGACCAGGTGAACAATATCAGCTGCTGCAGGAAAATGCACAGAATGGCAAGGTGAATTTCAAATTGTGACCTGCTACATGCATTACTCATAAGAGACCAGGCATTACCACTTGTAATTGTGCCAGTGGATCAAATTCAAGACAAGAAGAGATGGTAGAACAGGCAGAGGAGGATGTTGAAGAGGACAGAGAACAAAAAAGATAGGAGAGAAAGATGGGCTCCTTCCCCCTTTTGGGCAGCAGACATCCTTCCTCATCTGGACCTCCTCCATCAGAACTCCCAATGGCACACCTGAGAATTTGTGCACCCTCTAACTCAGTCCCTGATCCATCCTGAAAGCTGATGCCTAATACCAACAAGGTAGAACCCAGATATATACTACTTCATGAAAACTGCATCTATCTAGCGCTTCATTGTTGAGTAGGCAAGTAAGTAATTTAGCACCTCCAGATATCAAATTGCAGTAAGTAATAGTTAGGATGAAAAGTGTGTTTTAAAGCCACACATTTAAACAAGAAATCTCTTTTTAAACATTGCCCTTTAGCATCTGTTTCACCCTATCATCAAAATGAACCCCCCCGTTATTCAAATATTGGGTGGGATCTTCTGGCTCTTCGTAGCAGCAGGATCTTCTGGTCCTGCTGACAGTGCATCCCTGCCATGGGTTTTCAGGCTGTGTGGGATGGAATCAATGGGAACCCCAATGACGACAAGGTGACCAGAAGGTCCCACTGCCAGACAATGGTGGAGCACCTTCCATCACCATGAAACACACTGCAGGGAAGCCAAAGAATCTCTCCCATTTATCCTATAGTTAGTACTGTAGGATTGTAACCATTGATAAATAAATACTTAACACAATTCTGAAATAAAGTGTAGGACATTTATTTTTCTATTACATCTTTTGTGAATGTTGGTTGATGTGTGCTGTTTCATGCATATGATTTCCAGCCTACTACTCTTCCTGGCTGATTCCCTAATGAAAGGAGTAAATGTCTTGGCTAGTTGAATGATTGCTGAGATTTGGATGATTCTGACCTCTTAGGCATTGAATTGTAGGGCATTGAAAGTATGTCAACCACATACATGGCTTTGGTGACTGACCCTGTTGTGAGTGACCCTGGCCTGTTTTAGGTTAACTCTATCTGGGTCATCAAACTGGCCATTAGTCCTCTTAAATGTATGTCACCTCTCCCTGAATCTTTGCTAAAGAGCCTTTAGTCCCCGTATTGCAATTTAGAAAATGAATCGTTGGCCCTATTCCTGCCTTCTATTTCCAGAACTTGAGAATTCTAATTGCAATTCGCAGTTGATTATGAGGAATATTGCTTCTGTCTTTTTATTGGCTGGGCCACTACTTGAAGAGGATACCAATGCTTTAGCCCATAGGCTAAAGACAGCAGAAGAGATCTCTTTCAAGAGCTTTTAGTGACCCTCTTATAGCTTACAACCAGCAATTACTAAGCTGCAGATTCTCTGAAAGAATAACATTGCCGATTACAACTCCATAGATTAAATAAGATAGGTTTTCCACAGATAAGCAAATGAGGAAGAAGTGGAAGACTTGCGTGATAAGTCTTTCATGGTTATGGGTAGGATTCTCCAATTTCATCCATTCCTGTCCCATTGTCAGCGACAACAGATAATTTTGTGCTCAGCCAAAACATCATTCACTGCAGTGGCACTGGAGAGTCCCAGCCATGGGTGAGTCATAGAGTCATAGAGACTTACAGTATGAAAACAGGCCCCTCGGCCCAACTTGTCCATGCCACACTTTCTTTTTTAAAACCCCTAAGCTAATTGCCCGCATTTGGCCCATATCCCTCTGTACCCATTGTACCCATGTAACTATCTAAATGCTTTTTAAAAGACAAAATTGTACCTACCTCTACTACTATCTCTGGCAGCTTGTTCCAGACACTCAGCATCCTCTGTGTAAAATAATTGAGCCTCTGGCCACTTTTGTATCTCTCCCTTCTCACCTTAAACCTATGTTCTCTCGTTTTAGACTCCCTGACCTTTGGGAAAAGATATTGACTATCTAGCTGATCTGTGCCCCTCGCTATTTTATAGGCCGCTATAAAATCACCCCTCAACCTCCTACACTGCAGAGAAAAAGTTCCAGTCTATCCAGCCTCTCCTTATAACTCAATCTATCAAATCCCGGTAGCATTCTAATAAATCTTTTCTGCGCTCTTTCTAGTTTAATAATATCCTTTATATAATAGGGTGACCAGAATTGCACACAGTATTCCAAGTATGGCCTTACCAATGTCTTGTACAACTTCAACAAGACATTCCAACTCCTGTATTCAATGTTCTGACCTATGAAACCAAGCGTTCTTCACCACTTCACCACTCTGTCCTCTGAGGTTGGAGGTTTTTGTCGTCTGTCTATTCTCAGCCCCATTTGATATGATGCGTGCAGTGTCTCCCTGGACTGTATTTTTTTTAGAATGGGCCCCAACTAAAGACCTATCATGCAAGTCTTTCACTGCTTCCTCATTTGCTTAGCTGTGAGTAAATGAATAGTTAGTTGCAGGAGAAGAAAGGGAATATGAAGGATCTTGTGCATGTAGCTCATATGGTTTTCAATAGTGAAGCAATTTGACTGCATTGCAGTGGCATTGGACAGATATCTGATGGGCAGTTGTGGGGGGGAGTTGTTTGTGAGAGTTGGACCTCTCAGCCAAGGCCACGTACATCAGCACGTAACACGTATAGGCGCAAGGTGCAACTTATTGTACAGAACTGAGCTCCTCAGCTATCTATTGCATATGTAATATGGTGATCATGACTTACTGAAACATAATCATCATCACATAGTTACAATGAATATAAACCTCTGCAATCAGTAATTTTCAAGTTCAGCATTGTTCTCCTAAAACTGATTTCTAACTGATTATTTATTTTTCTATTGTTGGATCTTAAAGTCACGTTTCTGAGAAAGGAAGATATTGGTCCTCACTCAATACATTGAAGTTAATTTTGGCAGGGGCATGTTCTGCCAACCCCATTTTTCCCCACACTGTGGCTCGAATTTTACTGCCCCACCAACCATGGGAATTGGAGGGGGCAAGGGGCAGAACATGGAAAGGTCCATTGATCCTGGGTGGTGTTTTACGGTTTCGGGGAAACTAGACAGTAAAATCGCACTCTCAACGTCTGAGAAAATGTTTCCCAATATATTTTCGACATAAGGAATCAACTTACAGTCAAAACCAATGTAGGATTCAATTATTACGCCATTGTAATGACTTATGGGCAGTGCTTAACATAAAGTTGGACTGAAGAGACCCAGTTTCATCTGGTCCAAAGTCTGCTCCAATTTATATATGGCTGCTAGAGCTGAGAATGGGTAGTTCTATATCTAATTAGTTCCTGGAACAGTCTGACAACAGTCATTTCAATAATTACCATGGGGTAGTTTACATTTTTATTGATTTGATGCATTAACAAAATTAAAAATTTCAAGATTATAAATACATTGCGGAATTTTTGGATCAGGAAAGGACCTGATTAAAATGTCCATTTCCTTGTTACCTTATACTGGCGTCATTAAAATTGATTTTGCTTTTTGTAATATCTTTAGTACATTGTGTTATTGAGTTGGCAAGTCAAACCCCTTCAAAAGCAATTTATTAAAATATATGCTAAATGGATTAATCTTCTATTTCTAACTTATCCTTGTTAATGGGGTTTTCAAATGTTGGATGTGGTCGAACAAGTGTATTGGAGTCTCCTTCAAGCTTATCTCATCAAACAGAAAGATACTTGGGAAACAAATATTCTACGGCTAGACATTATGATTTCTGTGATGGGTTCGATAAGCCCAGGTTTTCAGTGCCACCCTATTTCTTGATGGACACCGGTACAAGAAGCATATCTCAGGTGTTCACCAGCTCAAATAGGAAGGAAAGGCGGAGGTTTTCAGCCACTCTCCCCTTGCCTTTCATCCCCACCATCAAAAGAATATTTTCTTCTTTGAATCCCTCTGTAAAGGAAACAAAGTATAACAAAAAAAAGTGTTGATTTTTCTTCAGGATTCCAGCCACAAGCAGCACACTGGCACAATGGTTAGCACTGTTGCTTCATAGTGCCAGGGACCCAGGTTTGATTCCCAGTTTGAATCACTGCCTGCGAAGAGTCTGCATGTTCTCTCCGTGTCTGCATGGGTTTCCTCAGGGTGCTCTGGTCTCCTCCCACATTCCAAAAGATGTGCTGATTAGGTGCATTAACCATGCTAAATTCTCCTCAATGTACCCGAAAAGGTGCCAAAGTGCAACTAGGTGATTTTTACAGTAACTTCATTGCAGTGTGAATGTAAGCCTACTTGTCACACTAATAAATAAACTTAAAACTTCAAAACAAACAGCCTGAAGCTGTTCTTCCTTGAAGGAGGTTGGATCCACTTCTGTTGGGACTGCAGCCCTCAGGCCTCTTCTCATCAGTATTCCAACCCAGAGTGTTCCCTCAGGTTTCTGAGGAGCCCCAGCCCCACTCTATGTTAGTCAGAATGGCAGGACCTGGCATATCTGGATTTCAGCTAGTGTGAGGTCTTTCTTGGCCCTGCTGGAGTCCAGTGGAAGTGTATCAGAAAGACCATAGAATTCAGATCCTGTGATGAAATCATAATTCGCTAAATACTGCAAGGAGGAGACATTTCTATATTGGAAGTTGCAGTGGGAATGTTAGACAAATGGAATCCTGACAGAATTTTTGAAGAATGAGGCTTTTAAGTTAAAAGAAAACTGAGTAGGTAATGAATATGAACACATGAACTATCCATTGACCAGACAAGTCCATGCCAGTTTTATGCTCCACATGAGCCTCCTCCTACCCGTCTTCCTCTAAACACCTGTTTCTTTTTCCTTCGGGTCCTTATCCAGTTTCCTCTTGAAAGCATCCATACCTCTGGCTCTTGTCTCACCTACAAGGATCTAGATAGGCTGGGCGAATGGGCCAGGAAATGGCAAATGGAATTTAATGTTGGCAAGTGTGAGGTGGTCCACTTTGGTAGGAAGAATGGTAGGAAGGACTATTACTTACGTGGCGAAAAACTGCAGCAGGCGACGGTGCAGAGGGACCTCGGGGTCCTTGTGCATGAGTCGCAAAAACCCAGCCTGCAGGTGCAGCAGGTGGTCAGGAAGGCGAATGGGATGCTGGCCTTCATAGCGAGGGGGATTGAATATAAAAGTAGGGAGGTCTTGCTGCAGCTGTATAGGGCATTGGTGAGGCCGCAGCTGGAGTACTGTGTGCAGTTTTGGGCGCCGCACCTGCGCAAGGATATTTTGGCCTTGGAGGGAGTGCAGAGGAGGTTTACTAGGCTGATACCGGAGTTGAGGGGGTTGAGCTATGAGGAGAGGCTGAATAAACTAGGCTTGTACTCGTTAGAGTTTAGAAGAATGAGGGGAGATCTCATTGAGACGTATAAGATGATGAATGGGATGGATAGGATAGAGGTGGAAAGACTCTTCCCGCTCAAAAAAGACAGTAGGACTAGGGGGCACAGCCTCAAGATAAAGGGGGGGCGGTTCAGAACGGAGTTGAGGAGGAACTTCTTCACTCAAAGGGTGGTGAATCTCTGGAATTCTCTGCCCGTTGAAGTGGTGGAGGCTGCCTCGCTAAATATTTTTAAGAAGCGGGTTGATGGGTTTTTGATAAGAGAGGGGATTAAGGGTTATGGGGAGAGGGCGGGAAAGTGGAACTGAGCCACGACAGATCAGCCATGATCTTATTGAATGGCGGGGCAGGCTCGAAGGGCCAGATGGCCTACTCCTGCTCCTATTTCTTATGTTCTTATGTTCTTATGTACAAGTGGAAATGGTTTCTGTATGTTTACCTTTCCAACCTTCTTATAATATTAAAGATCTTTATCAGTTCACCCCCTCAGCTTCCTTTTTTCTGGAGTGAAGAGTCTCAACCAGTTCAATGTTCCCTGATTGGAATAAGCACTCTGTTCTGATATCATGCTTGTAAACCTTGTGTGCACCTTCCACAGTGCCGCCATACCTCTTTATATAATATGGAGACCAGAACTGTTCACAGTACTACAAGAGTAATTTAACCAAGGTTGCATACAAGTTTAACATGACTTCTTTATTTTTCAAGGATTTTGAGAAGGAGGGGCATACTCTATCCGACTCACTATCTGTCCCAAAATTCTTCCTCCACTCCTACCCTGGTGAAGCAGTTATGACAAGAGTTAGCAGAAAACAAGAAAGATTAGGCAACTACTGAAATGCCACACTTTGGCCAGAATCTTACCACTTCACACCAGTGGGCTTTTCCCATGCTGCTGCAGTGAACGGAGATTTGGCTAGCTGCCAAATTCTTCAACTTTGCTGCAGTGGTAGCATGATGTGAACAGCGGCAAGATTGCGCCCATTATCTTGGATGCAGCCATCTCACAATGCATAACATAAAGACATCTGAATTGCATCAGGCTGCGAGTGAATGCCTACAGCCAGCCAGTAACATTAACTCTTTTTGCACAAGGGAATCACAAAAGCAGCAGTAAATGAAGTGTCAGATTCACATGAGCAAATAGACAACACTATGTCATATCCAGCTGCCACTACATTCATATGGTGCACAACGGCAGTAGGGATTATTTCATAAATTAAAGCAAATGTGAATAAAATCTTGAAGCAGAAGAATGTCTGAAAGAGTACAAGGTGGAGTACTCAAGCAAACTGCCAACATGGATACAATGGGCTGACTGCTCCCTTTGAGTGTTGTAAGATTCCATGGTTCTATGGGTGAAATAGAATCAGGTTGTGTTATGGTGCAGAAACAGGCCAGCTGACCCATGGAGGACAATTTCTCCTCCATAATCTTGCCCAAAATTGGCGGTCAGTGAAAATTCAGGTCCTGAGGTGGATTATTGCCTTATCGTCTCAATACACTTCCAACCAACTGACTCAATGTGAATGTCACTCAGCACCCCTGTTCCAGACATTGCTTGCAAAGGATCATGAGGTAGGTGGTCAGAATCTGGGGCTTCCCTCCTGTCAGCTTCATTTGCAGTCATGTCCGGGATCACAAGGTAATGGAGGGTAAGGGCATTGTCGCAACCCCTTCAGGTAACCACAAACACATGGCTGTTGAAGATCTTTTTCCTGCCATGCTGTTGTGGGATTTCCAATGAGAGCTTGCTCTGCTGTGAGGATGAGCTCCATAAATGGGTTAGGGTTGGAGTGAAACAGGAGGAGTGGGCAGAAAGGAACTCTGCCTCCAAAAGCAGAATTCTAGCATTCAGCTCTGTGCCAGTGTCAGTCAAGCTGTGAAGTTTCAAATCCCATTCTCCTACTTACACCCCACAATTCACTTAGCTTCCAGGCTATTATGTCACTGCCTTTTGAGAGAATTTATTGGCTCTGTTTCAACAACAGGGTGTGGCAGGGCTTCCCACACTCTAACCAGCTTCTATGTAATGAATCTTTTCTAGTGTTTGCTTTAATTATGGGTGGCATGGTGGCACAGTGGTTAGCACTGCTGCCTCACAGTACCAGGGACCTGGGTTCAATTCCCAGCTTGGCTCCCTGTCTTGTGGAATTTGCACATTGTCCCAGTGTCTGCGTGGGTTTCCTCCCATAGTCCAAAGACTTGCTAGTTAGGTGATTGGCCATGCTAAACTCTCCCTCAGTGTACCCAAACAGGCGCTGCAGTGTGGCAACTAACAGATTTTCTGTTCATTGCAGTGTGAATGGAAGCCTACTTGTGACAATAATGAATAAACTTTCATTCTTTTTGTTATCATCTTAATTTGTGCCCTCTTCTTAGCATCCTACCAATCAAAAAAAGCAGTGAGATGAATTTTCTCGATGATGGTCAAGTTCCTACACCTGGGCCACAAGTAAAAGCTGATCCCTCTCTGCTCCCGGTGGAACCCTGGGACAGTATTTTGCTAGTGATGGTCAATTAAGAGATCACCACCAAGGCTACCACAAGCTGCTGACCCATGCAGAGGACTGGTGTTTCAATACCCTCAGCAGCATCACCAATGGTGACTACCATTGCTGAGGCTACATCACCAGTGAGAGTGCATGTTAATGGCAGGTTGTTATTGAGGAGGGATCAGTATGGTTGAGATTAGTCAAGGCCTGGCACCTGGCCATGGCAATTGAGGTGGGCGGGGGTGTCGGTCATGAAGCACTGGTGATGCCATTGCTGCAAAGGCACCCTTTACAACCGGGGACCCTTCTATGAGTGCCATTGAGTGGACATTAAGAAGGGTTTAATCTCACAGAACCTGCCAAGTCAGGCTTGTGCCAGTGGTCCTCAAACAACTTTATAAAAGTAATATTCGGTGGCCATGGAAGACACCATATAAATGCAAACCTTTCTTTCTTTCAACCTGACAAAGCAGTAGGAGCATGCCAGGCTCCCATCTCGTCATCTCCCTCATTATTTAGTCAGCCCCTGCCCAGCCTGGCAGTCCATTACAATGGTTGGGAAATTTACCCCATTATTTGCCTTTTCTTAACCTTTCAAACCTTTGGACCCCCATCAGAAGTCACTTTATCCATTACAATTCAGTGGCAGAAGTTTGTGACTTTGCTTCTACTGTGACCACCGCACCAGCCCCCGCTCCAAATATTGAGAAACATCCTAGTGATTCATCATTGCAACTTTTCCATTTTTTTTAATCTCCTCCTTGTAATGGGGTTTGAAAGCGCCTGGGCCTCACTTTGCTAATATCATCGGGACTTCATGCGCATCAAATTTCCACTGAGTTAAAATCACAGTTTAAAATTCTATTGGGGTTTCTTTTTGCCTCCAGCTGCGTTATGCATCTGGTAAAAGCACTTTTGTTTTAGTATATGGATATGTAAAATCTAATGAAATAACTATACATCAATACAGATCAAATTGTATTACAATTGAAGTTCCATTGAAATTGTAATTTATTACGATCAGACATGCCACCCATCATCCATGATACAAATGCATTCTAAAACTCATGCCTTGAACATCATTTCCCCTCAGTAATAAAGAAACTGTATTCTGATTCTAAAGATTTGAATTAGATTGGTACATTACTTAGTTTTTGTTCTGTGATTAAGTTGTCATTTGAATGTGTTATTGTCTTGTCGTGTATTTTCCTTTACCTGGAACTTTTGTTTTGGATTGGATTGCATTGTTGACAAGTGACAAACAAAGAGGTAAATTATTCATGGCTTCTGGTTTGAAAAGGTCACCAATCACAAGGTAGATAGATTTAAAGGTAGCAAATTAATTTATACAGTTAATATTTTTTGTTGTAAGTTGCCAAAACTAGAAAGATGAAAACAAAGACAATATTCTGAGTCTAGAAAAGTGCCAAAATCATGTTATGGATGTTTATGAAAAGCAGAGACAATATTGAATCTTCCGAGAAATGACAATCATCTTTGGATTGTTATTTTCCAAGGGCAGATGAGGGAATTATAGAGGTTGCTAACAGAGGAGGATGTTCTGGATTTAAATGGCAAACCTGAGGCTCTCTCAATTTGAGAAGAAGTGATAGGAACTCACAGATAGCTGATGAGAACATTACAAATAGCTCTGACACACAGAAGCTGACTTTATTTCATCAGTGACTCACTTATGAGAAGATTAGAGTGATTGTGAAGATTGCGATTTTGCTACGATTAAATCATATCCATTTATTTTCTCTCATGTCTTCATCCGTACAGCATGTGGGCCTGCGCATCCAAGAGGATAATTCCTCGGGGCATTCACTTGAGGGTGCTGTCACAGGCTAAACAGCCAGCTGGATACCAGCACAGATACTCCCACTTTGGTGGATCTAGTTACACAGTTAGTTCGGTTTGTGCCTGATAATTCACAACTCACAACTGAGCATGATTCGACATTGGTGACACAGACAGCAGTGCAGAACCTGCACCAAGGGAATACTCTTATTAAGCTCTGCTCAGTTGCTCAGCCATATTCTCAACTTGCGCTCAGGATGCAGACCAACTGCGAAACATCACCAAGCAGACGAGACAACGGAACTACTTACTGTGCCTACCCCAGCCCAATGCTGGCCACTCTACATCATGGCTACCACCGACACTGCAAACTGCCGGCTCAAAGTGGAGAGGGTCTCCAAGCAGACCGTACATATCTACACAGACATCGAGATCCTGCGAAGATGCAAGAAAGCAGACAAGATATCAAAAGGACTACAGATCACGAACCCACTCAGGTCAACCTATAACACAGACTACGCTGAGAGACTTAGCTGTCGCACCTCTCTCACACTCCTCAACCACCTCATACACCAGCTCTACAGCAGATGCCGCAACCTGGAAATCAAGATAGAGACCATATTCTCAACTTGCGCTCAGGATGCAGACCAACTGTGAAATGCTGCCAAGCAGATGAGACAACAGAACTGCTCAGCTGGACACAGCTGATACATTCTGGTTCTGTTGTTAAGAAGGAAAAGCATATCAACATCACCAGGTATTGATAGATGTTCCAGGCACACTCCACTCAATAGCAAAGAGGATGGAAGCATCCAACTCAGATACTACGAGATAGGTCAAGAGTTCTGAATCAATGGAGAGGGAACCTGTCTCTATGAAACTTCAAGCAAAGCTCTCTAATGAGTCCATGCAGAGGTTTTCCAGAATTTTCTGTTTTTGTTTCATTGTCATGACCATGCAGACTTTGGATGCTAACATTTCTGCTGCTTTAAACAGGATGGCAGTTCCCTGGGCTGGAATATCATCCCAATGATGGGCCCGGAAGTGGGAGGCAAACCTGCTTTAACTGTCTGCAAAAACCGCAGCCTCATTTTATGAGGAAAAGCAATGAATTGGTTCCACCAGGGATACATCCCTATAATGGATTGGCAACAGCCCCCAGTAGCTGTAACTCTCTGATAAAATGTTTGTCATAGAGATTGGTATGGCAGATGTAAGAACTAAGCATTTATTAGACCTAGACTATCTGAAGTTAATGAAGGAGAGATGGTAATAATGTAACTGAACCAGTAATCTCAGGGCTCTAGGTAATGGGTTCAAATCCCACCATGCTGGTTGTTGGAATTTGAATTTAATTAGTAAATCTGGAATAGAAAGTTAGTCTCAAAAATGGTGACCATGAAACTATAATTGATTGTTGTAAAAGCCAATCTGGTTCATTCATGTCTTTTAGGGAAGGAAATCTGCCACCCTTACCTGGTCTGGCCTATATGCTACTTCAGATCCAAAGTAATAGGGTTGACTTTTAATCGCCCTCTGAAATAACTAGGCAATCCACTTAATACATGGTAATGAGGTAATGGTAATGAGACATCCAATGAGGCAACAAATGCTGGCGCTGTCAGTGATGTCCACATCCCTTGAAAGAACTTTAAAAATCTCATCCCTTTTCCTGATCGGTATCCTCAGGCCTGGTAAACTTCTGCTAGAGATGGTAGGTTTAGAAATCAGTAACAATTTTAAAAGATTTCAGTAATGTTTCTGAAGGTCTTTGCTATGATAACTATCTGCACTAAATAAGATCCTGACTGTAGTTAGTAGGTCACTCACAGACATCCAAACATGCCTCCATGTGGCCCAACAATGGATGCTAATGGAACCTGATAGTGACTGTAATCTAAAAATCAATTCAGTTCAACCACCTACTCACCTAAACCTGCCTCTTCTTAAAACTCTCCCAAAGCACTCAAATGCCGTATGCCGTATGCACATGGACTGCAGTGATTCAAAAAGGCAGCTTAACTGCACCTTCACATGGGTAACTGGGGATTGACAATGGATACTAGCCCAGCCAATGATGCTCACCTTCCATGAGTGATTATTTTTTAAAATGCTGGTATCTGATCACAGCATACTCATGTCCATTGTCCAGAAAATAGTCACTGGGGAGGATTATTTTGTTACTGCATCAGGGTGTGTTGGATCTCCTAGGCACAATGCATTAGAGACAAATTGATGGGAAGAATTGTTTGATCAAGAGCAACTCATCCAATTTTTGAACCAAACTTGATGAATGAAAAGAGCAACTAGTTAATCTGATCTTTGCCGAGGTAAAAACGTTTGATCTGATTTTGATTTGATTTATTATTGTCACATGTATTAGCATAAAGTGAAAAGTATTGTTTCTTGCGCACTATACAGATAAAGCATGCCATTCATAGAGAAGGAAAGGGGAGAGTGCAGGATATGTAGAGAAAGATAGGGTGTAGAGAAACATCAACTTAGTGCGAAGTAAGTCCATTCAAAAGTATGACAGCAACAGGGAAGAAGCTGTTCTTGAGTCGGTTGGTATGTGACCTCAGACTTTTGTATCTTTTTCCTGACAAAAGAAAGTGGAAGAGAGAATGTCAAGGGTGCGTGGGGTCCTTAATTATGCTGGCTGCTTTGCCGAGGCAGCGGGAAGTGTAGACAGAGTCAATGGATGGGAGGCTGGTTTGCGTGATGGATTGGGCTATATGTAGTTTCTTGAGGTCTTGGGCGGTCTTGGGCAGAGCAGGAGCCAAACCAAGCTATGATACAATCAGAAAGAATGCTTTCTACCATGCATCTATAAACATTAGTGAGAGTTGTAGCAGACATGTGGGAGCTGCAGCACAAATATCAGGGTCATATTCTACTGTTGGTCAGAAGACCAGGAGAACAAACTTTTCTTCAAATTGTGCAATTTAACCATTTCAATATTCAAAGGCATGTTGGATGAAATAATTTTGCATGAAATTTAGAGGTGGATGCCACATTCTGGAAGTATTTTACATGCCTGCTGCTAAGTTGGTGAAGAAAGTTTAACATTTATTTATTAGTTTCACAAATAGGCGTACATTGTCACTGCAATGAAGTTACTGTGAAGATCTCCTAGTTGCCACATTCTGGCACCTGAGGGAGAATTTAGCATGGCCAATGCACCTAACTAGCATGTCTTTCAGACTGTGGGAGGAAACCGGAGTGACCCAAGCCGGGAATTGAACCTGAGTTTCTGGCGCTGTGAGGCAGCAGTGCTACCCATTGTGCCATCATGCTGCCCTCAGAGTGGATTGTGAAATGTGGCATCCAATGGATAATGGCAGCCTCTCTTCAATCTGGATTACTGCAGACAAGCTAATTGACTCTGGTCATAGGAAAGCTGATCTGAACAGGTGCATAGTATTCTGGAACAGCACTCCAGTCACTGGGCAATGGAGTCTATTCCCACTTTTAGGCTCATCTTTATGCCAGATCCCTACTTGTCAATGGGCAGAATGAAGGACAGGATCAAGAACACTAGCAGCATGGGATATCCCTCACCTAGACTCTGTCCCCTCTCACATTTCTGGGGTTAGATAAAATTGATCCCATTCCACCAATCTTTACACAATTTGGCAACACCTCTGGATGAAGGCCTACTGTTCCCAGGAATAACTTATTCTGCCTCTAATATCCAGTCCAGAATTGTGTTTGAGAGTTTTTTGGCCCTCTATCAATAATAATGCATCACTTCCTTTGTACTATACTTCAGTGTGTCAGCCTAAATTATGTGCTTAAACTGGATATGGCTTAGTAGCATTCCGACCCTTCGCCAAGAGTCACTCAAGTGAAATATGTTGACTAAGTTGACAATTCCAAATATATTATTTTAATTTTACTGAGAGAACAGAACTTAACTTTAAAAGTATCACATTTATGGCTGTTGGCATCTTAAATTTATGAAGGGAAACTTTCACCAATTAGCTATAATTGAAAGCTGCAAAATGTCAGCGCTAAAAAGACAACTGGGCAGAAATTCTGAGGTTCCTCCTTTAGTCCTTAAAGTGCAGTGGAACACAATCCTAAAATCTTGGTGATGTGATTCTTTTAATACTCAAGTGGGAGGGAGTTTACCACCCTGTTTTCAGTGGGTGGGAATGGCGGAGGGGGTGCCACAGTGGCACAGACACTGCTGCCTCACAGCTCCAGGCAAACTGGTTTGATTCCAGCCTTGGCTGACTGTCTGTGTGGAGTTTGCATGTTCTTATCGTGCCTACATGGGCTTCCTTCAGGTGCTCCAGATTTCCCCCACAATCCAAAGATGTGTAGGTTAGGTAGATTAGTTATGGTAAGTACATGGGATTGGAGGGGGGCGGGAGGTGTGGGGGGTGTGAGATGATGAGATGCTCTACCAAAGAGTAAGTGCAGACTCAATGGGTTGAATGGCCTCCTTCTGCACTATAGGGATCTAATGGGCAGGTACCTGAGAGGGCCGGCATCCAAAAATGGCTTTTACACTGGTGGGATTTCCCCTCCGGATTATGCCTTCCCCCTGCCAGTGATATAACAGGATTCTCACCATACAGAGGTGGAAAACCTATCTGAATACATTGTAATGTAATTAACGGATCTTCCCGCTGTATTATCCATCTAAGTAAGAAAGTCCCTCCCAACCTGGCAATGTGATGTCATGCTGGGGGGCTTTACAACTTGTTGTTAAAAATGGGCAACTGGTGAACAGAACCCATCAGGGGTGCACCTTTACGTACAGTCCTCATGGGGGAGAGGGTCATGCCCAGGTAGTAATCTGACATGTTTGAGGACTTCCCAATGGCAGTGCCCGGGAGCCATGCCAGGAGGCAATGCCAGAGGGGAGGTTCCAGGGGTTCCTTGTCTATGGTGTGGGTCGGTTGTTCAATGGTGGAGGAGGCTATTTTGTTATATTATCATCTTTTTGACATTGGGGCATAACTTTAAAAAGGGCACCCCCACATGTGAAGAGCTGACGTTGCTGGACGGGCAGACTCTGCGACATTGTGGGACCCTTGTTTTTTTTTTGACTATGTGTCAAAAAATGTATGGGGAATTTTGGCGGTACAGCTGGTGGGCTATACCTAGTTTTCCTGCTTGAGTTGACATGTGGTCAAAAAAATGAGAAAGTTCCATCCTTATACTGAATGGCTTGGCCCTGCCGAAGACCAATAAAGGTGCCTGCATCAAGCCAGAGCAGGCCCAGATTTCATGCAGATGGAGGAAATCAAAATACTTTATTGGGCAGAGAAAGACACTTAGTTTGAAAAATCTTCCATAAATAAAACAAATATTTAACTTCTAAAGTAGTCCCACTGAAACCAATTACCCAAGTTCTGCATATTCTTTGGAACCTTTGCTATGTACATACAACCTTAACCTGTTTTCAGTAGGTGTAGCTTTTACTGGCTTAAGGAAGGCATCTCAGCCAAACAACTCCAGGTAGCCTAGGAACATTCCCAAATATTCCTCAACTACTGCTTAAAAGGATATATGAAGACTTACCCCATCCCCCACCACTGCAACTCCTTCCTCACATCACCCTGCTCAGAATTTAGGGCGATTGATAATTGCAATGAAAACCCAGTGGAACGGGTTTCCCTCCCAAATTCATCCTTCATTTAGAGAAATCTGCCTGGCTTCAGCCCTCTATCCATACCAGGAATTTTAAATCCTCCTTTTCTAAGTAACCCAGCCTTTCTAGAACGTATTTAGGAACAAGAGTTGACACTCCATCTTATTCCGCCATTTACTGCAATCGTGGCTACTCTTCTACCCCTGAATAATTGAAATCTTTTTATAGATTACTCATTCCACAAAAATAAATGAACCTTGCCTATGCATTTAGTGTGCTATGCTTTAAGGATGTCTAAGGTGCAGGCTACAGAGAGAAACCTTTTCTCATGAACTTCTTTCAACTGTCCCTCGGAGCTCCTTTAATCTTTGTGGATTCATTTGAGAGGTTGGAGGCACACAAACAGATTTCATGGAAACAATGTAGAAAGGGGAAAACTTCCATTCTATTGTCCTCAACACCAGGCACAGAAGATGAAAAGTCAATACACAAACTGTACTGTTGTTGTATTTTATTATACTGGTTTCTCTACAGAGACAGAGAAATTGATTATTGTTTCAAAACAAAACTTGGATAAATCTGTACAATTTATGCTGTGTTTCTAATGTGGCTCAAAACCTGGATTTTTAACAAGTTATTTATTTTTTGTTCATGGGATGCAGGCCTCACTAGCTAGATCTCTAATGGCTAATTGCTCTTGAGAGGGAGATGATTCGGGTGCCTTCTCGAAACACTGCAATCTATGTGATGTAGGTACACCCAGAGAGCTGTGGGAGAGGATGTTCCAGGATTTTGACCCAGCAGCAGTGAAGGAGGGGTGATATAGCTCCAAGTCAGGATGCTGTGTGATTGAAAGGGGTACTTGCATTTGCTGTTTTTTAGATGATAGAATGACAATATGGCTGGAATTTTACTATCCCATTTGCCATGGAAATCAGAGCATGCGAGGGACGGACCAGCTCCATTGACCTGGAGCTGAATTTTCCAGTTTTGGGGCAAACAAGGCAAAATCCCACCCTATTTCTTAAAAGATATGAGAAGGAAATTCTCATGCCTACAACTCTCACCAATTTTTACAGATGCACCATTGAAAGCTTTCTTTCCGGATAGAGGGATATGGTAGTGTTGTGGTAATGTCACCTGACTAGTAATTCAGAGCCCAAGGTTAATGCTCTGGGGACAGAGGTTCAAATCCCACCACAGCAGCATGGTGACACAGTAGAGGGCGGCACAGTAGCACAGTAAGGGATGGCAAAGTGGTTATCATTGCTGCCTCACAACTCCAGTGACCTGGGTTCAATTCTGGCCTTGGGTCACTGTCTATGTGGTTTGCACATTCTACCTGTGTCTGCGTGGCTTCCTCTGGGTGCTCCAGTTTTCTCCCATAATCAAAAGATGTGTGATTAGGTTGATTGGCCATGCTAATTTTTGTCTAAGGGACTAACAGGGTAAATGTGTAGCATTACAGGGAAAGGGCCTTGTTGAAAGGGATTGATGTTAGTGCAGGCTCGATGGGCTGAATGCTCCTGCACTGTGGGGAATCTATGATTCTATGATATGGCTCCTGCTCTGATCAAGACCACAAGGAGCCACAAAAAGTTGCGAATACAGCCCAGTCCATCATGCAAACCAGCCTTCCAACCATTGACTCCATCTACAATTCCTGCTCCTTCAGAAAAGCAGCAGCATAATCAAGGACCCCATGCATCCTGCATATACTCTCTTCCACATTCTTGCATTGGGAAAAAGTCACACAAGTCTGAAAACATGTACCAATCGACTCAAGAACAGCTTCTTCCCTTCTGCTGTCAGACTTTTGAATGGGTCTATCACATATCACGTTGACCTTTCTCTTCATTCTATGGGTAACTGCAACATCATATTCTGCACCTTATCCTTTCCTTCTCCCCTATGTACTCTTTGAATGGTATGTTTTGTCAGTATAGCTTGCAGGAGCCAATACTTTTCATTGTATCCCAACACATGTGAAAACAATAAATCAATTTGATTCAATTCAGTTCAAACTATTTGAATGTGTGGTAGTGATCTTCTTAAGGAAAGCTTCTCTATTTATTTTTCCACAATCTTGTGGAATCTTGCATCATCCTCTTTAGTTTCTCATAAGAATGTCCCATTTTCAATTTAAAGTTGTTTAATACCATCATTTCTTTCTCCCTCTGGGTTCCCATTCCTCTAATCTGAAATCAATGGGTGCTATTCTGGTTGGCAGTTGGTGACTAGTGGAGTGCCACAGGGATCAGTGCTGGGGCCTCAACTGTTTACCATTTACATAGATGATCTGGAGGAGGGGGCTGAGTGTAGGGTAACGAAATTTGCTGATGACACGAAGATGAGTGGAAAAGCAAATTGCGTGGAAGGTGCGGAAAGTCTGCAGAGAGATCTGGATAGGCTGAGTGAGTGGGCGAGGAGCTGGCAGATGGAGTATAATGTTAGCAAATGTGAGGTTATCCACTTTGGTAGAAACAATAGTAGGAGGGATTATTATTTAAAAGGTGAAAAGCTGCAGCATGCTACGGTGCAGAGGGACCTGGGGGCCCTTGTGCATGAATCGCAAAAACCTAGTCTGCAGGTGCAGCAGGTGATCAAGAAGGCAAATGGAATGTTGGCCTTTAGAGCGAGGGAGATAGAATATAAAAGCAGGGAGGTCTTGCTGCAACTGTATAGGGTGAGGCCGCAGCTGGAGTACTGTGTGCAGTTTTGGTCGCCGCATTTGCGGAAGGATATATTGGCCTTGGAGGGAGTGCAGAGAAGGTTCAGTAGGCTGACACCGGAGATGAGGGGGTTAACCTATGAGGAGAGATTGAATAGATTGGGTCTGTACTCATTGGAGTTTAGAAGGCTGAGGGGGGATCTTATAGAGACATATAAGATAATGAAGGGGATAGATAGGGTAGGGGTAGAGAGATTCTTCCTGCTTAGAAAGGATAGCAGAACTAGAGCGCACAGCCTCAAAATAAATGGAGGGGGGGCTACAGTTTAGATCAGAGTTGAGGAGGAACTTCTTCACTCAAAGGTTGGTGAATCCCTGGAATTCTCTGCCCGTTGAAGTGGTGGAGGCTACCTCGCTGAATATATTTAAGTCACGGGTAGATAGGTTTCTGATACACAAGGGAATTAAGGGTTATGGGGAGAAAGTGGGAAAGTGGAACTGATCCACTTCAGATCAGCCATGATCTTATTGAATGGCGGGGCAGGCTCGAAGGGCTAGATGGCCTACTCCTGCTCCTATTTCTTATGTTCTTATGTTCTTATATGTTCCTTCAATCACCTCCTTCAGCAATTCTCATGGCCGAGAATATGAAGAATCCAACCTTGATGATATTCACGAATGATCTTTCCTCCTCCACCATCCTGAGAACTTCTTGATTACTCGTGTTCTCCCTAACTGACCCGCTTCAACCTTCTCCACATTTCCTAACTCTCTTTTCTTTGGATGCCTACTTTTCTTAAGATCTACAATTCAGCCCTGTGCAACAAGACACCCCAAATCACACTCTAGATAAATATTTTCTTAAGATCTCTACTATTCCTATGCAGGAGAATTCTTTATGTTTGGAGAATGCATTCATTGTCATTGCTATTCTGGTAACTTCATTGCAGTGTTAATGTAAGCCTACTTGTGACACTAATAAATAAACGTTAAAATATTTAGCTCTGAATTTATTATGCAGCAACCACTTTCTGACAAGATGTTGTGATCTTTGTAATCACTCTTCCAGATGTTGATTATTGTTTTGATTTTTACTTTCTCACCATTACGTCTTCGAACCTTTGTAACTTTAATTTTTTTTACATTAATTTTCATTCAGTAAATTTTCATTTCACCACATCATTAATTCTATTCATAAATAGCTGTAAATCCTCTGCTGTGCTATTCACTGGGGTCTACATGCCTACAAATCTCATTAGCATCACCAATTGATCTCCTACTTTGACACCTTCCTGTACTTCATCCAGTGCTTCTTTTATCATGACTTCCATGTCAGTGTTAAAGAGCAGTGGTGACAGTGGGCAGCCTTGTTTCATTTTGTGCCCAATTACACCGGTTTCAGTTTTACCAAATACTGCCCGGATTGTAGCAACCTATCTCCTGTACAGGGAAACAATTATTCTTTTCTTGCTCTCCAGTCAAGTCTGATTGCCTCAAGCACTTTCACCAACTTTTCCCAGTTCACCTGATGAAAATTATTATCAAAATCTACAAAGCAGGTCTACACCTGCTGGTATTCTAGAATTCTTTTACTCGATACTCTCATCACTGACTCTTGTTGAGAAAACCATTTGTTCATGAATTGAACTTTTCTTTTAAAATTTAGAAGAACATTGCATTATTTAGAGATTTTCTTTACAAAGAGATCACAAGTTCTTTGGACTGGGAGCAAGCATACTTTTTTTTTTAGGAAATTACCTGACTAGCTTGGTACTTTTTAAAATTTTACTCCATTATTAGTTACAAAGCCATTGTGCAAAGTGGACAGAAAAAAAATCCCTTAATCCATCTCCTTCCTTGCTCCAAAAACAGTTCAAATTCAGATTGAATCCAATTCATGGTCCCCATGAGAGAGACACAAGCTTCAAGCTGACAAGGAAAGATATTACATCTGATCTTAGCCATGGTTTCACAAGCTGTTTGCATTGCAATTATTTTAATTGATGGGAAAAAATGGTTTAAAGGCAAAAACTAATGATTTATTGGAAATCACATGACGGGATAACTTTTATGCTTTGGACTTGTGTCTTTGAACTGAAAAAGCAAAAAGCTGTCCCGTTTACCTTCTCCTTGCCTTGCCAGAAATAAAGTGGTTGGCAGTATCCAGCTATGAATTCTCAGCTCAATGGAACTTGTCTGATTATGAAAACCCAACGGGCTGAGACAAGAGGCATTGATCGGATGACATTATCCCCCATGCCAAAGCTCCATTGATGACTTGCAAGGTGTCACTTTCCACTTAGCATCCTGAGCCCGAACATTGTCCAGGTCTTGCTGAGTGAGTGCGCAGACTGTTTCAGTGTCTGAGGAGTTGTGAATGAATCAGCAGTGAACATCCTTATTTCTGACCTGATGTTGGAGGGAAGGTCATTAGTGAAGTAGCTGAAGATGGTTCAGCCTATCCACTGCCCTGAGCAACTCCTGTAGCAATACCTTGGGGCTGAGAATATTGGCATCCGACAACCACAACCAGGTTCCTTTGTGCTGGGTATGACTCCAGCCAGTGGAGAGATCACCCTGGTCTGTAGTACACATTAATGATGTAGACAAGGGAAATGAATATACTATTGCATTATTTGCCAATGACACAAAGATAGATGGGGAGGGAAGTGGTGAGGATGACATAAAGAGTTTACGGAGGGATATAAACAGGTTAAGTGAGTTGACAATAACTTGGCAGATGGAATATAATGTAGGAAAATGTGAACTTATGCCCTTTGTAGGGAGAATAAAGACTGTAGAAAGCTGCAGTTCAGAGGAATCTTGAAATGCTTGTGCATAAATCACAAAAAAAAACTAGCATGCAAATTCACCAGGTAATAGAGAAATCAAATGGAAGGTTGGCCTTATTTCAAAGGGAATAGAGTATGAAATAGGCAAGAATTTCTAAAACTATGCAAGGCAATAGTTAGATCATAACTAGAATACTATGAACAGTTTAGGTCTTCTTATTGAAGGAAAAATATACTGACATTGGAGGTAGTCCAGAGATGGTTCACTACATTGAGCCTGAGTATGGAAGGATTATTTTTGAGGAGAGATTAAGTAGGTTGGTTCTGTGCTCATTGGCGTTTAGAAGCATGAGAGGCGATTTTATTGAGACATAGAGAATTTTCAGGGGTTTGACAAGGTAGATGCTAGTAAGTTGCAACCTTTGTGGGAGAGTCTAGGGCCAGAAGGCGTCTTCTCAGAGTAATAGGTCACCCATGTATGACAGAGATGATGAGGAGTTCCTTCTCTCAGAGGGCAGTGAATCTATGGAATTCTTTACCGTAGAGGCTGGGTCATTAAATATGACCAAAGCTGAGATGGACAGATTTTTAATCAGTAAGGGAATCAAAGGCAGTGGGAATAAGGCAGGGAAGTGGAGTTGATTATTATATCAGATCAGCCATAATCTCATTGAATGGTGAAGCAGATTCAATGGGCCAAGTGGCCTACTTCTGTCCCTATGCCTAACAGCTATATGGCCTTATGATTCATATTGATTTCAATTTTGCAATTGCTCCTTGTTGCCATAATCAGTTAAATGCCTCCTTGATGTCTCTTCCACTTTATCTCTGAAATTCAACTCTTTTGTCCATGTTTGGACCAAGGGTCAGAAGCTATGCAGTCCTGTGGAAATCCAAACTGAGCATCAATGAATATGTTATTGGTGAGTAAGTGCTATTTAAAAGCACTGTCAAATACACTTTCCATCACTCTGCTGATGATTGACAGTAGATTGATAGAACAGCACTTTGTCAAATTGGATTTGTCCAGCTTTTTGTAGTTGGATTATACTTGGGCAATTTTTGTCAATGTCAGCTAGATACCGGTATTGCAGATGTACTAGAACAGCTTGGTTAAAGGCATAGTTCATTCTGGAGCACAAAGTTTTCAGCATCATAGCTGGGATGTTGTCAGGACCATTGTCTTTTCTATATCCATTGGACTCAGCTGTTTCTGGATATCATGTGAAGTGAATTAAATGATCTGTTTTCTGTGATCCTGGGGGCCTCAGGAGGGAGACTGCGATAAATCATCCGCTCAGCACTTCCGGCTGAAGATGATTGCACATTTCTCATTGAGGATGGGAATATTCATATAGCCTATTCCTCCTTTTGGTTGTCTACTGCCATTAATCAATGGAAGTCGCCAAGTCTGCAAAACTTTGATCTAGACAATCAAAAGGAGGAACAGGCTACATGAATATTCCCATCCTCAATGATGGCAGTGTCCAGCGTATGAGTGCAAGAGACAAGGCTGAGAAATGTGCAAAACCCAATGATGCTGTCCAAATTACCCACACATGGAAGGATGTGAAGTTTGCATTTTCAAAATATATACCCATCCAATGACACCTTGCATTTTGTTTGGTCCCAATCACATTGTTAGTTCTACATCTTGAAGCTGTATCAACCATTTTTCACTGGAGTTCAGATGAATGAGGGGGGCTCTCACAGAGACTTATAAAATTCTAACTGGAATAGACAAGGTAGTTGCAGGGAGGATCTTCTCAATGGTGGGGGAGTCCAGAACCAGGGGTCACACTCTGAGGATTCAAGGTAGACCATTTAGGATGGAGCTGAGGAGACATTTCTTCACCCAACGAGTGGTGAGTCTGTGGAACTCATTACCATAGGAAGTAGTTGATATCAAAACATTGAATGTATTCAAGAGGCAGCTGGATATAGCACTTGGGGTGAATGGGATCAAAGGTTATGGGGAAAAAGCAGGATTACGTTATCAAGTTGGACAATCAGCCATGATCGGAATGAACAGTGGAGCAGATTCAAAGGGCCGAATGGTCTCCTCCTGCTCCTATCTTCATGTTTCTATGAGCAATATGGCTAGGCAAAAATACATGAAGTGATTTCCCATTGCCTCCCTCAAGTGTGCTTAAAGGAAACATGAATTATCTTCCCAAAGGGTTCTTCCAGCTGTGAATAGCTGTTGTCCTTCATGGTTTTAGGTCTTTCACTTCACCACTGAAAATTCACTTGTTCTGCCCCTTGGTCCTGGGCAACATGCAGAAAGGCAGGATCGATCACCCTCTGAGATCTTAAATGACTCTGCTATCCTATTTGAATGTAGTGCAGAGACAGCTTTTTATTGTGCAGGATGGATTAAAAGCTTGGAGGAATAAGTGGCATGTAGATAAATTACACTTTTCATAGACAATATCATTATTACCTCAGTATTTGCTTAATTATTAACTGTAGTGCAAGATTTAATAACTTGGAAGTTTGGAGAAATACCAATCCTAGCAAGTAGAAAACTAGTAAAAGAGTCATTGCTAAAAATAAGTATGACGTATATATTTATCTTGTTACAAATAGAGCATTGAGGAGTGTTGATGTTCAATCAGGAAAAGTAAACTGGGCTTTAATCCAGAATAGGCCAGAAGAGAGATGATGATGCACTCTGAAAATGGGTTAGAACAACTTTTTAAAGGAACCTTTAACTTCCAAGAGCTGATAGATTCCAATCAACACATTGTTAATGTAAATCATTTAGAACTGTTTCATCTCTCTTGAAATAATTCAAAGTTCAGTCATTCTTTTTAGCAGGCCTGTGCAGTACTTGCTCACCTTTATCAACATCAAAAAATAATACATTTCAGTCCAGTCAAAAATACAATCAAAAGGAAAGATGATTTAATTCATTCCAAATCTCAAAAGAATGCAATGATTGTTTATGTAGCATACAGTATTTCCAAAGTAGGTCAGTGTGTGTAAGATAAGGAAACATTTTTAATTGTGTTTTTCAATAGTCCAAAAGAAACACAGTCATGTGCAAACTTTGTAAACTTTCAGATCTACCACTGAGGGAGAATTTAGCATGGCCAATGCACCTAACCAGCACAATCTTTTGGACTGTGACAGGAAACTGGAGCATCTGGAGGAAATCCATGCAGGTACGGGGAGAATGTGCAGACTCTGCATAGAGAGTGACCCAAGCCAGAAATAGAACCCAGTTCCCTGGTGCTGTGAGGTAGCATTGCTGACTACTGTGCCACCATGCCACCCTGTGATTCCTGTGATTGGCAGCATGGGAAAACTCTGCCCCCTGTATAACATTGCATACTCCCAATAGCTCTATCCCAGAGGAAAAACGTTGCAGGCCTTTGGCACAAGCAAGCCCATATACATGTTACAATTGGCCGCAATTTTACAGATGATACCGAAATTTCAATGTTACATGTGTCAGTGGAGATGCCACTTCTGGTGATGTGAAACAATAAGTGGTACATTCATAGATTCACATCACACTTTGTTATTATTTTCAAAGAACAATTAGGAACAAAATAAAACATCTTAAAATGCATGCAGCCATTGCAACAATTATCAGCATAATGGGAATACAACAGACGTGATTAAAACTGAATATATATTTACAAGCATGTTTCACATATGCATGAATTTGTGTCCTTTTAATTTCTTAAATTTTCTTTCTCTACACCTACTTGCAGCCCAGGCATCCACAGCTGATGTGGAGGCAGACTGCTGACTTCAATGCCCTGTGGTCTGAGATGAGCCGGCAGCCGTCCTCTGGTGGTCCAAGGCCTAGAGGGCTCCGGCCTTCTGAGGGTCACTTACACAAGTGCAGTAGCACCCTCCTCAGCCTGTTCTGCCATGGAGAGAGGAGGCGGAGAGGCAAGACAAAGAACAACACGGCACGGGAAACAGGCCCTTTGGCCCAACGAGCCCCCGCCGCCATTTTAAAGCATTTTCCTACACCTACCTTGCCCCGTGTGTATGTGAATGATACCCCTATTGTAGCCAGATTCAGGGGAGAATAGTGTGGGGTCAATTTGGTACACCAGTCAGCCTAAGAGCACGTCTTTGGGGTGTGGGAGGAGACTGGAGCACCCGGAGGAAACCCACGCAACCACGGGGAGAATGCGTAAACTCCCACAGACACAGGCCCAAATCCATGTATCTGCACAGCTAGCAGTGATAGTCACTGAGCTGTTGTGGTGCCTGTCTGCTGGTCCAGGTTTAAGCGCACACATCGACACGAAGTACTAGGCTACTCTTGAAACATCCAAGAGCACCCTCGCACGACCCACCGTGTGCATGCCCCTCGTTTGGCAACAAAGTGGACTGACACCTGTGGATTAAAAGAGACAAAACATTAACAAGTACTATTACATTTCCAGTATCAACCCGAGGCTCTGACCCTTTATAAAACCGTCTTATATAACCCTCCATCCCTGTTTCACTCATGTGCCTATCTAAGTAAACCTTAAAAAAGTCCAGCGTGCCTGCCTCCACCACCTTACTTGGCAGCACATTCCATACCCCCACGGCCCTCTGTGTGAAAAACCTTCCTCTAGTATCCAAATTATACTTCTCCCCCCTCACCTTTAGATTGTGACCTCTTGTGATAGTTGTCCCCAGTCTAGGGAAAAGCCTGCCACTGTTGACTCTATCTATTCCCTTCATTATTTTATACACCTCTATCAGATCCCCCCTTAATCTCCGTCCTTCTAGGGAGAAGCGCCCCAGTTTTCCCAATCTTTCCTCAGAACCCAGTCCTTCCATACCAGGCAACATCCTGGTAAACCTCCTCTGCACTCTCTCCAGGGTTACTCTGGAATGTCCCAGGATAAAGCTCAAATTGCACCTCACTGATGCTCCTCCTCTCTGTCAGTGCGGGATGATATCTCCCGGCTTCTTTGAGGTGAAGTGAGGTCCTCTCCCTAAATGCACCTGAAGAGAAGTCAAGGTGCATTTTCCATCTATCACCTAGATATTGCTGGAATGCAACCATGGCCAACAGGATGAAGTGCAGATTCGAATGCATTTTCAGCAGCCACTGAGTACTCTGGTGGACCTGGCTCATCATCATGGTTGTCACCCTGTCCATTGAGGAGGCCAAGTTCTTGCTTGGTGGAGACATGACAGTACTACTGCTCCAGATTTTGCTTAAAATCTGCACATGAAGGATAAATCATGTTTGACTGATTTGCTTGAGTTCTTTGAAAATATAACAAGCAAAGTGAATAATGGGGATCATGTAGATCAAAGAGGAAAGAACAGCACAACACAGGAAACAGGCCCTTGGGCCCCATAAGCCCGCACCGCCCATTTTAACACTCAGTGAGTGCCTTATTCAAGTCTTTCATCGATCGTTGACGTTTTTGTCTACCTCTAGTGGAACTCTGCAATAAAGGGGGTGCAAATTTAGGGAATTATATGTGTGCCAGATTAAGGGAGATCCATTTCAGGGACAATTTATTGACAACAATCAGCCTAAAAAGCACGTTTTTGGGATGTGGGATGTAATATATCAGGACTTCCAAAGGCATTTGATAAGATGCCACACAAAAGGATAGGAAGAGGTGTAACTTATTAGCTTGGATAGAGGATTGGCTAACCAATAAAAAGCAGAGAGTTGAGATAATTGGGTCTTTTTCGGGTTGGCAAGATGTAATTAGTGGGGAGTTACAGGGTTCAGTCCTTGGCCCCAAGTATTTACAATCTATACTAAAGGCTAGCTGTCATAGCTAAATTTTGACACTAAAATAGGTGGGATAGTAAGTTGCGAAAATGAAATGAGTAATTTACAAATGCAAATTGCTAGATGAATGAGGCAAAATGTGGCAGATGGAGTATAACCTGGATAAGTGAGATTATCCATGTTGGTAGGAAAAATACAAAGGCAAATTATTATCTATATGGTGAGAAATTTTGTAGTGCTTTGGTGCAGAGGGATTTGGGTGTTCTCATCCATGAATTGCAGAAAACTAGTATGCAGGGACGGCAGGTAGTAAAGATGTGAAATGGAATTTTGACATTTATTGCTAAAGGAATACAATATCAAAGTAGTGAATTGTGGCTGCTACTCTACAAAGCATTAGTGGTACCTCATTTAGTGTGTGTATCCTTACTTGGAAAGGGATGTAGTTGCAATGGAGGCAGTTCAGAAAAGGTTCAGTGGATTGATTCAAGAGATGAGGGATTTGAGTATGAAGAGAAATTAGACAGTTTAGGCCTATACTCCCTAGAGTTAGAAGAAGGAGCGGAGATCTAATTGAGGCGCACAAGATAATAAGGGGGATAGACAAAGTAGATGTGGAGATGATGTTTCTTCTTGTGAGTAAACTAGAAGAAGAAGTCATAGTTTTAAGATAAGGGTTGACAGATTTAAAACAGAGATGAGGAGAAAGTACAGGTGTGATTCTCCCAAAGAAAATCCTTAGTGCCAAATTTGTGTAAAACCTGGAATAACTCCCGTTGCTTTCTTTCGTGGAATTTCAAAATTAGTCTTCCACACTCTGAGCACTACTTAGTGCCCTAGCGAGATTCAAGTTGAAAATCTGAGAGCGGGGCTATTCCTGCTGGAGAGGCTGGCAACATAACACTGAGCGGGCCCACTGTGCATGTATCAATCTGTCAAAGTGGAGTTGGGTGCATGTGCAGTAGTCCTGCAGTGCCAGCCTCCCGATTGCTGGCCAGCTCAATTGCTGGCCAACACACCTGCATCATTGCCCCTCCAAACCCTACACCCCTTGAGTGCTGACCTCTCCAGGCCAACGCTGATATTTTCCCTGGTTGGCTCTGCCCTGATTGCCCTGATCACCCCAACCCTGCCCCACCCGGATGGCTAGCCCTGAACACCCCATTACCCCCCTCTGCCACTGATCACTGTGCAGAGTGGCAAGGCGACTCCCCCACCCCTACCCATCTCCCCCATAGGCTCTACCCTTTGCCCTGCCCTTGGCACAGCCGATGCTCGGTGGGCAGTTCCAGGACACTCCTTGGTCACCGCTAGGCTGGCAATACCCAGGGGCCAGTCCCCCTTGCTCACAAACTCCTGCAGGGGCCTCAATGGCTTCTATTCACTCCAGTGGGGGCCAGTTCTCTGTTAGTGGGAAGCTGTTGTAAACCCCACTGGACTGAGCTACTTCTGGTGGGGGGAAGACGCTGGACGGCCCGGAGATTTCAGTCCTGGGCCCGCTAATGAAACCTAAATGCAGATTTTAATACTTAAATCATCGCTGCACCGATTTCTGGTGCAGAGCTGATTACACTAAAAGTCCTGGCCTCAGAGACACATGGAGGCTGTGGTACCTAGCAGAAAGCTCGTTAAAAGCTCCAGTAATGTCTAGAGCAGTACAACAGGCTGGGAGAATTGCTCCCTACTTCTTTCGAAGATTGCTGAGTCTGTGAAATTCACTATCCCAGAGCGCAGTGTGTGCTGGGATATTGTGTAAAGTTAGGGAAGCGGTGGATAGATTTTTAATTAGTAATGGATTTGAAGGGCCAAGGTGAATGGACAGGAAAGTGGAGTTAAGACCAAGGTGACATCAGCCATGATTGTATTGAATGGTGGAGCAGACTCAAGGAGTTGAATTGCCTACTCCTGCTCCTAGTTCTTATGATTCTTCTGATGGCCTCTGAGTGTCTGTCAAATCCTCCATCAGTTGTGGGCATGTGATGTGTTTAAGTTTAATTTTAGTTAAAGTTTATTCATTAGTACCATAAATAGGCTTATATTAACGCTGCATTGAAGTTACTGTGAAAATTCCCTAGTTGCCATACTGCAGTGCCTGTTTGGATACACCGAGAGAGAATTTAGTATGTCTGGTGCACCTGACCAGCATGTCTTTCAGACTCTGGGAGGAAACAGGAGCACCCAGAGGAAACGTACGCTGATATGGGAATAACGTGCAGACTCCGCACAGACAGTGACCCAAGCAGGGACATTTCCGGGAGAAAAGGGGAGTTTGGCTGCAGCCTCAGTGTCCAATCAGACAGGCAGACTGATGCTGCTGGCTTGAGGGAAATGAATGATGCTACAGGTGCATTTTAAGTATGGTGCCTGGACCTTTAACCTCTTGCGATAATCGTGGGGCACCAACTTGCTGGCCATTTCATGATTTACCGCACTCCTTGGTTTTAGTTAATTGGCTCACCACTGTGTGCCCACCACGTAGTCAACCACCCCACCCTAGAGTGAACATATTGCTAACTTTCAGTCCCACCACCAACAATTTCAATGCTACCGGAACCTTCTGCCCATAGGCAGAGCAGAGCAGGGAGGGCAGGGAATGGAGCAGTTTGGTTTGGATGGGGAGGGAGAGAGTAGAGGAAGACAAACAGCAATGCTAGAAAGTGTGGCAGGATTCCTCAAAGTAGCACAGCACAGATTCAATTCACAAAGGTCCCCCACCACTTCCTGCAGCCAAAATTTATCTCTTCTTAAGGTGCAGGGTGTCGTGAGTGGCAACATTATGCCAATGAATAGGCTTGCTGCACATATCAATTCAACAGACAGCAACGTAACATGATACAGGTTAATTGTTTATTCTGATCCCCTCGTTTGTTTTGAGATGTTATGGGTGAATGTAATATAATGAGAAGCAAATGAAAGAGGCTATGATGGATGCTATACCACAAGCCCCCAGCCCCCAACTATTTTTGGACCAGAGAAATGTTGGATGGCAAGTTGCATTCCTGGCATCTTATAAAATGGGAAGAGAGATGTAAATTATAAAGGCCCCATGACAATGTCTGTCTGAGTTTCCCAAGTTTAAATGATTCAACTGCCAGAGGCTGCCAGTAATGCTAAGCTGTTAGAGGCTTCTGAGATTTGCAGCAGCAATTTTCTACACTGCCCTGAGGATTCAAATGATAAATTTTCTGGGGACGCCACGGTTTCTGCCTAGCAAAATTGTGATATCAATAGCTAGCTGGGAGATAAATGACCAGGCTACACCAGTGATTCCCAATCTTTAATATGTCATGGCACACCTCACCACTATAAAGAATTTGAAGCACACCTCCTATTTTCTCTGTCTTCTTCTCTTACTGGTGATTTCATTTTTCACTTCTCTCTGTCTCTCTCACTTCTCCCAGGGTTTTTGAGTTTTTGCTTTTATATGTAGCTGCATGGGACCTTTGTCTTTAGCTCCAGATCCCATTGGTCATGCTTATGGGCCTAACCAATGTCAAAAAAACCTAAACTGCCCATGTGCGGCTCTTTCCCAGCTGGCACTCACACAGGGGGTCCAAGACTGATCAGGTCTTGGAGCTGCCAACCACAGAACTGAAGATGAAAGTTAGTTTAATTACATGGATTTTGAATATTTTGCAGCACACTTAGAGGGCTGGCGAGCTGTGGCACATTGGTTATGAACCATCGGACGACACAATTGCAGATTTCCTGTCTATTACACTCCAAGCATGGCCTGGAATTATTTCTGTATGATTCAAAAAACACGGGTGAATTTTACAGTTCCCACCCTCCAGCGTATTGGAAAGCAAGGGAGCATGTAAAAATAAAAGGGCGGTCTACTCACCGCCTTCTTGCCCACCCTCAACCTGTCCCCCATTTAAAGCAGGTAGGTGAGGTGTTAGCCAGCCTGCCCACCCTGAGGCCTATTGAGGCCCTTAAACGCCCAATTAATGGCCATTTAATGACTCCATTTCACCTCTGCTATTATAATATGTGCAGCTGGGGAAGGTGGAGGGAAGATGACTAGCTCAGCACTTGTTTCACTGCATAGGCTAGTGGAAGCCATCCAGCCAAGATGGTACTCCCTGTTTTGCCCCTACAAGCAAACACATCACAATCTTTTCCCACTGCTTGCTGAGATCATGAAAACGTACCCCCTCAAATTCCCATCCTGCTCACCACAGGATTGTAGCAGATGGGGAGCAGACCATACAAAGGATTTTCCTGTTTTGGGACAAGCATGGCCAGAAAATCCGGCCCAAATGTCTGTATCTAATTAAGTCTGGGAAACTTGTACAGTTTTCCTTGCAACCCTTTATAGTCCTAATAGCTGCCACTACTGTGTTCTGGCCAGCAGCTCTCGAGGGCAGGACTCCCTGTAACCTGAGGTTCAGAAATCCCACTCTTACCTCATTAAGGCTATCTCAGAGTACTATTGCTGTGGGACTGCCAGATTTTAAAGTCAGTGAAGTGTCCCCTTAAAGTAAACAAGAGCATTTGTTTGAACAGAGGGGATCCAGATTTTGATTAAATTCACCAATTTACACTTGAAAATCAAAGAAGCCAGATCTTTGGCCCCAAGAGCAAATCAGTTCTGACCTCTCCCATTGTTTCCTCGACAGTATTAAGACGGTTGTACCTTAAAGCTATTCAGCATTCTGTATTACACTGTAGAACACTACCCATGTAAAGCACTTCTTGATTTACAATGTAACATCATAGGAGATCTGCTGGTAGATGTAAAATTGTTGCATCTGTCCTGTGTCAATTGCACAAGAATTCCTAATTAAGTTTTACTTGGGTTAAGTAAAAAAAGCTTCACATTGTTCTCTCAAACTTCTTTCCAAATTGTTTTGATCGCACATTTTCATTCGCATTACACCCATTGTAACAACGAGCAATGCCCAAGAAATATAGAAATTGAATTGTGCTTGGCACTTTCTGAAACAAACTGAATTTTAGATTGATTTGTTTCATAACTGTATGATATCCTTATTCTGACATCAGAGCATGCAAGGAATTTGGATCAATATGGATAAGGATGATCATATGATCAAGACCAAAACAAAACTACTCACAATCCTTACTTCTAGCCTCACAAAGAGATGATGTAGACATGACTGTAGAAAGAGAGATCAAACTGCAAAGGAAATAAGCAATTTCTCCAAATTATAAAATAAAGCTTCTGACAGCAGCAATAGGGAAGCTTTCTACTTTATGAGATGCAAACTTAGAAATGTATTTATGCAGTGAGCTATTTTGAAGTAGGAATAAGTGAGCGAGCTCTAGCTACAATATTCATATTCATATCGGTCAGAGATAGGTAAGCAAGATGAAAATGCATATGTCCATCAGATTGATGCTGTTGTGATAGCTTTTCAACTATAAATTGCATCTATAGATGCACACTGGCAGCTGGGTTGACTTCATAATACACACTAAAAGTGCTCACTGTCTCAACCAATTAACATTCTCTTATAACATTTTACTACATTAATGTCAGTAAAAATGAAAT
The DNA here is from genome assembly GCF_965287045.1 of Carcharhinus amblyrhynchos. Lineage (NCBI taxonomy): Eukaryota > Metazoa > Chordata > Chondrichthyes > Carcharhiniformes > Carcharhinidae > Carcharhinus > Carcharhinus amblyrhynchos. The sequence continues at coordinate 59,247,094 of NC_137330.1, forward strand.
GTTGACAGCGGACATTTTGATTAATTTTTACAGCATGCATCTGACACAAGAGATATAGGATTATCCAGGAAAACTGTTAGAACTTATCCATATCTGGTTGTCGATTCAGGGTAGATATTAACCCAATCCATGATGGATCAGAATTCTACGGAATATGTGTGTTCCCAAACTGTCATGCAGATATCCATCATCATTACTGTGGCAATAAATATTGGGATACCCAAGCTTTCCATTGTGGATAGGTGGGAGATATAGCAATCATATTTAACTCAGTCTTCCAACATCCAATTAAGATCAGTTGGAATTCCATGTTCCTGGTCTTGCCGGATTTCTCAGTTATTTTTGGCCTCACCCGCACCATCTCCAGCAAGTATTGGAGTGAAAGTCTTCATTTTATAAACACTAAATTAAAAAATAAGTACTTGCGGGACTGCAAATCCTGCCTAGCTGTGCAATGATCACTTATAATCTTTAGTGTGAGTTTGTGTGTTGTATGCATGTGGGGACAGGTAAACAGTTTTCCACATCTTTTATTATTTATTACTTTGATTTGTGTGGAAAACTGGAGAAATTCATTTGCCTCAGGGTTCTTCAACTGCATTATTATGGCACAAATGATAACATTCCAGTCGGAAAATACTCAAATAGCTAGGATTCATTACCAAAGAAGGATGTTTTACTTATAACTAATGGATCATAAGGTGGTGCCAGTAAGTTTAAAAGTCAAAATTCTATGAAAATACAAAACAATGATAAACTGAGGCTCACAAGGTTAGATAAATGACCTTAATGTTAAGGTTGAAGCGCAGGAGCGGCTACATTGTCAACTAGTTGATGAAGAGTCTAAACTGTTTACAAAATGCAAATATTACAGCTGCATTTTTAAAGGAATGGTGGATATGGTCCGCTTGAGACCCGAGGCATTCTGGGAGGTGGAGACTCAGGCGATCTTAAAAGGCTGACTGTAACTGTCATTGGAACCTGCCCAAATATGATCAAATTCACTATCCAGACAATGGATGGGATCAGAAGGTCACAGGCAGGAAATTAATAAGTTCCAGCATTCAAGTAAATGTTGAGGGGATCGTGGGGAGTGAGATGTCAGGGAGTGGTCAGAGTTGAACTGAGAGGGATAGCATGGGCCATGAGGATCTAAAGCTCCCTTATGAGGAAAGGAGAAACATTTCTGTTCAGTTTCTTGGCCCAAAACAAAGCCTAAAAAACATTAAAACATAACTGAGAGATCTGATGAAAGGTCAGAGGTCTGAAACCATAGAATGCTTACAGCGCAAAAAGGAGCCACTTGGACTGTTGTTTCTGTGCTGGCCCTCTGAAGGAGCAATTCCCCATAGTGTCAATCCCCTGCCTTCTCCAGTAGACCTGCATCTTTTCCCTTTTCAGATGATGCTCCAATTCCTTCATGAATGCCTCACTTGACCCTGTCTGCATCATGATGCTGACCACTTGCTGTGAAAAGGTCACCTTCATGTCGCCATTGCTTCTTTTGTCAATTAGTTCAAATCTAATTCTTGATTGTTCCACCAATTGGGATAGTTTCTCCCTCTCTACTCTGTCTTGGCCTCCCATGGCTTTGAACACGTCTGATGGGCAAACAGTTACTGCCTCTGTACTTAGATCTTAGACTAAAACAGAAAATCAGGTTCCTCATGTCATTTCTGAATTTGTTATAGACTACATGATAGAAATTGCTTTCTATGATTTGTCAAATCTAGAATCGGGTTAAGATGAGGATGATAGATGATATATATAAGCCCAGTTTCTTTTTTAGTTCATAGGATGTGGAAGTCTCTGGCAAGACCAGGATTTATTACCCATCGCTAATTGTCCTTGAGAGAGTAGTTGTGAATTGCCTTCCTGTTGCTGCCTATGTAATGTTGATGGACCCTCACTGCTGTTAGGAAGTGAGTTCGAGGATCCTAACCCAGTAATGATGATATATTTCAAAGTCAGAATGATCTGTAACTTCGAGGGGAATTTGCATCTCTTGTCCTTGTCCTTCTAGATGGTGGAGACTTCAGGTTTGGAAGATGCTGTTCAAGGAAACTTGGTGAGCTTCTACAGTGCATCATGTAGATGATACACTGCTGTATCTGTGCACCAGTGGTGGAGAGAGTGAATGTTTAAGATGGCGTTAGACTGCTTTGTCCTAGATGGAGTTGAGTTCTTGAATGTTATTCGAGCTGCACTTATCCAGGCAAGTGGGAAGTTTGACGTGTGCTTTGTAGATAATGGAATGGCTTTAGGAAATCTGGAGGTGAAGCACCCATTGCAGAATACATAGCTTTCTGATACCATTTGGAATAAATTAAATTGCCTGAAGACGGGCTCCCTCGAATTACAATGGTACTTTTTCCTCTTTTTGTTTGGAAATTCACCATCAAATTGTCAAAAACAATTGATAGTCTACTTATGAAAAATAGCAAAATGAAATTGTTTATAATATTTTATTATTATATGATGTCAGATAAATATAGAAACCAATCATCTTTAGCTATAGCATTAGAGTAGTCATGTGCAGATGCAGGGAAGAAATGAGGCATTAATCATAGAATCCCTACAGTGTAGATGGAGGTCATTTGGTCGATTGAGCCTACACTACAACAATCCTGTAACTCCACATATTTATCCATTAATCCCACTGACACTAACAGGCAATTTAACATGGAAAACAACCTAACAACACATTTTTGGAGTGTGGGAGGAAACCGGAGCACCCAGAGGAAACCCATGCAGACGCGGGGAGAATGTGCAAACTCCACACAGGCAGTCACCTGAGGCTGAAACTGAACCCAGGTTTCTGGCATTGTGAGGCAGCAGTGCTAACCACTGTGCTCATTTTGATATATATTAATGACCTGAGCTGGGGTATCTCGGGCATAGTTTCAAAATTTGCAGATGACACTAAACTCAGAAGTGTACTGAACAATGGGGGGAATGGTAACGGACTTCAGAGTAACATAGACAGAGGCCCAGATTTCCGCTCCTGGGTCAAATGTGGAGGGGCAGCAGAATTCCTGAATTTCTGAATCTGATTTTTAAAAACGATGTTCCGCAATTCCAACTTTTGTTCCAGGTGACTCTGTAATTCCAATGAAGAAAGCACCATAATGCAATGAAATTTGTGAAAATAATGTTGCCTGCTGGCATGTTTCTGTACACCTACCAGATCTGTTTTTTTTTAAATTGCTCCTGAATGTAGAAAATATGCCCTGAATCAGCCCTCTCCATTGAATGACAAGCGCTCAGCTTTGAAATGGAAACTGGCATTAGCATGGGATTAGCAGGGTTAATAATACATGGGTTACATGGATAGGGTCTGAGTAGGATTGTTGTTGGTGCAGGCTTGATGGGCCAAAATGGCCTCCTCCTGTACAGTAGGGATGCTATGGTTCTGTGATTTTATGATCTGTTCTATTAATGGAACTAGAAGCTTTTTTAATGAAGACTGCTCCATTATGAATGCTTGGCTGGGTTTCAAAAAGTTTTAGCTCAGCAAGTGATCCCAGAACTTTTGAACCTTTTACAAGCCTGCAACAGAATGCATCTTTGATGCAATTTCTTTTTTCTTTACTTAAAGAATTGCAAATTTTTCTTCCCTGTTGTCATTTTTGTCCACTTTAGTCTGTTTGCATTTAAGATGTTCTTAGATTGTGAGAGGTTTAATGTATTTTTGATTATTTTAAAATAATTCCCAAAGCTGTTGCTTGGTCCTGACGATTGTGCACAGTGCATACCACGTGAGTAGCCATGGAGGATACATTGGGGGCATAGGGGTGATAAGGGGCAACCTGATGGGGCACCAGCTTCCACGGGAGGTGACTGGATTGATTGAGGTGACGGTTGAGGCTTGGGGCACTTTTAAACAATTGCTGTGAACCAAAGCAGGCCTTTTAACTGGCTCATCTTTGCATCCACAAGCCTCACATACCTCAGCATTGCTCACAAAATGCACCAAGGATCCAGTCACTGTGTAAACAGACATAAATGGATGTGTAGTTTGAGAGATGCAAAAGTGGTCAGGGACGGTTATCCCAAGCTCAGCTGAAGGTTCAGCCCCGGAAGTCAATCTTTACTTAGTTTATATCCATTCACAAACTGAAACATTACTAGCGTATAGTTCCACAACCTTCTCATCATCCCATTGTTAATAAATGTCTCTCTTTATGTGCTGAAATAATGAATAACCTCCACGTGTTTATCCTTACCCTTACATTGTTCAATTCTCAGAAAACAGTCAACATAAACTTGTTAATATAATGTTAAAGAGATGGAGAAACCTGTGCTAGAATTCTGCTGCCTCACCCACCACTGAATTGGAGTGAAGGAGGAGCAGACAAAGGAAATGTATGTTTACCTCAGGCGGGGATTTCTGGTCCCGCTCGAACAAACCCATAACATCCTGCCACTGAAGATGTGTGTACACAAATTTATGATGGTTGGAGGACAAGTTAAGAAGGTTGTTCAAAAAGCATAGGTGATCCATAGCTTTATAAACAAGAAGTATGTCAAAATTAATGGCCATTCACAAAAGCAGGATTCTCTGTCTCACTGGCAACACACGCCTGATCATGAGATTCCCAGTGGTGTGGGTTGGCATTAATGGGAAATCCCATTGATAATGGTGGGTTGAGAGAATCCCACTGTCAGCGAATAGTGTGTCACCTTCCACTGCCAAAAAACACATATGGGAGGTCAGAGAATCCCACTCATAGAATATAAAACAGAATAATTTATACCAAACTTTAATAAAGTATCGGTTAGACCTCAGTTGGAGCATCATATTCAGAAATGGAAACTACAGTTTAGGAAGGATAGTGAGGAAGAGATTTGCAAGAACACAAACTGGGATGACAGACTTTAGTTATGTATAGAGATTAAAGAAGCCACGGGTGTTCTCCTCAGAGCACAGGAGGTTATTTTGTAGAAGTGTTCAAAATCATGTAGGGTTTTGATCCGATAAATAAGAAGAAACTGTTTTTAGGTGGAAGGATTAGTAATCGGAGGACATATTCAAAGGAATTGTCAAGTGAGCCAGAACCAGTAAGAGGAAAAACCTTTTAATACAGTAAGTTGCTGTGCTATGCAGTGCACTCTCTGTAAGGGTGATTCATTGGTAACAGTCAAAAGAGAATTTGAAAAACATTGCTAGGCTACAGGGAAAAGGCAGGGTAGTGAGAGTAATTGGCTAGCTCCTTCAAACATCCACACAGACACAATGGGCTGAGTGGTCTCCTTTTGTGCTGTATCATGCTCTGATTCTATTAAAGCAAATGGCATTTTTATATCTTTTTAGCTTTGTGTTGACACTCAATTATTGATGTGTTTTGACATTATAAGACAATGCTCCTGTGAACAGTGTACCATAAAATTGATTTTTCAAATTTACTGACTGGATTTAATCTTGTTGCCAAGAACAAACATTATCAATTTAATGGGGTCACTGAGATTAAAACACTCCTGATTTCATAGAACAAAAAAAAAGAAATCAAATGCATACCTAATCCAAACACAGAGAAAAAAGAGTCAGTTGCTTGCAGAGAGAGTCATACACCAAGTTCACTCTTGATTAACGTTCCCTTTAGCCACATCTTTATTTTCAGATTGCTCAATCTCAGTCTGAAAGATATGCAAGTTTGAGTTACATGTTTAATCAGTACCACTTTCAATGGTCTCTCTATATGTTTTTAAGACTATATTGTATCATTTGACATCCTGATAATTAGCCAAGTGCAGAAAATTAATTATGATTTTCAGTGGCAATTAGGATATACTCACATCGTCATGGCAATTCAGCATTTTCTTGATACACTTTTTTTTAACTGTCTCTGCCACAAGTTGCATATATACAGTGCCTTTTTGCAGGAAAGTTCGGAGAACTAATCAAAATAACTGGATAACCAGATAAGGAGTTAGTTACTAGGAAGAGGTGACCAAAAGCTCTGTCCGAGGCATATTTTAAGGATGATCTTAAAGGAAGAGAAGAAAGAGACAATTTGGTGGCGTTTCAACAAATTGTTCCAGAGAGAGGGAGCTAGGAGTTTAAATGGCTAGTGCCAGTGATAGAGAAAATGGAGGTGTTATATACAAAGGATTAGATTTGGTTGGACTTAGGGTGCAGGCAGTGTTAATTCAGTCCTCCTGTAATTCTGGCCTCTGAAGCGCCCCCATTTGTAATCATTCAACTATTGGAGGCAATGAATTCAGTGGCCAAGGCCTAAACCTTTGGGATTTCCTCCGTAAACCTCTCTGTAAGCTTTTGGTCATCTACACTAATGCATACTGATATTGCTCATGCCTAGACTTTCATCCTCAAAGCGGGTAGGGAGAGTCATGAAAATTCCCGGTTCAATCTGCCCATTTCGGAAAAGTGCCAGTCAAGGTGGCATCTTCATTGCGGGTGGCTGGGCCACCACTGAGAGGCAGAAGTCCCACTCTGTGCTTGCTTTGGATCTTATAAATACGCAGTGGCCTTTTTTTCACATTGGTTGGTTTGGAACTGACTACCGCAATGGTGGATGGATGGTGGTGAGCAATACCAGCCACTCCCCCATACAATATGTTGTTGCTATGGAGTCATAGAGGTTTACAACATGGAAACAGGCCCTTTGGCCCAACTTCGGCCCAGCCCATACTTTACAAAAGGTTGGATAATGGGGAAATTGAAAAGGATGGAAAAAATGAGGATGATTTTTGAAGAGTGACCTATCAGTAGTTTCGAAAGGGAAAGAGGTGGTTCCCGCGCAGTATAGATAAACAAGGCAAGGGAAGGTAATGAAGTGACTGAGTAAACAATACCAATTCCTATGGCTACCTGAAATGTGGTAATATTCTTCCTTAGCAATGTCTTGTACAGACACACAATATTGCAAATAAATTCAGGATTTCTGTTAATTAGGTAGGTGACTGCACCTTCTATCCTATATTTTAATTCCAGGATCCAACTTGAACCCATCCACTTGGGATTGAATACTGAGTATTCTTTCAACTATTTACCGCACCATAGACAATAGAAAAAAATAAATGATGAGAACACAGGCCTGTTGCTGAAGCTTTCAGCCACCACTTTTGGATCTGAGAAGAGCCCTGTCAATCTAAAATTACCCTAGAAAGGCAAAGTATCTCAAAAATTTGAACAATGGGTGAAGAAAGACTTTTCACACTGCAGTGGCAACATGAGTAGAATTTTCCACAACAGGATTTTGTCATCAGTCTAAACTCATTCCACCTACCATATGATTGAGCGATATCATGCATGAATTTCAGTGCCAGGGTGATGCCAGGTACGTTTGTCATATGTCTCAGTGATTGGCTAATTGAATCAAACTCATGGAGGCGATTCTCCCACTCTGTTGTGCTGCTCAAGTAGCGCAGTGGGCCAGGAGACATCATAACAGCATAAGATATAGGAGCATAATTAGGCCATTTGGTCCATCGGGTCTGCTCTGTCATTCAATCATGGCTGATATGATTCTCATCCCCATTCTTCTGCCTTCTCCCCATAACCTTTGATCCCCTCAGCAGCGGCTGTTTCATGGCTTTCCCGTTAGGCATGAGGGCCTCTGCGCATCTCTGAGCCTAAGATTTTTGGTGTAATCAGCTGATGTAATCAATATAGAAATGTCATGTCATATGTCATATCCATATGATTGGGGGACTGAATTCTCCTGGCCCCCAGCGCCTCCCCCCCATCCCGCTGAGAGTGGCTCCCTCTAACTGGGTTTACTACTGTTCTCCACTAACAGGAAATAGATGGCCCAATGCCACTGGAGGAAACAGACACTGTTGAGGACCCCTGGGAGGCCAAGGGTAAGGGGGTGTATCCCTTGGGCAATGCCAGCCTGATAGTGCCCGAGGAGTGAACTGGCCCTGACCAAGGGGCACCTTGGCACTGCCTACTAGTCATCGGGCAGTACCAATGGGGTAGGGCTAGATGGGGTGGGGCCTACTGGGATATGGGACCTATTGATTTGATTTGATTTCATTTCATTTATTATTGTCGCATGTATTAACATACAGTGAAAAGTATTGTTTCTTGCATGCTATACAGACAAAATGTACTATTCATAGAGAAGGAAATGAGAGAGTGCAGAATGTAGTGTTACAGTCATAGCTGGGGTGTGGAGAAAGATCAACTTAATGCAAGGTAAGTCCATTCAAAAGTCATGAAAATTCCCGGTTCAATCCACCCACCTCAGCAGGAAAGAAGCTGTTCTTGGTTGGTACATGACCTCAGACTTTTGTATCTTCTTCCCAAAGGAAGGAGGTGGAAGAGAGAATGTCCAATGTGCGTGCGGTCCTTAATTGCGCTGGCTGCTTTGTCAAGGCAGCGGGAAATGTTGACAGAGTCAATGGATAGTGGCTGGTTTGCCTGATGGATTGGGCTATATTCGCAACCTTTTGTAGTTCTTTGCGGTCTTGGGCAGAGCAGGAAGTATACCAAGCTGTGATACAACCAGAAAGAATGCTTTCTATGGTGCATCTGTAAAAGATGGTGAGTGTCATAGCTGAATCCAAATTTCCCTAGTCTTCTGAGAAAGTAGAGGCAAGGAAGGGCTTTCTTAACTATTGTGTCAGCATGGGGGGACCAGGACAGATTGTTGGTTATCTGGACACCTGAAAATTTGAAGCCCTCGACCCTTTCTACTTCATCGTCATTGATGTAGACGGGACATATTTTCCTTTATGCTCCCTGAAGCTGATGACAATCTCCTTCATTTTGTTGCCATTAAGGGAGAGATTATTGTTGCAGCACCAATTCACCAGATTCTCTATTGCATTCCTATACTCTGTCTCTCGTCATTGTTTGAGATCTGTCCCACTACGTGGTGTTGTCAGCAAACTTGAAAATCGAACTGGGGGGAATTTGGCCACACAGTCATAGATGTTTAAGGAGACAAAGAACAAAAATCAGCACGGGAAACAGGCCCTTCGGCCCAACGAGCCCGCGCCGCCATCTCAACACCACCAGTCCACCTCTCTACCCACGACCCCTGTCTAATGTTTTATGGCCATCCAGATTGAGTATAGTAGGAGGCTGAGAACACAGCCTTATGGGGCACCGGTGTTAAGGATGATTGTGGAGGAAGCGTTATTGCCTATCCTTACTGATTGGGGAGGCAGGTTACAGAGATTGGGGCTAGCCGAGGGAAGGGGTGGGTGGGAGAAAGGGGCTGGCCCAGGGAGGTCTGGGAGGTCAGCAATCAGGGGTGGGGGTTGGGTCAGTGTGCCAGTGATAGGGAGTTGCAGGGATGGCCAAAAATTGGCTGACCAGTCATATTGGATACGCTTGCACCAATCTCTATGCTGACAGATCAGCAGTGGCCCACTCAGCGTTATGCTGCCAACCTCTCAGGCAGGAATAGTTCCCACCCTTGATTGAACCCAGAGTGAACCGCACTGATCGCACCGTGATGCACAGAATACTTGGAAATCATGCTTAAAAAGGTGGTGAAGTTTACTCTCATTTTCCCGCACATTGGGACTTAGAGTTTTTTTGAGAGAATCTCAGCCCATGCTTCTCCAGTTGTTTCTACTAGGCAGAGTACAAACTCTACTCAAGCATTCTACACTTACAAAACCCAAAACAAAATGTCAGATGTGAGTCCACGATTGGGCAGCATCTTCTGAAAAAACCTAAGTATGCTAATCGTGACAACCAATCTAAGATAATCAGTCAACCTTACAATGTGATCCACTTATGCTTGCTGAAAACAACATAAATTCATACTTTTCTTCATAAACAAAAAGGAATTTGTTCAAGTGTTGCACCTTTTTTGTTTAATTACACAGGAGCTTGGGGAATTTATTAGGGAATTTATTGTTGCTTTTGCTCTGGCAATACCTGAGTTAATCAGAATCATTTGTCAGCGAATCAGCCCCCTTTTCTTCTCTGGGATAAATTTTTGTGATTGTCAGAAATTTGTCTTTCTTGCATTTGCCTAGATGAATGCAAAGGTAAAAGCTACTTGTCTTCCATCTCGGTGGCCCATATGGAGCAATCTTCCTGAGCAAGATCCACCAGCAGACAACCTTTGGATCAAGCAGTGAGAAAGGCATTGCGTAAAATGTTGCCAGAGCTCAGATTCAGTTCCATGATAGTCAGGCTTTGATTTTACAGCCATTGGCACACTGGCTACATTTATGAAATGATCCTGATGGGAAAAGCAGCCAATGTACTAAAAACAGAACTTCCTTTCCCAAGTGTAGCAGCAGTGAATTATTTACATTCATCTGTTGCTTGATCTTTGTGGTTGCGCTGACTGATTCATCTTATGGAATAATAAAGGAAGACATTTATCCCAATGTGTCTGTGCTGGTTTTTGAAAGAGTTACCTCTGTAATCCCACTCCTCTGCCATTCCCCACAGTTCTACACATTTTTCCTCTTTGATGATTTGTTCAATCACTTCTGAAAGATTTTACTGATCCTGCTCCCCCAATCCTTTGAGACAACACATTCCACAGAACGACAACTTGATGCGTAATAAAAATTCTCACCCCATCTTGGTTCTTTTACCAATTACCATAAGTTTGTGTCTTCTGGTTACCAACAATGGAAGCATTTTCTCCTTACTTACTCTATCAAAATCCTTCATGACCAGTATCTTAGTTCCATCTATTCATTTCCTCCTGTAACTATAAGACCAATGTAATCATCAGGGAAATTGATGGCTAAAAATATTTCATGAATGGAAAATTGCCTGGACTCCTGATATAAGTTCTGAGTCCCACTTATTCAAAATGATCGTTTCTTTTTTCTCCTTTATTTTGAGTCATTACTGGGAAAGGTCATGTTAAGGTTCTAACTGATGATAAGATAGTAGTGGTGGTGGAGTAAGTGGAAAAATACTGAAAATACAATAATAACCTGAACTGTATATGGTTTGTCACAGAATATTTACAGTACAGAAGGATGCTATTCTGCCCATCATATTCTGACTATTCTGGCTCTCCATATGAGCTACTCAGCTCGTCCTACATTTACACCATTTCCCATGTAGCCCTGCAAATTGATTCTCTTCAGCTAATTCTTCAATTATATTTTCAAAGCAGTGATTTAATCCATCTCCATTATAATCTCAGTTTGTGCATTCCAGATTCTGATCACTTGTTGCATAAAAAAGTTTTCCCTCATGTCAAATTTGGTTCTTTTGCCATTCATCTTAAATCGTATTTTTTCCGTATCTTACCGGTAATGATTATCGGCTGGGTACAAAGAGAAGAGGAGGCAGTTGCTGTCTCTATTAGCAATCCACTTTATTATCAGTTAGCCAGTGTATATATAAATCATACAGCTGGTTAGGACATAACATTGGTCCTCTTAGGGACAAGGGAGGGGAGCTATGTATCGAGACTGAGGGAATGGGTGAGATCCTGAATGAATACTTTGCATCGGTATTCATGAAGGAGAGGGGGTTGGTGTCATGTAGTGTCTTGGAGGGAGTTGTAGATCAGTGGAAGGAAATATCCATTACGAGGGAGGAAGTGCTAAGGTTTTTAGGTAGCATAAAAACGGATAAAGCTCCGGGGCCTGTTGGTATTTATCCCAGGCTGCTTAGGGAGGTGAAAGATGAAATTGCTGGGCCTCTGACGCAAATCTTTGTCTCTTCTTTGGACATAGGTGAGGTCCCAGAGGACTGGAGGGTAGCTAATGTGGTACCGCTGTTTAAAAAGGGTAGTAGGGATAACCCTGGTAATTATAGACCGGTGAGTTTGACATCGGTGGTAGGAAAATTATTGGAAAAAATTCTTAGGGATAGGATGTATGAGCATTTGGAGCGTTGCGATCTGATTAGGGATACGCAACATGGCTTTGCTCGGGGGAGGTCTTGCCTTACGAATCTGGTGGAATTCTTCGAGGAGGTGACAAAAACGGTCAACGATGGGCGAGCCGTTGATGTCATCTATATGGATTTCAGTAAGGCGTTTGACAAAGTCCCTCATGGTAGGCTGGTAGAAAAGGTTAAGGCACGTGGGATACAAGGACAGGTAGCTAGGTGGATCGAAAACTGGCTGGGAAATAGGAGACAGAGAGTAGTTGTCGAGGGGACCTTTTCTGACTGGAGGCCAGTCACCAGTGGTGTGCCGCAGGGCTCAGTACTGGGACCTCTCCTCTTTGTAGTATATATAAATGACTTGGAAGAGGGCGTACGTGGTGTGATCAGCAAGTTTGCGGATGACAGCAAGATGGTAGGATTGGCAGATACTGAGGAGGACTGTCAGGTGACACAGCAGGATATAGATAGGTTGGTATATTGGGCAGATAGATGGCAGATGGAATTTAATCCTGACAAATGCGAGGTGATGCATTTTGGAAGGAATAATGCAGGGAGGAGTTATGTGATAAAAGGTAGACTGATTAAGAGTATAGAGATACAGAGGGACCTGGGAGTGCAGGTGCACAACTTTCTGAAGGTGTCGACACAGGTAGAGAAGGTTGTGAAGAAAGCTTATGGAATGCTAGCCTTTATAGGAAGGGGTATAGAGTATAAGAGCTGCCGTCTAATGCTTCAGTTGTACAGAACGTTGGTTAGACCGCATTTGGAGTACTGCGTCCAGTTCTGGTCACCTTACTACCGGAAGGACGTGGTGACCCTGGAGAGGGTGCAGAGGAGGTTTACCAGGATGTTGCCTGGCATGGAAGGACTGAGTTCCGAGGAAAGGTTGAAGAAACTGGGGCTCTTCTCCTTAGAAAGACGGAGATTAAGGGGTGATATGATAGAGGTATATAAAATACTGAAGGGAATAGATAGAGTAAACAGTGGAAGGCTTTTCCTTAGATTGGGGACAATTACGAGAGGTCACGATCTAAGGGTGAGGGGGGAGAAGTATAATTTGGATATGAGAGGAAGGTTCTTTACGCAGAGGGTCGTGGGGGTATGGAATGCGCTACCGAGAAGGGTGGTGGAAGCAGGCACGTTAGACTTGTTTAAGGTTTACTTAGACAGACACGTGAGCGAAGCAAGGATGGAGGGTTATAGTAGAGGGTATTAAATAGGGTCAGAGACTCGGGACGACACCGGAAATGTAGTTTTATATGTTAACGTATTGTCTTTTTGTTCCACAGGGTCGGTCCACCTTGTTGTCAAACGAGGGGCATGCACACGGTGGGTCGTGCGTGGGCTGCTCTTGGAGGTTCCGGGAGTGGCCTAGTACTTCGTGTCGTTGTGTGTGCTTAATCCTGGACCAGCAGACGGGCACCGCAACAGCTCTGTGACTAGCACTGCTAGCTGTGCAGATACATGGATTTGGGCCTGTGTCTGTGGGAGTTTGCACATTCTCCCTGTGGTTGCGTGGGTTTCCTCCCACACCCCAAAGATATGCTCTTAGGCTGATTGGTGTACCAAATTGACACTATTCTCCCCTGAATCTGGCTACATTAGGGGTTCCACTCACATACACACAGGGTGGGGTAGGTGTGCGAAGATGCGACGGTGTGGGCTCGTTGGGCCGAAGGGCCTGTTTCCCGTGCTGGGATGTTCTTTGTTCTTGTATAAGCACGCAGTTTGTATCAAAACTACGCTGTCATTGGTTTGCATGACTAATCACAGCATATGACAGGTATTACCTGAGAAAAAGAACCAACGCTGCGCAGGAACCTGTCTTCCCTCTGGATGCCATCTCCATGTCTTCTGATGTAGGATCTTTCTCTTCTGTGCGGTTAATCTGTGGAGTTTCACTGCAACTGGTCCTGAATTTCCATCCTTTATCCTGTTCCTTATCTCTTCCAAGACGTGCTGCCTCTTCAATGTTGGTTCAAATTTCCTCGCTTGTTCCATGTTTTCCCCTCACTGACCCAGCCCAAGGGCCTAGGTAGGATTACCTCATTGCTTTCTGAATAAATAAGGGCTTATACCTTACAACATTCCCTTTGTAACTAAGTAAGTTTAACCAGTTCAAGCCAGTTTCAAGTTTCAGTATACTGCAGTTCAAGTAGCCTTTACAGACTTTTGCTGCCCCTGGCCAACACTGATATCCTTTGATCCTCAACTCTTCCACCAATATGAGCAATTTCTCCCCATCTACTCTGTCCAGACCCCTCATGATTTTGAACCATCTATATTTAAAACTCTTCTCAATCTTTTTTCTAAGGAAAACAACACCAGCTTCCCTAATCCATTCCCAGAACTGAAATCCAACATCCTTGGAAGCATTCTTCTAAATCTTCTCCGTGCTTTTTCTATTGCCTTCACATCATTCCTAAAGTGCTGTGACCAGAATTGGACACAGTGCTCCAATTGATGCTGAACCAGTGCTTTGTGGATGTTCACTATTTCCTCCTTGACTTTGTACTCTGTGCCTCTATTTATAAAGTCCAGATGCCTTATTGACAGTTTTCTCAACCTGCTCTGCTACATTCAATGATTTACGCTGATATGCCCCAGGACTCTGGGTCCTACACCCCCTTTACAATTGTATCCTTTGTGGCCTCTCCTCCTCCCAAAATGTATAACTTCACACCACATTCTGGCACGTGCCTATCCATTCCACCAGTCTGTCTATATCCTCTTAAAGTCTATCTGCAGATATTGATACAGGAGCTGGATCTGGGAAGGACTGGAAACATTAATGTTCCTGGCTATATTTCTGCTTCCTCCACTTTTTTCTCCTTAGCTGCCCTTACTCTTTGCCTACTCATTTCTGCATAGCTACTTTGGACAACTATGTCATGGTGTAGATGAACACTCTGCCTAGCGGTTTGAATGACAAAACAGTAGCTGGAATTCCCTGGCCGTTCATGCCCCCCCCCACTGCTGCCAGTGAGAATGGAGAATTTGGTGCTAAGCCAAATCTCTGTTCTTTGCAGCAGGAGCAGTGAATCTCAACTAAGGGCCCATTGTGTTTTCACATCCCTTTGATATACTCTAAAACACGGTGGTGTGTATCACTGCAATTAGTGTTTGTTATTATGTAGGGGTTTTCTCAGAAATCAGTGGTCCAGTCTTCATGAAGTTTTTTTTCAAATGATGGTGGTACATGGGCTTCTACATTTGAGGACATTACAGCCACTTCCAGGACACTGCATATTTGGATTTATTCTATAGTTGGACATAAGATGAATATAAACTGAATGGAAATTCTGTCTATTGATGTAGGCAATAGGGATTGATGAAGGAAACTCTGATAGTAGAAGCAGCATGTGCTATTCCCTGGACACTTGGCAATCCTGCTATCAGTGCTTTTGGCTGAGTAAGTGATTAAACTATTTTTGTTTTGTGAGTTCTCAATATATCCCATTTGCCTCCTACTGAAAGTGATTTGGAGCCCAGTTAAGTCTGTCACTGTTACTCCTAGGTTTATTGAGTTCAATAAGTGTCTCTGATTACCTTATTGTTCCAGTTACCTGGTTATGAGTTCAATGAATCATTCTAGTTGCATCAAATGCAAAATGGCTTCCCCCAGCTCTGTGTCTCATTGTAGAGGTCTCATGGTTTTGGCAAAACAGATAGAACATGTAGCAATGTTTGCACTTCAAATATTCTTTTCTTAATGAAGGAACTTTATATGCTCTATCATGTAGATCAATGAGTTACCCAAGTTAGCCATGATATTAGAACAGTTCTTATGCATTGACAAACCATTCATGATTCTTGTCAGTCTTTGTACATGCATTGCATACATGGTTAGATTTTGCAGGTCTCTTAATAATACACGTTCATTTTGTCAGTAGCTGCTCATCTGGGTGATGCTGTCTCTCTGGGCAGTGTTCTTTCCATTGCACTTGTTACCATGGTAACTGTTGCCGTTGTTCCATTTCCATTGAAGGGGACCAATGGACCTCTGGGAGTGATGGTTGTATTGTGCTTTGTGAAGTGGTGAGATCCATGTTCCTGATGGGCTGATGATGCATGACATCCCATACAAGCCATGAATGGAGCTAGGAGTAAACCTCTTTACCCTAGCAGGTACTGATTATTTTGTCATCATAGACTACCATTCACACAACTGAGAGTTAGATCAGATATTGTCAACAATAACAAGTGAGATAGAAAAATGCTGAAAGTACACTTTAATCATTATGGCATTCTGCACCTTGTGATGAGTGACAATTGCTCTCAGCTCATGAGTGAAGAATTCAGCCACTTCACAAAGAAATGGGAATCTCAACACTACACACCAGGTGGGATTTCCCGAAACTGTAAAATTCCGCCCGAGGTCAATGGACCTTTCCACTACCCACCCCTTGCCTGCCCTGATTCCTGTGACAGGTGGGGTGGTAAAATTCCAGCCATTATCTCCAAACTATCCCAGTCAAATAGAAAGGCTGAGGTGGCCCTGAAAATCACCAACGGAATCATCAAGAAATTGAGCAAATCTAGCACAGATGTTTACATGGCAATCGTCAAATGGAGAAACATATTGATCGAAAACTTGGGAAGTAGTCCAGTCGAAAGATTAACGTCATGTCACACCCAAACTATGCTTCAAATAGAAAAGCTACTGGAGCCAGAGCTGGTAACAGGTGTCAATGAAAAGTTCAAGATGAAATAGTAGAAAGCAAAACCATTGTGGAGTGCCAGCCAGGGTCAAACTTTCAACAGGAATCAGCCCATATGGAAACTTGAAACATAATCTGTCAGGGATTTCATGCATCATTAGTGCTCTCTAGCTTGTGTACCTTGGCACTCATTACACACACTGTACTGATTGATATGGTCTTTAGTTTAGTAGCTCATGTTTGCTCATGTTTGGCCAATGAAACTTCTCTCGCCTTCCTCGGGCACAATTTTATTTCTTGATGGCTTGCATGGATGTGGGGCGGCACAGTGGCACAGTGGTTAGCACTACTATATCACAACGCCAAGGACCCAGGATGGATACTTGACTTGAGTCACAGTCTGTGTGGAGTTTGCATTTTCTCCTTGCACCTGCATGGGTTTCCTCCAGGTGCTCTGGTTTCTTCCCACAGTCCAAAGATGTGTGAGTTAGTTTGATTGGCTATGCTAACTTGACATTTAGTGACAGGGGAAACTAGTAGGGTAGGGGGGATAGGCCTTTGTGGGATTGTGGTCAGTGCAGACTCAATGGGCTGAATGGCCTCCTTCTGCATTGTAGTGATTCTATGTCTATGTCTTCTATGTCTATCTCCTCTCTCAGTAGGCTTGCTCTCATTGCCAGATTTCTTATACCTAAGACAATTCTATCTTTAATGGGATCATCTTTTGGTTGCCTTTTTTCACGTGACTCCATGGGCTACATTACTGCGGTTGCTTACTGATCAATGGATTTTTTTCACCTTGAGCCCTAGCATTGAATACATAGCATTCATAAATTATGCCTACTTGGGATTCAAAACGCGCCTTCAAGGCTTTAATAATATCTCTCATCTGTTTTCTTTTGGTCTTCAGTGAGATTTAGGATGGAACACAATTTGTAGCAGTTGGTCCCTAGCAGTGTTACATTAGTTGCTATTAGAATCAGCACTAACTTGTTAATTAAATTCAATTTCAATCTTGTAGATTAGACATTGCAAGTGGAAAAGCTATCAGTTCTGCCACATATCACCTTTCATTTTGACAGCAGCAGGGAGAAAAAAAGTTACAATTATTCTTTTTGGCTCACTGAATGATTTCCTTGCAGCCTTCAATTTGTGTTTGCTTTTCTTGTCAGTGGCTTTCTTCAATAACTTTTAGCAGCTCTGAACATTTATGTGATCTGCTTTACTAGCTATGCCAGCTTTTTAAACCTCAATCTCAGGTCCACTCCTGACACCACGTTACGAGTTCAAAGGCTATAATCTTTCGAGTATAATCGGAATCGGCTGCCATTGGTGGTGGTAGAGGCGAACTCGCTGGGGTCTTTTAAAAGGCTTCTGGATGAGTATATGGGATCTAATGGCATTGGAAGTTACAGATAGTTCTATGGCTTGGTAGGTATAGATGTGATCGGCGCAACTTGTGGGCTGAAGGGCCTGTTTGTGCTGTAGGGTTCTATGTTCTATGTTCTATAATGTTTTTATTGAACTGAAGGCAAGACGGTTCTCCGGCCCTGTGCCTCATTGCAAATGTCAAATGACTACGGAAAGCCAGATAGCATAGTAGTAACGATTGCACTTCAAAACCCTGCTTTCCTACCTATCTTTGTGTCAGCAAAAAAATTGGCTACAATACATTCGGTCCCTTGTCCGAGTCAATAACATCGATTGTAAGTAGTTGAAGTCCAGCACTGATTCCGGTGGAACTCCACTACTTTCACCTGAAATTAGCACAATGCTTTTCAGGGAAACTTGAAGCAGGATTTACTGTGTAACTTGCCAAGTGATTCACAACAGCAGGAGGTGGCCCACCATTGGCTGGCAGTGAGATCTTCTGGTCCCGCTGTTGTTAATGGATTTCCCAATGAACACACCCCTCATAACTGGGAAACCCACAGCAGAACTGCATCATTGATGGATTGACAGGACCAGAAGACCCTTCCAGTGTGAATGGCTGGAACGTTGCAGCCTTAGTCTGAATTCAGTCATTATATATTATTATATATTTATTGAAGGGAAAAATAGAATTGGAAACATGTCTCAGGAGTGGTGTGACCTGAACTGAACAGAGTTTCATCATGACATTCTCTGACTTATACAAATCCCAGTTAGGCTGCACAGTCCAATCATCTATTTGGTTTTCTAACTGTTGCTCTGCAGTTGTTTGACATGTTGGATTTCTTGTTAATTTCTTCACCCGTTTCTCTCAGATGTGACTCAAATAGTAATGAGTTTAGTGTCCATTGGCATCAAAGCTGTACAAACAGGCAATTTGCATACAATGCATCTGAAAGGCTGCAATGCAACAAATAAAAATTTAAGTTGCTAATTCTTGCAATAGCGTACCCTTTTAACAAACAATGCCGAAAAAAAGGAGAAAGAATTACAAGCTTGTTTCATTGGCTGAAAAGAATGCATTGGGTTCTTTCTCTGTTGTCAGCCTGTAGAACAGTGGGAAATTAAAATTAATGAAGTTCTTTCACGTAGGATGTAAAACAGCAAAAACATACATTATGCTTTAAAATAAGTCAGGATGGATTTGAAATAGGTTTATGTATTTTCCAAACATGAAGCACATTGATCCAAAATGTCTGATATCTGCAGGACATATCCAGGAAGTACACCAGAAGATGAGCTTCTAACCCTCGTGCCCGCTACATACCCTCCCAGAAGTCCCCAGACAAGGACTGTAGGGAATTGCCTAAGAAGTTTAAACTTCTAATGGGCAATTGCCCTGTGCTGGGAACCATCCAAAATTCTGATTTAAGTCAGGGGTTATGGATGGTTCTGACACACAGAATAGTTACCCAGGAAAGGATCAAAAACATTTCTAACTCCTGGGTAATATTCTACTGCCTCCTTATCCAATATTGGACTCTCTGACTAGATTCCTTGATCAACCCCCACTGCCCCAACTACCGCACTGACTGAACATCCGCCCCCTCAACTTTTCCCCCCACATGAATGTAACTCCAGTGGGAGCCCAGTGAACTGCAAGCAAAATGATGTAAGTAGATGAACAAGAAAGTATACAGCTTTTTCCCAGGAGTTCTGCCACTATCCTTCCAAGTTACAGTTGGACACTGGTAGAATCGCTATTGAACGTAAGAGTGAATATGACTAAGCACTGTAATGCAAATAAAATGCTGAGCTATTCAAGCCAATTAGTTTTTACATGTTAGCAAATGCCATGTCTAAACACTACTGTGCCTGGGCCAAGCATTTTGTGGAGATGCCGGTGTTGAACTGGGGTAAACAGAATAAGAAGTCTCACACACCAGGTTGAAGTTCAACAGGTTTATTTGGTAGCAAAAGCCACAAGCTTTCGGAGCGCTACCCCTTCATCAGGTGAGTGGGAGTTCTATTCACAAACAGAGCACATAAAGACACAAACTCAATTTACAAAATAATGGTTGGAATGCGAGTCTTTACAGGTAATCAAGTCTTAAAGGTACAGACAATGTGAGTGGAGATTTGGTATCTTGTCTGCTTTCTTGCATCTTTGTAGAAACCTGATGTCTGTGTCGATATGTGCAATCTTCTTGGAGATCTTCTCCACTTGGAGCCAGTAGTTTGCTGTGTCGGTGTTAGTCATGACCTGGAGATGCCGGCATTGGACTGGGGTAAACACAGTAAGAAGTCTCACAACACCAGGTTAAAGTCCAACAGGTTTATTTGGTAGCAAATGCCACTAGCTTTCGGGGCTCTGTCCCTTCGTCAGGTGAGTGGGAGTTCTATTCACAAACAGGGCATATAAAGACACAAACTCAATTAACAAAATAATGGTTGGAATGCAAGTCTTTACAGGTAATCAAGTCTTAAAGGTACAGACAATGTGAGTGGAGATTCGGATCTCCATTCGGATCGCTGGCATCTCCAGATCATGACTACCATTGACACTGCAAACTGCTGGCTCCAAGTGGAGAGAATCTCCAAGAAGATCGTGCATATCGACACAGACATTGAGTTTCTACAAAGATGCAAGAAAACGGACAAGATACCGAATCTCCACTCACATTGTCTGTACCTTTAAGAGGAGGAAATAGAGGAACAGATATGTAGGTAGATTTTGGCAAGGTGTAAAAGTTGTCTTGATGGGAGATTTTAACTTCCTGATATTGACTGGGACTCACTTAGTGCAAGGAGCATGCATGGGGCAGAGTTTGTAAGGAGCATCCAGGAGCCTTCTTGAAACTGTATGTAGATAATCCAACTAGGGAAGGGGCCATACTGGACCTGGTATTGGGGAATGAACCTGGCCATGTAGCTGACATTTCAGCAGGGGAGCGGTTCGGGAACAGTGACCACAATTCAGTAAACTTTAAGATACTGATGAATAAAGGCAAATGTAGTCTTCAAGTTAAGGTGCTAAATTGGGAGAAGGCTAATTACAACAACATTAGGCAGGAAATGGAGAATGTAGATTGGGGGCAGATGTTTGAGGGCAAATCAATATCTGGCATGTGGGAGGCTTTCAAGTGTAAATTGATAGGGATTCAGGACCGGCACATTCCTGTAAGGATAAAGGGTAAGTATGGCAAGTTTTGGGAACCTAGGATAATGAGAGATATTGTGAGCCTACTCAAAGAGAAAAAGGAAGCATTTGTCTAGGTTACGAAGCTGGGAACTCATGAAGCAAGTGTGGAATACAAGGAAAGTAGAAAGAAACTTAAACAGGGAATAAGGAGGGCTAAAAGGGGTCATGAAAAGTCATTGGCCAGCAGGTTTAAGGAAAATCCCAAGGCTTTTTACACATACATAAAGAACAAGAGAAAAGCCAGGGAGAGGGTTGGCCCACTCAAGGCCAGGGAGGGAATCTATGCATGGAGCCAGAGGAAATGGGTGAGGTATTAAATGAATACTTTGCATCAGTATTCACCAAAGAAAATGACTTGGTGGATGGTGAGTCTAGGAAAAGATGTGTAGATATTTTGAGTCATGTTGAGATCAAAAAGGAGGAAGTATTGGGGTTTTTGAGAAACATTAAGGTAGACAAGTCCCTAAGGCCTAATGGGATATACCTCAGAATACTGAGAAAAGTGAGGGAGGAAATTGCTAGGGCCTTGGAAGAAATCTTTGTGTCCTCATTGGCCACAGGGGAGGTCCCAGAGGATTGGAGAATAGCCAATATTGCTCTTTTGTTTAAGAAAGGTAGCAAAAATAATCCAGGTAGTTACAGGCTGGTGAACCTTACATCAATGGTAGGGAAATTATTGGAGAGGATTCTTTCGAGACAAGATTTACGCCCACTTGGAACTAAGTGGATATATTAGCAAGAGGCAACATGCTTCTGTGAAGGAAAGATCATATCTCACTAACTTGGTCAAGTTTTTGGAGGAAGTGACGAAGATGATTGATGAAGGTAGGGCAGTGGATGTTGTCTACATGGACTTCAGTCAAGGTCTCTCATGACAGAGTGGTGTAGAAAGTGAAGTCACGTGGGATCAGAGGTAATCTGGCACGATGGATACAGAACTGGCTTCATCATAGAAGATAGAAGATAGCAGTGGAAGGGTGTGTTTCTGAATGGAGGACTATGACAAATGGCATTTCTCAGGGATTAGTGCTGGGACTTTTGCTGTTTATAATATATATAAATGATTTGGAGAAAAATGTAACTAATTTGATTAGCAAGTTTGTGGATGACACAAAGGTTGGTGGATTTGCGGATAGCGGTGAGGACTACCAGAAGATGCAGCAGGATAAAGATCGGGCGGAGAGATGGCAGATGATGTTTAATCTGGCCAAATGTGAGGTAAAGCATTTTGGAAGGTCTAATACAAATAGGAAATACACAGTAAGTGGCAGAACTCTAAAGAGTATTGATAGGCAGAGGGATCTGGGTGTACAGGTACACAGGTCACTGAAAGTGGCAATGCAGGTGGAGAAGGTAGTCAAGAAGGCATATGGCATGTTTGCCTTCATCGGCCGGGGCATTGAGTTTAAAAATTGGCAATCATGTTGCAGTTTTATAGAACCTTAGTTAAGTTGCACTTGGAATAGTGTTCAACTCTGATTGCCAATCTACCAGAAAGATGTGGAAGCTTGGGAGAGGGTATAGAAAAGATTTACCAGGATGTTGCCTGGTATGGAGGACATTAGCTATGAGGAAAGGTTGGAAAAACTTGGTTTGTTCTCACTGGAAAGACAGAGGTTGAGGGGGCGACCTGATAAAAGTCTACAAGATTATGAAGGGCAGAGTGGGTAGTCAGAAGCCTTTTCCAAAGGTGGAAGAGCCAATTACTAGGAGGCACAGGTTTAAGGTGTGAGGGGCAAGGTTTAAAGGAGATGTACAAGACAAGTTTTTTACACAGGAGATGATAGGTACCTGGAACTCGTTGCTGAGGGAAATAGTGGAAGCAGATATGATAGTGACTTTTAAGAGGCATCTTGACAAATGCATGAATAGGAGGGGAATAGAGGAATATGATCCCTGGAAAGGTAGGGGGTTTTAGTTCAGTCAGGCAGTATGATCGAAGCAGGCTTGGAGGGCTGAAGGGCCTGTTCCTGTGCTCCAGTTTTCTTTGCTCTTTGAACTGAGGTACAGGCAAAGGTTATAATTACATGGACTTTTTGACCTTAAAAATGCTTAAGTTATCGAATGTCAACTGGTTGTGATGGAATCACAATCTGTGGGCAGATTTTATCTTATATTGATAAGAAGATGGAGTTACAGAGAAAAGTTTTGACTGGAGACATGAGTGAGGCTCAAATTGAACTTTTAAAAATAAACACTCACACACACCAGGCCCTGAGATTTCATTTGCCACAGATACTTCATCTACAGAAACTGAACTAAACAATGGCCATTTGGGAATATGTTAACAGCCTTCCTCTTTCCCCAGCATACTGTGATCACACCCATTGTTGGAATGCTGCTGGAGCTGCCCCCCCCCCCCCCCCCCCCCCCCCCGCTCTGGGCAAGATAAGGCCATGTAGAGGTGGTCCAGAATGGTGTGGATAGGGTTAATAACCCAATCCAATGGATTGATTTAACAAATTGATTTATGCACTAAGGCTTGGGGTCAGGAAGGCTTTTCAAGAAATAGCCCTCAAGGACCTTATCACTGCAGTTGGTAGAGTGGTTTAATTAACCATTCTGAAGTTGTGCTGGGAATTCTGTTGATGGACTGTTGAGGTGGACCTTAGCTCACAGAATCCCTAAGCAATCAGCGTCATTGTATGTACAATTGATCAGAGATTTAGTAACGATGTTTCACGTTCAATGAAACAATATCCAAATTGCCGTGTGCCACTGATATCTTTAGACCAGGGAATAGGGGATCTTTCACTTCTCTTCTTTTATCCTGCTTGCAATAAAGAACGACATTCCATTCACCTACAAAAGGAAAAGGCAAAAGGAAAATGTGAAAGCGAAGTATACCATTAAAATTTGTCTGAACTGGTCTTGTATATCTTAAAATGGAACTCCATTGTTACAGGAACCAGTATTGCTAACTTTAACATTTTGACTGGTTCATCTTTCTCTATATTTGCTGTACCTGCATGCTAACTTTTTGGATTCATGTACAAGAATACCAAGAGTACTCTATATTCCAGAAATCTACAGTCTCTCTCCACTTAAGCAATATTCTGTTTTTCTATTCTTCCCAGCAATGTGGACAACACCACATTTTCCCACATTACACCCATCTGCCAATTTTTACCTCATTCATTTAACCCATAATCCTTTGCAGACATTTCCTCACAACCTGTTTTCTTACCTATCTTTGTGTCATCAGAATATTTTGGGTACAATACACACAGTTCCTCATCCAAGTCATTGACATAGATTGTAAATAGTTGAGTCCTTGCACTGATTCATGTGGAACACCACTAGTTAGTTTGCCAACCTGAAAATAACTCATTTACCCTGTCTTTCTATTTCCTGTTCATTAGCTAATCCTCCATTTGTGCAAATATTTCATCTGTAGCTTCATGAGCTCTTATCTTGTCTAGAAACTTTTTATATGGCACCCATCAAATGCCTGTTGGAAATGAACCCTATCTTTTTAATTCCTTGAAGAATTCTAATGAAGTTGTCAAACTTTATTTCCCTTTAATAAAATTATGCTGATTTTGTTTGATTGTATTATTATTTTCTAAATGTCAACTTCCTTAATAATGGATTCAAGCATTTTCCCAATGACAGATGTTGGAAGAATTGACCTATAATTTCCTGCTTTCTGCCTCCCTCTTTTCCATTATAACTGTATTATATTGCAGTTTTCCAATCCATTGGGGTCTTTATAAGAACATAAGAACTAGGAGCAGGAGTAGGCCATCTAGCCCTTGAGCCTGCCCTGCCATTCAGGAAGATCATGGCTGATCATTTCATGGACTCAGCTCCACTTACCCGCCTGCTCACCATAATCCTTAATTCCTTTACTGTTCAAAAATTTATCTATCCTTGCCTTAAAAACATTCAATGAGGTAGACAATGAGGTAGATCTAGTGAATTTTGGAATAATACAGACCAGTGGATTTGCCTTGTTCGTAGTCACTTCCTGTAAGACCCTAGGATGCAGGTCATTTGGTCCAGAGGACTTGTCAATCTTTAATTCCATTAGTTTCCCTAATGCTTTTCTCTATTAATAATGATTGTTTTAAGATCCTGCCTTGCTTTTGTCCCTTGATTTTCTACTCTTCTTGGGATTCCTTTTGTGTCTTCTAACATAAAGGCAGGTGCAAAATTTTGTTCAAAATGTCTGCTGTTACCTTGTTTCCCCATTATTAAGTACCTAGTCTCACCCTTTAAGGGACATGTTTACTTTAGCTATTCCCTTCTTTTTTATATTCTTGTAAAAGCTCTTGTCATCTCTTTTTATATTTCATGCTTGTTTATTTTCATGTTCTAATTTCCTGCTCTTTATTCATTTTTTAGTCATCCTTTACTGTTTTCAAAACTTTTCCCAATTGTCCAGCCTCTCAATAATCTTTGCACCATTATACATCATGTTAATAAAGTGGACATTGAGATACTGGAGATAGTGCAAAAATATTTTCTGGGTTGATACCAGAAATAAAGGATTGGACTGCTCAGGAATAATTAATTAGCCTTAAAATAAAATTAAGGCTAGGGCTCTTCTCTCTAGACTGAGGGGTGACTTTATGTTTATGATTATGAAAGGGCTTGATGTGGTAGATGTAGAAAAAAATATTTCCACTTGTGGGATAGACCTGAATGAGACACTGTAAATGCAAAATAAGTGCTAATGAATGAAAGAGGACATTTAGGAAAAAACTTCTTTATTCAGCCAATGATTAAATGCCAAATTCATTACCACAGGGAATAGTTGCAGTAACTAGCATTGCTGCATTTAAGGGGAACCTAAATAAATACCTGAGGGAAAAAGGAATAGAAGGAATGTTCAGGTTAGATGAGCTAGAAGAGCCTGAGGTGAATCACAAACACCAGCAAAGACCTGTTGAGAAACATGGCCTGTTTCTGCACTCTAAATACTATGCAATATTATGTAGATTCAAATTAAGAAAGGAATGCATTTCATGGTCCAAGAGAGGGATTTTCAAGCAGGGCCCCATAAAATGCCATGTGCTGTTCCTGCTGCCTAACTAAAGACCACTCATTAATGAGACTGATACCTCTGCCATTGGGGTTTAACCAATGCCAGAGGAGGACCACACCAAGCTTTCACTGTGCAGGCTGGCAGGGAGAAAAGGGATGGGTGGGGCAAGGTGACTTGTAATCTGGCCCAAAGTCCATCAGAGAGCCCATCCCCAGTTGTTCCTCAGTCCCATTTCCCACCTTCACTGGTTCATGTATCCCAATGCCGATTGCTGCCAATACCCTTAAAGCCTGACACCAGACATATCTCCCATCCTTCCATTTACTTTTCACTCTGGTTGTTCCCCATAGCACTGCTAGGACAGGGAGCTGCCAGCAATTTGATTGGCAGGCAGTGCAGGACCAGTATTCTGGACAAGTTCTCCATGGTGGCCACCTACCTACCAATGTAGAACTTTGTGCTGTCATGCTGGCATAAACATCTCATCCCACCTGAGAAGTTTAGGTAATGTCCCTTCCTGATGTTCCAGTGATTATCTTTGCTGCTCCAACAATTGATTAGGGACAGATCCTGGAGGCTCATCATTTGACTTAGACTCAGTAGATGCCCTGCTCCCAAGAGTGCCCTGAGTGTTGGTGGCCTTGGATGTTCATGCCTTTGCCTACTACAAAACAGGTTATTGTTGTGACCCTGAACCTGCTCTAGATCTAGATCCGACCAAGATCCATCTTATTGCACCGGTGGCGGGTGTGGGTGAGCATAGTGATGAGTCTTCCAGGGTGCTGTCTCCAGGATCCTTATCCAAGTTGCTCTCAGTAGTGGAGCCAAGGTCCAGGTGGGCAGATGAGACTCACAGAGAAAGTGGAAATTATTGGTGCAGAGCAGCTGCATTTCACACAGAACATTGGGCCCAGGGTTTTTTTTGAAATTCGATCATGGTACGTGGACATCACTGGCTGAGCCAACATTCATGCCCATCCCTTATTGCCCTTGAACTAGTTTGTTAGGCCATTGCAGAGGACATTTTTATTTCAGAGTCAACCACATTGTTGTGGTTAATATTGACATTAATAGAGGGATGATCTGGTGCTGGATCCTCAAATCTGTGCAAGTCACAGGTTTCCCACCAGCAGTACAACATGTTAGCCATACGTAATTTATGAGGCAGGAATGGACAGTACAGTGCAAAGAGCCACCACTGTGTCTGGTGGGAAAAAGTCAATTTCCACAGCCTCTAACGCACTTAGTGCAATTCAGGAAAAAGTCTGCCCATTGTCTTTGTCATGGTTTTACTTGTGGTGGGACATTGGCTTTGCTGAGAGTAAAACAGTACCTGATTACAAATGGGAAGAAAATGCAGTACAGGCATTTTAAGATAGTATTTTTTCACATTTATTTTCCCTTTAGTGGGTTTGTTTTCTCTTGGCCTATATTTCACTTTATTGAGTAAACTAGGTTAGGAGTCTAAGGATGCAATGCAGATAACCACAAAAATTGAAATTAGGAAGTAAAGGGTTTAACACAAAAATAAAAAAAAGAATTGGAAATCTAAAAGAAAAATAGAGAATTCTGAAAACAGTCAGCAAGTCAGTTAGTATGTGCAAAAGTTATACAAGCTGAATCTTAACTTGTTACGACAGGTAGGTTGGATGTTTGAGGTGAAAAAAGCTTAAATCTGAAACAGGACTCCAAACTGCCTTGATCCCTTGCATTTACAGTTTTAATGGAGGTGGGACAACCGATGGGTTACCAGCCAAGTCATTTATATTTTGGATTGGAGCCTGTAAGACATAGAGTGGGAACGAAACTGCAAAACTATTGTCATAAGTGGGCTTCTTCCATATCATTATGTTATTGCTGTGTGTTTTTTGATGCAGACTCATTTAAGTTTAATCAGCCTGCCTTCATTTTAATGGCCATCTACTTTTTGATTTATTTGAGGTGGGTTTTCCAGGCCCTGGAAAATTCGAAAAGTGAATGAGGTGAGAAGGCTGAATCCATTATGTAAACATTTTACTGTGTTTCTCATGTGTCAGACTGGAAGGAGTGAAGCTCCAGTTAGATCTAAGAAGTACCCAGCAAATACCCTGGTGCTATCTTCCTCATGAGCTTTCTGTTTCACGGGACCACCGTTTGACCCTCCATCTGCTCCCTACCTACGCACAATTTGCCATCCCCAACCATTGTTTATTCCTTCCTACATGATTGGCTCCCTAACAATTTGGAACCCTAATCAGTAATCCTGTGATCTGCAAGATATCCCACCCCATCTCTGCGTGTCATTCCCTCAGGACACCTTCTCACTTTTGTGGGCTTTGGTTCCTTCTGGGTTTCCCAAACTTGAAATAGTTCCTCAAGTCAAGACCCATGTTGGGTTGAAATCCAGACCAACGTTTCAGGTGGATGATCTTTCATCAGATACATGTAACCATGCTTGGGTTTTAAAAGATTGGCTTGTGTACTGATCCTGGTATTGCTGCAATGGAAAAGAATAAAACAAAGAGTAAGGGGTGATCACCAGTCTAGTGTGGAAGTGCAGCAGCAATTGGAACCCATTATTTAATGTCTTAGTAGCATTCCCTGACCTAAAAAAAATTTTATCAGTGTTTAGCTAGGATCTAGCTGTAGAGTAAAGAAATCATCCTGTTTCAAACCAGCATTGCAACTATGGCAGGCTTTTCACCTGCTGATGGGGACATGACAAAATCCTAGGTCCAAATCCTGCAATTGCAAATGACACATACTTTTATTTGAATAGTTAAACAATGTGCCCAGAACCCTTTTCCTTTTAAATGCGTCCTCCCAACCTCTCCTGAAAACAATGGGACACAATTCTACTGATGCCTCCATCCAGGCATTGTTGCCTCTTGCCTGCATCGCCATCACTGACTGCCAAAAGAGCACTAACACCAGATAGAAACGGATGATTTCTCATCTTTTGGTCCCTCGCAAATCTTGATTGAGCATTGTTCACAACCTAATGTAGAAATGAGAAATCAGACTATTTGCTCATTTAATTAGAGTATGCAAAACTGTCCGTGCAGCAATATCGGTTTCACAGTGATAGATGTTTGAATGTTTTTTTTTCAGAAAAGTCCTTATCACAAGGACTTTGCATTGCTAGCTTACTCATTGTAGCAGATTGATGAGATGTTAATATCCTAAAATACTCCAAGCATAAATATTTGGCAAAGTTCTGTTCTACAAATATTCACTTGTTCATTAGCGTTCTATCACACCAAGTGTCCCACTGAGATTTAGCTGCTGGTGTGCTGTCTGGACTTGTAGGTTCCAAACTTCAGAATGAATTTCACTCATAAATCTTCTTTTGACATGTTGCTATTATTCACTATTTTATTTCTCACATCTGAAGACAATGTACATGACTGTCACCTTGAAGCAATTACAGATAAAGCTCAAAGTATTTGTTTTTGAAAGCACTAGAGTATATTGCGGATGTTTATAGATGGAATGGGAATCATGCATGACAGATCAGGTGGCTGTTAATATTGCACCTTGTTTAAATCCCAATCTGCAGTACATGTGCTCGGTATGTAGTCCTACATCCACAATCTTCGGCACAAGTGGGAAATCTTTTGGCTTCAGCACCTCTGGTGCAGAGCAATAGCTGCTCATGAATACGAAATCATGTAACACATGCTGCAACTCCTTGTAGACATTGCTGGCATGCACTGTAAGAACTGAGAATTGAAATGTGTCCACTTTCTTTTTATAATAAACTAATTATAAGAAGTGCAAGTCTGCAAATAAACAACACAGCCCCAAGGACAGCTATCAATGCTGATACTGTGTTTTAAATCATGAGTGCATTATAATGTGTGTCCACAGCAAGTACTGGTTGAGGTAGATGCAAGCAGTTTCACAAGGGACAATACTTTTAAAAATTGCGATCTTAACACAGTTTAGTTCATTTAATTTTAATGACTTTATCATCTGGAAATTGTGTAGGTAGTGCCAAATAGCCAATGCTGATTGATATATTCATTATAACTTGATTTGAAAAGGATAAAAACTTAATTTATCTTCTGCAAAAATGTCATTCCAAATAAAGAAGCATATTCCATTTCTCAGTAATCTACCCAGTGTCAGACTGAGGTTATTTATCCAGAAGCTAATGTTAATTACAGGAAGGGGTTTGATTTGAACACCCCAATTTCTTCCCTCACCACCCATCTGTAAACAGAAAGGTCTTTGATTTATTTCCCCCTTTACAAACTGCAGCGTATTTCCCAACCCCTCAGTTCCTGAGTGATCCAATTCTTATTAATAATCCATGGCAAACTCATAATAAGGTGAAGTCAGAGGGTTAGTTTATTTGCACACACTTAAACACAGGAAGTGAGTAGCTCCTTTTCATTCATTGGAAGGGTTGATAATCACACAAGTTTAAAAATCACATTTCTGCAAGCTGCTACACATAGACACAAGACAAAACTACAGGTCTCAATTAAAGCAGGCCCAGATAAGAACCAAGGACCATAGAACTCCATTGCAAGGGAGGTCTTAGTCACACTGCATGCACACAAGATATCCATTGAATTATGCAGCTGCAGCTTGTCAGTGTCTGTTCTAACAAGAGACAATGAGACGGGAGTTGATATATCACTGGTTAGAAATAGTTAAGTAGAAAGAAATATGTGCTAAGTGACATTACAATTAGGTAGACATGCACAAGTTGTAATTGGACAATTATACCCTTATGTTATACGTGATATAAACCTAATCAATAATTGTGAGTGAATATAAATAATTTCTGTGCATATGTACATCCTTGATTGGTGTTTGCTAATTTCTTGTAACAGGATCTGAACTTTTCATGTCCGTACAATTCTTGGATTGGGGCTCCCCTGGTGAACCACTAGATGGAGCACTGGTGCCAGCCCTCATACTATAGTTCACAGTAAAGGCCTTGTCTGAAACTCCAAAGGTGGCATTTTATGGCCTCGCTCATCCCAAAACCATAAAATCCCGCCTGAGGTCAACGGACCTTCCCATTGTCTGCCTCTCGTCTAGAATTCCCGTGATGGGTGGGGTGGTAAAATTCTGGCCCAAAGGTATTTGTCTGGTTTTCTCAAGAGCGAGGGAGTGAATTACACTATAGCCAAACAGCTGTATTTTTCTCCCTAACACTCATACAACAAACGAGAGAGATAGAGCAAGAAAGACTTGCAGGACAATGACAACAAAGAACGATTGCTTCACATATATCCAGAGTCCAAAGTCAAAGTCCAAAGGTATATTCCTTGACAGAGGCTGGCAGACTAAATATATGCTGGATAATTCATTTTAGCAGTTGAGTTGACTTTCATGGTAAGATAGCATGCAGAGATGAATCAGTCTTGTAGGTACAAAAGGTCCAGTAGTTCCAATAGAAATGATGTAGATGGGGCCAGGAATTCAAACCTGGACAGTGTCCTTTTTTTAATTCTGCTGCTAGATAGATGGAAAGATGACAGGCTGAGCACTGCAGCTCCACAAGGCAATATTACAGGTTCCACTAAGAAGGGGATTCATGTCACATGACTCCCACTCTTACACTTTGGATTTGACAATGGGTGCCTGGGTGCATATCCTTTAGTCTAGGTTCCTGAGTTTATTAACATTTAGTTGAAGATTGCATGGTCCTTTGTCCTAGCAGACAAATTGACTTTGGGTGGCCAGGCCTGTCTTATGAAATGTATATGGCTTTTGTATAATTCATTTTGAATTTGGTCGTTACAGCCCACAGGGGTCCATAGCATATTAGCATAAAAGGCATAGAGGCACAGTGGTTAGCACTGCTACCTCGCAGCGTCAGGGACCCAGTTCAATTCCGGCCTTGGGCGACTGTCTGTGTGGAATTTGCGTGTTCTCCCCTTGTCTACGTGGGTTTCCTCTGGGTGCTCTGATTTCCTCCCACAGTCCAAAGATGTACAGATCAGGTGGATTGGTCATGCTAAATTGTCCCTTAATGTCAGGGGAATTAACAGGGTAAATATGTGGGGTTACGGGGATTGTGGTCAGTGCAGGCTCGATGAGCTGAATGGCCTCCTTATACACTGTAGGCATTTTGTGATTTGATGAAGTTTCTTCAATGCTGCCAAGTATTTCTTATTGTTTGAGGGTCACAGCTTCACGTCGCTTCAGCCATTTTAAGAGATAAATTGTCCAGTTTTAAGATATTAGAAATTAACCATTACAATATATACATATATCATAAAAATATGGAGTGTGAGGTCTTGGCCCCATTACACTAACCACCCTTTGACTATTATTGCATTCTCACTGGAATTCTTATTGTATGTCCTGTTGATATTTTCATCTTTTTTGTTATTAATACCTGTGTACTATGATTGATTACCTTTCTTCATTTTTAACAAATAAATGTAGAAAATGTTGTGATAAATTAATGCTGGCCGGACACTATTTCATGTGCCAGGAGTGCATATAATAGGTGAGGAGGTTGGTATGTTCCAGATGCTCTTGAATGAAAAATCTTATGGGGCTCTCTGATCTCCTGGCCTGATGTTTTGGCACGTGCACCAGCTTGAAACAGCTCTGATTATTGAGAACATTTGTGGTAATGTGATATAAAACAATTTACCCTTAATTTTGTTTGTGGGCTGTTAAAAAGAATAAAACATAGCTCTTTGCAGAGAAAGTCAATCCCTAACTACTTTGAGGATATGAATCATGAGTTCTCCAAATGAGCAATGGGCACAGAAAGGCCTTAAAATAGGAGGGGATTTCAAAGACAATTGACAGACTGATGCTGATACTTTTAATGAGTTGGTGTGAGAAGGAAGTATTTTATACATATTAAGAAGGAGTTCAGAAAGCAATCTGGGCCTGTTTTTGACATTTGCACAGACAGTGTGTGCCCAACCAGGAGGCTAAAGGTTCTCCACAAAACTGTCCTCAAAGCCTTATCTACATATTTGGGATATTGAGAACTATCTGAGTCACCATAGAGTACGGCCATGTTGCGTCCGTGGAATCACTTACCACAAGACTGCAAGGACAGTGATTGTTTCTGGACCCAAAGCAAACGATTGATACTTCACAGGTTTTAGAGTGTATGTTTAGCACATCAGTCACCCAATTAAATGCCTTCTTTCCCAAGGAACAAGGAGTATCACTAATAAATAACAAATAGCTTAATGTTACCAGGGTGGTACAAGAGCTCACATTGTCCTTTTCTGTACACTCTGATAGCTGCTTTCAATGTACTCTAATTATCTGCATCTAGCAGGATAATCTATGTACGGATTCATACGGGGGGAGGGGTGAGGGCCAGCAAATGATGAAATGGTGATTCTAGTTAAGGAGAAAACGGGTGTGGTTCTGACAGGAATTATCACCCTTAATTTTTTTTTACACTTGGCGCCAAAGCTGCTCTTAGTGTTGCTGGGATAGAATTTAATACCTCCCCTGAGGTGACTTTGGTGGTAAGGAAGGCATTTAATTGGGTGGGATGGTGGCAGGTGGGGATCCTGCCACCTTCCAGCTTCCACTTGTGGGTGGCCTCCCAACTCCGTCACCAATAGAGGCTCTGGAATAGACAATTAATATCCCAATAAGATGTTAACCCAGCAGCAGGTTGGGAGCAGAGATTCACCATGCAGGAAGCATGACAAACAACCACTGGCTAATGTTTGCTTGCAGACTGCTGGGAGGTGGACATGAGGTTCCCTTGTTCAGAGGAATACAATGCTTCATTGAGGGGCCTGGCATTAGGAAGGAGAGGGTTCACTGAGAATCACTATCATGCCCTTGCTGTCAATTCCATTCTCCTGTCCCCGGTAAACTCCAGGCTGTGATCCTTCTCCAGCCTGGGTCCATCATGATCCGAGGGCTTGGGTGGTATTGGACCAGCAGCAGCCACTGCCTCAATGGAGCTGTAAGCCTCTGACTTGCTGGCAGCTCTTGGCGGACGGGACTAATGCCAAAAGTTTCCTTGATCCTAGGGAAGACCCACCATTGGCCACTTATGCGCCTAGGTGGCATTTAATTTGATAAACCTTTCCTAAAAGAGGTAAAATGCATCTCCCCAGCCGTTGGGTAAGACCCCTAACTCCTCCATTAAATACCAGCACTGGCTGTATGTCATTGCAATCTGACAGGTGGCACCTAAACGAGGCCATCTCCACATTTGCCGTCCAGTTCCCAAGGTGGGAGGCCCAATCAAAGAGCCCATTGTTTTGGATAGCTGGCAGCTTCACCTGGAGAAGTGGGCACTGATGAGGCATGTGGGCGATTGCAAGGGTGCCTCAAGATCAAGACACTCATAGAACCCCTACATGTGCAGAAGGAGGCCTTTCGGCCCATTGAGGCTGCAACAACAACAATGCCACCCAGGCCGTATCCCTGTATCCCCACAAAAACCCCTTGACATTAAGGTCAATTTAGTTTGGGCAATCAACATAACCTGCACATCTTTGGACTGTGGGAGGAAACCAGAATACCTGGAGGAAACCCACGTAGACACAGGGAGAATGCAAACTTTGCACAAACAGTGACCCAAGGCCAGAATTGAACCCACTAACCATTGTGCCACCATGTTACTGAAAGTTTCAAAATAAAGAATGCCCATGGCTGTCAGACCATCACTGCGATGGGATTCCCCTTCACAGGATTGCGGGAGGCTTATCATTCCAATGGCTCTGTGATGGGGCGAGGTAGAGGTGTGGTATTGATAACCCCCTGCCTGTTAGCTCCAGGTAACTTGTTCTGGCCCCAGCAGCCTTCTCATTTGACGTGGGGAAGATCCCAGTGGCATCAGCAACTTTCTCTCAATTGGTCCCTTTAATTAGCCTCTTGGTCCTGACCCCAGCTCTGTGGGGCTGATGACATCAGTTCCATAACTCGGCTGTTGGTTATGGACTGAAACACTCGTTTAAAAATCAAAATCCTTCTTTAACCAAAATGCCACCGGTATTTTAAAAATAGTCTACTGTGTACATTTCCTGCAGACCTCAAAAAATGGAGCCTAACAATGTACAGAAATCGTTGTCTTTTCATAACTGCTAATAGCGATTAGCTACAGCTCAGTTACACTGCCAAACACCACGGTGCTGGGAACATTACTGCAGCCATTGCTCCTGATTGAACCGACGATGAAAGAAGACCGGAACCACAGCAGCGTATAGATTATTGCAGTGCAGGACACAGTTAAGGCACTGCAGGGATTCCTGTGCTAGCTTTGAAGTCCTTTTTCACAAATGCCTGAAGTAATATCAAGGGCTATAAATCTGATCGGTTTCAATTAGTTTTGCATAACAGGCAGTGATCCTTCATGTAATGGCTCTGGAAAAGGGGCATTTCGAGATTCTGAGAAATGGTGCATTTCAAAATCATAACACTTCTAAGTGGGCGGAATCAATTAATTACTTTCCCAAAGAGGCTGTTAAATAATTCATCAATCAAGTCTTCAAAATGAGCAAGAATGTTTTGTAGCCAGGAAGAATTAACTCAAGAGAGTACGGGACCTTCTGACCACTCGGGAATCTCACAAGATCTGTATTAGCACAGCCATTAATCTCACTCATCTCGCAGTGTTGCCACCCAGTGTATATTCTGAGTTTCATCCTCTGTGCTTAATTTCCTGCCCTATCAGGCTGCTTGACTTGGATAGGAGACCCAGTGACAGTGACGTAAAAGTGATATATTCCAAGTGAGGATGGGAACTTGCAGGCAGTGCTGTTCCCATTCAGCTGCTATGCTTACCTTTCTAGAAGTTAAACACTGGCAAAGAGGAATTGGTGGTTGCTGCGGTGTATCTTAAAGATAGTACACACACTACAGACACATTGCACCAGTGGTGGAGGAAGTGAATCTTTAAGATCATAGAAGATTAAGAAATTGTAGAAACCCTGCAGTGCAGAAAGAGGCCATTCGCCCCATCGAGTCTGCACTGACAATAATCCCACCCAGGCCCTATTCCCGTAGTTCCACCTATTTACTCCATTAACCCCTCTAACCTACATATCCTGTGACATTAAGGAGCAATATAGCACGGTCAATGCACCTAACCCACACATCTTTGGAATGTGAGAGGAAACCTACACAGACACGGGGAGAACATGCAAACTCCACACAGACAGTGACCCGAGTCGGGAATCAAACCCAGGTCTCTGGAACTTCGAGACAGCAGTGCTAACGCTGTACCACCGTGCCACCCAAGGTGGCAGATAGAATGTTAATCGAGTGGGCTACTTTGTCAAGATTGAGCTTCTTGAGTGTTATTTGGTTGCAATCATCCAGGCAAGTAGATAGTTTTCATTACACTACAGAATTGTTCTCTGTAGAGGAACAGACTTTGGGGAGTCAGATGAGTTACTCACCAGAAAATTCCTAACCTCTGACCTGCTTTTGTAGCCACAGTATTTTTAAGGCAGGTCCAGCTCAGTTTCTGGTAAATTGCCTAGCACTTGCATGGTGCTAATATAATTTTCTATTTAGTAACCTGAGTCTGAAAGCTGTCCAGGTCTTACTGAATAGATGCACAAATTGCTTCAGTATCTGAGGAGCTGCAAATGAAATTATAGTTTTCTATAGGTCTCAGAAAAGTTTCAGAGACGTAGAGGAAAGGATTGCAAAGATGATTCTGGATAGGAGCGAAAGTAACAGGGTAGTTGTTATGGGGCACTTTAACTTTACAAATATTGACTGGAAAAGCTATAGTTCGAGTACTTTAGATGGTTCAGTTTTTGTCCAATGTGTGCAGGACTGTTTCCTGACATAGTATGTAGATAGGCCAACGAAAGGCAAGGCCTCACTGGATTTGATATTGGGTAACAAACCAGGCCAGGTGTTAGATTTGGAGGTAAATGAGAACTTTGGTGATGGTGACCACAATTTGGTTATGTTTACATTAGCAATGGAAAGGGATAGGTATATACCACAGGGCAAGAATTACAGCTGGCTGAAAGGAAATTATGATGCAGTTAGGTGAGATTTAGGATGCACAGGATGTGGAAGGAAACTGCAGGAGATGGGCACAATTGAAATGTGGAGCTTGTTCAAGGAACAACTACTGTGCCTTTGATAAGTATGTACTTGTCAGGCAGAGA
This sequence comes from Carcharhinus amblyrhynchos, assembly GCF_965287045.1. NCBI lineage: Eukaryota > Metazoa > Chordata > Chondrichthyes > Carcharhiniformes > Carcharhinidae > Carcharhinus > Carcharhinus amblyrhynchos. The sequence goes on from NC_137330.1 coordinate 59,284,187, forward strand.
GGAGTGGTCGAGCGAAGGAACTGTGATTTACTAAAAAAATTGAATTGCTTGTGAAGAGAATGAAGGAGACTTATGTCAAGATGAGACGTGAAGGCTCAGTTAGGGCGCTTGAGAGTTATAAGTTAGCCAGGAAGAACCTAAAGAGAGGGCTAAGAAGAACCAGGAGGGGTCATGAGAAGTCTTTGGCAGGTAGGATCAAGGAAAACCCTAACGCTTTCTACAGATATGTAAGGAATAAAAGAATGATTAGGGTAAGATTAGGGCCAGTCAAGGACAGTGGTGGGAAGTTATGCGTGGAGACTGAAGAAATAGGAGAGGTGCTAAATGAATATTTACACAGGAAACAGACAATGTTGTTGAGGAGAATACTGAGATACAAGCTATTGGACTAGATGGGATTGAGGTTCATAAGGAGGAGGTGTTAGCAATTCTGGAAAGTATGAAAATAGATAAGTCCCCTGGGCCAGGTGGGTTTTATCCTAGGATTCTCTGGGAGACTAGGGAGGAGATTGCAGAGCCTTTGGCTTTGATCTTTAGGTCCTCATTGTCTACAGGAATAGTGCCAGGAGACTGGAGGAGAGCAAATGTTGTCCCTTTGTTTAAGAAGGGGAGTGGAGGCAACCCTGGTAATTATAGACCAGTGAGCCTTACTTCTGTTGTGGGTAAAGTTTTGGAAAGGATTATAAGTGATAGGATTTATAATCATCTAGAAAGGAATAATTTGAATAGGGATAGTCAGCATGGTTTTGTGAAGGGTAGGTCATGCCTCATAAACCTTATTGAGTTTTTTGAGAAGGTGACCAAAGAGGTGGATGAGGGTAAAGCTGTTGATGTGGTGTACATGGATTTCAGTAAAGCCTTTGATAACGTTCCCATGGTAAGCTATTGCAGAAGATGTGGAGGCATGGGATTGAGGGTGATTTAACGGTTTGGATCAGAAATTGGCTAGCTGTAAGAAGACAGAGGGTGGTGGTTGATGGGAAATGTTTATCCTGGAGTTCAGTTACTAGTGGTGTACCGCAAGGATCTGTTTTGGGGCCACTGTTGTTTGTCATTTTTATAAATGACCTGGATGAGGGCATAGAAGGATGGGTTAGTAAATTTGCGGGTGACACTAAAGTCGGTGGAGTTGTGGACAGTATGAAAAGATGTTGCAGGTTACCGAGGAACATAGATAAGCTGCAGAGCTGGGCTGAGAGGTGGCAAATGGAGTTTAATGCGGAAAAGTGAGGAGTGATTCGCTTTGGAAGGAGTAACAGGAATATAGAGTACTGGGCTAATGTGTACGGGGAAGGTGTACGGTGTGTTAGCTTTTATTAGCAGAGGGATTGAGTTTCGGAGCCATGAGGTCATGTTGCAGCTGTACAAAACTCTGGTGCTGCCACACTTGGAGTATTGCATGCAGTTCTGGTCGCCGCATTATAGGAAGGATGTGGAAGCATTGGAAAGGGTGCAGAGGAAATTTACCAGGATATTGCCTGGTATGGTGGGAAGGTCTTATGAGGAAAGGCTGAGGGATTTGAGGTTGTTTTTGTTAGAGAGAGAAGGTTAAGAGGTGACTTAATAGAGGCATATAAGATGATCAGAGGATTAGGTAGGGTGGACAGTGTGAACCTTTTTCCTTGGATGGAGATAGCTAGCATGAAGGGACATAGCTTTAAATTGAGGGGTGATAGATATAGGTCAGATGTCAGAGGTAGGTTCTTTACTCAGAGAGTAGTAAGAGCGTGGAATGCCCTGCCTGCAACAGTAATAGATTTGCCAACATTAAGGGCATTTAAATAGTCATTGGATAAACATATGGATGATACTAGAATAGTGTAGGTTAGATGAGCTTTAGATTGGTTCCACTGGTCGGTGCAACATCGAGGGCCAAAGGGCCTGTACTGTGCTGTAAAGTTCTATGTTCTACGTTCATCATTCAACCACTAGTGAACATCCCTAGTTCTGGCCTGATGTTGGAGGAAAGGTTGTTAATGAAGTAGCTGATGATGGTTCAGCTTACCCATTTCTGTGAGCAACTCTTGCAGCAATATCTTAGGGTTGAAATGATTGGCCTCAGACAACCCCACCACAATCCTTTGTGTTGGATCTGACTCCAACCAGTGGAGAGATGGCCCTGATTCACATTGACTTCAATTTTGCAAGTTCTTCCTATTGCCACAATCAGTCAAATGTTTTCTTGTTGTCAAGAACTGTTACATGAAACTCTTTTGTCCATGTTTGGACCAAGGGTCAGAAGCTATGCATTCTTGTGGAAATCCAATCTGAGCATCAATGAATGTATTATTGGTGACTAAGTGCTATTTAAAAGCACTGTCAACCACACTTTCCGTTGCTCTGCTGATGATTGAGAGTAGATTGATAAAACAGCACTTTGCCAAATTGGATTTGTCCAGCTTTTTGTGGATAGAAAATACTTGGGCGATTTTTGTCAATGTCGGCTAGATACCAGTATTGTAGGTGTACTGGAACAGATTGGTTCAAGGTGTAGCTCATTCTGGAGCACAAGTCTTCAGCACCATAGCTGGGATGTTGTCAGGACCATTGTCTTTTCTATATCCATTGGACTCAGCTGTTTCTAGATATCATGTGAAGCAAATTAAATTATCTGAAGACTGTTTTCTGTGATCTTGGGGGCTTCAGGAGGAGATCATGACAAATCATCCACTTGGCACTTCTGGCTGAAGATGGTTGCACATTCCTCAGCCTTGTCTCTTGTACTCATCACTGGGCACTGCATCATTAAGGAGGCTGGCCACTTAGCTTTGAGATGAGGAGAATCTTTTTCACTCAGAATGTTGTGGACCTTTAGAATTCTCTGTGGATGTTCAGTCATTGAGTACATTCAAGACAGAAAGTAGGTTTTCTAGACATTCACGGAATTAAGGAATATGCAGATAATGCAGGAAGGTGGAATTGATCTTAATAAATGTTGGACCAGGATCAAAGAGCTTAATGGCTCTAATATTACCTTCTGATAATATAGAATGTTACTAATGCATTGCACTATGTGTTCAAATCTGGGAGTAGGTTTACCTTGAAACAACCTGATGTTCTGGCAATAGAACTACCATTGAGTCAAGCCAACTGTAAAAGGAGGTAACAAAAGTTGTGGCAATGAAAAGCCTGGCTGCTAATTTTCCCTAGCTATTTCTTTGGGGCTTTTAAGTTCACTTGTAACGTTTAAATTCTTTCCCTGGTGTCTTTCATATTGAGTCATATATAGGTTGCATTAGAAACTGAAAGATAAGCCTAGCATTATTTTAAGCGTGTAAGTGAATGGTCTATCATTTTCATTTTCCCTTTTATCAATCTTTAAGTCAAATTAATTACAATCAATACATCCTTGTCTGCCGCCATAACAAAGTTAGACACCGTTTTGATGAGGTTTCACTTTGTGAGTGACTTGGGGATATTGAGCATTTAGCTTTTCTTGAAATTATTTATTTGGAATAATTTATATCCAAGACATTATGGTAAGTAGATTGTTTTCTGGGCACACATTATTGTATGTCTTGTCTTGATATTTTGGAGCTTCTTAGTAATCTGACTTTAATGTTGTGTTCACATCTTCATTAACATAATTTTCTAATTAACCTAACCATTAAACCTTTACTCTACATCTCCCCCCATGTATTATCTCAGAACTGTTACATTCAAACTATTTACATTACTTTTCCACCATTTGTTAACTATAAGTACAGCTGACAGTTTCCTTACAGCTCGTATCTCTCCCCCTTTCCTGCAAACACTGTCATCAAAGACATCAATCCCCAGCAATATTCTTGGCTCTCTTGGACAATGTTTAGGACATATGTGTTAACTTATATTCTCCTTGGAAGGCATTAGCGCAGCAGGGTAGCAGCTTCTCATAACACCTGGCTCCTTGGCTGTGATTCTTAGAATGACCTAAACGTTAAGGCAGTGTAAAGCAATCAAGAGACAATTCTTCGGACTCACATGATCAGAATCTTTTGAAAAAAAAGACAATGAACTGAAATTATCTCTGTAATCTTCTGGAGAAAAGTAATGCCTACACCTCCTATGAAGAACTTCAGAGATGCATCATTCACTGCTGCGATGGCAACAAGACAAGTATTCAACACCTGAGTCATGAGTGAAGCTGATAGATATAAAGCAGAATGAAGAACATCCTGAACGCATTACAGAATGTGAGGAGAGGAAAACATCCTGACTATTTTTGAATAGGAATTTTTTTAATATAGATAATGGCCTCACTTCCGTGCTTGCTTCTGTACGAGGCTGCTCCACTGCAGCTAATGGGACTTCGGGGTCAGCATGCTAAAGAAGGATTGCACTCACATCAATAATGTAATGAACCTCTGGACCTAGGTCCACTGGAATTTCTTGCATAACACTATTCAGCTGCAGAGCTCTGTAGTTTGGGCCTCTGCTTCTTTACTAAAAGAAGGTTTGAGTGCATTCATGACATATAAGATAGAGGAGCAACATTAGGCCATTCGGCCCATTGAGTCCGTATCACTGTTCGATCATGGCTGATGACTCGCTGGTAAGATCCGAGTGTGGGTGCAGTTTATATCTGTATAAACTAATAAGCTCTGAACTTTCATTATTGGTTTGATTAAACTTGGGAGTTCAGCACCTCATTCTCCCTGGGTAGCCTTCTGCTGGCTGCATTCAATTGTTGATGCATGTCATCAGTGGGCTCAGTGACATAATTAAATAAATTTATTTCTTAATTACCACCTTCATCAAAAGGATAATTCTCTTCAAAATAGATGACAAAGACTTCACAAGCATTGGTAGTGGAGTCAAAGCATGTAGTAAGGTCCAAGACCTCTTTTTCCAACAAAACATCTGCTTCTGCAGTGGCTTCATGCTCTTGAAGTCTGTCCTGAAAGAGCCAAGGTCTGGAAACAACCCAAGCAGATGGTCACCACCTTTGTTAGTGCATCCTGTTTCTGTCTCTTTTATCTGTCTGAGAATACAGATAAGAGATCTGCAATCTCATCCTGTGATCCAGTGGATAATGTTTTGGAAGTAAAGACGAGCTTGCTGCAGAATGAATTGACTTCTCTTTCTGCTGTAGTTTTGAGCTTTCCCAGTCCTCAGAACAAGTTTCAAAATGTATTCCTGCTCTGCTGTTGCCTATGGCTGTTCATTGGATTTTGTAGCAGACCAGGTCTAAACATGCTACCCTGCTAAGCAAAGAAATTTGCTTAGATAGTTTTGTTAATTTCTTTATCTTCATGTCCAAGGGTTGCAGTGAACCGACCTTTCATGTTGAGCTCTGTTCAACCTGGTCCCTGTAGCTTGTTTTTGTCCGATAAGACTGTGACCCCCCACCACACTGTCCAAATAAATTGTATTCCGTATTCATGGACTTCCAAATCTACAGACCAGAACTGCTTCTCACAATCATTGATCTCTCCTTGGAAGTCATCAGATTAAAATGTTGCAATTCCAATTTCCTGGACTTCAAAATGGTTGGAATCTCGTTCCAGGTTTCTTTCGTTAAATTGAAGTTTAGCACTGCACAGCAGTTTAAAATGTCTGGTCTTGCTAAAGGGAAAGCATTTGGCTCCCCCTGCTGGACATTCTGCATGGTATTGCTGCTTTTTGGCGCTGCATCTGGAAATTTCAAAATAGCTGGAAAGGTTCTTCCAGTGTTGGTGGGCTTTTTCATGGCCTTCATGGTGGGTCGGGCTCCTACCTTTGGGCCTACATACTCCCAATCATTGAAATCTGCCTGATGAACACTCTGATTCTGCTGGTTATAGCTCCACCTGCCTTGTAAATAGTTTGGCCTTCACTAATGCTATAACGTCCAGCAGCACAACATCGAGCATGCCAACTACAATGCCATCACAAATTAATTCATACTTTAAAGCTCCATAGTTACAATTACTGGTCATTAGTCATAACTATGGAGTTTTAAAGCAAATTAAAGAGTTAATTTGTGATTGCATTGCAATCGTTAATAAATGAATCAATAAATTTATTCAACCACCCCTTTGGCTCATTTGGTTGAATCTCATCCATTCAATGACCAGATTCTTCTTAGGACTGAAATAATTAACAAAAGCCCTCAAAACTTCTTTGCAGGATGCAATCCTTGACCCCTTGTTACACCAGGACATCATCAACTATGGCCCCAAATCCATGCAGAATGGTACTGACCTGATGTTGTTGTGCCTTTCTTGTAAGTCTTGAGGCTATTCTGTCATCTCCAGAGCTCCCATCAGTGAACTTGCTGTGGTCCGTCATTGTGTTGAAAGGGCTGAGGAAGGGGTAATGGCTGTTCAATGGCTGTAGCATCTGAAGTACTATAGGCAGTTTTGATCTTCTTATTTAAGAAAAGATTTAGTTCATTAGAAGCAGTTCAGAGAAGATTCATTCAAAAGGTTGGATATGTTGAGTCTGTATCCATTGGAGTTTAGAAGATTGAGTGGTGATCATATTGAGATCCTGAAGGAGCTTGACAAGTAGAAGCTGAAAGGATGTTTGCTCCTGTAGGAGAGACTAGTACGAGGGGAAAATTTAAAAATGAGGGACCTTCTATTTAAGATGGAGATAAAGAGAATCTGAATTCTTTCCAAGCGAGCTCTGGAAGCAGGTTAAATGAACATTTTAAAGGTTGAATTAGATAGATTCTTGACTAACGAAAGAGTCAAAGGTTATTGAAGGAAGATGGAATGTGGAGTTGAAGCCACAATCAGATCAGCCATGATCTTATTGAATAGCAGAATGGGCTCAAGGAGTAGGACATTCTACTTCTGATTCATATATTGTATGTTGATGTGAAATTCTGAGTGTTTCACTGTCCCCTACTAAAATACATTTTCTTTTTATCCTTCTTCTTTGCAAAGTCAAGCTGTTCCAAATCCTTCACCCATGGGTTACCAATCTGTGGTCTCAGTTTCTTAAACTGCTGCCATCATGATTTGATGAGGGTTTACTGACTCTGTGAGTTACTTAGAAGTCATCAGCACTTAGTTTTTTTGAAACTATTATTTACAACTATGTACCCAAGATCTCACGGTAAGTACATGGTTTTCTGGACACAGACTGTCCCATGTCTTTCTCCCTTGCAACCTCTGGATTACCTGGCCCTGATGTTAATGCTTGCATCATCATTAATATAGTTGTCTAATTAACGTAACCATTAACCCTTTTCCTTTACAGACATCGGTGCTAAACAAGGGTTTCTGATATCCAGCATTGCAATCTTGCAAGGGATGGTAAATGCAGAATGTACCTTCACATTTGCAATTGTTTATAATGTATGAATCAGCTTATGAGCAGACATATTTCTGTGGCTTAACTCTGCTTTAGAAAATTGGGAATGGGTGAGGTGCAGTGGGGTTGTCTTTGATTTAATAACCATCCACCCTCCATCCTCAGTCGCTTGACAAATTGTGGGAAGGAGCCTGGAAATTCACTGTCTCTTTTTCATCTATTCAATTATTTCCCTCGAAGTATAAGTTCCCACATATTGATTTCAATCGCTTTCATTTTATTCATGCTTTGAATTATTTCATTAAGGGATATTTTAAATTCAGTGCACACCCGATCCATAGAATGACTGATCCATATTACTGCAGGAGAGAGAAAACTTGCACCACATAAGGGGCCACTTCCCAAATAAACATTAGCACAAGGAGTCTCACCTATTAGGAGTGCAATAAAGACATGCTTCACGTAGATCTCCATTCATTAAAAATAACCGTGGGAGTGATTTTGTCCTCTTAGCCCTCTTGTGTGGCACTGAGTCACATGAACCAAAAAGATCTCCCGGTTCAACCTTGCGCTGTGCTGCAGTGAGACTGTTACAAATGACCTGAGTGTTTTGGGGACTAGAAAGTAGGAAATAAATCAATCAGAGTTCCTACTCCTGGCTGCAATCCAAAGATGGACCATCTCCTTTGAAAGTCTCAGCAGCATCTACTCACTTGAGACAAACACATGCATATAAATAGGAAAGAAAAAGGGATAATTAATACCATTGTGCAGAAAAAAAATCTCCGAAACATATTCATTTTTAGTATAATTTCAAATGATAAAAATATAATCATCTAGAACAAAGTCTAATGTATTGTGCACTTTGAAAAATACCAGCAATATTTTATTCTAATTATAATTAAGGGTTAATACTTAACACTGCATATACACATCTACACACAAGCATCTACACCCACACACACATCACACATCACCCACACACTTACACCCACACACTTACCACACACAAACACCACACATTACACATACATACACCCACACGTCACACACACATTCACACACTCAACACACGCATATACCATTCCTCCCCCCACAACACACACACACACATACACACACACACACTAACACAGAAATAGCGTAACTAATTAAGTAAGAAAGTATTTCAGAGTCTGCTGTTTCTTCAGTCTGTTAGGGGAATAAAGATTGATATCTTGCCTTTATGTAGCAGTGACAAATGTTAGCACCCGTGGCGCTTGAGTTTTAGCTCTCTATAAGGCACTACTGTTTAACACTACGTATGAAAAATAAGCAGAACGACTGCAGAACCTGTGGGCTATATTCAGGAATGATTCATCTTTCATGCATCAGCACTCCATGCCTGGATTCAATTTACACAGTAATTTCCTTCAAACATTGCTATTTTGGATAATTTGCATCAAGGAGGAAGGTTGAATGGCACCCATTTTGCTGATCAAATGGTAGGTGGTAGAAATGTTCATTGTTGCCATTATTAACGTGCAGCTTCATTGCTGGGCATAGTCCAAGAAAAAGATTGTGGGTACCTAGGGGCAGTTTGCAGTCGTGAAATAGGTAGTGGGCTGGGAATGCAGACAGAAGCTTGTTGAGCTTGTATAAGGCACTAGTTTGGTTCTGCTGGCATATTGCCTTCAATTCTGGGCACTTTGAGGATGATGTGAAGGTATTGGAGAAAGCCATTGCAGAAAAGATTCATGAGAATGATTCCAGGGAGGAAGAACTTCAGCTATAAAGATGGATTAGAGATGTTAGGAGAGGAGATGTGATAGAAGTTTCAAAATCAGATCGGGCGAAAATACTGACCATTGTGAAAGGATTGAAAATAAGAAGACAGAGATTTCAAGTAATTGCAAAAAGAAGCAAAAGACACGCGGGAAAATATTTTCATGCATGTTGGGAAAACCATATATTCACAAAGTATATTTCCTTTCAAAACATGGAGACATTGCATTATCTGGGTGCTGACACTTCCAGATAAGGACAGACACTTGGATGCTGAGGTTTTTTTTAAAGATCATAAGATCACCTTGAGCTGTCAACAAGCATGACTTTTCTAAGAAATCATTTGACCAGCATGGTTGTTAAGGGGGAATAGCAGTTTGTTTGTTTTGAACAACAATCACTTTTATTGAGGGGGAAAAACCTGGCAAAGGCTAGTGGTTTACTGGTAATCGCATGGCAGAGACAAGCTTAAAGCTTTTGACCCATTCTTTTTGAACTTGGTTGTCGGAATTTTACTGCCACACCCGCACCAAAATTGGGTCAGGTGCCGGCTCGCAGAACATAATTCTCCATTGGCCTCGGGTGGGTTTTATGGGCCTCGCCCGAGTGGGGTTGTAAAATATCAGCCCCTGTGTCTTGTTCGGGAATAAGCTGACAAAGGAAGGCTATGCTAACTGACTCTCTCCTTTCTGTCTGCTTTATCTGAAATTGTGTATGTTTATCAAGCTGTGACTAGATAATCCTCATCTTAGTGTAGCTTTTTGCATTTTTGGACCCGCAAAGCTGAGACAGGAAGAAATGATCCAGCTCTATATGTTATTCCCCAAGCCGTAGTTCCACTGGTGAAAATGTCCAGACATCCAGTGGGACCATCTTTTTGCTAGGGAGCTCCAGATCGACAGTGTTGAAATCCTGGAAACTTTATCTTTTGTATATTATAAAGGCTATCCTACAAAGTCATCGCTACGGGGACTCTGGGCGGGATTTTCCATGTAACCTGTTGCATGTTTCACAGAGGCAGAGATAGCCCACCATTGTCCAGTGATGGGATTGCCTGGTCTCACTACTGTCAATGGGTCTCCTATTGGATACACTTCTCACTGCTGGGAACCCAAAGTGGGGGGCACTGTTGGCGAGACTGGAAAATCCTGCTGGCGTGCATGGCTAGAAAGTTCTAGCCTCTCTTTTTGTACTTGTTTGTCAGTGTGTGTGTGTGTGTGTGTGTGTGTGTGTGTGTGTGTGTGTGTGTGTGTGTGTGTGTCTGTGCATATGCTCGGGAATGTTTAGAACATAGAACATTACAGCGCAGTACAGGCCCTTCGGCCCTTGATGTTGCGCTGACCAGTGGAACCAATCTAATGACCCTCTAACCTAAACTATTCCAATGTTATCCATATGTCTATCCACTGACTATTTGAATGCCCTTAAAGTTGGCGAGTCCACAATTGCTGCAGGCAGGGCATTCCATGACCTTACTACCCTCTGAGTAACCTACCTCTGACATCCGTCCTATAATTACCACCCCTTAATTTAAAGCTATGTCCCCTTGTGTTAGCCATCACCATCCTAGGAAAAAGGCTCTCACTGTCCACCCTATCCAATCCTTTGATCATCTTGTATGCCTCAATTAGGTCACCTCGTAACCTTCTTCTCTCTAATGAAAATAACCTCAAGTCCCTCAGCCTTTCCTCATAAGACTTTCCCACCATACCAGGCAACACTCTGGTAAACCCCCTCTGCACCCTTTCCAATGCCTCCACATCCTTCTTATAATGCGGCGACCAGGACTGTACGCAATACTCCAAGTGCGGCCGCACCAGAGTTTTGTACAGTTGTAACATGACCTCACGGCTCCGAAATTCAATCCCTCTACCAATAAAAGCTACCACACCGTACGCCTTCTTAACAACCCTTTTAAACCTGGGTGCCAACTTTCAGGGAGCTATGCACATGTACCCCGAGATCTCTCTGCTCGTCAACACTACTAAGACTCCTTCCATTAGCCCTATATTCTGTACTCCTGTTACTCTTACCAAAGTGAATCACCTCACACTTTTCCGTATTAAACTCCATTTGCCACCTCTCGGCCCAGCTCTGCAGCTTATCTATGTCCCTCTGCAAACTGTAACGTCCATCCTCACTGTCTACAACTCCTCCAACTTTGGTGTCGTCAGCAAATTTACTAATCCATCCTTCTACACCCTCATCTAGGTCATTTATGAAAATGACAAACAGCAGTGGCCCCAAAACAGATCCTTGAGGTACTCCAATAGTAACTGAACTGCAGGCTGAATATTTCCCATCAACCACCACCCTCTGTCTTCTATCAGCTAGCCAACTCCTGATCCAAACTGCTAAATCACCCTCAATCCCATGCATCTGCATTTCCTGCAGTAGCCTACCATGGGGAACCCTTATCAAACGCTTTGCTAAAATCCATATACACCACGTCAACTGCCTTACCCTTATCCACCTCTTTGGTCACCTTTTCAAAAAACTTGATAAGGTTTGTGAGGCATGACCTACCCTTCACAAAACCGTGTTGACTATCCCGAATCAATTTATTTCTCTCTAGATGATTATAAATCCTAACCCTTATAATTCTTTCCAAAACTTTGCCCATAACAGAAGTAAGGCTCACCGGTCTATAATTCCCAGGATGGTCTCTACTCCCCTTCTTGAACAAGGGGACAACGTTTGCTATCCTCCAGTCTTCTGGCACTATACCTATAGCCAATGACGACATGAAGATCAAAGCAAAAGGCTCTGCAATCTCCTCCCTAGCCTCCCAGAGAATCCTAGGGTAAATCCCATCCGGCCCAGGGGTCTTATCTATTTTCATACTCTCAAGAATTGCCAACACCTCCTCCTTATGTACCTCAATCCTGTCTAGTCTACTACCTGGTATCGTAGTATTCTCCTCGACTACACTGACATTTTCCTGCGTGAATACTGATGAAAAATACTCATTCAGTGCCTCTCCTATCTCTTCAGGCTCCATGCACAACTTCTCACTGCTGTCTCTGACTGGCCCTAAACTTGCCCTAACCAATCTTTTATTCTTGACGTACCTGTAGAAAGCTTTAGGATTTTCCTTGATCCTATCCGCCAAAGTCTTCTCATGTCCTCTTCTAGCTCTTCTTAACTCTCTCTTTAGCTCTTTTCTGACTAATTTATAACTCTCCAGTGCCCTAACTGAGCCTTCACGTTTCATCTTTACATAAGCCTCCTTCTTCCTCTTCACCAGAGATTCAACTTCCTTAGTACACCCCGGTTCCCTCGCTCGGCCACTTCCTCCCTGCCTGACATGTACATATTTATCAAGGACTTGAAGTAGCTGCTTCTTGAATAAGCTCCACATTTCAGATGTTCTTAGTCCCTGCAATTTCCTACTCCACCCTATGTATCCTAAATCTCACCTAATAGCCTCATAATTACCTTTCCCCCAGCTATAACTTCTGCCCTTCGGTATCTGCCTATCCCTTTGCATCACTAAGGTAAACGTAACCGAATTGTGGTCACTACCACCAAAGTGCTCATCTACCTCCAAGTCTAACACCTGATCTGGTTCATTACCCAGTATCAAATTCAATGTAGCCTCACCCCTTGTTGGCCTATCTACATACTGTGTCATGAAACCTTCCTGCACACATTGGACAAAAACTGACCCCTCTAATGTACTTGAACCATAGCTTTTCCAATCGATATTTGTAAAATTAAAGTCCCCCATAACAACTACCCTGTTACTTTTGCACCTATCCAGGATCATCTTTGCAATCCTTTCCTCTACATCTCTGGAACTTTTTGGGGGCCTTTAAAAAATCCCAACAGTGTGACCTCTCCTTTTCTGTTTCTAATCTCAGCCCATACTACCTCAATAGACAGGTCCACATCAAACGTCCTTTCTGCCACTGTAATACTATCCTTGATTAACAATGCCTCACCTTCCCCTCTTCTACCACCTTCTCTGCTCTGACTGAAACATCTGAACCCCGGAACCTGCAACAACCATTCCTGTCCCTGCTCTATCCATGTCTCTGAAATGGCCACAACATCGAATTCCCAGGTACCAATCCAGACTGCAAGTTCATCCACCTTATTGCGTATGCTCCTCGCATTAAAGTATACACGCTTCAAACCACCCTCCCGCCTGCCAATACACTGCTGTGACCTAGAAACCTTTTCCATGACCTCCCTATTCTCATCCTATACATTGGAGCTACAATTCAGGTTCCCATCCCCCCTCTGAATCAGTTTAAACCCCCCTGAATAGCATTACCAAATTTTCCCCCCAAGATATTAGTACCCTTCTGGTTCACGTGCAGACCATCCCTCTTGTAGAGGTCCCACCTACCCCAGAATGAGCCTCAATTGTCCAAGTATCTGAACCCTTCCCTCCTGCACCATCCCTTTAGGCACGAGTTCAAATGTTCTCTCTCTCTATTCTTCTCCATGCTATCCCATGGCACAGGTAACAAACCAGAGATGACCACTCTGTTTGTTTTAGCCCTAAGCTTCCACCCTAACTCTCTGAATTTCTGTTTTATATCCCCGTTCCTTTTCCTACCTATGTCATGGGTGCCTACATGAACCACAACTTGGGGCTTGTTCCCCTCCCCCTTAAGGATCTCGAACACTCGATCAGAGATACCATGGACCCTGGCACCTGGGAGGCAACATACCAACCACGAGTCTTGCGAGTTTAGGAAAAGATAGATAGTTATGACGATAGTCATGCATTTGATATATATATTTTTATGTTTAAGGGGAATGTTTAAAAAATTAGCTTTTTTCTACAGGTATTGGTATGTCTGGAAGGTATGATGATACTAGGCAGTTAAGAAGTGTATTTGTGTCATTGTTTTGTGCACAATTTGTTTTAGCAGTTTGTTTATGATCGGTGCGGTTTTATCTGTACCCATCAATCCCTGTTATTACTGCAGCCACATAACTGATCTTAATTGCTAGAATTTTTTTTTAATCTTCCCTAATGCAGGGTTGTTATTTTGATGTTTTCCTCTGGGGTTTTTCAGAGTGGGGCTTGATTCAGGTTTTGACAGGAAATGTCATGTGACTGGATGAGGCTAGGCTCACAGGGAAAAACCCAGATTAGTTGTATTTGGGGAAGTAGAGAGAAGAAAGCCCTCTATCTGTCTCATTCCCTCAATGGAGATTGGAGACTGTGATTTGCCAGAAAATAGATTGCTTTCTCTAAATTTTCACTGTGGAAACTGCTATACGGGAGTCAAAAGGCAGGAGTTTTTCTGTATCCATCCAGAGTGATTAAAAGGCTGGAAGTCTAGCATCCATGTGAGCATATCTGTTTTTGGTGCTACTTGGTTATGAAGAAGAATGTATGTTAATGGAAATATTGCTTAAATTGGAACTATAGAGATGGATAGCTGATAATGATTATACTTCAGCATATTTAAGTATTTTAATTGGTAAATGTTATGCTAATTATTTTTGTTATATTCTAATTGTGCTCTTAAATAAAGTTTGTTTTAATAAAAACTACCTAGTGGGTCAAGAGAATCACACCTGGAGCAAAGTACGTTATGCTCACGTTAATGGCAAAATCAAATAAAGTTGGGGTCTAAGCTAACTTCATAATATACCTTGGGAGTTTATGATCTGGTCTGTAACAAAGAAATGCAGCTCAGATGCTGGGAGAGCAGGATAATTATTCATCTTAGCCATGTAGTGTTTAGTTGGGATAGAGCTAATGGATTTTTGTTTATAGATGGTGATTTCCCCTGGGGTTTTTGATTAGGTTGATTGACAGTGATCATGTGATTAATGTGCAGAGCTGGGTCTGTAGCTGAGAGAAAAACTAAGCAGTTGCTGCCAGGTATCTGTTAAAGTCAAAGGCATGTGCTGGCTGTCTCTCTCTCCACAAAATCTTTCTGAAAGTTTCAACACTATTAACACAATTTATAGCAAGTATGCCTGGGATTGCTAACTGCATTTATTTAGAAGTGTTGTTGATCTATGTACAAATGCAGCTTATTTGGAACTGAACAGTCATAAGCTAGAAAGTAAAATTGCTTCCTTTCATTTTTAAATATTGTTCAACTTCATTTGTTAGAGTTATATTTAAACTATGTTATTAAATAAAGCTTGGTTTACTATTAAAAAATCACTTTGTCAGAGGAATTATTCCTGGAAAGAAAATGCCAAAAGGGAAAAAAATGTTAAGAGTGTAGTCTGGCTTCCTAATGTAACTTGGGGATCTGGTCCAGAATCCTAACATAGTTATACTTCCAGAACAGAATTGTGTGTGAACAAGTTCTTACAACTTCTAGCAAAAAAAAACTTTTATCTTATCATAAACAATTGTCCTGAGTTTATTGAAGGGTTTTGGTTAAAGTCTCTTTAATTCTGGATGCAATAGTGAAGGTAAGCAATTGACCATTTTGATGACTAAATTAAAGTTTTAAATTAATCATTTGTCCTGTGGCATAGTGGTGTTAGATAATACATGCATTTCACCCATCCCAGTCATAATTTGCAGCACATGGTTAAGGTTTGGAAGGCACTGCCTGAGAATGTGGTGGAGGCAGGTTCAACTGACGCATTCAAAAGATATTAGACTATTATCTGGAAAAGAAAAATGTATAGGGTTACAGGGATAAGGAAGGAGGATAAGTGAATTGCTCATTTGGAGACCTGGTGCAGCCACAATAGACTGAGTGGCCTCCTTCTGTGCTGTAACAATCCTGTGATTCCGTGATTTAGCTTGAAGGTACCCCAAAAATTGGTTCTCAGTCTTCTTCTGGATATTACCGATGAGCCGTGGACATAAATCAGAGATCGAGACCTTTTTGGAGAAGCTACATTCCCATTAATGGCCTTCAGGTAGGGATGGGGCAGGAGGCTATCAGGAACAAGGAATAGGGTGATAAAGGAGGTTGGTGATCAGGAGGATTAATCCTGCTCTTTCTCGCTGTATATTAAATATTTGAAAATTTAAGAGGCATAGGTTAGGACACTTCTAAATGTAGAAATGTTTGTGCTGAACAAAGCAGGCCTGGTAGCAAGCGTATTAAGGTGACGAATTATCCAGAAATATTTTCAGACAAGTGAGAGCCCTTCAATTTGCTTAGGCAATGGGTGATAACAAGGATATACCTTGAATCCTTCATTGGAGCCATTCTCAAATAAGGCAGGTGATTCACTTCTAGCACTGAAGGCTGTCCTATATGCAGGTTGGCTACTGTATTGGACACTTTTGTGCCTGTTTTACACCCATAAAATAGGTGTGAAAGCAATGAATTTCTAGGCTTTACTATTCAGCCGAGAAAGGACTTAACTTTGCAAATCCTGAATCACAAACAGTTGTTCAATAGGGAGGCAGTTTTAATGTTTCCTTTTAACTCAGCACTCCTTCTAGATAACAAAACTGTGCAACAATCTTGAAGACTATGTTAACAATGGCTATGTTTGTTTCAAACCTTTTCTGTAAAGCTTCCTCTATTTGATCACAAATTCTATACTTGTTAGTGAATATTTGTTCCATTTCTTTATGCATCACGTTGTCCCCAGTGAATTTTGCCACAGGAAATTAACGTACTTCATGGAATTCTAGGCATTGTAAATAAGTAATGTTACTCTGCAAGCAGTTTTTTTTTGTAGTTTAAATTACAAAGCTCTTGTGTCCAATCACCTGATACAATTTGTAAGCTAACTGCACACTACCAAAAGAATGCATCCTCATTATCAGGAGGCACTTATTACATGGGAAGGAACTAGGGACTGCCGCATAACTGCAAGCTGATTAAATTTGATGCACGCACATCTGCAAATGCTGAAAGCTTTGAAAGGCTTGAAAGTGCACCTATAGGATTGTGCCAAGTGTTCAGCATAACGCTGGTGTTGTAGGCTGCTTTTGTATGGTGTTTTGTGATGCAAAGTCTGCATTCTCAAGGGACATAGTTCTGAGGGGTTCTGTGGTTTGGGAACTTTAACATAAAAGACAGGATGAAGTACAAAAAAAGCATATTGCTGATTGATGTTGATTTACCCATTACAGTGACAAGAGCCAAAATGCAAAAGGAAAATCCTGAATGTTTTTCATTTTTCCTCTTATACGTTTATTACAGCACATATTAGGGCTGGTGATGCTGGTTGATGGCAATATATTTTTTAATGAATAACAATAAAGCTCTATGATATAAGACATAACTCAATCCTTCTTCCTGCCCCACATGGAGGGCTAGATTTCATTATGAGCTTCTGAACCACAACGTTGGAACGAAACACATGTCCCATGCTCTCACCTGCAGGCAGTGAGACTACAGGCTATTTTACTGCACATATCCTCCTGAATGGCACCTCTGAAGCCTCAGCAACTCCAACAGGATAGGGGGGTACCTCTAATGCGTCAGGCATCTTGGGAGTACTTTAAGTTGGAGGCACCTCCATTGAGGTAAGTACAAATTAAACGTCAGGATTGGAAAGAGTGGAAGGTTCCTCAGTTCAGATGGGAAACCCTTCAGGGCGACTGATGGATCCAAGGGGGCTGCCTGTCCTGTCTGCAGTCTTCCCTGTGGAGCATGGAACCTCAAGCCCCAGTGGTACCCCACCCCAGCTGCCATGTAGAAGCTGTTTGTATGAAGCAAAATGCTGAAGGCCCTCAATATAGTCCTTAATTAGAATAGGCAGTCGGTCCTCCTTGCAGCTCACTACTGGGAAATTACTCAGAAGCAGGACTGTGCCACAAGCCATGTTAATTCTCACCACTCAAGGGCCAGTTCTGCAAATACTCACAATACATACACACACACAACACACTGTCATGACCATGTAAAAGGTGTTCACTTAAAGTGGTCCATGAACTAAGTGTGTGTGTGTGTGTGTGTGTGTTAATTTGCAAATGATTCAACTGAAAATTAATGAGTAACAAAGCTTTAGGATGTAATTTTCCTGATGCATGCCACTACTGAGCAAAACGCTAAAGGTATTACCTAAAATATAGATACAAACATTAAAATGCAGATAAAGGATGCAAGTTATTGTTATAATTTTCACACTGTTGTTTGAATTTTATTCAGACTCCGAAGAAAGAATTAAATATATTACCTCTCTGGTTCCTTAAAGCATAGTGGAGAAGTTAGACTGTATTCCAAACAAAAAAACTTCATAATATTGCAGTTTTCTGATTCACTTGCCATTACCAGCTCCTCAGTGACTGGTGTGCTCTGTCTCTCTCAGTCTCTTTCTATCTCACTTAGTTTCTCTCTCTCTCTATCTCAACAAAATAATTGTTAAATTGCCACTAGATGCCCCTTTTCTCCTGATCTATGAATGGAACTTTCCCATCCTGCCGGCTGTGTGAAACATAGCAGGTGGGACAGAAGAATTGACGGACCATTTAAAGTCTGTTGACCTCGGGTAGGAATTTTCAGTCTTGGGGCACGCACGGTTAGAAAATCCTGCTTTATGTGTAACTTGTCATGTTATGCTAAAATAGCAATTCAGCTTGTTATATGGCAGGAGCTTGGATGCAGCACTACGCTAAGGAGGAATGGAGGGAATTTTGGAGATGAAAAATCACTGTATTTTGTGAAATACAAATCGCTATATAAATTGGTCAGATTATATTCCTCCCATTTTCATGAAGGTTACAACAACTCAAGAATAAGTTTCATGACCACCTCCTCTGGACAACTAACAGTTGCTGTTGTAAAATCATGTTTTATTCCAAAAATAGTTTTATATTTGCTTTGAAATCATGAGTTGAGTTTCAAAAGACTAAAGGACAACATTTCAATAACTTAATACAACGGCTTCTGGGATGGCTGAAAATTTACATGACTGTACCTCACAAATTCATTAAGACAGAATCAGGCTGTCTAGAAAAACCCATAAAAGTCAATCATCTTAGATGTATTAATGACCTTACCAATGACCACATGTTCTGAGAAATGGTAAAACACCTAGACAATTACCTGGGGAGTTCACTGGATGTGAAGCAACCATTAATGGTAGGAGACAGAGAGTGGTGGTAAAAAGCTGTTGTGTGATAGGAGGCCAGTGTCCAGTGGCGTACCACAGAGATCACTGCTGGGTCCTTTATTGTTTGTGTTATATATAAGTGATATAGATGAGAATGAGGGAGGAGGTGGGAGGGTGGGGGGTATGGTAAATAAGTTTGTGGATGACACCAAGATTGACAGGTTGGATAATAGTGAGGTAGAAAGTGTTTGATAGAAGATTTGGACGGATTGATAAAATGGGCAGATCAGTGGCAGATAGAATTTAACCCTGAAAGGTGTGAGGTGATGCACTTTTGCAGGAATAACAAGACAGAGTCATCAATCCCAGGAAGGACACTAGAAAGCTCAAAGGAACAGAAGGATCTTGGGGTACTTGTTAACATATCCCTGAAGGCAGCAGAACAGGTTAATAGGGAGTTAAGAAGGCATACAGGACATTTGCCCTTATCAGCTGTGACATAGATTATGAGAGCAGGGAGGTTATGTTGGAGCTGTACAAAACTTTGGTTAGGATACAGCTGGAATACTGTGTGCATTTCTGTTTACCTCACTTTAGGAAGGATGTGATTGAGCTGGAGAAAGTGTGGAGGAGATTCACCAGGATATTGCCTGGAATGGAGCATTTGACCTATGTCGAGGCGAGATGTCTTACGTAGATCAGAGAAGGCTGAGGGGGAACCTAATTGAGGTATGTAAGATTATGTGGGGTATGGAGAGGGTGGATAGGAAGCAGCTGTTCTTCTTAGTTGAAGGGTCAAAAATGAGGGCCATAATTTTAAGGTGAGAGGCAGGGGAGTCAAAGGGGATTTTAGAAAAAATCTTTTCACGCAGAGGTTGTGGGACTCTGGAATGCACTGCCTGGGAGGGTGGTAGAGGCAGGAAATCTCACAACCTTTAAAAAGTACATGTATGAGCACTGGAAATGTTATAACATTCAAGGCTATGGCCAAGTGCTGGATCGTGGGATTAATATATGTTTAGGCTGCAATTCTCCCAAATTGGGACTAAGTTCCCATGCCAGTGGGAAAACAGAAGTGTTTCCTGCTGTCATTGGCAGTGTCTGTTGGGTGGGATTCACCCACCTGAAAGATGTTAATGAAGTCATTTTGGGGAACCCGTTGACCAGTCCCATTGTTCTGAGATTGGAAAAGGCTCTCCAATCAGAGACAGGCCCCCCTCCTCCCCCCACCAAAAAAATGATGTGGTTCCCCCCGCACTGACCAAGAGATCACCAGCAATCCTCACCAAAGAGAAGCATCTTCCCCCCCATCCACAAATAGCAGGCAACCCCATTCCCCCACTGCCCCGCCCCCCCACCACCACCATGCAGGCATTTGACTGACCTGACCCCTTCTCGTCAGACTTCCCACAGCCCCCTTTCCCCTCAGACCCCCAGTCAGTCCCCTTACCCTATCAAACTCCCCTCAACCCCCTTCCATCTCAGACTCCCCTCAGATCCTTTCCATCTCAGAGCCACCAGTCAGAGCCCTTCCCTCTCACACTCATACTCAGGCCCCCTTCAGGCCACACCCCTTGGCAGTGCCAACAGTGCACTGTCCCATGGTACCCATTGGCAATGACACCCTGGCCTGGCACCTTAGGCCCTGAGTGGGGGGGTGGTCAAGGAGGTATGCCTAGTGGCCATTTTCCCCTCTACTGCTGCCAGACTGCAGAAGAAGTGCCCCTCAAGGGTCCTGGGGTTGGGTGAGTTCAGGCTGGGGTCAAGGGGTTGACCCTGCCACTCTCCCCTGGGATGAAGGTCTGGTGGCTGGACTGTCCCTTCTAGCCCTGGCAGACCTGAAGATTATCCCTGGCATGGTGATTTCAGACAGCTCTATGATGAGCCAACTAACCCTCTGTTGTGTTTTTACGGAATTGCTCTTCTCCAGGCCAGATCCCAGAGGAAGCAGAGAATAGAAGAAGGTCCCTAAATGTCTTATATATGTTTAAAGAGAAGAGGGAAACAATGATGTAGCTTTAATGTTGCTGGAGTAGTAATCCAGACTCTGGGACATGGGTTCAAATCCCACTACAGCAGCTGGTGGAATTTGAAGTCAGTTAACACATCTGGAGTGTAAAGCTAGCCCAATAACTGTAACCATGAAACTATTATCAATCGTCATCAAAAAAAATGTTGGTTCAATAATGTCCTTTAGGGGAAGAAATCTGCAACCCTTACCAGGTTTGGCCTATATGTGACACCAAATACCCAGCAATGTGGCTGGCTTTTAACTGTCCTTTGAAATGGTCTAGCGTGCCACTCGATTCAAGGGAGGCAATTAGTGATGTCAACAAATGTTGGCCTTTTCAGCATTGCTGCATCGCATGAGATTTGAGATTTCAGAACTTCCTGTTAACAATGCAGCATTCCTGTAGACCCTGCTGCTTGTAAAGCCAGGACAATTATTATTTGATAAGAAGAAGGTCTATTTTTCAGATTCAAGCAAATTTCAATTCAAGATCACCTCATGCAATGTGCTAATTTAGTTAAACTGCACATCATTATTATAAGCACATCCATCATGAATACTAGAGCATTAAGTTCATGGAAAAGTCAACCTTTCCCTATGGAACAATGAGTTAATCACTTCAGTTCCTTTATAGCCCTGTTTCAAAAAGACTTGAGTACATTTTCTTCTCCAGAATTAATGGAATAAATGGAAATTACTTGCTGCAATGAACTAATTATCTACAAGTTTTCACCCTGCCTTGTAAGGTTTTAAAATAAAATTATTTTAAAGTAGGGGGTGGAAATTTCTTAACTCATTGGGGTCTGGCTGGGAGGCAAAAGAGCTGGCAATATGCAGGGCAATGCGTCAGGAGGGGAACGTGGCATCTTACTTCTGCTATGGCAGATATTCAGGGTGGGAGCATTGGCACTGCAGTTGTCCATTTGGTGGTCAATTTAATCAATGAAATGATCAATCAATGGCCTCTTGCAGCATCTGTGACTATTTTTCCCAGATCAGGAGGGCACTATGCTACAGGGTAGAATGTTAACTAACCAGTGCAGATCAGCAATGACAGTTTATATTCATATAGCGCCTTTAATATAATAAAATATTCCAAAACCCCTCACTGGAGTGTTTAAAGAAAATGAGATACTCTGTAACACAAGGCCGTTTGGGTAGGTAGTCAAAATCTTGGCCAAAGAGGTAGGTTTTGAGAGCACCATAATGGAAGAAAGGGAGATGGAAGAGTAGAGAGGTGCAGGGAGGGTATTCAAGAGCATAGGCAGCTGAAGGCAGTATCACCACAAATAAATTTGAAGATACTCAAGAGGCCCAAGTGGAGAGATCTCAGAGGGTTGTGAGGTTGGAGGAGATTCCAATATAGGGAGTAATGAGGCCAAAGAGAAATTTAAAAAAAGGGTGAGAATTTTACAATCAAGAGATTACTTCACCAGAAGCCAGTGTAATTCAGCAAGTATAGGGGTTTTAGGAGAATGGGACTTGGTGCGAGTTAAGACATGGGTAGGGGGTTTATGGAGGGTAGAATTTGGAGATTAATAACATCTGTTGTACATTGATATAAGGTGGAGTAAATGCCCAAACACCACATAGTTTAATGATGTGATACTGATTTATATTAATAATTTTACTGAATGGAAATCTATGGGAAGTGCACCGGGAAATGAATATATGCGCTCTTGCTTTCCAGTATGTGACACTCTGTGACTGGAACTCAAATACATACAGTTTATTCTGCAAACTATAAAGATATTATGAAAATGATGAAATGGGCTCATTTGCAAAGATCCCATATAATTTTAAATTAGCTATAGGTTAACATATTCTAACAGAATTTGTAGAAACAAAGGTAAAATCTCACAGAGAACATGTCTGGAAAAGATATGTTGAGTTACAACTTATCATGGAAAATATGATTTGTAAATAGGCTTATGGAATAACTAAATTAGATGAGAAATATTAGAACATGGAATGAGCATTCTCAATAGCAAGAGCATGCCACCAGTTCAAATTGCTCCACAAAAATTACTCCACTGGTTCCAATGAATTACTTAACTCCACATTGCATTACCAGTTGTACTGCTGCTTTTCCACAAAACTTACAACTTTTGTTCACAGAAGTGTGTAAACTCTCCAATAAAAAGATTTGCTCTTGAGGCTGCGCTTGAATCAAAGCTGCTGTTTGCTGATCATAGATAAAAGTAAGTTGATGTGAGTTGCAAAGGTCATTTTAATCTTCTCTTCAAAGAATCTTCTTCTTCTTAAGCAGTTCCTTGGGGACCAAGGATGATTTTCTTCGACACGGGGGTTGTGGGTCCTGAGGTGACTATAAAATCCAATGTTGGATCTGCACACTCTGCCACTGGCAGATAACGTTTGATGAGCTGGGTGGATGTCATGTTCAGATTTTTGGTACGCTCCTTCTACTGTTTGCATACGGCCTGTCGGAGATGATCAAAATGGTTGACACTGTCATGGATGCTTCTTCTCCAGTTTGGGTGGTCTTGAGCAAAATATTGCCCAAATCAGTGGGGAGGTTGCATTTTTTCAGGGAGGCATTGAGGACATCCCTGAAACATTTCCCTTGCCCTCCTTATACCCACTTTCCATGACAAAATTTGGATTAAGGAACTTGTTTTGGGAGTCATGTGTCAGGCATAGAATCATAAAACCCCTACAGTACAGAAGGAAGCCATTCAGCCCATTCAACCTGCACCAATAACAATCCCACTCAGATCCCACCCCTGTAACCTCATGTATTTACTCTGCTAATCCTCCTGACACTAAGGTGCAATTTTAGCATGGCCAATTCACCTACCCGGCACATGTGTGGGAGGAAACCGGAGCACCCAGCGGAAACCCATAAAGACGTGGGGAGAATATGCAAACTGGACACAAACAGTGACCCAAGGATGCAATCGAACCCAAAGCCAGAGTCAGATGCTGTTGCGGAGAGTCAGTGCAGACTCAATGGGCCAAATGGCCTTCTTCTGTACTGTAGAGGTTCTATGACTAGAATAGATTGTAAAATTGTTGAGGACTGAATCTCAATTGAGCGCTCCTTCCATTGAGGACTGACTGCCCTAGATGAGTACCACCCTGTTCCTAACACTCACTAGGGTAGGTCCATGTGTGCTTGGGCATAAACGGCCCTGACTTTATTGAAGAATCCACACATGTTGTGACTGTTGGTGAGTTACTGAACTGCGGACTCTGTAAAGGACAAAGTTGCAGTAAATAAACTGTAAAGCTGAAAAGGATATAAAAACATAATGAGATTTAGCCTGTCCCGCTTGTAATAGTTCTCAGCAAGCTGCAAACATAAGTTGGAGAATAATTATTTTATTACCAAACAGTTTATACTTGCTGCGATAGAAATGAATGTGAGAAATGGCTGATGTAATGGATTTCTTTTTGAGTGTATCATGTTGACTAAACCATTTTCTTTTTTGGTTTGATCATTTCAATGAATAATTGGAGTGTGCAAATAGTAATTGAATGTGGATAGAAAGTACCAAGAGACTAACCATTTGTGCTTGGCACTGTTCTGTGAGTTGTTCATTGGAGTGTCTGGTGTAGTGCCGACTTGAGAAATAGTCATAGAGGTTTACAGCATGGAAACAGGCCCTTCAGCCCAACTTGTCCATACTGGCCCTTTTTTAACTCCTAAGCTAGTCCCAATTGCCCTTGTTTGACCCATATCCCTCTGTACTCATCTTACCTATGTAACTGTCTAAATGTTTTTTAAAAGTCAAAATTGTATCCGGCTCTACTACTACCTCTGGCAGCTTGTTCCAGACACTCACCACCCTCTCTGTGAAAAAATTGCCCCTTTGGACACTTTTGTATCTCTCCCCTCTCACCTTAAACCTATGCCCTCTAGTTTTAGACTCTCCCAACTTTGGGAAAAGATATTGACTTTCTAGCTAATCTATGCCCTTCATTATTTTATAGACTTCTATAAGATCACCCTTCAGTATCCTATGTTCCAGAAAAAAACGTCCCAGTCTATCCAGCCTCTCCTTATAACTCAAACCATTAAGTCCTGGTAGCATCCTAGTAAATCTTTTCTGCATCCTTTCTAGTTTAATAATATCCTTTCTATAATAGAGTGACCAGAACTGTACACAGTATTCAAAGTGTGGCCTTGCCAATGTCTTGTACATCTTCAACAAGATGTTACAACTCCTGTATTCAATGTTCTGACCAATGAAACCAAGCATGCTGAATGCCTTCTTCACCACCCTGCCAACCTGTGACTCCACTTTCAAGAAGCAATGAACCTGTACTCTGAGAACTCTTTGTTTTATAACTCTTCCTAACACCCTACCATTAACTGAGTAAGTCCTGCCCTGGTTCGATCAACCAAAATGCGTCACCTCGCATTTATCTAAATTAAACTCCATCTGCCATTCATCAGCCCACTGGCCCAATTGATCAAGATCCTGCTGCAATCTTCGATAACCTTCTTCACTGTTCACTATGCCACCAATCTTGGTGTCATACTTACGTGCAAACTTACTAACCATACCGACCAAATTCTCATCCAAATCATTAATATAAATGACAAATAACAGTGGACCCAGCACCGATCCCTGAGGCACACCACTGGTCACAGGCCTCCAGTTTGAAAAACAACCCTCTACAATCACCTTCTGTCTGCTGTCATCAAGCCAACTTTATATCCATTTGGCTACATCACCCTGCATCCTGTAAGATTTAACCTTATGCAACAACCTACCATGCGGTACCTTGTCAAAGGCCTTGCTAGAGTCCATGTAGGCAACATCAACTGCACTGCCCTCATCTACCTTCTTGGTTACCTTTTCAAAAAACTCAATCAAATTTGTGAGAATGATTTTCCACTCACAAAGCCATGCTGACTGTCCCTAATCAGTCCTTGTGTCCCTAAATGCCGGTCGATCCTGTCTCTCAAAATACCTTCTAATTACTTACCGACTACAAGTGTGAGGCTCACCGGCCTGTAGTTCTGAAATTTGTGGGCTGAACTTGCAGAGAGAGTTGATTGATGTGGCTGTGAATTTAGGAAATTCTGAAGGAATGAGCTTCCATTCATCTAGGGTCTCATCACATTGCTGCGATCTCTCCAAGTGCTCCACACAATTAAGTGATTTTAAAGTGGAGTGACAATTATTCTGAGAAGATCACGGCAGACATTATACACCAACAAAATGTCACAAAGAGTGGTGATATAAATGCATGATACGTTGTTTTCCCTGTGTTAATATTTATTGAGCAGCAATTGCTGGCCAAGATGATCAGAGAACTTGCTGACCTTTGTGGAAGTTTCAGAGAATCTTTTGTGCCTATCTGAATGGCCAGGCCATTGATTTAAACAAATAAATTGCATTTATGTCACACCTATCATGATTACAGAAATTCTCACAGGAGTTTGTATTTATTGAGGTACTTTTGAAGGATAGTCACTGTTGTAATGCAGGAAATCATGCAAATACAATAAGATTAATAACAAGGTAACCTGTGTTAATGCTGCTGGTTGAGAGATTTGATTAAGAAACTGGGAGAACTTCTCTGCTCTTCGTCTGAGAGGGAAGACAAAGTCATGCTTTAATGCACAACTAAGAACGCACCTTTGGCAGTGCAAAACTCCCTTGAGATTTCTTCAACATGTTCCCTGAGATTATGGGCTGAATCACTCTCTCACTGCTGGGTTTGAAGGTGGGGAGAGGGGCTTGTAAAATCCAGCAACTGGGCTTCCTACCACTGACTCACTCATCCAACCCATGTGAAGTACTGCTGGGGGTAGTGGAGGAATTGGACTTGGGCCTGTTATGGCCTTGAGTGACCATTTAAGGGCTTGACCTGCCATCTCCGTTATAGTGTTCATGGCAAGAGTGTGGAGGGGGCATGCCAATTGGGGTAATCCAGAAGCTTTAGTTACATGGGATGTTGTCTAGCAAAGTGGGGGTGGGATGGGTGGGGAATGCTCCATGTGCCCATCTGAGGCAACAGTCCCAAGGTCACATTTCCCCCCTTACTCTATCCCCTGGTCTCTCAAACCCAGCCCCCCAACACTGCCACTAGAGTTTGGCAGGAAATCCATCCACACTTACCTTGGTGTCCAGCTCTCGTGGACCTCTACCTGGTAATGCTGGAACTGTAGAACTGCTGGTCAGCTTACCGATTAGTTGGTAGATTTCTGAAATAGGACTGAGGGGCAGAAACCCCCACCCCCTGCCTATTAACAGCCATGAGGCTGATAAATGAGAGCAGCCAGTTATTCTCATTCATCCCATGGGCAGGCTCCCCCACTGCCTTTTTCATTGTGGGGGAATAGGTGGAAACCACAACATCCCATAAAATTCAGCCCTATTTATCCAATTTTCTGGGGCAAGGATTGGACTCTTAAACCTCTAATTCAGAGTTGGGAATTCTTACCACTACTCTAGTTATTACACATTGGCTAACACTTTCAATAATACAGTTGACTCCTTATGTTGCACTTGTCTGTTTTGCCTAGAATGCAAGCTGAATTCCTAGAATGTGATTCTCTTTGACAGCTTCTGATCCAGAGGGTAAATTGCTACCATCTGAGCTAAGTTGACAGAAGGCATAGTTTTTCCAGTGTTTATGTTTTTATGACAGAAGGCCATAGTTCAACTTCATCTGGCCAAACATAGCAGGCTCCCATTCAAATAGGAATAGTTTACTTTATAAAAATACATCTGGAATTGTCTTTAAGTATGCTAATACAAACAAAGCATGTCTGGCATACGTAATCTTTATAAAATGTAAATGATGTGATTTAATGCAGTACAATAACTAACTTGCATGAAACACCCAAATGTTACTTAGAAGCAAAGGAAGTACTTTTATGAAATATACTTCCAAGTACTGCTGTGCACAATATGTAACTAATGAGAAAGCTTCTTTTCACACAAAATTCCAAACCATGAGTAGAGCTTGGAACCTAATTACCTGATAGATTTTTAATGCAGAAGTAGTGCAGGGTAAAAACCAATTTGTACTGCTGTTGTGGCTTCATTTCAGTACATTGTTGCTCATTATAAAAGCTACCATGAAATAAAAGTGCATGCCTGAATGCCTTGAGGTTAGAAAAAGAATGTATTCGCAATATGGCATCTTTTCACTGGAAGTCTAGCGATTTAAAAATTGTTTAAATAATCAATGCCTTTATGGTGCTTATTTCTATATGAATAGATTGCACATGCATGGCTTTGCTTGGCATTCATTGATCTTATTTTTAAAAAGTGTTTCACCTAACAAGGAAGACATGAGGATTAATGCCTAATATACTTTTGTTTATAGATTGAAACTATCATATGTGTGAATGAAAAGAAAAACACATGATGGATTTCCAAAGCTCTCCTGCTTCTCCATCATAACTTCAGCATAAGGTCTACAGAAATCTTGGAAAAATTGTGTAAATTTTTGTGGAAGGATGTGGGGGAGCCATTTGTTATCCAATTAAACTCTGGAGAAAGAGTAATGGAAGTCATAGAATCCTGACAGTGCAGAAAGAGGTCATTTGGCCTATTGAGTCTACTCTGGCCACAATTCCATCCTGGCCCTATCCCCATAATCCCGGGGGTGATTCTCCCAAAGTGCCGAATTGGCGAGAAAACTGGTGTAGATCATGACTGTTTTTTCAATGCAACTTTAAACCTGAATCTTCCCACTCTGTGCACTGCAGAGGTAACAATCGTAAATATTATTAAACACCTGGAGGGTGGGGTCCATTTGCACCAGAGTCTGACAGTTCCAAAACTCTGTGCATGAGTTGTCAGTCTCACCTAACAACCGTGAAACCTGTCCGTCTCCCTGTTTGCTGACCACGGACAGCCCTATCTTTGCCCCCATGACAATTCCCGGGCCAGCCCCGATGCCCCCCAATGTCCAGCCCATCACACCACTCCCCAGCAGTGATGTTCCTCCCACAGCAGACCGTCTCCCCCTCCCGCTGACCCCTTCCCGCAGAGGCAGGTCCCCCTGACAGGAGGCAGATCCCCTCACCAGCAGCCCACCCTCTCTCAGCCCGTCCTGATCACTGGTCTCCCTCCACCCCAGAGCAATCCCCATGCAGAGCGGCAACATGACCCCTTACCCCCACCAAAAGCCCCTACACCCTGCCCACAACAGGCCTGGTGGGCAGTGCCAAGGTGCTCCCCTTGGCATGGGCACTTTGCCCCATAGGCGGTGTTGGAGGCAGAGGCTGGCACTGCCAGGGTGACTATGCCCAAGGGGGACCAAGCCCCCACCACCTCAACCTCTGGGGAGCCCTGATTGCCCTCCCTTCACTCTGATGGGGTCTCCCGCTAGTTCCCTGAATGTGGGGAGCTACTCCAAACCCCATCGGGGTGAAGTACTCCTGGCAGACTGGGAGATGCTATCAGGCCTGGCAAGTTCTGTGCCCAGCCTGATAATGACACTTAAACTATACTCAAAATATGTTTAAAATGGCTTATTTCTCTTCTACCGGTTTTCAGCGCGGTCCTGATTGTGCCTGTTCCCTGGCTCTGGGAGACGCGCATACATCAGGAATGCATGCAAGACTCCCGCAAAATGGCTGACACGCGATTCTCCTGACCCATCCCACCAGAAAATTTGCGGGTTGTGATGGGAGAATTGACCCACCCATGTGTTTACCTTGACACTAAGGGTCAATTTACCATGGCCAATCAACCTAACCCGCACATCTTTGAAATGAAATATCTTGTTTTTTTTATTGTTAAAATCATAAAATCTGATTCTAAATTTCACAATTTAATCAAAATTTTTATGTTCCTGGAATATTATGTACAAAATAACACGAGCTATGACATCTAGTGGCATTTTATGGATGTTTCAAAAATTACTCAGCATCCATAACGCCTTGTTTGTTTAACAAGTTACAAGAAATACTATGGCAGCAGTAAAATGAGCTAAAATGTTGACACATTGTCAATGTATGCTAATGCACAGTACTGGAATATTAAGCTTATGCAATGCAGATAAATCACTTCTGACATTAAAATTGCACTGTACTTTAAATTACAATGGACTCCTTCCATAAGATAAAAATTCTGGTCACAAAAGGGAAGATCTCAAAGACTGAAAATCTAATTAAGTTTGATAAAGCACTCCACTGCTGGGTATGATCAAGACCATCGAAAGTCTTGCGCGACTCCTTCATCCGTTCGGGCAGAGATTGAACCCTTTCTCCTTCTGGGGTGGGCTTAAGGGAACTTTCATGATTGATGGAGTTCTTAAAGGATCAGAGGGTTGTTAGTTCATAGAATCATAGAATTCCTACAGTACAGAAGGAGGCCATTCAGCCCATTGAACCTGCACTGACAACAATCCTCCCCTATTAACAGGGTAAAATATGTAACCCCACATAATTTACCCTGCTAATCCCCCTGAAACTAGGATTAGTTTAGTATGGCCAATCAACCTAACCCACACATATTTGGATTGCGGGAGGAAACCGGAGCACCTGGAGGAAACCCACGCAGATATAGGGAGAATGTGCAAACTCCATACAGGCAGTGAGCCAAGCCGGGAGTCGAACCCAATCTCTGGCACTAACGCTAACCACTATGCTACCGTGCCACCCAATTCCGTATTTTTTATTTTCAGATTTGCATAATATTCTATGATAGGATTCCACTGTTCATTTTTGTTAGCATCAAAATATTGGGCTTGATTTAGTGGCCCTCTTAGATATGGGCACAAATTCTGTAAAGGCTGCTAAATATTGTGAGAAGACAAAAATGAGATTTGTGCCAGAAAGATTGCGAAATGCAATCCTCCCAAACCCCCTCAAATGACATGGTTATGTTCACATCCAGGAAGGGTATGAATCTGGGGCAGAATTTTACAAACAAATGGCAAAGTGTCAGATTCTGACTGAAAATTGATGTGTTTTTTCCCCAGAGAAATAGACAGCTTTTCTCTCCAGATCTTCTGATGCTTTGGAGATGTATTTTGCATCATCATTCCTAAGGGGTGGGGCCTAAAAGGGTGCCCTGATTTCAAATTGAAGTTAGACATTTCGCCTCCCCCATCTTCATTGGCTTTAGAGCATCATAGCCCCCTCCCTCCCCCTTCACAATGCTGGCATATCCCCTCCTCTCCCACTCCCTGCAGTGCAGTTAACTCCTCTCCCCACTCCATTGTTGCCCACCCAACCCACCCCGGAAATGACCCAGCTATTTCCCTCGCCACCTGGGGTCTATACTCATGTCCAAGTCCCATTACATTACTTCTGGCTTTTGTTTTTGGATGGCACGCCAATGAGGGCGTGGGGACATACGACAAACCTGGAAGACAGGGCATAAATCTATTTAAATTGATAGTGATCAGAGTCACTCCCTTGCCAGAGAGAAAGTAGTCGGCAGCTGTTGGATGCGTAAGGCTACAATTGGGGGTCACCACCACCATCACCCTGCTCAGTCATTTCCGGGGTGGGGGATGGGCACCAATAGGAGATAGGAGAGGAGGTAACTGCATTGCAGGGGGCGGGAGAGGCGGGGATGATGGGGAATACTTGCATTGTGGGGACAGAGGGGTATGCCAGCATTGCAGTGGCGTAGGGAGGGGGCTTTGATGCCGTGATGCCAGTGAAGTTGGGGGGTGTGTGGGGTGTCTAACTTCAATTTGAAATCAGTTGGGGGGGGTGGGGGGGCGGTCACAGCTGGTGGTCTTGAAATCTGCTTTCAGTACTGTGTAAGTCTGCTGTCTGTGGCATCTGAGAGTCTGGGACGGCTGCACCGGAGACGTGGGGCGGTTGGTTGCATGTGATCAAGAGGCAATGGGGCCGCTTTTCACTCCTGCCTGTCAGGATCCATGGAACAAAATTCTTTGTTTGAAAGTGAGGAAAGGAAGCATTTTTGTTTCCTAGGTTTCAAAACCCACCCATATGCACAGAGTCAAAAATAAGGCTCAAAGTGATTCCTCGTAACCTAAAATAGGGCAGCACGGTAGCACAGTGGTTACTACTGCTGCCTCAGAGCGCCCAGGATCCAGGTTCAATTCCCAGCTTGGGTCATTGTCTGTGGGCAATCTGCATGTTCGCCCATATCTTTGTGGGTTTCCATAGGGTGTTCCAGTTTCCTCCCACAGTCTGAAAGATGTACTGGTTAGGTGCCATTGGCTGTGCTTAATTCTCCCTCAGTGTACCCGAACAGGTGCCGGAGTGTAGCGACTTGGGGATTTTCACAGGAACTTCATTGCAGTGTTAATGTAAATCTACTTGTGACACTAATAAGTAAACTTAAACTTAAATTAATTGAATCTTGTTTCTAAAGAACCAAAAAGCTGACTGTCATAAGACTTTTCTGAGATTTCAATTCAACAGAAGGGGCTATAAAAAAGGACAAGTTATGAAAAATGAACTCTTAGAAAACAAATATTATAGAAACAAAAAATCCTTTGTGGTTGGTGATTACCCTGGACCTCAGTAACACAGGGCAGAGGTTATTCCTGGATTTCAGTAAAGACACCTATGTAAGACTTCTATTTATTGACTACAGCTCAGCCTTCAACAATACTATTCCCATGAAACTCATCTCCAAACTCTGTGGCCTTGGCCTTGGCATTGCCCTCTGTGACTGGATCCCGAACTTCCTAACTCACAGACCACAAACAATAAGGACAGGCAACAACATCTCTTTCATGATCATCCTCAACACCGCTGCCCTACAAGACTGTGTTCTCAGCCCTCTACTACACTCCTTATATATTTATGTCTGTGCATCCAAATTCTCTTCCAATTTGATTTTCAAATTTGCTGACGACACCACCATAGTGGATCTCAGACAATGACAAGACAAAGTACAGGAATGGGATAGAGAATCTGGTGAACTGGTGCAGCAACAATGTCAACAAAACAAAGGAGATTATCATCGACTTCAGGAAGTGTAAAAGAGAACATGCCCTGTCTCAACAATGGAGACGAAGTAGAAAGAGTCGAGAATTTAATCAAGTTTATAGGTGTCAAGATCACCAACAACCTGTCCTGGTCCCATCATGCCGACACTATAATTAAGAAAGACCACCAATGCCTCTACTTTCTCAGTAGATTAAGGAAATTTGACATATCAGCTATGACTTTCACCAACTTCTACAGATGCACCATAGAAAGCATTCTTTCTGGTTGTATCACAGCTCTGTATGGCTCTTGCTCTACCCAAGGCTGCCAGGAACTGGAATCAGTTTTGCAGGGGGAGTTTATTCCTGGACTTCAATAATGCAGGGAGGATATTACTCCTGGAAGCAGTAGCAAAGGGGTTACCCATGGGGCTTTAGAAATAGTACAGTTGGGGCATTGAGTTTTATACTGTGAAGGACAGGAAGGGCATGATGGTAGTGAGGAGGATGCTAGCTTTCCACCTTTGGGCTGTCTCTATGATGGAAGTAAACCAAAACTGGATTTTCAAATGCCTGCAGGGTCAAGTTAAAAATACTGGTCCTATGTTGCATCTCATGATCCTGATGCCTCTGGGACAATGATAGTGTGTGGACATTGCTGGTGAGGCTGCAATCTGTTGCCCCCTGCCCAAGTACCCTTGAACTAGTTTGCTAGGCCATTTTTCAATTAAAAGTCAATCATATTCCTGTAGATCTAGAGTCACAGAAGCCAGGCAAGGTAAGGACAGATTTCCATCACTAATGGATATTAGTGAGGAAAATGGGCTTTTATGAGAATTGATGGTAGTTTCTAAGCAACCATTACTGAGATTGACTTGCAATATTGAATTTAACTTCCACTAGCTGCCGTGGTGGGATTTAAACCCATGTCACTAGAGCATTAGCCTGGATCTTTGAATTACTAACCCAGTGATATTGCCACAACACCACCATGTTCTCTGAAAGGGCCAGCAGCAGGGGTGAGGGGAAGGGAATGGGGCAAACTGCTTACCGCCAATTTCCTGGGTTCCCCATCAGCAGGACAGGCGAGCCATGCAAAACACATCAGTGAGACCGAAAGACCGCACTGACAGCTAATGGTGAACCTCCGCAGCCACTGCAAAACACACCATGGTGGAGGGGAGGTGGGGGAAGGTTGGGGGGGGCTTATTTGGTTGACTTGCCCACATGCTTTCTTTAACTCTCTCCCTCGTAAAAGCACTGAGTAGGTCCCGCCACTTGCCTGTGTAAACTGTCAACCTGTATATCCCCCTCTGATATTGGGTCATCTGCCCTATCAGCAAAATTCAAGCCAACGAGTCTTGGAATAATTTTGACTTTGGGCAATAGTGTAAAATGGGCCATGCATCGTGAATCAACTGCTTGTTGTACATCATTTCTTATTCATTACTTTTAAACCATGTTGCCAATTCTTTCCTCTCACCACAGATGCTGTCTGGCCTATTGAGTATTTCTAACATTTCCAGTTTATATTGATGTTTCATGCTTGTTTCCCACTATCAGCGGGAGCCTGAATTTCTCCATTTCCATTTGAAAGCACCTAATGAATTATTGTAATCGTCAATTCCTTCTATTGTCGTTAACATGCCTTATGCAACACAGGATGTCAATTACTGCAGATGTGCACCTTTCCTATCTTGTTGCTTTTACTGAGAACATTCACTTGAATCAATCTCTAAGCTAATTTCACCAGAAAGAGTATTTCAAAAGGTTACCCATTATTGATTTGACAGCATGCCTGGACTTTACAACCTTCAAAAGTCGAGCTGGGATTTTCTGAAGGTATTCCTGCCGCCTTCCAGAGATTGAGAGTATTTACACGGATTGTCATTCAGTAAGTTGATTCATGCAGAGGGGCCATGCAGTGTGATCACAGAGCTGAGATGCCATACCAGCCATCACTCCATCACTAATACTGACTGTTATGTTCCCATGATGTACATAAGGATATTGTTGCAGTCTTGTACATCTTGTCAGTACATCACACAGTTTCTCAAATTTCTTAAAACACCATCTACAACACAAAGAACATCCCAGCACGGGAATCAGGCCCTTCAGCCCAACGAGCCCGCGCCGCTGCATCTTCCCACATCTACCCCACCCTGTGTGTATGTGAGTGGAACCCCTAACGTAGCCAGATTCAGGGGAGAATAGTGTCAATTTGGTACACCAATCAGCCTAAGAGCACATCTTTGGGGTGTGGGAGGAAACCCACGCAACCACAGGGAGAATGAGCAAACTCCCACAGACGCAGGCCCAAATCCATGTATCTGCACAGCCAGCAGTGATAGTCACTGAGCTGTTGTGGTGCCCATCTGCCGGTCCAGGATTAAGCACACACAACGACACGAAGTACTAGGCCACTCCTGGAACCTCCAAGAGCAGCCCACGCACGACCCACCGTGTGCATGCCCCTCGTTTGACAACAAGGTGGACCGACCCTGTGGAATAAAAAGACAATACGTTAACATATAAAACTACATTTCCGGTGTCGTCCCGAGTCTCTGACCCTATTTAATACCCTCTACTATAACCCTCCATCCTTGCTTCGCTCATGTGTCTATCTAAGTAAACCTTAAACAAGTCCAACGTGCCTGCCTCCACCACCCTTCTCGGTAGCGCGTTCCATACCCCCACGACCCTCTGCGTGAAAAACCTTCCTCTCATATCCAAATTATACTTCTCCCCCCTCACCCTTAGATCGTGACCTCTTGTAATTGTCCCCAATCTAGGGAAAAGCCTACCACTGTTTACTCTATCTATTCCCTTCAGTATTTTATATACCTCTATCATATCACCCCTTAATCTCCATCTTTCTAAGGAGAAGAGCCCCAGTTTCTTCAAACTTTCCTCGGAACTCAGTCCTTCCATGCCAGGCAACATCCTGGTAAACCTCCTCTGCACCCTCTCCAGGGTCTCCACGTCCTTCCGGTGGTAAGGTGACCAGAACTGGACGCAGTACTCCAAATGCGGTCTAACCAACGTTCTGTACAACTGAAGCATTAGACGGCAGCTCTTATACTCTATACCCCTTCCTATAAAGGCTAGCATTCCATAAGCTTTCTTCACAACCTTCTCTACCTGTGTCGACACCTTCAGAGAGTTGCGCACCTGCACTCCCAGGTCCCTCTGTATCTCTATACTCTTAATTGGTCTACCTTTTATCACATAACTCCTCCCTGCATTATTCCTTCCAAAATGCATCACCTCGCATTTGTCAGGATTAAATTCCATCTGCCATCTATCTGCCCAATATACCAACCTATCTATATCCTGCTGTGTCACCTGACAGTCCTCCTCAGTATCTGCCAATCCTACCATCTTGCTGTCATCCGCAAATTTGCTGATCACACCACGTACGCTCTCTTCCAAGTCGTTTATGTATACTACAAAGAGGAGAGGTCCCAGTACTGAGCCCTGCGGCACACCGCTGGTGACTGGCCTCCAGTCAGAAAAGGTCCCCTCGACAACTACTCTCTGTCTCCTATTTCCCAGCCAGTTTTTGATCCACCTAGCTACCTGTGCCAGATCGGCTTTCAACCCTTTGTTCTTAAAGCACTTTGAACGTTATGACCAGGATTCTTCTGATTCTCTGAAACCATCCAGATCACTAATCAATTAGGAATCAATCACTATTCTGGGCCATCTATGGGGCCCTGCCACCACCAAGAAGACTTCTGCTGTTGTCTGGTCTTGGACTCCTGAAAGTGCTGCTTTTGGACCATCGCTGTAGCACTGTAGAGGAATTGACCTATACATAAAGGGTAGAGGTGCGCCAGAGATGGGAGGAGTAACATCTTGGTAAGTGTAGTATTTTGAAGGATTGGCAACGACCAGTCAGTATATAGTGAACAATATCGATTTATTTACAAGCAGATAAATACACAGAGTATTGTCATGATGTTTACACTTGTAGCTCTAGGATGTACTCTGTCTGTAAAAGCCCACACTCTGCATCGAGCACCCCATACTCGTTCCCCAATGGATGATCAGATCACATGACCCTCCTAGTGTGCATCCCTTAAAGAGGCCAGCTACTACAGTAGGCCTCAGCAGAGACAAGCAGGTGACTAGGAACAGGATCCAATGGGGAAAAAAAACTGTTTGGATCGGTATGCTTGTTTCTCTGTTTGTACTGTTTTTTCTTTCTGGGGATGGAGGGAGAAGAGGTGAGTCAGAGAGGGAGTCAGGTTTGTTTTTACTGCTGCTGGTTACTTACTATCACCTTCCCCTGATCAACGATAAATGGAGTGGTCAAAAGAGGGGTCCTAGTAGGATAATTTTACTGGCTTCGCTGGATTGAAACAAGGCTGTAACTCTAAAGATCATGAAGGAGAAGAATATCGCCACTCCCACCTCTGACTTTGCTTCAGTCTTCCAGAAAAAAGCCAATTACTGGGCAGCCAGAGTGCCAGCCTCTTTCAAGTGGTGAGTCTTTTCAGTGTGCAGATTAAGGCCCTATGGCACACATTGGAGCCTGGAATATTTTGAGAGATGACCAGGTGAAAAATGCACCTTGCACACACTGCCCCAGATTTACCTGGTGTACAGCTGACAGGGGTACAAAATAGTAAGTTTGTTATTAATTTCAAAGAACCAGGAGGTAGAGGGGTGCTTCTCTGTACTTCAAGCATAATTTGGTGTGTGCTACCTGGGCTGCCCCCACACACTTCCCCCACTACGGTTGTGTTGACCCAGACTATAGTGAACTGCAGTGAGGCACCTATTTGGTGCCTGCATATCGACCAGTAACATGGCAATGAAACCCGGCTCTCAATGGAAAGGTCTCCTACCTGACAGTATCAAACGGCTGGCTGTCATATTCTGTCAATTTGCTAGCGAATACTTTAAGTCTATTTCATGAAGTTGCTTTAAAATACGATATGAATCTGTGAAAAATATGAGGTCAGGGATCTTCCTGACATGATTGGACAGTAGATCATATTGGGTCATGATGAAGTTAATTAAATACACAATAGTTTACGGCACAATCAGTGGGCTGCCATTTTCTACATGTTCAGCTGTTTCAAGTATTGACTACTGAAGACTAATTACTAGCATCCCTGCTTTGCAGACGCAGCTGTATGAACATCAGAAAAGCAGCAGCTACTGTGAGATTCAATGTCTAAGTGGTTTGGTTTGATACAATTGCACCTATGATGCAGAATAAATGTACCTATCAGGTCTCCTTTACTTATTATCTAACATTTTTAATGGAGCAAGGATTGTACAGCTGGCTATCACAACTATTGCTAAAATTCTAAATTACCATGTGATATTCCAAAAGGAATGCTTGTGCGTCAGATCCATTGGCACAGCGATGGCCCTACGCCCGGCACCCACCTGCAAGCTAGTCAGGTCAGTACCCAAGCTGCCGAAAATGGATCTGAGTCAGAGCTGACGAGCTGCCACGGGAACACAGTTTGGAGCACTTAGCCTTCAGCAGCAATATCACTGAGCCTTTGCTTTGCCCTGGCCCCTGGATTGGGCCTCTAGTATTGGTTAAACATCCTGTCTGCTGTACTATGGGGAAAAAAAACTCCCCTAAAATCCCTCACCTTGCTCAGAGCTCCCTGGGGTTCCTTGAAAAAGCAAACTGTGGTGGTTCTTCCACTTTGAAAGTAAGATTCAACAGAATATTTTGATGAGAACTAAACATTAGAAATGGATTAAATAAAAGATTAATTTGAAGTTGCTTTTTTGCATGAAAAATTCAAATTATTAGATAATTCAAATTAAATAACTTAATTAAATCACCATTTGCCCTTTCCTTTGGAAAAAAATCACCTAATTTGATATCAATATCCTATATAATGAATAATTTTTATAGATTTTTAAAACAATTATATAACACAATTTGTCTAGTGAAATAAACCTTGACTCATTTTGGAACTGCATTTTTATTTAGCTGGTTTTCTCATATAAGATGATCTTGAATCTTTGCATTTAAACAACACAATTGCAATATGACTGAGTGATGGATTTATGAAGTAAGAAGTTTTTTTTGTTATTGGGCAATATATCATTGTTTATTTTAATACCAAGTGGTACTTCATTCCACATGACTTCTTTACCTCTCAAGTCCAATCTCTATAAAGCTATTATTAGCATTTTAATCAGCCTTTGACCTTTACATCTGGTTTGATTCTCTATTTAATTTGATATGCTTGTTGACTGGGAATAGTTTTGAATAAATTGCTTCTCAAAGTTAGAAACTTGGGAACGCACTTGTGTGAATGGCTCATACCTGGAGGGAATGGAGCAAATCTGGTCATTCAAGGCATTAATTCATTTTGATCCCTAAATGCTTCTGAAAATGCAAAACTTATTTCATTTGAGCACAAAATTTGAATCATTAATACAATAGCATAGTGGTTATGTTACTATATTATTTTACAGTGATCTAGAGAATTAATGTAGAGAAACAAGAATGTGCAAATACCACCATAACAACTGGGGACTTCTAATTCAGTTAATTAAAAAATCTGGCATAAAATGCTAGTATGAGTAATGGTGATCATGAAATTACTGATGATACATCATTAAACATTTGTCTGCTTCACTCATGTGCTTTCGGGAAGGATATCTGTTAATCCTAACTGTTTTGGCCTATTTAGATGTTCAGACCCAGACAACAACCCATTCATTGTATAAACTAACAGGGTTGTTGTGATGGGAAATTTTAACTTTCCCTATATTGACTGGGACTCACTTACTGCTAGGGGCATGGATAAGGCAGAGTTTGTAAGGAGCATCCAGGAGGGCTTCTTGAAACAGTATGTAGATAGTCCAACTAGGGAAGGAACC
This sequence comes from Carcharhinus amblyrhynchos, assembly GCF_965287045.1. Lineage (NCBI taxonomy): Eukaryota > Metazoa > Chordata > Chondrichthyes > Carcharhiniformes > Carcharhinidae > Carcharhinus > Carcharhinus amblyrhynchos. Next base: position 59,323,863 of record NC_137330.1, read on the forward strand.
ATACTGGATCTGGTATTGGGGAATGAGCCCAGCCAGGTGGTGGTTGATGTTTCAGTAGGGGAGCAGTTCAGGAACAGTGACCACATTTCAGTAAGCTTTAAAATACTGAGGGATAAAGATAAGTGTAGTCCTCAAGTTAAGGTGCTAAATTGGGGGAAGGCTAATTGTAACAACATTAGGTAGAAAATGAAGAATGTAGATTGGGGATAGATGTTTGAGGGCAAATCAACATCTGGCATGTGGGAGGCTTTCAAGTGTAAGTTGATAGGAATTCAGGACTGGTACACTCCTGTAAGGATGAAGGATAAGTATGGCAAGTTTTGGGAACCTTGGATGATGAAAAATATTGTGAGCCTACTCAAAGAGAAAAAGGAAGCATCTGTCAAGACTAGGAGGTTGGGAATGCAAGAAGCAAGTGTGGAATATAAGGAAAGTAGAAAGAAACTTAAGTAAGGAGTAAGGACACTAAAAGGGGTCACGAAAAAGCATTTGCCAGAAGGATTAAGGAAAATCCCAAATTCTTTTATATATACATAAAGAACAAGAGACTAGTTAGGACGCGGGTTGGCCCACTCAAGAACAGGGGAGGGAATATATGTATGAAGCCAGAGGAAATGGGCGAGGTATTAAATAAATACTTTGCTTCAGTATTCACCAAAGAGAAGGGGTTGGTGGATGATAGAGTGTGTAGATGTTTTGAGTCATGTTGAGATCAAAAAGGAGGAGGTCTTGGGGTTCTTGAGAAAATTAAGATAGACAAGTCCTCAGGGCCTGATGGGATATACCCCAGAACACTGAGAGAGGCAAGAGAGGAAATTGCTGGGGCCTTAAGAGAAACCTTTTTATCCTCACTGGCTACAGGGGAGGTCCCAGAGGATTGGAGAATAGCCAATGTTGTTCCTTTGTTTAAGAAGGGCAGCAAGAATAATCCAGATAATTACAGGCCAGTGAGCCTTACATCAGTGGTAGGGAAATTATTGGAGAGGATTCTTTGAGTCTGGATGTATTCCTACTTGGAAAAAGTGGATGTATTAGTGACAGACAACATGGTTTGAGAAGGGGAAGTCGTGTCTCATTAACTTGATCGAGTTTTTCAAGGAAGTGACAAAAATGATCGATGAGGATAGGGCAGTTGATATTGTCTACATGGACTTCAGTAAGACCTTTGACAAGGTCTCTCGTGGCAGAGTGGTGCAAAAGGTGAAGTTGCATGGGATCAGAGGTGAGCTGGCAAGGTGGGTACAAAACTGGCTCGGTCAAAGAAGACAGGGGGTAGCAGTGGAAGGGTGCGTTTCTGAATGGTTGGTGTGACAAGTGGCATTCCTCAGGGATCAATGTTGGGACCTTTGCTGTTTGTAATATATATAAATGACTTGGAGGAAAATGTAACTGGTTTGATTGGAAACTTTGTGGATGACACAAAGGTTGGTGGATTTGCAGATAGCGATGAGCATACAGCAGGATATAGATTGGCTGGAGACTTGGGCGGAGAGATGGCAGATGGACCATTAGTACCAAGCCAGGGGAACAACTCTGGTTCAACGAGGAGTGCAGGAGAGCATGCCAGGAATTTCATCAGATGTGCGAAAAATTAGGTGCTAACCTGGTAAAAATAACGGAGGAAATGAGTCCTATGAACATCCACATCCTCAATGATGGCTAAGTCCAGCAGGTCAGTGCAAATTAAAAGACTAAAGTGTTTGAAAACTTTTTTGGCCAGAATTGCCAAGTGAGTGATCCATCTTGATGTCCTCCTGAGGTTCCAAGCTTCACAGGAGCCAATCTCTAGCCAAATTGATTCACTCCAAGTGACATTAAAATATGGCTGACCACACAGGATATAGCAAAGACTCTGCACCCCAACAAAACCTGGTTGTAGTACTGAGAGCGTGTAGATTGAAGACTAGCTGAAGTTTGGGCCCAGTGATTCCAGTGCAGCTATAACATTGTCATTCACCTGACAATGTGTCAAATGAATCGTTCCTGGTGATATTAGCATTAAGGCTGATTCAAGCGAATGTTCTCAGTAAAACCAATAAGATAGGCAGGGGGCACACCTCCAGTAATTGATGTTCAGTGATGCCTGAGACATTTTAAAAATAATAGCAGGAATTGACGATTACAACAACTCTTCAGTTTTAAAGTTTATTTATTAGTGTCACAAGTAGGCTTACATTAAAACTGCAATGAAGCTACTGTGAAAATCCCTTAGTCGCCTCAATTCGGCACCTGTTCAAGTACACTGAGGGAGAATTTAGCGTGGTCAATACACCTAAACACTACGTCTTTTGTACTGTGGGAGGAAACTGGAGCACCTTGAGGAAACCTTCACAGATGGGGCAGACTGTGCAGACTCCGCACAGACAGTGACCCAAGCAGGGAACTGAACTCAGGTCCTGGGTACCGTGAGGTAGCAGTGCTAACCATTGTGCCACTGTGCTATCCAGCAGCATCTGTGGAGAGAGTTTGTTTCTGTCCTCACAGATTCTGCCAAACCTGCTGAGTTCATCCAGTATTTTCTGTTTCTATCTTGAGATTTCCAGCATCCCCAGTATTTTGCTTTTACGTGCCTGGATGCAAGTTGTTTCAATACCAGGTTTTAAATGAACAAAGAAGCATTTTGACTCCAGCTAGCCCATTCCATGTCGACTTTTCACACTTTAACCATATGTAGGGAAGACCCAGAAGAACATATACATGCACCAATAGATAGAAAAAAATAATCCAGCAACAACTGCTTCGTAATTCCTTTAGTGCTGGTGGGTGGAAATGTGGGAGTGGTGGTGGTGGTGGAGATGAAATGGCAGGATCTCTTATTCCTCTTAACACTGTATAATGTACAGGTTGAGTTGATGCTGTGAGAGAATGTGAAACTGGGAGTAAGGTGGTGAGAACATTTCAGTTAAGATTGGGCAAGTTTCATCATAGGGGGCCTTGATTTCGTGTTGTTTTTCCATGTATGGCAATGCCTTTTAAATTGAATAATTATGTTTTCAAAAGGAAAAGTCACTGTGCTGACAATTAAAAAAGCTTCCCTGGGGAGAGTTTTCCTGTCCCGCCCACCATGGAAATCGTAGTGGGGGGATGGGAGCTCAGACCATGCAAAGGTCCATTGACCTCAGGAGGGATTTACCGATTTTGGTGCGAGTGAATAGAAAACATTCTCATTTGAGGTACTCCCCACTTGTACACTTCGTGAAGCAGGACTTTAACATTTGTGGTATTCAAAGCCCACTAGGGTTGCCCACGTGTCTCCATTGGGTACTGGAAACAGTTTGATTTATTGGGTCTTGCCTTATTGTACTGGTACAGTAACCACTGGCATGGTGGCACTGTGGTTAGCACTGCTGCTTCACAGCATCAGGAATCAGGTTTGATTCCTGGCTTGGGTCAATCTGTGCGGAGTCTGCAGGTTCTCCCCATGTCTGTGTGGGTTTCTTTCAGGTGCTCCGGTTTCCTCCCACAGTCCAAAGATGTGCAGGTTAGGTGGATTGGCCATACTAAATTGCCCCTTAGTGTCAGGGGGACTGGCTAGTGTTATGGGGATAGGATTGGATGGGACTGTGGTCGGTGCAGACTCTATGAGCTGAATGCCCTCTTCTGCACTGTCGGATTCTATGATTGTATTTACGGTATCAGTTCCTACAAAGGAACAAGGATCTGCAGTAAATGACTGACACAATTAATTCTGCCAGTGCATATTTTTCTGGACTTTTATGCTTTTCAGTATTATTTTAATGGAAAGCAGGACTGTGTGCAGGATGCTGGTGGTAGTCCTCAGGGGTGGTGATTGTTCAGGGGGGGTTTGTTGTTGTTGCAGTTTGCACAGGGGCAGCCCTTGCCACTGGGTGGCACAATGGCACATTCTCCCCGTGTCTGCATGGGTTTCTTCCGGGTGCTTTGGTTTCCTCCCACAATCCAAAGATTGGTTGATTGGCCATGCTAAATTCTCCCCAAGCATCAGGAGGGCTAGTGGGTTAAATACATGAGATTAAGGGGATAAGACTGGGGTGGGATTGTTGTTGGTGCAGCTCAATGGACCAAATGGCCTCTTTCTGCTCTGTAGGGATTCCATAGTTCTACATGAGGCTGATGGCGGTTTGAGTGTGTGCATGAGAAGAGTGGTGATGCCCCTTGAGCTGGCAATGTGAGCTGAATGTGAATGTATGATGGGCTGGTGAGTCTGTGAGTTAAGAATAATGAAACGATGGACTTACTCAAACTTGCGTCCTCATCCCATCTATGACTCCACTCACCACATTCAGATGTCAGACATCCTTATCATCTGCCTTGACATACATGCTGCTGACACTCAAACTCTTCCCTTCTGTTTTTATGCAGGACAACCTCACACACAACAACAGGGTGAGGTCCCAGGTTAGGGGTGGAGTAGCAGACGTTCAAATTCTCACTCTCCTAGAGAAGCGTGCCATCACGCTGATTGGCAAGAATGTGGATCGTGTCTCTGGCAACTGGGAAGTGGGCAGTCCACACCCAAATGAGAATCTTGCATCAGCTTATCCCACAGACAATGACACTGTGACAGTTTTGTCCTCTTTGTCCTCATGCATTAGTTTTCTCTCCTCTCGTTCAGGTACATTGGGAAAGAGTCAGAGAACATCCGCAGACCAAACCCTCTGCTTAGGTTCCAAGGACATCTCTGATGAGGAACCTGAGACCAGCATCTTTGGAGATCTGTCACAGTGCTCACCCACACCCTTTAAATTCATCAAGTTGCTTGCTGTGATAGATCCTAAAAATACAGGATGTTAAAGAGTCAGTGATAAATGATATCATTGGCATGCAAGAGAGAAAATTTATTGTCTACACCATCAATCTCCCTGTTAGAAGGAAATCTGATCCAAATGGTCCATTTTTCTTCCAACACCTCAACATTTTTGTGATTAGATGTAAAGCTGTAAGAGCTCTCTCACTGGAATATCGACTCCCCATTTCAGAATGCTTCAGAGTGCCAGCACTTTCCTATGAGACAGGCCGATGGCAGAAAAGGAAAGAATGAGAAACAAATTCTGCACTCTGGATCCCACTACCTCATGGGACATCCTGCTCCAAGTGCCCAAGAGGTTGAGAATCAGCCTGTCCAGTCACAGCAAGGCCCATGGCAGAAACTCACAACTGTAAGTCCATATCATCCTCAGCTACCACCACCACCAAAAGCTTCAGTCCAGGTAAGAATTTTCATGTTAGTAATCTATGTAAATTAAAGATCTCTAAAATATGCGTGGCCTGTCCCTGAACTGTTAACACAGGTGGGCCTGTTAGGTCAGCTGGACCACTGTTCAATATCACACTAAACATTTTGCTGCAGCGATGAGCAAAATCTTCTGGCCTCCTGACCTGATAAAATTACACCCTGAGCTGACTATCCTCCCAACCATCCGACTACCCAATCTGATCAACCCCCACCCCCCCAACCTCCTTATCCAACCTATCATTTATCAACTTCACCCACCTTGTCCTCTATCCACTCGCCACTTACCCACCCCAACCACTCACTGAATTCACCCACATGCTTACATACTCACCTCACTCACTTACCCTCCTCCCTACCTCTTACTTACCTTCTTACCCACCTCACTCACTTATCCACTTAACACCTCACCCACTTCATTCACTTTCCCAACTCACCCATTTACCCACTTCACCCATTTGCGAGCACTCATCACCTCTCTCACTCTCTCATTCACTCACTCACTTACTCACTCACTCACTCACATTCATTCATTCACTCATTCCTAATATTCAGATTGGATATTTGGAATATCCAACTGGATATGGTAGAAAGTACAGAGATTGAGGGGCGACGTGATAAAAGTCTACAAGATTATGAGAGGCATGGATGGAGTGGATAGTCAGAAGCTTTTTCCCAGGGTGAAACAGTCAGTTACTAGGGAGCATAGAACTAAAGTCAAAGAACAAAGAAAATTACAACACAGGAACAGGCCCTTCAGCCCTCCAAGCCTGCATGAACCATGCTACCTGACTTAACTAAAACCCCCTATGCTTCTGGGGACCATATCCCTCTATTCCCATCTCATTCATGTACTTGTCAAAACGCCTCTTAAAAGTCACTACCATATCCATTTCCACTACCTCCCCCGAGGTAGTTTAAGGTATGAGGTTTAAGGTATGAGGGGCAATGTTTAAAGGAGATGTATGAGGCAAGTTTTTTCTACAGAGGGTGGTGGGTGTCTGGAACTCACTGCTAGTGGAGGTAATGGAAGCAGATACGATCATGACTTTTAATGGGCGTCTTGACAAATACATGAATAGGATGGGAATAGACGGGATATTGTCCACAGAAGGGTAAGGGATTTTAGTTCAGTCGGGCAGCATGATCGGTGCAGGCTTGGAGGACCAAAGGGCCTGTTCCTGTGCTATAATTTTCTTTGTCCTTTGTTCTTTAAAAGGGAGTGTGTCTGCCACTGATGCACTTTGCAGGGATTCCTGTGCTGAAGGAGTTCTTCAAGATGCAGCATTGGAAACTAGACCTTTTTACTGTAACCAGGTAAGTGTGTATTTTCTGATCAGCTCTGATACAACTGTTCTAACACAAATTGGAAGATTTGGGCCAATGTAATTTGTTCTATGGATACCATCATTTAAATTGCCTCTCAAAGGGAGACACTGAGTGAAGTTAAAAAAGACTGTAACACTCCTCATTGGTATGTTGGAGATGGGGGTGAACATGTAAAATTGGAAAGTGGGTAGTCTATTCCCTCTCTGCCCACCCCCGAGCATTCCCCCATATTGCAGAGGTTGAGTAAGACACCAGCTAGATCTGACTGGCCAGCAGCTCTCTGGGGAGAGGGAGGTATGGGGGAGGGGTAGGGGGTGGTTGCTTTTCTTCCCTGGGGGTTGGAAGTCCCAGTCTCAGCTTCTTAAGGCTGGCCCCTGCCTATGTGTACTGCAGGGCAACCTTTTCTAAAGTCACCATTTTGCAAACAAATTTAGTTCATTGTAACTGATGAAGGATTCTAACTAAACGTTAACATGCTTATCTTTTTCAGATGTATTTCTGTTACCGCATTTTCTGTTGTGTATTTTTTGTTTGTGGGTTACTTTAGCCATGAAAGCTTGCTTTTAAACAATAACATGTTATTTTCAGGTATTTTTAAGGAACTGGGTAGAATCTGTCCAAACCCGTAGACCTCTTTAGCTTGAAGAGAAACCCTTCCATCTCAGTAAACCGAACTGTATCGAAAACCAATGACTGGAGCTGAAACAACACTGTTGGCTCACTAAGCCATATAACAAACAACACTCACATCAGCTCTCACATTCCACACTGTGGAATTTAAAATAAATGATCAATCGATTTTGTAGATTTTTCCTCTAGTTCCAGACAGTCAGCAAACAGCAGATTGCATTAAAACCAAAAAGGGAGAAAGCAAAGACATTACATGATAAATTTTGTGTGGTTGTACACCATAACTCAGGCCTCACACAGCCATTTTAGATCTTAATGCTCATTTTGGGGCGTTTCCTTATAGAAAAGAGCAATGTTGTTTGGATATGTACAATGCTGATGATGTATAAGTTCTAAAGAGTAGTATGTCATTGGTGCACAAAGTTGCCCTAAAAAGGTGGTGCTGGATCTTCTCATAGAATTGTTTCATTGATTATATTGTTTCTATTGTTCTCTTTGGTGGGATTCCAAGATTTTCATCCAGTAACAATGAAATGTTTAATACATATGTTCAAGTCAATATTTTATGTGACTTGGAGGGAAACTTGGAGGGGACAATATTGGTCCTGTTGTCTTTCTCAGTGGTCGAAGTTACTAAGTTGGGGATTGTTTTCAAAGTAAACCTGTCATACGTAAGTAAAGTTGCCATAATGTGTCCTGTAGTTAGTAACAAGTGGCTGTGGTGTAGGAGTTGGATATTGAATTTAATGTTAGGAGCTGCACACAGTTGATGGAAATACATTCTCCTTATAAATGAGGACATGGAAGGATGTTTTTTATTATTTCTGTGGGGAAACAGAATCCACTGTTTCAGGGTTTGTGGATGTCTAAGATGTAACCTACCAGGAAACACAAATTGGTGATCTTCCTCTGACTCTGATTACTCCAGCAGGGTTAGTTACAGAGTTTGTTGGCAAATATAGTACTGATGTGACTGCTGAGTTTGATTATCCACAGGCCTTTGGGTTCATTATTTGCACATTTAAAAGTCTTCACGAGATCCCTTCGTAACTCAGAAGTTTGAGGAAATGCTTAGCAATAAAATGAGCTGCCTTCTTTAAGGAACCACCTGCTCCATATATAGTTTGTATCACTCTTTCATGGGTGTCACAGGTTGGCATTTAACTGTCCTTGAGCAGGTGGTGGTGAATTGCTGCAGCCTGTGTGGTGTAATCACATTGACAGTGCTGTGAGGAAGAGAGGTCCACAACTTTTTGGCTCAAAGATGGTAAAGAAATGGTGATATATTGCCAAGTGAGGATGGTGCGTAACTTGGAGGGGGATTTGCTATTGATGATGTTCCAACGTTCTTGCTTTTATGGGTGATTGATTGTCGTGGATTTGGAATGTGCTGTCAAAGTAGCCTTGGGAAATTGCTCATAGATACGAAGGCCTGCAGCTGCAATGCACCAGTAGTAGATGGACTGAATGTTAATGATATCAATTCACAGGCTGTTTTGTCCAGGAAGGTATCGATCATATTATGTGTTGTTGGAGCTGCATTCATCCAGGCAAGTGGAGGGTACTCCACTATTCTCCTGACATGGGCTTTGTAGCTGGTGGACAGGCTTTGAATCAGAAGATGAGTTACTCACTGCAGAAAACCCAACATCTAACATCTTTTATAACCATCATTTTGTTCAGTTAATTTTCCTGTCATTGGTGACCCCTCCTAGGGTGCTATGTTGATGGTGGTGAATTAATAATGAAATCCAATGCCAGAAAGAGTGGCAGACATTGGGCATTTACTACTTGATAACATTGAATTTGATGATCGCATGATCAGCTGCCGAACTTGTGGTTGCAGTGCACGAATGTTGGGAATACTTGCTTAATAAATCTAGCACCTGCCTTACACAGTCTTGTGGAGTTGCATTGGAACAAGGCAGTAGCTGTGATTCTATTAATGCAAGTATTCCCAACATTGTGCACTAAAACACAACATGTTCGGCAGTGATCATGTCAATGTATATCAAGAATATTTTGCAATGTTACTCAAGTAGTAAATGACCCAATGTCTGCTGGCACTATTTCTAGAATGCTGTGGGATTGGATTTCCTCTTCAGTTCTGCCAGTAACCAGCGTGACTTGAATGTCACCAATGATGTCAGATGTCCATTCAAACATGAATGAATGCATTGTAATTAGACACAAATAACATGAATACAAGTACTGTGTACTTTCTATGTTATGTTATTATTGCATGTTATTATTGCTTGACACTAGAAATGATATGCTATCCTGATACACATTATCGCTATGGTGCAGAAGGGATGATATAAACTTTAAACTCTCGAAGGGACTGTAGGTAATTCTAGCTGAATGGTATGCAATCTTTAGCACCGAAAAATCTTCAATTTTTAGAAAATAATAGAGGCCCCTCTAGTCACCTTCCTTGTAATGTTGAGCCACAAACCCTCTGCCCACCAAGTCCCATTCCATTGCCCAAGGTCTGCTCCCTGATGGATGTGGGAATCCTTCAAGAAAGCCAAAGTTGAAAGATTGGCCGTGGGGATGGGTGGCAGTACTGTTGGGCTGAATTGGAACTTGATGTCCGATCAGGAGGAAATTTTCATCACAGTAATCAGAAAACTGTGTGTCTTGCTTACGTTTTGTTGCCAAATTTAGTGTTGTTAGCAGCAAATGAAAACAAGGTACCTATGGATCTTTCATTATGCTGCAGTGAATTCTCTGCTGAGGCCAGAGAGAAGGTTGCAGAGCAAAAACCACCGCACCTATGGTCATCTGTTTTGCTCGTTTCAGTGTGCTGCTGCATTGATTCTGTAGCTGCAGGGTTGCTGCACAGCATTGCCACCCCCTCAGGTAATCTAAAGCAGTCCAGGAGGTAACATTCATTACTGCCTAGCTCTGGGTGCTAATTTACAAAGGGGTACTTAAACATTAATGTTCTGCACATCCGAACATCAGGCATTGACATACAGACTGTATCTTCCCTTCACCAAATCACCTCCCCCCCACCTCCTCCATCCCCCCACCCCCTCTGCCCCATGCTAACTTACACTGCAGGGACCACTCCCTCCATGGTACCCTGGTCCACCCCCCCATCCCCTTTCCACAGCACCCTCCCATGCAATTACAGAAGACGTAATACCTACCCCTTCACCTCCTCCATCCACATTCTATAAGGGCCCAAATACCCCTTTCAAGTGAAGCAGCATTTCACTTGCAACGCTCCCAATGTGGTCTACTGTACTCTCTCCTCCACTGTCACCTCTACATTGCTGAGGCTAAATGCAGACTGGGTGACTGTGTTGTGGAACACCTTACTCAGTCTGCAAGCATGACCCCAACCTTCCAGTTGCTTGTCATTTCAACTCAGCATCTTGCTCCCATGCCCACATTTCAGTCCCTGGCCTGCTGCAATGTTCCAGCAATGCTCAATGCAAACTGCAAGAACAACATCTCATCTTCCAATTAGGCACTTTACAGCCTTCTAGACTTAACATTGAATTCACAACTTTAGACTGAGAACTTTCCTCCCTACTTTTACTCCCCCATTTTGTTTTCTGTTATTTGGTCTCCCTGATTTGTTCCAACACAACCCCACCTCCCCAAGGCCACTTGCCCTTTGTTTTTCAGTTTTGCTTACATTGAGCAGTGAGCCTTGTTTTTAGGGCCACTTCAAGGGTTATGGAGGAAGGGGATCAGGATAATGAATTTGATGAGCAGCCATGATTGAAATTAATGGTGGAGCAGGTCTGAAAGGCCGAATGCCCTACTCCTGCTTTTATTTTCTATGTTTCTATGTTCTCCTGTTAATACATTCAGCTATCTTACCCTTATCCCACTATTAACACTCTTCAGTCCTTACGGCACCATTAATGCCCTCTTTGTTTGATGTCCATGACATTGTTGTCAATCCCTCCACATTCTGACCTATCCCTGGCTTTCTATTCTGCCCCACCCCCCTTCCAACTATAGAATTCATTGCATTTCTATCCCTCCACTGTTTTATAGAAGGCCATATGGACTCAGAATGTTAACTCTGCTCCTCTCTCTGCAGGTGCTGCCAAACCTGCTGAGTTTATTCAGCATTTTCTGTTACAGAATGTATTAATGTTCAAATGAAGTTAGATGCTTGTTGCTTATGTTTTTCACAATTTCAGAAAGAAAGTGGGTACAGATCTGGCATAGTGGATGAGCAATCACTGGGGGGACCTTTCCAGCCCCGCCCACGGAGGGAATCGTTGTTGGTGGGCAAAGAATTTGATAGACCATTTGAAGTTCTACTGACCTCGGGTGGGAATTTCAGATCTCGGGGAAGGTGCAACTGGAAAATCCTGTCTAATCATTATATCTATTAGGACCACCCAGTTTACCAATATAATCTGTAAGGTTTGGATTTTAAAAATCTGGCCTATAATATTGAATAGATGTGAATCCTGATTATCTTCCTTATATGGCATTAAACCTCCTATGTCTTCCTTTGTTGTTGCTCCTCCTCAAGCCTTGTCCAATTTGTTGAGTGTCGAGAGATCTCTGAAAAAAATCCTTGCCTTTGGACTGAAATTACTGTTCAAATTCAAGCTGAAGCTATTTATTCTGTCTGCCACCCCAAAAACATTTCTAATATATATCATTGGCTCAATGGTGGCTGAAAGGATAACAAGAGGAAATTGTTGGTTCACTTTGAATTGATGCTTAACAACTCTTAAAAAGCTTCAAAATGTTAAGACAAGACCTTAACATTTAGGGTGGCCATGGTGGCACAGCAGTTAGCACTGCTGCCTCGCAGTGCCAGGGACTTGGGTTCGATTGCCGGTTTGGGTCACTGTCGGCGTGGAGTTTGCACATTGTCCCCATATCTGCATGGGTTATCTCTGGGCGCTCCAGTTTCCTCCCACAGTCCAAAGATGTCAGGGTTGCGTGGACTGGCTGCGCTAAATTGCTCGTTAGTATAGGGAGACTAGCTAGGTTAAATGCATGGAGTTATGAGGATTGGGCCTGGATAGGGATTGTGGTCAGTGCAGGCTCAATGGACCAAATGGCCTCCTTCTGCACTGTAGGGTTCTATGATTCTATGAAGATCTATGAAGTAATTTTCCTTGTTTGGTGAGAACAGAACAAATTACATAAGACAGGATTTTTCAGATGGTGGGGCATCCTGGCACGCTACAAGAAGAGTTAGTGAAGAATGCTTTCATTCACTGACTGATACTACTATCCCATAGACAGTTGATGTTCCAAGGAGTGTTAACTAACTGAGTACAGGATTTCAGTGCTTCGCTCAAGAGAGGTCATTCTTTGGAGAGCTGCTGGCTCTCAGAGAGCTGGACATTGCTCAGCAGCACCCAAACCTGCAGTAGACAGGACTCAACTACAAGCAGTCGCCAGGGCTAAGTCACTGGAGTCCAGGACCAGATTAAGTGTGGGGATCTCAGGGAAGAGAGGAGAGGTCAGGCCCAGGTGTGTAAGTAGAGGTGGAGTGGGGTATTGTTGAGAGGCCAAGGATTGAGAGTGCACCTAATGAAGGTGGGGAGAGACCTTTCAGACCTTTTGGGGAAGTAGCTGATGTTGAAGGGAGACCACAAATGGAGGCAATGGCTCTCATCAGACCCGCCTTGATATTGTAGACAGCTCAGAGCAGGCAGGAAGCTGATGAGAAGGCCAACCGGAAATTATTTATGCTCCCACTGCAAACCTCCTGACAAGGGAATATAAAATTCTGCCCATAAAAGTACCCCAGGTTTTTTGTGTCAAAATGTGCAATTTTTCTATAAACCCAAATTTAAATTTGAACCATGGTGGATGGCAGAAGATTAGCACATTAAAATTTAGGACAAATATAAGGAGGCTTTTTTAATTTGAGTGATGGATTCTTAAGAAAAGTAATTGACAGCAAGAGATTGATTCTTGTTAAGAAATAAATGAAAAGATAATAGAATTAGTATTCTCCAAAGATTAAAAAAAAAGTCTTTTTCAAGGCTATCTGATCTTGTGATAGCTCTTCTCAAAAAGCATAAGCACCCATTGCTCCAAATATAAGGATTTTGAAATTAAATAACATATTATCTGGTCCCAGATTATAAAACAGAGCCTCCTGTGTACTAAACAAGGTTAATCTGGAGTGGTGCTGCTGTGCTGATTGATAAATGCTACATCTATTTGATTCAGCATTTTGCTGAACTTGAGATAACACTCTCCAAAGCTTGCAAAAGACATGACTGACTCTTTTATTAATTAATATGATAAGGATCTGTCTACTGTCAAAAAGGAAAATGCAAAGGCATTGGTTGTCAGACTTAAATGAGTCAATAAATGGGTCCATCACTATTTCAGGGTCAAATCTTATATTGTATTCAATTAAGGCTAATCACTCAGTAACAATCTAAATTATATAAAGATAATTAATAAATTAAGTTGGAGTCAAAATTAATGTTTAATGCTTGAATTAATTATTCAGTATCCCTTTCTGTTCACCTTCAAGTAATAAGAGTCCTTTAGAGTTCTAGGGATGATCGTCTTAAGGCAGACTTGCTTTCTATTTATTGCCAAGTTCAGCTGGTGGCAATGGATAAAGGCGGATCATAGAAATGTTGAAGCCTGCAGTCAGTTAATCAGTATAGCCAGGCGCAGGCTATGTTGAAATCGAGCTTAATCAGGCATGATTCAACAGGCCAGCGTACATAAGCAATGAAGCTTAAATTAAGAACAGAAATTAACCAAGCATTTAGAATCAAAGGCCTCTTCTTACTGACAGGCTAACAGAAAGAGACACTGAATAATTAATTCAGGCATTTCACGTTCATGTTGGCTCCAATTTACATTGTTCCCAAGATTGTTTAGGATTCAGATGTGACACTCTGATGTTGATATATCACTCTTTGACTCACTTATACTCATTAATATCTTTCCATTTTCTCACTCTCTATTTTCCCTTCTGGCTAATGCCAGAATTACTGGCTACACTCAAGCTGTGGGCCAGGATAATCAAGCTCAAAACTCCTTTATCAAAAGAAACTGTGGGGTCACCATTGCACTCTTATCAATGGAAGCATGGTTCCTGTACACTCAAGGATCTAAATGCTAAATTGTTGAAGTTGACAGCCCACACCTGCATAGGTGTTTCAAAGGGCCTATCCTATCCCATATGTCAGAGGGCCCACAGTGAAGATTTAGAAACTGAACTGGACAGGTCATATAAGTACTGTGGCTACAAGAGCAGCTCAGAGGCCAGGAATCCTGCAATGAATAATTCACCTCCTGACTCCTCAAAGTTTATTCATCATCTACAAAGCACATATCAGGGGGATGGTCTCGACACCATCATTTCCTGCTAAATCAGCCGGTCACTCATCTGGAGTTGGGCCTGCTTCCAGAGTTACAGTGTGGCTTCTGCGAAGGTCGCGGGACTATTGACATGATTTTTGCTGCGTGCCAACTTCAGGAGAAGTGTCAGGAGCAGAATAGCGAGCCCTATACAACCTTTGTTGATTTCACAAAAGCCTTCAACACTGTCAGCCGACAAGGCCTGTGGAGAATCATGTCAAAGTTTGGCTGCCCCCCCAAATTCATGCAGATGGTACGCCAGTTTCATGATGGCACGATGGCCAGAGTACTGGATGGCGGAGATTCCTCTGAGGCATTCCCAGTCACCAATGGCATCAAACAGGCCTGTGTGCTCACACCCACACTGTTTAGCATGATGTTTACTGCCATGCTGAATGATGCCTTCCAGGACAGTGTTGCTGGAATCAGCCTCAAGTACAGAGTGGATGGGAAGCTCTTCAACCTGAGGAGACTTCAAGCTATTACCAACGTGAAGGAGACTGTTCTGAGAGACTTCCTCTTTGCTGATGACTGCACCCTGTATACTGGCTCAGAGCCAGAGGTGCAAGTCAGTGTGGATAAATTTTCCATGGTTTGTGACAACTTTGGACTCACCATCAACATTAAAAAGACTGAAGTCATGCACCAACCTGCTCCTCATGCAGTGTACACAGAACCCATAATCACAATCAAAGGGCAGAAACTACAGGCAGTGGACCAGTTCACTTATCTTGGCAGCACCCTCTCCCAAGCAGTGACTATTGATACAGAAGTTAAGTGCAGAATAGCAAAGGCAAGTTCTGCTTTCGGTAGACCGCGCTCCACTGTATGGGAATGTTGAGGAATCAGCCCAGCAACAAAACTGAAGGTCTACAGCGCTGTGGTACTCACTACCCTCCTGTATGCCTGTGAAATGTGGACTGTGTATCAAAGGAATGCAAGACAGCTCAATCATTCCCACATGACCTGTCTGTGCAGAATATTACACATCAGATGGCAAGACAAGTACCAGACACTGAAGTTCTCTCTAGAGCAAGTCCATCATCAGTCCACACACTGCTGATGAGAGCACAGACCTGGTGGGCAGGTCATGTCATCCGTATGTCAGATGAGCGCATACCCAAGCAGCTCCTTTTCGGGGAACTCTGCTGGAAGACGCTCGCACGGAGGGCGGAAGAAACATTACAAAGACACACTCAAGGCCTCCCTGAAGTTGCTTGACATAGACAGGACCACATGGGAAACGCTGGCAGAAAACCGCTCTACCTGGCGCTGCCTCATCCACAAGGGCTGTCAAGCTTTCAAAGAAAGGTGCATTGCTGAAGCACATCTTAAGTGCGAGCTGCACAAGTCCAGAGCCATCACGCAACAACTACAGTGCCTACACAAGTCTGTCCAGTATGTGCCAGGACATTCCGTGCCCGAATTGGCCTGATCAGTCATCTTTGGACACACCGCATCCAGCCTCTAAATGCCTAATGGTGTCGAGATCCTCATCGACAACGATGGACGAACAACATCAGGCGGATGATGGAATGCTCTCCGGTTGCCTGGATGGGTGCAGCCCCAAGGACAGTCAAGAAGTTTGACAGTGTACAGGACAAAGCAGCCCACTTGATAGGTACCCCACCCACAGACATTCGCTCCCTCCACTACCAATGAACAACAACAACAGTGTGCACCATCTATAAGATGCATTGCCAGAATTCATCAAGCCTCTGAGACAGCACCTTGCAAACCTACAATCACTACGATCTAGAAGGACAAGGGCAGCAGATGCTTGGGAACACCACCATCTGGAATTCTCCTCCAAGTCACTCACAATAGTGGTTTGGAAATATTTCGCTGTTCCTTCACTGTCACTGGATCAAAATCCTGGAACTTTGTACCCAACAGCATTGTGGATGCACCTACATCACTCTGGACTGTAGCACTCACAAATACAGCTCATCTTCTCAAGGGCAATTAAGGAAGCGCAACAAATACTGGCCTAGCCAGCAGTGTCCACATTTCAGGAATAATTTTTTTAAAAGACTAAGACTTCGTCCTATGCCAAAGCAAAAGGGCATTTAGTTTATCCTATGCACACAGGAAGATCAACTGGTATCAATTGTCTTTGTCCTTTGATTTGATTTGATTTATTATTGCCTCATGTATTAGTATACAGTGAAAACTATTGTTTCTTGCATGTTATACAGACAAAGCGTCCCGTTCATAGAGAAGGAAAGAAGAGAGTGCAGAATATAGGCCACAATTCTCCCAAAGAAGTTCGAAGTCTCGAATTTGTGCGAAAACTGGTGTAAATCACATTGGTTTTCTCAGTGCAACTTCAGACAAGAATCTCCAACACTCTGTGCAATGTAGAGGTCACAATCGGGAATATCATTAAAAGCTCAGGGTAGGACCTATTCACATTGGAGGCTGAAAGTTCTGCACCTCTGTGCATGTGCAGTGGCCCCTGTCAGCCTGCAATTTGCTGGCCAGCCCAGGACCCTTGCAATGCTGCTCCTCCATTCCCCCCCACGGACCGATCGTGGCCCCCCCCCCATCCATTCATGGGCTGGCCCCAAACCCACCCATTGTGCCAGACTGCCCAATTTTCAACCTCCTACCCCCCAGCAGTGATAATTCCCCCACCAGTAGAATGCCCCTCTGCAGACCCTGCCCCCCGGGAGGCAAACCCCCAACCCCCAGCAGACCAGACTATCCCATGCCTGATGGGCAGAGCCAAGATGTCCCTTGTGTGTGTGAGTGCTTTGCCCTTGGACAAGGTGCCCCCAGCAGGCACAGGTTGGCATTGCCAAAGTGCCCGTGTCCAGATGCCCATGCCCAGGGGCCACCACCCCCTCACTGCCCGATCCTCCGCAAGGCCCCAATTGCCCCCCCCTTCACTCCAGCAGGATTGTCTTGCTACTACCCCGAAAGTGTGACAGACTGGTTCAGACTAGTCTCGGATACAGGTTTGGCTGAGGCTTCAGGGATGGAAGGTACTGGACTGGATCCTGAATTGAACAATTCTTTGTTCTCAAGTGGTGAAATTTCGTTGGACCATATGGAGTTGTTACTTGAGGAACCTGGGGCTGTACTAGATACATCTTTCTTTACACAGGCCCTCTTCAAGCAGAATTTATGGTGTGACTTAAATGATGGGCAGCTCAGTTCTGGCCTTTCCTGCCCAGTGGTCTAACTGTCTTTTCTTTGCCCGTTCTGTTCTTTGGAATTTCATCCTGAGACTAGAATCATTACACTTACCTGGAGACCATTTCTATCACTTAATTAATCAGGGTGAATTTGAGCTTTGTTGGTTTGGCTTGAGAAATATTATCATGGAATGGAAATGCATGTGAATGATCATGTGCTTCCTGAGGGACGTTGTGGTAAAGTAGGATAGGGTGAGAAACACTGGATTGGCAAAATGGGAGGTACTAGCATTCATAAATATGACCTTTGAATCCCAGTTCTCTTATCTTGGCCATCTGTGGAATCATTTTTTCTGTCACTCATTTGAAGTTTATGGGGTTCTGAAGATGGCACTGATTTCCTGTAGCATGTTCATGCGCTTGGCCTGATGAGTAACATTCAAAGGTTTTCTTTCCCCTGACATAGAGCTGGATTTCCGTCACTGAGGTGGGTAGTGAGAGTTGGGAAAATCCCTGGTTCAGCTTGACAGCCTCAGAAAAAATTGCGCATAATGAGGGGTCTTCATTGCCAGGGAGTGGGCATGGGCTGGAGTCAGGTCATCCAACTCAGGAAAGAAATTGTAGCCAGCCATTGTGGCTGTCAAGTGCCAAGGTGGACTGTTGTAAAGAAGCACCTCAGTGTTGTGGGACTTCTTTCCGGCTAAAATGAAAACAGAAATGTCCGCCAGCCCTCACATCTCACGCAGTCACAACTACACAGTCCCCAAGGCCCCACACAGCCATTCCCTGTGACCCCTATAGCAAGCTATCCACCCCCCCCACCAACATGGCCCATGCCCCACCCACATCACACATCCATTCTCTGGCCCCTATGGCAAGCTATCCATTGCACCCCCACTCTTCCATGGCCCCTCATGTCCCTGTACTTAGCTATGGCACTCTCATACCCACTTACCCATTATATACTGTATAGAATTATTCAAAGTGATGGTAAGACGTTTAAAAAAGGTGTTAAAAACAGTCATGTATTTACTGATTTCCACCATGTTAAAAAAGGTATTTCACTACAAGGCAATAAAAGTGTCAATCATCCAGAATCTTTAAAATATCAATAACAGAAACTGTGAGTCCTTGAAACCATTTAACTATGGTTTGTGACCTTACCCACAGCTGAGATTCCCTGGCCCTGATGCAGTTGAACAGAGAGTTGTGCCAAATTCTCCATTCTCGCCAGCAGCAGTGATGGGGTGTAATCAACCAGTGAATTCTGGCCCTTGTGTAACCAAACATTGCGAAATTGACAGCAAAGATCAGAGAGCCAGAGTTGTCAATCAAGCAATGTTTTCACCGGGGCTTAGATGTTTCAAATAGAAAAATCAATTTCTGGGCTCACAGTTAAGGATTCACAATATTCCCATCCCAGATCTATCCACGTTTGTTATGATAGATGCTAAGTATCTGATTTATTATGGGACTCTCAGATACATTAATTCAGTTCACATGTTCCCAACCACCTGGAATAAAAATGTTACAAAGTTGCCATTGTCCTCATCAAACATACACTGGGTAAAGAAGAATCAGAGGTAGTAATGTAAATGAATATGTTTAATAGACTTAATTAAGATTAGCCATTGATACTCATAATAGATGTCCAGTGTGTAAATAGATGAAAATTTAAATACATCATTATAGAGTAAATCGCAGATTTAATTCTACAATTTAATTTGTGGTAAATGTTCCAACACTACCATTTAATGGATGAACTATTCACTGACAAGCACTGGAAATGGTATATCTCTTTACATTTCTACAGTTGAAAATACTGAGGATAAATTACTGATGTACCATTGTTCTTAATGGAATTTCCATTATAAATTCGAAGATTGGAAGAGATAATAAAGCTTCAAGCAATTAGCTTTTGTGATTAAAACTTCCAGCTGAACAGTCAAGATACTAGCGCCGTCTGGGAAATATAATGACTGTCAGGAGAGCTGAGACTCACACATATTGTACAAAATGCCCACAGCGACTTGCCAAGCACTCCTTTAAAAGCACCTTCCAAACCCATGACCTCTATTCCCTAGAAGGACTAAGGCAGGAAATGCCTGAGAACACCACCACCTCCAAGTTCCCCTCCAGGTTACACACCAACTTGACTTGAAAACAACCTCACTGTTCCTTTCAGGTGGACTACAAAGATTCAAGAAGGTGACATTTGGGGATGGGCAATAGATGCTGACCTTGTTGGTGATGCTCACATGCCATGATGTGGGATGCATGTTAGCACAGTGGTTAGCACTGCTGTCTCACAGGGCCAGGGATCCAGCTTGAGTCACTATCTGTGTGGAGTTTGCCCATTCTCCCCATGTCTGCGTGGGTTTCCTCTGGGTGCTCCAGGTTTCCTCCCAGAGTCCAAAGATGTGTGGGTTAGGTGGATTGGCCAAGATAAATTGCCCCTAGCTAGGATAAATGCATTGGGTTATGGGGATAGAGACTGGGGGCATTGTGGTCGGTGGAGACTTGATAAGCTAAATGGCCTCTTCCTGCGCTGTAGGAATTTCATGATGAAGGAATGATTTAAAAGAATATATTCTGTTTCACCCTCGAGGCAGACTCTTCTTTTACTGATTCAATTTGATTTTATGTGTAACGGAAATGAAATTGAGAATTCAGTTAAAAGCTAATTGGATGTAAGTGATTTCAACTTTGGATCTGTGGAAGCACTGTTGCATTAATTCCGAGTGTTCCTGATTCAACAGCACTCTAGAGACCACCAGAAATTAAATCAGGAAATTAAAATGACAAGCAATTGAAGCTCAGAGTTACAATTGCAAACTAAATGGAGGTGTTCTGCAAAGCAGTTAGCTAGTCTGTGGAAAAAATTGCATTGTGAGCAATGAATGTAGCATACTAAGTTGAAAATGTACAAGTAAATTGCTGTTTCACCTGGACAGTGGGAAAGAAGGAGGTGAAAGGACAGGTGTTACATATCCTGTGCTTGCATGAGAAGGTGCCATGGGAAGTGAGGTGATTTTGGAGGTAATTGGAGGCTGGATGAGAGTGTTGGGAACAGAACAACCTTTCACAATGCTGAAAGGGGAAGGTTTAATGTATTTGGTGGTGGCATCATGCTGAAGTTGGCAGAAATGATAGAGAATAAGCCATTACGTGTGGAGACTGGTGGGTTGGGAGGTGAGGTCTTTGTGAGGAAGCAAAGATTGTGACTTTGTGAGGAAGCAAAGATGGTGAGGGCAGAAATGCAGAAAATGGGACAGACATGGTCAAGGATTTTGGCAATTATGGCAGAAGGATAATGAAGACACATTGGAAGGATGTGTGATGTTGCTGGAACATTGTTACGGAGGCGGATAAATTGTGGGAACAGAATAGAATCCTTTACAAGAGGT
The DNA here is from genome assembly GCF_965287045.1 of Carcharhinus amblyrhynchos. NCBI lineage: Eukaryota > Metazoa > Chordata > Chondrichthyes > Carcharhiniformes > Carcharhinidae > Carcharhinus > Carcharhinus amblyrhynchos. The sequence continues at coordinate 59,344,910 of NC_137330.1, forward strand.
GAATGTATAGTAAGTATAATAAGTATAGTTAAGGTAACAGTAGGAGTCAGCAGTGTAATAATATATATTATATTACTTGACAGCCTATCCCCAGAAAACAACAAAAAATTAGTTGAGGAAGGGAATTGAAGAGTTGAAAATGGACCAGGTGAAGAATTGAAAACTGAGAGACAAATTGATGGAATTTTCCACTATGGGCAGGAAGTGCTATCACTTAGTATTTTAATTCACAATCTCATACACAATCAGATCAATTTGTCCTTAGACTTGTACATTATTATTACATGAAAGCTCAATGGAAACTCAAAGAACAGAACCTCATTTTTGGCATTTGAAAATTTCCAGAGAAACTCTAACCGCTGCTTCCATTTTTTAAGGGCAGCTGTTGTTGAGGATTCAGTTTTCCTGATTACTGCTTATTTACACCCATCTTTGATTCTTAGTGATTATTCTCCCCTTTTGCCATGATGAGTATGAGAACTTTGCTGCCTTCACACCTCTGCCACCATTGACTTCTGAGCGAGAAGGCCCATGGTCAACCCTCCTATCCTGCTGTCAATTGAGGCCCTTCAGTGGCCAATTAATGACCACTTAAGGGCATTATCCCCCTGCTGATGGCGCTGATGCAGTGGTGAGCTGGCCTGTTTGGCAATTAAAATCATAGTTAGATTTTCTGTTTGAGTTGGGTAGGGGGTGCGAGTTCTGGCAATTTTCTTCAATCAAAGGCACTTACGGCCTGATCAAGTGACTGGGCATCGACAAGGTGTTGGAGTCAGGGTTGGGGGAGTGGAGCAGCCACTGAGAACCACCTGCCTGTGTTTGCTGCTGAGCCCCACCAGCTCCCCAACCTCCCCAACCACCCCTCCCTCCCACCGTGTTCCTGGGTTGCTCCATGATCCAGTGCCTCCCAGCAGCGCTGCTGAAAACATGATCTGATGGCCTCTGATTTTTGAGATTTCCAACTCTTGAATCCAGGGGAAGATTCCCTGGTTCCACCACTGCCTGATTGGTTAGTGGTTTGGCAGGCCTTCCTGAAAAGAGGCAGCATGACACTCTGATTGGCTCTCCAGCTGAGAGGTGAAATCCTCAATGCTTCAATAGGATTTCACCTTATGTGTCAAGGGAGACTTAAAATGAGGACAGTAATCTGCCCTCACTGACCCCCCTCCTCATCTTCTGGGGTCCCAAAGTTTACCTGAATTTCACAGTAACTTCATAGCAGTGTGAATGTAAACCTACCTGTGACTAATAAACTTTATTTTACTTTACAATGTCCCCTCCCACTTTCTCAAAGAACTCACTCAGTTGTCAATAGGAACCTGATTCTTCAAGTTATATCAAGATGTTGTGGGACTGACCAAATAGAATTCCAGTGAGCTCTGGATACATCTTGTAACTAAAACATCAAACTGAGTGAATTGAATAGAGCACCCTAAGGAGCAAACTGCCACAAAGATGTCCAAGGACCTCTATGCATGTTGTGCTTCAGCAATAGACAATCATAATTCATTTCAAGCCCTGTATGGATTAAGCTTTCATATGCCATTCACTCACTGCAGGCCAGGTGTGAATTCTGCATCCCCATGGCACCCAAACGTACCAAGCCCTTGGAGCTTGGTTCATATAGGCCTTCCTGGGGGTTCTCCTTCAGGCCATCCAGGAAAGGCGAGAGGTCCTTTTTCCAAAAGGTGGGAGCAGGAGGTCCTCGTGTATATTCTCGCTGTAACTGTGTGAGTTTCCTCCAGGTGTTCCGGTTTCCTCCCACAGCTCAAATTTGTGCAGATTAGGTGAGTAGGCCATGTTAAATTGTATCTTAGTGTCCAAAGATATATAGGTTTGCGGGATTAGTGGGATAAATGTTTGGGATTACGGATATAGTATGGGAGGTGGTCCTGGATAAGATATTCAGTCGGAGGGTTGGTGCAGACTCGATGGGCCAAATGGCTTTCTTCTGTACTGTAGGGATTCTATGATTTGCCAGTGATACTGATTACACTGGCCTGGGGGGTTAGCACTCATGGCCAGCAGGAAAAGGACAAATGATTTGCTGTGCTCTGCTAGGGTAAGTGAAACTTCTACTCAATCCAAGCTCACATTCTCATAGTGGCATCAGGTTGTCTAAGGTTGGTATGCACAGGAATGTTACACACTACCAGCAGGTGAGACATCAGCATTGAATGTCGGCCAGCCACTTTGAGATCTTCAGCTCATGTCAGATGCTGCATGAACGGCATCTAACTCCCTAACTCAGGAGGGTTCTGCAGACACAACAGGGATGCGTGCTTCGGAAATGATCTCTGTGTTCAAAGTCAATCCATATATATTTATGCAGGACATGATGAGAAAGAACAAAGCTGGGAGGTGGGGCACTGAGCATAGGTCTCTTTCCCCTCATGAGGAGCACAAGGCAGAGCTGGCTGGTGAGGACAGAAATTGTTCCTGCACAGAAGGCAAGATCAGCCTCTTCCAAAAACCCAGCAAGAGACCTGCCTTTAAACTGTCATCAAATAAATCATGAGAACAAAATCCTAAACTAATTCCCTGTCAGCGGCAAACTGACTTTTCCCATCATGCCAGATTTAGTGCCCTCACCTGCCACGATTCCCATTGCTGGCAGGAGCAGAAAATTCCACCCTATATTTTTGTCACAAGCTTCTTATCAAATGTCAGACCACCTCAAAGCACCTCACAGGCAATGAATTTATATGGTTTCAAAGGGTAAAGCTGTCCAAAAGCATTTGGGATCTTTAATTTTATAAATGCAGCACAGAATATTAAAAATACGGATTTATAGTGGACATTTATAAATTTCTGTTAAATCTTGAGTACCAGATTTTAGAAAAAAGCTGTTGAAGAGAGTGCAGAGGAGATTCATAAGAATGATTATAGAATCCCTACAGTGCAGAAAGAGACCATTTGGCCCATCAAGTCTGCACCAACAACAATTCCACCCCATAACCCCATGTATTTACCCTGCTAATCTCCCAACCTACATATTTTGGGACACTAAGGTCTAAGTTAGCATAGCTAACCAACCGAACCCGCACATCTTTGGACTGTGGGAGGAAACCAGGGGACCTGAAGGAAACCCACGTATATACAGGGAAAAAGTGCAAACACCACACAGACAGTGACCCAAGCCGGGAATTGAACCTGGGTCCCTGGAGCTGTGAGACAGCAGTGCCAACCACTCTGCCACCATGCCATCCCCATGATGCCAGGCATGAGGGAATTTGGATTTGTTCTAATTTGTTCCATTGTGGAACCAACTGTCTGGAACAGTGATGGAAGCTGATTCAGGATAACTTTCAAAATGGATTTGGACAAATACCTGAAAATGTGAAATCTGCAGGAGAGGGAGAGCAGGAAGGTCAGCCCATCCCTGAAAGGATACCATGAAACCGTCTCAGTGAGTAAGGCAGCCAAGGAGGCTTCCCAGAAGTGATAAATAATGAAAGTAGATGGAGAAACACTTGCAGGAGAAATAATAAAGTAACTCAATGGGGTGAAAGAGGAATTGAGGACTTTGTGTTTCTCAGATGTTCACATTTTTTCAAATTTTAGCAAGACCTAAATTGGATTTATTTTTGATAGTTTTTTTTAACAGGGCCTGAGAGATTGTTTCCTTTGGTCAGGGGATCTGAAACATGGGGCACAGTCTCAGGATAAGGAGGCGATTATTTAGGACTGTGATGAGAAAACATTTCGTCGCTCAAAGTGTTGAGAATCTTGGAATTCTCTACCCCAGAAGGTTGTGAATGCTCCATCATTGAATATATTTAAGGCTGGGATTGACAGAATTTTGGTCTCAGGGAATTAAGGGATATGGGAAACAGATGGGAAAATGGAGTTGAAACGCAACATTAGCCATGATTGAATTGAATAGTGGAGCAGACTCGATGGACCATGTGACCTGTGGCTCCTATCTCTCATATTCTTACTTCTTCAGTTTGGAGGAGGCTACTTTGCTCTGACTTTAAAACAGAAAGGTTTGACCCTGTGCTGATTAAATTCCACAACGGAAACTGATTTCCCCAGCTTTATTTCACATCTGAAGTGTTGTATGTAAATTATAATGGTGAGTAATTCATCTCCCGACTCCCCAAAGCCTGTCCGCAATCTACAAGGCATAAGTCAGGAATGTGATGGAGTACTCTTCCTTTTCCCGGATGAGTGCAGTTCCAATAATATTTAAGAAGCTCAACACCATCTAACATAAAGTAGCTCGCTTGATTGGCACTGTATTCACAAACATTCACAACTTCCACCATCATCGCAGTGACAACAGTGTGTACCATATACAAGATGCATTGCAGGAATTCACCAAGGTTAGAACATAAGAACATAAGAAATAGGAGCAGGAGTAGGCCATCTAGCCCTTCGAGCCTGCCTCACCATTCAATAAGATCATGGCTGATCTGTCGTGGCTCAGTTCCACATTCCCGCCCTCTCCCCATAACCCCTAATCCCCTCTCTTATCAAAAACCCATCAACCCGCGTCTTAAAAATATTTAGCGAGGCAGCCTCCACCACTTCAACGGGCAGAGAATTCCAGAGATTCACCACCCTTTGAGTGAAGAAGTTCCTCCTCAACTCCGTTCTAAACCGCCCCCCCTTTATCTTGAGGCTGTGCCCCCTAGTCCTACTATCCTTTCTGAGCGGGAAGAGTCTCTCCACCTCTATCCTATCCATCCCATTCATCATCTTATATGTCTCAATGAGATCTCCCCTCATTCTTCTAAACTCTAATGAGTACAAGCCTAATTTATTCAGCCTCTCCTCATAGCTCAACCCTCTCAACTCCGGCATCAGCCTAGTGAACCTCCTCTGCACTCCCTCCAAGGCCAAAATATCCTTGCGTAAGTACGGCGACCCAAAATGCTCCATCATTGAATATATATATATATATATATTAAGGTTCCTTAAACTGCACCTCCCAAATCTACGACCACTACCATCTAGAAGGACAAGGACAGCAGACACATAGGAATACCACCACTTGGAGGTTTCAGTCGCGGATATGTCCGATACACGGACTCATCTGTGACTGCGACACCAGGGACATCATCCACTTACCAGCCTTCAAACCCTCCACACTGGAGCGTGGTCTGCATATCCACCAACCAGCGAAGGCAAAACGCAGCCCAACAGCAACCTGGAACACTCGACCGCGCAGAACTGCAAGCAAGGGAACAAATTCTCCATCTGTACACCAACCAGAGAGAAGAACCTCATTGGACACAACCATACCTTTAACATCGCAAACCACTCCCACCGTCTCCCAGGCTCGAAAAGAAGCAGACACTCCAAGAAGTGTGGAAAACCAGCAGGCCTGCAGGTGAAATGAAACAATACAGTCCCAAAGCTCCCCTCCCCAGCTTACTCCTTGCAAATGTCCGGTCTCTGGAAAACAAGCTAAACGAACTTACAGCCAGACTCACTTTCCAAAGAGAACTGAGGGAGTGCTGTGTACTCGGAGACGTGGCTCACTCCTGCTTCACCGGACAGTGCCCTACAACCAGAGGGCTTCTCAATCCATCGAATGGACCGTACAGTGGCCTCAGGCAAGGCTAGGGGAGGTTGGATCTGCTTCCTAATCAATACCTCGTGGTGCCTAGATGTAGCAACACTGGCAACTTTCTGTTCATGATGTGGAGATGCCGGCATCGGACTGGGGTAAACACAGTAAGAAGTCTCATAGCACCGGGTTAAAGTCCAACAGGTTTATTTGGTAGCAAATGCCACTAGCTTTCGGAGCGCTTGCTGCCCCTTCGTCAAATGAGTGGCAGTTCTATTCACAAACAGGATATATAAAGACACAAACTCAATTTACAGAATAATGATTGGAATGCGAGTCTTTACAGGTCATAAAGTCTTAAAGGTACAGACAATGTGAGTGGAGAGAGTGTTAAGCATAAGTTAAAGTGATGTGAATTGTCTCCAGACAGGACAGTTAGTGAGATTTTGCAAGTCCAGGCAAGTCGTGGGGGTTGCAGATAGTGTGACATGAATCCAAAGCCCTGGTTGAGGCCATCCTCGTGTGTGCAAAATTTGGCTATCAGTCTTTGCTCAGCAACTCTGCGCTGTTGTGTGTCATGAAGGCCGCCTTGGAGGACACTTAACCGAAGATCAGAGGCCAAATGCCCGTGACTGCATTTGATTACCTGTAAAGACTCGCGTTCCAATTATTATTTTGTAAATTGAGTTTGTGCCTTTGTATTCCCTGTTTGTGAATAAAACTCCCACTCACCTGACGAAGGGGCAGCGCTCCAAATGCTAGTGGCTTTTGCTACAAAATAAACCTGTTGGATTTTAACCTGGTGTTGTGAGACTTCTCACTGAACTTCTGTTCGCCAGACCTAGAACATCTGATGCTAAAATGCCACCCCTACTACCTTCCGCAGGAGTTCACCTCTGTTATCCTGATGGTAGTTTACATCCCACCCCTTGCGGACGTGAAGATTTCACTGGATGAAATATACACCACTACGAATAGCCTTGAGATGAAATATCCTGAGGCCTTGTTCATCATGACTGGGGACTTCCATCAGGCCAAGCTCAAAAGCATACTACCAAGTTACCACCAACATGCCTCCTGTTCTACCAGAGGCCCAAACATCCTGGACCACTGCTACACAAATATCAAACATGCCTACTGTTCTATCGCCCACCCACACTTTGACAAATCAGATCACAAGGCTGTGCTCCTGCTCCAGCTTACAAGCAAAAACTGAAGCGGAAGGAAAATCCATCAAAGAGAGTCGTGCAATGTTAGTCTGAGGAAATCGATGATCTCCTCCGGGGCTGCTTGGAGTCAGTGGACTAATCAGTATGTAAAAAACTCTGTGACCAGCCTGAACGAGTACGCCATTACAGTAACTGACTTCCTTGGTAAGTGTGTAGAAGACTGTGTGCCAAAGAAGCAAATCCGTGTATTCCCCTTGCTTGCTGAAGTTCAGGTCTGAGCCCTTCAAGTCAGGTGACACTGACTGATACAAGAAAACTAGATACAATCTAAGAAGATCCATCAAAGATGCCAAAAGACAATACCGGAGCAAACTGGAGTCCCAGGCTAGCCACACCCATCCCCACCGACCATGGCAAGGCCTGCAAGACATAACAGGCTACAAGATCAAGGTATGTAAAATCGGCAGCTCCAATGCATCCCTCCCTGATTAGCTCAATGTATTCCACGCCTGTTTTGAGCAAGAGGTCAGTGAGAGTGCCCTCCTCCCTGGAAGCCCTGGATGAACCTACATCTGGGCTCATCATTGCAAATGTCAGAGCAGCTTTCTTGAAGGTCAGCCTATGGAAAGCAACTGGCCTGGAGGGGGTATCCAGTGTGAACTCAGATCCTGCATGGAAGTGTTCACAGACATCTTCAACTTATCTCTACTACAATCTGACTTCTCTATCTGCTTCAAGAAGACGACCATCATCCCAGTAGCTAAGAAAAACCAAGCAGTGTGCCTTAATGACTATCATCAGGTGGCTCTGATATCTGATATGTGGCAACAGATCCACAGCAGATGCCATTTCCTTGGCCCTGCGCTCAACCCTGGAACACCTAGATAACAAGGACACCTATAACAGACTCCTATTTATTGACTATAGCTCAGCCTTCAACACTATTATTCCCACGAAACTCATTTCCAAACTCTATGGCCTGGGCCTCAGCACCTTCCTCTGCAACTGGATCCTGAACTTCCTAATTCACAGACCACAGTCAGTAAGGATAGGCAACAACACATCCTCCACGATAATCCTCAAAACCAGTGCCTTACAAGTCTGTGTTCTCAGTCCCCTATTATACGCCTTATGACTGTGCGGCCAAATTCCCCTCCAATTCGATTTTCAAATTTGCTGAAGACACCACTGTGGTGGGTTGGATAGCAAACAATGATGAGACAGATTACATGAATGAGATAGAGAATCTGGTAAACTGGTGCGGCAACAATAATCTCTTCCTCAATGTCAACAAAACAAAGGAGATTGTCATCGAGTTTAGGAAGCATAAAGGAGAACATCTCCCTGTCTACATCAATGGGGACAAAGTAGAAAGGGTTGAGAGCTTCAAGTTTTTAGGTGCCCTGATCACCAACAACCTGTTCTGGTCCCCCCATGCCAACACTATAGTTTAGAAAACCCACCAATGCCTCCTGAGGAAATTTGGCATGTCAGCTACAACTCTCACCAACTTTTACAGATGCACCATAGAAAGCATTCTTTCTGGTTGTACCACAGCTTGGTATGTCTTCTACTCTGTCCATGACCGCAAGAAACTACAAAAGGCTGTGAATCTAGCCCAATCCATCACGCTAACCAGCCTCCCATCCATTGAATCAGTCTATACTTCCCACTGCCTCGGCAAAGCAGCCAGCATAATTAAGGATGCCCCGCATCCCGGACATTCTCTCTTCCACCTTCTTCCTTCGGGAAAAAGATACAAAAGTCTGAGGTCACGTACCAACCGAGTCAAGAACAACTTCTTCCCTGCTGCTGTCAGACTTTTGAATGGACTTAACTTGCATTAGGTTGATCTTTCTCTACACCTTAGCTATGACTGTAACATTACATTCTGCACTCTCTCATTTCCTTCTCTATGAATATGTTTTGTCTGTATAGCGTGCAAGAAACAATACTTTTCAATGTATGTTAATACATATGACAATAATAAATCAAATCAAATCATTTCAAAATGCTCACCATCCTGACATGGAAATATATTGGCATTCCTTCACTGTTGTCAGATCAAAATCCTGAAATTCTGTCCCTAACAGCACTGTGGCTGTACCTATCACATGGACTGCAATGGCTTAGGAAGGCAGCCCACCACCAGCTTCTCAAGGGCAATTAGGGATACACAATAAATGCTGGCCAAGCCAGCGACACCCATGTCCCCTGAATGAATAAAAAAATTGTTGTTAACACACCTCAACATTGAAAACACTTTTTTGGACATCCCCTGTGTGCATGACTGTCATTGAGGTAATATGAGGCCATCTACCAATTCAATATGCAAAAAATTGACTTCCTGCCAATTTGCTCTTTATTAAAATAGAAGTACCTATGCCAAACTTTGCTTTATAATAAGCTAATAAATCAAATTTCATTTTTGTTATAGTCTATTCTAGGATTTGTACTGGTGCCTAGGGATTGCATTTCATAACTTTGTCTGGTATTCTGTGATAACTACGTGGGACCTGATTATAACTGAGGAAATGGATGGGTTTTGAATGACTGATAAGTAATTTGTATATATTTCTTGATGCATTTTTTCTTTCTTCCAGCTGAGAATACACAGGACAGTCCATTTGGAGAGAGCTATTCAATATTAGGAATATTAGGAAAAGAGGACAGAATTTTGTTGCACATTTGCTATGTTTTGGCAGTAAAGAACCCAATTTTGGGCTTTGAAAGCACAAAGGGAATGTTTCTGGGTTTAGCGCTAGAACATGGTACTGGTTTTGTCCAAGTTGTAGAAGCACTCCTGGAATTTGACAATATTGCTGTGAGATTGTGCAGTTGTTGGGAACATGCAGAAAATTTGCTCTGGAAATTGTCAGAAGGATGAATTCAATGTGCCTACATGTGCTGAAAATTGAGTTTCAGCTTTGAAGCTGTCAACGCAATATGAAATTCAGCGAGTTAAATAACATATTTTTAAGCTGATGAAGCTGTAAAACCTGAAGGCTTGTGTACAGACAAAGGCATTGTCCAGGTTGGGTCTTAATACTGCTTGGAAAGCTGAGGCACAGAAAGCACTTAGAGAGCAATAAACATGTTACATCCCCTCATGTTTATTTAAGATTCCTTGATGTATAGGCAAAGCGAATCATAAAACAAAGACCTATAACTTGATGCCCTTGGGATATTCAGGTCACTAACTCAAAGATTGTGCAGAAACTCATTTAATAGGAATGATTGACAGAAAGGAGGGTGACATCCAGATTAGTCACTCAATCGTGGGTAATAATAACTAACAGTGACGGCTACTCTTGATTGTTAGACAGCAATAGAAATCTTTGTCTACCAGATGTAAAAGGTGAAATCAAATCTACTTCAAGGATAGAGGGACAGAGGTTGGAATTTTACCATCCCGCCTGCCACAGGAATCAGAGCAATGGAGGGGTGGAGCATGGGAAGGTCTGTTGACCTTGGGCGGGATTTTACGGTTTCAGGATAAGCAAACCTGTAAAATCCCACCCAGAGATGACAGTTTAAGTTGTGATTACATTAATTAGTTGTAGGCAGCAATGTGAGTGCAAAATAAATGTATAAGTGTTTGCAATCAAATAATGTGAGAGTTCAGCTGACTCAAACATCATTGCTCGTGCGTAAGGTGGTTTTAGCTGGAGACAGTTCCACCACCAAGTGGCTCATTGACTCTGAGCTCCAGGAGGTAACAAGGGTATCATGGAGGCAGGGATTTGACTCAACTATGCTGCTCATAAGGATTCTGATCATTGTTAAAGTTAATACACTGAATTGTCTGTGTAACCTGTCATTCACTTACTAAGTAATTTGTTTCATCAGTGATTCAAAGAGTTGGATGACCTTGATTACATCTATGAATTTTAACTTTAACCTGTCATTTTATAACCAATGAATAGCTATTAGTGCATAACCCGTTGCTTGACTTTCCTTGAGGCTTTGGCAAGAAAATTTATTCATTCAGTATCATTTGGATATGCAGTTAGTTAACTCAAAGCACAATTTGAATTGTTCAAATGTAACATGTTTCAGCAAGCCACACTTCGGCATCACACACTCCGAGAGTTCAGCTAAACCATAAAGCGCACAGGCGGATTCTCAATGAAGAATTACACAGAACATAGAACAGTACAGCAAGGGAACTGGCCCTTTGAACCAGGATGTTGTGCTGAACATGGCGCCACATTAAAGTAATCCCTTCTGCCTGCCCTTGGTCCATTACATGAGCATCTTAAGGATGGATTTGTTTCCTTAGCATATATTTGCCAAGGGAGCAAAACCAAATGTTCTTACATGGCAGCTTCATTGGTGAGTGCGCAGGTAGTGGGCAGCAGAATTCTTTAATCTGACGTAACTGTAAAAGTAGACCTTCTGGCTTGGCAGCAATGTAGAAAATGGAATACCACCTCAAGGTGAATGTCAGGTTTGACTCACTGCTCAATCTCTGGGTTGGATTTTCAATTGCTGGTAGAATCAGGAGTGCAATTTGAAAGTCATGTTCCCAGAGTGTTGCAATGGTGTTATGAACCCCATAGAAACTGATACTGTTTGGAAAGAAATGCAAATTTCCAGTTAATAGCTGAAAAGGACAAAGAAAGATTTTACATTTAAAATGTTTACTGTAATAAATGACTAAAAACATATTAACTTAACAGTATACTTTACTTTTAAACTACAATAAAACTTTGACCATCTCCAGGCACTTTCTTCCAAATCCATTGCCAGCAGTAATATCTGCTGTGACGATTCTTCTTCCACAAGAAGGCTGTATGGTGGCACAATGGTTAACATTGCTGCCTCACAGTGCCAGGGACCCGGATTCATTTCCACCTGGGGTGGCTGTCTGTGTGGAGTTTTCTGTATGGGCTTCCTCTGGGTGCTCCAGTCTCCTCGTACATTCGAAAAATATACCAGTTAGGTTGATTGGCTGTGCTAAATTGCCCCTTGGATTCCCAAGATGGATAGGTTAAAGAACAGTAAGAAGTCTCACAACACCAGGTTAAAGTCCAACAGGTTTATTTGGAATGCTGTTCCTTCATCAGCTTACATTCATCTGATGAAGGAGCAGCGCTCTGAGAGGTCGTGGTACCAAATAAACATGTTGGACTTTAACCTGGTGTTTTGAGACTTCTTACTGTGTCCACCCCAATCCAACACCGGCAACTCCACATCTAGGTTAATGAAATCAGTGGGGGAAATACGTGGGGATAGAGCCTGGGTAAGATGCTCTGTCAGAGAGTCGGTTCAGACTCGATGGGCTGAATGGCTTCCTTTTGCACTGTAGGGATTCTATGAAACCATGTCAGGACAGATCTGGTTAGCAATGCCATATGTTATTTTTGACGAGACCATCTCCCTCCCGCGTCAGTCTTTAGGAGCTCACAGAGAACCAGAAGCCTCTTTTCTCTGCTGACATCACCAATTGCTGTCCTTTTCCTCTCTTTTTCCCTTCTGCTCCAAATGTTTGGCAAATCTATCCACTGTTAGTACAGCCGCACTCACCTTTTGTCCCCAAATGTGAGAACTTTGCACCTTGGCCCATGACTTAGCCAGTCAGGTGGATTCAAAATAATCACAAGATCCCCTTCACTTTAACCTAATTTAAAGACACAGTATAAAATATAATAACCTTATAAACATCACAATTATAACAATAGATCCTGCTGCCTCCAAAATGCAATGCAATTTTCAAAAGGGTGAGGAGAGCAGTGTGAAGCAGCGAACCTATTCGCCTCCAATTAATGGTCCATTAAGCTCCATGAAGAGTTTGTTAATGGGCTGGAAAGGACAAGGAGAGAATTTTCAAAGGTGAAGATCTGAACAATATTGTTCCTCCTCCAAGTGCTCAATCTTATTGCCCTCCTCCTCATCTGAGGCAATATGGCAGTCCCCATCCCCTCCAGCTCCAGGTGGCATCCCCTCTACAGCACCAAGTTGTGGGGAGCACAGCACTACAACAATGCAGGGAACCTTTTGGGAGCTATATTGTAGGGCACCTTCTGACCGAGACCCCCACCCTCGGCCCCAAGTTGCAGTTAACAGTGTTCTTTCCAGTGCCCCCTGTGCATTGCACATTTGCACCGGCGAGTTTCCAAGTTCCAAATGTCCAGCCCCCTCACAAAGTAGCGTGAAATATGCAGCAGGAGCCCAGGAAGCTATTTTAATACATCAGCATGTCAATAGTGAGTACCCTCTCCAGGACTTCGCCACCGCACCAGATATTCAGTGGGTGCTGGCATGATGTCGTACTGGTGCCAGTTACAACTGCCCTACAAAAATCTGAACCTGGTGCTTCAAATCAAAAACATTTCTGTTTACGGCCTACTGGTGAGACATATCATGTGAAATCGCTGATGCCTTTTTGGAGAAGACAGCTGTGTTTCTAGCAGCTGAGCAGCCTTCAGATCTTTTTTCCACTAGTTAGCTAAACAGGAAAATTCTTCCAGCTTGGCAGTACAGAGAGTCAACCAGTTTGACAGGGACACAGAGATTTTCTAGTGTTGCTGGGCTCTCCAAAGTGCTGGGTGTAATAAATGATAGCCACACAGTAATATGAGATTCTACAGTGAACACCTTCAACTTAATAAGATGTTACCACACGCTGAATGTTCAGCTTGTAGTGTGACCAGATGCAACAATTAATCTTCTCTAGTGTCAGTTATGCTCAAATTTACTATGATGGCTTTATCCTCAGTTACTCCACTCTTCCCAGACTCCTCAAGGAAGATAGTCAGGTGACTGCATGGTCCCGAATATAAAAACTTAACAATCCCAGATTTGAAACTTTCAACTAACCTCAACAGCCTTTTGTGAAAAAAAAATCCATGTGTTGCAATTCCTGTCATTACCAACCAAGCAAGTACTATCACCCAGCAATCCTGAGGTTTGTTTATTGCATTTTAAAGATTAACTCCTCTCCTTAATTTCATAAAGTAATCAATCCACTGTGGTGCATTCCAAATTTTGGCCACAGCAATTGAAGGCGTTTCCCATTCCTGAGGTCACTGGCTAACTATCTTACAATCTTGGCGACCAAGACCTTTAGAACACATTGCTTTCCTTCAGTCAACGGTTGCAGAAAATTACGATAGGGAACAGAATAGGAAGGAGAGAGCGAGAATGGTAAGGAAAACTGCACGGAGATAAAGAAAGAGGGAATGAAAACTAGTAAAGCTCCAGCCATAAACAGAAAGAAAATGCAGAAAATAATTTCTTTCTTTGCTATGAATAACTTCTACAGAAAAGGAACTGTGGAAGATTGTGTAAACACTTAAGGTTATTTCAGGATTGTTGCTAACATTACTACAAATGAACAGGAGATCTTCCAAGAAAATTCACCTCCTTATAGAGAATAAGCAAGAAATGAAGAGTGAAAGGATTGTGAAAGAATCAATTTGACTGATATACGGCTTTTTGGTTTAATTTTTGCACTAAACATTGTAAACATTGGCATTTCATCCTCTCACTTTGAGTAATTTTTAAGTGAAGAACCTCCTGATATTGGCATGTTAAGAATGGTGATGCACAATATATGAACCTTTAAATTTATCCTTCAACTAACACTGAAAACAGGTGATGTAATCCTTTACTTTTCTGTCTGGGATCATGCTGGACTCAGATAGCAGCCATGATTCCTACAGTATCTGCACTTCATTGACTGTAAAACACCTTGGAATGGCCTGAGTTGATAATATGAATGCAAACATTTCTTACTTCTGGTGAATGATATGTTGAGTAATGCCCTGCAATTATTCAAAGCGCAACAACATAAATATCCATAAACCTTTATATCAGTGTCCTGGTCTAACCAATTTTTTTAGAGATGCCTCTAAAGAGGGGTTGAAGTCCACTTTTTAGTGCTGAAAAGAGGGCGAAGTTTGGAAGATTCATTTCCCCGAGCCAATACAGACTTGAATGTAAATTGCTCATCTCAATTCGCAAACGTTGGATTCAATACCTTGAAGTGAATAAAAATATAAAAAAGCCAACTTGTTTTACATTGCATTCATTTAATTACATTTACTCTTTTATTTCTGACGTGTACCCATATGAGAGGATTTGTCCTCTGCTTTTTGCTTTGCTGCTGGTTTTCTATCCATCGATGTGCTGCACTGCTTCATAATACTGAATACATATTAATGATATAATTTGCATTCATTTCCGCTGGGTGTTTGCAGTATGCAGCTGGAATTCTGATGAGTGCAAGAATTAGTGTGATATTCTTAAATAGTGCAACAGCAATTCTGAGGCTATTTATTCTTTGGCATCAAAACTGAAAATTGCAGAATCCCGGTCAATATAGGATCAGTGCATGGTAACAGTAACAGCAAATGGAGTCAGATTAGATTCTGTTTTTCCTTACTAACTTCAAAATGTTCCTCTCAATATATTGATTAGTGAAGAGTTTCAGATTGGGTAAACAAGGAACCATGAACTGGCACACCAGCCTCTCATCCATTGACTCTGTCTACACTTCCTGCTACCGCTGAAAAGCAGCCAGCATAATTAAGGGCCCCACACACCCTAGCCATTCTTTCTTCCACCTCCCTCTGTCAGGAAAAAGATGCAAAACTTTGAGGTCACTTACCAACCGAGTCAAGAACAGCTTCTTCCCTGCTGCTGTCAGACTTTTGAATGGATCTACCTTGCACTAAGTTAATCTTTCTCTGCACCCTAGCTATGAGTCTAAAACTACATTCTGCACTCCCTCCTTTCCTTCTTTATGAACTGTATGCTTTGTCTGTATAGTGCACAAGAAACAATACTTTTCACTGAATGCTAATACATGTGACAATAATAAATCAAATCAAATCAAATCAAATTAGAAAAATAGCTGCAAGAAGATGTAGTACTGAAGCCTGATAAGGCTGAATGGAGGCTTACAAAATATCAGAGCCTGGCTACATGGCACGTGAATGTTGATCTCAGCATTTGTGCCATCAGACTTTAGCAGTGCATGTAACTCATTTACAAATTCCTTGTAACCTCTCCCAAGATATTTATCAGATTGGTAGGACAGCAGTGGCCTCTACGGCCTTTCTGTTCACCAACATCCAAATGAGGTTGGCATTGTTGCTGTGTACCCTAGGGAAAGTGACAGCTGCAGGGATATTTGTGAATCTGCTCCTGTATCATGAGAGATCCAGGACAGTCAACTAATTCATTAGGAAGACAAGGAATGGAGAACTCTTGGTGTTAGAGGAATGTTTGAAAACATCCATGCTAGCTGGTTTGTGAAGTCTAAATGGCAGCATCTCAAAGGAACAAAAGAATATTGTTATGGACAGGAGAGAGAAAGCAATTGAACTTCTTTATCCCTTTTCCCCATCTGTCTGTAAGCAGAGACATTTATTAATTGTTTTTAAAGTAGGTTTTGGCATGTTTTCTCAAATCTTTAGTTTGTGTGATCCAATTTAACGGTTGCATTAAGATTAACTTAGAAGGTTTATTTACACACATTCAAACTCGGTGTGTCATGCACACACATGTACACACACACACACACACACACACACACACACACACACACACACACACACACACACACACACACACACACACACACACACAGAAGATTTATAACCATGGGCAAGAATCACAGAAATGAATCATAGTTTACATGATATCCAGAGTCTAAGAAGTCAAAGTTAAGAGGGCATTTCCTTTTTGACCAGAGTTTAGTCTGGATGTGTTTTTGGTTGGAGACAGCAACACAAAAATTCTTGAAAGAAATGATGCTGCAGCAAATTTGGGTTCCTTGCTTAGACCACTTGGCAGGCGATAATCAGAGATTTTTTAAATCAAACAGGTTTGGAGGAGGTGAGAGATGATGGTAGGTAGTTTGGTTAGCCAGGAGCTGCTAGAGTTTTTTCTAGTTGATGTGAAATCAGCAGTCTGAGCCGTGATGCTGGAAATGTAATATTTAAAAACAATCCTAAAAGGCTAGAACCATGGCATCATGTGATTTGGCCCATTAATGAGTTAATTGAAGCCTCACAAGCAGTTACTTTGTGCCTGGCTAAATTCCATTGTTTCCCATAAGAGTGAAATGGTGGCTGCTAACACTTCTTCAGGTATAACAAGTTTTGATGTCCCTGTCTTTGTATTATTCCAGCTAGAGAGATCAGTTTGTCTGTTAGTCGTCTAGTTTCATGATTAGAATGTGGCCTTACAATGGGGTATGAGATTCCACATCAGTAGGCAATATAACGCCAGAAATAGAAGCAAAGTAGGCCAGAAGGTCTTTGAAGCCTGTCCTATCATTCAGTACAATCATGGCTGATCCATGCAGATCTCAACATCCTTTCTGTGCCATTCCTCCATAGCCCTCTATTCATTGATCGAACAAATGTTCATCCAACTATACTTTAAGTATTTATAATGATTCAGCCCCCATTATCCTTTGGGGCAGATAATTGCAGAGATTCACCACATCTGCAAGAAGAAATTGCTACTTCAGTTTTAAATGACTAGCTGTTTATTTTGTAGGTATGTCCCCTTGTTTGAGATGTTCCTATGAGTGAAAGCATCTTCTCAGCTATCCTGTCAAGCTGCTTCAGGATCTTATATGTTTGAATAAGGTCACCTCTCACTCTTCTGAATGCCAAGGAATACAGACCCAGCCTATTTAGTTTCTCTTGAAAGAACTACTCTCTCAACCCAGGAATTAGCCTGTTGAATCTCCTTTGGACTACCTCCAATGTTACTGTATAATTTTTTAGGTAAGAGGACCAAAGTATTCCAGGTGAGGCCCCACCAACACCCTGTACAATTGCAACAAAACCTCCCTCTTTTAAACTCAATCCTTTTGCAATAAAGACCAAAATGCCATTTGCCTTCTTAAATATTTGTTAGACCTGCTTGCTAGCTTTTGATGATTCATGCACTAAAACACCTTGATCCTTCTGTATTTCACTCACCTGCAGTCTCCCTACATTTATAAGAGGATAGGAAGGGAACTCTTTCATTTTTGTACTCTCTGTTAGAACCTTCCAGATCAGATGGCCAATCTTATGAGTCATGAGATCCGTAGTAGTCGACATTTTCTGGTTCAGCAGAAGTCCAATTAAAAGAAGCAAAAAAAAACTTTGAAACATCCAGTTTTGATTTATTTTCATGTGTTTTTGACATATCAATATTTAGCTGCCTCTCTCTCACCATGGGAATTTGTTGTTTGATTCTGAGAGGTCAGTTCTCCTGCTGATTGCTCATAATTAAGATTATGATCATGGCTTCAGTGGAGTTTCTGATGCATATGTGAAGCAGGCTGTATTCTGTCAGAGCAGTTGCACAGATCAGCACATCAGCAACTCCTTGCAGAAACCTACAGCCATCTTGGATTAGGCTCCCAAGTCCATGACTAAGGGACAGTCTATTTCATGTCTATCCCAGGACTCAGGGGTCCTGACAGCAAAACCGCCTCCATTCCAAAAAGGTTAAAGTAGTTTGCAGTAACCGTTTCCTTCTCAAAACCCAAACCTATACTTAGAAATAGTGCAGTAGTTGCAGGACATCCCAATGAAGACATGATGATGAAATCAAGTAAAACATTGTGATAAATCATTGAAATTATGATAGAGTAACTGTTATGTGATTGGTTTATTGTAAGACATGAAGAACATATAATAAACTGGTGTTGGTGATGATAATTATGATGTGATGGCTTCGTGTGAAGTGCAATTATTTTATTTTAGGCCATGGAGATACTAATGAGAGGAGATTGCTGGAAGTAATGTGTACCATCAAGCTATGTTCCAGCAGGTAATTTTAGTAAATATGAAATTTTAAGATTAATATAATGAGAGTGGGGAATACATATATTTGGGACTCATAAAGATGCATTGATGAAATCAGTTGTCCCCATAACACTGGATTCCAGTATTCTATAAGCAAAAGGCACTTTCACAGTCATCCCTCTGGGCTAACTGACTAAGCATGTAAACTCAGGGTTACTGCTCACCCCGTAGTAACAACAATGCTCTTTTCTTTAATCATTCTCAGGATGTGGTTGCTGCTGGCAAGGTCAATATTGTTTTACAATTTTGAGTTAATATTAGCAGTTAGTAAGGCTCCTACTTGAACTGAGAGGTCAATCTGAAATAGTTACACAGATTGGAAAATTTCCTACAGCAGCCGGGAATAACTAATGGAATACATGAGGCATTCAAAGCTCCCGATAACATCCCCTCAATTTTCTGAACAGGAACAGCATGTATGACTAGTATGCGATGCCAGTTATTTAATCTTGCACATGGAGGCCTGATATCCAGAAAATTGTCACCATCAGGTTTAAACCAGTGTTCTGGAGTTTCCAAGGCTCTTTCAGCAAAGTTACAATACATGAGCAGACAACTCATCCCTAATACCTCTGCATATAATATCCTCAAATCAGTTCCCGTGCCATTTTCCAGATGTCCTCGTGGATGTTCATTCTGTAGCCAGAATGAAACTGTGTTCTGTTTTTACTCAAACTGCCAAAAGGCCAAATCCTCTTACTTCTGTGTTGAGTTATGTGGCATGACCATCGTGTTGGATGGGACAGATTTCAAACAGATCTCACTTTTTCTTAGAAGTCCCTTGGAGTTGAGGATGATTTAATTCAACACTAAGAAGAGGTGACTGAGGGAATTTCTAGTCCCTCTAGCCCAGTCCGTTACTCAAACAGGGTGGCAAATAAGGTGGATGAGTTGTCAGCCTACTGGCCAATGAAGTGATATCTCCGTAGCGCACCCTATGGAAAACCTGGTTCAGCAGCTTCTTCCAGAAATGCACATAGATTTGCAATCCATCACTGTGGCCATGGGTGAGCTTCTGCAGTGGCTACATGAGAGGAGGATATGGCACCTTGACCTTCCCCCAGGTATTCCTTCCCCTCAAGAAGTCAGGCAGCGGCCTTTCAGCACCCAAAAAGAGAAGGAACAGCAGTTGGACACCACTGTTACAGCCACTCATGCCCTTTCAGGGTGTCCCTTCTGAATCCCCTTAAAAGGCTCAACAGGGTAGCTGGAGGAAGGATGTATTTTCTTGCTGTGGAGGTTTCAGAATAAAAGGTAGGCCATTTACATTGAAATGAAAAGGAATTCCTTCACTCAGAGGGTGGGGAATACAAGGAATCCTTTACTCCAGAGGATAGTGAAGGCTTAGTCTTTGTGTATGTTCAAGACAGAGATCAATAGATTTCTAAATACTGAAGATATCAAGAGATATGGGGATAATGCAAAAAAATGGCATTGAGATGGGGATAGACCATGATCTAGTTAAATGGCAGAGCAGTGAGTGATCTTCTCCAAATCCTATTTCCCATGTTCCCATGTGTTACAGTCAATGCTAAAAGGTCAATAAGATTAAAGATTTTTAGGTTTCTTTTGGCTGGCGAGAAACAAAACAATGACACAGTTGTGGAGGCAGCATTGTTTCCTTAATAGGAAAATATGGATAATATGATAGCTTAGCTCTTTTCCAGTCAGCAGGAAGAGAACTACTTCCATTATAAGGACATTCAGTGAAAGGGATTCATCCACAGTTCAGTAATTGCTTTTAAATCCTTTGCAGAACGATTTGCAAACCACGGGTATCTTCTCTAAGGCATTAGTTTTTGTGCAAATCATATTGATGCCCAATTGCTGTGTGAATACTCATGAATTATGCACAGCCTATGTTGCATGTATCACTTTGCTGTTTGTGCTGCCTCCATTTTCTGATCTTGACTATCACTCGTGTGGTAAATTACGTTCGTTCATGAAGCTGCACCAAGTTATTTCTGAAAATTAAAGCACTTATGCTGGACGGCTACAGTATAATTTTAACACTGCAGAAACAGCAATACAGGCTTAGTGACAAATAATCTTTGACACTGCTGCACAAATGGCAATGATCTCTTATCTTTAGGTCATCAATAGCATACCTTACACTTTGAACATGATTAGAATCATGTTGTGTGAATGTTTATAGATAGTCTGTGAAAAAGTAGTTACCAAGATTCTTTCCAGTAATTTTCAATATGCTGAGTCTGTGGCAGTGGATATTGTTAAGCCCATGTACAGGCCTATCAAGAGTATAGTATGAGAATGAAATGAGGGCACAAACCTTAGCTCCTTCGAGAAAAAAAGGGAGTTGCTTTCTTTGGGCAGTATTTTCCCAGCCCAGTGGAGGCAGAATCTGGATGCAGCATTAGGAGGGGTGGGGCAGGGAGGCTGGAGATGGAGGAGTTATTCCTTTTTCCTTCAGTTTCCTCCTGGGCAGGATTGAAGGTGAGTGTGGAACTGTTGACAAGTGTTAAAGAAATAACTAAAGTGCTTATGAAGCATTTGCAACAAGATCTCCATCGCAATAGAGTGGCAAACAAAGTGCTCCTACCCTCCAGTCGCTTACTTTCCATGATGCTGTATGTTCTCCTCTCCTGCCAGGAGTTCTCTCAGGGAATGTGATTTTCATAATGGTTACCATTCAAAAAAACACCTTTGTGGGGGGTGACTATGGGTGTGAAAGGGCAATAAGCTGAGCATGAGTGTTGGCTGTTCAATGGACTCTGTGCGGGAAACTCACCCTGTCCCCACCCCTATCATGGGATTTAGT
Source organism: Carcharhinus amblyrhynchos (assembly GCF_965287045.1). Lineage (NCBI taxonomy): Eukaryota > Metazoa > Chordata > Chondrichthyes > Carcharhiniformes > Carcharhinidae > Carcharhinus > Carcharhinus amblyrhynchos. Next base: position 59,366,198 of record NC_137330.1, read on the forward strand.
CCCACAAGGGAAAGTTCCTCCCAAAGTATTTGTTTAGTTTCTCGGCCACTTCTTTATTCCTTATTATAAATCCTTCTGGCTCTGCCTGTACTGCCCTACATTTGTCTTTGCTAATCTTTTACTTATTATACCTATAGAAGATTTTACAGTCTGTTTGTATGTTTTTCACAGTAAAAAGTCTGACAACACCAGGTTTTAGTCCAACCGATTTATTTGATAGTAAACTCACAAGCTTTCGAGGGGACTCTCTCTTCGTCAGGTGAATGGAGAGTTCTGGCCTCGGACAGAGCATATAAAGCAGACAGTTTAGAGATTACTGATTAGAATGCAAATCTTTACACCTAACCTGCTGTTCAAGTCCTAAAGTGGCTGACAATGTGAGTGGAAGGAGCACTGATCACAGGTTAAAGAGATGTGTATTGTCTCCAATATTGTCTGGAGTCTAGAGGGAATTTCTTCCTGTTGAATGTTGTTGGACTATGAAATGCCTTGCTGATGATTGACGCAGAGAGTATTGCTTCACTAAAATTGAGTAAGATACAGGGTGATGGAAAGCACAGTGCAGTGGGAACAGTTTTGAATGCTGACGCAAAGAACATGTGCAAACATTTTAAAGTTTATGAAGACTATCTTTAGAGAAGGGCCAAAGGTGGCAACAGGTACAGATGAATGATGATGAGGCTATAAGGCTAGAAGGCCACACTACAATTGGACAAATGCTCAGTTGTATTAACGAGGTCCTTAAGCTCTCACCCACGTCAATCCCCATATTCACCATACCTCTTTCATTCTTCATCCATCCTTCTATCCATTTCTCCCAATATCCACTATGTACAGAGCCAATTAGGCATTGGAAAGTCTGGCAAGTCTTTGAAATTATCCTGAACCGGATTACATAAGCAGAGGCTTTAAAAATAAATTTTGAAAATAGTTCAGCTTACAACTCCTAAAAATGTCAGTCACAGCCATTCATATTAATATCAGAACTTTCCATCCACTTCATACCTCATAATCTTGTGTATAAAAAAAAGGCAAATTCTTATTGATACCGTTGCTAGATGTTCTCATAATGAATGCTTAGCTGAATTCCAAGAGTGGAAAAACACTTAGCTCAGCAAGAAACATTGACACAGCATGAGAAGGGAGTGTAAGCTTCGTTTTACTGATGCTTCTATTGCCTTGTATTAATTGATTATTTTTTGAAGTGGTTTTTCAATGTGTGTCTTTATTTACACGTGATTAAAAGGTTTGAAGTGAATAAAAGCTTCAGATGGAAATTTTTGTCAAAATTTCCAAACTAGGAATAGTGATGGGTATTTGGGAATTAGATCCTGCCGGCCATTTTCAGGGCCTGGCCATTCCCATTCCGGCACAGTTGGAGTCATGAAAATCTGGTCCTAGGTATGAATATTAGTGAGCTTGATTAATGGCACTCCTGATTTTCTAGCAGCAGGGGGAATCAGACAAGCCACCATCTCTTTTATCTGAGCTTCAGTCGAGTGATTTTTCATGCTGGGAGCAGCAGATCACAATTTCAGAGTTGTTATAATGATTCCTATAAATTTGAAGAAAGCCTTCAAGAGTTTTTTTTACAGAAAGGCTTAAAACTTCACCTGATTTATGACTAATTATTTCTAAAATATAGCGGAAGTAATTTGCTGGTACTGGGACCACATCAATTTTATGAACAAAATGATTTCAAATTTATTGCAAGCTTGTTAGGTTCTTAATGTTGTTAATGGTCACCATTATGAAGGAGGTGCAAACCTATGAATGTGAAATTTAATTCCTTAGTGTGACTGCAGGTTAGGTTTTAGGTTTTGCCTGTATTACCTGAATTAAATTTTGTTATTTACCATATTTCTTATAATGTTTAATGCAACATATATGATGTCACAGTAAACTAGTTGGCTTACTGGGTGCTGTGGGAACTTGCACTGCTAATTAGTAATAAAGGACTGGTCATTTTGTGCAGTCTCAAGTATTTATTGCCCTTGTATAAAGATAATGAGCTGCCACATTATATATATGATAGAATTTGCCCTCTACTTCTTGTCTGTGGGCAGCACGGTAGCACAGTGGTTAGCACTGCTGCCTCTCAATGCCAGGGACTCGAGTTTGATTCCTGGCCTGGGTCACTGTCTGTGTGGAGTTTGCGCATCCTCCTCATGTCTGCATGGGTTTCTTCTGGGTGCTCCAGTTTCCTCCCACAGTCTGAAAGATGTGCTGGTTAGGTGCATTGACCTGAACAGGTGCCAGAGTTTGGTGACTGGGGGAAATTCACAGTGACTTCATTTCAATGTTAATGTAAGCTTTACTTGTGATTAATATATAAACTTTACTCTTTTTCTTTACTTTTACTATCTGCATATGTACGGGCAGCCCAAGACACAGATGTGATGCCCTTTAAACCGTTTCTTATATATGACCAGCTCTGCATGAATATGCCGAATGGTTGGGCAAATTGTTACGTATTTTTCACATACACAAGTGAAGGATTCCTTCCCATTTCATACGGGATTTACAAATCGATAACAATGCCATGTCCGTATGCTCATTTGACATTCTTCATCCATTGCACAACGTTCCACTTAAGGAAGCCATAAATATTTGTGCAGCAGAGCTATATCATGGTGATCTAGTCCTGTTACCATTGTGTGGATCAGTATCCATTGAAGTTATAACCTTGGCAACTCGCAAAGTTGAATTCAATTTTAATGTATGGTGTTGCCATGGGATCCCTCTAGGCCCAGTTCACATAAACATTTTTGTTGTGTTCTATGAAGAATATGTATTCAATAGAATGACACCTAACAACCTTACCCTTGCATATTTCTGACATGTGGATGATACATATGCTATATTTCAATCCGGAGCTGCATGCAATAATTAGTTATGTGCATTAATGGAATCCATGCTGTGCTCAAATTCACATTTGAAATGGTGTCATCGAATGAACTCCCTTCCCTGCACACTGGTTAAGAAATCTGCCAGGGGATTCTCTAACACAGTCTCCACAAACCTATCTTCACTGGTCAATTTACTTGTTGGGATTCTTAAGAACATAAGAACAAAGAGCAGGAATAAGCAATTTAGTCCCTCGAGCCTGCTCCACCATCCAATATAGTTATGGTTAATCTCATTTGGGTCTCAGCTCCATTTTTCTGCCTGTTCTCCATAACTCTTCAACCCATTACTAATTAAAATCTGTCTATCTCCTCCTTAACTTTACTCTGTGTCCTGATATCCACCACTCTCTCTGGTAGTAAATTCCACAGATTCACAATTCTTGAGAAGAACAGTTTCTCCTCAACTCTGTTTAAAATCTGCCACCAACTTATTCTGAAACTATAACATCTTGTTATAGATTGCCTCACAAGAGGAAGCATCTGCTCCTTGCCTACTTTGGCATTATCTCTCATCGTCTTATATGCCTCAATTAGATCTCCTCACATTATTTAATTTGATTTGATTTGATTTATTATTGTCACATGTATTAGTATACAGTAAAGATCATACAGGGACCATTTCTACTTCATTCCCATTGATGTAGACAGGGACACATTCTCCTTTATGCTTCCTGAAGTCAATGACAATCTCCTGCATTTTGTTGACATTGAGGGAGAGAATATCGTTGCCACACCAGGTTCTCTGTCTCATTCCTGTACTCTGTCTCATCATTGTTTGAGATCCGACCCACGTTGGTGGTTCATCAGCAGACTTGAAAATCAAGTTGGAAGGGAATTTGGCCACACAAGGTGTGTAAGGAGTATAGTAGGGGGCTGAGAACACAGCCTTGTGGGCTGTGCTTCTTCTTAACTCTAGAGAGTATAAGCCTCAATTTCTCTTCATAAGAAAAATCCCTCATCTGTGGAATCAACCTAGTGAACCTTCTCTGAATTGCTTCCTCAAATTAGGAGACCAAAACTGTACACAGTACTCCAGGATCAGTTTCAGCAATGCCTTTTATAGTTGCAGCAACATTTCCTTATTTTTGTATGCTATTCCTGTAGCTATAAATGCCAAAATTCCATTTGCTTTCCTTATTACTTGCTGCATCTGAACATCAGTTTAGATAATCTCTCTCCATTTAATAAGTTGCCTTTCCATTTTTCCAACCAAAATGGATAACCTCATATTTATCCAAGTTAAAACTCATCTGCCACATTTGTGCCCACTTGCCTAACCTATATATATATATCCATTTGTAAAGGTTGTTATATAATGTTGAGATAATTCAAAGCTAAAACGAGGTGATGTTGTTTTCTGTGCAATCTATCCTGCTACATTTCTTGCCCAATCTCTACCCACATTTTCCGGTGTAAAGCCTGCCAATATGCTGGTCCTTCTTTGGTTTGAGCCATCTTCCTTCTGTCATGCATAAGCTTATTTTGCATGGAAAGTATGATTTGGGTAAATATATAACATGTTGAAAAATCATTACAGCTTGGCATAGCTTGCAGCATGCAAGTAAAAAACATCATGTGTAGGCTCACTTTATTTAGGTGAACTCCTCAGAGATTTTCCAGAATAAATGTTGATGAAGTGTTGATGAAGCCTTTAGAAACTGTTGAATGTCCATTTCAAGCCTCCAGCAGTAAGGCACCAGCAAAAAGTGATATATCTTTAAGTAGTGATTGAAATCCTCCAGAACGACTTGTTTGCTTCCAGTCAACTGGTCACTACTAGAAAAGAGTTGTTCGTTAAGTGTAGTAAACAAAATGGCTCCTTAATGAGTGCTCACAATCATTTCAAATGGCAATTATGACTTAAAGATTCATGAGGAGATGGATATCACAAACCTGGCTGATATTATCTGTGAGGGTGTCCCTGGTCTGCAGTGGTGCATAGTTCTGTTTCAATAATGGCGTAAGAAACCACATGCAAGACCCAGTGAGAACTGTAACCAGCCTAGTCATTGTATAATATTTAATAGTGACTACTTATTATGATGAAGAAAAGACACATATACACAAATAGGACTATAAGAAAGCACTAAACACAACCACAAAGATTAAGTAGAAATTACCCTTTTTGTTTCAAAGTACATTCACGAGATCTGAACTCTTTCAGAACTTCTTCTTCCTAAACAAGATCCAATTCATAGATCTATAAGTAAAGGCCAGCTTGTAGTTAATGCACAGTATATGCTTGTTATTCTGGGGAATGTCTCTTCTTGGTTCAGTAAAAGTATGGGTTTTAATTGCCTCCACAAACATTTCTGCACTATTGCTTCTGGCCTGCTTGCTAGAGCTGGCTTACAAGCTATTAGGTGGAAACAGCCTCCTGCTTCTACAAAAAGTTTGCCAATTATACCATTGTTTCCCTTTGTAGTTTCTCTCTGTATATTTGGCTGTCTGCCCCCTCAGCTTCTGTTAATTGTATGTTCTCTCTGAATGATACAGTTGTCTACCCAAAATGCTTCCTATTATTAGGGTGATGTATGTCGTTTTGGTCTATCTACAACTGCTAATCTCATTATTGGGGTCCACATCCTGTGAAATACCTTTTGAAATGCTGGTAGCTTTTAACATGCTTGCATATTCATAACACTGATCTCAGCACAAGTTTATCACGATGAAATTTTGTGCTAAATCAGGCTAAACTGAAGTTTCAGGTTAAGATCCTATCATAATCATGATTGAGATTCTTTAGTGCTTAAAGCATCTGGGAAAATTGTTCCTAAGATTTCTGATTCAAGTAAGATTGGAAAGGAAAATTTAAATGATCATTTTATTACTTCCATTTTCAATTACATTTGTAAGAAGCCCATTAACAAAATTTGAAGACAAAGCAGTTAAAGAAAGACTTTCTTAACTGCAATTCTGGCAAACTTCACAAATTAATAAGCAATCAGGGAACACAAATGAGTTGATAGCTTTTCGGAAGTTCGGTCAATTAATAGCAAGTTGGTTTGAATAAATTAAGTTCAATTAAGGATGTTAAGGGAATAGTGTAGCAGTAACTACTATTATTAGAAATGTTAAATGATGATTAATTAGAATCAATTCTCAATGAAAAATCTTCACATCTAATTTCTTTTAAATAACTTCTGAATAGATGCAATTTTTCCTATGAGGCAGTTATAGAATTAAATGTTTAAGTTAATATATTTCAACTGTTGGTGGACTTCATAAAAAAACGTGCTGCTTTATTCATAGTCAAAGGCCATGTTTCTCAGGAAAGTGATACATAGGCCATTAAATTGAGCCTTGGAGCAAAAGTATTATTTTGTCTCCAAAGTGTAGCCCCAAGTATGTGCAGACAGAACTGGTGCTAGCCATGCCAGACACCATTTTGGAGAAGGCATCAGTGCTGAAAGTTATTCATAGGAGACAGCTAGTGATACTGATCAGTGTTTAAAGCTGATCTGATACCAGAACTCCCATTTTAGAGCTCAGCACTCTGGGTAATAGTGTCTCTGAAACATGCACAGCTGAACATGCATTTAGCAGTACAGAGAATCTCCCTACCAGTTTTCTTTAAAGGGATCATTAAATACTTACAGGTTAGTTGTTATTGATTTCTATTGTCTGTTGTGATGATTATGGAAGTGTTTGGTAATTTCCAGAGTTGTTTATAGTTGCTTATGGGTGTTGTTGTACATACTGAAGGACGTTGACTTGATCTCAAGAATTCTGCACAGATCATTTGTTCCCCGGCGTAGGTTCAAAAATTTGCACCTCCCTTGATGTACAGTATCAGTGATAGAATGAATAGAGGCAACACAGAACAAGGCAGACTAGTAGAAGGAGGAGAAGTAGAGGGTTGAAAATTCTCAGCTGGAGGCCATGGCCTTTGACTATGAATAAAGCAGCAAGTTTTTTATGAAGTCCACCAACAGTTGAAATATATTAACTTAAACATTTAATTCTATTACTGACTTATAGGAAAAATTGCATCTATTCAGAAGTTATTTAAAAGAAATTAGATATGAAGATTTTTCATTGAGAATGTTCAGGAAGAAATTATCTTACCCCACCCGCAGTGAAAAACAATGGCTAAAGAGTGCCCAAATAAGTATGGCCTCCAGAGTCCATGGGAAGGCTGCTATAATTTATCAGCCTGTCTTACCACTGGTGGAGACCCACCTGGGATAATATCATTGGTATTGGGTAAAGGCCCTTAATTGGACATTTATGTGGGTCAATTGGCCTCTGGGCAGGATGGCCATCTGACGCCATTCCCCCTTTTTGGTAAAATGGCATAGCGCCAGGAAGACAACGAGTACTGGAACCTTACCTTCCTTTACCTTTTTAACACCACCTCCTCCCAGAGGCTGGTAAAATTTAGCTCATTCTGTCAGATGCCTCCATCTTTCCTAGCATTTGCCACCAGCTGTAATCGGAACTGCAGTCCCCCAAACAGGTCAATTCAGAATTTCTAGCAGCAATGTATAGTTTATGGCTGAATTTTCCAACACTTCCCAATGGCGGAATGTTCCAGTCCCGCTGATAGCAACCCCTCTGGTTGGTTCCCTGTTGACTTTGGAGGAAATGGGAAGATCATGCCATCGGACGATGATGGCTGCCTCTACCACTGGAAAATATGCTGCAAATATGGGGGGTGGGACTGGTGGAAAATCCTGCCCATAGGCTTTTGTGAGCATCTGGAAGGATTGAGCATTGCAAGCATTGAATGACCAATGCTTTTCTTTCAAAGCTGCTTTGATCGCTTTGATCTTTCTGTATCACAGACTGAGAAATATTAAAGGTAAAGTCCGGCCTGTCAATAGGCTTATCTCCAATCTCTTTGGGAATGTGTAAATCTTTGTAAGCTGTTAAAATGTAACCAAACATTAATTTATGTTTAATCACTTCAGCATTAAGTTTTGGTAGACTACCAGTTAATAGCTTTTAGTCAATTAATATGGCTTTATTAATTTAGTCTCGATTCTTCTCAGGAAAGGCAGGCTTAAAATTAGATTGCAATTACAATTAGAATTCATGCCCCCAATTTCATGGGTTGTATTATCTGTATGACAACAAAAATGAAAGGTTTATGCCAAGGCTAAAAAGAAGATAATGGAGGCATAAGGCCTGTGCTTGGGTGCTGAACTTGCTAGCCTCTTGGCTCCTTCCAAACTGAAGGTGAAATTTGCAACATCTACTAGTTTGTTGCATTATGGAGGCCACTGAGACTTTATTCCAAAAGGGCTGAGTATGTTTCATTCTCTCTTTTCAGAGCGCCTGAGCAATATCCAGATTGCAGGTTTCTTCATGGTGCTATTGAATTCACATAGATTCATAGAATCCTAGAATCCCTACAGCGCAGAAAGAGGCCATTTGGCCCATTGAGCCCACACCGACAATAATTCAACCCAAACCAATCCCTGTAAGCCCGTGTATTTACCTTGCTAGTCCTCCTGACACTAAGGGCAATTTAGCATGGCCAATCAATCTAACCTGCACATCTTTGGACTTTGGGAGGAAACTGGAGCACCCGGAGGAAACCCACACAGACATGGGGAGAATGTGCAAACTCCACACAGATAGTGACCTGATGCTGGAATTGAATTCCAATCCTTGGTGCTATGAGGCAGCAGTGCCACTATGCCATTGTACTGCCCTTATGTCACTTTGCACACACTGTATGTCAATATTCCATTGCACTGAAGCCTGGGGGAATGTCCAGCTGCTGTGTGACCACATGCAGAAAATCATGCAAGTCCATGTCTGGTGTCCTGGTAGTAATCACAATGTCTTCATTTTGCATAGTCCACAGTACCCATCAGTATTTGAGTCACCATTTTGAGAGTGGGTGGTTACAGTGTCAGAACAGCTATCCATCAACCACATGGTTCATGACTCCTGAGGACTCTTAATCCATAAATGCAATTAACAAAGGTTACACTGCAGTTTTGTGAAGCTATGAATGTTACGTACAACTCATGGTTGATTGAGATTGTTGATAATTGGATAATGTTGGTTAAATATTCAGTTAAATAACTGAGCATATCAATCACTAAATGCAAGCAATAGAGTGGAAAATGCAACACTTGATTTCTCTCCAGTTGCACATTCTCCATGGAATTGCATCATTTGCTATACCATAAGTTGGCAAAAACAAAAGCTGGCCAAACAATAGCTCAAGATGTACTTTTGAAGAAACAATGTTCTGTGTTCTAAAATATAGGGAGGAGTATTTATACAAAAGCTGAAGGCTAATTACAAGAATTTTGATTTGATTTATTATTGTCACATGTATTAGTATGCAGTGAAAAGTATTGTTTTTTGTGTGCTACACAGACAAAACATACATTCATAGAGAAGGAAATGAGAGAGTGCAGAATGTAGTGTTACAGTCATAGCGAAGGTGTAGAGAAAGATCAACTTAATGCGAGGTAGGTCCAATCAAAAGTCTGATGGCAGCAGGCAAGAAGCCATTCTTGAGTCGGTTGGTACATGACCTCAGACTTTTGTATGCTTTTTCCAATGGAAGAAGGTGGAAGAGAGAATGTCTGAGGTGTATAAAGTTCTTAATTATGCTGGCTGCTTTTCCAAAGCAATGGGAAGTATAGACAGAGTCAATGGATAGGAGGTTGGTTTGCCTGATGGATTGGGCTACATTCATGACCTTTTGTAGTTTTTTGCGGTCTTGGGCAGAGCAGGAGCCATACCAAGCTGTGGTACAACCAGAAAGAATGCTTTCTATGGTGCATCTCTAAAAGTTGCTGAGAGTCGTAGCTGACATGCCAAATTTCCTTAGTCTTCTAAGAAAGTAGAGGCATCGGTGGGCTTTCTTAACCATAGTTTCGGCATGTGGGGATCAGGACAGCTTGTTGGTGATTTGGACACCTAAAAACTTGAAGCTCTTGACCCTTTCTACTTCATCCGCGTTGATGTAGACAGTGGCATTTTTCTCCTCTACAATTCCTGAATTCGCTGACAATCTCTGTTGTTATGTTGACGTAAAGGGAGAGATTATTGTCACTGCATTAACTCACCAGATTCTCTGTTTCATCATTGTTTGAGATCCAAACGACGACGGTGGTGTTGTCAGCAGACTTGAAAATTGCTTTAGAGGGTAATTTGGCCACACATAAGTGTATAAGGAATATAGTAGGGGGATGAGAACACTGCCTTGTGAGGCACCAGCTTTGAGGATGATTGTGGAGGAGGTGTTGTTGCCTATCCTTGCTGATTGTTGTCTGTGCATTAGGAAGCTCAGAATTCAGTTGCAGAGGGAGGAGCCAAGGCCAGGCCACCGAGTTTGGAGATGATTTCATAGGAATAATAGTGTTGAAGGCTGAGCTGTAGTCAATAAAGAGGAGTCTGACATAGGTGTCTTTGTTATCTAGGTCGCCTCAATAAGATTTTCTCAAATGTTTCTTGGAGTTGGCATTGGTGGGCCATGACCAGCATCCTGAACCTCCTTAATGACCTGGAAAACATCTCCCTCCATGATGAACTTCAATAACTTTATCTTCCAGGTGGCCTATGTTGATACTCTATTATGGCATAGTTAGGGAGCTGGATTTTACGAGGAGGCAGAGGTCCTGAAAGGTCAGGTCTGAGGTTATCTCTAAGAGGGTCACATGGACCTTGGTAAGTGAGGGGGATATTGTTTACGAGGTGGGAGGTGAGGGGAAGGGTTTGTACAGGTGTAGGCAAACCTTTCTGCTGGGAGAAGCCTTAATTGATTTGGAGTGTGACTGCCATTTCCATCTGGGAGCAAGTCTGTCTCAGACAGCTACTGACTAATCTGATTGGTCAGCAACTCTGTAATCCCAGTACTGCCAGGATCAGATAGTAGCTACTGCTACCAACTACAGATAGTCCCTGAAGATGAAGTGGTATGGATGCTTTACTTCAGTTTAGTCTGTGTGTTTTGGATGGGCCTGCCTGATAAACCCCAGTGTGGGGGGGCAGAGTGTTGGAGGCATGCTTTAAAGAGTGAGGGGTGCTTAAAAGAACTGTACAACCTTGGGGAGTTGCCTTTGATGGACACATGAGGCCCCCCTTCCTGCTTGCCAGCAACCCAGGCAATGAAAACAGTCAGGCTTCCCACCACCTTTCCCTCTTGCTGATAAGGGTGAAATGAGGCCATTAAGTGACCATTAATTAACCACTTAAGGGCCTCAAGTGACATAAGGATGGGAGCTTGATGCTTTATCTGCACTGCAATATAGGAGACAGGTTGGGGGTGATTGGGAAGATGACGAGCAGACAATCTGTTTTACTTTACAAGCCTCCCAGCCTTCAAATACACTGGCAGAAGTCTATAAAATTCACCACCATGTTTATGGATGTTGAGCAACAATATTATCGGGCATGGCCAAGGTGTCTCCAATTGAATGGTCTAATAGAACTGATTAGACTTAGACATGAAAAATAGCCATTAGGTTGATGTGCCTGTGGACATTTATCACCTGTGATCTATCTCAGAAAATAATCAGTAATGACATGAAAGTAGAAGCCACTGATTAAAATAATGTGATAGACATATATAGTTAATGTCAAAATAATCTAAATATATCAGAGCATCAATTTAATTGACATGCATTTAATTGTCAATCAAACATTTGCATTCACACATGCAACTATAACTATACTGTTAGTTGAATAGAAATATAGTGTCTCCAGATCTATCTCAAATTGTAGGTGCAGTTTTTTTAATCTATACTCAGGAATCCACTTATTATATTTCTACATTTCTCTAACTCTGGCGAAAAGCCATTTGTGCTGAGAACGTTAGCTCTATTTTTTCTCTCCACAAGTGCTGCCAGACCTTCATGAGTTTTCCCAGCATTTTCTTCTTTTGATTTTGTTTCAGATTCCAGCATCTGCACCAATTTGCTATTATTAAGCCATTCAGTTCAATGGGGGAATGAAGCTCAGTTTGGCATTTCACAAATACGTTGCTTGAATTTGTGAGTAATTAATTACCATCCAAGTAGAATATTTGGCTGAATTTTATCCTAATATGCTTGCAGTGTCTTCTGTCATGTGTTGATGCACTGTCTGCTGCATTACAACCTAGAGTTAATGTATTAACCAGATGACTTGTCTTGAAGTCAAGAGATTATAGATCTTTGTTTTTTTTAAAAAATTCAAACTTTCAGTGACTATGCAGGAAGGCTTTGTTTTAAATTAGAAGGATGTTATACCTAATCAGAAATTCAATTCTGTAGTTTAAAAGAAGGTGCACTAAAACAAAACTATAAGAAAGAAATATAAATGATTCCTAATTTAGTAACTTAACTACTAATTTAATAACTGAACTTCAAATGTGATTAACCTGGGAAAACAATCCAAATAAGGAATACTTGGAAAGCACCTTCTTATTGAGACCACCATCCGATGCTAATAACTAGCGCTTAAAGCTGAGTATCACTCCTATCAAAGCAATCATAAATCATCAGTTGCTTCCTCCTGCATAGGCTGACAATGATACTAGCATTATGCTATCACTTGAGTATGATTCCTGCAGAATTCAGAGGAGACTTCTTATCTCATATGTGCTGTTTCCATGTACATGTCTTCATAATGGGTTTCTCAGAGACTCAGTTGTGTCAATATTTATCATCATATTGGTAGGTACAGTCCATGGAGGACTACCTGCTCTTCACTTGTGAAGATTAACAAACATGACAAGGAAGGTGATTTAATTTCTTTCTGGCTGAATTTAAAGTTCGCGATATAACCTTTCAGGGGGATAGACCTTTACTGATATGGGTAGAGTTTTTAATAAGGTGTTGCCATGCTATTTTTTTGTGTTTGCTTTCTCTGTTAATGATGATGTGGGCTCATACCACTGCTGATGTGAGGAGGTGAGCTAGTGCAGCCTGGGGACAATTTTCTCTCTGTAGGAAGACACCATAAGATTTATACAATATCTTCCCACACAATAATCAACTCAGATTGGAATACATCAGAGTAGAGAAACTAATATACACCATTGGTGCTATGTTGCTGTTTTGATGTACACCTTTTAATCATCAAACACTTCAGCATGAAGAACACTACCAAAGGTATTCAAAAGCAGTATTGCTTATGGGAAAAAAGGGATGGCAAAGAACAAGTGAGATTGAGAAAACAAGGAAAGGTAGGGTATGAGTAATTCCAGGAATAAGGCCACTAATAAGTTTTTAATCTACATTACATTTATATATTTCCCATTTATTTCCAACTCTTTACTGTTGGTAATACATTAGGCAGAATTTATAATTTCCCAGGCAGCCACTGGGGAGAGGGAGGGACTGTTTAATCAGGCGGCAAATGCAGGATGGAGAGCCACTGGCCTAAATCAGGGCAGGGAATGTCAACCACTTGTAGGTGGCATAATCCAAACCATAGTTTCCATTTCCATGTGATTTTTTCTTTGCTCAGAGTTTCCTATGAGGAACCAAATTGATTGTCTTCTGAAAGTCCAAGTAAATATCATCCACTCCTTTACGTTTCGCATCAAGAATCTCCTCGGAAAATTCAATTATTATTTAGAGATAACTTGTCCTTGATAAATCCATTTGTCTATCTCTGATCAGTTAACCTACTTCCAAGTGCTCAATCACTTGAAGATGAAAATCAGGCAGCTCTGTAAAAAGCACTTGACCACCCTATCAATTTGCTGCTCTGAAGCCGAAGACAAAGGTTTACTCCGATTAGTTTAAAAAAGTGATGTAGTGAAACAATTGCCTCAAACCTAAGAAGCATTCTAATTCAACCAGACTTAATTTAAAAATAACTCACTACAAGGCTAAATCTGCTTGGTTGTTCTATCTGTAGTTAAGATTATGTAGCATTGCTCAATAAACCAAAGGAAGTTTGAAGAATCACAGAAGGGGTCTATTTGACATATCATGGCTGTACCAGCTCTCCAAAGGGCATCATGGTTTAGTGCCATTCCCTTACCATTTCCCTATACACTTTCACATTTCTATTCAAGTAATCATCTAATATCTTCTTGAATTCTTTGAATGAACCTGGCTCCACCATATTTCCAGGCAGTGTATTCCAGACCTGAACCACTCATTACATGAAAACATTTTTTCTCACATCATATTTGCTTCATTTGCAACTCCCTTTAAATACGTGTCCTCTTGTTCTTGAACCTTTTACGAACAGGAACAGTTTCTCCCTATCCCTATTTCTCTGTCCAACCCCCTAATGATTTTGAATATTTCTATCAAATCTCCTCTTAGCCTTCTTCTCTCCAAGGAGAACAATCTCAATCTCTCCAATCTGTCCTTATAACTGAACCATTTTTATAAACTTTTCTGCATGCCTCCAATGTGTTCACATCTTTTCTATAATATGGCACTCAGAACTGAACACGATATTCCGGCTGAGGTCTAACTCTGCCTTGTAAAAGTTCAGAATAACCTCCTTGCTGTTATATTCTATGCCTCTATTAATAAATCCCAGAATACTATACACATTATTAACTGCTCGCTCCACTTGTCCTGCCACCTTCAATGATCCACGCTTGTATAAAACCAGGTCCTTCTGCTCCTGCACCCCTTTAAGAATGTCATCCCTTATTTTGTATTATCACTCCATGTTTTTCCTTCCAAAATGCATCTTATCACATTTCTCAGCATTGAACTTCATCTGCCCACTCTACCAACTTGTCCATTCCCTTTTGAAGTTCTACACTGTCCTCTTCGCAGTTCACAATACTTTCAAGTGTTGTGTTATTCCCAGACTTTGAAGTTGTTCCCTCGTAGAAGCTTGCTTGCTGACAATATAATTGCAAAAATTATTTAGTCTTAATGATGTAAAGTTTTTCCACTGCAAAAACATATGCATGATATATTTTATAGGAAAACTACAGATAATGCCTTGGGATTACAAAAGCAGCCTCAATTTACAGAAATACATTTCAAGAAGTTTTACTAAAAGAACACCTTTTCTACTAAAATACATTGGTTTAGCTTTTCTTTTTCAGATGTTGGAAGTTTCTTTATTATGTTCTATTACAAATATTTAGCATTTATGAAATTTATCTTGTCTGGTAAAATAAAACTGTTATGGGTACGAAAATGAGTAGAAGTCAGGCTGGCAGTTCACTATCAGCCATTCTTCCCACTTTGCCAAGATTAATTTAACCCTCAGTATTGCTTCTAACTGATCAACAACAATTTAATACAATTAGATTTGCCAACACATTAAAAATAGCGTTAATGTGTGATTAAACATTGGATATTATTTTCTCATCTGGTGATCTATTCAATGGGACTTAGATTTTATAAAACTATGAGTATTACCAGCTGTGTAAATCACGTTAGGGTTATATTGATTTGGGGCAAATTTAAATCAGTATGAGTTCGCTCCCAAGCATTGGGCCAGTTTTCATTTGTTGCTAGTTATGGAGAATTTTAAGAGAAAGATTGGGTAGGCTGGGATTGTTTTCTTTGGATTGTTTCCTTTGTGCAAAAGGATCAGTAATAATCATGGGTGATTTTAATTGATGTATAGGTTGGCAAATCAGATTGACAAAGGTAGCCTAAAAGATGAGTTCATAATGTGTTCTTGGGACAGTACATTCTGGTGCCAACTAGACTTCAGGCTATTCTAGACAAGGTAATGAGCAATAAGACAGGATTAATTATTGACCTCAGAGTAAAGGCGTGCCTAGGTAACAGTGATCATAACATGATTGAATTTCACATTCAGTTTGGGGGAGAAAGAATTACTCTAAAATGAGTGTTTTAAACTTAAATTAGGGTAATTATGAGAGTGTGAAGACAGAACTAGCTGGAGTGAACTGAGAAAAAGATCAGTTGTGATGCAGATGAGCAAGTTGAGAGAATTCCAGCCAAAGGCTACATGGGAAAGATGCACTATCCATAGCTAACTAAGGAAGTTAAAGATAGTATTAAATTGAAAGAAAAATATATAATTCCACAAGGATGAGTGGCAGGTCAGAAGATTGGACAGAGTATAAAAACAGCAAAGAATGACTGAAAAAGCTATGAGTATAAGTGAAAGCTGGAGACAAATATAAAAACAGTCAGAGTTTGGCTAATGGAGTTAATGTATACATTGGACCTGAAAAGAAGAGGATCTGCTTTATCATTAATAATAGAATCGATGTATTGTTTGAAATATGGCAGTCATTTCTGGAGCACTTGGGCAAAATAGAAGTGGGGCTAGGGGCTGTGCCTTATAAATTATGCTATAAAGTGGTGCCTAAATATTGACTTTCCTTATGTGTACTCAAGGAGCAACTAAGCTTGTTTCATGGTGTTCTTCTTGTTTGTCTATTGTTTTATTAGTGTTGCTTTGCGTAGTGGCAATTATCTTCCAATTTTTGTACCAGTGATGTGATTATTTCACAATTTTGACATAGCGTGTATTATTGTTGTAAAATAAGGAAAAAATCTTAAAACCAAAAATGTTTAAAAAAGAGAAGAGTAAATAAAGTGAGTGTTACCCCTCTATCGAGCCAAAGGGATTGGTAATGGAAAATCAGGTGGGTGAACTCAATATTTATTTATTGTGGAAGACACCAATCATATCCCAGAAATAATTGGAAATCAAGAGGTGAAAGGGAGGAGTTTAAAACAATTACCAACACCACAGAGATGGTATTGAGAAAATTATTAGAATTAGAAACCGCCAAGTCCCCAGATCCTAATGAACTTCATCCAAGTATGTTAGAAGAAGTGGCAGCTGAGATAGCTGATGCATTGGTTTTAATTTTCCAAAATTCCCTAGAATCTAGAAAGGACCCATCAGATTGAAAAATAGGAAATGTAACTTCCCTATTCAAGAAAGGAGGAAAACAAAAAGAAGGAGACTACAGGCCTATTCATCCAATGTTCATAATAGGGAAGACTCTGGATCCATTATTATGGAGGTTAGAGAAAGGCATTTAGAAAAACTTGATGTAGGAGGCAGAGTTAACATGCTTTTGTGAAAGTCAAATCATGATTATTTAATGTTGTAGAGTTCTTTCAGGAAGTAACAGGTGACGTGGGTAAAGAGGAACCTGTAAATGTGGTGTATGTGGACTTCCAGAAGGCACTTAACAAGGTGCCACTTCAAGAAGTTACTGTGCAAAATAAGAGCTCATAGTGTAGGGGTAGCAGGTTGGCATGGATGGTGAATTAGTTTGCTATCAGGAAACAGAGGTTGGGCATCGATGGGTCATTTTTCAATTGGCCAGATGAAACGAATGAGATCTCCCAAGGGTCAGTACTGGGGCCTTAACTATTTCCAATCTATATTAATGATTTGGATGAAGGGATTAAATTTATGATAGTTACATTTGCTGGTGGTACAAGATAGGTAGGAAAGTAAATTGTGAAGCGGACATAAGAAATTAACAAAGGGATTTAGATAGGTTAAGTGAATGGTCAGAAATTAGCAGATAGAACATAATGTGGGAAAATGTGTACATGTCCACTTTAACAGGAAGAATAGAAAATCACCATATTATTTAGATGGAAGGAGAGCAGAATTCTGCAGTGCAGAGGTATTTGGATGTCCTGGTATATGGATCACAAAAATTTAGAATAAAAGTCAGGCAAGTGATTAGGAGTGCAAATGCAATGTTGTTGTTGGCCACAAGGGAAATGTGAGATAAAAATAGAGAAGTTTTGCTATGGCTGTAGAGGGCATTAGTGCAATCATTTCTAGAGTACTGTGTACAATTCTGGTATCCTTATTTAAGGAAATACATAATTGCTTTAGAAAGAGTTCAGACAATGTTCATTTGATGAAGGGGTTATCTTATAAGTAAAGTCTGGACAGTCTAGTTCTGCATCCTTTAGTGTTTAGTAGAATGAGATGTGATCTTATTGAAACATATAAGATCCTGAGGAGAATTTACAGAGTTGATGCTTCCTTTGTTGGAAAGACTAGAACTGGGGGTCACTATTAAAATATAAGGGATCTCCAATTTAAGTTACGGATAAGAAGAAATCTTTTTCTCTCAGAAAATTGAGAGTCTGTGGAATTCTATTTCCCAGAGAGTAAGGCAGCTGGGTAATTGGATACCTTGAAGTCTGCATTAGATAGATTCTTGATTACCAAAGACAAACCAGAAGGTCAAGTTGCAGCCACAATCAGATCAGCCATGATCTTATCAAATAGCAGAACACATTTGATGGGCCGAGTGGCCCGTTCCTGTTTCTAATCCATATGTTTCGATGCCCATAACAGAGAAAGCTAAGATGAGATTTGATTGAAGGATTAATGGAGAGTGTGGGGGTCTGGAACTCATATCACGAAAGGTGGTGAAGGCAGAAATTTTCATCACATATTTTGGCAGTCACTCAATGTTACATCTCAGCAACACTGGAAGACATGAACCATTTAGAAGCTGGGACTGAGAATCCTATTTTACCACT
The DNA here is from genome assembly GCF_965287045.1 of Carcharhinus amblyrhynchos. Lineage (NCBI taxonomy): Eukaryota > Metazoa > Chordata > Chondrichthyes > Carcharhiniformes > Carcharhinidae > Carcharhinus > Carcharhinus amblyrhynchos. Next base: position 59,384,496 of record NC_137330.1, read on the forward strand.
TTGATTTTAAGTGCTGGGTGGATTTGAAACTGGGAGTGTTTCAGATCCAAGTTTTAGACCTGTTCTCAGGCACCCCCAAATTCATTCTGCCTGAAAACTTATCAGCAATTCCAAACCGCACTGCACAAGCCTGTGGGTGGGGCTTAACACACCCGAAACCCTGCAGCTTCGATCAGCACCTCCAACTGCGCATATGCAGAAAAAAAATGATAAAATAATGCCCCCCTGCCACATTCTTCCCGGGCCAGATAATGCCTCCCCTGGCCCCCACCAGACATTGCCCCATCCCCACAACATTACTGACACCCTTATCACCCATCCCCCCCCCACCACCCAGATCAATTGCAGGCCCTTTCCCCTTCCCCCTTCTCCCTTCCCCTCACTTATCTCAGGCAGAGTGGTAGTGGATTCCCCTTCCCTCACACTGACCATAGGTAGAGTGATCCAGCCTCGCCCCTCCACCCTACAGATATCAGGCAGAGTGACTCTCCTCACGCCTGCCCCAGACCTTGCCGCACAAGGCCCCTATCTCCTCCAGATTCCGATGGCTGTGTGTCACCTCCCTCTCTCTCCCCTGTCCCCAATCATTGAGGCACTGATCCACCGCCCCCAGCCCCCCTTCCCACCAGCATGCCTGCAAGTGCTCACTTGCCTTCCCCTCAATGCTAACAAGCAAACTGCATGGAACTTGCTGCAATGTTTTGCCAAACTGCTTGCAGCTGATCTACCCTAATGAGGGGCAGCTCCATAAAAGAATGGGCAGGCAGGTAGTGTGCGTATGACCAGCCCCCCAATTTTCTGAGGGCAACCTGGGGTGGCTACTGGATGCAGCAGAGGCGAGGCAGGACACCCTCTTCCCCCTGAAGGATGCAGACCCAGGGACTTTGATGGAAATGTGGCCTGGGAGGAAGTCGCCATCTCGATCAGTGCCAGGGCAGTGGTCGCCCGAACTGGGAAGCAGTGCCAGAAAAAAGTCAATGACCTCAGCTGGGCAGTAAGAGTGAATGCTGAACCCCATCTCGCATCTTCCCCCAAAACTCTCCCAGATCCTCCCATCTCCAACACCCTGCATGCTCCTGACTCTCAAGCACCTCCATCCTATCCTCCCAAGAGGCCCACAGCGCTTGCCCTGATACTCTGCAGGAGTCACGCCATCATTGCTTTCATGGCTCCCTTTGACTCCATAAGAGGAGACTGAAAGTAACACCCATGTCAAAGCGAAGACAGGAGGTGGTGAGTAAGATCTCCGGGTCCTCAGCCCCTTTGAGAAACAGGCACCGGAGCTCTCAAGGGAAGGGAAGATGCGGGCTGTCAGTGTCAGCATGGGCTGCTGTAAGACGTGAGCACCTGTCATTCCTCCGCTCACTTTGAGGCATCTTCTTGGGGACGTGAGTTTTGGGTGCGAGGGGCAAAGTTTAAAACCGACGTATGAGGCATGTTTATTTACACATAAGAGGCAGTGGGTGCCTGGAACTCGCTGCCAGGGGGAGGTCACGGAGGCAAACCCTCGCATGCCATGCCAGAGGCCTTGGACATTCCCTCCTCTATCCAATTATTATCCAATATTATCAGGTGTGTCGTGCTTACCAGAAAGTGACCCAGAAGCCTCAACACTAACCGGACCTATTGACATGTCGGTATCTGGGATGGTGACTTGTGAAGTCTTTACAGCTATGTGAATGGGATAGGAATAGAGGCATACGGTCCCTGGAAGGGTAGGGGGTTACAAATCAGATGGGCAGTCTAATCCCTACAGGTTTGGAGGGCCGAAGGTCCTGTTCCTGTGATGTAATTTTCTTGGTGCTTATGTTCAGTGGAGAAATGTGAATCACGTGTTTGGCATCCCAATTTCCTGTCCCTCCCTTGCCCTTAACATTGTGTCCTGTGCTGCAGGGACACATCCGGATGTCCCGGGGTCTTCTAGACTCCAGGCCTCTACTGCAGCATCTGCCCATCCTGGTCAGGGCAGCTTGGATGAGTCCTTGGAGGATATGGCTGAAGAGACCTCCAAGGGTGGCACCGTTTTGGCATCAGCTTCCACCTCACAATTCACTATCCCAGATACCGACGTGTCGGTAGGTCCGGTTAGTGTTGAGACTTCTGGATCACTCCCTGGTGAACACGACACATCTGATAATATTTATCGGGTGGAGGAGGCTTCGGCGTGCGGGGGTTTGCCGGAAGGGAGGACCCAGCTAGCCCCAGGCTATATGCTGGGCCTCTGAGATCACCTCTCTCAGCTGCTGGAGATGATGCAGGAGGGGCCGATAGCCACACACTACCAACTGCGAGATTGTTGGGAGGAGTCACAAAGCTTTCGGGTGGACTAGCTATTACCTGTTTTATGTGCTTCCCAAGACTGCATCTGCAGTAGAAAGCCTGAGGCAGCGGATTCTCACAATGGCCGTGTCACAGGAGGCCATAGCTGAGAGACTGATCAGGATCCTTGAGGTTCTATGGCCCAAGGCTGAGAGGCTCAAGAGCTTGCAGGAGACCCAGCGGGACAGCACTGAGACACAGTGGGCTACGGCAGCAGCCATTGAGAACATGGCCCAGTCGCACGGGGTCATAACTGAGGAGATACAGGGTATGGCCTTGTCTCAGAGGGCACTTGCTGCAGCCATTGACAAGTGGCCCCTGACTGAAGTGGCCAAGGCAGAGGGCTTGGCCACCATGTGTAGGACGCAGGTGGTCCTCCAGAACTGGCAGGGCCAGGTGACACTGGAGCTTCTGGAGAAAGGGCTTAAGCCAATGCCGGGGCATCCAGCCAGGAGACTGTAGCTGTGGCTACACCTTCTGACTCCCGCCCCCCCCAACTTCCTGACACAGGGGCATCTCAGGGGCAGCGAGATGAAGAGGGTGTCGTGGAAACATCCCAGACACCTGGAAGTTGACCTGGGCCCTCAAGGTCCAGGGCCTCCAGAGGGCACCCACCACACACATCACAGGCCACAGGCCAAGATAAGCAGCTGGCCCCTCCACTTCTGATGTACATTCTGGAGAGTTACTGAGAGGTTGTGGTAAGCCATGTAAGGTTAAGAAGTTGCAGTTGTCCTGCCACTGACTGAAGTAGCAACTGTCTCCCAGGCTACATTTCCATCAGAACCCTGAGTGTGTCCTCTTGGTTGGAAAAGGGTGTCCTGCCTCACCTTTGCTGGATCCAATAGCCTGGATGGGGTGGGGGGGGAGGGGGAGATTCCAACATTCCAGCAAGTTCCATGCAGTTCACTTGTTGGCGCTGAGGGTAAGGCAAGTGAGCACTTGCTGGTGTGCTGATGAGGGGGGGGTCGTGGATAAGTGCCTCAATGATTGGCGCAGGGGAGAGAGAGAGAGGGAAAGTGTCACACAGCCATCGGAGGCCAGAGGAGATGGGGGCTTTGTGCAGGAGGATCCAGAGCGGGGTGGGGGGTGAGGAAGATCACCCTGCTTGGTATCTGAGGGGTGCAGGGCCGAAGGTAGATCTCGCTGCCTGAGCTCAGTGGTGGGGAAGGGGAGGGACTCTACCTGGGGGGAATGGCGGAGTGGGGGAGTGGGGGGGGGGGGAATGGGGGATTTACTGCCACTCTGCCTGAGATCGGTGGGAGAGGAGAGGAGGATCTGCTGCCACTCTGCCTGAGATCAGTGTGGGGGAAGAGGGGTTCACTGCCTGAGATCAGTGTGGGGGAAGAGGGGTTCACTGCCTGAGATCAGTGTGGGGGAAGAGGGGTTCACTGCCTGAGATCAGTGTGGGGGAAGAGGGGTTCACTGCCTGAGATCAGTGTGGGGGAAGAGGGGTTCACTGCCTGAGATCAGTGTGGGGGAAGAGGGGTTCACTGCCTGAGATCAGTGTGGGGGAAGAGGGGTTTGCTGCCTGAGATCAGTGTGGGGGAAGAGGGGTTCACTGCCTGAGATCAGTGTGGGGGAAGAGGGGTTCGCTGCCTGAGATCAGTGTGGGGGAAGAGGGGTTCACTGCCTCAGATCAGTGTGGGGGAAGAGGGGTTCGCTGCCTGAGATCAGTGTGGGGGAAGAGGGGTTCACTGCCTGAGATCAGTGTGGGGGAAGAGGGGTTCGCTGCCTGAGATCAGTGTGGGGGAAGAGGGGTTCGCTGCCTCAGATCAGTGTGGGGGAAGAGGGGTTCGCTGCCTGAGATCAGTGTGGGGGAAGAGGGGTTCGCTGCCTGAGATCAGTGTGGGGGAAGAGGGGTTCACTGCCTCAGATCAGTGTGGGGGAAGAGGGGTTCGCTGCCTCAGATCAGTGTGGGGGAAGAGGGGTTCGCTGCCTGAGATCAGTGTGGGGGAAGAGGGGTTCGCTGCCTGAGATCAGTGTGGGGGAAGAGGGGTTCACTGCCTCAGATCAGTGTGGGGGAAGAGGGGTTCGCTGCCTGAGATCAGTGTGGGGGAAGAGGGGTTCGCTGCCTGAGATCAGTGTGGGGGAAGAGGGGTTCGCTGCCTGAGATCAGTGTGGGGGAAGAGGGGTTCACTGCCTCAGATCAGTGTGGGGGAAGAGGGGTTCGCTGCCTGAGATCAGTGTGGGGGAAGCGGGGTTCGCTGCCTCAGATCAGTGTGGGGGGAAGAGGGGTTCACTGCCTGAGATCAGTGTGGGGGAAGAGGGGTTCACTGCCTGAGATCAGTGTGGGGGAAGAGGGGTTCGCTGCCTGAGATCAGTGTGGGGGAAGAGGGGTTCACTGCCTGAGATCAGTGTGGGGGAAGAGGGGTTCACTGCCTGAGATCAGTGTGGGGGAAGAGGGGTTCACTGCCTGAGATCAGTGTGGGGGAAGAGGGGTTCACTGCCTGAGATCAGTGTGGGGGAAGGGGGGTTCACTGCCTGAGATCAGTGTGGGGGAAGGGGGGTTCACTGCCTGAGATCAGTGTGGGGGAAGAGGGGTTCACTGCCTGAGATCAGTGTGGGGGAAGAGGGGTTCACTGCCTGAGATCAGTGTGGGGGAAGAGGGGTTCGCTGCCTGAGATCAGTGTGGGGGAAGAGGGGTTCACTGCCTGAGATCAGTGTGGGGGAAGAGGGGTTCACTGCCTGAGATCAGTGTGGGGGAAGAGGGGTTCACTGCCTGAGATCAGTGTGGGGGAAGAGGGGTTCACTGCCTGAGATCAGTGTGGGGGAAGAGGGGTTCACTGCCTGAGATCAGTGTGGGGGAAGAGGGGTTCACTGCCTCAGATCAGTGTGGGGGAAGAGGGGTTCGCTGCCTGAGATCAGTGTGGGGGAAGAGGGGTTCACTGCCTGAGATCAGTGTGGGGGAAGAGGGGTTCGCTGCCTGAGATCAGTGTGGGGGAAGAGGGGTTCACTGCCTGAGATCAGTGTGGGGGAAGAGGGGTTCGCTGCCTGAGATCAGTGTGGGGGAAGAGGGGTTCGCTGCCTCAGATCAGTGTGGGGGAAGAGGGGTTCACTGCCTGAGATCAGTGTGGGGGAAGAGGGGTTCGCTGCCTGAGATCAGTGTGGGGGAAGAGGGGTTCGCTGCCTGAGATCAGTGTGGGGGAAGAGGGGTTCGCTGCCTGAGATCAGTGTGGGGGAAGAGGGGTTCGCTGCCTGAGATCAGTGTGGGGGAAGAGGGGTTCGCTGCCTGAGATCAGTGTGGGGGAAGAGGGGTTCGCTGCCTCAGATCAGTGTGGGGGAAGAGGGGTTCACTGCCTGAGATCAGTGTGGGGGAAGAGGGGTTCGCTGCCTGAGATCAGTGTGGGGGAAGAGGGGTTCACTGCCTGAAATCAGTGTGGGGGAAGAGGGGTTCGCTGCCTGAGATCAGTGTGGGGGAAGAGGGGTTCGCTGCCTGAGATCAGTGTGGGGGAAGAGGGGTTTGCTGCCTGAGATCAGTGTGGGGGAAGAGGGGTTCACTGCCTGAGATCAGTGTGGGGGAAGAGGGGTTCACTGCCTGAGATCAGTGTGGGGGAAGAGGGGTTCGCTGCCACTCTGCCTGAGATCAGTGGAGGGGGGTGCACTCCCATTCTGCTTGAGATTGGTGGATAGAAGGGGGCAGCGGCCCACGATCGGTCTGGGTGATGGGTGTGGGGGGGATAAGGGGGTTGGTAATGTTGTGGGGGTTGGGGCCAGGGGGTGGCATTATGCAGCCTGGGAGGAATGTGGCAGGGGAGTGTTATTCTGCCATTTTTTTTTTCTGATGTGGAGATGCTGGCATTGGACTGGGGTGAAGACAGTAAGAAGTCTCACAACACCAGGTTAAAGTCCAACAGGTTTATTTGTTGCAAATGCCACAAGTTTGCTACAAATAAACCTGTTGGACTTTAACCTGGTGTTGTGAGACTTCTTACTTTGTTTCTGTGCACGCGCAGTTGGAGGCACCGATTGGAGTTGCAGGATTTCAGGCATGTTAAGCCCCACCCACAGGCTTGTGCAATGCGATTTGTAATTGCTGATTTTTTTTTCAGGCAGAAAGCATGTGGGGGTGCCTGAGAATTGATCTAAAAGTCGGATCTGAAACACCCCCTGTTCCAAGTCCGCCCAGTGCTTAAAATTGAAATGGTAAAAATAGGGCCTGAAGTTTATGTAGGTAGACAATAAGAGCTAGTCAGAAATCACTTGTAATGGCATGGGTGAAATTTTGGGGAAGGCATGGAAGGAGGTAGGGATTTTTGTCTGATGGGCTACGGGAATGGAAGGTCTGAATTTTTAAGTTTATGAACTCTTTGCATTGGTTGTAGGCAAGAACGGTTTAAAAAATAATTTGCATTTGGTATAGAAGCCAAGGGTTGTATTTGCATTCCCAGACAATCTTGGCATTGAGAATAGTTGTGGCAGAGGAGAACAGGAACCAATAATGCATCATGTGGTTCAGCCAGATCTGATAGTTAACGGCTAAACCAATTTTCTGTTATAGATGTTCAAGTTTGTGATAGAAATAGCCATTTCCCCTGGAAAGGCCAGGGTTGCTGTTGTAAATATTAGTTGGAAAGTTTATATAGAGGGAGATATTGAGAGAGGATTAGGGAATAGTGAACTTGCAATAATTCCAATTCATCAGTTAAGTAATTAAAAACTGCAACATTTAATTACATATATCTATAATAGAGGCTTGCAACTTTTTGGCTGGCAGTCAGCTTCCGAGAAGGTTCTAGAACAGCAAGCCTTGCTTGCCAGGATGACCCCTCACCCTGCTCTCCAATTGGTTCCCCAGGTCATATGACCGTGGCTCTGCAGAAGGATCCTGAAAGGGATAATCACCAAAGAGCTCATAGGAGATTAGTTGAGATGGAGGCTGGAATCAATGAGAATGAAAAAGTGTACAGTGCAGAGGCTGAAGGAAGATAGCTCAGTTAGAAACTTAGCATGATATCTGAGTGGGTGATAGACGGAAGATTTTAATTAAGAGGGGATAGAAGTGGAACAAGATGAGATTCTCAAAGGAAGAGAAAGTGCCAACAAAGTAGAGGAAGGATAAGGGCCACAAGGCTAACGTGTGACAGGTTGTGGAAGGTTTTGCCATGTGTAAAGGATTCATGAAGGGTAAAAGAGGCTGCTGTGCCCCAGGGCCCCCCGGAGGCTGCTCTGCCCTTCTCCAATATCTCCCAGTTACAGGGTAGGCGATAGTATTTATATCAGCAACTGACAGTTAAATTTAAAAGTGTCTATGTGGAAATTTAATCAAATGATAAAAAGCCCCAGTAGTTGACATTTTGAACCTATGAAAAATGTAGAAACCAAGAATTATAATTCACTGTGACACAATCCATGCGAGCTCGATGGTAGTTTCAAATCCCACACCTCAGCTATCATCAAAACTACTTACTTAATCCACACAGCACTACCCTGCTACATCTTTCACTGCTTTGAAAGCTTTATGAATGCTCTTGCCATCCCTAGGGCTGACTTCTCCAATGAAATCCTTACTGGTATATCCTCTGAAACGCCAATTTGTCCAAAATGATGCCATATATAAATTCTCTGTTCTTAAGTCCCTGTTTCTCTTCTGGTTAAAACTTGTGAACATATACAAGCCTCAAGTCCCTTAATCAACTGAACTTAAAATCATTATTCTGCCTTTTCCAAACCATAGCTTTATCTATCTCTACAATCTCCTCCAGCCTTGCATTCCCTGTCTGAATTAATGATTTTTCTTATGTCCTCTGCCTGCCCTTCTGTGCAGCTCTCCTGCTACTGAGTGCTCTATCATTAGTGGGACTCCAACTACCTTCAGTTGTTATAGTTTACTCTCTGGAAATCTCTCCTTCATTCAATTTTTTTATTACAAATCTTCTCACAATTCTACTTAGCCATGATTCTTTGTCATCTTTTGTAGCTCACTTTGCTAGTTCATTCCATTGGCCTTTTTATCTATTTTTAATCCCATTCCCTTTTGTAAATTTGACAGGTTTAACTTCAGATTAAGAAGGAAGAGCTGACATCGTGCTAACCTTCAAGCTTGTTAAGTGGAGAACTGACTGGAGTGGCAGTTATCTGTCAATTACCTGAAAGGAATTGGTTCAAGTGATTTTAATTAGTGTAGCAGGAAGCTAAACGAGATAATGACTCATCAAAGGGTCTATAAAAAAGATAGGCTTTTCAAACCACATGATCTGCAATGAAACAGGCTTGAGAATGCCAGAGTAAGGCAGGGACTGAGTAAATCATGAATTAGGTTTAAATGGTTAATTCTGCAGTTTAACTATAGATTAAGAATAAAATAATTAAGTTGGAGTGTGGTGGAGAGGGAAGGAAATGCTCCTTTCATTTTCTACGTTTCCTCAGAAAGATAAGTGATGGCTTTAATGGTAGAACTTTGACTACAGATCAAGATGTTCCTGGTTCAAATCTATGTGCCTCCTAATTAACCTTCAGGGGTGACACGGTGGTTAACACTGATGCCTTACAGCACCAGGAGCCAGGTTCAATTCCTCCAGCCTCGGGTCACTCTGTGTGGAGTTTGAACATTCTCCCCATGCCTGCATGTGTCCCTTCTGGGTGCTCCAGTTTCCTCCTAAAGTCCAAAGATGTTTTTGTTGGGTTGATTGGCCAAGCTAAATTAACCCTAGTGTCAGGGGGATTAGTGGAGTAAATATGTGGGGTTATGGGAATAGCCCTGGGTTGGATTGTGGTTGGTGCAAACCTGATGGGCCAAATGGCCTCCTTCTGCATTGTAGGGATTCTGTGATTACTTTTACTTCCTCAGGTGTAGAGAATATTAAAGAGTAAATTTAGAATAGATCATTACAGGATGGCTTGATCATGTGAAATATTCCTCCTGTGCATTGTGAGACAAAGAACAAAGAAAATTACAGCACAGGCCCTTCAAGCCTGCACCAACCATGCTGCTTGACTGAATTAAAACCCCCTACTCTTTCTGGGACCATATCCCTCTACTCCCATCCTATTCATGTATTTGTCAAGATGCCCCTTATAAGTTATTATTGGAGTGAGTTCCACGCTTTACACCCTCAGTTTAAAAAAAACTTGCCTTGTACATCTTCTTTAAACCTTGCCGTTCGCACCTTAAACCGATGCCCCCTAGTAATTGACTCTTCTACCATGGGGAGAAAGCTCCACTCTGTCCATGTCCCTCATAATCTCGTAGAATTCTATCAGGTCGTCCCTCAACCTCCATCGTTCCAGTGAGAACAAACCAAGTTTCTCCAACCTCTCCACATAGCTAATGCCCTCCAAACCAGCAACTTCCTGGTAAATGTGTTCTGTACTTTCTCCAAAGCTTCTACATCCTTCAGGTAGTGCGGCGAGCACTATATTCCAAGTGCAGTCTAACTAAGATTCTATAAAGCTGTAAAGTGACTTGCCAATTTTTAAACTCAAAGACCCAGCCAATGAAGGCAAGCAGAAAGGCAGTGGGGTGGTGTTGTTATTTAAGGATGAAATCAGTGCCATAGTGAGAAAGGGCATTGATGTCTTCTTGACTATCTTCTCCAACTGCATTGCTACTTTCAGTGAACTGTGTACCTGTACACCCAGATTCTCCTGCCGAACAATATTCTTAAGGATTCTGCCATTTACAGTATATTTCCCATCTATATTAGAGCTTCCAAAATGCATTATCTCCCATTTATCCAGATTAAACTCCATCTGCCATCTCTCCATCCAGTCTCCAACTGATCTATATCCTGTTGTGTCCTCTGATGTTCTTCATCACTATCCACAAATCCACCAGCCTTTGGACATCAAGGTCACTTCCAGTAATTAGTCTGACCACATCTGCAGGAAGTATCTCCAGCTGCAGCTACTCAAAGTCCAAGTTTCAGAGCTGGGGCTGTGGCTGGAATCACTGGGAAGCTTCTGAAAGGATGAAATCTTTATGAATTGCATGTACTGTGGGGTAGTCAAACCACAGGTAAAGAGTTCACAGACAGAAAGTGAATGGGTGGCCACCAGACAGAGTTAAAGCATTAGGCAGGTTGTGCAGGAGTGCCTGGGTCCATCAGATTTTCTGCTTTGGATACTGCTGGGGAGATGGTTTCTCAGGGGAGTGCAGCAACAGCCAAGTTCCTGGCACCATAAGTGGCATAACTACACAGTGGGGGGACAATAGTGATAGGAGATTCTCTCATAAAGGGAACAGATAGATGTTTCTATGGCTGCAGACATGACACCAGGATGGCGTGCTGCCTCCCAGCTGCCAGGGCCAAGTATGTCATTGAGCAGCAGCAGGGCATTCAGCAGGGACGATGAACAGCCAGAGCATGTACTCCATGTCGGTACCAATCACATAGATAAAAAGAATAATGAGATCCTGAAAACAGAATATAGGGAGCTAGGAAATAAAAAGCAGGACATTAAAGTTAGTAATCTTCAAATTAGTGCAAGTGCTACTGAGATCAGGAATTGAAGAATAGATCAGATTAGTGCATGGCTGAATATATGATATAGGAGGGAGAGATATAGATTCCCGAGGCATAAAGGCCGATTCTAGGAAAGTTAGACATGTACAAGCTAGATGGGTTTGCAGCTCAGCATGACTGGGGCCAATATTCTCTCAGGGGTATTCATTAGTATTGTGGAGAAGGATTTAAACTAGAGTGGTAGGAGAATGGGAACCTGAACAGGGAGACATGAGAGGGAAACAAAAATGTAAGTGAAAGATAGAAAACAAAGTGGAAAGCAAAGAAAACAAGGGCTAAAGCAAATAGAGCCATAGTACTAAAAATGTTAAAAAGGCATGCATGGAACATTCATAATAAGGCAGACAAATTAACAGTGCAAATAGATGTAACTGGATGCAATACAATTGTAATTTTGAAGACATGGCTGCAGGATAACCAAGACTAGGAACTGACTACCCAAGGGTATTCCATATTTAGGAAGGAAAGGTAGTGGGGTGAAGCTGTTCATTAAGAATAAAATCAATGCCACAATGAGAGAGGACATTAGTTCAGAAAATTTAGATGTAGAATCAGACTAGTGGAACTCAGAAGCAAAAAGGGGTGGAAAACATAAGTGTGAGTTGTCAGTAGGCCCCCAACTAGTAATATTAAGGTAGGGGATGGCATTAAACATTAAACATTTATGTGACAAGGGTTCTACAGTAACCATGAGTGATTTTAATCTGCATATGGACTGGACAAATCAAATTAGCAATAATGCTGTGATGGATAAGTTCCTGGAATATGTATGAGATGGTTTTTTTTTTGTAGGCCAATCAGTTCAGGAACCAACTTGAGAACATGCTATCCTAGATTTGGTATTGTGCAATGAGAAAGGGTGATTAATAACCTTGTTGTGCAGGATTCTTTAGAGAACAGTGACCATTACATGATAGAATTTGTCATTAGGAAGGAAAGTGAAGTTGCCTGATCCAAAACTAGGATTCTAAATCTGAACAAAGGAAACTATAAAGGTACAACGCATGAGTTGGCTAAAATAGATTGAGTAACTAATTAAAAAATGGATAGGAAATGGCTAGTAGTTAAGAAACAGATGCATGCATTGCAACAATTATACATTTTTTTCTGGCACAGAAACACAACTGGAAAAACAGCCCAAGCATTGCAAACAAAATAAGTTAGGAACAGAATTAGATCCAGAGGGGAGTCATGTGAAATTGCCAGAAAAAGCAGCAAGTCTGAGGTTGAGAATTCAGCAAAGGACGACCAAGAGGGAAAAATAGAATATGAGAGTAAACTTGGGAGGAACGTTAAAGCAAACTGTGAAAACTTCTAGAAGTATGTGAAAAGAAAAGGATTAGTGATGATAAATGAGGGTCCTTTACATGGGAGAATTTATAATTGAGCATGAGGAAATGGCAGAGCAATTAAATATCTACTTTAGTTCAGTCTTCACGGAGGAAAACACAAATAACCTCCCAGAAATGCTAGGGAACCCAGAGTTTAGTAACAAAGAGAAAGTGAAGAAAATTAGTGCTGCTTACAAAAAAAGTGCTGGAGAAATTAATGGGACTGAAAGCTAATAAATCCCTGGGGCCTGATAATCTATATCCCAGGGTACCAAAGAAGGTGACCTTGGAAATAGTGGATGCATTGGTGTCATCTTCCAAAATTCTGCAGATTCTGGCAGATTGGAGGGTGGCAAATGTCATTCCACTATTTCAAAAAGGGAAAAAACAGGAAATCAGGGAAAATGCTCGAGACTTATGTTAAAAAGGAGGGAAAGAGAAAACAGGAAATTACAGACTGGTTTAGTCTAACAGTAGTAGGGTAAGTGCTAGAGTCTATTACAAAGGACGTGATGAAAGGACACTTTGAAAATATCAATAGAATTAGACAAAGTCAACATGGATTTATGAAAGGGAAATCAAGTTTGACAAACCTACAGGAGTTTTTATTTTGAAGATGTAACCAGCACAATGGACAAGGGAGAATGGGTAGATATTTAAATTTTCAGAAAGCTTTTTGTTAAAATCCCACATAGGTTAGTGTACAAAATGGGATTGGAGGTAATACAACCATGTGGTTGGGAATTAGTTAGCAGACAGGAAACTGAGTAGCCATAAGTGGGTTTTTTTGGAGTGGCAGCCGGTAACTAGTGGGTCTTGGGAAGATCAATGCCTGGGCCCCAGCTTTTTGTAATATGTATCGATGATTTGGATGAGGGAGACAAATGTAATATTTTCAAGTTTACTGTCAACACAAAGCTTAGTGAGGATGAGTGGTGAGAAGGAAATTATAAGTTTCAAGGTGATTTAGAAAACTTGAATAAGTGAGCAAATAAGTGACAGATGCAGTTAAACATGGATAAATGCAAAGTCATCCATTTTGGTAGGAAAAACAGAACGGTAGTTTTATTTAAATGGTGATAGATTGGGAAATGTTAATATAGAAAAGAACCTGGTTGGCCTTATACACCAGTTAATGAAAATGAAGTGTCAGACGTAGCAAGAAATTAGGAAGGCAAATGGTATTTTGACCTTCACTACAAGAAGATCTGAGTTCAGAAATAGGGATAGCTTCCCATAGTTGTGCAGGATCTTGGTGAGACCATACCTGCAATATTATGTGTAGTTTTGGTCCCCAAAAAAAGAATATACTTGCCACTAAGGGAGTACAGTAAAGGTTTATCAGATTCATTCTTGGAATGGTAGGATTGTCAAGTGAAGAAATGTTTTGTCAACGAGGTCTGTATTCATGAGCTTAGGAGATGTAATTTCATTGAAACATATGAAATTCTGACAGGGTTGGACAGATGGTAAGCTAAGGGGGTGGGGCAGTGGGAAGTGCAAAGGTATGTAAAGATGGGGCCTTGGGGACAAGATCTGGGAATGCTCGGGGGAAGGGCCACAATTGGGCTGTGGACAGTCTTTGGGGGCTGCACTGCAGGGATACGTAGCAGTAAGAAGTCTCTCAACACCAGGTTACAGTCCAACAGGTTTATTTGGTAGCCAACACCATTAGCCTTCCGGGCTCTGCCCCTTAGGTGAGACGAAGGCACAGAGCCCCGAAAGTTAGTGGTGTTTGCTACCAAATAAACCTGTTGGACTTTAACCTGGTGTGGTGAGACTTCTTATTGTGTTTACCCCAGTCCAACGCTTGCATCTCCACATCATGGTCCCTGGCTGGTCAGTGATTGAGCTGGCCAGGAAACAGGAGGCTAACAGTTTGAGGCCACTGCACACGTGCAAAGGCCTGCTGATATCAGCCACCTGGGCAGGAATAGGCTCCACTCCCTGAAGTCTAATGATAATCATGCTAGTGGCCTTTGCATTGCACAGATTGTAGTATGAACTCCCACTGAAAAAATCAGCTTGAATCATTCCAGTTTTTCCACAATTCAACATTAGAATTTTTTGGGAGAATTTCACCCCAAGAATGTACAGTAATTGGCATACTTGGGTTATTTTTCATATTATTAGTCAGATGCCAGTGTTGTAATTCAACTGGAACAGCTCAGCTAAGGATGCAGCTAGTTCTGGTGCAAGCATCTTCTGTACTACAGCTGGGATGTTGTCCATACTCTGCAGTTTCCCGTGCCTTCAGCAATTTCTTGATATTACGTGGAGTGAGTCAAATTAACTGAAGACGGGCATCTGTGATGTTGGGGGCCTCTGGAAGAAGCTGAGATGGATCATTCACTTCTGGCTGAAGATGGTTGCAAATGTAATCAACCTTACCTTTTTTGCACAGATGTGGTTTGCTGGTATTGTTAAGGTTGGAGATACTTATGAAGTCCCCTTCTCCTTCATTAGTTGTTTAATTGGTCACCACCATTCATGATTGGATATGGTGGACTGAAAAGCTTTGGTCTGATCTGCTGGTTGTGGGATCACTTGGCTCTGTCTACCGATGCTACCATGCCTGTTAACCATGCATGTAATCCGGTGTTATATCTTTGCCAGCTTGACATTCATTTTTAGGCATGTTCTCCTGCACTCTTCATTGAACCAGGGTTGATCTCCTGGCTTGGTTGTAGAAGAAAGGATTTGCTGAGCAATGAAGCAGATTGTGGTTGGGATTTGCTGTACGTGATGGCTCTGTGCTTCATGGATGTCTAGCTTTGAGCTATTGCTGATATACTTACAAACCAAATGGGCAGCATGAGTGCACATGAGTGACACAGTGGTTAGCACTGCTGCCTCAAAGTGCCTGGGACCGGGGTTCAGTTCCCGGTTTGGGTCACTATCTGTGTGGAGTCTGCACGTTCTCCTCATGTCTGCATGGGTTTCTCCTGGGCACTCCAGTTTCCTCTCACAGTCTGAAAGATGTCCTGGTTAGGTGCATTTGCTATGCTAAATTCTCCCTCAGTGTACCAAACAGGTGCCAGAGTGTGGTGACTTGGAGATTTTCACAGTAACTTCATTGCAATGTTAATGTAAGTGTACTTGTGATTAATAAATTAACTTTATTATTTTTACTTACTTTTACTTTGCCAGGACATTACTAATGTAAGAAAGTACTTTTTCATAAGGAACCCTGAGCATTCTCTTATTTTGCTTTTCATTTTAACATGTTACTGATTTGTCCAATTTAATCTTCAATAAACTGGGCAGTTTTAAGGGGTTGATCTAGTCTGTGTAAAACATAAATTTAGTAAACCTTCTGCACTTGGTTAATACAATATATTCTCAGTTGTTTATTGATTTTCTTTTCACTTTTGGATGAACTCCAGATAATGGAGCAGGACATTTATGGTACAACAAAACCAATATTCAGTATTAACATGCAGTAAGTTGCCAGAACAACTTTCTAAAAAATGGTATTTGGAATTTTTACATTGCAAGCAAATGTATTTTATTTAGCTCCATATTGTATAAACAACAAGCAAACTTCAAGCAATTTAGTAGCTTTGTAATGTATCTTTGTTGGGCATTAGATAATTTAAAAATTACATTCTTGTATGGATTGCTTGAATTGAGCCCTCACTTCAATCTTTGTAATTCATTTACACTTACAGGCACATTTTTATTGCTGGCATCTTGAAAAATCAATGCATCTAGCATTGTGTTCATAGAATCCCAACAGTGCAGAAAGAGGCCATCTGGCCCATCGAGTCTGCACCAACCACAATCCCACCCAGGCCCTACCCCCTTATTCCATTATTCATAATGCTAGACTTCCAGGGAGAATATGTTCACTCCCTGGAAGGTCTCTGTGCTATGGTTTTTGGCTATTTGATTCTGGTCAAGGAAATAGCAGAAAGCTGTTGTAACGATAATTATGGTTCATACTATCCCACACTTCCATGTGAATATTATTAAAGTAAAGCAAGCTAATTAAAATATAAACCTACACTATTATCCAAGACTTCAGATATCAATTTATCCTTCCCTCATGTGTTTGATTATTTTAATATTTTCAGATCTTTTCATTTATTAAAATTATTTTGCCACTTCAGATACTGTTGTTGGGTAATTTGAGATGGCCATTTCTGTCTTATCTTAGACAACTTTGCCTCACTGGGCAAGTATCCCTATATAAAGATGTAACATTTATTTTAAAAGAAAAACACAAGAAAAATAAGCAGCTGCCTGGCGACCATCAAAAGGTTAAGTAGCTCTGCAATTAAGTGACAGAACCTCTCTGGAAGAACCAACGTGTACAATCAAAAACAGATCAATTATAGATTTTCTTTATTGATTCTTCCCACCTCACATTAGTTTAAAATCAATTATATTTAGTAAACATCAATAATAATTCCTGACAAGTAACACAGCCAATCGCATTTTACCATCCGGCATAATGATATTTCATTTGCCCATTTAACCTGGATGCTGACTCCCACCTTGACTGAACTCACTTCCCTCTTGCAATGTAACTAAGGATGCTCAACATGGAGGTCAAAGTGAACATTCCCACTGGCTCATTGCCAAAACTGGATAGACAATAAATCTGCGTCCAGGTACGTATCTAACCTATATCTAGACAATGAATGTCCCTATTCATAAAGTTGCAAATTATGTTCCCTCACCAGAAACTTGCTGATATGAATTTTGCTAACTACTGAACTTTCCGGGCCTTTGGTTCTGGACTCTTTGCTTTTACCATCATATCTTGCAGTAACTTGCTTTTGGCTGAAATGGCCAACATTCATTCAATACTTAAATACATTTAAAATATCAGCATACATGTTTTACAATCTTAATTACTTATTTAATTCTCTTATTGCATCCACATATGTGTAAACTATTTGTTTCATTAGCTTATTATCTTTGTTTCAAGAATCACTTAACTCTTTGCTGGTAGTGCTGTCAGTGCCTTATATATTCTGTCTAAAACCTTATCAGCTGGTTAATAATTTCCCCCTTCAGATATAGAGAGGGAAATTTTAACTGGGAAAATGTGTAACCATCAGCTAGTTCTAACCAGCTGACTTCCAGGTTCAACTTGAGTGCATTAAGCTGCTTGCATGAAATCCTTCAGAAGAGGTGGATTACCTATTAACATATACTGATTGCTCAACTAGGGTGAGATTACAACTTGTTTTCAAATATAATGCTGCATCCACGGGTGTCCCGGGATTGTTGATACTCACCAGTGAAAATGTGGCAATCGAAGGGGGTGCTTCAAACTCATGGAAATGTAAAAATAAACATTCAATAATCTCAGCTGCTTTCTTACCTGTCAGTGGGAGGAGTTTATCACAGTACTTTAGTTGGAGAGTTTACTTTCTATACTTAGAAGATATTTAGGATAGATGGTGCCTTGACTGCTTTAGTTAGCCTTGGACGAAGATCAAAATATCCAGAACCAGCCTCAGTAGCACTGAGAGACCTGCAGCTGCACAGACACAAAGGAGATTCAGAGAGAATATTGCCTGTGACCTGGGACCTACAGAATACAGTACAGTTAAATCAGTGGGACATGGTGAAATTAAAGCAAAAGGACAAACATGGGCAGAAATTGCTGGAAAAGCTCAGGAACAACTGATGAGAATTAAATGAAGGAACTTGACCAATTCTGAATTAAAGGTTGCTGTCTCATTAGGAAGGACAGGTCATATTTGTGTAACAAGACTTGTGAACTGATCAGAACATTTTCTGTAACAAGAGAAGCAAAAGCTGTGGATGAAGCCTTGAAATTGCTTAAATGTTAAGCAAGTTGGACACCACACACCAAACTGCCAGCTGTCCATTATTACGGTCTAACAATAGTGGATATTGGTAGAATAGACCTTCTTCCAACTTCTTGCAACTTAACTGAACAATATAAAAGGGAAATATTGTGGCAGGTTTGCTGCTGCAGTCGAAAAATCTTAATTAAGAAGCTTTGCCTAGAGACAGGATATCCAGGGATAAAAAGAAGAAACTTCAAAGATGAGTTCATCTGTTTTCTATCTTAATGCTGGTATCCTTGGTTTAAAAGGTCATAGATATTTCTTGATGAAGACTTTCCATTCCTAATCCTAAATGTGAAGATAAAACAAGGGAGATAATAAGAATATTGTAAATTAGCATTATGAAGATGATCATATTTTATTCCAATGAAATCAATAAACACGACTGAATTCTGTACGACATGTGGATCGCTGATTGTGATTACTAATTATGTTATGAAGTAGCTATCTGAGAATTCCCTGAGCTCCCTATGTCCCCATCTTCAAAAGCCAGGCATGTTGAAACACCACTGATCTCCAGAAGTATTTCCTCTGCATTCATGAGCTATGAGATTTTTGGAGACCAAGCTTCAGTTCTCCCCCTCTCTTGTGCTCTCTTCTGCAATGAGATAAGAACAGATCTGCAAGGGGTGGGGGTACTGGAATTTGTTTACTGGATAAATAGTATGTTTAGGAAGGTGGGGGGCTGGATGAGGGAACATACTTTAAATGCAGATCAAGCATCCTTCAAACATTGTGCCCCAATCTTTGTGGAACCAGCCTTCCTGGCTCTATCAGGCCCCACTCTACCAGGGTGATGGCATAAACCACTCCCCCAGATTTCCTGTGCACCAAGTGCCAGAAAAGCAGACCTGAAAACTTGGGTGTGTTTCTGGAGAGATGCATGCCGGTTTTCAGTCAGACTCTGACACTTCACTTTTTTTTGGGAAAATTCTAGCCATGGCATAACATCACGGTAACAGGCTGGAATAAAAATTAGACTAAAGTTTGTGTTTCTCTCTCCCAACCTCATGGACATGTTGCTGTCTCCTGCTCTTGCCCAATTTGTGTTTCTTTCTATCTCCAAAGAGCCAGGCAACCAGCAGAGCTTGGATGATACAGCTTGGTAACAAGCTATTACAGCCTGGGTACAGTAGATGCGTGAACCAAACATTGAGGGACCAACTCTCCTGAGTTCCCATTCCTGTCGACTTCCACCAAGAGCAGGAGGATTGGAAAATCTGCACTGGGTTAGTGATTGCAAACAGCTTTGTGAAATTGTAAGAGGATATTAAGCTGAAATACTGATCATATTCACCAAATAAATCTTAGTGAATTGAGAAGTCATAGAATGCTACAGTGCAGAAAGAGGCCATTTGGCCCATCGAGTCTGCATCAACCACAATCCCACCCAGGTGCTATCCCCATATCCCTACATATTTACCTATTAATACCTCTAACCTATGCATCCTGGGACACTAAGGGGCAATTTAGAATGGCCAATCAACCTAGCCAGCACTTCTTTGGCCAGTGGGAGGAAACCAGACCACCCTGAGGAAACCCACACAGACACAGGGTGAATGTGCAAATAGGATTTTAAAAATTTTCTCATCACATTTCTTCCACAGTCACTATGGATATTAACTGCTCATCCTATCAGTTATTCCCAAGCATAAAAAGGGCGTTAGTTGGGGGCGGAAGGAATGAAAATTGAACTAAATCTGTTATTGTACCAATTGCTATTGATCACCCTGCTGTGGTAGGCAGGTAATTGTTTTTTGGTTGGTATTGAATGAGCAGTAATCTGAAAGCATATAAATGAAAGGTCTTTCAAATGAGATAACTATTTTATGAGCTAATTTCTTTAACTGGGCACCAATTAGGATTTTTTAAAATTTTCTCATTGTATTTCTTCCACAGTGCTTTGGCCATCTACTCCTCTCTTCAAAGTTACTTTATTGCTGGGGACAGTTCCAGATACACTGATTTCCTCCAGGTAGCTTTCTCAAAGGCTCACTATTTATGCATTAGCCTACGCAGTGTATGCCAGCGGTCTGTTCAGCAACGAAGAATTCCAATTTACTTTTTTTCCCAGTAATTTTACATAATCAAGCAGAGAATCAGATGCAAAATAAAGTTGTGAAGCAGCTTCCTCCCCTTACAAAATCATTGGCACTGTATTTCCTTTCTCAGCTTCATCACTGAAGCTGTTATTAAGCTATTCCTCTTCCAGAGAAGATCAAATAAATTCCCCTTTAGCTCATGTTATCATTTGTGTGCCATTCATGCGCTGGACATGTGTTTCCTTGAACTGTTGGTAGCTGTTGATGATCTGTCTGTCCATGGACCACAAAGATCAATTGCAGAGGAGCAGCACTCTCCTGATGGCACTTTAGCTGGATGTTTTCATATCACGACTGCGCTCTGGAAAAATATAGCCAAAGAAAAGAGCTGTAACTGCTTCACGAGCCATTTTATTTTCAACATAGCTGAGGGGTTTCAGGAGTTTGAAAAGCTTCACTGATGTTTCTTCAACTTTTCTTTTTTGCATTGTTTTGCTCGCATTTTTGCACACCCACTCAATTCCTACCACACTCTCACCTCACGTCTACATTTTACATCCCTGCACCCTTGTTCCCACTATATTCAGAACACCTCTGGAAAAGGTATGCAATTTTCCCATGTGAATTCTTCAGTATGTCATCCTTATAGTGGAGGCGGAGAAGGAAGAGGAACATCAGAATGTGGAGGTGAAAGTCAGGCAGCGTTGAAGGAAATGGCATTCCACCAGGTACCACGCTGCACAGTGCAACTGTAAGCAGCACAAGTCTACTGAGCTCTATTCCAAAGTTGCAGCTGACCAAGGCTGCAATGATACATTTCTGCAATATTCTTTGCCAAGCTCTTCAATGTTATTCCACTGTCAGACTGGCTCAGTTTGTTGCCATGAAAGTAAATTATCTTGAATATTTTGGTACCAGTTTCTTCCAAAGTACCACAGGTGATCTGTGCACCACCACATAGGACTTCTGTTTGTTCTTGAGGTATGCCCTTTGCTGGGCAAGCATTTGTTGTCCCTTTCTAAATGCACTAAAAGTGGCCTGTTACACCATTTCAGCAGGCAGTTAAGAATCAACCATGTTTCTGTGGGTCTAGACTCACGCACAAGGATGGCAGATTTACTTCCCTGAAGGAGGTTAGTGAGCCATTTGGGTTTTTTATGACAATTGATGATAGTTTCACTTTTTATTGTTTCATGGGAATTGAATAACTTGGACTGAAAACAGCATTCAGAAAAGGACTGTAATCCCGAACCCTCAGATTAAAAATCTGACGCCTAAACAACTGAGTTGTCCGAGCTCCCCAAAATTCAAATTCCACCAGATTTTGTGGTGGGATTTGAACCTATGCTCCATGGGTCATAGAAATCCCTCCAGTGGAAATGAGGCTATTCATCCCATCGAGCCTGCACCAACAATAATCCCACCCCAGCCCTATCCCCATAACTCTATATGCTAATATACTCTGCTAATCCCCCAACACTAATGAGCAATTTAGAATGGCCAATCAACCTAATCCACACATTTTTGGACTGTGGGACAAAACCCATGCAGACGCAGGGGGGACATACAAACTCCACATAGACAGTCACCCAATGCAGGAATTGAACCCAGGTCCCTGGTGCTGTGAGGTAACAATGCTAACCACTGTGCCATCCTTATTATTAAAAGTATTAGCTTGGGCTGCAGATTCCTGGTCCAGTGACATTAACTGTCACCTTCCCCAAAAACATAGTGAGGTTTGATGTTTCAGTCTTCTGCCTGTACTCTGAGCGTCAGCAGATCCTCCTGGAAAATGTCTGCTGGTGAGATGCTGCTTTTTCATAATAAGTGATAATAGAACAGCCACCCATTAATCGCAGCTCGATTTTCCTGGATAGTCAATTGAAGGAGAAAAGAAAGTGTTGCTGTGTGTATAATGGGTAACCAATTCAATGCTGGTCAATGGAAACCCCTGAGGAAGTTGAAAGATTTGTCCATGGTTTTAACATTGCATAACACACAGTGCAAATGATTTATTAAGACACTATGCAATGAAATCGTATCCCCATTTCAGAAATCTTCACCGGATGTCTTTATATTGGTTTAAATTAATTCCTGTGACTATTACAATTTTCATTTATAGAGGTAAAGTAGCATGTTTTGGGCAATTTCAAGCACACACACTGGTTAAATATTTTGCTATTTTGTTTGATTTAACCAGGGGGGTCTTTCCTGCTGGACACAAGTCCCAGAAAATCACAGCTGAGCTGCCCAGAATCTTTCATCCGTTCATGTAACAGATGGAAAACATAAGCATGATTCGCCAGAGTGGATGATCAGTAAAGATTCCCGACTGGCACTTTGAACTCATAAAATCAGATCTCTCATCAATCAATATTTACTGTCTGTAATTGCCTAGTTGGCTTCATTTTACTGTCACTGGAGCAAGTTCACAGAGAAAAAAAAATCTTCAGTTGTGGTTTCAGAGCAATTAAAATAAATATTGTATAAATATTTCCTGGCAGACACTTTGAACAATATGTTCAGAGTCTTGTCAGCAACATTTTTCAGTTGGAGTGATCTCCCTATTGATGGACAGTTATGTCTAATCCTTCACAAGTGTGAATGAATTATACTTTGTAATTAACATAGGGAGCAATAAAATAGGGAGGAATAACAAAGGGTCAGGTTCTGGCTGAAAACTGGCTTGTTTCTCTCCAGAAACACAACTAGATTTTCACTCCAGATCTTCTGGCCCTTGTCAACGAAAAGCAGGGTTTTGTGCTGTCATTCCGGTGGGGCGGGCAAGGCCTGCTCCAGAGATCAGGGGGCCCTATTTAAAGGGAGCCACGATCACAAAGTAAAGTGAAGTTAAAGGCCCACCCCCACCCATACGGGACAAGGGAACCCCCAGCCGACACAGGAGGGACACTCCCAAACCTCAAACAAAAAGGGCCAATTTCCACTTCTGCCCCATCCTACCTCAACCACTCAATGGTTGGGTCACCCACCACCTACAGAGTTGAGGAGGAACTTCTTCACTCAAAAGGTGGTGAACCTCTGGAATTCTCTGCCCATTGAAGTGGTGGAGGCTACCTCACTAAATATATTTAAGACACGGGTAGATAGGTTTTTGACAGACAAGGGAATTAAGGGTTATGGGGAAAAAGCGGGAAAGTGGAACTGAGCCACTTCAGATCAGCCATGATCTTATTGAATGGTGGGGCAGGCTCGAAGGGCTAGATGGCCTACTCCTGCTCCTATTTCTTATGTTCTTATGTTCTCGTTCCCTCTTGCCATGCAGAAATCAAGATGACCTATCCCTCCCCCAGCCCTCCTCCATCTCCCCCAGCATTGGGGCGCAACCCAATTCAGAGTTTCTGCCAACCTCCTCCCCAACTCTACCATCACTACCCCCACCCCCCCCACGCTGACATCGTAATCCTATTTATGTTCCCAATAGAGGCCCCCCCCCGCCTCCAGCAATATGCCAGGGGGCGGTGCCCTACCATGTCCTTCATCACCTGAGGGCTATACTTCTCTCCATGCCCCCAACATAATCATCACAACTGGTTTGTGTTTTTGGAAACCAGTAGTGATTCCACCCAACAGCTAGGTCGAGCATCTAATCTTGCCCAAAGCAATGGTGTAAGTGGTTTAATAAAGTGCAAATTCAGTCACTTTCATGGTAATCAGGTTGAGAATGAACCTGATTATATCATCAGTGGGGAGCAAGGAAGATCTCAAATTGAGATCTCACTGCCTCCATTGGCCCTCTCGCGAGAGTTAGTGGCCATTATGGGATTTATACCCACGGCAATGGACCCTGAGTATCTTGCCCACGGACTTGAGTTATTGCACAATCCTTTTACACAGTGAGGAAATATCCAACATCGTTATCGCTGGAAAAAATTAAGCATCTCTTTAAATGAATGGCACTGCAGCCATTAACCAGTCGTTGAGTGATTCATTTCATTTTCTGATATCTATCTGTTTGAAAAGTGGGATTACTAAGGGAATCAATAAATTGTTAAATCTCCTTTTTCATGGCCAAGTGGTTAACCAGTTTCTCATTTCAAGAAAGATAGAAAAGAAATGATCCTGTATATTCGTGACCGATTTGCTTTGGATTATCACCGTAACAGTCATTTTAGATGAACTGTTGTTGATCATCATGCTTGAGAATTAATTAGAAGGAACATTAAACTTTTTCTAAATCATTAGAAAATATGGAATGCACTAATAAAATTAATCAGTTTTTGAATATTATACTGAAGTTCATTTTCATCGAATCAAATGGACAAAGTTACAATACATAGGTCTACGGGATCAGTTAAGTTTCACATCCTGCTAGACCATAACACTACATTCTGCAAGCTCTCATTTCTTTTTCTATGAACTGTATGCTCTGTCTATGTAGCGTGCAAGAAACAATACTTTTCGCTGTATGCTAATAATGTGACAATAATAAATCAAATCAAAACCATCAGACCAAGCAGAGACAGCTAAATTATGAATTTTAAAAATCCTTAAAGATAATCACTGAAGCTCCACATATCCCTTTTCAGTTTATATGCTGAGATAAAAATGGAGAAAGCTAGAATTTATGTCACATGTAAGCCTAGAAATGATACATGATGTTAGCAGTTGAATGTATAATACATTCATACAGAATTCCTGATATTTGAGCACAGGGCTTAACTTGTTAATTTGAAGATAGTGAATTTCCTGTCAGAATGTCACCTCTTTCTTATCATCTGGTGTTGCTTCTGTTCCAATTTTTCTCTGGATTGTTCGCGGGTCATGCGGCCCACCTACGGCCTACTGCAAGGAAGCATGTGAACCTTGGCCAATGGGGAGAAAGTCCGTGTGTTCTGTGGAAAAGGGAGTCTCAGTATGAGCCCGAGAGTCAAGGAATGAAGACCTATGTTGTATTTACTATGCCTGTATGTAATTTTACTTCATGTCTGTTAAATAAATCACTTTTGTGATTTAAGCAGCCTCCTAGTTGATGTAACATTGGTGACCAGAGTAAGTTGGACTACATTTGCGAGCTTCAGAACTTGAGGGGAAGGGATGGCAATCCAAAATCCCCAGAAAAGGAAAAAGGGGAGGTCTCTGCAGTAACAGTGAATGAAAAAGAATGCCACTAATAGGAAAATGTGGTCCTTTTGACCAGGGGATTAGAGATGGGCGAATACATTGAGAGACTTCAGTACCTTTTCACTGCTAATGAGATTACTGGGGAAGACAAACAAAAAGTCATCTTGCTTATGGTATGTAGTCCCCAGACTTATAATCTCATTAGAAGTTTAATGTCTCCAGAGGCTCCAGATATCAAATTGTTTGACCAGTTAGTAGCATTAGTGAACAAACATTACACCCAGACCTGCCATTATATTGCAATGCCTTAAATTCAATTCAACCATTAGGTACTCAGGGGAGAGAATTTCTGCATTTGTAGCAAGACTTTATCAAATGTCTGAGTACTGTGAATTTGCCTCTTCATTGAGTGGCATGTTAGAAGATTGCTTAGTTTTCAGCACTAACAACCTGAGTATCCAAGAAAACTATTACCATAAACAAAGGGACCCCTGGATAAAGCAATAGAATTAGCTCAAGCCATCAAAGCTGACAAGCAGGGCACTTTCGAGCTCCAGTGTGTGCAGGAAGGCAAATCTTCAGAGGGAAAATGCAAGGACCTTGAGTGACAGGCACAGAGGAGGTTGAACAGAGATCCCAGGAGCTGGATCATGTACAGAAGCAAAAGAAAAATGGGCTGCCAGTCCATGAATTTTGAGTGCTACAGGTTTGGGAGAGGTCATCCTCAGGACAATGAAATTGCAAAGTTTTCATTCTTTTCAATTGTAACAGAAAAGTCCACATTCAAGCATACTGCTGTGTCAGGCAGAATGCACCCATTAATAAAAAACACCCTGCCTCCAGCAAACAAAGTAGACAAAGGTCCAGAAGAAGAATCTGAGACTTAGAAATTAAACATGATTAAGTTGTGCAAGATGGCTCCCATTGAAATAGTCCTTATGGAGCACAGATGACCATTGAGTACGTGTACGGATTGAATAATAGTAAGATGGGTAAAGTGGCTCCCACCACAGTTGTACTGATGATTAATGCTCGTCTGCTCAAAATGGAGGTTGACACAGGAGCCTTCATCACGGTAGTGGAAGAACATCAGGGAGAGGTCCAGCCCCTGAGGTTAAAAAACACAGCAATCAGGCTGGCGACGTATTAAGGAGAAGCTATACAGATTCTGGGAATAACTCCAGCTCCTGTAAGTTACAATCAGTAATGTGCCCAACCGCCTTTAATTGTAGTTGAGGACCAAGGGCCAAACTTGATGGAACAGGATTGGCTTCAGGAAGTAAAATTGAATTGGCTAGAAATCTTCAAAACTAATGGAGGGGGCCTACACAATATCCTTCACAGGTATGAGGAGGTACTTCAAGAAGAACTAAGCAAAATGCAAGGCTTGAAAGCCAAAATTTACATGTGTCTAGAGGCTACACCAAAATTTTACAGAGCAAGACCCAGCCCCTATTGTGGAGGTGGAGAATGGACTGAGACAGTTAGAGGATTTGGACATTATCAAGTCCTTGCAATTTGCAGATGGGCAACTCCCACTGTGCCAAAACTTAATCCAGAAACAATCGTACAAATATATGGGGACTATAAATTAATAGTCAATCAGGTGGTACAATTGGCCCAGTGTTCCATATCTAAATTAGAGGACCTGCACGCCACGCTAGCTGGAGGTCTCACTTTTAATTAAGTTAGACAAGAGTCAATATGCACAAGTAACTAAAGCTAGAAGACGTATCCATGAAGTGTGTCACTATTAACATACATAAGGGTCTATAGCAGTACATCAGGGCACCATTCGGAGACTCATCAGTTTATGCAATGTTTCAATGCACTATGGAAAGCCTATTACAAGATTTACCAAAGGTGTTGTTCACTTGGATGATGTGCTGGTCATGGAAGCCACACATAACCAACCTAAAGGAGATTTTAAAAGGTTCCAGAAAGCTGGAGAAAGATTAAATAGGGAAATGTATCTTTAAGGAAAACAAGATGGCTTATTTGGGGTTTAGAACAGACGCGCAAGAGTTGCATCTGATAGAAGAGAAAGTTAAGGCTATTAAAAAAGCTCCAGTTCCAAAGAATGTGTCAGAATTAAAATCTTTTCTTGAAATGGTAAATTATTAAGGAAGGTCTAATCCAAACTTGTCCTCTAACTGCATTATTTAAAAAAAAGCAGATGGTGCTAGAAGACATGGCAAAACAAAGCCTCCAGACAAGTGAAGCAAAGCCGTGCCTTTTAGTCCATTTTGACCCTTCAAAAGAAATCATTCTCACTTGGGGCATTTCCTTATAGAATTGGAGTTGTCTTGTCACATAAAATAAAGGATGGGTTAGAAAGACCCATTGGCTATGCTTCAAGGACCTTAACAGACGCAGAAAAGATCACAGATCAAGGAAGGGGGGTTGGCCATCATCTTTGGGATAAAGACATTTCACCAATATATTTACAGATAGCATATCACCATAAATAGAATCCCTACAGTGCAGAAGAAGGCTATTTGGCTTATTAAACCTGTATCGATGACAATTCCACTCAGGCCCATAACCCCACGTATTTACCCTACAAATCCCCCTGACACTCAGGGGCAATTTAACATGGCCAATCCACCTAACTCATGCATCCTTGGACTGTGGGAGGAAACCAGAGCACCCAGAGGAAACCCACGCAAACATGGGGAGAATGTGCAAACCCCACCCGCCCACCGGGGCCTTGCATGGGTGTTTAGTGCCCCCTTAACCACCATCCAGATGTGGGTCCAGGTGCCAGTCTGCATGAGGAGCTCAAGTAGGAATCAGACTAGTTTGTATCAAGGCATTATCACAATGGTGCATAGGGAGTCGTCATCACCAACCACCGCACCTCCACACCGCCCCCCCCACCCCCCGCGACACCCCCTCTCCACCTACCACAGAAACTCGCTAACACAATGTACCCAAGCCCATTACACTGGTGCTACAATGTTGCAGGAGATGGTAGGACTGCACAGGGTGGGGGACATGGAACACACTTGCAGCAACACAATGTCATAGTGACCAAATCACTTGGTGATCGGGGCTTCCCTCACATGCCTGATCTTTGCTACCATTGGGCCTCCAGTGCCTGGCTGGTATGCCTGGTCACCATTTCCTCCCTCTTCCTTCTCCTGTGGGGCGGCCTCCTCCCACCGACACCTGGGTGGTTGGCCTCCACGTCTTCTCCTCCTCCAAAAGGTTCCCTCGCTTACTGTGCCAGGCTGTGTTGGGCACAGCACACAATCACAATGTAGGATGATTTCAAGGGCCCCGCCAGACTGGTCCAGGCACCTGAACTGCATTTTGAGGAGCCCTCTGCACCACTCCACTATTGAACAGGTGGCAATGTGGGCCTCATTATATCGGGTCTCTGCCTCAGTTTCAGGCCTCCGCATAGGTACCATCAGCCAAGTCTGAAGCGGTTATCATGTCCCCATGAGCCATCCTTGCACCCTGGGCTCCTCCTTTAAAACCTCCGGGATGTCAGAGCTCCTCAATATAAAGCTGTGATGCACACTGTCAGGGTGTCTGGTACAGATGTTCATGATGTTCATCTGATGGTCACACACCAACTGCACAGTTTTTGAATGGAAACCTTTTCTATTCATGAATCTTCCTGGATTCTTCACCGGGGTCTTGAGGGTGATGTGGGTACAGTCTATAACCCTCTGCACATTTGACATTCTTGCAATGGCCGCAAATCCTGCAGCTCGGACTTCCTGCTGGGCCTGGTCCAGGTAAAATTTAATATACTGGCCAGCCCGGGCACACAGGGCATCCATGACATCCTTCACACACTTATGGGCAGATGATTGGGAAATGCCACAAAGGTCTCCACTGGTGGTCTGGAAAGACCTGGTTGCATAAAGATTTAAGGTGGCAGTTACTTTCACAGCCACACGGAGTGGGTGCCCCCTGTACCCTGAGGTGCCAGGTCCTGCAACAAGTGGCACAGGTGTTAAGCTGTCTCATTTTGGAGCCAGAGCTGTCGGTGGCAAATGGTGTCCGACAGTTGCTCAAAAGACACTCGTGCATTGAACTGCTGGGGTCTCCACTCCTTCCTGCCCCTGCCTCTCCCCCTCAGACTTAGTGGCGGCCACGTCCTGCCTCCGACAGCCATCTCCGCCTACTCCTTTGCTTGGTGAGGCTTGGACCTCGGCTGCCCACAATTCATCCTCCTGCTCCTCCTCCACAACTCCAGCAGCAGCAAAAAGAGTAGCAAGATCAGTGGGTTGTTCTGCAAAAACCATCTCGTCAAACTGACGGGGAGGGGGTGGGGTGGGGAAGGGGAGAATAGATGGAGAGGTTAAAGATTCCTGAACTCCCCTAGCCCAGCAACACATAGTTCCCATTCTCCCCCCACTCACAAACACACACCAGGTAGTGGCTATAGACAGTAGCAGCTATAGACAGTGCTAATTGATAAGTCCTGAGGCTGCAGCATTGCCACTTCAGAGAGTTTCCAGCCCATTCCCCACCTACAACGGTGCTTGCTGCTGCCAGCACTAGGATCCAAAGTCAGCGCTAAGACCCAAGGTCAGCGCTCAGAGCTGGGTCTATGCTGAGAATCCAAGGTCTGACCCCGTGAGTACCCACAGCTCCCCCAACACAAAACGCAACATGGCCGCCATAAAACAACTCCCCCTTAGCAGCATGGAGCTGTTTGAAAGCAGAGATTTACCTCCTCCCTCACCCTCTCTGCTCCAGCATCTGAAACAGACTTTTATACTTGAACTGTTTTCCTAACTGATCCAGCTGCAGCGAACGAGGTGGTTAAGGCAGGCGAGCTGGGACGATTGGGAGTGAAGCTCACTCATTGCATTGTAATGAATGCAAAAAAATGCAAATTGACGTTTTGCCCATTTTGGGCGGGGTCCTGATCGTGCTGTTTCTTTCTTGGTAAAATGGAAATGGGCACAAAAATGGGTGCTATTCCCACTAGTTGCATCATGCCTGATATTATGACTTTTCCCCACCACAAAATGGGAATGATGAGGCCGTAAAATTCCACCCCATGATTCAACAAAGCCTGAGAGAACATTTGAAGTGGATAACCTGGTATATGCTGAAACCTTTGGGAAGGTTACAGTTGAGTCCTAGGGGTTGTCAATGGCCAGTACCACATGAAATCAACGTTCAAGGTAAAAGACTGAAGAAGCATTCGGATCACTTGAAAAGAAGGGATTCACACAGAGAACCAGTGTGGCAGTCTGCTCTGAGTATGCCTGTCAGTGATGTTGAAAGCAATATGGGAACAGGACAGCCTGAGACAGCGCTGAGTTGTGTTCCTGTGGGAACTGGAGAACTGGTCAGCACTGATGCACTTTTTTAAGTTGGACGTTGGATATCTGGAAGTAAAATTGAATTAGCCCCTGCTGATAAGGCTACATTGCTCCAAAGGGGAGAAAAATTTGTTTATGATGTAACATTGTAAATCGATTATTTTTTAAGTGTGTTAATAAGGGACTTAAAGGGGAGGGATGTACCAAGTCCTTCAAAGATGAGAATTCGTAGGGTCATGTGACCTATTTGGCCAATCAGGCCAAAGCACGCAAATCCTGGGGCAGAGCCCCGTCTCTCCCAGACAGTCTAGAAATTGAAATAATCGGTAACATTCTTTTAATTCTCTGTAAATAGTTTATTTTTGTTAATACATAGTTCTGTAGCTACTCTGTTTGGTGGTTGCCAATCTTTCCAATGTAGTGCAGTATCCAAGTTTAATTTGATGTCCTTCTTAAATGTAAGCACTTCTGAGGCCAGTTTCCAATTTACCTGTAACCTCTCCAATATCCAGTGAATTCCTCATAGTGATAAGCACTGTCTTACAAATTGTCTTCTTAATCTTTCTTAACACTGTGGAAGAAATACCATTATTTCTTTCAGCTATTTTAGCTTCCCCAGATCTTCCATATCATTTATATCAGCCATTCATTTTGGTTGAGATAAAACGGTTTTGGAGGGCTTATTGTTCACATCTTCCCTTCGGAACTCTGAGGATTTGATCTTTTTTGAGCTTCTTTGTATCACTTATGGTTTTCACCTCTTTTCTGAGTGGCTTTGTACCATAAAAATAATGGAAGAATTTTAGAACTACATTGAATGCCTGAAGCTGTTTTTCTTATAGGTCTTACTTTGCTTTCTTGATTTCTATTGGCACGTTTCTGCACTCATTCTTCTTGAGGCTTTCGCTTTTACTGCAGACATTGTAGAGGTCAATTTCTCTCTTTATTTTGTTTTTGACTTGTTTATGATTCCATTGATGTCCCACACATTCACTCTGAGCTTTTGATGGTGTTAGTATATATTTATTTTGCAAACTCAGCATTTTGCCATTAGAAGTGTTCCCTACTGAAAGCCTGGATTTCCATCACTGAGGAGGGTAGCAGGAAATGGGAAAAGTCTCAGCTCAACCCTGCCACCTTGGGAAAAATGCCCCCAAAAACAGGATCTTCATTGTCGGCTGCAGCCTGGAGTCAGGTCAGCTGAACCAGGAAAGAGAGCCATAGAATCCCTACAGTGAGGAAGGAGGACATTTGGCCCATTGAGTCTGCACCGACTCTCTGAAAGAGCGTCTTACCCAGCTCCACTCCTGCCCTATCCCTGTAAACCTGCACATGTACCACAGTCCACCAACCTAAACATCTTGAGACAAAAGGGCATGGCCAATCCACCAAACTTGCCTATCTTTGTACAATGGGAGGAAACTAGAGCACCCAGAGGAAACACAGGTAGGCATGGGAAGGACATGCAAACTCCACACAGACAGGTGCCCAAGGTTTGAGTCAAACCCTAGAGTCTGCCGCCACAGGGCAGCAGTGCTAGCCACTGTGCCTGCAACAAAATGCTAGGTGGGATGTTTAAAAGGAATCCTCCCCAGTAAAAACAGAGGTACTCTAGACCTCACCCCTTACATCCCCATGCCAAATTACATCCCCTAGCCAGGTTATGCTCCTCCACCCATTTCCAACAGCTGTAATGTCAGGCTATGTTCCAGCACCCAAACATCACCATTGCCCTTTATATCCCCTGTGCCATTTATGTCTCTCCATTCACTCTCAATCATCCCTCTCTTTAAAGTTTCAATAGCTGAAACTGCAAGCACTTGAAACCTCTTCACCTTGCGTAAGTAAGCATCATGACATTGACAGCATAGATCAGAGAGCCAGAGCTATCCATCAAGCAATGTTTTTTTCCTGAAGTCCAGGTGTTTAAAAAGCTGAAAGATTTATGACACTTAGCCAAGCATACATTATGAAGTTTGACTAAGAGTCTAGACATCCATTAGAGCACTAAAACACCAGGGAAGTATGGTACAATAAGCTAGGGCTCATTGAAAACTTGGCCCGACTGCATGAAAGTTGTAGATTGCCTATCCCCCACAAATAAGACAACCAGGTTGGGAATTCAAGGAATTGGCTTTTGACTAGAACCAGTGTGCACCCTTAAAAAGCCCTTTTTGAAGTTGGAAACCTCAGGAATGGGGTGGGGGCACCAGAGTTGGGCCACAGCAACTATTTTTAAAAGACTCCAAGGTCATCCTGAACATTCAGTTAACATTCAGGTCAAAGTTTCGATGAAGAAGTTGAACTGTTAATTTAAACAATTCTTTTATTCAAGTTATTCATTTACTGATATGACTTTCAATTTATGGGGAGGCAGTAGTACCGTGATACTATTAAAGCACTAGTATTTCAGAGGACATATTAATACTCTGGGGAGTACAGCTGATGGAATTTGAGTTCAATTAATAAATCTGGAATGACAAGCTAATCTCTGTAATAATGACAAACCCATCTGGTTCATTAATGTTCTTTAGGAAAGGAAATCTACCACTGTTAATTTGCCTGGCCTACATGTGATTACAGACCCACACCAATGTAGTTGACTCTTAGATGCCCTCTGAATAGTCTAGCAAGGCACTCAGTTATATCAGACCACTAAAATATCTAAATGGAACAAAGCTGGATGAGCCACCTACAATCGACTTAGGCACTGGAAATGGCAACAGAAAACCCAGTGCTGTTAATCCTGCAAACCCTCCCTAGTAACATCTAGGGCTTGGGCCAAAATTGGAAGAATTGTCCCACAGACTAGTCAATGAGTAGCCTGACACATTCATTCTTATGGACTCGTAACCATCACCACCCCTGGAAATGTCCTGTCTCAACAGCAGCACAATGGTATATAGTCAGGCAGAAATTTGCCTGGGAGTTCTCAACATTGACTCTGAATCCACTGAAGTCCTATGGCATCAGGTGAAACATGGGTCAAGTAACCTTCTGCTGATTACCACCTACCACTAGCATCCTCTCTTCCCCCTCCATTTATAAATCAGTACTCTACCATGCTAAATGCCACTTAGAATAGGCACCGACGGTGCAAAATGTACACTGCATGGGGGACTTCAATGTCCATCATCTGAAACAGCTTGATAGCACCAATATTGATTGAGTTGGTCAAATCTTAAAGTGTACATCTGTGGCAGATGATGAGGAAACCAACAGGAGGGAAAAGTCTACTTGACTACATCCTCACCAATGTCCCTGTTCCCAATGCATTTGTCTATGAGTGTATTGGTAGGAGGAACCACCGCACAGTTCTTGTGGAGACAAAGATCCACCTGAAAAGATGATGTCCTCTATCATGTATTTAGCACTGCTGCCTCACAGCACCGAGTTCTCCTCGTCTCTGCGTGGGTTTCCTCTGGGTGCTTCAGTTTCCTCGGGTTAGGTTGATCAACCATGCTAAATTACCCTTTAGTGTTGGGGGATTGGCAGAGTAAATATGTGGTGTTGCCAGTATACAACCTGGGGCGAGATTGTTATCAGTGCAGACTTGATGGACCGAATGGCTTTCTTCTGCACTATAGGGATTTTATGATGTTGGTAGCATCAGTTGTTACAAATGGAATTGATTTTGCACAGGTCTAGCAACTCAAAACTGGGCATCCATGAGGTGCTGTGGGGCAGTAGCAGAATTGTATTCAACCACCATCTGTAACATGGCGACTAGGGGATTTTCACAGTAACTTCACTTCAGTGTTAATGGTCCAGCATTTGTCCCACTCTACCATTACCATGAAGCTGAAAAATCAAGCCTGGTTCAATGAAGAGTGCAGGTGGGCATATCAGGAGCAGCACTCGGCATACCTTAAAATGAGGTATCACTGCAACATGGCACTGTTGGTTTAACAATCAGTGTAAGCAGTATGTGATAAGTAGAGCTAAGTGATCCTATTACCAAACGATCAGATCTGTGAACCTACCATGTCCAGTCTGGAATGCTGGTGGACAATTAAACAACTTAACGGAGGAGCAGACTCCATACATATCCCCATCATCAATGATTTGAAAGCTCAGCCCATCAGTCTAAAAGACAAAGCTAGAGCATTTGCAGCAATCTTCAGATAGAAATGCTGAGTGGATGGTTAATCTTGACCTCCATCTGAGATGCCCAGTTGCCAGTCTTCAGTCAATGTGAATCATTCCAATGTAATATCAAGAAACCTTCTCAACTTAATTAGTGATTGAAAATAAATATCCTGTTCTAACTGATGATGGCAACATCTCACAAATGAGTTAAAAATAAATAATTTGAAGTTATATATCAGGCCTTTGAAATTCCAAGTATTAGATCATATTGAATTTTAGCACTCTGTGGTTGATGTTCCCCCCTGTATCTATACTTTGCCTAGTCCACTCACATATATATTCTTGGCGGACACTGCAGCATTCTAAGTGGAGCATGCCTGATGTCTGTTATGTTCAGTGCCATTCCATTTACAAAAGCAATCCCATAACGGGCATTAGCTTCATTGCATTTCTAATTAAGCACTCTGATGCTCGTTTTAGTCACTGTGTTATGGTGCATGAAAAATAGTCTGGTCTAATTTGGCAGGTGGGACATATTTTAAATACCCTTGGAGCTCATTCTGCTCCTGCTAAGTTGGCTCAGCAAAACCAATTTATCCCCTGTTGTGTTTATGGCTAACTTGTACAAGTTTGATATTATATTCTTTTTCTTTGTCCTCTCACCCTTCCTTGTTTAAATAGTTCCTGATTATTTTCTCATTATTACCCCTTTTGATCTTTTTATTTCTTGATAACCCCCTTGCTTTATTACCTTTCCATGATTATTACTGCCACTGCATCATGGTGGCACAACGGTTAGCACTGCTGCCTCTCAGCGCCAAGGATCAAGGTTCAATTCCTGGCTTGTATCACTATCTATGCAGAGCCTGCATGTTCTCCCTGTGTCTGTGTGGGTTTCCTCTGGGCACTCCAGTTTCCTCCCACATTCCAAAAGATGTACTGGTTAGGTGCATTGGCCATGCCAAATTCTCCCTCAGGCACCAGAGTGTGGCAACTAAGGGATTTTCATAGTAACTTCATTCCAGAGTTAAGGTAAGCTTACTTGTAGCAATAATAAATACAAATTAAACTTTAAACACTGCCACTTCAAATCACCTCCTGCATCTTCACCTCCATTTCATTTCCATTTCCCTCAGCAGCTATTTTCCAATTACTCAACCTCTTCCCCCTAGTCACCACCATTCCTCATGCTTTGCCCTTTGATCCTACTAATCTGAAATCGCTATCCTTCTCAAAAATGCTGTATAGATTAAAAAAGATATGCTTTATTCAAGGCAGGTGGAGAGCATCAAGATCAAATGTTATTCATGAGAGAGGGATGGGGGAATGGAGGGCAGGAGGCATGGGTGGAGGGATGAATGGATGGATGGGCTATTTGGTATTATAAAGGACCTTCCATGACTCCCGGAAGTCCCAAATGCTTTACAGGCAATCACATACTTTTTTGAAGTATAGTCATTGTTTTAATGCAGGAAACATGGCAGCCAATTTGTGCACAGCAAGATTCTGCAAAATGGGAATGTGGTACTGACTGCATAATGTATTTTTCAGATGCCGTTTTGGGGGATACATGTTGATTAGAATACAAGGGACAACTTTCCTGCTCTTATTCAAAACACCAGTAGGGGATCCTTTATATCCCATTGTAAACAAGTAGTTCCATTATTCATATGTGTCAGAATATAACATTCAGTTTGGGAATTGGATTCTTTCAAAATATAGATAAATGGATAAACCCGATTGAAAAACTGGCCAGTCAGTGGTGGTGCTGGCTGAGGGAAGGTGGGGGGTGGGGTGGGGTGGGGTGGGGGGTAGGGGTTGTCATGTCGTGGGGTTGTGTCATGTTGGGTCGGGGGAGTTGGGGTCAGTAGGCAGTTGAGTGGTGGGGTTATGTCAAGGCAATGCTGGGAGTCGGGGGGGGGGGGGGGGGGGGGGTCAGAGGGCTCAGTGTGATTGACT
This sequence comes from Carcharhinus amblyrhynchos, assembly GCF_965287045.1. NCBI lineage: Eukaryota > Metazoa > Chordata > Chondrichthyes > Carcharhiniformes > Carcharhinidae > Carcharhinus > Carcharhinus amblyrhynchos. Next base: position 59,420,908 of record NC_137330.1, read on the forward strand.
AAGGAATCAGTTGTATGGTTATCCAAGTGTTAAGCTGGGTTTTACTCTGTGTACTACTTCCTGGGCAATTGTCCAGGTAATTAAATTGCAACTTTCTGAAGTCTCTGTCTCTAACTCAGAGACGGGAACATTTTCAGAATGTCCTGGGAGTAGGGGAATTTTCACTGCAAGTTCCAATTTCCCAGTCACATTGAGACTTCTGGGGGATTTGGTAGGGCACCTGGGGGATACATCTGGTCTCCAGCTATCTGGAGATTGGAATATCAAGGCCATTATGCGGATTGGCTACTTTGGGCAAATTAGTAGGTTTTACCAAACTTCATTAAAGTGTGTTTAAGAGCTGTCAACTATTTACTTGAGTAGCTGAGTACCTCTGAGTCACCTCTTCCCTATGTTTGTAATGCCCAGTTATATCCCTGAGTGAAGCTGTCCAAAACCTCAGTCTCCAACCATTATGAATATCTGAAAGAAACTTCAGGTAGTTTTAATCAACTGTTGTTGTTAATGCAGTAAATCAGTTGGTATCCATTTATATAAATCATTATTCCATTTTGGCTCCATTTAGTATTATATAACACAATCCCTATCACTTTCTAACCAAGGATCTTTGCTCCTTACCTCCTCAAAATTTTAGGTATCAATGAGTTTGTTGGGCCATCTTTCAGTCAAAGAAAATAAATTTGTTGGCTATTCCACTGCATATTGAGGTACCTCGAAAAAATATCAATGATTGTAATATATTGGTGTTTATTACAAAGTGTGTAACATATCCTCAGGACTTTGATCCTCCTTTTAGCAAATATTTTGCGCACTTTAACAATAATACAAGTACAACATATTTAAGATTGAAAATGATTCTAATAGAGCTCACAGTAATCTTAGGAACTGGACTAATCCATTAGGTCCTTTGGTCTGCTCCACCATTCAGTTTTGATCATGACTGATCTACACCTTAACTTCATTTAGGTTTTAAACCCTCACATGATTTATGAGCTCGTCAATGAGTTGCTGATTAGTCAATACAGTGAAAAAATGTGAAGCAAGAGCCTCATTTGTGGAGTAATGGGAGACCAAACAAAATTTATGACTCAATCCTTTAGCCTGCCTCAGGAGGAAACCATTTTAAACATCACTTAGAAGATTAAGTTTGGATAAGGTGGACAAAGAAAAACTGTTGCCATCAGATGGTGGCGCAAGAACTCGGGACACAGGGTTAAGGTTTTGGAAATGCAGGAGAAATGTCAGGAAGACATTTCTTACACTGTGTGACATTAACTCAGAACCTGCTGCCCATGAGGGTGGTGTTACAATCAGTCCCAGGTGAGATTCCCAAAAGTTGTTGATCTGGGTGAGACCTCTTGATTTGTCACATCCAACTGAGATACCCCTTAATTGTTACAAACACAGATGAGGAAGAATGACAGGCTTCATGTCTTTATTCAAACTATCCTCTGCTGGCACCAACAAGATTTAAGCTAATAAGGTTTCCCTTCCCTTGGATACCATTTCCAGACCCAATAATTATATTTGAAAAGGGACCAATTAATAATTTTAGAAGTACCTGCTCTGGAAACACAAGGAGATTTCCATTTTCTATAGGGAAACACCCTGCACCAATTGCTGTCAGTGTACATTCTCTGCCATTGATGGGGTTTGTGTCCATTTTAAAATAAACATCTTTTTAAAGCCCAATTTTTCCATGTCTAAAGTCCATGTTTTTTTTTCTCCTCTACAATAACAATGGTAAAAGCAAAGACAATCTGGGAGGCAATCTCCTAGTGATATTATCACTGGACTATTAATCCAGAAACTCAGTTAATGTTCAGGGGGCTTTGGTTCAAATCCCACCACAACAGATAGTGGAATTCAAATTCAATAAAAAATGTTGGGAATTAAGAATCTACTGATGACCATGAAACTATTATCGATTGTCTGAAAAACCCATCTGGTTCATTAATGTCCTTTAGGGAAGGAAATCTGTTGTCCTTACCTGGTTTGGCCTAGATGTGACTCCAGAGCCACGGCAATGTGGTTGACTCTGAACTGCCCTTGGGCAATTATGGACGAGCAATAAATGCTGGCCAGCCAGCGATGCCAATATCCCATGAATGAATTTAAAAAAAAATCAATGATTACAAAAAGAAATTGGATGGGCACTTGCAGGGTTATGGTGATAGAACATGGGAATGGGACCTATTGGATTGCTCCACAGAGAGCTGACATACATTTGATGGGCTGAATGTCTTCTTTTGGTGGTGTAGATGACTCTATGATTTAAAGCACAGAATTTTGTGGGCAAACATCTCTCTGCCAATGCCGACTGCCCCCACAGTCATTTAATGTTCGAAGGAGCATTAATTGTGTAGAGGTGAGATTTCCTTCCCTCATTTCTAGGGTTTTCCACCTCAGAGAACTGTCAATCAATCCAAATGACCAGGAACTCTAGTCTTAGAGGAGGGAGGTGTGTGCACATGTGTTGTCTCACTCTGGGAATTGGACAGGAGGCCAGTGGGGGAAGAAGAAATTTTGAGTGTTGTTCAGGTGAGGAGGAAGCATCTGAAGAGTGAAGAGGTGGGGAGCAGACCTTAGGTGGTGCCCAATGTGGAAAGGGATTCCATGAGGGAAGCCTTCCCAACTCCCCAAACGAGGCCCAAATAGAATGACCCTCCTGGCTTCTTTGACCCTTTTCCCCGGCCTCCTCTAGCCAGTGTCAAAATTGTGACAGGGTGGAAATTCACCCTTGAATATCCATTGATTGACCACTTTGAGGCCTCAATTGGCACAAGGATAGCTAAACAGTCCTTGGCTTCACCCACCTTCCATCCAGGGAATATTATAGCCCCCCACCAGCACTGCTTACAAAAACCCCAGCAGGGGGCAGTTAAATTCTGCCCTCAGACTCTAAATCTTGTCCATTCTTTTATTGGTCACAAAACCGCCCCAGGGAAAATTCAGCTCAAGTTGCTGGTTTGCTAATTCCAATCACAGCAAGGAGGAAGACCTACAACTTCTCAAATGAAGACCTGATGACCATTCTGGAGAAGACTAAAATGAGGAAAGAGCAAATTCACATCTGATCAAGGCTTGCAGCTGAACAAGTGGAGGGCTCTGACGACCCACTTTCAGGATTAGCAGCAGATATATCAGGAATGGAAAAGGTATACTAAATTCTGTACCAGATAGGACTTGTTGGGCAGCTGGTATGCTAGGGGAAACAAGTTAAAAAGAGGATATTTGCAACTGACCAATATGCTCAGCGGCTTGGGTTGGAATTAGAACTGTTGTCACATGTGGCTGGTCTCTAATACTGTACACCCCCTCCCCCAACCCCCACCCCCTGTAAGACGTGTGATCTTTCCACTGGAGTCCAAACATTTGAGGACACAAGGAAAGTAGAAAGAAAATGTGGTATCAGTGAGAAATTGTCAGCAGTAGAGATAGTTCCTCTGCGCGATCTTGTTAATTTTCTGATTTTTTTTTGAAACAGATCCTATACCTTAGTCTATAAACCACAGTCCTGGTTCTAGTCAGAAAGAAAATTAAGATAGAAATTAGAAAGGCCTTGCATTAATGTGACACCTTCATTGTATTTTCAGTATATGTTGGAAAGATTTTCCCAACGAGCAAATTGCTCTCACTATGTCACCAGAGTCAGAATAAGTGAGCACATTCAGCCAACTGCTTTATTTGATGAATTATGGGTTGCATATCCTCCAGAGAAAGGGGAAGACATTCACCCAATTGGACCACTGAACCTATGGTGCTATTCATGTATTGGTGGTGCCTGTGATATTAATGAAATCTACCTATGAAAGCTCTCCAAAGAATAAATAGTACCAACCTGAATGTATCTTTTTAAAGGACCCCCACCAGCCACTCCTCTTGCATGCACAAGAGGTGCAGGGAGCTATTCCTGTAGCTGAAATGAAAAGCCCAAAACAGAAGTGACATTAAACTCTGGCCTCATTATTATCAATCCATCAAGCTGTGGACACCTAGTAGGCACATCCTGGCAGCTCATTAACAAAAAGTACTCATAGATCTGACAGCTGCCATTCCAGCCCATATAAAGTGGCAAGAGAGCTGATCAGGGAGAGCAATCAGGAGTGAGGGTAATTGGTTGAGGGGGGGGGGATGCGGGGCAGGGGGGAACATTGGCAGGAGCAATCCTACACTTGTCATTCCAAGGTTGAGTGTTCAGCTCTCCTGTCACCCAGGCTCAAAAGGTTATGCTGCCCGAGTAATTAGGAGTTATTTAAGTTGGTGAGTTGTTGATTTGACAAATTGAGTGAGTGGGCATCAGACAGTATAATGCGGATAAATGTGACAGTCTCCACGTTGATAGCAAAAACAGGAAGGCACATTGAGAGGTGGAACGTACAATAAAACTTGGATGTCCCTGTACGCCAACACTCACTGAAAATAAACATGCAGGTGTAGCAGGCAGTGAAGAAGGTAAGTGGTATGTTGGCCTTCGTAGCGAGAGCATTCGAGTACAGGAGCAGGGATGTTTTACTGCAGTTATACAGGGCCTTGCTGAGGCCATACCTGGAATATTATGTGAAGTTTTGGTCTTCATATCTGAGGAAGGACATTCTTGCTATGGAAAGAGTGCAACAAAGGTTTACTAAACTGGCTCCTGGGATGGTGGGACCGACTTTTGAAGGGAGATTGAGTCGTTAGGGTAATATTTGCTGGAGTTTAAAAGAATGAAGGAGAATAAAGAATAGAAACCTATAAAATTCTAACAGTACGAGACAAAATAGATGCAGGAATCCAGAAGCAGGGGTGACAGTCTGAGGATCTGGGGTAGACCATTTTGGACTGAGATGAGGAGAAATTTCTTCATCCACAGAGTGGTGAGTCTGTGGAATTCTCTACCACAGAAAGCAGTTGAGGCCTAAACATTGTATGTTTTCAAAGAATAGGATATAGTTCTTAGGGCTAAAGAAATCAAAGGATATGGGGGTAAAATTCATACTGTGATATCCCATTTGTTTCATTCAATGGAATTAGACAAGCAACTATCAGGTAAATGTGAGTCAACTCTAGAATGCAATGGAACTGGTGTAACTGAACCCATGAAAGTACTGGGGACAGATCAAAGTTTGTAAATTTGAGTATAGTGGAATGAACAGTGAACCAGCATGGCCACAGAAAGAAGTTTGACATTTTCTTTCTACAATTTGAAGTGATGGTGGTGAACTGGGAGCAGCTCTGTGTAATTTCCAGGCCATAGTTATTACTTTTACTGTTAGTAATTTTTTATTGCTGTAAATCTTGCCTTCAATAAAAATCAACTGTTCCTCATGCTTCACTTAACAAAAGACTTATTTTTGATTTATTTCTTTGCGGCGAAAGAGACAGTTATGTCAATCAGTATACTTCACGTCCTTCAAATTTTCCAATATCCTTCAGACACTGTCTGGTGTTCTCTGACAACTCTTTAACCCAGGAGCATGCACACTGGAAACAAAACTTTTAATTGTACAGATTGCTTGTTTCAAGAATTATTTATACTTTAAATAGATGTTACCAAATAATATAATTGTGAACTAGATGGAATCATTCATTGGACCCTATGATCACATTGTAATTGACTTCCCTGCGACCTATGTGCTGTTATTTATATCGTCAAACCCCACAAGAATTCAACAACTGACCTAAATGCAACATACCTTACTACTAGATGCAATCATGTATTATAGTTGCAGCCAAATTTACAAGGTCATAAAGTGAATTGTGGGTCAATATTTGAGGTAAAGAAAACACAAAGGACTCAGCCTATACTCAAAGCAAAATTACTGCAGTCATAGAATCATAGAAATCCTACAGTGCAGGGGAAGGCCAGTCAGCCTATCAAGCCTGCACTCACAACATTCCCACATAGCCCTATCCCCACAACTCCAAGCATCTACCCTACTAATCTCCCTGACACTAAAGGGCAATTTAGCACGGCTAATCAATCTACCCCACGCATCTTTTTATAATAAAGATTTTGATGATTAATTAAAGTTATTTTATAGAAAAAATAAAAGATTAATTAACCATCTAAATCTATATTATAATCTATATGAGGTATTTCAGCATTTTTCTGTTTTTGTTTCATATTGCAGCATCCACAATATTTTGCAGTTATCTATGTGTGGACTAGGTTGATTGGCTATGTTAAATTGCCCCTCAGTGTCAGGAAGATTTTCTTTGGATTGTTCTGAATATTGAGCAATGAAACTGGACTGCTAGTGGTGTTAGTAATTGGTATTATAATGTTTTTGCCTTCTACATTATCACTTTCTTTAAATGTGCAATTTTTGATGATTTTAACTACTTGGTTAATTTTTAAAATTACGGTAATCTAATGCTCAAATCTTAGATGGGGGGCTAGACAAGGTGCTATAATAAACTAAAACAGAATGATGCTGTTCCACTATGTATGATTAACTTGTTTTAAATAGGTACAGTGGGATTGGGTTGTACATTAGTATCTCGTGTATTCCATATTTATTTGTTATTTTAAAGAGTATTAAAACTTACTTTCAATGATAATCTGATGATAGTCTTACCATCTCTTTCTTTCATTTCAAAATCTTCTATTCATCAAATTTCAATGAATTATTTTGAATGTACAGAATTGGCCTGTGCTGATGTTTATGCTTTACGTGAATCACTTCAAACCCTACTGTATCTACCTTCAGCCTCAAATTGCACTATTTCTTGTGGCTCAGAATTATGTAGCCTTCTTTTAAATGCTCCAAATTATTTGGTCCAACTGCTCCAAGCACACTTGAAAAAGACAGGAAGAGCTTTCCCTGCCTGGAGGGCGAGATACTTTCTTTGGACAGGAAAATGTAGTTAGTATATCAGGCATCCAAAACAGCCCCCTATTAAATTGCAAACGTTCTGGAAATGTAGTTCGTATTCCATTTGCACCGCAACAATTCTCTCTCAGAAACTCAGGGTTTTTCTTTTCGCGCTCATCAATAATCCCTTTAAGGGCTCTTAGTTAGGTTGCTCATAACTGGGGATATATGGATTGGAAGGATAGCCTTGCTGTAGAGGGAGTACAGCGAAGGTTTACCAGGCTGATTCCTGGGAAGGCAGGTCTGTCATGTGAGGAGAGACTAAATCGATTAGGATTATATTCACTGGAGTTTAGAAGAGCAAGAGGGAATTTCAGAGAAGCTTATAAAATTTTAACAGTGTTAGATAGGGTAGATTCAGAAATAATATTCCCAATGGTGGAGAAGTCCAGATTAGGGGTCATAGTTTGAGGATAAAGGGTAAACCTTTTGGAACTGAGGCGAGGAGAAATTTCTTCAGCCAGAGGGTGGTGAATGTGAGGAATTCACTACTACAAAATGTAGTTGAGACCAAAGTGTCTGATTTCAAGACGAAATTAGATGTAGCTCTTGGGATTAAAGAGATCAAGGGATATGGAAGGAAAAGGAATCAGGATATTGAATTTGATGATCAGCCATGATCAAAGTGAATGGTGGAGCAGATTCAAAGGGCTGGATGGCCTACTCCTGCTCCTAATTTCTATGTTTCTATGAGTCCATTTGAATCTGATTTGGAGTTTTAAGTAACTAAACTGCTGAAACTGATGTGTTGGCTGCTTCTTTAGTTACAAACCTACCTGGAAATTATATCTTTAGGCACATATTGTTCTTCTATAGGTCAGGGTGGGATTCCTGCCTATCCAACTTTTAACAGCCAGCCACACATTTACCAAGTGTGAAGAGAATGCGCAACATTTGAAAATAGACCTGGGGTGGGAATATAGGCCTCTTCGTGTTCTCAGTTCAAATTATATCATAAGGGAGGAGGCTTTCACTTCATGTGATATTAGCAATATGTTCATAGCACAAATCTAAACCATTTCCTGCTCAGGCCTCTATAATGCTTTATTGGTGAGCTGTGGGCAGCTTATGGGTTTCCAGTGACATAAGCTTGGCCAGCTACAGCATGAAGGTGGTCAGCAGGTAAGAGCTGTGTGCAGTGCATGCGGATGGGGGATGATGAGCAAATACCAAAATCCTGTAAAAACGGATTGATAGGGGGCTGACTCTCTCTGAAGATATATTTTGGATGTCTTCACATGCACACAGAAACTTAAAGACACCAACACAAACTGTTTAAAAAAACGATTGGAAAATACCAAACAATTTTTTTTTCTCCTTCTGCATCCATCCCATAATGTTAGAAGAACAATCAATTGCATTTGAGTTTAAAATGGACAAAAATGAGACAGATTACGGATTACATGCATTGTCTTGAACTGCCATGATTTAGGTGAGCTAGAAATGATACTTTTTGGTGCTGGCTTTTTGTATCTCCAAAGAATTCCTTTATAAATTTATTCTATAGGCATCATTGAAATATTATTAGCTTCGTCATTACGCAGACCAAAAATAGGATTATTTCTTGAAGCTAATGGAACTTTTTAAAAGCAATTTCATCTCCCTTTACTTTTTTCATTCATTTCATCTCACCTAATTCCAGGAAACACACTTTCTTCTGATTTGTTTAGCTAATAGAATGGCTAATGATGCAGAAAAAAAACTTCCTTTTCTCTTATGTTTGATAATAAAAGAAATTCATGTCAAAAGATTAGTCCCAGTGCTTAAATTAGCAAAAGAACTAATAACCAGAACAGCAGAATAGTTATGTATATGCAGAAAGGGAAAAACAAATAAAAAGAAAATCTTGCAGCAAGCTATATGGTAATTCACAATGCTGATGATAATTATATCCAATAAATTCATTCTAATTTTTTTATTCAGTTATTAAAAATCCCTGTTTATTTAATGATGCAAATTTATTTTCATAACTGTGCAATGGAACTTTATGGCTTCATAGATTTCACAACAAGTGCTGAACGAATGAGAAACTGTGACAACTTCCCCCAGTTATAACTGCTCTCATTGTAAAGATTATTGGCCCAATCTCAATGTGTTCAGTTTTTGGGCGCAATGTGTTAGGAAGGATATATTGACGTTCAAAAGTTCGATGGACAACTCACTAGGATGATTGGTACTGCACTGTGTATGCCAGGTTGAATTCCCTCTCCCTTCAACAACCCTCCACCTCTCACGCCATGCTCGCTTCACGGATGAAATGGCATTATGATGGGAGAAGAGGACAGCAGTGACCAATGGGCACATTCACATGCTCACTGTCACTCACAATAGCACTTTACATTATCCTAGGAATATGAACATTTTAGTTTAGTTGGCAGAACCACATGTCATCCAGTGCAGCAGACTAACACACAAGTCACGGAAAGGTGCAGAACAGTCCAGAGAGAGAAAGCTATGAGGAAGCTATGACATCTGCTGCCATCCCTCTGTTATTTACCTGTGCTAATGCCCTGAAGCATGTTGTGGGCATGATTGAGTCATTTGGCTTTATAAGTAAAGTTTCAATATAAGTTATTGTGCTGTGAAGGAGTGCATGACATCTGTGGAAGTCACTACCTTAGAGTGCGGTGGATGCAGGGACATTTAGTAAACTTAGGGAGGAGATAGACAGATTTTTAATGAATTGAAGGGTTATGGAAAATGGGCAGGGAAGTGAAGTTGAGGCCGAGACAGAGACAAAATCAGCCATGACCATACTGAATGGCAGAACAGTCTTGAGGGGCTGAATTGCCTACTCCTGCTCCAGGTTCTTATGCAGAGGTCAGTAATGTGGTGCATACTGGACCAAAGACCAGGACCCAGAATGAAAATTCAGTAAAAACTAGGAAATGGCTGTTACTGATCCAAATTGGTGTTGCATATCTTAAGATGGAACTCCATTTCAGACCAGTACCGGCAAATCTGGGGTCAGCCGGAATCGGGGGGAAATTATGCACTGGTTGGAGTCATGCAAAGCACAAAGGAAGATTGTTGTTGTTGTTGGAGGCCAGTCATTACAGCCCCAGGACATCACCGCAGATGTTCCTCAGCAGAGTGTCCTCGGCACAATCATCTTCAGCTGCTTCATTAATATCCTTCCTTCCATCATAAGGTCAGAAGTGGGGATGCTTGCTGATGTTTGTACGATGTTCAGCACCATTTGTGACTCCTCAGGTATTCAAGCAGTCCATATCGTAATGCAGCAAGAACTAGAAAATATCTAGACTTAGACTGAGAATTGGCAAGTAATATTTGTGTCATACAACTTCCAGGCAATGACCATCTTCAACAAGAGAGAATCTAGAATCATAGAATCATATACTCCCTACAATGAAGAAGGGGGCCATTCAGCCTATCGAGCCTGAACCGACAACAATCCTACCTAGGCTCTATCCCCTAACCTCAAATATTTACCCTTCTGGTTGCCCTGACACTAAGGGGCAATTTAGCTTGGCCAATCCACCAAACCTGCACATCTTTGGACTGTGGGAGGAAACCCGAGCACCCGGAGGAAACCCATGCCGACACAGGGAGAATGTGTAAGCTCCACACAGACAGTGATCGAAAGCCAGAATTGAACCTCGGTCCCTGGAGCTGTGAGGCATCAGTGCCACCCACAATCTTCGCTCATTGACATTCAATGACATTACCAATGCTGAATACTCACTGTCAACATCTGGGGGTTACTACTGACCAAAAACTCAACTGGGCTGGCTATATAATCACTGTGGCTACAAGAGCAGATCAGAGACTAGGAATCCAGTGGTGACTAACCACCTCCTGACTTCCCAAAGTCATCTACAAGGATTGTGATGGAATACTCTCAACTTTCCTGGATGAATTCAGCTTCAACAACACTCAAGTAGCCAAACAAAGCAGCCCACTTGATCCCTTTTACAAACGTTCACTTCCTCCACCACCAACACAATAGCAGCAGGATGATCTATCAACAAGATGTGTTGCAGAAACTAACCAATTATTCTTCCAAATGCATGACTGCTATCATCTAGAAAGGCAAGGACAGTGGATACATGGGAACACCATCTCCTGGAAGTTCCCCTCCAAGGCACTCACCATCCTGAGTTGGAAATATATCACTGTTCCTTCACAGTTACTGAGTCAAAATCCTGAAATTCCATTCCTAACAGCACTACGGCTGTACCTACACCACATGGACAGCAGCAGTTTAAGAAGGCAGCTCACCACCACCTTCTAAAGGACAATGAATGCTGGCCCAGCCAGCGAGGCCCACAACTCTCAAATGAATAAAAAAGTCCAAATTTTACTGTTTTTTCCTTCTTGGAAACTAGTTCATGCTGGTTCGAACAGAGTAATCACTCATAATAGTATACTGTGTCCAGGTAGACGTGATGCCTTCATTTACCTATTTGTTTGGCTTCTCAAGGTGGCTCACCAGAGAACAGCATTTTGAATTTAGAGTTGCTAAGGTGATGTAGGGATTGCTTTGCTAGTTCTTGACAGGATATTCAAGAGCATATGGAAATAAAAGTAGCTAGTTATTACCACACCAATTTAAGTTTCTATTCAGATGTAACCATAGTGGTAATTGTTACAATTGGATGAGGAAGAGTCAAATAAATCCCCTCTTTAACTCTCCTTATTTGACGGCAATAGTCATTTTTGGTTGGAAAGGAATATACCTGGCAATATACTGAGTACTGCACTGCTTACACGTTCTGCCCATAAAAGAACCAGTTGGGCAGGCTTTGCACACTCATGTGCGGGCATGTGTACACCACCCCAAAGAAATACAGATTAAGGAGTTGGGAATGCTATATTGGTCAAATTAGGGTCCATGAAAAGAAATGGTGGCACAGTGGTTTAGTGATTAGCTCTCCTTCTGTACTGCAGGGATTCTATGATTCAATGAATAAGAATATACAGTCTGTAGCTTGGTCACAGCTTGCTTCAGGTTGAATTGGTCTCAATACTTCCAATTTAATGATGTACTAAACCAGAGACCCAGCTTAATGCTCTGCAGACCTGGGTTGAAATCCCACCACAGCAGATGGTGAAATTTGAATTCAATAAAAGAATCAGAAATTAAAAGTCTAATGTTGACCATGAAACCATTGTCGTAAAAATGCATCTGGTTCACTATGGTCCTTTAGGGAAGGAAACCTACTGGGCTGCATGTGACTCCAGTTCACGAGAATGTGGTTGGCTCTTATATGTCCTCTGAAATGTAGGAATGGGCAATAAATGCTGACCCAGCCAGTGATGTCCACATCCCATGAATGAATATAAAAAAACATTTTCAGAATGTTAAAACTGCTGGTCAGATATTTTAGTTCTCCATCTGCTTAATGACATTCAGAAATTTTGTGTAGATCTGTTGCTCTTATTTACTCTGTGACCAAACTGCCAATTTGCCTTTCACTGAATTACATCAATATAGTGCGAGGCTATTCTATTCATCCTGCAATGAGGCATGGAAGAGTCTATTCTCATGTGCTGCCAGGAACTGTCATATTGAATGAAGTCCATGTAAGTGACAAATAATGCATTCACGACTTTATCTGTGACCAGCGAGAAAAGGCAAAAGCAGTCTGAAAAATTATATATTTGACTGCAATACTTAAGATATCATCAAGTCATAAATGTAAATGTAATTACATTTTTCACATACTTATGGTTTCAGTCGCAACTATTATCATTAACCAATTGCTTTATTGTTAGAGTTAATAGGCAGCATTGCAGATATGTGACTAGAATGGAATTTTACCATCTAAACTTCTCACTAAAGCCTCTGGAATCATCCTGCACACAGAATTTGGAAAATAGGCACTGCATATTTAAAACTTCAGCGACTTGAATATAATGATTCATAAATAGTTCTTAGAATCATTCAATTAATAAGATTTTAACAGCAGTGTAATAATCTACAGGTGCCTCCTCGTCATTTGAATTCAGCGCATCCAAAGCGAACCAGGCAAGTTTACAAAATGGAGGGTGCAGTAGAGACTGAGTTGTTGAATATTGTTTATAGATTCAAACAGTTGATATTTATTGTGTCATAGTGCAATGCATTATTAGGTTCATTGAGTGAGAGAATGATACAGAAGAAGACCATTTGGATTTTTGAAAGATCTAACAAATTCATTCATTTTCCCCCTCGTTCTCACTCCACAGATGCTGTCAGACCTTCTGAGATTTTCCAGCATTTTCTGTTTCAGGTTCCAGCACCCACAGTAGCTTACTTTTATGATTCAATTCCCTTACTCTTTTCCCACAGCCCATTGAATTCTGAGGAATTAAATTTGGTAGCCCCCAGAAATGGATGCGGGGATCACGATGCAGAATGTTTTATGACTGGCTGGAACCACGTAATGCTGCACTGCTTAAAGCTTACATCTCTGCAGTGTAGGTGCATTGCGGATGGTGCGAGTACTGGAAGTTGTGCAGCAAATTACCGTGATTGGGAAATGTTAAAAAATTGGCAGACTGTGAAAGAGGATGGGCTCTAACTTGTTAGGCTATATGATAACATAGAATTTTTCATATACAGCTGAGTCAACCACCTATTGCTGTTGATAAGTTGGTATGATCCCAACACTGCAGTTTATTCAGTTACAACACTCATGTAATATCCTGGTTTTCATTGACTATTTCCCTCTTGCTGACAAGGATGTACCTGGATTAATGACCCACAATGCAGAAAACATCCATGATCATAAACATGAAATTTTCAGTCCAATCTTTTTAAGTCTAAATTGTTAAGCTGCATGATTGGATGGGTGGTAGAGGTGCAGAGGAGCTATTTTAAATTATTTATCAGTCACAAGTAGGCTTACATTAACACTGCAATTAAGTTACTGTGAAAATCCCCTAGTCACCACACTCCAGTGTCTATTTGGGTACACTGAGGCAGAATTTAGCATGGCCAATGAACCTAACCAGCATGTCTTTTGGACTGTGGGAGGAAACTGGAGCCCCCTGAGTAAACCCACGCAGACACTGGGGGAATGTGCAAACTCCACACAGACAGTGGTCCAAGCCAGGAATCGAACCTTCGTCCCTGGTGCCGTGAGGCAGTAATGCTCACCACTGTGCTGTCTCTGCATCCACAGAGGATCAGGCACCCTGCACACACTAATACAGAAGACACTGAGTGAAAGTAGCTGTTGAGGTCAATGCATGAAGACAAGCCCCAAGGTTTACAAGGAATTAATTTTACCCTTATTTATTCTAATTTGCCATGATGGTTGCTGAGAACGAACAATGGAATTATTGCATATATGTTTTCCTCTTTCAGGGATGATTGGACTGAAAATTCCATGTTTATGATCATGGATGTTTTCTGCATTGTGGGTCATTAATCCAGGTACATCCTTGTCAGCAAGAGGGAAATAGTCAATGACAACCAGGATATTACAGGGGTGTTGTAACTGAATAAACTGCAGTGTTGGGATCGTACCAACTTATCAACAGCAATGGGTAGTTGATTCAGCTGTATATGAAAAATTCTATGTTATCATATACTATTTCAACTGATTCTGACCTCTCTTATTCATCCAGAAATGCTGTCCTGAAAACTGGAAACTGTAAAGGATCTAAACCAAATGTGGTAAACGCAAAGAGAAAACAGACTGACCTTCCTCTTGTACTTGCTGAGCTTTAGAAACTTGAACTCAGCTTTAGAGGAATATGGTCCCCAAAAGGGAGGGGGTTTTAGTTCAGACAGGCAGCAGGGTCAGTGCAGGCTTGGAGGGCTGAAGGGCCTATTCCTTTGCTGTAATTTTCTTTGTTCTTTATTCTTTGTACTTGCTGAGCTTCAGAAAATTGAACTCAGCTGTGCTTGCTTGCTGGTATTTTCAAATTACCCTCTTGGTGGGCAAAGTCCGCATAAGAAAGGCAAAACTGGGAAATTTCCTATTTGCATAAACCAACTGAATCTATGCCCACTTCAAGATTTGATAATAAGAATAAAAAGACAAATAATGACTATTTTATGTAACAATACAATGAAATTGCATTTTGAAGCAGAACAATTACAATGAATACACCACTGTAGAGTTCACTTGGTAGCAGTGATGCCCAGACTGGCTAAAAGAGCAATATGCTTCTGTCAGTCGACTGGAATAGTTCCCGGGACCTGGCCTACTCTACATTGTAACTAATTATGCTTGTCACTATCTCATTTCTTCCACTGCTTCTTTTTGTCCCACAAAATGGCTAATAGAACACAGCAGCCAAGTAAATATTAGATCAAATGCTCAGGATTAGGCCTAATTATGAGAATTCTTATAAACCAAATTATGCTATTTAAGCAGCTGAACATTGGCGTGGGCCCACAGTATGATGTAACAATAACCAAAACGCTAAAATACAATACGGCAAAAACCAAGCAATGAAAAGGACTGGGAAACTTATTTGCAGAAAGTTCCAACCTGAAAAGATACTGCCTTTAGCTTCGCTAAGTACCAACTTGTGGACAGCTTCAAATGGAATTGAAACAAGCTTTGATAGTCCAATCAGTGTTCAACATCACACCCAACTCATTACTGGTCCTGTTAATATTATCAAATAAATAGGTTGGACTAAAACCTGGTGTTGTCAGACTTTTTACTGTGTTTACGCCAGTCCAACGCCGGCATACCCACATCATGCCTGTTAACAAATGCAGTTAAATGCCTTACCTCTGTAGATAAGGTAACAAATACCACAAGGCTGAACATTCTAGCTGGTGGGTTGACTCTGGAAGCCCTGAAGATCATGCTTTGACCCTCTTTTGCATGAAGCTCTTGTCCGTTTCACGCCAAGCCAATCTTTCATCGCAGCTTTTCATTGGCAATAAATGTGGTACAAAAAAGACTGAGGGGCGACCTGATTGTGGTGTACAAAATTATGAGGGCCATGGAGAGGGTAGATAAGGAGCAGCTGTTCCCCTTAGTTGAAGGGTCAATTATGAGGGGACATAGCTTCAAGGTCAGGTGCAGGGGGTTTGGGCAGGTGGGGGATGTGAGGTTAAAACCTTCCTACTCGAGGCTGGTGACAGTCTGGGAGGATGATAGAGGTGGGTTGTTTCACATCCTTTAATAAGTACCTGGATAAGTACTTGGCCTATCATAACTTTCAGGGCTATGGGCCAAGTGCTGGTAAATGGGATTAGGTGGGAGGTCAGGTTTCTCACATATCAGTGCAGACTCGAAGGGCTGAAGGGCCTCTTCTCTGTATGATTCTATGATTTTATGAAATTGCTGTTGTATGAAATGAAAGAGCTTGATTAAAGGCCTGAAAATGTTCTGAGTAAATGTTTCATTGTTCCAATGGACAGGATTCCGGTTACACTTCAAATGCTAAGAAATTCTTGAGCTGCAATTTTAACCAGGAGGTGGAATCTGGCTGGCAGGTGAGTATAAAACCCATCTTACTTTGGCAGCAAGTGAGCCTGATGATTTTAATTTGCAGACCGCACCTTCACGGCACTTAGCAGATGTCTGATTTAAACACAATGGAAAATGGCAGTTGTTCAGTGGGATGAATAATAGCAGAATGTCAGAGGACAGGTTGGCAGAACAGGAACAGATGCCAGAATGAGCTAAAGCACAGGAAATGATCTAGGAAGTAGGATAGAGGAGGAATAATGCTCATAAAAGATGCCATATAAATGCAAATCTGGCTTTCTTTCTTGCTATAAGGCAGCAGAAGGAGCAGAAATGTTTCCGCAGGTTCCCACAAGCAAAGGGACACATATATAAACAAATGATGAGTAGAAGCACACGACACAATTAAAACACCCAAAAGCAGTTGTGGCTGGGCACATTTATGCAGCAAGTAGCTGAGCCATACAGATAAAGTAGACTTTTGTTTTGATACTACGCTTGTATTTATTTGACTTATTCAGCTGAAATGTTGGCAGAAGTGGAACAGTTGCTTCAAGTGTTAGACACTGAGTTGTCATCCTGGATTCCTGCTCTTAATTACTGTCCAAAACTCAGATGGGAATATGCTTGTGCGGCCATTGGCAGGAGATAAGTTGGCTTAGTTATAGATCCCTCAGCAGTCTAATAGTTTGCAGCTATTCAAAGCTCAGGCTCACATCTGAAGACTAACCATCTGATTAAGGTACTTAGGGGAATTCAACCATCACTCATGGAACTGTAACCAAGCCTTAGGCAAGGAAGGGAGAATTTCAAAAAAATCTTGTGATGCTAATATTACATTTGTGAAATTATGATCTTATATTTTAAAGCCTGAGGAATTACGTTTAAAAAAAACTTTATTACACATCATAAAAATGATTGTATTTTAAGGGATAATATAGCAAATATTCACCACCGGTAAATAACCTCCACTATGGATGAAACTTTGTCCATTGGCACTGCTTCTCAGACAATTTTTCTTAATCTTTATTCAAGCCCATGAGTCCCGTCCCTTCTGTGTTATATTCGGGAAAAACAATATAACTTCAGCAGAAAATTTCCCTGAAAGAGTCATAAAACAAATTGCAATAAGTAATCATTAATATTCATGGTTCTGGACTAGCTTGGGGATAGGAAAATGAAACATCCTACACATTTAGGAATATGAGTTTGCAATTCAGCCCATTGAGCTTAATCCACCTTTCATTTAGATCATGGCTGATCACTACCTCAATCTAGTTTACATGTAATTGATCAATGTCTTTTGCTTATTGAACAAAAATCTATCAAATTCAGTCATAAAAATATCAATTGCCCCATCAACAACAGCCTTTTGGGGGCAGGATTTCAGATTTCTGCTCCTCATTTTCAAAAAGCACTTCCTGATTTTACTCCTGATTAGCCTAGCTTTAATTTTAAGATTATGTCCCTTTGTTGTTGATTTCCCCATCTGAGGAAATAACTTGTCTATCTACGTCATTGAATTCTTGTAAATTTTTAACATTTGATGTGTTCATTTAAAATACTCGTGGGGGGATTTTGCCAGCAGCTTACTGTTCTTGATGGCATAACCAAGAATGGACTCTCTTTTCCCTGGTCCCTCTCTTTTCGCTGGACCAGATTCTCTGACCTTGCCTTCAGTTGGGATTCTCCTGTCCCGCTGCAGTGAACAGACATTTGGCCGAGCTCCAAGTTTTCCATTCTTGCAGGTAGCATTGGCAGGGCATGAGTGGCTGAAGAATTCCCAAGTGAATAAAATTAACATTTTAAGTACCAGAGGCATGTATGGGAAACACATGCAGTACATCACTGAGGAAAGTTTCTCATTGGTGAAACTCACCATTAGCTGGCAATGTTGCATATATGGGCAAGCTATTACAAAATCTTTTGTTCAAACAGGAAACCTGTGCATCACTGCCAGGATGTCCCAGTGTTAAAGGCTTCCAAATTCACCTGAGCTTCATCCAAAGAATCATCAGATCCACTGCCTGACTGCTGAAGCAGATCAGCCCCACAGTTCAGTGATGCTTCCCTGCAGATTCTCCCTTCAGGCCATCAGGATGCTCTTTTCTGAAGATGGTATCAGAAGGCTTTGCCACCAGACACCAGTGGCCTGGATGGAGGTGGCAGAAAGAGGTGAACAGCTGTGGGGCAATGAACAGATCTGAGTCCAGTGCTGGAAGGGGGTCAATTACCTCCTTTGACCCACCAAGGTAAGTGCCAGTGTCATATCTTCACTGGGAGTCTCCCGTGTCATTAATAATGTCTTTGCGGTGTCAGAAAAGTGAATGTATGGCCATCCTTCATGACACATGGCAATTGAGACCAAAGAATCTGAAAGTTTTCCTTCTGTGTGCGTGCTTGGATGCAACAGTTCAGTATGTGTGAAGGGGATGCATGCAGTCCAGAGGCTTATTTGTCACTTGACAGATCACAAAATTTTAGGCTTTATCCTGCAAGGCAAGACTCACATTTCCCTCACAGCCTCCGAGGAGGAGGTGATGGAGATTGCTTGGGAGGACAGAATGTGATCTGTCACAGATTGCTTAGGTATAAGGAAGAAGAGATGATCATCCTGCTAGTGCCAAATGGGCATTCAGAGTAAATATAATCTTATGTGGTTTTCAAACTGTGATGACTGTTAATATAATTCTTCTCATTCTCCACAAGATCACCTCCATCCAAGCACCAGGCTGCAGCCACAGGGGAAGACTCCACTTTGGGACAAAGATGCCTGTTACCCCGAGGAGTTATTGGCATCTGGATCGGTATCTGCCTCATCATTCAGCTCCACCATCATAGTCACATCCACACGGGTTGTGGAGGATTCACATGTACATTGTATAATCCGGTGAGCACAGCACAGGCACATCCCAGCAGCTGAGGGTGCATGTGACAACTAGGTCACTGCATACAATGGTGTTAGGGAGGGAATTCCAGGATTTTACTCAGCAACTGCAAGTCAGGGTGGTGAGTAGGTTGGAGGTGAACTTGCAGGTGGTCAAGTTGCCATGTACCTGTTGCCTTTGTCCTTCTAGGTGAAAGTAGTCATGTTTGGAAGTTGCTGTCTAAGGATCTTCAGTGAATTGCTGTAGTGCATCTTGTAGATAGGGCACACTGCTACCATTGAGCGTTGGTGATGGAGGGAGTGGATGTTTGTAGATGTGGTGCCAATCAAGTGGGCTGGTTTGTCTTGGATGGCGTTAAGCTTCTTGAGTGTCGTTGGAGCTGCACCCATCCAGGCAAGTGGGTGACTTGTGCCTGGTAGGTGTTAGATAGGTCTGGGAAGGTAGGAAGTGAGTTACCCACTGCAGTTTTCTGGGCCTCTGACCTCATGTGTTTATGTGGAGAGTCCAGTTGAGTTTCTGGTCAATGGTAATCCTAAGGATGTTGACAGTATGGGATTCAGTGATGGTAACACCATTGAATGCCAAGGGGCAGTAGTTAGAGTGTCTCTTATTGGTGATGATCATTGCCTGTCATTTGTGTGGCTTGAATGTAACTTGCCACTTATCAGCCCAAGCCTAGATTGTCCAGATCTTGGTGCATTTGAACGTGAGCTGTTTCAGTACCTAAGGAGTTGTGAATGGTGCTGAACTTTGTGTAATCATCGGCAAACATCCCGACTTCTGACCTTAGAATGGAGGGAAGGTCATTGATGAAGCAGCTGAAGATGGTTGAGCCTAGGACACTGCCGTGAGAGACTCCTGCAGAGATGTCATGGAGCTAAGATGACTGACCCTCCACAACCATAACCATCTTCCTATGTAGGTATGACTCCAACCAGCAGAGAGTTTGCCCCCTGATACCCATTGATTCCAGTTTTGCTAGGGCTCCTTGATGCCACTCAGTTGAATGCGGCCTTGATGTCAAGGGCTGTCACTCTCACCTCACCTCTGGAATTCAACTCTTTTGTCCATGTTTGAACCAAGGCTGTAATGAAGCCAGGAAGTGAGTGACTCTGGCAAAACCCAAGCAGGTTATTGTTGAGCAGGCGCTGCTTGATAGCACTGTTGATGTCCCCTTCCATCTCTTTACTAATGATCGAGAGTAGACTGATTGGGCAGTAATTGGCCGGATTGGATTTGTCCTGCTTTTTGTGTATAGGACATACCTGGGCAATTTTCCACATTGTTAAGTAGATGCCAGTGTTGTAACTGTACTGGAAGAGCTTGGCTAGGGGAGCAGCAAGTTCTGGAGGGCACGTCTTCATTACCATTGCCGGAATGTTATTAGGGCCCATTGTCTTTGCATTATCCAGTGCCTCTAACCATTTCTTAATATCACGTGGAGTGAATAGAATTGTTGGAGACTGGCATCTGAGATGCTGGGAACTACTGGAGGAGGCTGAGATGGATCATCCACTTGGCACTTCTGGCAGAAAATTAGTGTGAATGCTTGAGCCTTAGCTTTTACTATTGTCACATGGAGGCTTACATTAACACTGCAATGAAGTTACTGTGAAAATCGCCACATTCTGGTGCCTGTTGGGTACACTAAGGGAGAATTCAACATGGCTAATGCACCTAACCAGCACGTCTTTCAAGCAAATGTGGGAGCAAATTGGTGCACCTGGAGGAAACCCACACAGACATGGGGAGAACATGCAAACTCCACACAGTCATCCAATTGAACCCAAGTCCCTGGCACTCTGAGGCAGCAGTGCTAACCACTGTGCCACCGTGCCACATTTGGATCATTCTTTTGTGTCCTCTGAACATCCCATCATGATTTACTTTTGAAGTGGAGTCACTCAAAGGGATGGTTCCTTTTGCCAAACTTGCCAGCCTGCCATGCAAATTAATTTCTCAGTCAGTCACTGTATAGCTCCAAAATTCAAAGTGAGTTTTAGTGACAACAGAAAACTCTTCCATTTTTTAGCTTAAATATTCTGGCACATTCCAGAACAACATTTTTTTTCAAACTCTGAGATGAATCAGCCAAATGTCTTGGTAACTGTGAAGTCACTAAATCATCTCATTCCCTCTAAGGGAGTTGAATTGCCACTTCATTTTTCTCAGAAGGTAAAAATGGTAATTACTTATGGTAGTAATTAACTCAAAGACAGAGGTCTAACGTACCACCCAGAAGGAAATAACTGTTCAGGCCAAGATTCTTATTTCTCTGTTTTTCTGTTTTTTGCCTCTGGGCAGCTGGAGACCTGGTGAGAGCCCCACATTGCCTCCTTTTGGGAAGGCCCAGTGAATTAAGTGGCCAGCAGGCTGTTCCATCATGGGTGGAAATCCTGGCCACTGAGACGTGCTGATTAATCAGAGGCTGGAAATTGTGTATTGAAGGCAGTTCCAGCAGCAACAGTACCAACAGAAGCCCAGGATAGACAAGGGGTCGCATGCCAAAGATGAGTAAGAATCGGGTTGCGAGGGGAGAGGGGGAGGGAGGGAGATTTGTGGAAGGGGTCCTCGTTAAGGTCAGGGTGACCCTCAGTGGTTCTGAGTGCCTGCGAGCAAGGGATACCCCACCCTCCTGGGAACGCACAAGCAAACATGCCTCCTCCATGCACCTCTGCTTGAAAGTCAGCACTGCCTGGATGGGGCCCTTATGTGATAACCAATTGGCAATGGTACAGGAAGGCCATCCATGAGACTTCTCACCCTGGACTTACTTGGGGCAGAGACAGGAGGGCAGCTGGGTTCCCAGCCTTCTACCTGATTAAATGCCCCCCTCACCTTGAAACGCACTTCAGGGGAGGACATTATATTCCACCCTAAAGCGCCAGTTGCTCTAATGAGAGAAATTCATTGCATGTGAATATGGACCAATGCTACCACTTTGCTCAGCTTCAAGGAAATGCAGCACTACCAAGATGGATGCTTTAATCCTTTGATGAAATTTGATTCTTCAGAAGGTTATCATTTACTTTTGCCTTCCTCATGCTAACAGTATGGGAAGAACTTATAACTTGGCTGCACAGTCTACTTAATGTATGTCTTCTGTCCTCTGTTTAGTCTAATGGTTGCTGTTATTTCAGTCACAACATTCTGTCATATGTGGAAAAACACAAGTTAAATTTGAAAAAATTTTCCAGAAGGAACTGGTTCTAACTATTCCACAAACAGGTGGAAGTTGCTTTGTCACCTCCAAAGGATGGTTTTTATTCATATCTAAGATGAGTGATACCTCCACAGTTCTCTGAAGCAGATAGCTCAAGGCACTCAGAGAGTTAATAGATACAGAGAACACAGAACAATGAGAAATAAATCCTTAGCATCTAGCAGCCTATTTAAAAGCATATTGCCAGTAAAAAGAACTCACTGAAAAAATGACCGCTGATAATATGAATTTCAAATATGACTGAGTTAATACAAATAAATTAGGTTTCTTCATTAACTTCACTAGCAAAATAAGTAGTTCAATTAATATTGTTTTAAACATTTTCATTGTTGATTTAGTTCAAATTAAATTATCATTTACACGAATTACGACAAATCATACTGATTTATAATAATAATAATGTTCTATCTGGAAAAAAATGATACCTAACAATGATTGCAACAGAAATTCAATCCAGAATCAACCGTAGGAACACTTCCTCAGGAGTTTATAACTATCAGTCGAGCCTTGAGATTAGATTACAGCCTTGAAATCTTAATACAATGGTATCATGATATATACCTTCAATTTTGCAGCGCAATTGTGTTTTTATTTAGTTTTGTGCTGGCAATCGCTAACTGTGCATTGCAGAACATTGATGCATGATACCCTCCAAAGAAAAGAGTTAATTATTGCAAATGTTATACTGTGATTGTATGATATAAAAACTTGCCATTGAATATGCACATAAAAGGATAAACAAATGCCACAAAAAATGAAATGTTGCATTTTTCCCCTAAAACATCTCTCCTACCATTATTGCTATCTGTGGTGTTTTTGTTAATGAAATCATTTGAGTTGAAGTCAGTTGACGTAAATAGAGTTTGACAGCTTCTGAGAAAAATATCTACTTGATATCTTTTAGTTATTGACAAAATTGTATCAACAAATAGACAGACATTTGTAAGTAATAATTTGAAAGTGATTTTGAATAAAGCTTGTGAGCCACTGAACTATGTAAGTGCGCTTTTTTACCATGCTCTCCAATGATTCTGGTAACTGAATAAGATTTACAATGTTGGTGCTTAATTTGTCCAAGGCTGGTGCTAGCCAGGAGTGAAGAAGATAACCTTGTGGTCTCTAAGGGATATTTGTCAGGTCGCCCTGCATTTTTACTTAAATATAGTTCAGAAAAATGCCTTAAAACAAAACCATCATGACTCTTGGCACAGACTCGTCCATTGGCCTCCATGAAACAGTGTTCCTGAACCAACACTGCACATTGCTGGAGCAGAACTGAATCTTGTAGGCCAACCATTGTGCTCTGTGACATACTCCTAAGTTTTGACCTTGTCCAACACTTCGTTGCGCTCATCTGCAAGCAGCAAATTCTCTTCCTTCCTAATTATTTTACTGATTCCTGACTCTGATTGTTGCTTGGTGGTTTTAAACTTGTATGGTATTTGTTTATCAATACGTTTGCTTTACATTCAATTATCACTTGTTGCTGTTTTATGAGTATGATATTTGAGCCAATCGGGCACAGTGTGACTTCGACAAAGGATCACCTGGACTTGAAATGTCAGTTCTTTTCTCTCCTTACAGATGCTGCCAGACTGGCTGAGATTTTCCAGCTTGTTATCTATTGATTCCAGAATCCACAGTGTGGTAAAGGTTGACATTTTCCAATGCTCTGCTTTCAAGTGGGAGAGTGTGACAAGTTGCTTGATTGGGATTAATTATATCTGTGAGTACATGGGTGATAGCAGAACAGAACATTGTATGAATTAAAACACAGACATCAGAATTTTGAATGACCTTGTTTCTGGAGGGTAAGATGTAGAGTCAGCCAGGGGTGAATCTGTGAACAAACAAATTTTATTTACAAGGTTGCTTGCTTCAAGCTAGTTCATAACACACTAACATATTTTGGCCTTGGAGGGAGTGCAGAGGAGGTTCACTAAGCTGATACTGGAGTTGAGGGGGTTGAACTATGAAGAGAGGCTGAATAGACTGGGCTTATACTCGTCGGAGTTTAGAAGGATGAGGGGGGATCTTATAGAGACGTATAAGATGATGAAGGGGATGGATAGGGTAGAGGTAGAGAGATTCTTCCTGCTCAGAAAGGACAGCAGGACTAGAGGGCACAGCCTCAAGGTAAGCGGGGGGGGGGAGCAGTTTAGAACGGAGTTGAGGAGGAACTTCTTCACTCAAAGGGTGGTGAATCTCTGGAATTCTCTGCCCATTGATGTGGTGGAGGCTACCTCGCTAAATATATTTAAGACACGGGTAGGTAGGTTTTTGGTAGGCAAGGGAATTAAGGGTTATGGGGAGAAAGCAGGAAAGTGGAACTGAGCCACTTCAGATCAGCCATGATCTTATTGAATGGCGGGGCAGGCTCAAAGGGCTAGATGGCCTACTCCTGCTCCTATTTCTTATGTTCTTATGTTCTTACACTGCTTCTTACTAGGAAAGCTCCTCCCTTTAACATGACTCCCCTTGGTAGGTGTTGATTGATTGTGCAACCGATGTGGCCCTTACTCAGTAAAGGCCTTAAAGTGACAATCGCCACAGCATTGGAATAGTAGAATCCGGAGGTAACAACAACATAAATGAGAGATTCAGCAGCAGATGAGTTGAGCTGGGGTGAAGTCAGGCAATTTAACAGAAGTGGAAGTAGTCAGCCTTTGTGATGGCACAAAGGAGATGATGGCCTAGTGATATTATTGCTAGACTATTAACCCAGAAACTCAGCAAATGTTCTGTGGACTCGGGTTCAAATCCCACTAAGGCAGTCAGTGGAATTTGAACTCAACAAAAGATGTCTAGAATTAAGAATCTACTGATAACCATGAAACCATTGTTGATTGTTGGAAAACCCCATCTGGTTCACTAATGTCCTTAAGGAAGGAAATCTGCTGTCCTTACCTGGTCTGACCTACATGTGACTCCGGAGCCACAGCAATGTAGTTGACTCTTAACTGCCCTCAGGCAACTAGGGATGGGCAATAAATGCTGGCCAGCCAGCGACACTCACGTCCCATAGATGAATTAAACAAAAAAAGAATTAAAAAAAAGACACCTAAGATTATAACGAACTGGTTTAGTCTCAGACTATTGTCAGGGAGAGAAGAATCATTAGCTAACAAGTAGAGTGGAGGTTTGGCCCAATGAGCTAGTGGAAGGAATGAACATGGTAAAGGCAGCAGGCAGGGTGGTTTCAATCTTTATAAAAATATGGCCCATAAGCTCCTCATATTTAGTGCTGGAAGGGTGGTTAAGGAGTCAGGGGCTATAGAGAATGTTTGCAGTAAAGAAAGGAATTCAGAGGTTATCTTTGCTTTTCAGAATGACTCTGGATGATGCTTTATGGTCCATAGTCCAACCATTCTGACAATGGGTGGCTAAATCAGTTGCCTGTAATATAAGAACATAAGAAATAGGAGCAGGAGTAGGCCATCTGGCCCTTCAAGCCTGCCCCGCCATTCAATAAGATCATGGCTGATCTGTCGTGGCTCAGTTCCACATTCCCGCCCTCTCCCCATAACCCTTAATCCCCTCTCTTATCAGAAACCCATCAACCCACGTCTTAAAAATATTTAGCGAGGTAGCCTCCACCACTTCAACGGGCAGAGAATTCCAGAGATTCACCACCCTTTGAGTGAAGAAGTTCTTCCT
This sequence comes from Carcharhinus amblyrhynchos, assembly GCF_965287045.1. Classification (NCBI taxonomy): domain Eukaryota; kingdom Metazoa; phylum Chordata; class Chondrichthyes; order Carcharhiniformes; family Carcharhinidae; genus Carcharhinus; species Carcharhinus amblyrhynchos. The sequence continues at coordinate 59,446,922 of NC_137330.1, forward strand.
CAACTCCGTTCTAAACCGCCCCCCCTTTATCTTGAGGCTGTGCCCCCTAGTCCTACTGTCCTTTCTGAGCGGGAAGAGTCTTTCCACCTCTATCCTATCCATCCCATTCATCATCTTATACGTCTCAATGAGATCTCCCCTCATTCTTCTAAACTCTAACAAGTACAAGCCTAGTTTATTCAGCCTCTCCTCATAGCTCAACCCCCTCAACTCCGGCATCAGCCTATCCATATACAAGATTGGTAGAAAGAATTTTAACATTACAATCTGAAGTGCATTTTGATAATTAGTTTAGAATTATGATGCTGAAAAACTTCTGACAGAATTTTAGGGGTAAATTTTCAACTGTATCACATGGTTGGTAATCTAGCAGTGTGGGACACTCACATGTTAAAGAAAACAATGGAATGAAATCAGGTGGATTCAATAATAAGCAAACAATTCACTTTGTCAGATTATCAACTATGCAAGTCATCTCATTGTTGGTTGACACATTTTGAATATAGAATATGAGGTTTAATTCAATGTTTTCAGTTCTTTATAATCAAGAGTTAAATTAAAAGTACAGGGGTGAAATTGGTCTTTAGTTGCAGTAGATATGGTGATAAAGGATCAGTAGTCTATTTCACATCCCATGAAAAAGTAAACAATCTGCTGATTCATATTGCTCATTTTGCCCTACAGCCAATGACCAATTTCACCTATCAAGCTATTTCAAAGCTGCTTTCATGCACATGAGTTAGACTCATTGTTATTCATGCCAGATGAAATACTGACATCAATTGATATGATCAGATATGTTTTCCATAAAGTGCATCTATTTGGCATATTATTTCTCTCCCTTCAGTTAAATAAGATTGTACATTTTCTATTCAATCAATAAACAAAAAGAGTTGATACCTATATGACCTTACAACTGCTGTAGCTTTCAATGTATTCTTGGAGGTCAATTTGGACTATGATATTGAGTGCACTTGCAGCTGCAAGACATGCCTTCAAATAGATTTTCACTAAAGGGCTTGGATTATATTCACTGAGGTCTTTTGGGAATTTCACTTTTCTCTTTTCTGGAATAAAGTGCACAAGAATAACAATGCTGGAAAATCACCCACATTCTGAACTATGTATATACATTGAAAACATTTTCTTCTCTTCCCCTTCACCATTATCACTAAATCAGTCACATGACCATTAACTAGATAATTATTTCTGTGTGGTATTTTTGAATGTCACCTTCATGCATTGGGGACTTCAAAGCTGTCAACATCTTCAGTTTTGAACATTCCTTTGGAGTGACTGAACCCACTGTAATAACTTCACTGTTGTCAAAATTTTCACATACAGTGCTGAAATTTATACTTGAAGGTTTGTATCAATTTGACCGTTATAAAAATCTTTCATCGAACAGTACAATACATTCAGAAAAACAACAAAATAATATAACAGCCACCAATATTCTCAATATTTACTTGCGAAGGAAACAAGGCTGAAAAATACACAGAATAACAAGAGAAGGGCGCAAAGACATATGGACAGTTGGAATGAGAACTTAAGAAAAATACCATACCTGATCGCTATTGGGCACAAGGGAATTTTCCCCAAATGCATTCCAACCATAATCATACCTTGACTTTCTTTATGACTTCTACATCCTTACATCCATCCTGACACTATTAATTCCTCACCTCAATTTCAAAGTCCTCTTTCTCCCTCTCTTACTTTCACCATTCAAGTTGCGCCATTTCCAGATGATTTCAGAGCACTGAATACATCGAATGGTGGCCCAAGGCCCAAGCAGGGATGGTGAATGGCTGGTTTGATTGGCTGGAATCTTGCAGTGGGGTTTACAGGGCAGGTAGCTGGAGCCCTATAACATAATCAGGGTTGGCAGAGGTTAAAGTGGACACAGGTGGATATGTTGAACTCAAAATGTCAGCAAATATAAGTGGCACCGGTGGCACAGTGATTAACACAGTTGCCGGTTCAATTCCTGGCTTGGGTGACTGTTAGTGGAGGTTGCACATTCTCCCCATGTCTGCGTGAGTTTCCTCCGGGTGCTCCAGTTTCCTCCCACAGTCTGAAAGATGTGCTGGTTAGGTGCATTGACCTAAACACACCATGGAGTGTGGTGGAATTTCACAGTAACTTCACTGTAGTGTTAATGTAAGCCTTGTGACGAATAAATGAATAAATTTTAACTTTAACATGATGATTGAGAGAACCATTAATGGAGATCGTGTACAGATATTTATAAGGAAAACATCAATGCCATAGTTGAGAGGAACTAGACAACTGAATCACAGTTCAATAAGAAGTGGCAAAATTGAAGCAAAACAGAAAGCATGACAGAAAAACAATGGAAATAGTGTGACCAAGAAGTATAGTGCAAAATAATGACAGATAGAATAATGGTGAATCAAACAGGAAGTGTGCAAAGACATGGGTTTTTTAATATATTATGGAAATATTAATTATAAATATAAATAAATGTTTTGTTTATGAAAGCTCAGTTAATTTGACATCAGAAGACATTACAGAATCGAACATTTGTTGCAGAATGTTGTTGAAAACAAAGCTATGAAATCACAGTTAACAAGAAAAGGCTCAGTTTTGGAAATATTGATCTAGCCACCTTTAAAGTAGCTGACTTAAGATTCAAAGCACCAGCATTCAAACTGTACACATCTGAACTCCAAATCTTCATTCCATGACGTGACTATTGCATTGACTGGGGAAAACAAATTGGGGGAGGGTTAAATTGTGTTCATACTGAAAGCGTTCAGATCACAATGTCAAAGACTGAAGAAGTAACAGGTTGCTAAATTAGAATGGAAGCCTCTTTTTTAATTGTTCTCTCCCACATTCACATATAATTATCAGCATTCTACATCTTCACTAAGCAATTACTAGCAAACTTGAGTGACTCTGAATGTCTTGTGAGTTTGAATAAATAAATCTTATGTGGGTCAAGAGAGGAAAAAATGAGGATAATTATCCAACTACACTTGGTTCATGTGAGCTGAACTGTCTAATTTTAAGATTTAACTAGGGAACAATTGTTTTGATGTTTCTTCTGACTGGATATTGTGGCTCTGTCTCTCGTTGACCCTGACTCCCTTTTTGTTAGCATAATCAATTGGGTATTGATCACAATTAGATTGATCAACTCAAAACTATTCCATCTTCAGACATTGTGACCAGTGCATATTCAGTATGAACACAAATGTATTTAGCTGAGTATAATTTGGGCACAGGTTGATCCAAGGAAGTGAGTTTGAACATTACACATGACTCATTTCAACAAATTTAGTTCGCATTCAGTTCATCAAGGCACTGAGTGAAATAAGTACTTTTGCTTCCTGTACAGTTAGTTACTGTAGCATTTGAAGATTTATTGGTAATGTCCAAGTAGAAATTTGTCAGTTTGTAATATTTCTTATAGATCAGATGCAGCACTTTACTGATTTATCAGTAACCAGCCACTATGGCAAGAACCATTTTGAATGTTAATAAGGAATATTTCATACCCTGGTAATATGATGGTTTGCAGTGAGGCAGCTGTCCAAAGAAAATAATTTGAATTTATATTGTGCCTCGGGACATCCCAAAACACCATCCAGACAGTCAGACAGTGAGGTACTTGTGAACTATATTAATTGGTGTAATGTAGAAAACATGGCAGTCACCTTCTGCAAAGCAATGTGATATCAGGCTATTACTTTTACATACAACATTAACTTTGAGACAATGAAGGTAATTAGGTTTGGTTAAGTATTTATTGACATTAAGTGAAAATAATGTATTCAGTGCGATTGGCAGGAAGCTTGGCTAAGGAAGAATTCCCAGTACTACAAGCTACAGAAGGGTTGCCATCTTGGGAAAGTCTTATGCTGGCAAGAGGGGAATTCCAGAATATGGAAGGCTGTGACTTTCCTTATGGAGCCTAGAGGGCCACAATTTTAATTTAGAGGTATTTGATTGATTGGTTGTAATAAGTTTCAATTCCACCCCCTTCGGTTCCTCCTGTGGTCTATAGGTATAGGTCATTAATCTGGTAAATTACAAACCTAGGGCAATGCTCTGGGGTCACTGGCTCAAATCCCAGCATGGTAGATGGTTTCAATAAAAAAATTGCCCTGTGGCAGGTAAGGGTGAGCTGAAAAATTTGTTTCCTGTGTCCACAGAGCTCTGGGATGTGAGGGGGCTACAAATACCCTGAGCAAGGTAACGCCTGCTGAGGGAATGGCCCCTTTCTGCTAAATTATGTGGGTTGTGCTGACTGCAACAAAAGAGACTTTGTACTAATTGCTAACCAAACCCAAGTTGATAATAGTGATGGAGCAAATCTTGCTATATATGACCATGTCTGTCAGAATTGAGAACATATTATGGCACAACCTAAGTACACATTCACCATTGTTGATGATTCACAGAAGTATACCATGCTGTGTATTCTGTATGGAAAAGCGGAAGACTCAATCAGTCATTGCCTGAAGATCCCTGGCAGATAAATCCTCTCTTCTGAAAACTCTGTTTCTGTTCATTACACGCCAGAAACTTTGGGGAGGGAGTGCAGCAGCAATTTTAATTGATGAATGATGTCAAGTTGCAACACTGAAATAAAATTTTCAAGTGAAAAAAAATCATATCATAGACAAGAATCTCTATTGTGCAGCAGGAGGCCATTCAGCCCATTGAGCCTGCATTAACAACAAGCCCATCCAGGCCCTATCCCCGTAACCCCACAAAGTTACCCTGATAACCCCTCTGACAATAAGGAGCAATTTCACATGGTTAATCACACATCTTTGGAACGTGGAAGGAAGCCCGAGCAGCCGGAGAAAGCCCATGCGGAGAGCGCACAAACTCCACACAGACAGTTATAGAATCATAGAACCCTACAGTGTAGGAAGAGGCCCTTTGGCTCATCGAATCTGCACCGACCACAATCCCCCCCAGGCCCAACCCTGATATCCCTACATATTTTACCCGCTAATCCCACTAACCTAAGCATCTCAGGCTACTAAGAGGCAATTTTAGCATGGCCAATCAATCTAACCCGCACATCTTTGGACTGTGGGAGGAAACTGGAGCACCCGGAGGAAACCCATGCAGACATGAGGAAAATGTGCAAACTCCACACAGACAGTGACCCTAGCCGGGAATCAAACACAGGTCCCTGGAACTGTGAAGCAGCCGTGCTAACTACTGTGCTACTGTGCCACTCTCAATTCCAACGTCAGTCACCTGAGGTTGGAATTGAACCCAGGTATTTGGCGCTGTGAGACAGCAGTGCTAGCCGTTGTGTCACTGTGCTGCCCACAAGGGTTTTGAAAATGGCCAGCCTTATTTTCTTGTTGATCTGGTTGTAAACATGAACCAATGTTCAATTCCAAACATTGAAGTGCTGATCTCTGGTTTAAAGTTGGATTGATGAATATCAATTCGAACAGTTATAGAGTTATCAAGAAAATTATTTCATCTTGCCAGCTTCAGCTGGATTCAAAATCAGGTTCCATAGGGAAAAGATATCTCACTATTTGTTAAATGTACTTGTGATTCAAAAAATAGCTTAGCAATAAAGTGTTTCAATGAAAAAATCTCACTTGAAATCATCAAACAAAACGTCAACACAGTGGTAAGACAGCACATTGAATATTGGGCTGGATGTTTAATTACTAAGACGAGTCATAAGGCTCTCCAGTAAAATTCTTTGTCCTTGAAAGGAAATGACTGAAAGGACATTTTGTAAAGTTAAATGTCAGGTAAATCGAAGGTATGACTTTAGGATAAGCCAAAACAATAGTAAAACTTGTTCAAGACCAAAACAAAACGTGATGAGCCTTTGGAATAATTTTCCTGGGAGGGTAGTGAAGGAAGAAATCCTTCATTCAAGGTACCAGTGGAAAAGGAAATGGATAGGATAGTGGTGGCAATGGCAGTAATTTAAGGGTTTTTTTGCTTAAATTGATGGGGCAAGTGTTCTAACTTTCAAATGTATTTATCTCATGATGAAAAACGACATTTATTTTCTACCACACTGATGGCTGCCTTTGAGGAACAGTGCTGAGAAAATGTTCACTCATGCCCAGTGACGTTACTAAGTCTTACTGCTGGAACATAACAAATCAAGGATCTTCAGGAACTGGGAAAGGCATTTAGGCCCATATGCGACAGTCCTTTTAGCATAGGTTAATTCCAGCTATCACCTTTGCAAGTCTTAATCCCTTCTCTCATCATGAATGCACCTAACTGTTTCAAGCACATCTTCATGTTGCATGAATGTAGCATTTTTTTCTGGTCCAAATTCATAACTTCTTTATGGCATTCGAGAAAGTCATTTTGTGAGCAACAGTAATTAAGTAGACGTGAAGTATTATGAGTTTTTCGGCTGCTAATATTACTTTTCTGCAATGTAGTGAATGGATTACTGTAGATCATTATAGGTTTAAGTAGCAGAACAAAGAAAAAATTATATTTGCACAAGGAACAGCAATATATACTAATTAGTTGGATCCTATATTGGAAATGTTGGCGATCTTGTTCTTTCCCTACATATATTAATAATAAGACTGAGGCTCTTGTCTTGGCTTCTATTATTTGCCTAGTATAAGGGCAAACGCATTCACTATTATTAATTGCAGGCAATAATCCTTTGAGTCATTGGCTTAGCCACCGTCAGATGATTATACTCTAGATAGCTTCATCTTATCATCACATACCAGCATTTTGTGTTTCAACAATTCCATTTGACTTTACTGACTGCAGTCTAATCCTGCAGCACATCCTGTGTGAATGTAATAAGCTGCAGCTCTATGGCTGCTCTGGGCTGAATGTTCAGGCACATTCATTGCTACTGACAATGAATCATTTGAAGTGAGGCTGAAGTGGATGGTAGAATTAGCAGAATTACTGGGTTGAATCAACCACATGTTCAGCCCTCCATCCAAATTAGGTTCATTGGGGTTGAGTGAGGTGTTAAAACCTTTATGATCTCAAACATCTCCCCAATGCATTCCCTATTGAAATCCCCACTTCTGGGTTAATAGAGATGGAGCAAGAGGTGGGCAGCCAATCTCTCCCAGCAGACTAATTAAATATTTGAATGAGACTGACAGCCATAATTTAACCTAATTCACTGCCAGCCTCTGATTCAACCTGATTTTAACATAGCCTACCAGTTTCCCAGGCCTCAGAAGCCCAGCAGCCAGAGGCAGGCAAGGCCACTTTCAGGGAGAAACAAAGTATCCTTACAGCACAGTTTGTGGGCCAGGAGGAGTGGGAGTATTTGCCTCCATCTCTCCAAACTCTACACACATCAGAGCCTCACTAGCCCCAACACTCACCCATCGACAATTCTCACCTTGGCTGGGAATCGGATCACCCGTGGCATTGCACCCCCCCTCCCCCTGCACCATATGTTGAAGTCCAACCTGTTTTCACTAGTGGCAGCAGGCAATTTACATCCTATAGCTGTCACCTACTCATGCTCCCAGCTGGCTAGTTGTCAAACCTGTCAGTCAGATTGATTTTCGGGCAGGGAAACTGTCAAAACAAAAAGACGAACATTATGGTTCAAAACTCCACTGGAAATAAAGACCCAGGGTTGAGTGCTAGAGATTGATAGATTCAAAGTAACAGCATTAATGGAATTTAACGAAAAATGCCAATCCAGTAAGTTATTTTCAAACCAGAAATTTATCTTTTTGTTTTATATTATTTTTGAGAACGTATAAGTTTTCACAGTGTAAATGGTTAGATTTAATAAACGCTGGAATCCATCAGTGTGAGGCAGAGAAACAGTTAAGTCAGTAGCTCATCCCTTTGAGCTGCATTCTGCTTGGAAACTCCACAATAGACAGAGAAATCCCTGGGTTTCCTGAAAGAAATTCCCCTTCCCTCAACTTTTCAGACTGCCTGGTTCATGATTCAGCCACTGATACATGCACAACAGTTGACAAGTTCCCCCAGGGAAGGCAGTAAGAGCTGCTCATAATCTGTCAGACAGATTTGACCTCCCTGCCAAATGATGCCGATGTGAGTCAGAGCAATTTGTATTCGCTTTGTTTCATGTAAAAGGGCTGCAAATTCATTTTTTTGAAATAAACTTTAATATTGCCTTATTTGAGAAAAATAATAACTAAATTAGACTCATTTCCAACATCTCTGCCAAGACAGCCAACTTGGAACTCTGTCCAAAAGGGATGCCATTGTATATTCTCAAATACCCTTGCCTGACTTCCCAATCACAGGAAGTGCAGTGGGCAGGATGACTGACCAACAAAAGGTCCCTTGACTTTGTATTGGAATATCAAATCCCTAGCACCTCAGAGCTTCAAGTAATCTACACTAATTTTACCTAAAGCCAGATTTATCATAAAATGTTTATAATATGGGAGGAGATCATTCAGCCCCTGGAACCATATGTATTTATTTATTTTTTAAAAGGCATAAACATTATTGGCAAAGCTAACTTTTGTTGCCCATCCCTAATTGTCTTTGAACAGAGTGGCTCGCTGGGAATTACAGAAGGTTACAGAGCCAATCACATTATTGTGAATCTGGAGTCACATGTTGGCCAGACCATAAGACCATGAGATGGTAGAATTCTTTCTCTCAGGACATTAGTGAACCAGATGGGTTTTTGTGATAACCGACAGTAGATTCATGGCCATAATTACTGAAAATAGCTTTTAATACAAGAATTTTATTTATTGAATTTAAATTCCACCAGTTGCTGTGCTGGGATTTGAACCTGTGCACCTAGAGCCTTAGCCTAGGTTCAGTGACATTACCATTCAGTCCTCAATGAGAGTAGCCCTGCTTGTCCCAGCCCTCTCCAACAATGCATTAACATGAAGTATAATCAAAAACTGAAGTCATTCTCAGCTGATCTTATGCATTAATTTAATTACCAGTGGGCAACTGTTACTTCACCCCTTTTTTTAATGTTGCATGTAGCTAGGGAGAGTGGAACCTAATAGCCTGTAGGTGGCCTTTTCTATGTATTCCCTGCTTATTTTACTCTGTCCTAAAGACGTGGGGTGTGATTTTACTCGCCCCGCCATGCTGGTTGAGTAGTATAACTATTGTGGGGTGGGAAAGGTAAGCGGAAGACCAATAACGGGTCTTCCCAGGCCATTTTTATTGACGCAATCAGTGTTGTGCTGGGGAATGGCACAAAGCTGATTTTAATATTCATCACCTCATTTGAATGCTTTTAGCAAGCCCGGGATGGTATTTTCCAGGCTCACCTGGATTTTTGACCTTGGCAGTGAAGGTTTCCACCAGCGAGGATCACAGATATTCCCTAGTAATGGGGACCTGACGTGAAGCCTCACTGGTGGGCCTGGAAGCCATTGAGGCTCCCCGGAAAGTTGGGGGCAGGGGAGCCAGAGCTCTTTGGGCAGTGCCAGCTTGAACCTGCTAACCTGGCACCCTGGCAATGACAGCCTAGCATCCTGGCACTGTTCACCAGGCACCCTGGCACTGTCATCCTCACATCCTGGCATTGTCCATAGGGCATCCTTATACTGCCAGTCTGGCTCACAGGGGCAGGACCAGATGGGATAGAGCCAGATTGGGGGTGGGGGGAGTAGGTGGGGAGGAAAAGCAGGAAGTCTGCATCAGAGGGTGGGGACTGATGCGAGGCTGGGATTGGGGTGGGCCATCGGAGGTCAGGTTGGCTTTTAGAAGGTGGGCGGGGTTGGGGTTGGTGATCAGTGGGTGGAGGGGCATGTCAACCAATCTCCCAGTGTACTGTCACCCTCCATCCCTAATGGCTTGAACCTCCTGATGGTCTCTATATTGCATTAAGCACCATAAATTATCAAAACTCAGTTCACCACTTGGTCACTTAGAATTATTTAGGGAAAATTGAGCATCTAAGCTCCTTGTTACAGCACGATACTTCTTCCACCCACCATCCTTCAGTCCAAATGTTGACCTGGCTTTTCAACTACAAGCGATGTTAGCACCAAGCCCAATTCTGTCTTCAGCCAATGTGCACTCATGGATATTTTCAGCAGGGGTCAATGTGTAGGGATCAGGGTTAGCTTTCCTCTTCCTTTCAAGGACGTTGAGGCCAATTGTACTGGCCATGCTTATATCAGTAATTAAATCAGCACAAGTGAGGGATCTGGATGACCTAAACTAAAAGCAAAATGCTGCGGATGCTGGAATCTGAAACAAAAACAAAAAATCTTAGCAGGTCTGACAGGATCTGTGGAGAGAGAATAAAGCCAACATTTTGAATCTGAATGACCCTTCATCAAAACTAGCTCTGTCCTCATGTTGGCTCTATTGTCTCACCACAAGAGTGCTATCAGACCTGCTGAGATTTTCTAGTATTTTCTATTTTTGGATCAATAAGATCTTCCTGGTGTGTGAGACTTCTTCTGCGACTAACACGTGAAAATGCTGTCAAAGTGTATACCAAAGAAATAATGTTGCTTTATAAGAAGGTTAAGATATCAACAATTATAACTAAATAATGGTTGGTTGCTCAAGATACTAAAGGTTGGCCAGTGGAATACACATTGCACAGTAACAAGGAGTCAATCTTCAGTACAGAATAAAGTTAGCAAGAAATACATAAAAATGGCTACCTAAAGGTTTTCAAGATCTTATTATAACAAATAAACAAATTAGATACGATATCTTAAGTAACATATTGCAGTAAGGTGAATGACTCCATTAACATCACTATCAATATTGAACATATCTAGTTAATTAGAGGAGTTACAGTTAATGTATATTTGGCTCTAAAAAATATATTAATTTATTAATGATATTATTCAGGACAAGTTTTAGTGCCCAATTATTTATTCTAGTGTGCTAAGGTTGATAGATGACATTAATTGATGACTGCTTGAGAATGGAGTTTGACCTTTAACCTTTCACAGCATAAATGCTGAATATCATTGCGTGATTCTGAAGGAAATGATGGACGGTCATTAATATGCCCTTTGGGAAGGATACTTGCTAATCTAACTCTAAAACATCATTGACCAAAAAATGTATCAGCTTTTCTGACGGGTGGATGGTTAAATGACTGGCAATTTGTCCTTCAGTAATGTCAAAGATAAATGGAAACAATTGAAATGTGTTCTCATCTTTGCTGCGGCGTTACCTCTTGTAGATTTTCAAGAACAGGAAGCTAATTTGAAGGGCAGTAGATTTTTTTTTAAAAAGAGGATCATTATCATTTTAATTGATACTTCTCACCCACATCTTTGTGATTATTGCAAAGCTTGTCAGTTTATAAATACTACAATAACTTTCAGGAGATGTTGAAGGTGAATCTATGAATATTCTTTTGACAGATTTAAAGCTTTACTGCATAATGTTTATCCATTCTGCTGGAGAATGCTTCAAATCTCTTGGATAAAAATTATCTTTAGTTTCCAAAATAGTAAAATGTACAGATGTTTGAAATACAGGTCAAAATTAATTAATTGCCTCTCAGGGTCTAATGCCCATCTACTGAACTTGAGTCTTTTTTTCTCATCTAACTAAAGGACAGGTGTCTCCAAAAGAAAATGCAAAATGCTTGTTAATTTACTGTATTCCACAATCTCTGAATGTTCAACTGGGAGTGATTATGAAAAGACATTAATGGAATTGCATGGTCCAAACTGCCAGATCATTCACCACAGGCTGCTTGGTGTGAAGATGCATTCAATCTACATGCTTACAGCACACAACTGGCATGCCGTTCTAATGCCTTGTCAATCAGAATTTGCTGAACTTGTTTGCTCATTTGGAGAACCAGCGTAGACACGATGGGACAAATGGCCTTCTTCAGCGCCATAACAATTCTAAGATTGGGTGATTCAGTCCCTGACCTAACCCTGCATACACATCTTCCTTTACTTTTTCTTTAATCTCCTCATAAAGTCTCCAAGCTCATCTTGACCATGAGGTCCACCCCCTACTATTTCAAACATTCCCATTTAACTATGTAGGGATTCTATGGACAATGAGCAACCAACATCCCTTCCTGTCTCCCATGTCACCAATATTATTAACTCTCTCCTTGGCGCCTTCACTACTTGACCCTCTGTCTTTGCAAACTACTATTTCTGGTAGCTTAGAGGAATGGGTTCTCAAAGCGTCATGGGTCCATTCAGCCAATCGGGCCAGACAGCGTGAATCCTAGGACTAAGCATGGGTTTTCCTTGCCAGTTAAGAGATTGGAGTTATGGAGTATGGTAGCCTTTATTTCACTCTCTGTAAATAGTTAGCTACCTTAATGAAGGTTTTTAATCTACTTGATGGTTACTCTTCTTTACAAGATACTAGGTTGTAATATCCTAACTATGTTACGGGTTGTGGGTTTTAATAGAAAAAAGACATGATTTGCACTCATGGATTCAAACAATCGCACAATATGTTTTATTGAAGAGCTGCTCTCTGCACTGCATCAAATACAAAACTAAAAGTAAAACAGCAACCTGATCACATATTGTAATGGCATACCATCAAATCATGTGATTAGCTCTTAAAGCCACCATGCAGCCCTTTTAAATATATATCAACCCTCCCTCTTTACTTCTATGGTCATGACAACGATGTTATGCATAGGATCAATAATACTCTAGACACAGTATGGTGCATCATAAATCATTGTACACAGTCAATAAGAAAGTCGATCAGGAGGACATCTATTCCTTTTTGGTTGTGTATGACATTCTGGAATTTGGGTGTCCTTGAATTGAGAAGTATGATTTAGAACTTTAGTAGACACTTCTTTTCTTAGAACTAACTGTGTATCATTCTCAATTGGTATTATAGCAGGGAAAAAATTATCAGGTAATTCAGATTCAACTCAGTCTTTCAAAGTAGTATTCAGAACAATGGCGACTAAAGAAATTGGTACTTCTGGAGATGATTCTGAGAAATCATTTCCAGATGAGAACAAACAGTCAGTATGGTGTTGCCAAACTAGTTCATTTCTGGATTGAACTGTGTGAGAAATTGGACCTGTTTTTGATAAAACTATGGCTGGTACCCATTTCTCACCCATGACATAATTACATACTAATGCTCAAACTCCTTATTGAAATGAGAACTGTTTTGCCATCATTTTTTGTCTAGCAACTTGAGATTGTCATTGATACTCTATTATCTCTGATGTTACTGGAGGTAATAACAAATCAAAAGTTCTCAAATTTCTCTTTAGAGAAGTAATGCAGGTGGACTTTGGATAGTCACATGAATAGCGTTTCTATAAGTTGACAAAAAGCTATTCACAAGACGTGATAATGAGCCTTGCTGTTTTGAACCTTTTAATGAATGTTTTAACATTGTATGAGTCTTTCAGCTAATCCATTGGTTGATGGATGAAAAGGTGCAAATTTTACCTGCTGAATACCATTTACCTTGAGATAATTCTCAAACTTTTGTGAAGTAAACTGTAAGCCATTATTGCTAACAATCTATTCTGGTTTAGCAAATCTTGCAAAAATTTTGTCAAGTTTTTCAATGGTTTGTTCAGATGTAGTAGATCTCATGATAACAAATTCTAGCCACTTTGGATATGCTTCACAGGATCATTTCTGGTATGTCCCTGAACTTGAGAAGCTGTCACAGCCAAATGTTCTACTCGCAAAAATTAAACAATGGGCCAGATTTTACCATTTGGAGGCTAAGTACCGGATCCAGACCTAAAATGGATCCAAGCCTGGAATCATCGGCTTTTTGCCGGCTCCAGTCCAGTCTGCGCTGTGGGGCGGGGCCAGCGCTGCCAGAACAATCGGAGCTCTGAACTGCGCGTGCGCAGTTCGAAAAAAAACTGAAACAGTGCGCCCGGGCACAAAAGACAAAACAAAACAGAGAGAGCTGGGGTGGGGGGGAATGAGTCGCAATTGGACCCCCTGGGAAGAAGCCCCCCCCGGCAGATGCCCCCCGATCAGACCACCTCTGGGAGGCAGCCCCGCCCCCACCCCCGAGGCAGACCCCTAGACCCCCCCATGGGAGGCAGACCGCCTCCCCCCCCCCCCCACCGATCAGAACCCTTCTGGGAGGCAGAACCCCCACCCCCGTTGGGAGGCAGACTCCTCCAGCAGACACCCTCACGGTCAAAGCACCCCCCCCACCCCAGGAGTTGGGCGCGCGGTTCATTAAGTCGATTTAAATGCATGCTAATGCATTTAAATCGTCGCGTCGCCCAACTGGGGCGCGGGCTGGATCCACGCCCATATCGGGTGTTGGTGAAGGTGTGATCTGCTCAGTTTGAGGTGCAGATTGCGTTAAAGGCCCCATGCCCGAATTTACCATGATTTCAGGTGCGAATTTTTGGTAAAATCAGGCCCAATATACTGAGCGAGTGGGTGAGGACCTGGCAAATGGAGTACAATGTTAGCAAGTGTGAGGTTATCCACTTTGACAGAAATAATAGTAGGAGGGATTACTATTTAAAGGGCGAAAAGCTGCAGCATGCTACGGTGCAGAGGGACCTGGGAGTCCTTGTGCATGAGTCGCAAAAACCCAGTCTGCAGGTGCAGCAGGTGATCAAGAAGGCAAATGGAATGCTGGCCTTTATAGCGAGGGGGATAGAATATAAAAGCAGGGAGGTCTTGCTGCAACTGTACAGGAAACTGGTGAGGCTGCAGCTGGAGTACTGTGTGCAGTTTTGGTCGCCGCACTTGCGCAAGGATATTTTGGCCTTGGAGGGAGTGCGGAGGAGGTTCACTCAGCTGATACCAGAAATGAGGGGATTGGACTATGAAGAGAGACTAAATAGGCTGGGTCTGTACTCGTTGGAGTTTAGAAGGATGAGGGGGGATCTTATAGAGACGTGTAAGATAATGAAAGGGATAGATAGGGTAGAGGTAGAGAGATTTTTCCCCCTTAGAAAGGATAGCAGAACAAGGGGGCACAGCCTCAAGATAAGGGGGGGGGCAGTTTTGATCGGAGTTGAAGAGGAACTTCTTCACTCAAAGGATGGTGAATCTCTGGAATTCTCTGCCCATTGAAGTGGTGGAGGCTACCTCGCTAAATATATTTAAGATGCGGGTAGATAGGTTTTTGACAGACAAGGGGAATTAAGGGTTATGGGGAGAAAGCGGGAAAGTGGAACTGATCCACTTCAGATCAGCCATGATCTTATTGAATGGCGGGGCAGGCTCGAAGGGCTAGATGGCCTACTCCTGCTCCTATTTCTTATGTTCTTATGTTCTTATTAGCAAAACTAATTTGGTGGTATTTGCTCAATAGATAAAGATAAGTGAGATAATGCATTGGCATTAGTATGGTTGTCTGATTGATGATACTTTAGATCATGGGAATGTGCAGGTCAGTTACCATTTTTGCAACTAACTAGCAGCTTACAATGGTATATCTTTATATTGCCTGAAAATAGTAGTTAAGGGTTGAGGATCAGTCAATAATGTAAAATGGCGACCATATAAATAATGAAACTTCCATACATCAAAAATTATACTCAATGCTTCTTTTTGCTAGCTGAGCATAGTTAGATTCAGCATTTGTCAGTCCACAAAGTGAAAGCTATTGGTCATCATTCATCCTTCATAGTACGTAAAAATGCTAACCCTACCCCATTAAGTGAAGCATCACAAGCAAACAGCAATGGTAGCTTCAGACTAAAATGAACCAATACTTCAGATTGCCGCAAAGCAACTTTGACATCCTTGTCTGCTTTCTCGCATTCTGTTGTTTAGTCCCATGACTGTTTTACACATAATAAAATACGCAATGGCTTCAAAAATGTGGATAGGTTAGGAACAAATTTGTCGGGATAATTTACTTATCTAGAAAGGACCTCAATTGCATCACACTCATCAGATATGCTGTTTCTAAAATAGCATCTATTTTTCAGACACTTTATGTTGACCTTTATTATCCATAACATGATCTAAATATTGGATTGACATCTGCAAATAGTCACACTTTTCTTTCTTGATACCCAGACCATGTACTTGAAAATGTTCCAATACTGCACCTAAATTATTCAAATGCTCTTGTTCTTTGAATTCTGTAATTAGAATATCATCCAGGTAATACAGTACACCATTGTTCACCACAAATATGAACTGAACCATCTGATTTCGTGATAGGTGCAATGGGAATAGCCCAGTCACTTGTAACTGACTTTAATACACCAGTGTTAATGCTTCATAGCAATTCTTCTTTGGCTTTTGGACAAATTGCATATGACTCCACTCTTGTTTTGAGAATTCTTGCTTGAATATTAGGCTTTATCTTGTGTTTCACTTGAACTCCCTTCATTGAGCTAAGTGTGTCTTTGAATACACTCTTGTATTTATTCAGAATGTGCTGTAGGGTTTGTTTTGTTATTGACCTATCATTTAACAGCACTCCAATTAAGCTTCATCTTCTCCAACTATGATCTCCCAAATAGAGCTGGAAAATTACCATGGACCACATAGAGAGGCAACTCCACTGTTTGTCCAATCAACTCTATATTGACCATGATATGTCCTTTAAAGGAAGATGTTTCAATTTTTGTAGGTATATAGTCTCAGAAATCAAAGATATAGTAGCACCAGTATCAATCTTCATGGCAAAGCAAGCTCAAAGAAATGGATGGCTACTCCTATTTCTTATGTTCTAAATAATTCTTTTGCAGTTTCTGTGTCATATTTGACCGCAAGATATGTTTCCAGCCATATATTCATGCTATTACAAAGGCAGCCTATTTCCAGCTCTGTAACATCAAAAGGCTTGATCCTGTCTCAGCTCACATGTTGTATACCCTCATTCATGCCTTATGACATCTAAACATAACTATTTCAGTGCTCTTCTGACTGGCTTCACATGTTTACTCTCCAAATATTTGGGGTCATCCAAAATTCTGCGACCCTTGTCTGAATGATGTGGAGGTGTTGGCATTGGATGCTACCCTTGTCCTAATTCAGACCAGTCCCATTTACAATCAATTTGGTGCTTATTAACGTGCATTAGTCTTGATCTGTGTTGCCTCTCTCTACCTCTGTAATCCCCTTGATGCCTATGATTGTCTGGGGTATCTACATAATTAAATTTGGCCTCCTGAGCATCCCTAATTTTAATCAATTTAACATTGGTGGCTGTGCCTTGAGCTACATTGACCCTTTATTCTGGAATTCCTTCCATACATCTCTCCATCTCTCTCACTCACTTTCCATTTTTAAGACAGTGCTTAAGACAGTGCCTTTTTGACCATGTTTTGGCATTGAACCAAGTAGGGTTGCACACCATCATCCCTAAGATCTCCTTATGTTGCTCAGTGTCAAAGTTTATTTGAAAATATGCCTGTGGAATTCCTTCAGAAATTTTACTAAGTTAAAGCCATTATACAAGTTTTTTTGGGGTTTGACAACATTCATGTTGTGAGGATGTGTATTTTTTAAGATATTATTTCTAATAAACTGAAATCCTTTTAAGACAATGGAGGACTGCCAGTCAGTCAGCTACAATGTACAAACTTCCATTCCACAAAATGGGATGAAAAGAAACATACTCAAACCACCTGGGGACTGTGAAAGATCTCATCTCACAGTGGCTTTCACATTATTTTGCAACTTTTCAAAAGTTTCTGAGATGAGACTTCAAAATGCAATTACCTGTTCTAAAACAATGCCAGCAGCAGACATGGATTAATCAAATTCCTCTGGAATATATAATTAACAGAACTTCAAAAACTGTTTCCCAAGCCAGAGTTTTAAACTGAAAGTGGCAAAGGAGCTGTTTCCTTCGCTCTCAAGTGATTGTGCCTGGATTTACAAAGTAACCATCCTGGGAAGAAAAGTGTAAAAATATGTTCTTTTGTGAATAAAATCTACTCCACACAACTATATCCAAGAAGATATCTGAAGAAAACAGTCACAACATGGTATCACAACCTTGAGACCAGCCAAAGGATAGCTAACCATTATATTCCTTTGTTTTATCTTCTTCATGAACTCTGAATAACCTTTAAGCTCCTCCTCTTATTCTACTACCTGTATTAGAATGTGTGTAGGCTCAGAGAATGTGTGTGCCTTATAAAACGTGATTGCAATTTACAAAGGTTTTTTTTAAATTGAGAAACTAGTTTAATGAGCTTATTTTATTCTTTATTTGAGGTCAGAAAACCTGTTTGACTAATTCTTTATCACCTGAGAGCATAAATAGTGAGACTTCTGCAGTATTGGCAAAGCACATGCTCTTTAAATTCCCATTACAGCCAGACCAGGAGTGGGAGAACAGGGTAATCATTTCACTCTTCTGCAGAGATCATAACATTACCTCAATAATTTATCCTGGTGTAAAAATTAAACTCTTTGAATTTTAAGTTTAAAACTGTAGTTTTGCATCAAATTGGAGTCATCTGCAGACTTTTCAGATTATACTTACTAAACTTATTGACAGTTTTTGATAAAGAAATGGCAGCATTATGTTTCTGGAAACCTCTCCAGATTTTGTAAGGAAAACAGCCAAGCTCTGTCACTAGCACAGCAACTGACATCTCTTGGGTCTGTCTCTGATCCAAATGACACTTACAGCCTGCTGCAGAAGAAAACATTTTCCTTCTTCATTGCCCTAAAGTTGAAGATACCATAGTCCTAAAATAAAACTGAACATGATCCTTCTTATTGCTGTCACGGTTGTTCACACTGCTTCTCGATGGCTGCTCTAAGAATTCTCATGCAGCCTCTTAGGAACAGAATTCACTTAAAAAAAAACTCCCCTTCTGCTTTCTTAGACCTTGTCACCCCATGTGCCATCTGGTGCCAGCAGTATGGGCAGCTTACAGAATTCTATCAATGTCAGTCTGAGAGTCGCTGTTCAAAAGTATGAAACAACCGACCTGGATGACTCGTGCTTTGATTTTCCATTCCTATTGGTACAAAATGTCATGGATTCTGCTAGGTTCATATCCATGGTGGTGGAGTATATAAAGGGGCCATCAATGAGTAAAGAATATTAGACACAAACTCAAACCATCTCAATTCATGAGGAACTATTGAGTTGCCTGCCAAATTCGTTCTTTATTCTTCCTCTTTCTAATTTTTTTGTATTCTTTTTCCCAATAGACTTTCCTATGGCTTTTTCTCAGGTTATGCATTGCCGCTGGCTGAGATAATAACGTCTCCCAAGCAGACCTCCTTTACTAGCACCACATGGAGATGGGCCGAGTCACATTTCTATTAATGCAGCTTGCACACCCCAGCTTGCCCACCTGTAGCTTCACTAAGTGTTTTATCCCAGTATCATAGCTGACGTTGAAAATGCAGACAATCAAACAACCTGCACCTTACCACTCTAACTTTACGTACTGGTACAGGCCACCATACTGCAGCAACTAATTTCCAGTGTGTTTATCAGGCAGAAGGAAATAAAATTGTCATAACTAATAACAATACTTTGCTATTTCAACCTAACCATAGTAATAGCTGACAGTTTTCTTATTTTCCCTAAAGTTAATAATAAATATTGGCACCTCAGTTTAGGCACTGAATTTCATGAATATCTGTCAGTGGAATTTGTACTGAAAGGTTAAGCTGAGGCCCCTCACTTGTACCTCTCGTGTCAATCTGTCATATTGCTGGAGTTTGGCGCAGCTACTGCCTGCTAGTAATGGGATTCTCAGCCCTCTCAGGTTAGCCTAGAATCACCAGAAATTAAAAATTGATCTCCTAGAAATTGCTGCAAGAAAGTCGCGAGAAAAAAAAGTGTTCTTGTTTTAATTTTAGAAAAGTGAAGTGATATGTTTGGGTAAGAAGAAACAGAAAAGGCAATATAAATATAACAGGAACAGAAGGACCTGGAATATATGTGTTAAAAATTATTCACCTGCTTCTCACCCTATGCTGAACACTTCTCTCTCCAGTCTCTTACTGGGCTCTCTCCTAAAGGGTAATTTAACTGCCATCTGGCATTGCGGCTTAGCGAGTATCTGGTCCAAGCGGGTTTAATGACTGGGCCTCACTAAGATGCCCTAGGCTGACTTCCCAGTCAAAATGTATGGCAAATTGGTGGGAGACAATGCAAAGTTGGGTCAGGAGGCAGCCAATCAGGTTTGTGATCAGTGTGCAAGTTGGATTGAAGTGGGGGGATGGAAGTAGGAGTGGGGGTGGATTAGGGGGATTGAGAAACAGGGATTGCAGTCAACGATGTGCAAAAAAATCTGGGCAAGGGAGCAGTCCTACTCCGCTTGACCCCAAAACTTACCTGCAAATACCTTTTTGATCCTCTGATCAGGTTTTAGCCATTGGGGGTGGCCACAGCAAGTACTGTTGAAATGCTATTGGTTTTTTTTTGACTCCAACAAGAAGTCAATTCACAAAAAGACTATGAGGCTTCCCAGATGATTCAAGTGGGCACTTCATACACCTGAAAAATCAACTTGTGCTGAAATAACAACTGAACAGCAATGTTTCTCCCATTCTAACTGCTGATCTACCTATCTGTTTCAAATGGTTGCCTCTGTCTCCCACAAACTTATTAAGGCTTTTCTCTACCATTTCTTTCCTTGTATTATATGGATATGTTTAAAATGTGAACAGCTAAGTGTCTCTCCCTCCTCATGCATGAGGCAATTTGTGAGAAGAAAATGGCCTGATTTCCATTCTGTGGATCAATTAGAAGAATTTATTTTCTGGCCTTCAATTTAGTGATTGCGTTGGTGCAGTGGCAATGATGCATGGAATGGTCAACTTCCATTAACATCAATTTGTTCACTACTCTGGGAACATTGTGAACATACATTCAGCTGGGATCTATTCATTTGTTCTTTGTTAGTCGAGTGTTCCCATTGCACCTCACTATCAAAGGCAAGTGAAAGGATGGCTGCCAGGAAGCAAAGGATGCCTGGCAGTTTTCATGGATCACTTTGTAAATCAGCCGTGCTGTGGAGGATCGTGATAATGAGGCATACATTTAAATGAAAACTTACACTGAAAACCACTGGGATGCTGGATATGTCTGGGGTATCCTGCAATATGCGCAGGATAGATAGCATTATGGGACCATGCTGCTCATTTCAAGATGTTACTTTTCGAACGAGCCTAATGGTAAAAATGCTGGCAAAGTGCAAGCTCCATGCAACTGCCAATAGACCAACAGCTACTTTGTATCCAGCCAGCAGCATTTTAATAAGGCCTGCTGGTTTAAAATCTCCATAGCCACAATCTGCTGTGGGGGACTGAGAAATTAACTCGTCAGCTGGAAATCGATTGCTCAATAAAATCCATCTGTGGATTCTGTCCAATGTGAAAGAGAAAATTAACCAAATTAGTAGAATTAATCATTGAATGTAACACAGAATTTCCCTCCTCACATTAAACACGGATGCTGTGTTGAATATATTGTTACAGAGAGCCACTACAGCAGTAAACCAATTTGAGAATAGGAGCAGAATTTTCAGTCTGGGATCAGGAACCCAAAATCTGGAACATTAACAGGTCCTGAGTTTAGAAAGATGAGAGGGAGTTTGATTGAGGTATATAAAATTCTAAAAAGGGATTGATAGTACGCCAAATATTTCCCTTATGGGACAACCTAGAGCAAGCAGCCATAGGTATAGGTTGAGAGGCAATAGATTTAAAACCAAGATGAGGAGGAACTACTTCTTGCAGAAGGTGGTGAATTTGTGGAACTCGCTGTCCCATAGCGTGGTGGAGTCTGAATCATTAATGGTTTCAAGAGGGAGAAAATTTATTTTTAATAAAAATGGGTTAATGGGATATGGGGAACAGGTAGCTGGTGGATTTGAGACCAGAGGGAGATCAGCCGTGATCTAATTGAATGGCGGAGCAGGTTCGAAGGACTGAATTTGCATGCTCCGCTATTCAATCAGGTTGTGGTTGATCTGATTGTGGTCTCAAATTCACTTCTCATCCTACCTCCATATATGTATTGACACCCTTGTCCATGAATCGACTTAACTCTGCCTTTAAGATATTCAATGACCCTGCCTCCAGCACTCTCTGGGGAAGAGAGACACACATGCTCACAATCCTTTTCAGAGAAAAATTCTTCTAATTTCCATTTTAAATAGGAGACCCTTTGTTTTTATTTTTCTAGTCTACCCCACAAGGGGAAATGTCCCCACAGCTTACACTCTGTCAAGTCCCAAGAGGATCTTAAATGTTTCAATAAGATTGCTCTCATTCTTCTAAATTCCAATGGATACATGCCCAGTCTTTTCACAAGAAATAGAGATACAGCAGGAGTAGGCCACCAAGCCCTTCAAGCCTGCCCTGCCATTCAGTACAGTCATGGCTGATCTATGGGTAATCAACTCCTTTTTTGTGCCATTTCCCATAGTCCTTCAAGAACACATAGGGTAATTACCTCAACCCAGAAAACAGTTAAGTGAACCTTATCTGAACTGCTTCTAACACAATTTTGTCAATGACTGCGCTTGTACTATAGGTGCATCTAGGGATGATACCTTGATGGGAAGAAGCAAAATGCTTTGTTAGTGCTTGGGCAACAAACAGAGAAGGTAATTATATCAGAGAAGGTACATTTCTTACAAAGATACTCTATGCAGGAAAGAGTGATAGCAACAATCTTGGAAAACTGTACTGTGACCATGGGCTCACTTTAGAGAGTGGTGAATGGGATTCCACTTATCATTGTTTACTGTTGTTAATTTGGAGAGTTTAGTTACTACTCTTGCAAATCTGATACTATAGAAAGTGTTGATATCAGTGCCTCAAATCTTGCTATTTGGGTTCAATTGACATACGCATCAGGAGCTTTGGAGACCCACAGGATAGTCAAAATGAAACAACTTGACCTTTGTTCTCATAAGGAATGTGTAGGACAGGGTATGGTTTTATACAAAACAGCCAAAATCCACATCCAAAAACCTAGATTAAACAATTCATAGCAAATATGTTTAGTATGTGAGACTGGATTTGGACATCTCACATGTCAAGTATTCTCTGAACATTAGACAAGAAATATTTCTAGACTACACTGGCTTGATTGTCTGATCACTGCCCAAACAACTAGATCTGAGATTAAAACAACAGCAATTTTCAGAGCTGCATGTTTTATACAAGCCCAAGGATGACACGGCCAAAATATCATTTAAATGACTGTGAAATTTTTTAAAAATCCCCATCATGCTTTGTTAAAATACTGATGAGGATATAATTCAGTATTCAAAACCTATTACATGGTGAAGACAACTTAATTAGCCCCATAACACTGCACCTGGAAATTCACTGTTTGCTACAAGACTTAACAAGAAATGATCACACCCTCGTATTCACTTGTCATTATCACTGCATAATTATTTTTAAAATCACTTTTGCTGCAGGTTTGAACTACACAAATTAGTCATGAAATGAAAACCAAATCCAAGTAATGTGGTAATAATATTTCATGTTTTCTGTGAAGAGCTTATTCTGGAGGTCTGGAGGACACTTGTCGTCTGGAGGACACTTGTCATCCCTCTCGAGAGTTTGGAAAGAGAGTTTGAAAGGTTTATAGTTATTCGGGTTGGGACTGAATGACTTTGGATAATCACATCTAGGGCAAAAGGGAAGCAAATGCTTTGGAAAAGGTTTCCCTCAGCACAAAAAGAAGTGTTATTGGATGAGAATATTGATATCAATGAGCTAAACTACAATTCAAAAAGCAACAATACTTTAATATGAGAAATTAAAAAGTCACATTGACAGGTATTAGTCACACCTGAATTGAGCTATAGGCCAGAATTTGGACATCTTGCATGTCAAGCATTCACAGTGCCAGCATGGGATGACACAGTGGTTAGCATTATTGCCTCGCAGTACCAGGTACTTGGATTTGATCCCCGAGTTGGGTCACAGTGTGGAGTATGCACGTTCTCTCTGTGCATGCATGGGTTTCCTCCTGGTGTTCCAGTTTCTTCCCACTGTCCAAAAGACTTGCTGGTTAGGTGCATTGAATATAGAACATAGAACCCTGCAGTGCAGAAACAGGCCCTTCAGCCCATTGAGTCTGCACCGACCACAATCCCACCCAGGCCCTACCCCCATATCCCTACACATTTACCCTCTAATCCCTCTAACCTACACATCCCAGGACACTAAGGGGCAATTTATGCATGACCAATCAACCTAATCCGCACATTTTTGGACTGTGGGAGGAAACCGGAGCACCCGGAGGAAACCCACGCAGACATGAAGAGAGTGTGCGAACTCCACACAGACAGTGACCTGAGCCGGGAATCGAGCCCAAGTCCCTAGAGCTGTGAAGCAGCTGTGCTACCCACTGTGCTACCGTACTGCCCATTCTAAACCCTCCCTCAGTGTACCTGAACAGGTGCCGGACTGTGGTGACTGAGGGATTTTCACAGTAACTTCATTGCAGTGTTAATGTAAGCCTACTTGTAACTAATAAATAAAATAGCTTTAAACTTTAATTTTACTGCCCCTGAATTGGAGCAGGCGAGGGAGGACAATGGGAAGGTCTGTTGACCTCGGACGGGATTTTACTGTTTCTGGACAAGCAAGGGTGTAAAATCCTGCCCAACCACATCGGGACAAAATGGAGATATACTTCTCCTGCCTATGTAACACCTGACCTGCAAATGCTTGTGGCTGGTACAAAGTGAAAATGTAACAAAACGTTCCAAACATTCTCAATACTGACGTCATTTGCATATTGACTGAAAACTGTTAACGCAACTGCTCTCAAATAAAATACATTTGTCACGAACTGTTAGGAGATAATGATTAGTATGTTCAAGTAAAACTCTTTATAAATGGCTGATAACACTCTTAAATAACATATAAATGTTTAATAACTGCTGAAGAAAACAACTTGGACATTAAATGATATGCTACAAGAAAATGCAATAACCAACATGAGTAATTTCAATTTGAAATACTCAGACACCATTTTATTGAGGGCATTACTGCATGCGTTAGGAGTGTGCACCGGATGGACGCAAGTGAATAGATCATCACATCAATCATCCTGCAATGTTGACTTGAGCTTGTGGTGCTATTTTTGACCTCCATATATCAGTTTATGCCCTCCCTTAAACACACACAGCCAAACATGCTTTCAGCAGCAGGAAGTAAGCAAGCCCAACAGCACTATTTAAATGGACTGTATTTATTTCCAGGTTAGTTTCTTATTTAATTGCTGTTGGCTGTTGCTGAGTTTATAGAAGCATTGTGAGTTTTCTATTGCTACTTGAAGGTACAGGGAATGGTGTTTCAATGATGAAGGTGTTGGACCACATTTCAAAAATTCTGCTCATACTACTTGCATCCAGTCTTGGGTGCTTTACTTTCTACTCGCCATAGTCTGCAGCATGATGGCGGGAATGAGCAGGACAATACAAAGCCACCAGGCATATGGCAAACAGCTGAGGGGGAGGAGAAGGAATGGGAGGAGAAGGAAGAGAGGAGGTGACTGACACATCCCCTTTCCAGCTGAGTTGTCCATGTTCGGCTCATCCCACTGAAATACCAGCTCACAACCTCCGTTTCCCATTCATGAACAATACCACATTTTCTTTCTTCCCTCTATTATTGATTATCCCAATTTACAACATGGTAAAATAAAAAATACTGTGTCACAATTTTGGCACCATGTCTTTCAATTGAAGGTAAAATGAATGGAGTCAAGTAACCTGGGCTGCTTGGGTGGTTTGAATGTTAGAGACCAAAGGAAGTCTGCCTTGATCTGCGAGTGAGGAAACAGCCAGGGACTAAAGTAAGTCTCTATGATTCAGGAATACAGGTGGAGATTCATGCTTGAATTGAAAAGATCAAAATTGTGGAGGGGTTAAAACGAGGCTGGAATATTCACCTAGCTTGGGCTATGTCCCGTCAGGCCTGCCCCATCATGGAATATGATGCAAAACACCCAGTTGCATAATTAATGATCCTGGGGATGGAAGATATGGCATGATCTCCTGCCAGCCTCCACAGTAGGAAACACTCCATGTTCCCTCCTCTGCCCCAGGACTTTGTCTCCAGGTGGGAGGATTCAGCCCAGTCATCCGTAATATTGCTTCTTGTGTCTCAGTGTCAAATCTTGTTTGATAATGCCCCTTTGAAGCCCTTTCGGATATTATTACATTAGCAACACAATATAAATGTAAGTAGTTCTTGTAATTGTTTAATTTTGCTCTATTTCTATCGGGTTCTACATGCCATTTTATTAGTTTAAATCTCTATGCAGAGTACTATTGATCTTTTCCATTTGAACCTTAATCCCGTTGTAGTTAGTATTAGTGTCAGTGTCCCATGAATTTGAGCTATTCCATTTCCGCGCCACTCTTTCAGCCATATACTCACCCTTTGATCTGATGCATCGATGTCAATAAACTATGGCAACTGGAGTTTCCTTGCCCTAACCAATTTCTCTCCAGTTGCTCTACAATATGCAGTACACTTCATCAGATAGGCAACAGAATATCCTCTACCATCACGCAAAAATGCCGAGGACTCTATTATCCTGCGAATCATAGGATTCCCTACAAGTACCATATTTCAATTCTGATCATCCTCAAACCTTGTCCTTGGACAGCCTCCTGCTCTATGGTATCAGCCTCAAAATAAGGGGGGTGCAGTTTAGATCGGAGTCGAGGAGGAACTTCTTCACTCAACGGGTGGTGAATCTCTGGAATTCTCTGCCCGTTGAAGTGGTGGAAGCTACCTCGCTAAATATACTTAAGGCGCGGGTAGATAGGTTTTTGGTAGGCAAGGGGATTAAGGGTTATGGGGAGAAAGCGGGAAAGTGGAACTCAGCCACTTCAGATCAGCCATGATCTTACTGAATGGTGGGGCAGGCTCGAAGGGCTAGATGGCCGACTCCTGCTCCGATTTCTTATGTTCTTATGTTCTTATAGTTAACATTCTGACCATCCTCCCTGCAGCTTCATCCTTGTCCTATCCAAAATCTATGACTTGTTTGGTACCTGTCAGGATCAGTGCCTATGGGACAATCTCCTCCGTTTCCTCTCAGTTCTCCCAACATTACTTACAGATAATCATACATTCAACCAAGTCAAAATGATCTTGGAGTGCCAAGGGATGTGGAAAAGGATGCATCACTAAATGCACAATGTAAAATCAAATGTTCTTTTGATAGTAGAACTGCAAGTGATAGTCAAGAAATAAATTAAAACCCTGATGGACATGAAATTGATCGTTGAGAAAGCCAACACATAGTAACTCAAATGGCTACTTCTTTAAAACTTTGGTTAAACAAGGAAGGGCAAGGCATTATGTCATATGACAAAGAACAAAGAACAACACAGCACAGGAAACAGGCCCTTTGGCCCTACAAGCCTGCGCCGCCCATTTGAACATTCAGTGAGTGCCTCATTTCAAATACACACATGCTCTGCCATTTTGATATTGATAAAACAGAGATTCCAGATAAACGGTGGGAGAGCTATAACCAAGACAAACAAATTTAACACCACAATGCTCAAAGACAAAAGAGAAGATCTAATGCTCGTCTGGTGGGCACCAGTTAACAAAGGAGATCCTGAAATTCAAAGGAAGGAATTGAGTTGGATCCTATGTTGGGACTCCCTCCTATGTGCAAGCTCAGTACATTGTTGATAACTTCATAGATGGCACTGAAATAGGCCAACTTTAGGAGGCAACAAGGGGCAACTAAAATCTTACCAAGACAACTGAGCAGCATGTGCATTGGATTGATAAATGACAAATGAAGTTCACCACTGTCAAGTGAAAAGTGAGATGCAAATACTCCATGGATAAAATAAAACTTACCAAGGAGAGGCTCCTTGGTGTCAGTTGATCATTTGTCACATATAAGCAGTTTGTGTTGGCAATAAAACAAAACATGTAGGCTGTTGGATTATATTGCCAAATTAGTTAAGTCAAAGTTACTAATAGTTATGTTGAAACTATACTCTCCCAGTTCAGGTTACACCTCCCATACAACGTGGACAACTGGTTGGCTTTGCAAAGTTGTCATGTTCACCCGGTGGCAATGCAAAGACAAGCAAAGTGTTTGATTCCTTCTGTAGAGGGATGACCTATGGTATAAACAGTGGCTCTGCAATCTTGTAAAGCAATGTCTCTGAGAGTGTGTTATAGAGATAAATAAGTATCTAATGGGATAGAGGAATTCCCCATTTCCCAAAAAAAAATTTAAGATATTTCACAGCAGCAGAATAAAAAAGTACAGAGCAAGATTAAGGCAAGAGCCAGGTTTTTCTTTTGAACAGAGGAACACTAAGAGCTTGGGTATGTTGTTGGGAATGATAATTGTATAATTTATGAACAGTTAAAAGAAGTAATGCGAAAACAATATGGTCGGTATTCTGAAAGGATGAGGTTACACATGCTGTATGGTCATCTTCATTGCAACTAACTAGTGATTTTGTGACTTAAAATGGCCCCAATTAACCAGCACAGGGTAAGGGTTAATAGAGGGACAACATTCAAATTTCATTTAAAGATCAAAACACATTTCTGCGCAAGCATTTTAAATAATTTGAAGCCGACATGTGCTTGTTCAGTTATATTTTGCAGCAATATTTTCTGTTTGCCATTAATTTCAAGATATCGCGTAAAATGAATGAGAACATCAATCATTCCACCTTGAATTACTAATTGGTTGAGAAACTCATATGTCTCCCTTGTCCGAGAAGCACTATTGTTGATTCCATTGATGGATTAGCTTTGTTGTGCACTTGTGATTGGTTCATAATTTGCAATGATACAGATTAGGAATCTGTAGTTGGATGCTGAATCAATCACAAAACTGTGAGGAATAACCATCCATCAAATGAATCAACAGCGCCTGTCATATTATCTACCAGTAAGTATTCGCTTCTCAATATTCCTATTTATTAAAATAATGATGTATAAATGAAAATGGAAGCTGCCAAACAATGCAGGCCTTGACATTATTTCTGATAGGTCCCGAAAATCGGTAGGGTCATTTATGATATTGCTGCACTCCAGAGAAGGTACTTCTGCTAGTTGGTGCAATGCAGCACTGATTCTGTCAAAATTCCCAAGGTCAGCACATTTAAATACTTGCTGACATGGAGGCACAGTGCAGGAGAGAAACAGGAGTGCTGTGCTGGTATGTTGGAAATTGGTTCCAGCTACCTTCTAAAATACACAGCCACTGAAAAGAGCAACAGTAGACTTGGAACAGCAAGTAAGTTAACAGCTTGGATTGAATGTCACAGATAGCTAACTGGAGAATTTCTATAAAGTTTTTAAATATTGTTTCAATTGCTGGAACAGTCAGGGGTAAAGTTCACCATGAGAAGTCAGGGAAAAAGGCACAAAACCTCTACTTATGAACAAACTGGCCTAGAGATAAGTAGAATGGCAATGCCTGGAGTCAACCTACATGACCTTCTGTTTCTCTGCACAAACCACAGGCATCCTACCTATTACTATAAATATTTAATTTCACGATTCATACATTTCAGGAATATAACTTTTAGTTTGGGGATTGACTTCTTTTAACATAAGATCAATGAAAACACCTGGTTTGAAAAGCTGGTAAATGAGCCCAAGATAATTACAATTCAAAAGATGGTCCACATTTACTGACGGGGTTAAAGTTAGGGTATGAAAATATGAACAACTGGTGATCCTCTCTTAGCTTCATAATGGAACCAGTGAGACGATAGAGAATCTGGTGAACTGGTGCGTCAATAATAATCTCCCCCTCAACATCAACAAAATTAAGCAGATTGTCATCAACTTCAGGAAGTGTACAGGAGAACATGCCCCTGTCTGCATCAATGGGGATGAGGTGGAAAGGGTTGAGAGCTTCAGGTTTTTAGATATCCTGGTACCCCCATGTCAACACTATAGTTAAGAAAGCCCACCAACGCCTTTACTTTCTCAGAAGACTAAGGGAATTTGTCATGTCAGCTACGACTCTCACCAACTTTTACAGGCGCACCATAGAAAGTATTCTTTCTGGTTGTATCACAGCTTGATATGGCTCCGGCTGTGCTTAAGACTGCAAGAACCAATCCATCACGCAAACCAGCCTTCTATCCATTGACTCTGTCTATACTTCCCACCGCCTCGCCAAAGCAGCCAGTATAGTTAAGGAACACACACATCGCAGACATTTTTGCTTCCACCTTCTTCCTTCAGGAGAAAGATACAAAAGTCTGAAGTCACGTATCAACAGACTCAAGAACGGCTTCTTCCCTGCTGCCATCAAACTTTAGAATGGACTTACCTTGCATTAAGTTGAACTTTCTCTACACCCTAGCTGTGACTGTGACACTACATTCTGCACTCTCTCGTTTCCTTCTCTATGAACGGTATGCTTTGTCTGTATAGCACACAAGAAGCAATACTTTTCACTGTATGCTAATACATGTGACAATAATAAATCAAATCAAATCAAATCAAAATTACAGTTGTCTCCATTAGAGATTTATGCTATTCACATAATTTCCCCAAATCAAAGAAGGCTTTGAAAGGATTTGGTAAACAAGGATTGTCTTAAAGTATCCATATACTTTTCAGATCAAAGAACAGATTTAAAGTTGCAAGCTAATTTGTTAAAATTTCTATCTGGAACATCCTGGTTATGGTGCAATGATGTTGCAATAGATTGCAGGGAGGTATTTGTTTGGTTTTGGATTTTATCTTTATGATTTCACGTGTGAAGCATCAGTTGGTATAGGGCAGCAAAAAGGAGAAATCTGCCAGGAGAAATCTGGCACCAATCTGCCAGCAGTTGGTGCTTGAATGGAGATGTGGACAAGGAACAGAGAGATATCAAAAGCCAAGGGTGTTTCTGGATGTGAGATTACTGTGCAGGAATTGTATGTATGGACCATACTTGAGCAGAAGAGTCCACAATTCTGAGGTGTTTAAGGCATGTTGGAGAATCACTAATGTTCATGGGAAGATATCTCAAACAATGAAGAATGACAGAAACACTGTGCAGAATCAAAGTGAATTCCTGAAAGCTTGGGATAGAACACAATGACAGCGCTTGCTGCCATAAACCAAGTAAATATAAAGCTTGAGGCAGGCTTGGGGAACAGCTGTCAACTCAGGTTGGACCTGATGTGGGGTGTCATGTCAGGCATGGGAAGTGGTGTCAAGTCAGGCTGGGATGGGGGAAGACTGTCAGGTCAGACCGAGCCTTGTGTAGAGGATAGTCAAGATGAAGGGAGTCGGGTTGGGCCTGGGGGAGGGGGTGAGAATCATGCCTGGCAGGAGGAGCAGAGTGCTCATTAGCTGGAAAGTCCAAGTGGGTTGGAGAGTCCTGCCAGGGATTGCAACCCTTTGGGGATGGACGGGGACTCCTGTGGGAGGGCAGTCTTGGTATGCTCAAAAGTTACTCACGTGTTAAAAGAGAGATCAATTCTTGTAACTTTTTCTGGGTAACAATTGATGTATCCCGGTCAGAACCATATTCCCAGTGCCCAAGGAATGTTTGACCTTGACACATAAAGTGGTAGGTAAACATGTGAAGGGGGATCAAAAAGGCAGTAGGTCCATCAACAAACTACATGGCTCCATTGGAAACAAAGCCAGGGAGGTCATCACTGATCGGAACAAACAGTTGGAAAAGTGCTTCCGTGGATCATAACCAAGGTTACCAAAGAAGTGTTAGACAGCACCGAAGACCTGCCAATCATGGCAGAACTGGATATCGAAAGCACAGCGAAGAAGTTTAGCAAAGCTATTTACTCACTCATTATGGGCAAAGTTCTAGGTGCTTTCACTGTCCTGGTTGAACTCATCAAGGATGGGAAACTAGCCTTCCTGCAACATCTGCACAAACATCATTGTCTCTGCCGGAGGGAGGAGACAGTGCCTCAGGATATGTGTGATGCAAAGATTGTGACACTTTACAAGATTGGAGGTGACCATAGAGATTGCAACAACAATCAAGGCATCTTCTTACTGAGCATCATGGGAAAATTATTTGCTCATGTTGCTCTTGTAAAACAGAGGATTTTGGCTGGGTGCACCTATCCCCAATCCCAGCGGGGTTTCAAAACTGGAGAATCTACACTTGACATGACCTCCTCAGTTGCAAAGAAATTGCCATGAATAAGGGAGACCATTTATATATATTGCCTTCATCAATCTCACCAAGGCATTTTAGCATGTCAGCAAAGAACTGCTGAAGAAAATTGGTTTCCCGCCAAAACGGCTCATTATGATTTTCTTTCTGTGACAACATGATGGGTAAGGTTGGCTATGACAGGGCAACATTGGAACCCTTTGTGATCTGCATTCAATCAAACAGACGTAGTGTTCTGACACCAACACTCTTTGTGGCATATTCTCCTCTTCATTGCTGTCACGTGCCTTCATTCATCCACATTTGGTGTTTGCATCCGTAGCAGAACTGATAGGAAACTGCACAGCCTAGCTCACCTGGACCAAGACCAAGATCTACCATCAGAGACTTCCATAATGATCACAAAGTAATATTAGCATTCCACACTGAGGAAGCACTTCAGCAACAAATGGACAGATTCTCTGCAGAGAGATTGGTTTGGTCATCAGCATCAAGAAGACTAATGTCATGGTCCATGATGTTGCCATATCAGCGTCAATCTACATTGACAATGTGATGCTGGAGGTTATTGATAACTTCACATATCTCAGCTCCGCAATCACTAGCAATATGTCATTTGATTCTGAAATTAGCACATGCATCACATTATCTTATGATCTTGGTCCATTCCTAACACTATATCCAGACCTCATTTGCTTTGTAAGGCAGAACTTCTATCCCCTAAGCAGGAACCAAAAACCTCCAGAAATTCCCTGGGTCTTCACATATCTTGGACATTTTTGGTTGGAAGTTCTACAAATACTTTGCTCTTTTTTGAAGTGAAATTCATAAAAATCAGCTGAAACCATAATATTATTATGTTACTATTAACTTTAATATTAAATATACCAGCGGCATCGTTAATGTAATCAGCCCAGCAAAAACAATGAAATCAGGCAGTGAAAATTGCCCTGGAAACATGCCAGAAGGACAGAGGATGCTTGTGACCAGAAGCGCAATCATAACTAAACCCATTCAAGCACTGGGCAGGTACATTAATCTGGCACTTAAAAGTAAAAATCTATGAAATTAATCAGAATGAATAAGAATTTGAGCATCTAAGATCACTAGTGTGGCAATTTCTAGGGTGACCTCTTTTAAAGTGGCCAAGGACAGAGAATGCAGCTTCAAATGCAATCTCCTACTAAGCACATCACTAACCACTGACACTGTTCAAAGTACCATATCTGCACATCACTCACCCATCAGCAATCTGCGTCAATCAGGACTCACAGCAAACACTCAGATGCTTCACCACAGCCTCACACACCTATCAATGTTCCCAAACTCACATCCACTGCTCGAAGTTATGAGTTATTCAGCTGTGGCAGGCACATCACCCAAACACTTTGCAACACAATCACTGACACTCTTCTTTCACACTTGCAGAACAAGTTTTCAGGGATTTGCAGAGAATCGATGGGAAATGGATGTAGTTACATCTCTGGCTGAAATCCTTGGAGGAGATGGTACTCCACTTTATGAGGCCAGCAATTACTCAGATCACTGCCACTGCACCCAGCATCACCGAGAACAGCCAGGGTGATGACATGTTTCCTTCTCAGGCACCTTCTTTAATTTCAGCTTCCACTTACCCTGTTATCTGGCACTAAATGCAAGCTACGGATGGTGTGACCATGGACCTCTTGCTTTCCACCTCATCCAGCCTTCTCTCATCTCAACCGGTCCCTTCTGCATTTTTGTTTTGAGACATCCAAGATCTGCAGCCTGGTCAGTCAGTGATGCCTTGATGTGAAAGGAGTGAGAAATGCAAGACAAAGCACCAAGACACTTGATCCGACACATAAAGCCACTGGATCTGGCAAGCTGCCAAATGGGCATATTTTAAATGGTCGTTTGGACAGTTGGGTGAGGGGGTTTTCAGCATGTGGTGAGTCATTGGGCAACCAGAGCAACAGGAAAGCATTGTCCATGTCCAAGTTCACCAGAGGATGAGTTTACCGGCAGCTACTGCTGCAGAAGGTTTTGATGGGTCAGCACACAAGAAAATACAAATGAGTATTTACACAGAAATGCTTGGTGCATTGGCAGGATGCCATGAAAGCTTGTCGCTGTCAAGAAGCATGGAAGATTCCAGCATTACCCTGACACAGGGCTTTGTGTAGAGCTTAGAGACCATTCTATCTAGCTTGGAGATAGTGGCTAACTCCATGACAGGCCAACTATGATATAATCTTTGGTGGTTGATGTCTCAGCTTCCACGGCAGCACAGACAGAAGCAATCCAACATCATGCTACATTGAATGTTTAGTCTGACACTAGTCTGACAAGATAATGTTTGTTATTGTGCCAGGCCAGTTCGGTGCCATCCAGACTCCCTCTGCTGGCATCATTGCTGTGAATGTCAGTGTATAGGGGCATTCAGGCTGTCTAAGAAATTTATCAAAATGTCCACCAATAGGTTACAAGAATTGCTAAGGTGCTCTCCCAAAGGAATGGCAGTGGCTCCATGGGGAATGAATTTGTTTTTCCCTCTCAGGATGACAGTATTAGACCTTCCACCACTGCTACTCCACCAGTGCCCTTACTGCCAGCCAGCCCAGACTGTGGTCCCCTGAATCAAGATAGTGCAGCCCAAAGCCAGGCCCTCAAGGTCTTGAGCTATTCTATGCTGTTCAGCAAGGTCATTTGCAGGCTCTCCTCATGAAAATCAGCAGCCTTCTACCAGCGATGCTGCAACCACTGTATAAGAGCACTCGGCCATGTAAAGACACTCCCAAGACAATCATTAAACGAATACACAAGACTGAATAGTTTTGTTTGGTATGTACTATTAGAAGTATTGTTGTATAAAATTGGTGTAATTTATTTGAGAATTAAGAATTGAGAATATTCTGAAACACATCAGGGAAGAGGAGTAATGAGGTCATGCTATCAGGAGAGATTGCGGGAACTGAATCCATATTTCCTAGAATTTAAAAGAATAAGTGATTATCTAACTTAATGGAATAAAAACAAAATACAACATATGCTGGAAATTGGAAATAAAAACTGAAAATGCTTGAAAAACTCAGCAGGTCTGGCAGCGAGAGAAACAGAATGAACGTTTCAAGTCTGGCTGACTCTTCAGAGAGGAAAAGATTCTTAAACAACTTGACGCAGTGGATGCTGGAGCAATGTTTCCCTTGGTTGAGGAGTCTAGAACAAGGGGGTTGTATATCAGAACAAGAGGTAGACCATTTAGGACTGAGATGAGATTGTGAAGCTATGGAATTCTCTACCCCTGAGGGCTGTGATGTTCAGTCCCTGAGTATGTTCAACGGAGAGAATTTTGATAACTGAGGCTATTGGAATGTGGAGACAGTGCAGGAATGTAGAGATGAAGTAGAAGGCATTATCAAGATGAAGCTGAAGAGCTGAATAGCCAGCTCCTGCTCTTTATTCTTATAAAGGCAAGGTGGATATAGAACTGGCTCAGTCATAGAAGACAAAGGGTAGCAGTGGAAGGGTGCGTTTCTGAATGGAGGGCTGTGACAAGTGGTTTTCCTCAGGGATCAATACTGAGACCTTTGCTGTTGGAATATATATATAAATGGTTTGAAAGAAAATGTAACTGGTTTGATTAGTAAGTTTGCGGACAATACAAAGGTTGGTGGATTTGCGGATAGCAATGAGGACCATCAGAGGATACAGCATGATATAGATCGGTTGGCGGCTTGGGCAGAGAGATAGCAGATGGAGTTTAATCCAAACAAATGTGAGATAATGCATTTTGGAAGGTCTAATACAGATAGGAAATATACAATAAATGGCAGAACCCTCAAGAGTATTGATAGGCAGAAGGATATGGGTGTTTAGGTAGACAGGTCACTGAAATTGGGAACACAAGTGGAGAAAGTAATCAAGAAGGCATACAGCATGTTTGCTTTCATTTGGCTGGGACATTGAGTTTAAAAATTGGCAAGTCATGTTGCAGCTTTATAGAACCTTAGTTAGGCCGCACTTGGAATATAGCATTCAATTCTGGTCGCCACACTTTCAGAAAGGTGTGGAGGCTTTGGAGAGGGTACAGAAAAGATTTATCAGGGTGTTGCCTGGTATGGAGGGCATTAGCTATGAGGAGAGGTTGGAGAAACGTGTTTTGTTCTCACTGGAATGACAGAGGTTGAGGGATGACCTGAAAGAAGTCTACAAGATTATGAGAGGCATGGACAGAGAGATAGTCAGAAGCTTTTTCCCAGGGTGAAAGAGTCAATTACTAGGGGGCATAAGTTTAAGGTGCGAGGGGCAAAGTTTAAAGGAGATGTACGAGGCAAGTTTTTTTACATAGAGATTGGTGGGTGTCTGGAACTCGCTGCCAGGGGAGATAATGGAGTAGGTACAACAGTGAGCTTTAAGGGGTATCTGGTCAAATACATGAATAGGATGAGAATAGAGCGATATGGTCCCCGAAAGGGTAGGGGGCTTTAGTTCAGTTTGGCAACATGATCAGTGTACGCTTGGAGGACCGAAAGGCCTGTTCCTGTGCTGTAATTTTCTTTGTTCTTTGTTCTTTTCACTGTTCTTATGTTTTTATGTTCTTATGCTCAATTTCCATGTTCGCGTTGACCATGAGAAACCTCACTGCTTGCAGTACGTAATGGAAATTGCAGGCATATTGTGCATTGATAATGGAAGAGGATGTATAACTCATCCATTTATCATTAATCATTAACATTAACTTCATTTTTAATTTTTAATTTTACTTATATTACCGTTTATCACTTGTGTCTCAACTCTGGTTTCACATTGAAAATCCTGCTGTAACACAAATGTCCTAATTTAATAATAAAAACCAATTGAATAGAGACTCATAGCACTGATAGTGCAACTGGATTAAAATATTAAAAGCTTTCACATGAAATAATGATATCATCATTCCTCTTGTTCTTGGCTAAACTGATGAACTACATCACTATAGTTGGAGTTTATTGCCCTGTAAACTTCTATCAGAAATTCTAGAACATTAACCAGCAACCGTATTAATTTATTTCCATAGGTATTTAGTACATTACAGACAATCTGAAAGTAAAACTTAATCTTGATTGTTTAACTCTCAAAAATCAAGGACTACCTCAAAATAAATGTATGAAGGATTTGTGCCCCTGGATATTAATCAAGAGGTATGTATTTATGTATGTGAAACAGCTTTATTATTTCATATAGAACTCTAATTTAATAGTAATGCATTAAAATGATGTATTGGTGCTTAAGTGACAATATAATTGATGTCACCATACATATAATTAAAGCTGTAAACGTGAAACAGTGGGTATATTTATTCACCATAATAATTTCAAGTGGTTGATGCTGCCAAAAAATGTTACTTTTAAAAGTAATAAAATCTATTGAACAACGAAATGGACTTAAGCCTTGCCATATAGAATTGATTTCTGTTGCCCTGATGGCAAAGATCTGGTAAGCCCAGTATGAGAGGAATTAATTGAACAGACACTAATGTTGCAGTCAATTTATATATGGAAAGTGGAATGCAAACTTGTAGCTTTATACGATGGGGGAATTTCCTTGATGTTGCTCCTGAAGTCCACACAGACTTTATATATTTTTTTCCTATTCTTTCTCATTTCAGTCAGACCATTCCTATTCAGTGAATCTCCATTCCTCCAAGACTGTGATGCATAAGTAGATTTTTCAGTCCCCATTTTAGTCTTGGCTCTTGCTGCTTATTTAGAGTCTGCTCTCCCCTTAACAATTCTGCTGTGCTGCTCCAGTTATATCTAGGGCAGCAGTGGGACCCTGGAGAGAGAGGTTGGGAGGAAATGTTGCTGCTGAGGGCGAGAGTTGATCAACAGCTGACATAAATCCCATGGGTCAATGTTGCTGCTGTATCCCCTATCTGAGGAGGGATTGAGGAGGGAAACCAGAAAGAAAATATGAGGCCAGCAATCTCTCTCCACTCACGTCAATGGGAACTTTCGGTCCTGCTGAAGGCATACCCCCAGTATGGGTTTCCCAGCGGCATAGGACATTCCATTGATAGTGCCGGGATCAGAAGACCTTGCAGCCAGTGAGTGGCACATTGCATCTCACCACCAAGAAACAGGAATCCTGCCCCGAATTGTATAAGTGATACTGGTTCCCTCTTGGGGGAATCTTCCAATCCCATTATAAGTTAGGAGGTGGGAGTGGAAGTGGGAGTGATTCCTGCTCAGCTGGAAAATAGCCAGTAGAAGTGTAGGGTTGCCTGGAGCCAGCATCATGTATGTCTAAGTGAACACAATGCAGTGGCCCATCTAGTCAATGTAATCTTTGAAGCTGCCTCTCCATCCATGAGCATTTCAGATAATGGGAAGCCCTGTACCTAGCATCCGTTTACCCCTGGTCTCCCAACCCCAAACTGGTGAGGCCAATCCTAGAGCACCTCAGATGAGTTTTGCTCTCATTCAAACGTCCATTTGCATGGAGACCCCAGCAATGATCAAGGGTAATGATTGGGTCAAAATGCTGGAATGCCCTCCCTAACAGCACTATAGGTATACCTACACCACAGGGATTGCAGCAGTTCAAGACCTTTTCATTGGCAACTAGGAATGGGCAATAAATGGGGCAGCATGGTAGCACAGTGGTTAGCACTGCTTCTCCACAGCACCAGGGATCTAGGTTCAATTCCTAGTTTGGGTCGCAGTCTGTGTGGAGTTTGCGCATTCTCCCTATGTCTGTGTGGGTTTCCTCCGGGTGCTTCAGTTTCCTCCCACATTCTGAAAGAAGTGCTGGTTCAGTGCATTGACCTGAACAGATGCTGGACTGTGGCGACCAGGGGAATTTCACAGTAACTTTACTTGTGACTAATAAATAAACTTTACCTTAAATTCTGGCCTAGCCAGTGATGCCCACATCTCATCCTTACTGAAACCTCAATGTTGTGAGACCCATGGGTCAGGAAGCAAACCTCTGTTGTGAGGGCTTCACCATAGAGAGAATACACTTGAACAAGGTTCTCATCCAGTTGCCACATACTTATTCGGATGCCTCTTTAGTTGTTCCAATGTGCTCATCTTTAATCCACCCCCTCAAAAAGACCCTCCTCCCATTTTGAGGATTCACACATAGAGATGAACTGGGTTGTACCTTTCAACATCACCTACCGACTTCACCCACTTCCACCCAACACAACCATTCCTCTGTTAATCTTGAACTCCCTTCCCATTATCCTTGAACCTATAACCATCACCTCTCACATACCTTCTCTCTCCTCCAAACCTAAATCCGTTGCCCCCAATGCCTCTCATAGTCCATGCCACCTGCTTTGTCCATTTCTGTCACCTCACCCCCCCACCAGAAACCAGCTGCTAATTGTCCGTGATCCTTGACCTGCCAACCTACCATATCCCATTTCCCCTCTCTCACTGTGACCCTCTATTCAACCCCCAAGATTCCACTGTGGATTTAGAACCATCAGTCTCCCATCAAGCCTGCTCAGAAACCAACACACCCCAGATACACAAGGTGCAGGACACCAATACCCAACATGAAAGGCCCATTCCTCCCTCCCATATCCCTACCTCCTTGCTTGCCATGGACTCTGTCCCTCCCTTTACCAGCCTCCCTGCCTCATAGATTGCCTCCTCCTGACCATTGCATTGTTTGAACAACACTCCTCAAAGTGGAAACAAAATTAATGGCTACTCACTCCAATTCCTTCAAGTTGACTACCTCACTTGCTACAAGTAATTCTGAAGGAACATTTTGCTTGCTCACCGATAAGTTAATTCGAAGGCAACTTAGTTCTGGCAAGATGGCCTTCTAGTGACCATGTATGACATTTCAGGCAGGAGCCATTAATGAGGGCGGGCAAATAAATCCTCCCTGACCACATGCAGCATGAGATTGGATAGATTGTTGCCTGCTGCTTCCACTACCTATCCCTAAACTCTAACACACGCTGTACTTGTGCCTGTGGTTAAAATCAAACCTTTATATGAACATAAGTAGACCATTTAGCCCCTTGAATCTGTTACTTAATAAAGTCATGGCAGATACATGGCTCATTCCAAATGCTCACTTTTGTCTTTTATCGCTTTACTTAATACTATTGGTTAACAGAGACCTACCAATCTCATTAAAAATTAATAATTGACTAGCATCAACTATCATTTGCAGATGAGAGTTCCAGACTTTTACCACCCTTTGTGTGTTCCCTATCTTTATTGCTAAAAAGTTTTGCTCTAATTTTAAGGCTATATGTTTCCTAGTTCAGAACTCCTCAACCAGCAGAAGCAGTTTCCCTGAAGGTGCCTAACACTCCCCTTGAATATTTTGAAAAATGCAATCTAAATTCCAAAGAATACAATCCTTCTCACAACCTGACGCTTGGAGCCCAGGTGTCTTTCTGATAAACCTATGCTGCGCTCGCTTCACCACGTCTAAAGTGTGCTGCCCAGACACGTGTGCAGGCAGCACTGCAGGTGTGCTATAACCAGGGTTTTGTAGAAATGAAGTTGAAATTCCACCCTCCCAGTGCTCTATATAAATGCAAACATTTCATCAATCTCATCAATATCTTTTGTACTTTCCATGACTTTTTAATGATCTTTTCTATGATTTATGCACACAAACTTCATAGAATCATAGAATTGCTACAGTACAGAAGGAGGCCATTTGGCTCATCAAGTCTGTACCAACCACATTCCCACCGAGGCCCTATTCCCATAACCCCACACATTTACCCTGCTAATTTCCCAACATTAGGATCAATTTAGCATGGCCAATCAACCTAACCCACATATCTTTGGAGAGGAAACCGGCGCACCTGGAGGAAACTCACGCAGACACAGGGAGAAAGTGAAAACTCCACAGAGACAATGACCGAGGCCAGATTGAACCAGGGTCCCTGGCACTATGAGACGGCAGTGCTAACCATTGTGCCACCGTGCCGCCTCAGACTGAAAAAATGGATGTGTTGTGAGAAATACGCTGCTGAGAAATCATCTAATGTACATATTGCTCGTGGAGCATTTTCAATTGAATAAGTCCCAATAAACATATAAATCATTGGAACACAGCCCTCAGCAATTATTTTAATAATGAGGCACCAATACATATTACTCCCTCCATGACATGTTTTCAATACAAGATTATCAAAGTTGCTCTTTCTTTTCTTTCATTTATTTCAAAGTATAACAGAACGATACAATAGTCAAATCTGAGATTGCTTTCTGTTTTACAGGGGACAGGTATGTCTTTTCCACTGATCCTACAGCATGTGACATTACTTTTCACAATACCTGTTAGAAAACACTAATCTTGCAAAAACATTTTGACAGAGTCTGGCACTATGAACTTCCAAACAGCTTAAAATTGCATTGCCTCCAGCAAAGCTATGTTTCTTGCTATCTAAGGTTCACTTCCCCGCCGATAGGCATACTCCCAGAGCTGAACTACATCTGTCAGAAGAACATAGCAAAGTATCAGCCACTTAACTCTTCCAAACATTCTGTCTGAGGAGTAATGAAAAGATTCAACACATGATTAACTTTGCCAGCTCAGCCTTCCACAAACCACTGCATTGACTGTTTGACAACAAAGATCTCCGCAAGTCAACAAAAGTCTTGGAGCAGAATTTTGTTCACGGTAATTGTAGTGAGTGGGACCGGACCATGTTGACCTCAGTCAGGAATTTCCAGTCTTGGGGCAAGTGCAGCCAGAAAATCCCGCCCTTGGTATACAAAGCAGTTAGCATTAGCACACTGCTGTCCTGCAGCAGCTCTGGGCTGTGTATCAGTGATACAGAAGATCGCTTTCACCAGCAATGCCTCAGCATGTTCTCCATCTTCAATGGTACACACTCTAGTGTCCTATTTGAAGCCATCTCCACAAGCATTCCAGCAAAACTCCTGAAAAATCAACTTTGAGGGACTGGACGCTGTCTGCATGTCCAAAAAGCATCCTTCCCCCACCAGGTCCTGTTTTCTCAATTATCAATGGAGGCTGTTCCAGGGAAGGACAAGGGAAATACTTCAAAGAGACGCTCCTTGAAGTTTGGGAGCATTGACTTTTATGATTCGGAGGAGATTGCCCCAAAAAGTGACAACAACATGGCTATCAATTGTCATTACATTTTGTATCTTTACCACGGGGCAGAGTGGCAGCAGAGCAGGGAAGTAAAGAAAGCAAATTTAGCAATCTGGATGCCACCACCTCTTGGGGCATCCTCCTCCCCTGTGGGTCAAGAACTGGCCTTTTCAGCCCATGCAAAACCTCACGATCCTGAGTAGACATCATCCTTGACTCAAGGGCCAGCCAATAATAATGACATTGGACCTCCTCTCCCCTCCATTGGTAATTGAGAAAACAGGACCTGGTAGGGGAAGGCTGTTTTTTGGACATGCAGGCAGTGTTCTGTCCCTCAAAGTTGATTTTTCAGGAGTTTTGCTGGAATGCTTGTGGAGATGGCTTCAAATAGGACACTAGAGTGTGTACCATTGAAGATGGAGAATGTGCTGAGGCATTGCTGGTGAAAGCGATCTTCATGCATTTATCTCAATGCATGAATCAACCAGTTTCCTGACTGCACCAAAGTTAAGCACAAAGATAAACTTGGCTCTGGTCTCAGGCAAACATAGACCAATGTAGGAGCCTTCACCCTACTGATTTCTGCTGAGTGTCAAATTTCTTGATGGTTTTGCCTTCAGTGGGGTCTTTCTTTTGATTCTTCAATTACAGTTTCTTCATGTCCACTGTAAGATTAGCTGGCAGTTACCACCTTTGATGGTTTTTACCATAGACCTTCTTTGTGTTTTGTCATTCATTACTTTGCAATTTTGTCTGACCACCATCTGTGCTGTGCCCTGATGACTAACACTATTTGGCTTAGATTTTCCAATGTTTCTCCCTCTTCCCCAGTCTCATCACTTGTTAAAAGTGAATTGAATCAGCAAACATCTCAATCTATCCAGATCCCTCTGGATCAGATCAGAGGTGCCATGTCTTGTTTACTTTCTGACAAACTCTAGTGGTGTTGGCATTCAGCATATGACACAACTGGAAAAAAACTATTAATGGCAATTTGCAGAAATAAAAACTCACTTACACAATTTGAAAGGAAATGGATCCATTAATGAGCAACAACAAACTTACCAGCCACTTTGGAGCGAAAATAT
This sequence comes from Carcharhinus amblyrhynchos, assembly GCF_965287045.1. Classification (NCBI taxonomy): domain Eukaryota; kingdom Metazoa; phylum Chordata; class Chondrichthyes; order Carcharhiniformes; family Carcharhinidae; genus Carcharhinus; species Carcharhinus amblyrhynchos. The sequence goes on from NC_137330.1 coordinate 59,490,058, forward strand.
CAGCAACATGGTTTAATTGGATTCAGTACAATAAGCTTTTTATTTGCTATGTTCAATTGATGGTGAATTTTGATTCTATTCAACCCAGGAAATTGTTTTCTCTTTGATAAAACAGAGGCAACACATTGTTCTGGTCAGTGAAGGTGAACAAGCGGAATCTGTGGGGGAGAGTATGGCAGGAACTGGGGATGGGATGGCTGTGTGCGGCATTATGGAACCAAGATAACTACATCTGTACCATGCATAGTATTATTTTAAGTTTCTGACATTGATCTGTGAGGAGGAAGAGACTTCACATGGTTATCCATCCCATCCTTGCTCCACTCCTAGCACCAGCTCAGATACTGACATTTTGGTGGGGCTGGGTGCATTGGGTAAAGTGTTTCCTGAACAAGGGTGAGCATTGTACCATTACCAGGGCAGCTGCTGGAGGCTGTAACAATCCAGGGTTCTGGCACTGAGAGGCATGTGGAAGACCAGGAAGGTGCTGAATCCAGGCGGTAATATGTCTCTGGAATTGTCTATCAAAAGCAGATATTGAATGTCCAACAGGAAGTGCAGAGAGGTTTGGAAAGCTTCTAGAGATTGTGCATGCCCACCCATGAACAATAGAAGAGTCCTTTCAGGCCTCGATGCTGCCATCATCCTCTGTTAAGAACACAGTACTTTCTACAGTGAGAGACTGATGATCTTTTAGAGAGCCAGACCCAACAGTTTCAGTCAAGGAATTCTGGAAATATGTTTGGACTTGCAAGCTTTCATATTGTCAATGACATCAATGAGACAATGTCATTGCAAGAGATGGACAAGAATCTGATGTCCTACCAGGTGCCGGTTCATCTCTGGTATTCAGGGAGTGGCCATTTGGATTTCAGAATCATTCAGAATTTTGTTTTAAAAATACACTTTAGAAGCACAAGGGTGTTAGATCAATGTGCAACATGAGCATGGCATTGCTCAACTGTACTTGATTAAACTGTTCATTCATACTAGATATTTGTTCAAGCTTATGAGTGAGGTGGAGACAAATCTTGCTTAAGCAGTAGCTGCAAAGTAATAAGTTTCTGTGCTGACAATCAGAGACTCCTGCTTTAAGTTTATGTGGAAGAAAGCCCTCAGGATATGTTTGGTTAGTCTCAGGCAGGACTGGGCAGGTATCAAAAGTGCCTCCTCTCTGATGCCTGAGGAATGACACTCCTTTATGGAAACATCTACGGATCAGGGCCTCCCATGCCCCCACGCACCCAGAATTTGCTGGCTACCATGTTCCTCCATGTTGCTCCTTAAGGTCCTCATCAGAGTCACTGTTGCAGTCATGGTGCCCCTCCATGTTTTTATTCCCCCATGTGTTCTCCCAACTACAGAACCAGATTGTGTAGAACACAGAGCACGATCATGACTGGTGCAGACTTGATGGGCCGAATAGCCTCCTTCTGCACTGTAGGGTTTCTATGATTTTATGAAAGAATTTCAATGTGAAGCTTTTATTGATGTACAGATCTTTATATTCCTGAAGCACTTGTTCTGACTCTAATGAAACCTCATACCATAAATAGCCATTCATCAATTCAGTAGATATCATAATAACAGAGTCACCTTTTAAAAAATGAGTTCAACTACATGATATTGGGCACCTGATGAAGAGAATCACAGAAAAATGACTTCTGAAAAATAATTGTGTCTTGGTTATTTATTCATCAGAGAGTGTCTGAAGCTTTGCATTATATGTAGACTTTTTAATCTTTCTTTCTGTCTCTGGCAATCTTACAATCTTTGCTATAGAGGGAATACAACAAAGGTTTACCAGGCTGATTCTTTGGATGGCACATTTATCATTTGAGGAGAGATTAAGTCAGTTAGGATTATATTCACTGAGTTTTGAAGAATGAGAGGGATCTCATGGAAACTTATAAAATTCTAACAGCGTTAGACAGGGTAGATTCAGAAAAAATGTTCCTGATGGTGGGAGAGTCCAGAACTAGGGGTCATAATTTGAGGAAAAGGGGTAAACATTTTAAAACTGAGGCGAGGAGAAATTTCTTCAGCCATAGAGTGGTAAATGTGGGGAATTCACTACCACTGAATGTAGTTGATGCCAAAATGTTGTCTGATTTCAAGAAAAAATTAGATATAGCTCTTGGGGCTAAAGGGACCAAGGGAAACGGTGGGGTGGAAGGGAGATCAGGATATTGAATGCAATGATCAGTCATGATCAAAGTGAATGGCGGAGCAGGCTTGAAGACCCGAATGGCCTACTCCTGCTTCTAGTTTCTATTGCCAACTACAGTGTCAGGAACTTATTCTTCCTTCCAGCTTTCAGGCAGATATTCTATACAAGACAGGACTTGCTCCTAGAATACTTTAACAACAAATTTACTTTGAAGTATAAAAATATTTATTTTGAAAACTACTCAGGTCGAGATGAATGAGACTAGCTTAGTATCCTAAACCCAAAGGACATTTTCAAAATAGTTTTCTATTTCAATAGTCAATTCATGTTTGTTGAATATGAGTAATAACTGAGTGCAAATTATTTAGTTCCTATGTTGAAACTTACTATCATGGTTACAACCTGAAAATTCACATTTTGTCAAAGTTTTTCACTCATCAGAACAATTGCAAAAATGCTCATGTTAGGGGAAATAACAACTTTATACTATATGAGAGAAGAGTGCTGATTGGTTGGCAAGTGGACTCTGGTAGAGGCATTGCCATGGGGAATGAACCAGTCAATAGTGACTCACGGTTAATTGTCAAGCATTATTTGAAAATTTAAACCTTGTAACTTTCTCTGATTGGTCAGAGCATTCCCTGAGGAATGAACCAGCGAATGGCTGGCATGTACTTTGTTTAGCAAAAACAGCTGCAATGTGTGTAAATGTGCTTTCTGTCTGCAAAAACAAGGCCCTATGGATTAACGTATCTAGCTTCCAGTACACACATATATGCCCTACTGCAAGTCTGACTGGCAATCTTAAAATGGGTTTCAGCATAATTCTCAGCATCCTGAGGATTATTTAGCAAATGTTGCCAAATCTCAGAATCACATCTAAAGTTGGGCATTATATTCTGGGTTTTGCATGTACGGGCTGGTTGGGTACAGTCAGTACTTCATCTGTTGTGAACAGGAGAAGTGACTTGCTGTTTGGTACAATCTGTCAGTCTTTGGCACATGTGGCCGACATACCAGCCACTGTGATGCTGAGGTGATAGCTCCTGAGGTTGAGCGGTCTAACTAACTCTGCGGATTGTCATTAGTATGAGGTTGGAGCGTGCTGGTTGACCTCAATGTATCCTTTGTCTCCATGTTGTAGCACATCTATGACACTCAGGAGGATTGATTATATTTGCATTCCAGGATGAAGAAACCTACACGTGTAGTTAGTGAAACATTGTATACTGAAATTTTCACATCAATGTGTTTCGATATGGTCTTCCATATATGTGAATACATGTCTTTTAGAATTTGAAAGGGTAGTGTGTTGGCACTTCCCCCTATGTTAATCTTGGTTAATAACGAGTGGCTACTAACTTTCTGAGGACAGATTATTTGAATCTTGGTAAACACTTCAGATGATGCTTTTCATGAAATTGACAGTGTGAAACATATTCACTGCTCTTTGTCCCGTTGTGCACATCATAACCAGATATACATTTTTGAGGGGATACTGGGTGGTCGTTCTTAATGCTTATGGTCTGTTTGGACCAGTGCACAGCTTTTTATAACCGCATGAGCCTTTCTCTAGTGCATTGCCACTAACCTTTCAGCCACGTGGTTTACAGAATTGCTGGAAAGCTAGGCATTTCATTGAAGAATGTAGAAGGCCACATCTTCCACATGCCTTGCAGAATTTAGGTGTTCTAGCGAGTGTGCCAACAATTAGGATTATGCTGAGGACCTGCAAGCTTCATTAACCTGCAAGGATCGTTTCATATTATGTCCATCCTTGAGTAGCTCTTGTTTTGGGTTTACCTAGCAGGTCTTTCTGGCACACTTCCATGGGAGTAGTTGGAATCTACCTTCTAGTTTCACGTGCTGAATAGCACAGTACTTTTTTCTCTGCATCTACTGACAAAGTGGTGTATGGAGTCTGTAGGCTATTGTGAAATGACATGAACTCTAGTCAAAGAGTATGGAGGTTTACGTTGATTCTGAACTGGTCTTCCAATGTAGTCCAAATCTCTTGGGGATGGTTTAGCTCTTCTGCTAACACTCCTGACATGTTCAACTTGTAGAGACCTTTATTCCCATTGCAAGGTGAATTTTTATGGCTTGTTTGTCTAGTTCAGACAGACCTGAATCAAGAAACCAAAGTTCTGTATGCTGTAAAAACATTTTGAATTCAGATAAGAGGTCAGATGTACTCAAGTTAAAATTGGGGAATTTTGTGGACATTTTGACAATATCCCTTTGATCTTCTTTCTTCTATAAAACAGGATGAATGTCACCATATCTACTTTTGCACAATTTACAGAAGCCTCGCTTTTATAATCATAACGTTCTCTGGCCTAATTTTTATGACTTTTTTTATTGTTTGACCTAAAAGAAAGTTCTAGTCCAAGAACTGTAAGTATCACTTCATGACTTCACAAAGCTTGGGATGTGATGGAGATAACTCCAGAAAAGCAAAGTTAATATCTTTTGTCATTTGTTAATCATGAAGGTGTGTTTCACAACAGCAGAATGCCCTATGGATGAAATTTATCATTTTGTGTGTTCCGGAAGATTGATTTGTCAGTTTGTCAGATGTTGAGAAGACACTCAGCCTACTTGATGACACCTTTGTCCATGGAAAGAACAAAGCAGAACGTGATCAACAATTATCAGCAGAGCTCACTCAACTCCTAAAAAAACACAATTCGATGTTCAACAACGACAAATACATATTTGTAGCACCTGAGGTTGGCCCTTCGATGTATAGAGTGACAATAGATGGAATTAAAACCTATACACGACAAAGTCAAAGCCATTCATTTGCTTCAAACACTGTCTTTGTGAAAGAGTTGGCATCGTTCCTTAGTACTATCAACTGACATTCCAATGAAGAATCAGATTGGACTTGAAATGTTAACTCTTAACCCATTAACTCTGAAGATGCTGCTGAACTTGCTGAACATTCGCAGCAGTTTCTGTTTTTCTTTAGAGAACACAGCTCCTGAACAGTGAGGATAAATGTGACCACATGTGCTATCCTGAGGCAAGGAAAATGCTCACACTGCAAGCACTTGTGACGCTATTGCCATGGAAAGCTACAATAAGTGGTGACAGTGAGTTCCATGGTCTTAACTCCCTTTCTTTTTCAGGAACAAAGAGGACACAATGTGCTTGAAAGGAATGGTGGAGTTGTGCATCTTGATAAACTACCAGAAGAAGTCTTTGAAATTGCTGTGCTGGCAACTCAACAGAAGTCAGTGAGGGTACAAGGTGTGTATCCATCTGAAAGAAGTGAAGTCATGTTAGTGTCTCCATATAAAGAGGATGGATCTCCATCCATGATTGTTTACTCCAAGCCAACATGTAGCCTGCTGCAACTCTACAGTAGAAGGCTCTGACAGAGGAGAATTTCCTAATTAATATCTTATATCTCCCGCAGGGTCAGTTATGAAGGAGCATCATCATATCAATATGCTGCCAGCAGAAGCCTCAGAAGATGGACATGTATCTCAGACAGCACTGTCACAGCTGTCAAGACCACCCTCTGCCAGTTCAGAAGCACTTACTTTAGTGAAGCTTTTCATGTGAATTTAGAATAGGTGCCACAGTATGGCCAGCACTTCATGTACGCACAGGAGGAGGTGACAGAAACAGAAGCAACAACAAATACCCTGAACCAAAAAATGGAGGGAAGATAGGCAGATGCAGGGCCTCTGGGGCCACACACAAGGTGGGTCTTCCTGGAGCAGCAATGGGAGTTTTGAGCCCAAATGTCTGAACTCCATGAAGCAGTGGAAAACCATGGACATAGAATGAAGGCACCCATTCAGGTGAACTATTCCCTGGGGGCAGCACCATGCCACGTTGTTTAGCACTGCTGCCTCACAGTGCGAGGGACTCATGTTCGATTCCCAGCTTGAGTCAATGTCTGTGTGGAGTCTGCTTGATCTCCCTGTGTCTGCATGGATTTCGTTCGGGTTTTCTGGTCAAAAAAACTGGTTACGTGCATTGGACATGCTAAATTCTCCTTCAGTGTATTTGAACAGGCGACAGAATGTGGTGACTAGGGAATTTTCACAGTAACTTCATTGTAGCGTTAATGTAAGCCTAATTGTGACAATAATAAATAAATAAATAAATAATAAACAGACTTATACATAAATAAGTCTCAGCCATATGAGTGCGTGAGGTCCTTCATTGAAAGAATGGCCACTTGGTGCAATAAACAGGTACCACAGGAAGTGGGAGGTGGCATCTGTCAAGGGGAGGTAAAGATGCACTATACATTTCACTGAAAGTGAGTTTGGACCATCTCCAAATTGAAAGAAGGCAAAAGAGGCATTCTTGGGAGTATTGCCAAGGTGCAAATTTAGCATTGCATTGCCATGTGGAAGAAAGTGGCTCTGAAAATGAATGGCATCTCTCTAATCCCCTTCCATGGGAAGAAGTTGGCAGAAATTCAATACCCTGACAAAGGCAGAAAAAGTAATTGCTTTGTAAGCCCTGTGCCATGCCTGAGTTGTGATGAAAGGTCATTGCAGATACCTGCATGCTTGGCATTGACATGATAGGATTGGTGCCTGTAGTTACACATCAATATAATATTTGCAGAGATGAATTCTTTCTGTTTAATGAACTTGAGGGAGGGCTGATATCATTAATGTATATTGCAACCAATTTTGGAAGACCAATGATTCAATAAATATTAATCAGCTGATTATTCATCTGCTTGGCACCCTTGCCACTGGAGATGAACTGAGCTGCCCTGATGTAGAAGTGTGCTACAAATTTGGCCAATCACCAGTAACCCCCTGCGTTAAGCTGTGACAGATAAACTTACACTTTATCACTTTCTCCACTACGAAGAGTGCAGTCCTTCTTACTTGAAGATTACTTAAAGTTTGTCCTGTCAGATATTGCAAAACCTTTGCAGAGCTTTCAATCTGAAGTACAACTTCTCGTCCAATCACTCTGAGGAATTGTTTAAAAAGGATCATTGTGGCCTGCAATGCCTACCAGCTGGGGAACAAGGTTTGGTTCTTCTCTACTCTAAGTCTGAATTCTCACATAGATGTTAACGCTTCATTCTTTGCTTTCTTCCACGTTTATGCCTGAAACCATGGTCTCACTGTTGGGAATCGCACATTGGATCCTCTGGTGACCTTTAAATTAGGTGACCAGACCTGACTACCCCGCACCAACAACTACCCCCTCTGACCAGACCTGACTACCCCGCACCAACAACTACCCCCTCTGACCAGACCTGACTACCCCGCACCGACAACTACCCCTCTGACCAGACCTGACTACCCCGCACCGACAACTACCCCCTCTGACCAGACCTGACTACCCCGCACTGACAACTACCCCCTCTGACCAGACCTGACTACCCCGCACTGACAACTACCCCCTCTGACCAGACCTGACTACCCCGCACCGACAACTACCCCCTCTGACCAGACCTGACTACCCCGCACTGACAACTACCCCCTCTGACCAGACCTGACTACCCCGCACTGACAACTACCCCCTCTGACCAGACCTGACTACCCCGCACTGACAACTCCCCCCTCTGACCAGACCTGACTACCCCGCACTGACAACTACCCCCTCTGACCAGACCTGACTACCCCACACCGACAACTACCCCCTCTGACCAGACCTGACTACCCCGCACCGACAACTACCCCCTCTGACCAGACCTGACTACCCCGCACCGACAACTACCCCTCTGACCAGACCTGACTACCCCGCACCGACAACTACCCCTTCTGACCAGACCTGACTACCCCGCACCGACAACTACCCCCTCTGACCAGACCTGACTACCCCGCGCCGACAACTACCCCCTCTGACCAGACCTGACTACCCCGCGCCGACAACTACCCCTCTGACCAGACCTGACTACCCCGCACCGACAACTACCCCCTCTGACCAGACCTGACTACCCCGCACTGACAACTACCCCTCTGACCAGACCTGACTACCCCGCGCCGACAACTACCCCTCTGACCAGACCTGACTACCCCGCACTGACAACTACCCCTCTGACCAGACCTGACTACCCCGCACCGACAACTACCCCTCTGACCAGACCTGACTACCCCACACCGACAACTACCCCGTCTGACCAGATCTGAGTAATCCTCACCGACAACTGCCCTGTCTGACCAGACCTGACTACCCCGCACCGACAACTACCCCTCTGACCAGACCTGACTACCCCGCACCATCCCACTACCCCTCTGACCAGATCTGAGTAATCCTCATCACCCAACACCCCTCTTTGACATGGGGTGGAATCCCCTGCTGATTGATACTCTGAGGAAGTTTTGGCTTGAGCTTCTCTTTTTTCAGCAACACTCGATTCTGTAGCACCAAATGACTATGTCTGATTCCCTTGTTTGATTTTCCTATTTTGATGGAATTTAATCCCTTAAACTATTTAAGCTGCAACTTCCCAATGGCTACCATTGATGCCATTTCTGCTGGTTTGAAGGGAAGGAATTTGCTACTTTCCTCCTTCTCAATATGCAGCATTCCATTGAAATACTCTGTCTAACAATCCCATTCCGCCATAGAGAATAACAATGTGAAAATTAATGTAAACTACAGCTCAAACTCCGAGACTCAGAATGACAATCTGACATTTTGTAGTAGAATTCCCGTGCTGCTGATGTGCATTTTAAAGAAGGTTTCCCCTTCCTTGTGCTTCCTTTCTATTTATCAGTCCAGGAAAGTGCATGTTTCCTGGCTCAAGGAATGCAATAAAAGCTCATGTCTCCAATGACTAGAAGGCATAATTAATCTTCCAAGTGTTGATAATGATGTTCCACTCTAGTAATTTTTGTAATTATCTGTACAACGGTGTTAATGAAATATGCATACCAAACGCAAGGCATGCAGAAGTTTTGCCACATTGCATGTCACAAGGACAAGGCCAAGCAGCAGCAGGGCTGAGTAGATTTGGACTCTCAATAGGTGAATAGTAAACTATTGCTGTCCACTTTCTTGATATCAGTATAAACTGGAGGTTGGTTGACAGTTATTAATAATTGAATTCAATTATACTGAAAAGTATTGTTGAGTTGAAGTATGCATTGCTAAATTAATGTTATTCACCCAACCTACACACTCAAAAAGCTTTAGGTTCAAGATGCACTCAAGAGGTTGATGATCTAGTGAAGTACCAATAGACTGCTGTGCTGTCAGACGTCCTGTTTTTCAAATGAAACATTAACCCAAGGTTCCTTCTGCCCTCTCAAGTAGATGTAAAAAATCCCATTGCACTGCTTTGAAGGCGAACAGAGAGTTCTCCCTAATGGCCTGGTTGATTTTTATCCCTCAGCTAACATCATTGATATATATTTGACGCAAAATTAATTTGTGCTGATTCCTGGGTGTGGGGTCTGGGATTCACACCACACCCATTTGGATCGAGGTAGACAAAACACAACATTTGTCTATCCATCTCCTCTGAAGGATTTCTGCACAAGTTTCTGTGTCTTTGCTAATGCACTCTCCCTCTCAACGCTGCCAGCCAGCTTTGCAGGCAGCAGGAGACACTAGAAATGTTTCTGTGGACCATGTGGTACAGGTAGACTGCTTTTTCTTAAAGTGAAGCCATGCAAACAGATTGCTGTATGGAAGGTTTTGCAAAGTGAACAGAGAGAGCAGAGGAGCGGCATGGTGACACGGTGATTAGCACTACTGCTTCATAGTGTCAGGGATCTGGGTTCAATTCTGGCCTTGGGTGATTATCTGTGTGGAGTTTGCAAGTTCTCCCCTCTGGGTGCTTCAGTTTCCTCCCACAGTCCAAAGATGTGCAGGTTAGGTGTATTGGTTATATTAAATTGCCCCTTAGTGTGCTAAGATGTGTAGGTTGGATGGATTTGTGGGGTAAATACATGGAGTTGTGGGGATGGGGTGGACAGAGGGCCTGGATAAGATGATCTGTCAGAGAGTTGGTGCAAACTTGACAGTCCAGATGGCCTCCTTCTGCATTGTTAAGATTCTAGGATTTAAACTGATGGATGGAGCACAGGTCAGCAGAAGAAGGAGAAACTTCCTTGTCTGGTAGGGATCCAGTAAATCTTCAAAGATGATCATCAAAAGGAAGTGTGAGTAATTAGAGAAGGAGATCTCCTAGAGTTTGGACCCGAGAATCTGGAGCAACGTCACAAGAGGCCTAATTACCTCACAGAGATGGTCAACATTAGCAAATCCATCTTTGGATGACATTACTATCTTCCACAACACCAGCCTCTCATGATGCTCAATGCACCAGACCCCCATCAGTCACCCATTAGCACTCCATTTGCACTCATGACTGAAACCTCTGTAACCTCTTACAGCTTACAGTGATACCAACCTCATACCCAGTTTTTACTTTCTCCACATAATGTCCTAGCTACTGAACTATGGCAGGCACATTACCCAAGTTCTGTGCAGTACAGCAACCAACACTCTGTCCTCTCCCTTGCTGGATGAACTGGCAAAAACAGGAGGGAGCAGAGCAGAACCTGTGTCCCTTTTCAACTCCCAGGACGCTCTCATCCTGTAATTTAAAATTATAAACAAGCTTCAGATGTTGTGACCACAGACCTGTTTCTTTACACCCCAAACCCCATTCCCTCATACCAACCTTGCAATTCTGATTTTATGCTTTCAGTCGTTCAAGAATTGCCACCTGCCCAGCTGCTGGAGCTCCAGTAGGAAGAAAATAACAGTACAGTGTTGATGAAGCGCTCCCATAACTTGACCTGACACTCACAGCCACCAGCTCAGACATTGGCTACACATACTTGTGAGTCTCGTATTGAGTTACTATGTGTACAACTTGATTTCGAACTGTAATACTAAATTTTATTTAGTTCCATGAGAATTGTCTCAATACGCTCCATTTTATATGGAATAAAACAAATTGTTTGCATTTCTCAGCTGTCTCTGTTCAGCTTGCAAAACTTTCCATACAGCAATCTTTTTGTGCAGCTTCACTTTAAGAGGCAGCTCTTCAGAGACCAAGGCCACCTACTACAAATATGATTGCAGTGACTGTGTTGACTTGTCTAGACTACAGCTGCCGATCACTGCAATGAGGTTTATTCATAGGACAGACAACTGATATTTTGAACATAGGGGTGGGCTATTCAGCCCCTCAAGCCTGTTTGTTTAAATCATTTAAATGTTTGATTCCATCTATGGTTCTGTAACACTCAATACACTTGCCTAAAAAAAACAGTCTCAGTTTTTAAATCATCAATTGACCTTGGCACGACAACTGTTTTTTGAGGAGTGGGGAGATAAGAAAGGAGAGTTTCAGATTTCCACTATTACTATGTGAGCAAATGCTTGCTGACATTAGCCCTGAATAGCTCTTTGCCTGGACTCTCCCAGCATTGAACGTAGTTTCTCCCCATGTCTCCATTGATCACTGTTTGAATTATGTCAAACCCTTCGATGAAATTATCCCTTCAATAGCCCAACTAGAGAGGGGGCAAAACTTGACCTCCTCTTGGGAAATAAGGAAGGGCAGGTGACAGAAGTGTTAGTGAGGGATCACTTTGGGACCAGTGACCATAATTCTATTAGTTTTAAGAACGCTATGGAGAATGATAGGTCTGTCCCAAAAGTTAAAATTCTAAATTGGGGCAAGGCCAATTTTGATGGTATCAGGCAGGAACTTTCAAAAGTTAATTGGGGGAGTCTGTGGGGAGGCAAAGGGACATCTGGCATGTGGCATGCTTTCAAAAGTGTGTTAACCAGGATTCAGGATAAACACATTCCTCTTAGAGTGAAGGGCAAGGCTGGCAGAAGGTGGGAACCCTGGATGACTTGGGATACTGAAGCCCTGGTCAAGAAGAAGGAAGAGGCACATGATGTGCATAGGCAGCTGGGATCAAGTGAATCCCTTGGAGAGTATATAGGGTGTAGGAGTAGAGTTAAGAGAGAAATCAGAGGGCAAAAAGGGGACCTGAAATTGTTTTGGCAAATAAGGCAAAGGAGAATCCAAAGAGCTTCTACAAATACATAAAGGGCAAAAGAGTAACAGGGAGAGAGTAGGGCCTCTTAAGGATCAACAAGGTCATCTATGTGCGGATCCACAAGAGATAGGTGAGATCCTAAATTAATATTTCTCATCAGTATTTACTGTTGAGAAAAGCATGGATGTTAGGGAACTTGGGGAAATAAATAACGATGTCTTGAGGAGTGTACATATTAAGAGAAGAAGGTGCTGGAAATCTTAAAGGTAGATAAATCCCTGGGACCTGATGAAGTGTATCCCAGGACATTGTGGGAGGCTAGGGAGGAAATTGCAGGTCCCCGGCTGAGAGATTTGAATCATCGATAGTCCCGGGTGAGGTGCCTGAAGATTGGAGAGTAGCAAATGTTGTGCCTTTGTTTAAGAAGGGCTGCAGGGAAAAGCCTGGGAAGTGAGCCTCAAACCTGTGATGGGTAAATTGTTGGAAGGTATTTTGAGAGACAGGACCTATAGGCATTTAGTGATGCAAGGGCTGATTAGTGGACAGTCAGCACGGCTTTGTGAGTGGAAAATCATGTCTCACAAATTTAATAGAGTTTTTTGAAGGGGTAACCAAGAAGATAGATGAGGGCTGTGCAGTTGATGTTGTCTACATGGGCTTTAGCAAGGCCTTTGACAAGGGTTCTTGCACAAAGTTAAATCTCATGGGATTCAGGGTGAGGTATCTCAATGAATACAAAATTGACTTCTTGACAGAAGAGGGTGGCTCTAGAGGGTTGTTTTTCAAACTGGAGGCCTGTGACCAGCAGTGTGCCTCAGGGATCAGTGATGGGCCCGCTGTTATTTGTCATTTATATTAATGACTTGGATGAGAATATAGGGGGCATGATTAGTAAGTTTGCAGATGACACCAAGATTAGTGGCATGGTAGACAGTGAAGAAAGTTTTCTTCAATTGCAATGTGATCTTGATCACTTGGGCTAGTGGGCTGATGAATGGCAGATGGAGTTTAATTTAGACAAATGCGAGGTGATGCATGTTGGTAGATTGAACCAGGACAGGATCTACTCAGTTAATGGTAGGGCATTGGGGAGAGTTACAGAACAAAGAGATCTTGGGGTACATGTTCATAGCTCCTTGAAAGTGGAGTCACAGATGGACAGAGTGGTGAAGAAGACTTTCAGCATGCTTTGTTTCATCAGTCAGAACATTGAATACAGGAGTTGGGATGTCGTGTTAAAGTTGTACAAGACATTGGTAAGGCCACACTTGGAATACTGTGTGCAACTCTAGTCACCCTATTTTAGAAAGGATATTATTAAACTAGAAAGAGTGCAGAAAAGATTTACTAGGATGCTACCCGGACTTGATGGATTGAGTTATAAGGAGAGGCTGAATAGACTGGGGCTTTTTCTCTGGAGCGTAGGAGGCTAAGGGGTGACCTTATAGAGGTCTATAAACTAATAAGGGGCATAGACAAGGTAGATAGTCAATATCTTTTCCCAAAGGTAGGGGAGTCTAAAACTAGAAGGCATAGGTTTAAGGTGAGAGGGGAGAGGTACAGAAGTGTCCAGAGGGGCATTTTCTTCACACAGAGGGTGGTGAGTGTCTGGAACAAGCTGCCAGAGGTAGTAGTAGAGGTGGGTACAATTTTATCTTTTGAAAAGCATTTAGATAGTTACATGGGTATAATGGATATAGAGGGATATGGGCCAAATGCAGGCAATTGGGATTAGCTTAGGGGTTTAAAAAACAGGTGGCATGGAAAGTTGGGCTGAAGGAACTATTTCCATGCTGTAAACCTTTATGACTCTAATTAGGGTATGCAAGGGTACACAAGTTTGGCCGTCATAATTCAACATCGACTGACTTAAGAACTTACACTTCTATCTTTCTTGAACTCTGAAGAAAGGTCAGTGACCTGAAACCATGGATGCTATCTTTTAGTTTTTCATGTTGGCACTAGTCCTGTCGTTGGCATATCCCCACTACGTGTTTCCTGGCAGTTCGGGGCAAAAACAATGGAAAATCCCATTGATAGTGGCGGCTGCTGGCCAACACTGTGCCATCTCCCGTTGCCAAGAGAAAATCTGTGGGGAAGCAAGAGAATCCTGCCAGTTCACTCTGTTCCACTCCAGATCTGTTGAGTATTTCCAGCACTTTGTTATTTCAGACTTACAGCATCCGCAGTCTGTTGCTTCTGTCATAGCTTAACACTGCTAGTCTGAGTATCTCTCTGATGCTATACTTCAGAAGGCTGGAGCACATTAAGCAAGTTCTATACATCTAGACTGGTAGAGCTGGACTGCATGCTTCACAGTTTGCACTTCAAAAGAGGCCTTTCTTTTGCCATCCTGAAGGCTGTTTCCAAAATTGTAACATCTTTTTGATTATTAAAATGTAGAGGCAGGAGTAGTAGAATTACTTCTCTTATATATGAATGTAAGAACTAGGAGAAGCGGTAGGCGTCTGGCCTTGCAATAAGATCATGGCTGATTTTTTTGTGGACTCAACTCCACTTACCCGCCCGATTACTTTTATCCTTTATTCCTTTAATATTCAGAAACTTATCTATCCTTGCCTTAAAAACATTCAACAAGGTAGCCTCAACTGCTTCACTGGGCAGGGAATTCCACAGATTCACAACCCACTGGGTGAAGAATTTCCTCCTCAACTCAGTCCTAAATCTGCTCCCCCTTATTTTGAAGCTATGCCTCCTAATTCTAGTTTCACCTGCCAGTGGAACTAACCTCCCTACGTCTATCTTATCTATTCCCTTCCTAGTCTTATATGTTTCTATAAGATCTCCCGTCATTCTTCTGAATTCCAGTGAGTATAGTCCCAGTCTACTCAGTCGCTCCTCATAAGCCAACCCTCTCAATTCTGGAATCAACCTACTGAATCTCCTCTGCATTCCCTTCAGTGCCGGTATATCCTTTTTCAAGTAAGGAGACCGAAGCTGTACATAGTACTCCAGGTGTGACCTCAGCAGCACCTTATACAGCTGCAACATAGCCTCGCTGTTTTTAAACTCCATTCTTCTAGCAATGAAAAACAACATTCCATTTGTCTTCTTACCTGCTGCATCTGCAAACCAGCTTTTTTGTAATTCATGCACAAGGACACCCAGGTCCCTCTGCACAACAGCATTTTTTATAATAATCCATTTTGCTGCTATTTCCAGCAAAATGGATGACCTCAAATTTCCTTCTGCTTCCACATTGAAATTGTGAGCGACAACCAGACAACACTCTTCCCCTTTCTGAAGTCTGCCTGGTGCTGGTGCTCCCTTTTGGCCAACCTTTATCTTCTTTGCAATCTGTTCACTGTTCCATGGCCATGAACACCATCATGCCCTAATGACCCAAGAGAAATAATTTTATGTGGACATCTTCCATGTCAGTTTTGGCCTTATTTTTCTTATTTGTTTAAAGTACAACAAAGCAGTTGCACCGAGTCTCCACCCCCTATCAATCCTCCTCAATACCCTTCACTTCGAACTCTGTCCAATATCCTGAAAAAATTATGTCCATTGCATTTCAGGAGCAAATATAAAAGGAACATGTCTGTAATTAAAACTCTGTGAAACCATCAACTCATCTTCAGAGATGTCTGCATCAAGTCCATGCACAACCAACATGAACGGATTTCTTCTAATTGCTCTTCACCTCATTCTCTATCCAATTAGCTAATTGGTGAAAATTGACTGTTCCTACTTCCAAATCATGAATTTCTCTGCGTCAGCTGATATGTGTGTTAAGATGTCTTTTTAAACTTGCTTGTTAATCACTAAAAATTATTTTTTTAAAAAGGCTGAAATTTAACATGTACATAGGCCACCAGGAAATATGGATCAGAATGACACAGCTAAAGATTATATTTTTTTAAACTTACTATGCAAAAGATGACCATTGTGACCAACTGTTGTGAAAAATGGATGTACATTTTAATGGAAATGGGCATGTGGGTTTTTTGGCCTTTTCACATCCTAGACTTATTTTCCAGCTTGTTTTAGCTCCCTAAGTATCTGGTCCACATCGTCGCCTTTCCATGACCCCACCCATGATTGCTTCTCCTTTACTCCATTCCACTCCACTCCATTAAAATGGAAATTGCAGCTTCATTTGTAGAGTCATCACTGGAAGTCCCTCTGCTAACAGTAAACAACCTGTCCCATGCTTGTCATTTGCCAGCATTATCCAAAGGAGACCTTCCATTATGTTGGTTTGACTCTCTCTCCGATATTGGGTAGGTGGCACAATTGCAGCATCTGCAGCACGTGCAGTGTCAACCTGAAGTCAGACAGACCCCAAACTTTTGAGGTAAATATAATTAAACTTAAAACTGCCTCTGAGTAACATGTTGTTTTTAATTCTCAACTTATCTTTAAGAACAACAGATGTGCCAGAATTACAAAACTGTAAATAACATGTAGACTATAATACAATGAGGGCCACAGAAAGATGCCATTAATCTAGTTCTATTGGTGTACATTAACCACATGGGTCTCCTTTTCTCTCTACGTGTTGTCAATATCAAGTAATTATGGTTGTAAAATAGTAGCTTAAGTTATATATAAATAAATATTTAATTAATTTCCATCTGTTGTACAATCCGAGGTTTTGCTGAGGTGGCTGTTTTGAATGTTGTTGCTACATTGTGAAGGTTATAATATTCACTCGTTTTCCTTCGTCAGGCGGTATGCTGAATATGGGCCAGGTTTGAGAAGCTGGAAATGTTTTCATGCTGTGAAATGGTAATCATGCAGTAGACACCAGGGATGGTAGTTAATGCAGTTTTAGCTTGCTACAGCAGCCAAGGTGGAGAAATGTACAATTCAAAATTGGGAGAAAAGACAACCACAAGTTTTATTAAATCAGTAAAATTGTACAGTGGCTGCCAGTATAAATATGAAAAGAGAAAAAGCCAGAATGTTCTCGTTATGCTGCCACTTGTAAGGTGCGCTGTGTCAGGGCTTTTTCATAGAATATGTACATTATCCGGTCTTACTGCTAAGTAAAGAAATTAGTTGAAATCATTTAACTCTGTTTCACTCACAACCACAATTGAGAAAATGATATACACAATTGACAAGCTGTGAGTCTGAAGAACTGCCAATGGCACCGAAAGTAAAACGACAGCACAATATACAGTTCGCTAACCATTTCTGGCAATCTTAGTCATGCGAGTATTGGACATGAACATGAAAGGATACTTGCACTCTCCTGGTCCAGTGAGATATCACTGGCACCATAAATCTAATAGGACCAGCACTGGAAAGCACAATCGAATACAGTCTCTAAAGACTTTGCTCTTTTATATTGTGGCATAACATTTCCCATATTCTTTATGTGTATCACATGTACATTTGTACTGATGAGAAAAGAATGGTGGGTGGAAGAATCTGAATGATGGCAGGATAGTTTAGGCCATTGTAAATGTCTGGTTTCATTCGGATGTACAATCACGTACTTATTACTTGATTTGATTCAATAGACAAATTACATTGTATATTTAATTTGCTCACATTACTGGAGAAAATTCACCAAGCTCTCAGGTCTGACTGCTACAATTTTGATTTCCATTAAGGTCTCTGAACACCCATCGCAGGAGACCATGGCTGTAGAATGTAACTACATCCAGAATAACCCCCCCAAGGAGGTTTCTTTTAGTCATGTACCTTTCCATCACTCTGCAGAACACCAGGAAACACTGAAATATAAATAATTATTTGACCCATCAAGCTTGCAACTTTTGCAGATGAGGTACAATCCACATTATGCGCGATACATACAGAAGAAAATTCAGCCCCTCATGTCTGCTCCACAATTCAAATAGATTGTGGCTGATCTGCACTTCAACTACATTTCCCTACCTTTGCTCCTTATCCTCTGAGACTTACCTGATAAAAATCTATCTACCTCAGTCTCGAAAGCTCTAATTGACCCAGCATCTCCAGCTTTTTGGGGCAGTGACTTGCAGATTTCTGCTGTCCCGTATGCTTACTGCACTTCCTTCAGAATGCCCAACTCTAATTTTACGTCCCCTTGTTTTGATTCTCCAAATGGAAGAAATCATTTTGACATATCTGCCCTATAAAATCCTTCAAACACCTTGATCGGACCACCCCTTCAATCTTCTAAGCTCAAGGGACCACAAGCTACATAATTTAACTTCTCAAGAATTGACGTAATTCTGATGAATCTTCACTGAACCCTCTACAAGACCAATACATTCCTCCCTGAGATGCAGTGCCAAAACTCAGTTCTGTGTTGGCAAGTGATCTGATTAAGACTCTGTATAACTAAAGTATAACTTCTCCATTTTCCAGTCTCTAGAGATAAAGGCCACCAATCCATTAATTTTTGTGTCTGTTTATTAGTTTTAGCTTTTAATGATTTGTTCCTTGGACTTCCAAATCTCTTTGCTCCACTGCAATTGTTAGTTTCTTGCCAGTTAGAAAATATTGGATTTATCTTTCCTGGGTTCAGAGTGGCTGACTCCACACATGATTACATTGAATTCCATTTTCTGTTGTTTTGCCTTTTCACTTAATCTATCAATGAACTTTCTGCTTTTATCTGCAGTAGTTACTGGCTGACTCTCCTAACTTAATCCTAGCTACTTACATAATACTAAGGGAAAGATCTGCAAATCTTTTTCCTTAATCCTCCCAAGGTACTCAAGCTAAACTATTAGACCTCTAGGAAGGTAACTTAATAAAATCCTTTATTCAACCTTGATCACTTGATTTGAAGGTGGCATCTTCATGGTAACAACAGTAAAAGAAAACCCTGGAGGAGTTGAAGTATTTTTATATCTTTAGTGGATTTAGATATTTTATTTTTATCCAGGTCAATAGTCACTCCACTCTCATGACTTTACCATCCATTTACAAGTGTAAATAGCACCTTCTGCAAAGTTACATAGCACTGTAGCAGTAGCTTCAAGGAAATATCTAGCCAACATAGTTTTAAAAATAGCACAACTAGCCCCTGGGAATTTCAACGTCTGAGTCAAAGTTGGGCCAGATATTAGCCATTTTTTTCCTAAGGTCCCAAAATGTTGGACAGGAAGCACCCAAAGCGTGCTATGTAACTCTTGGGTAAGGATCTAAAGTGGGCCATAGGCTGCGCACATATGCAGATGAAATAGGATAGATTTCAAATGAATGCTTCTGATGGAGGAGGAGTCCAGAGCTAGGAGTCATTGATAGAGGATAAGAGGTAAATCTTTAAGGACTGAGTTGAGGAGAAATTTCTTTATTCAGAGAACGATGAATGTGTGGAATTCACGACCACAGAATGTGGTTGAGGCCAAAAGATAGTCTGATTTCAAGAAGAAATTAGATATAACTTATGGGGCTAAAGGGATCAAGAGATATGGAAGGCAGGGAAGAAAACAGGATATTGAATTTGATGATCAGCCATGATCAAAACTAATGGCGTAGCAGGCTCAAAGGGCCAAATGGCCTACTCCTGCTTCTATTTCTTATTTTCTCTATGGGTTCTAACACCTGCTTCAGGTCCTCACTGCAATCTTGGTTCTCCGGTGCTGGCGGCCTCAAGGAGATCCAACCTTCAACGTCCTACACATAAAACAAAGATAAGTTATTTCTTGTAATCACCATCCCATTGCTTCCACTGCTGTCCACAAACATCTAATGGCGAACCTCAAGGATCTGGTTTGGAGCCACTAGGCCATCCAACCTCCTTTGACTTTTGATCTTCTTCCCTCACCAACTGTTATACTGTTGTACTATTCACAAAGAAATAGAGAGTTTCGAGAAAACACATCCAGAGTGCCACATTTTACTGCAACATAGCAGTCATTTGCTGGATAACAATGTATCAATCTATTCAGCTTACCAGCCACTTGAGCAGCAGGAAATGCATTTGATGAAGCTCCAGCATTTTGAGTCTAAAGTGTGAATATTTCTATGTTAAGGGAATTAGAAGACATATGACTAGCCCCCAAGTATCCTATACATCTGCAAGGCACCAGGATTCTTCACAAATCACAGGAACCCTACCCTTTCTACATATCAATTACTCCTAAGTGCAGCACTGACCAGTGTAAGTTACACCCGCAGCACCATCTTGAGTCTGCTAACCAAAATACAGTATCTGGGAACCCAAGGACCTTTTCACTCACATGTAAGGTAATTAATATATGCAGAGGTGGGTATCCAAAAATGGGTGCTCTGAAATTTCTCCCCTAATCTCTTTCTTCCCTTAGTTTGCATTTCCTGTTTTCAAGCCAATTACCTAATCAATATATTGTTTTATTTTATGTTTTGTCACTCAGTACTTTAGTCTTTAGGCATTGATGTGGAATCTTGTAGAAAACATTTTGAAAGTATACGACATCAGAAGCATTTTTATTCAACAAATGAAGACTTTCCTGTATATATTCATATTTATATTTGAAATGACCTTTTTTGATAGCTGTGATAGTCTCAATTTAGACTTAATTCTCAAATGAATGTATAAAACAGAAAATGTTGGAAATACTCAGCAGATCAAGCAGCATCCATGGGGAGAGAAACAGAGTCAACAATTCAAGCTGAATTCCTTTCATCCTTGGCTCCGTTTCTCTCCACTGATGCTACATGACCCATGGAATACTTCCAGTACTTTCTGTTTTGATTTCAGATTTTCAGCGCCTGTAGTATTTTGCATTTGTGTTCCTGTTTAATGCTGAGACTGCTTGCCTCTTGTTGATTATAGATTGTTGAAAAAGCAGCTAGATAACTAGGAGATTTCAACTTCAATCATTTCTTTATTTTCACTTCAATATTGGTATATTTAATGACTAATGGGCCAGGAAATTGCTGTCAGTGATGTTATTATAAGAACACATAACTTGCTAACATCAATTCCCTCTCTCCCATATTTTGACAGTGATATTAATGGGGGCGCTTCTTCCAAAAAAGTTTGAAGTGCTGAAGTTGTGGGAAAACTGATGTAAATCACAACTTTTTTTTTCAGTGGGAGTTCAGACTCGAATCTCCCACACTGTGTGCATTGCAAAGGTCACGATTGTGAATATCATTAAAAGCTTGGGGGACGGGGCCTATTCATGCTGGAGACTGACAATTTTGGAACTCTGCACATGCTCGAACGCTGGCCAGCCTGGGGCACCCACAGCGCTGCCCCTCATGACATCCCCACCATACAATTGCAGCCCCCATGACCATTCCCAGGCCAGACCCGACCCCTCCATCCCAAAGCGCCTGATCTCCAGCTCTCTGTGCCCCAACAGTGACAATCTCTCCCATTCCAATAGACACCCCCCACGGGAGGCAGACACCCTCCCCCCTGCCTATCCTGATTGCTGGTCTCCCTCCAGTCCCAACCAGATCCAAATGGTAGAGTGGCAGTGGGATCCCCATCCCCACCAATCACCCATAGGCCTGCCTGTAAGCCCTGCCCCCAGGGTCCTGCCTCTATGCTCCTCCCCCAGTTTCCACCCCCTTGGTACTGTCCCATGACCTGTGGGCAGTGCCAAAGTGTCCCCTAGACATAGGCACTTTGCCCCTTGGGCAGTGTCAAGGGGTACAGGCTGACATTGCTAGGGTGCCCATACCACCACCCCACCGCCTGACCCTACCCTCCTGGGATCCCCTTTCACTTCAGTGAGGTCATCCCACTAGTTCCCTCAAAGTGGGGAGGTACTCTAAATGCCGCCAGAGTGAAATTGCACTGGCGGGATGGGAGATGCTTATGGGCCTGGTCTTCCTGTAATATGATGAATGGTCTTTCAACATTATAAAGTATTTGGAAATCAAACCTAAAGAATAGGACAAAGAACTATCTCGTGAAAAGCACACTATAGAAGTATTTATTGTTTAAGTTTATATTTTGTGTACAATATAACTCCAATGTTGGTATTTATGTTCAGGAAGCCTCCATTTTGGATCAGAAGGCATTCAGCAGAAGAAGCAACAGCTTCTTCCGAGAGAATAGCTGTCCATGCAATGTTGGTTGAGTACCTAAGGAAAGGTAGGAGGGAGAAGGACAATCAGGATGGTGGGTGTGGTTGGTGAGGGTGGGTGAGAGGGTGGGGATGTATACTGAACAAAAGCTGGCAGAAACCCATACGTTTATAATGGGTGGACAGTGGTTAGCACTGCTGCCTCATAGTGCCTGGGACCTGGGTTAGATTCCTGGCTTCAGTCACTGTCTGTGTGGAGTTGGCACGTTCTCCTCGTGTCTGTATGGGTTTCCTCCCATGGCCTGAAAGATGTGCTGGTTAGGTGCATTGACCCATTCAGGTGATGGACTGTGGCGACTAGGGAAATTTCACAGTAATTTCATTGCAGTGTTAATGTAAACCTTACTTGTGACCAATAAAAAAAATGATATGGAGATGATGGCATTGGAATGGGGTGGGCACAGTAACACCAGGTTAAAGTCCAACAGTTTTATTTGGAATCACAAGCTTTCGGAGCGCTGTTCCTTGGGCCCAGCGATGTGTTGCAGAAGTAGAACTGGGTGCTGTCAATATATTTTAATATGGAGACAGGGGTATCCATTACAAAATACATCTTTTTGGCAACAAACTCCAGTTGTCCCTTGATAAAGTTGCATGTAAGCCCAGCTATCCTATAAACAGCAAATATCACCATCTGCAGCCCCCAATCCGTAATGTCAGGGATATGTTTCTGCTGCTGTTGAGAGCAAAGGTTGATTCCCTGAATTGGAATTCTTTTAACATATTTTCTACCCAGACGTCAATTCACTCTCCCATACCCTGGGAATTTCCTCAGTGGGTCGGTTGCAGTTTACATTAGGAAGACACGTTTTTTACAGTTTTCTGCTAAACCTATGTCACCTGGCTGGGACAGTCCCCAAGGAAATTCCCCGTGCCAGTTACAAACCTCTCAGGCTCCTATCATTTTCTATGTTGACATATGGATATAGCAGAGTCGTGTACATGTAGTTAATGACTTCCTGCACCACTGGGAATCCCACTATCCTGGTAAAACCATGTCCTTGGAGAAGAAATGATGAAATTACCACTCCTTGCAAACTGGATCTCGGTCATCTTTCAGGCATGGTAATCATCATGTCACCTGTTTCTAATTGTTGCGACAGAAATTGAGGCCCACAGTGAGCTTGAAATCCTTGCCCTGGTGCAAGGCTTCAGGTTCTGCTTCAAGGCAGATTTGATGGCAGAAGAAGTATTCCCTGAAAACCATGGTGGGTAGACCTTAATGGGACCCCTCCTCAGCACCCTCTTCTTCCTCATTACCCACCTCATACTCATCACCCTCCTCATTGCCTTCATCCTCCTCATTGCCCTCCTCATACTCTTTACCTTCCTCCTCCTCATCACCATTGTCCTCCTCATCACCATTGTCTTCCTCACCACCCTCATCCTCATCATCATCCTCCTCCCCATCATCATCCTCCTCCTCACTCTCCCCTTCCTCATTATCCTCCTCCTCATCCTCTTCCTCCTCATCATCATCCTCCTCCGTCTCATCTCCTTCTTCCTCATTATCACCCTCCTTCTCCTCATCACCCTCATCCTCCACTTCACCGTCCTCCTCATCAGCACCCTCCTCCTCACCCTCTTCCTCCTCATCATCCTTCTCCTCCTTATCACCCTCCTAATACTCATCACCCTCCTCCTTCTCATCATCATAAATTTAGCTTCCTTCTCATACTAATCACCCGCCTGCTCATCAACCTCTATCTCCTCATCACCCTCCTCCTCTTCATCCTCCTTCTCCTCATCCTCCTCCTCCTCATCCTCCTCCTCCTCATTATCCTCCTCCTCCCTCTGTGCAGGGTAATACATGAAGAAGGTATTCAGAGAAGGACAAGAAGGACAAATCCAAAATATAAATTATTGAGCTATGAGAATTGTCTATTCCAATCTATTTATCCTCGTTACAGGAAAGACCTTCCAAGCTTTCAAAATAACAAAAGCAATCGATAATTTACTGCAGAGAGATATTTTGAACAAAAGCAGAATATAGACAACATGGTTGTAAGTTAAAACAGCTGCACTTAAGCAACATCTTGATGCTCAAAGCCATTAACTTACAGACAGTTTGCTGTCTCAGGAAAAAAATATGTGTGGGGGGGGGTGGGGAGCAAAAGTTGATAGCTCTGGAAGTGGGGCATGGGGATTATGGGGCCAGATTTTACCAATAATTTGTGCCCGTTTTCAGGCGTGAAATCGTGGTAAAGTTGGGTGTGAGGCCTTTGTCGCGATCTGTACTCGAGTCCAAGCAGATCACCACTTTACTGAGACCTGTGAATGGCGAGGATCTGTTCCACACCCAAACCGGGCGCACTGATGATTTAAATGCATTTGCATGCATTTAAATTGAATTAATGTACTGCCCTCCAACTCTATCAGCATTTCCCCCTTTACCATCACGTTTACCAATTCGGAGCCAGGCTTTTAGGGACCTGCTGAATGAGTCGGGTTCTCCAGCCTCTGAAGAGCTCGTTCAGTGTTTCCAACGGCTCTCTGACTCAGATCAGTGGTGGGGCCGGGGGTGGAGGCGGGTCAGATCATTCTCTGGTTGGAGCGGGGAGGAGGAGAGTGAGGTCAAATTGTTGTCTGATCGGGGTGGGGGGAGGAGGAGAGGCGGATCAGAGGTATCTCTGTCAGGGGGTGGAGAGCTGATCGTTGTCTGGTGGTGGAGGGGAGGAGGCAGGTCAGATGTTCTTCTGGAGAGGAAGGGAGTGAGGCCAGTCCATTCTCTGGGGATGGGAGTGAGGCAAGATCATTGTCGGGGGGGGTTGGGAGGGAGGCCCGATCGTTGTCTTGGGAGAGGGAGGAGAGAGGCGGGTCAGATGGTTCTCTAGTGGGGGGCAGGGGGGTCCACTGCCACTCTGCGGGCGATCAGTGGGAATGAAGGGGGGGCAGGGATGGCAATCAGTCTGGATAGTGGGGGGGTGGATAAGGGGAGCAGTAATATGTCCACCACCCCATTGCCCACACACATCACTGCCTCCCCCCTTATCCACCCCCCACTACCCAGACCGATCACCAATCCTGCCCCCTCCCCCCATCGATTGCCCGCAGATGGCAGCTGACCCCCCTGTCCCCTACCAGAGATCCATCTGTCTCCCCCCGCCCGAGATACATCTTATCCGCCACCCTCCGCCCCACCCCGAGATACACCCTCACTCCCGCTTTTCGCTCCAGGGCCGCTTTCTCCGTTTTCTCCAGCTTGGGAGCGATCTGACATGGATGCGCTTTTTTCCAATATTTTTCTAACTGCACATGCGCAGTTCAGAGCTCCAATCGTTCCAGCAACGCCAAATCCCTCCCACAGTGCGAATAGGTCTGGAGATGGCTGAGTGCGTATGGGGGTGCCTGAAAGCAGATTTCTAAGTCATATCTGTACTACGCCCAGAATCGGCACTTAGAATGAAAATGGTAAAATCAAGCCCATGATGTGGGATTAACCTTCAGCTGTCCTTTCTGATGCAGGTAGAGTGTAAACGTTGCTAATTTAAAGTCAGTAGCAGCAGCCCACCACTGACTATGCTATCGAGTGGCTGCACGCTTCAGCAGGAGTCCCAGGTTTGTACAAGGCTACCATCGCTGGTCTGCACCACTCACAGTCAGCCTGCATCTCTTAAAGGGAAGGTGCATTCTGGCTGCAGGAAGTGCTGAAAGTGGCTGGGGAAAATATTCCACGCAGCAAGAATACTGATTAACGGCACAAGGGAGAAAGCATGGTTCAATATTCTCAGGTGCAGCATTGGAGGCCTTGGACAGATGTTCTCTCTCCACAGGGGACGGGAGGCCCACCAGACAAACTTTGTGAAACAGTGGGAGACAGATAGCCATGACAGTTAATGCCAACAAAGTTGCTGTGAAGGTCCAGCTGCAGTGCTGCAAGACAACGAGTGACCTTCCAAAGTCATTTCCTACCAATTGTATCACCAGCTTCACACACTGCTCACACCCCATCACATACCCATCAATTTGTATCAATCACAACTCGTATCTCACATTCATCACACTTTCACACACCATTACCTTGTTCACACTCACATCTCACACTTAACTCACACTGTCAGTTATTTATCCATGACAGCCACATCATCCAAAGACATCGCACAACACTGACTGACACACTCCACTCTTGCACAATCAAAGACAGACACTGAGGGAGACAGGCATGCCCTCATGTCCTCACCTCCCAGAGATAGCCCTTATCGTCTTTGGAGTGACCATGAATGAACTTCACTGCAGTCTTATTCATTTGTTCTTTTCAAATCAGATACTTCGAGCAGGAAGACAGTGATGAAGAAGAATAACGTCACTCAGTGACATTTCCA
Source organism: Carcharhinus amblyrhynchos (assembly GCF_965287045.1). Classification (NCBI taxonomy): domain Eukaryota; kingdom Metazoa; phylum Chordata; class Chondrichthyes; order Carcharhiniformes; family Carcharhinidae; genus Carcharhinus; species Carcharhinus amblyrhynchos. The sequence goes on from NC_137330.1 coordinate 59,516,513, forward strand.
TTGCTGAATCTCTTCCCCACTATGAGCAGCCTGGGAATTATCATTGAACTGAAATTGAACAGAACTAGTCAAATAAATCCCGTGGCTACAAGTGCAGGTCAGAGGCTAGGAATCCTGGGTGACCAACTCATCTCCTGACTCTCCACAGCCTGTCCACTAGCTACAAGGCACAATTCAGGAATGTGTTGGAATACTCCACACTTGCCTGGATGAGTGCAACTGCAACAAAATGGAAGGTGCACAACATCATCCAGAACAACACACCATTGATTAAAAAAATCCCAGAAAGATAGCGTATGGGTACAGCAAGCAATTAGGAAGGCAAACAGTATGTTTGCCTTTATTGCAAGGGGATTGGAGAATTCAAATAAAGATATCTTATATAAGTGTACAGCCCCCAACCTGGAATACCGTGTGCAGTTTTGGCCTCCATATTTAAAGAAGAATATACTTGCATTGGAGAGAGTACAATGAAGGTTCACTAGATTGGTTCCTGTGATGAGGGTACTGACCTCCGATGAGAGACATGTAAATTGGGTTTGTATTTTCTGGAGTTTAGGATCATGAAAGGTGATCTTGAAACCTAGGAGATTCTGACAACCTAGGAGAGCTTGACAAAATTGCAGTGAGATGTTGCTTCTGCTAGCCGGAGGGCTAGAATAGAGAGGTGCAGCCTCAGGACAAAGGGCTGAACCATTTAAGATTGAAATGTGAAGAAATTTCTTTATTCAAATGGTTATGGTTACTCCTGAGCATTGTGAACGCTCTATTGGTGAATATATTCAAAGATGGGATAGACAGACGTATCGATATCAAGAGACATTGGGAGCAAGTGGAAAGTCAAATTGGAGACTAGCCATAATCATGTTGAATGACACAGCAGGCTTGACAGACTGTACGATCTTCTCCTCTTCCATCTCTTGTGATCTTCTTGGACTGCGCATACTTTAGAGCGTAGCTAGGAAGCAGGATCTGCATGTGGTGAGCAACCAGATTTGTGGAATGCAGCCATGGAATGGGAAGGATAACACGAGTACATGGGAATTGCTATCCCACATGTCTTCCCAACTGCCCTATTGAATCTGTCTATTCATCCAATCAGATAATGGGTGACTTGTTCCTCATTGATATTATCCACCATTGCTCTATAGGCATGTGTACCCTTATCTAACATAACTCTAACATAATCTAACATTATGTAACATAATTTATTTCAGTCCTAAAAACTCCAATTGCCCTAGCAGTCACAGTTTTTTTGGGGAGACAATTTCAGATTTCCACTAGGCTTGAAGTTTCTTTCTGAGTTCATTCTTGAATGGCTTTCTTCTAATTGTAAGGTCATATCCCTTTGTCCGTGATTTCCTCCACTAGAAAAAAAAAGGGCATCACTTCACCCAATTTCATATGATGGGTAAAATAGTTCTCTCATTTAGTGCCCTTTGTACTGTTTGTGTCCCAATTGATATTAAGTAGCTGGAGTCCCCAGTGATTAATTCCCTATTGTTTATGAAACTAGATTATGTCTGAACATGCATTAAGAAAATAACAACTTAAATCTCATCAAAGTTCTAATTGAACAGATTTTGTATTTATTCTGTATGATAAGACTTGCAAATGAATGGTATTTATGTTACTGAATACCGGTTCACACCACATTTAAAATTTGAGACATTGATTAAGCAATGCAATTCTCTTACTGCACCTCACACTTCCCAGGATAGGAACACTTTGGTTAACATCAGAAAATAAAACAAAAAGTATTTGTAATATCATTTTTTACAAATTACATTACATTTTCTCTGTGGGGTGGAGATTTAAATGCATCAAATCTTGCCTTTTTGAAGAAGTATGCTATAAAGTTATGGCAGTTTTCCTTTAGAATTTATTATGGGTTTCCACCAGGAATTCATATCTATCAAGGAGAGAATTGCAGGTAAGGTTACAAAGCTTTATGTTGCTTGCTAAATTCAGCAAGCTCCATTAGTTTAATGATGGTAATTGATTACAATGAATTCACAAGTCAGTGGAGTATTGCAGTTTTAATATATAAAGAATGATTTCAGTTCTGTCTTCACAGTTGGTAAGTTGTTGTTTGTGCTCATAAAGTGAACAGTGACAGCGCTGAAGGATGAATGTGTTTGTTTGGTTTATTTTAAGAATGACTCCTTGCTGCTTTGCCCTGTTGCAGTCTGCTGTAGTTTGGTGTGGGACCAAGGACTGTGGAGATAAACGCAGTGAACTCCTAGACACGATTTAATATCAAGTATTTAAAGAGGCAGTCCCATGGTATTAAATAATTTTGAAGCAGTTTAAACACCTTGTATTTCCCATGCACAGATAGCACATTGAGCGCTTAGTTGAGAATCAGTCAGTTGTTGGGAGGAGCACATTGCACAGTGCAGGAGATAAGTGGAAGTGTGAGTACAATTGGAAGAGCAGAATTGGGCTGGTTGGAATGCCACCATGAGAGAGACAGGAGGTGGGAGGGACGTGTTATTGTCCAGCTACTGAGCCAAATTATTTGAAACTCCCAAGGCTTTAAACTATTTAGCAAATTATAGTTTCTGCAATTATTTAAGATTGGGCCCAATGAGTTTGAACATTTTATGGTGCCTATTGAGGAGTCCATGATTTACTTGTGAACAGTGTTACATGACTCTTGACATGAGCTGCAGTTAGTTAAATAATTACACTGAGATTCTCTTGGATCGAAGTTCTAATCTCAGTATAACTCTTTTTAAATTAATGCTACTGTAATCTAGAATGAGAGAGCCACTCAGTGAAACACCACATCCTGAACCCATAGCTGCCACATGTAGATGACCACAAATGTGTCACACAGAATTCAGGTATTGACGGCTGTAGCAGCAGTTTGGGACCAATCTCTTGACCCAAAGCAAATTCAACATTCCACTATCTATTAAAGCAACATAGCGGCATAAACTGATCAAGTGGAAAAAAATGAAAAAATTTGCTCACCTCGGACCAAACGCAGTATAGGACATGGTATTAGTTATTAACCGTAGGTGGAATTCTGCCATCCTGCCCATGATGGATTTTGTGGAGAGTGGCAAATCAAACGACAAGCAAAAAGTTGGGAAGCCACCTGTGTAAAATAATTTTGCAATCCTTCCAATGGTGGATTAATGGCAAATCATGCTTAGTGGCATGAGTGCCAATCCTTTAGTGCTACTTAGAGGATGTACAGAGCTCACTGGTTTCACATCAGAGTTGTATCATTGAAAGAGCATGAGTTAGGAACACAGACATGGTGAATGGAGGCATAGTGCTTCATATATGGCATTCCATCAATGAAGGCCATGTGTCACCATAAATGTCGTTCATAACTAGTCAAATAGCTTCCAGTCATTGACCATAGCAGCTCATTAGTATGCCAGCTCAGAGAATGGAGTGCAAATTTACTTCAGATAGCTCATTTACACCTTATCATCACATCGAGGGCTCCAGATGTCACACTTCTGGAATGCCATCTTGATCATCTCAACGTATGTGTGCTAACGTCTCAAGGACAAGGCTGCATCAGGCACCGTGCAGCTAAGACAGCAAAAGATGTGGAATTCTCCATTAGCCATAGGATTCTAATTCAGAGTTTTACTTTCTGAACCCCTTAATCATCCTTGCCTTCAGTGTTTCATTTCGAAGAGAAGGCAAAACAATGAATGGATCCAGGGCTCAATGCTGCGTTTATCAGAGTCCTGATGAAATGGAGGGGGCAATGGTGCAAGAGGTGTCACCAAGCATTGCTCCAGCAGGAGGGATTGTCTGGGTACATGGTCAAAGGGAGCCAGAGCATGAAAGAAAGGCAAGGATGAGAGTCCCGGATAATGGAGCCAGAGTGAGGAGCAGTGTTGGGGAAAACCTGTGCTTGTCCCGAGATCTTGTACACCATATATGCCACATTCTTTGAGAAGACCTGACACTGAATCAAGCTGGAGGCTATCCGTTGCCAGTAGTTTTGAAGATGACAGCAGCACACTGAATTCTTTGCTTATAGATCTTTCCAGAGGTTAACTAGTGACTTACATGGTATCTCTCATCTGTAACACACTGATGTGGAAAGGAAAGCATGCATGTGCTTTACAGGGAGACCCATCATTATGGGTTTGTTCTGGATGAGATAGACAATCTGCGAGATTCACCAGCTTTACAGCCATCTTAGGTTTCCCAAGAGTGCAGGGTGCAATAGATTGCACCCAGGTCTCTATGAATTCCATGGTAGCAGCCCCTAATGTTTGTAAACCACAAGGCTACCATTTCATCAATGTACAACTGATGCATGATCATTGGAAGCACATCCTACATATCTGTGCTCAGTACCCTGGAGTTGCCATGACTCGAGTGCCTGCGAGGTTTGAGGAAACAGAGCATCTGCAGGGATGGCTACGAGGGGATTAGGGCTGCTGGACACTTCTGATGACTCCAGCGAGTCATGCTGACTGTCATGCTGAGGAAAGATACAACACTGCTCACAGCTCTACACTCTCCCTATAGAGAGGCCACAGAGCTTCTGAACATGTTCTCCAGATACCTGCGCCACTGAGGAACAAGGGAGATGTAATAGAAGACTTGATGCTTTCACCAGCACCTCAAAATGCAAAGACATCTTTTGACTGACATGAGGACCTACCTCGGGATCACATCCAATAGTATATGTCTTGTGTTTGGACACTAACATTGAGGAGGCACAAATGTTGCTATAGTATCAGTGCTGAAGAAATTCCCTCACTCAGTGGTGCTCCTTGAGGAAGAAGGGTTAGAAACACTAATAGCACACATTTCTGTTAAAGATTTAAACACATCTCCCTGACAACACACAAAGGTGCAGCTTGATGTCACATGAATGTTAATCTCAGAATGGGCACTATCACAGATTGGGAGGGTGGCTAAACCTCGACAGGAAGGATTCCAATGTACAATATCACAATTCTGAAATCACAATGCTGAACAGAATATTTACAAACGCATCAAACGTATTCACAAAAGAATGATTTATTTACAGAGATAACACACTTGTAAACCAGAGGTGATATCAAAATGTTTCAAATTTCCGACCCTGAACACAAGACCATGGTGAGACCCTGAGATCTGCAGCAGAGATGAAGGCACCCTGCTGACTGCTGTGTCCTGATGCCTATGAAGACCTTAGTGGATGTATTCTGGTGGCTCAAAGCCTCAAAGGCTCCAACCTGTTAAGGATCCCCTGCTCAAGGACAGAAGTGCTCTCAGTGGCTTGTGCTGCTGTGGGTGTGGGCGCAGGCAGAGGGATTGTGATTGGCTGCACACCCTTGGAGTTTCTTGACTGGAGACCCCTGGTGTGTCCAGCTGATGCTGATCCTCCCTATGGGTGCTCAAGGGCCCAGGTGTGTCTCCTGCAGGAAATGGTGCACCTGGAGGGATGTCAAGGTGCCTTGTCCCCATGTTGCCTGTATCCTGATGATGCCCATCAGAGTTTGTGACCATGGACAGAGCACAAAGCCGACAAGGCCTGCTGGACAAATGTCTCCATGGTGGTTACCAATCTTCCCATGGTGACCTCAATATTCTCACATGTTGGAGACATGAGATCAGGCAGACATATCAATCATTCACTTTAGTCTGATGAGTGACTCATCACTGTCTGATGTTCTGCACTGCCTGTCTTTGAATCTCCAGCATTAAGTTAGCGGCCACTTCCAGAGACTTGGATTGAGCAGATGGCTGATCTCCAAGTGCTGGAGCTGGCTGGCCCTGCCTCTGACAACTGCGGGGACATGTCAGTGAAGTGTTCTCTTATGAGAGTGAATCCAAGTCTAACCTAGAAATGCATCCCACCAAAGTCTGTGTCTGTCCTAATGAAAGGTGTGGATGAATGCTGTGATGGATCTTCATGAGCCGCCTCCTTCTCAGGCATGACTTGGAGGCTTGGAGAGCTTCCTGGAGGACATTGATCAGCTGGTGCCTAGAAAGTGGAAGATAGCTATTTAAGACTATATGCAACCCTTGTGATTGTCAATGTAGAATGTGTATTCATGTATATATTGCCACGATCTGTATATAGGAAGTGGCATGTCAGTAGCATGAGAGTTCTCACTAATATGGCTACAGGCATGTGTGTAAGATGCTGAAGATCTTATAATTACCCATTTAAGTGGTATTATTTGTCATCATTCTTACACAACCCAGCAACTTTTACAGTCAGGATTTGACAAAGTGATGGATCTGCGATCCATCTTCGGTTGTTGGGAGAGGCCAATCTCCCCTTCTCCACAGGAACAGTTCCTGTCATTCCTAAAAAGGTTGGTTGCTGCTTCTTCAGATTCAATCAGGGTAATGATCTCAGCCATCCCTCCCCCAGTCTGGCCTCTTTCACCCTGTTAAGTGTCAGCTTGGACTGTATGAAGATGAAAGAAAGGCTTGTGATCAGAAGGGATGAAGCAGAGGTTGGGTGAAATATGCCTCCTCTGTGTGTGGTGAGTCCTCCCAAGAAGAGCCAGCGAATGGAGCAATAGATGGGATGTTGGTGACGTGAAAGTCTTTGTGAAGGAGTAGGTGTTGATATATGTTATCTGCTAATGGATGTGTGAGATCCTTGAAGTAAATAGCCATTTTTGAATACATGATGGCATGATGAAAGTCTGTTGTTGAAGGGAGTTAAGAAATGACTTAACCTGGCAGGATAGATAAGATCATTCATCTTCTTCCTACACTGAATGATGCTCGGGGCGCGGTTGGGAGCTATGTTGAACTCTGAGGCAAAGGTCTCCCAGGCAAGAGGTGTGAGGTTTCTGTGTTTCCTTGACCTATTTCTGGGGTAGAGGATAGACCTATGCATCCAAATTACTTGGAGCAAGGCCTCGAAGGTGTTCTGGCTGAAGCAGGATGCAGCCTTCTTCTTCGGGCTGCTAGCCTTTGGCTTCTAGCTTGATGCCATGTTTGACTGCCTTGTGAAGGCAGGTGGGCTGGAGAGAGTAGGATGTATATGTTGGACTGATATTTAATTATGATCATGGAACCTTCAAACCTGCTACCGGATGGTGGGTGGACAGATTGACCGCTGACCCATCAGGTGATTCAGCACAATACTCACCTGTGCATAAGTGATGAGCTTCCATGCAAGTTAATTTGCCAACCAATCTGCATTCTCTTTGCATTTAGTATAAATTTGTTGTTTTCCCTGACATTAGTATTCTTGCAAACTGTCCTGATGACTGCTGGGCAAAAAGCTTCAACAAAACACATTTTCAGCAATATTTCAAGTTTTGTCCAGCCAAATGATTTGTATGCTTGAGACTGAGATACAACAGAGGCCAAACTAGAGATACCAACAATACAGTTTGACTTACAGGTAAGTTAAGAACAGGTAAACTATCTATCGAATTTCTCCAAGACTAGATTAAATCCAAGGTTGTGCCAGTTTTAATTTCCAAACATATTGATCATGTTGGAGTGAGACATTGTCCCACAATCGAGCGAGCGTTTATGCGAGATGAGATTGAACAGATTGGTAATAAAGCTATTATTTATGCTGTGCCTTACCCTGTATTTGGCCTGGGGTGCACAAATTTCATTCATTTTTCAGTTTGATTCAGTCACCCTGCCAAGCTGCTTGAAAAGATGACACAATCATAAAAAGTACCCACTCTGATATTTCCATCCTAGAAACAGGACGTTAATACCTAACCGTCATCTAGACCACTTGCTCTTCTGACACTCAGAAAAAATACATGGTTAGGAAATAGAAGAAGAAACACTTTTATTGTGCCTTTCACAATTACAGGTCATCCCAAAGAGCTTCAAAGCTAATGAAGTATTGTTGAAGTGTAGTCACTGTTGTAAGGTAGAAACCGGGGCAGTTAATTCACACAAGGCAATCTGTTGATAATGACTGAGGAATAAATATTGGCCTGGAAACTGGGGATAACTCTTCTTATCTTCTTTGAAATAGTGCCATGGGATATTTACATCCAGCCAAAAAAGACAGATGGGACTTTAGTTTAACATCTTATCCAAAAGATGGCACCTGCAACCCTAACTCCCTCAGTACTATACTGGAGCATCAAACTTTAATTTTGAGCTCAGGCCCTAAAATGGGATTTGAAGACACACCTCATGACTCAGCTATACTGAACTGGACCTGTAGATGCAAGAGGTACAAGGAAATAGTTGTGTGTTGGGCTTGTCCTTCCCTTTCCTCTTCTTCAGTAGGATTGTACATAAAATTGTCCTCATATGGGATTCATTGCTGCTAGTTGTAAATTGGCTGGTGAACAGAGCTTGATAGCAAGCATTATTGATCCTTAATTGTTCATTCAAAGAAGGTTGTGAAATGCCGATTTCAGCCCCCGCCGCTCTGCATTATCGGGGTGAGCTCAGAGGCGGGCAAGAAGTGATGGAGTTGGCACCTACCCTAATTTACATGTCCACTCTCAGAGGAAATACACCACTGGGGGCACCTAATGTTCAACTCTATGTGTGATTGTTTAGAATTTATACTCACTGTGCTTGATTGGCTAAGCATGACTGTGGACTCCAAGAAAAGTGAAAAAGTTGAAGAAAAAGCTGGAAGCTAGAGCTGAAATATGGAGTAGACATTTTAAAGCATCGTAAATAAACCTGTAACACATGTAGAAACCAGTGCCATCACTGCTTAGATTTGAGATACAAAACATACAACTGCTGGGTTGGCTCAGATGAACGCAATCCAAATGGTATCGGCTTCCATCGTTCTGGCAATCATTCCAGTGAACCAAGATGTTGAACTCTTTAATCTGCCCAGTCCTGCAGCTGTATATTAACTTTCCTGACATTTCTCTCTCAATCTACTCTATATTGAAACAACTTTTGAGAATTTCACCACTGACACTTTTTAAATTAATTGCCTAACCCCTGAAAATCTTTTGATAAACTTCTATTTATGTCACTGGTCCACTCTGGATTTATGTATGCTCTCAACTGTGATTTTTCCACTGATATATGATAGCCCCAATCCTAGCATCAGGAAATCAACCTTACATTTCAGATGCCCAGAAATAATTTTTGCAGGCCTTTTTTGTAGTCTGAACACCTCCCCCCCACCTCCCCCCTACCACCTCCTCCTGACCCTGTTGGGCAGTCTGTTGTTTTATTGCAGTCAGGCTCAAGACCGCTTTCCTGTGTGTCATTGCTATTGTCCACTTTGAGTGGACCCCCCACCACCCTCCCCCACCCCCAATTTCGGGATGGGTGAGGCTTGCAGAATGGCATTCTCCGTTGGCTTTGGGCATGGTCTTATGAGACTTGGGTGGGTGTGCCAGTAAAATTCTGGCCTTGGCATTGATTGGAGAATTCCCTGTCTCCCTCTGTTGTCTGTGCATGCGCCCACTTCTTTCTTTCTGCAATGTTGGCACTGACTCCTCAGTGAACATATTCCCAAAAGCCTTCATCACATTGGTGCCAGGGCGTGAAGCCAATTGCTGCTCAAGCACAGGGATCCTACATGCATTTGCAATATGTGCTCCTGTGAGGTAAGTTTTTCTGAGCAATCTCCTTTCCATAATGGAGGCCCATAATAGTCAGGCCTAATTTGAAAAAAATCAAATCACTGCATGCTAGGTTCACTGATTAATGAGCAGTAGAAGCCTGTGTAACCTTCCTCTGTGCAGGAAATCTGAGAGTTATTTCAGTATCCCAATGATATAAACACTGGTTTATATCAACTGACTCAGCATGGAGCAGAGGTTTTATCTGGGGTTTTCACTCAGGCAACACATTTTTAAAGGAACCATTAGGCAGCCCCTCTAAGATGTTGGAAATTGAAGTCTATGTCTAAAAATGGCAGAACCTTCTAAACACAGTAAAAAGTCTGACAACACCAGGTTTTAGTCCAACCGATTTATTTGATAGTAAACTCACTAGCTTTACTATAGTAAACTCACTAGCTTTACTATCAAATAAGTTGGTTGGACTAAAACCTGGTATTGTCAGACTTTTTACTCTGTTTACCCCAGTCCAACGCCGGCATATCCACATCATGAGAACCTTCTAAATCCATGGTCGCTACTATCAACAGGTACCTGGGAACATCACCACCTGGAAGTTCCCTTCCAAGCTAATCACCAAGTGACTTGGAAATATATTGCTGCTCCTTCACCATTGATGGGTCAAAATCCTGGAACTCCTCACTAATAGCACTGTAGGAGTGCCTACACTGCAGGGAATACAGCAGTTCACGACAGCTCACCACCAATTTCTCAAGGGTAATTAGCGACAGACAATAAATTCTGGCCTAGCCAATGACAGCCACATCCCTTCAATAAATATATAAAAAATAAAGTGTGATCTTTCATTACTGAATGTTACTATTACTGGAGGCAGTAACATTTTAAGACTATCTCTTCGACCATTTTACAGCGTTACTCAAATAGCCATGAGATCATTCTAGTCGGTAATTTATTGTAACTGCTAACGTTGCTAACCCGAGGCCTTGTTTTTAATTAAGTCATTGCAACCTATGAAAGCTAACATCTAGTGCGCTGCTGCTGGGCAGGACAACTATATTTTTAGCAAAACTAAAACAATCTGTCTGACAATCAATGGCAAATCAAGAAGTGATGATAAACAAAGATTTAAATTCTGCATTAGAGTGATTAACAGAAACAGAACATTAAAAATGATTAAAAGTCAAAATTTTACTATTCCATTTTACAACTTTTATCTTGAAATATTAATATAGCTTGATAGAGTATAAACAAAGAAATTGTTTCCACTGGCTGAAAAGCCAATAATCAGAGGGCACAGATGCAAGAAAATTGGCAGAAAATTCAGTGGGGAGATAAGGAATTGTTATGACCCAGAGTTCACAATCTGAAAGGTTGGAGAAAGTTGATTCAATAACACATTTCAAAAGGGAATTTGTGTATGAACTTGGAAAGAAAATATTTGCAGAGCTCTGAGGAACATGAATAATTGGGTAGCTCGCTCAGGGTGCTGGCACAGGCGTGATGGGCTGAATAACTTCCTTCTGTGCTATAAAATCCCATGATTCTTTAGAAAATTCAAACATTGAATTAATAAATTCAAAGGAATTTCAGACTTAAGCTGGATGGTAGGAATTATCCGTAGCCCTTCTTGTGCACCGGTGGCCATAATTCTGGTAAGGATATACTAGAAGAGATGGAAATTGGACAGGCCTCATAAAGAAGACTGTGCCTATCCGTTGCAAGGCAGTGGTATGAAAATTGAGAGGAGAGGGGCTTCTCGTCTCCCATTAATGGAACCTTTTATGGAGCCAGTATATCAGGCTGCCAATAGTGCCTGTGGGCCCATTAGGGTGTCCAGTCTAAGAATTATGTCTTAGACTCTCAACATTTTCAGAGCCAGGCAATTTTTGAACATCGTTTTAAACCAGCCTCTTGGTGCACATGGGTAAGGGGACGGCTTCTGAATCTCTTTGATTCAGAAAAGTCCCCGGGGGGACTTTAAACTAGAAAGGATGGGGGGTGGGAATTGTGATGGGGAGACTGGGATGGAGGAGGTTAGCTCCCAGGTAGGGGAGGACTGCAGGCAGTATGAGAGGGAGGTTAGACAGGGGTTGGAGAAGGGAAATGCCCAGACTGAGGGGCTGAAGTGTATATATTTTAATGCAAGGAGTGTAGTGAATAAGGTAGATGAGCTTAGGGCATGGATTGCTGCTTGGGAATGTGATAGAACATAGAACATAGAACATTACAGCGCAGAACAGGCCCTTCGGCCCACGATGTTGCGCCGACCAGTTACAAAAACAATGACCCACTAGCCTATACCAATCCCTTTTCGTCCATAAACCTATCCAGAGATCTCTTAAACGCCCCCAAACTAGACGCATTTACAACTGCAGCAGGCAGGGCATTCCAATCCCTCACCACCCGCTGGGTAAAGAACCTATCCCTGACATCCGTCCTGTAGCTACCCCCCCTTAATTTAAAGCCATGCCCCCTCGTGCTAGCTTTCTCCATCCGAGGAAAAAGGCTATCACTATCCACCCTATCTAAACCTCTAATCATCTTATATGTTTCAATAAGATCCCCTCTTAGCCGCCTTCTTTCCAACGAAAACAACCCCAAATCCCTCAGTCTCTCCTCATAGGACCTCCCCACCATACCAGGCAACATCCTAGTAAACCTCCTCTGCACCCTCTCCAACGCCTCCACATCCTTCTTGTAATGCGGGGACCAGAACTGCACACAGTACTCCAAGTGCGGCCGCACTAGAGTAGTGTACAGTTGCAACATTACACTGCGACTCCTAAATTCAATCCCCCTACCAATAAACGCCAGGACACCGTACGCCTTCTTGACAACCTTATCTACTTGATTCCCAACTTTCAGGGATCTATGTACACACACACCTAGATCCCTCTGTTCATCCACACTATTCAAAGTCCTCCCGTTAGCCCTATACTCGACACATCTGTTGCTCCTACCAAAGTGAATTACCTCACACTTCTCCGCATTAAATTCCATCCGCCACCTCTCGGCCCAGCTCTGCAACCTATCTAAGTCTCCCTGCAGACTATGACACCCTTCCTCACAATCTACCACACCTCCAACTTTGGTGTCATCAGCAAATTTACTAATCCACCCAACTATACCCTCATCCAGATCATTAATAAAAATTACAAACAACAGTGGCCCCAAAACAGATCCCTGAGGCACACCACTCGTAACTGCACTCCATGATGAATATTTACCATCCACCACCACCCTCTGTCTCCTATCCGATAGCCAATTCCTGATCCAACTTCCTAGATTACCCACAATCCCATACATCTGCATTTTCTGCAGAAGCCTACCATGGTGAACCTTATCGAACGCCTTACTAAAATCCATGTATACCACGTCAACTGCCTTACCCCCATCCACCTCTTTGGTCACCTTCTCAAAAAACTCAATAAGGTTAGTAAGGCATGACCTACCCGCTACATGTGGTGGCCATTACAGAGATTTGGATGTCTCAGGGACAGGACTGGGTACTTCAGGTGCCAGGTTTCAGATGCTTCAGGAAGGACAGGGTGGGTGGCAGAAGAGGGGGTGGAGTGGCACTGTTGATCAGGGACAGTGTCATGGCTGCAGAGAAGGAGGATGCCGTGGAGGGACTATTTACAGAGTCTCTGTGGGTGGAAGTTACAAACAGCAAAGGGTCGAAAACTTTGCTGGGTGTATTCTATAGGCCGCCCAATAGTGACAGGGAAGTTGAGGTGCAGATAGGGAAACAGATCCTAGAGAGATGTAGTAATAACAGATTTGTCGTGATGGGAGACTTCAATTTCCCAAACATCGACTGGAATATCCCTAGGGTAAGGGGTTTGGATGGGGAGGAGTTTGTTAGGTATGTTCAGGAAGGTTTCCTGACACAGTATGTGGATAAGCCTATGAGGGGAGAGGCTGTACTTGACCTGGTACTGGCGAATGAACCAGGACAGGTGATGGATCTCTCGGTAGGAGAGCATCTTGGGAATGGTGACCATAATTCTATCTCCTTCACAATTGCATTGGAATGAGATAGGATCAGGCAGGCTAGGAAGGTGTTTGTCTGGAGTAAGGGGAGATACGAAGAAGTCAGGAAGTTACTTGGACAAATAAACTGGAAGGAGGCGTTCTTAGGGAAAAGTACCGAAGGAAGGTGGTGGATATTCAAGGAATGTTTGTCTGGAGCTCTGCATGACAACGTTCCAATAAGACAAGGGGGTTTTGGTAGGTCGCGGGAACCGTGGTGCACAAAGGCTGTGGTGAACCTAGTCAGGAGGAAAAGGAAGGTGTGCAAAAGGTTCAGGGAACTAGGAAATGTTAAGGATCTTGAGGAGTATAAGGACTGTAGAAAGGAGCTTAAAAGGGAAATCAGGAGAGCCAGAAGGGGTCATGAGAAGACCTTGGCGGGTAAGATTAAGGAGAATCCCAAGGCCTTCTATAAATATGTGAAAGGTAAAAGGATGAGAAGAGAAGGGATAGGACCTATAAAAGGTGAAGGGGGAAAGGTCTGTGTGGAACCAGAAGAAATGGCAGAGGTGCTTAATGAGTACTTTGCCTCAGTATTCACAGTGGAAACTGATCTGGGAGATTTTGCTACGGATTTGCAGCAGATGGAAAAGATTGAGTATGTGGATATTAAGGAGGAGGATGTATTAGAACTTTTGAATTCTATCAAGATAGATAAGTCGCCGGGACCAGATGGGATGTACCCCAGGATACTGTGGGAGGCGAAGGAAGTGATTGCAGAACCCCTGGCGATGATCTTTGCGTCGTCAATGGAGACGGGAGAGGTCCCGGAAGATTGGAGGATTGCGGATGTAGTTCCTATTTTCAAGAAAGGGAACAGGGATAGCCCGGGAAATTACCGACCAGTGAGTCTGACCTCAGTGGTTGGTAAGCTGATGGAGAGGCTTCTGAGGGACAAGATTTACGAGCATTTGGAGAGGTTTGACATGATCAGAAATAGTCAGCATGGATTTGTCAAGGGCAGGTCGTGCCTTACGAGCCTAGTTGAGTTCTTCGATAATGTGACTGAACACATTGACGAAGGAAGTGCAGTGGACGTGGTGTACATGGACTTCAGCAAGGCGTTTGATAAGGTCCCCCATGCAAGACTTCTTGAGAAGGTGAGAGGGCATGGGATCCAAGGGCCTTTGGCCTTGTGGATCCAGAACTGGCTTGCCTGCAGAAGGCAGAGAGTGGTTGTGGATGGGTCTTTTTCGGCATAAGAACATAAGAACATAAGAAATAGAAGCAGGAGTAGGCCATCTAGCCCTTCGAGCCTGCCCCGCCATTCAATAAGATCATGGCTGATCTGTCGTGTCTCAGTTCCATATTCCCGCCCTCTCCCCATAACCCTTAATCCCCTCTCTTATCAAAAACCCATCAACCCGCGTCTTAAAAATATTTAGCGAGGTAGCCTCCACCACTTCAACGGGCAGAGAATTCCAGAGATTCACCACCCTTTGAGTGAAGAAGTTCCTCCTCAACTCTATTCTAAACCGCCCCCCCTTTTATCTTGAGGCTGTGCCCCTTAGTCCTACTATCCTTTCTGAGCGGGAAGAGTCTCTCCACCTCTATCCTATCCATCCCATTCATCATCTTATACGTCTCAATGAGATCTCCCCTCATTCTTTTAAACTCTAACGAGTACAAGCCTAATCTATTCAGCCTCTCCTCATAGCTCAACCCCCTCAACTCCGGTATCAGCCTAGTAAACCTCCTCTGCACTCCCTCCAAGGCCAAAATATCCTTGCGTAAGTACGGCGCCCAAAACTGCACACAGTACTCCAGCTGCGGCCTCACCAATGTCCTATACAGCCGCAGCAAGACCTCCCTACTTTTATATTCAATCCCCCTCGCTATGAAGGCCAGCATCCCATTCGCCTTCCTGACCACCTGCTGCACCTGCAAGCTGGGTTTTTGCGACTCATGCACAAGGACCCCGAGGTCCCTCTGCACCGTCGCCTGCTGCAGTTTTTCGCCACGTAAGTAATAATCCTTCCTACCATTATTCCTACCAAAGTGGACCACCTCGCACTTGCCAACATTAAATTCCATTTGCCATTTCCTGGCCCATTCGCCCAGCCTACCTAGATCCTTCTGTAGACTCTCCCCACCCTCCGCACAATTTGCCTTTCCACCAGTTTTGGTGTCATCAGCAAATTTCGACACCCTACACTCGGTTCCCTCCTCCAGATCATCTATATAAATGGTAAATAGCTGAGGCCCCAGCACCGACCCCTGGGGCACTCCACTAGTCACCATCTGCCAATCCGAATAGCACCCATTGACCCCCACTCTCTGCCTCCTATTTGACAACCAATCCTCTATCCACGCTAACACCCTACCCCCAACTCCATGCCCCCTGACCTTCTGCAATAACCTCTTGTGAGGTACCTTGTCAAACGCCTTCTGAAAATCAAGAAAGACCACATCCACCGGCTCTCTTCCATCCACCGCCCTAGACACATCCTCATAGAACTCCAGTAAATTTGTCAGACACGACTTCCCTTTAATGAAACCGTGCTGCGTCTGCTCTATCAAGCAGTTCCCCTCAAAATGCCTCGCTATTTCCTCCTTGATGATGGATTCTAACATTTTACCTACAACAGACGTTAAACTAACCGGCCTATAATTCCCTGCCTTTTGCCTGGCACCCTTCTTAAACAACGGTGTAACATTAGCTGTTTTCCAATCTTCCGGCACTTCCCCGGAATCCAGCGACGTCTGGAAAATAACCACCAAGGCATCCACAATCACCTCCGCCATTTCTTTCAGGACCCTCGGATGCATTCCATCCGGTCCTGGGGATTTGTCCACAATCAGCCCCTCCAGTCTGTCGAGCACCACCTCTCTAGTAACAGTAATGTCATCGAGACCCTCCAGTCCTACCACCTTTCCATCGCTAACACCCGACAAATTATTCACGTCCTCCTCCATGAAGACCGAAACAAAAAAGTTATTCAAGGCATGGAGGTCAGTCACCAGCGGAGTGCCCCAGGGATCTGTTCTAGGACCCTTGCTGTTTGTCATTTTCATAAATGACCTAGATGAGGAAGTGGAGGGATGGGTAAGTAAGTTCGCTGATGACACGAAGGTCGGTGGTGTTGTGGATGGTCTGGAAGGATGTCAGAAGTTGCAGCAGGACATAAATAGGATGCAGGACTGGGCGGAGAAGTGGCAGATGGACTTCAACGCGGATAAATGTGTAGTCGCCCATTTTGGCAGGACCAATGGGATGAACGAGTACACTATCAAGGGCAGGAGTCTTAGTAGTGTTGAAGAGCAGAAGGATCTTGGGGTCCGGGTCCACAGGACTCTTAAATCGGCCTCGCAGGTGGAGGATGTGGTCAAGAAGGCGTATGGTGTACTGGCCTTCATTAATCGAGGGATTGAGTTTAGGAATCGGGAGGTAATGCTGCAACTTTATAAGACCCTTGTCAGGCCTCATTTGGAGTACTGTGCGCAGTTCTGGTCGCCTCACTATAGGAAAGACGTAGAGGTTATTGAAAGGGTGCAGAGGAGATTTACAAGGATGTTGCCTGGACTGGGAGGCATGCCTTATGAAGTTAGGTTGAGGGAGCTGGGACTCTTTTCCCTGGAGAGACGAAGGTTGAGAGGCGACCTGATAGAAGTTTATAAAATGTTGAGAGGAATAGATAGGGTGGATTCTCAGAGGCTATTTCCCCGGGTTGAAATGGT
Organism: Carcharhinus amblyrhynchos; assembly: GCF_965287045.1. NCBI lineage: Eukaryota > Metazoa > Chordata > Chondrichthyes > Carcharhiniformes > Carcharhinidae > Carcharhinus > Carcharhinus amblyrhynchos. Next base: position 59,533,702 of record NC_137330.1, read on the forward strand.
CGCTACGAGAGGACACAGATTTAAGGTGCGGGGAGGAAAGTACAGAAGTGATGTTAGGGGTAAGTTTTTCACTCAGAGGGTGGTGAGTGAATGGAATCGGCTGCTGTCAGTGGTGGTGGAAGCGAACTCGCTGGGGTCTTTTAAAAGACTTCTGGACGAGTATATGGGGTTTAATGGGATTGGGGGTTATAGATAGGTCTATAGATTGGTAGGTGTTGATGTGATCGGCGCAACTCGTGGGCCGAAGGGCCTGTTTGTGCTGTAGTGTTCTATGTTCTATGTTCTATAAGCTTGATTCATGACTAACGAGAGAATCAGATGGTATATGGGATAAGCAGAAAAGTGGAGTTGAGTGCACAATTAGATAAGTCACAATCTTATCAAATGACAGAGCGGGCTCAAGGGGCTGAATGGCATAGTCTTGATCTTAATTTGCACACTTGTATGTTCATTGATGTGGTTACAATCAGAACACCAAAGCATAGGTTTGATATGGCATTGATTCCTTGACCTGTCAGGGCATGATAGGCGTTAAATGAATTATGCCTCTCTGGTTTACAGATTGTACATGGTGGCGTATGCCTTCACTTACCTGAGCCAACCTTGTAAAGGGTAGGGTACCTGGGTGTCCTGGGGCTGGCATGGAGAGGATGGACTGAATGACATTCTTCTGTGCTGTAACCTATGGTTCCATGGGGCAATATAGGGTTTGATACAGCTAGCAGTGGTAGTTTTCACCCTCCATAAGATCAAAGTCACTCTCTTATGGGATTTCTTTTTTAATTCTCCAGAAGACTAATTCTCCTTGAATAAAAACAGAAAATGCTGGAGAAACTCAACAGGCCCGGCAGCATTCGCAGGGAGAGAATCAGATATATGTCTTGAGTCTGTATGACTCTTCTTCTGAGTAAAAAGAGGGAGAAATGTGATGGCTTATGTGTCAGAGGGGGTGAAGCAGCTGGAGCAGAGTAGAAGGTCAGTATCAATGGAGCTCAGGGAGTTTACAACAAAGATGTGTTGGACAGAGACAGGTGAAGCATGAATGGCACTGTGAAGGGCTAAAGAAGGTGCTGATAGTGGCATAAAGGTTAGATAGAAAAATGTGTTAATGGCAGAACAAGGATTAGTGCTCAGTGAAAGCAAAACATAGGAACAAATGACAGAGGGGCCAGTGGGGGAGGGGGTTTAGCGTTGGGACAAAAAATGTTTTGGATTAAAAAGAGGGTCAAGATGGAGGAGAAAGGTCACAGTCCAAAGTTGTTGAACTCAATCTTGAGTCCTGGGAGCTGTGCCTAATCAGGAGATGAGATGCTGTTTTGCCAATTTGTGTTGGGCTTCATTGGAACATTGCAGTGGGCCAAGGGTGGACATGTTGTATGAGAGCAAGTTGCTGAGTTGAAATGTCAAGTGACAGGAAGGTTGGGTTGATGCTTGTGGATAAAGGGCATGAAGCAGCACTAATACAGTCATAACTGGAAGCAGTCCATAATTGTGTCCAGTTATGGAAGCAGGCCTGAGTAGGGTTGAAACAGTGAAAGTTCCACATATTTTTGAACACACCTTCCATGTACTTAACTTTCACTTAGCAAGGCACCCCTGCATTACTAAACCTGAGGGTATTTTTGCTGCTGAGCCCAACACCTCACCACCCCTACCCAGTTGCTGCCATAAACAGCTGAAGTGGAGAAATTATCATTTCAACTATTCAACTAACAACTGATTCTGTGCATCTCTAATTTCTCCTGTTTCTGTCAACGTGTACATACTTGAAACATTAACATCTGTTCTCCCTACTGGTGCTAACTGACCTCTGAAGGTCCATGATACAGTAAAATTCTAGACATAATGGAATTTACTCATGAAGTACGATTCAATTATCAAAAAAGGTGCTCTATGTTAATATAAGTATTAAAGTAAGTCAGTAATGTAATTTCATGTATCATGAAACACCTGAGCTTCAAAACAGTTATGCTTAGCTTGAGAAGGTGAAAGAAACAATACTGAGAAAAATTTCTTTCATGATGAGAACAGACTTCAGGTCATAGTTTTGAGTGGAGCTGCTGCTGCTATCATAAAAATCTTGCTCCCATTCACACAAGTGGGATCTTTTGGTCCCGCCAATGGCATATCCCTGCGCTAAGTTTTCCAGTGGCCAGGGATGCATTCAATGGGAATCCCATTGACAATGGTGGGACCATAAGATCTCACCGTCAGCGAACACATGCCACTTCCCGCTGCTGCAAACACCGCGCAGCGGGAGAAAAATCCCCCCGTTACTGAAATCTGGCTACTGTTCATACCAGTGGGGTCTTACAGTCCTGGTGATGGTGCATCTGTGCTGCAAGTTTCCTGGTGGCCAGGGGTGCATTCAGTGAGAAACCCTATTGATGATGGCAGGTCCATAAAATCCTGCCGCCAGCAAGTGGGCACCACCTCCCAATGCCGCGAAACATACCTTTTTTTGAGTGTTCTTGAAGCTCACTTATATCTCCAACATTTCCACCAGACCTCATGCCATTCCCATTCTTATCATTATTGCAGGTGTTTGCTTTTTTTAAAGCCTCATTATTGCCCTGAAAAGATGTTTTATATTATTCATCAGGCTCCAGATTAACTAATTTGATCTTTTTTTCAGGGAGTATCTGTCGGGGTGAATATTCAGGCCAGTTGCCCAGAGGAAACCGAGCAGTGGGGTTCTGGAAGTGGGAGAGAAGAATGTACCAACCCACTGCTGCTGTCTCTATAATTGTCTCAACTTTGCTGAGTTCCTGGAAATAGGTGACTGAAGGGAATGGAAAGCAAAGTTAGAAATTTAAACTGAAGTTCTGCAATGACATTTTTGGAGTGAGTTGGACAGAGCTTGTGCCATGCACACCTGTATCAGCCGACTATTTGAGAAATATCTCCTTATTTTTGAGGGACCAGAAATGTGTGCCTCCAGGCTCTGCACAGTTGATCGAGCTCCTTGTGTCTCCAGACAGTCCACATCTCCTCCTTTCTTCTTTCTTCCAGCTGGGGGGGGGGGGGGGGGGGGGGGGGCTGGTTGGACCATCAAACATTATAGCAGTATGAGGGGAATGTATGGATTGTGAAGCATAGGATGCCAGAAGTGTGTTGTCTGTCATTTTTGTACGTTCACATGTTCACCCTATGATGGGAATTACCTTAAAATTTTAAGTTCTGAAGAATATACAAGTAAAAAATTAATCTATGTTTTTTTCTGTGCGAGTGTTGATTGAACTGCTGTGTACTCTTTTTGATTCATTCGTGGGATGTGGGCCTCGCTGACTTGCCAACATTTATTGTCCATCCCTCACTGCCTTGTTGAAACACTGCAGTCCATGTGGTTTGGTATGACCTAGAGTGCCGTTAGGGAGGGAATTCCAGGATTTTGACCTAGTGACTGCGAAGGAACAGCGATATATTTCCAAGTTAGGAAGGTGCTTCCAGCCTTTTCTGCTTCTATTTCAGGTTTCCGATATCTGCATTTTTTTAAAATTTCTCCTTGTGTTCGTTGCCACTCAGCTGGAAATTCCTGGTTCTCAGTGTTCATAGTTGTGTTTAGTTCAGGAAAGTATCTCCTGTTGTCACATGAACAATTGCTGATGTGTGAGAAATATCACCTCATGCAGCCAGGCTAATAGCAACGTGTATTATCCTGTGTCTGTCGAAAATAAATGTGTGACAGAGCTGCTCACCATGGAGAGCAGAAGAAGAGACAATTACATTTTAATATCACCATTGTCTAAATTTATACCTGGGGTAAACTGACCTTGTGTTGGCAAAGCACTCGTTTTAATTATGGAGATAATTTTGGAACCAAATAAAGTCGGGTTTTGGAACAGAATAAACTTAGGTTAGCAATATAAAAGCTAGAAAAGTTCAGAGTAATGCCTGAATGCTTTTTTACTTAATTTTTTATTTAGTAATATGTGGAGCATTACTCCTCTCGTAAAAAAATATTGAATCATACCACACTGAAGATACCATTCAGTCCATTGTGCCTGTGTTGGCACTTCAATAGAGGTATGCAATGAATTCAGTTCTCCTGCCCTTGCCTCATAGCCCTGAATGTTTCCCTTTTCAAGTGCTGAGTTTTATATTGGAGAGGAGGGGTGGGATCCTCAGACCCATGTAAAAGTTGGCAGCGGGCACACCTGAGCTTGGCCAGCTTGCCCATCAGCTATTTTACAGTTTCCTGATCATTAATTGGCCTGAAACAGAGCTTCCCTCCTCACCAGAGAGGAACTCCGAGAGCTGCCAATCAAATGGTTGGTCGCTCTCTTGCCCCAATAACATCTAAAGGAGAGGGCACCATTGCTGGGACTACGGTGAAGCCCCTAAGGAGCAGCAGACCCCAACCTCCAGGATCTCTAAGTGCCCAGACTTGCAGATCTTGGCAAGAAGGTGTGAGGGGCCAGAATCAACAGGGTGTGGGGGGTGAATCACTGAATGGGAGGGGAACCTTGGGGTCCTACCATAGCTCCAATGCCTCTAGAGAGGGAGAATGGTGGGCTGCAGATCTTATTTCAAACTTCACTAAATTAGAAAAACTCTCATTTGTTAAAACTCATTTAATACATTTACATCCTGTGAAGTACTGAATCAACAAACAATTATACAACAAACAATTATATTCGTAGCCCCACATCAAAGATAGCAAATCCTTCAATAACCTCATGGAGTTGTCATTACACTGTGAACTTACAGCTTCCCACTGTGATAATGATAGGTTATAGAAGCAGTCAAGCAGGATAAATATTAAAATGATAGCACTTAAGGTTATGTCAACAAACATCTATTGAAACTACAAGCACAAATTCTTTTCAACTCAGAGCCCAAAGTGTTAATTTTAAAAAAATAAAGTGCAGGGGATTTAGATAACTTGACAGCCTTTCAGTCCCACAGACCTTAATTTTCCTTTATGAGCATTTATGACTATTGTAAAAATTCATAATACACATTGCAGGATAAAGCCCTCTACAGTGAGAATGGGATCCGTTTGAACTCAACAATGAGTTCAGATGGCCCTGCTGCAAGTTGTGAGTTCCCAGTGTCATTTCTGTGGAGTCTCCACAACTCTGCAAAACCCTAGGCTAATCAACAAAAAGAGAATTGGTACTAATACTGGGAGGATACCACTCCATACCCTCAAAACTGAAAAACAATTATTCTTCACTAATCTCTGCTTTTTGTCTCTTAACCAATTTCATTTTCATGGCTGGAATTTTATGACCCTACACCCCCTCCCGTAATGAGGGTGTGTTGGCAAGAAGTAGGGGTATAAAATTGGCTACTATGGTGACAACGTCATGCCTATCAGCTAGCTACCTCTGCTGTGATTATATTCACAATTGGTACAGCATTGCATTTCCTGCTCGCCCTTGAGTGAAATGAACAATTAATTGAGAGCCTCTTCTCACTGCTGGTGGAAATTTATTTATACCAAGAAGTATCAATGCCATTTGGGACCTGGTGGCCTTTGTGTGGACTAGAAAAGGTCACTGTCTTTTTTGGGTACCCTGTGCCCAACAGGGTCTCCATGAAGATAGTCTTTTCCCTTATTTCATGTCCCAGTAGCTCTTGGAAACAGGAATTCTTCCCAGATGGGGGCAGAAGTCCTACCCTGAGTCAATTTGTGGCCCAACAGCTTTTAACTCAGTGGAGTGAACTGACCAGGGGATGAGGCTGCAGTCTCTGTGTAAAATTGTGGCCCACGTTACTAATGACCTTTTAATCTCATGACGTCAATTTCAACAGGTTTATTATGCAGTGCATTACAAAATTTCTTCAGAAAGTGCATATATATAAAACATAAACCACTATACCCTCATCAGCCCTCTCTGTTATAAAGAACTCAAATTTGCAAGTTTGCATTTATTAAAATGCATTTTTCCCCATAACAATTACATTTTTTCTAGATTATGTTCTCTGGAAAGAATCCGCCTCCTCCTCCCCTCCCATTTGGCTGACTGACTTACATTTGAAACCCTCCAGGCTACTGTCACCACTCCCATGTCAAAGAAACATTGTCTAATTAAACACACAAGGATAAGATAATGTAAGGAAAAGCAAGCATACTGCAAAGAGGAACTTGTAATGACAATATTAATTGAGATATGCAGTAATACAAATGACAAGATTGCAATCTATGCTTATATAAATGTGTGACAATTGAAGCCAAAATCTTGCATTAGATATTTTTCTTATTCCCATGCCTAAAGACACTTCTGTGGCTTAGACACCCCAATTTCCTTTTCCTTTAATTGAAGGAGGTGTCTCTGTCATCCAGCTCTCCCAATTGCCTAGACAATATGGTCACGTTTTGTTGTCCATGGACAAAATGGATTTCCCACCTGAGATTCCATACCAGTGAGCCCAATATGATCTGATTTTTCATTCATTCCTTGGCAAAATCAGTGGCAGAGGTTATCAGGCATGTGCAATGCGGAAATAAATGCTGGCATCACAGCCAAAGAATGTTGCGGGTGAAAATGTATGATCAACATGGATTAAACATTGGACAAAATGTATATACTTTATGGGGCTTCTTTCTATCCATGTACAACAACTTGGATCATTGAGAAGAGAAGCTTGCTACAATTAATTCCTTTTGGCATATGAGCTCAATAATGAGAGATTTAAATGTGCTTCTTTCATGCTATCCTTTTCTAATTGATTGTATGGTTCACAAAATGAAAATGTTGCACTGTACTCAAAACTTAAGCTTTTTTCGGTCCTTACAGATGTTGCCAAACCTGCTGAGATTTTCCAGCATTTTCTCTTTTGGTGAAAGATGTTACAAGTTGAAACTTTCTTTGCAGTCATTGAGCAGAATGTTATGCTCCCCTGCAGGTGGGTTTTGCAGTGGGGTGTTTTGGGGGCCAGTTGGTCCGACTACAGTTAACTCCAGATTCCACACCCCAGCCCCATCCCCAACCCCATCGCCATCCCCACTCCATCTCCCAAGACAAAATTCTGACCTTTCCAGAGGGTTTCTAGAGAGTCAACTTTGGCGAGTGGAGACTTTTCCTTAGTGTGTGTGCACCTGACTCAATAGCAAAAGTTTGGTGTGATTGCAACTGGACTGGTGCTGCTCGCACAGAGGAAAACTATTATTTCCAATGAGAATTCTGCTGTTACTCATTATTGCTATATATGTGAGGCATTCTAATTTTCCTTGCTCACTGATGCTCTATAAATGTATAAAAGTGCTTGTTGAAGGAATTCTGAAGGTAAGCCGTGTTGAAATTAAATAAAATTCTAAGGATCTATAGATTTCACTATACTTTAAAAATACTCAAAAGAACAATTAATGCATTTAAATTGTTTCAAATATTTAATTGCTTAAAAAATGAGTATTTATATTCATAACCCTACATCAAAGACAGTTAATCTCTGTACAACCAGTTGGAGCTGTGAATTTATAGACCCCTCCATGGGGCGGCAAGGTGGCCACAGTGGTCAGCACTGCTGCCTCACAATGCCAGGGACCTGGGTTCGATTCCCAGCTTGGGTCATTGTCTGTGCAAAGTTTGTACATTGTCCCCGTATCTGCACAGGTTTCCTCCGGCTGTTCCAGTTTCCTACCACAGTCCAAAAGACGTACTGGTTGGGTGCGTTGGCCATGCTAAATTCTCCCTCAGTGTACCTGAATTGGCATTGGATTGTGACAACTTGGGGATTTTCACAGTAACTTCATTGCAGTGTTAATGTAAGCCTACTTGTCACAATAATAGATAAACTTAAATTTTGATAGGCTATGGAAGCAGTCACACATTACTAATCCTATAATGATAATGCTTAGGTTTACGTCAACAAACACCCATTGTAATTACAAGCAATGATTTTTTTTCAACTAAGGGTGTCAGCAGACTGTTTTTTCATTTAAAGACTACAGATATAATGATGTGACAGCTTGACAATTCAATGGTCCTTACCCACCCTTCAAATGTATTCATGTCACTGTTGATACTCTTAGTGAGTTACCCAAACCTTTCTGCAAGGGAAGATGAAAGCACAAGACTGGAGGTGCTGGAAATCTGGAATAAAAATGAAAATGCTAGAAAGATTTAGTCTCTTCTTCACTGGCCAGATGATGATCCAATAAGTGAAGGCACTGAATCTGATGATTCAGTCAGGGTCGGTACCATGAACAATTTTACTGTGAACTTACAAAGAAGCTGAGATTTAGCACTTCTATTTAATTTCTTACTGTAAACAAATCTTAACCAAGTTAAGAAAGCCCACCAATGCCTCTACTTTCTCAGAAGACAAATCTGGCATGTCCACTATGACTCTCACCAACTTTTACAGATGCACGATAGAAAGCATTCTTTCTGGTTGTATCACAGCTTGGTGTGGCTCCTGCTGTGCCCAATGCTCCAAGAAACTACAAAAGGTTGTGAATGTAACCTAACCATCATGCAAGCTAGCCTCCCATCCATTGACTCTATCTACACTTCCTGCTACCTTGGAAAAACAGCCAGCATAATTAAGGACCCTATTCACCATGGACATTTTCTCTTCCACCTTCTTCCGTTGGGAAAAAGACACAAAAGTCTGAGGTTAAGTACCAATCAACTCAATTACAACTTTTTCCCTGCTGCCATCAGACTTTTGAATGACCTACCTTCCATTAAATTGATCTTTCTCTACACCCTAGCTATGACTGTAACACTACATTTTGCACTCTCTCATTTCCTTCTCTATGAATGGTATGCTTTGACTGTATAGCATGCAAGAAACAATACTTTTCACTGTATACTAATACATGTGACAATAATAAATTGAATCAAATCAAATCAAAATCTTGGGGATTACCATTGACCAGTATCTGAACTGGATTAGCCATATAAATACTGTGGCTACCAGAGCCCGGTCAAAGATTAGGAATCATGCAATGAATAACACACTTCCTGACCTCCTGATTCCCCCCATCTCCCAACATGTTCAACATCTACAAGGCACAAGTCAGGAGTGTAATGAAATACTCTCCACTTGCCTGGATGAGTGCAGCTCCAACGTCACTCAAGAAGCTTGACACTATCCAGGATAAAGAAGCCCACTTGATTGCTACCCCTTCCACAAACATTCAATCCCTCCACCACTAATGAATAGAGGCAGCTATGTGTAGCATCTATAAGATGCACTGCAGGAACTCACCAAGGTTCCTCAGGCAGCTCTTTCCAAATCAATGACCAGTACCACCCAAAAGGCAAGCGCAATGGATACCTGAGAACACGACCACCTGGAATTTCCCCTCCAAGTCATTTACCATTCTGACTTGGAAAATATCTGCCCTTCACTGGGTCAAAACCCTAGAACACCCTCCCTAACAGCACTGTGTAGGTGTACCTACACTTCAGGGACCACACCAGTTTAAGAAAGCAGCTCACCATCATCTTCCTAAGGGTAACTAAGGATGGGCACTAAATGTTGACATTGCCAGCAATGCCCACCTCCCATAAAAATGAATTTTAAAAGATAGTAATGCCTTAACAACAATAAGCGTTTGATCTATTTCAGAATGACTGATCTCCCTTTGTTGTGACATTGTTCAGACTTCTGAAAGTGATTGGTTTTGAAAGAACATACTCAACAGCTTGATTTTTTATCTACCTCTGACATTTAGGTACATGACTTACAACTGAAAAATCCTGTCATATCTTTTGTGTCAGCAGCTCACCAAAGACAAAGCTAATTAATATTCATAATGTACCTACTGTTAAATAAAGTAGAATTATTTATTTGTTCAGTGCAGAACATAACTACAGCTTCCAATACTAAGATGAAATGTAGAATCTTTGATAGAAAAGTTCCACAATATTTATGAGATATATTCACAAGTGAACAAAATGTCCATTCTTGAACATATCAACTGTACTGAAGCAACCCCATTCGTTACATTAATGGAATGTAGGTTTTACCCTGAGACTGCCAATAGCTATTGCAAAATTCCAAATGACTTGTCAAATCACTTTTTGAAATTAATTGGTTTCCTTAAAATACTTAATTCCTGTGCCTCCAGATTCTAATGATGAAAAAATTGTGATGATGATAAGACTGTAAAGATTGGCATGATACACTCATTGGAAAAATGTGACCCATTCAATCTTTAATGTAATTTGAATGAACTGAGGTCTACTATTGCAGATTGACTTTTACTTGATACATGGCAATATAGCAACCGTGAAAGATGTGGATCTCTTCCCTTTAAACTCCAGACTGGTTCTTGTTACCTTTTTACATGCTGTCTGTTCCACTTTTATTTACCATTTCCTTGTATTGTTTCCTTACCTAATCTCCAAGCAAATCTTTCATTTTTGCTCGCAGGACTTGTACCAGCAAGAAAATTGGGCTGATGAAATGAGTGTTAAGTGTTCAAGAACAAGCATCCTTTATCCAATTTTGAAGTTGTTCTTATTCATTGATATCTGCCACAATTAATTCTGCTTTTCCTTTCATCCTTCTTTATTTACTTCTCTATGAGAAATGAAATGAATATCTGGAGATTTCACAAAATCAAAACTACACCATAAATCCAAAATCTCCTGGAGTGTTATGGAGTAAAGGGACAGTATGAAAAATCATCAGTTAACATAGAACATAGAACACTACAGCACAAACAGGCCCTTTGGCCCACAAGTTGCACTGATCATATCCCTACCTACCAGGCCTATCTATAACTCTCAATCCCATTAAATCCCATGTATTCATCCATAAGTCTCTTAAAAGACCTCAATGAGTTTGCCTCCGCCATTACTGATGGCAGCCGATTCCACTCACTCACCACCCTCTGAGTGAAAAACTTACCCCTGACATCTCCTCTGTACCTACTCCCCAGCACCTTAAACCTGTGTCCTCTCGTAGTGACCATTTCAGCCCTGGGAAATAGCCTCTGAGAATCCACCCTATCTATACCTCTAGTTGATTTATTTTTGTCCAGTGAACATGCTGAAGCACTTCTGCAAAGAATGTCACAAAGTTATTTGAAATATGGTAGTGTTACGGACAAGAGAGGGGTTAATTTAAACAACCCTGATTTCTCCTCCTATAAGGTTTGAGTTCCCCTACATAAGCACAATAAGTATTTCTCAAACCCTCAGTTTTGGTATGATCCAATTTTCTATTAATACCACACAGCAAACTTGAGATAGTTTGAACTCAGAGGGTTTGCACACACTCAAACCATGGGAGAAGGGTCACCTTATAGAAACATAGAAAAAAGAACCACAGTATGCTGTTCAGATCTTTGAGCCTGCTTGGCCATTCATTATGATCATTGGTGATCACCCAACTCACTAACCTGTTCCTGTTTTTCCCCGTATCCTTCAATCCCTTTATCCCCAAGGGCTATATCTAACTGCTTCTTGAAAACATGCAATGTTCTGGCCTCAACTGGTTTCTGTGGTAGAGAATTCTACAGGCTCACCACACTGGCTGAAGAAATTTCTCATCATCTCCGTTTACCCTTAGGTTATGACTCCTGGTTCTGGACTCCTCCATCATCGGGAGCATCGTTCCTGCGTCTACCCTGAAAACATGCAATGTTCTGGCCTCAACTGGTTTCTGTGGTAGAGAATTCTACAGGCTCACCACACTGGCTGAAGAAATTTCTCATCATCTCATCATCTCCGTTTACCCTTAGGTTATGACTCCTGGTTCTGGACTCCTCCATCATCAGGAGCATCGTTCCTGCATCTACCCTGTCTAGCTCTGTCCTGGATTGCCTCTTGTGCACTCATACACTAAAATAGTGATAGAGCAAAGAAAGGAGAAAGAAGAAGTATTTTTCCATATGGGTTCCAGAATTCAGAACCAAAGTCACCTTCATAGAGGTCAGCAGTGAAAAAGTGATGCTGTCAAATGTGCTTTTTAGAGGTGTTGATGTCACACAATGGGATAGATATGTTGTGATGAATCAATCTAGTAGGAGATAGTACAGAAGTCCCAGTAGAAGCAGTGTAGATACGGCCAGTTATTCAATCTGGACAGAGTTTCTTTTCCATGTTGCTGCTAGTTAGGTGATAAAATGGTCACCTTGTTGCAGTCCTTGTGATGTAGGTGCACCCACAGTGCTGTTAGGGAGAAATTCCTGGATTTTACCTCAGTGATAGTGATGAATAATGATACATTTCCATATCAGGATGTGTGGCTTGGAGAGGGACCTTCAATTGGTGATGTTCCCTGTGTATTTGCTGCTCTTGTTCTTCTAGGCGGTCTTGGTTGCAGGTTTGGAGGGTGCTGTTGAAAGAGCCTTGGTTAGATCCTGCAATACATCTTGTAGATAGTGCATACTATTACCACTGCACTTTGGTGGTGAAAGGAGTGAATTTTTGTGGAAGTGATGCCAATCAAGTGGGATACTTTTTCTTGGATGATGTCAAGCTTATTATGTGCTATAGGAGCTGTACTCATCCAGGCAAGTGGAGAGTATTCCATCGCATTCCCGACTCATGTGGACAAACTTTGGGGAATAAGAACATAAGAACATAAGAAATAGGAGCAGGAGTAGGCCATCTAGCCCTTCGAGCCTGCCCCGCCATTCAATAAGATCATGGCTGATCTGTCGTGGCTCAGTTCCACATTCCCGCCCTCTCCCCATAACCCTTAATCCCCTCTCTTATCAAAAACCCATCAACCCGCGTCTTAAAAATATTTAGCGAGGTAGCCTCCACCACTTCAACGGGCAGAGAATTCCAGAGATTCACCACCCTTTGAGTGAAGAAGTTCCTCCTCAACTCCGTTCTAAACCGCCCCCCCTTTATCTTGAGGCTGTGCCCCCTAGTCCTACTATCCTTTCTGAGCGGGAAGAGTCTCTCCACCTCTATCCTATCCATCCCATTCATCATCTTATACGTCTCAATGAGATCTCCCCTCATTCTTCTAAACTCTAACGAGTACAAGCCTAATTTATTCAGCCTCTCCTCATAGCTCAACCCCCTCAACTCCGGTATCAGCCTAGTAAACCTCCTCTGCACTCCCTCCAAGGCCAAAATATCCTTGCGTAAGTACGGCGCCCAAAACTGCACACAGTACTCCAGCTGCGGCCTCACCAATGTCCTATACAGCCGCAGCAAGACCTCCCTACTTTTATATTCAATCCCCTTCGCTATGAAGGCCAGCATCCCATTCGCCTTCCTGACCACCTGCTGCACCTGCAAGCTGGGTTTTTGCGACTCATGCACAAGGACCCCGAGGTCCCTCTGCACCGTCGCCTGCTGCAGTTTTTCGCCACGTAAGTAATAATCCTTCCTACCATTATTCCTACCAAAGTGGACCACCTCGCACTTGCCAACATTAAATTCCATTTGCCAGTTCCTGGCCCATTCGCCCAGCCTATCTAGATCCTTCTGTAGACTCTCCACACCCTCCGCACAATTTGCCGTTCCACCAATCTTGGTGTCATCAGCAAATTTCGACACCCTACACTCGGTTCCCTCCTCCAGATCATCTATATAAATGGTAAATAGTTGTAGCCCCAGCACCGACCCCTAGGGCACTCCACTAGTCACCATCCGCCAATCCGAATAGCACCCATTAACCCCCACTCTCTGCCTCCTATTTGACAACCAATCCTCTATCCACGCTAACACCCTATCCCCAACTCCATGTCCCCTGACCTTCTGCAATAACCTCTTGTGAGGTACCTTGTCAAACGCCTTCTGAAAATCAAGAAAGACCACATCCACCGGCTCTCCTCTATCCACCGCCCTAGACACGTCCTCATAGAACTCCAGTAAATTTGTCAGACACGACTTCCCTTTAACGAATCAAGAGGTGAGTTACTTGCTGCAGAGTCCCTAGCTTCTAACCTGCTCTTTAGCCATTGTATTTATATCATAGAATCATACAGTGCAGAAGAGGCCCTTCTGCCCATTGAGTCTGCACCAAGATGTGAGAAACACCTGACCTCCCACCTAATCCCATTTATCCTTCAACTAAGGGGATACTCCCTATCCACTCTGTCCGTGTCTTTCATAATCTTGTACACCTCAATCAAGTCACCCCTCAGTCTTTTCTTCTGCAACAAAAACACCCAAGCCATTTAAGTCCAGCAAGGGGCATGCATGCGGCAGGTTGTAGTGGGCTGCTCTTGGACGTTGCTTCGGGAGTTGCCTATTGCTTCATGTCGTTAGTGTGCTTAAACTGGACCATCTCGAGGGCAACATGACAGCTCAGAGACTATCTCTGTTGCTGTGCGGACACATGGATTTGGGCCTGTGTCTGTGGGAGTTTGCACGTTCTCCCCGTGGTTGCGTGGGTTTCCTCCGGGTGCTCCGGTTTCCTCCCACATCCCAAAGATGTGCTTTTAGGCTGATTGATTGGGTAACAAATTGTCCCCATATTGGACCTCCCTGATCCTCCTACATTAGGCGTAGACTAAAATCATGAATAGGTCACTGAGACAGTGGGACAGCGGCGCGGGCTCGTTGGGCCGAAGGGCCTGTTTCCCGTGCTGTGTTGTTCTTTGTTCTTTGTTATCCAATCTTGCTTCATAGCGTCTTAACTGTTCTGTCCCAGGCAGCATGCTGTTGAATCTTCTCTGCACCCCGTCCAGTGCAATGGCGACCCGAACTGCACACAGTATTCTAGCTATGGCCACACCAAATTTCTATACAATTCCAACATGACTTCCGTGTTTTTATAGTCTATGCCTCGATTGATAAAGACAAGTGTCCTATGTGCTTTTTCACCACCCCACTCACATGCCCTTCCATCATCAAAGATCTATAGACAAACACACCAATGTCCTTTGTCCCACTGAATTTCCTAGTGACATGCCATTCTTTGAACACTTCCTTGTCATATTACTCCTCTCAAAGTGTATCACCTCATATAGAGCAAGTCCAGTTCAGTTTCTGATTATTGGTAAGCCCCAGTATTTTGATAGTGGGGGATTCATTGATAGTAATGCCATTGAATGCCAAGGGGCAATGGGTGAATTCTCCTTTGTTGGAGATCATCATTTCCTGGCACTTGTGTGGTGCAATTGTACTTGCCACTTGTCAGCCCAAGCCTAGATATTGCCCAAGTCTTGTTGTATTTGGACATAGAATATTTCAGTATCCAAGGAATCACAAATTAAGTTGTAGATCGCGCAATCATAAGTTTTACATCTCCAATTCTGACCTTATAATGCGAGGAAGGTCAATGATGAAGCAGCTGAAGATGGTTGGGCCAGAGGAACTCCTCAGTGATGTCTCAGATTTGAGCTGACTAATCTCCAACCACCAAAATCATCTTCTTTATTGCTAGATATGATTCCAAACAGTGGAGAATTTACCCCAATTCCCATTGACTCCTAGTTCAATAGGGCTCCTTGGTGCCACATCCAGTCAAATGCTGTCTTGATGTCGAGAGCAGTCACTCACCCCTGGAGTTCAGCTCTTTTGTTCATGTTTGAATCATGAGTTCAGGAGCTGAGTGGCCCTGGCAGAACCCAAACTGAGCATCAGTGAGTTGGTTATTGCTAAGCTAAGCAAGTGCTGCTTGACTGCTCTGTTGATAATCCTTTCCATCACTGCTGTTTCAGAGGAGACACATGGGGCAAAAATTGGCTGGGTTGGATTTGCCTGTTTTTTTTTAATAAGGCATACCCGGGCAATTTTCCACATTGCTAAGTAGATGGCAGTGTTGTAGGTTTACTGGAATAACTTGGCTAGATGAGCAGTCAAATCTGGTGCACAAGTCTTCAGTGCTGTTGCTGGAATATTGTCAGGATCCATAGCCTACATAGGGCATTTCTCTCAGTAAGTCCTACTCTAGGACTTCTCTAATCCACGTTTAATTCTGGTATATTCTGTGAGGCTATTATAAATTCTATTGGCCCTTCCTGGACCTCTGTTAACTTTACTGGCTTGCTTTTGCCCTTGCTACATTCAAGCAGTCCTCACTCAATGTTCTAAGTTCTACTTTACCCTTTTGCGCCTCCAGAGCTTCCATGGCTTCCTGTTCTCCAGCAGATTTCTGTTCCATGATGTGATCCTATTTTCTTTTTAGAACATAGAACATAGAACATAGAACATTACAGCGCAGAACAGGCCCTTCGGCCCACGATGTTGCGCCGACCAGTTACAAAAACAATGACCCACTAGCCTATACCAATCCCTTTTCGTCCATAAACCTATCCAGAGATCTCTTAAACGCCCCCAAACTAGACGCATTTACAACTGCAGCAGGCAGGGCATTCCAATCCCTCACCACCCGCTGGGTAAAGAACCTACCCCTGACATCCGTCCTGTAGCTACCCCCCCTTAATTTAAAGCCATGCCCCCTCGTGCTAGCTTTCTCCATCCGAGGAAAAAGGCTATCACTATCCACCCTATCTAAACCTCTAATTATCTTATATGTTTCAATAAGATCCCCTCTTAGCCGCCTTCTTTCCAACGAAAACAACCCTAGATCCCTCAGTCTCTCCTCATAGGACCTCCCCACCATACCAGGCAACATCCTAGTAAACCTCCTCTGCACCCTCTCCAACGCCTCCACATCCTTCTTGTAATGCGGGGACCAGAACTGCACACAGTACTCCAAGTGCGGCCGCACTAGAGTAGTGTACAGTTGCAACATTACACTGCGACTCCTAAATTCAATCCCCCTACCAATAAACGCCAAGACACCGTACGCCTTCTTGACAACCTTATCTACTTGATTCCCAACTTTCAGGGATCTATGTACACACACACCTAGATCCCTCTGTTCATCCACACTATTCAAAGTCCTCCCATTAGCCCTATACTCGACACATCTGTTGCTCCTACCAAAGTGAATTACCTCACACTTCTCCGCATTAAATTCCATCCGCCACCTCTCGGCCCAGCTCTGCAACCTATCTAAGTCTCCCTGCAGACTATGACACCCTTCCTCACAATCTACCACACCTCCAACTTTGGTGTCATCAGCAAATTTACTAATCCACCCAACTATACCCTCATCCAGATCATTAATAAAAATTACAAACAACAGTGGCCCCAAAACAGATCCCTGAGGCACACCACTCGTAACTGCACTCCATGATGAATATTTACCATCCACCACCACCCTCTGTCTCCTATCCGATAGCCAATTCCTGATCCAACTTCCTAGATTACCCACAATCCCATACATCTGCATTTTCTGCAGAAGCCTACCATGGTGAACCTTATCAAACGCCTTACTAAAATCCATGTATACCACGTCAACTGCCTTACCCCCATCCACCTCTTTGGTCACCTTCTCAAAAAACTCAATAAGGTTAGTAAGGCACGACCTACCCGCTACAAAACCATGCTGACTATTTCTAATCAATTCATTACACTCCAAATAACTATAAATCCTATCCCTAATAATTTTTTCTAAAACCTTGCCCACAACAGAAGTAAGACTCACCGGTCTATAATTCCCGGCAAAGTCTCTGTTCCCCTTCTTAAACAATGGGACAACATTCGCTATCCTCCAATCCTCCGGGACTACGGGTGGTGAACACCTTGCTGCCAGTTCAATTGATTCCAAAGGGCAAAATTAATTCTCCTCCAGGTAGTTTTGGGACATTTCCTATTGTAGCAGGGTCTGAAACAAGATCACATGCTGCTTTGGAGGAGCACATCATCCTCCCACTCTACTAATCAATGCTTTGACGCTGGAGGAGGAATTGGTCATGGGAGGGAGGGTGGGGGGAGTTAGTTTCCCTCCGATATTAAAAACCAATTGGCCCCTGTGTCCTGGAGAAGTGCAATAGATTTGCTCACATTCTAGATGGATATAAGGACAATTACTGGGATTTTACGACCTTGTTCAGGTGAGGGTCATAAAATCCCATTCAAGGCAAATGGAGAATTCTATTCTGAGAACCTCGATTCCAGGGTGGGTGAGGCAGTAAAGTTCTAGCCACTATTTCTGAAAGAAAAAAAATCTCCAGAAGCTCGCTGGGAGTTTGTTTGATTCAGACTCTGATCATTTTAGTCAGTCCAATGGACAGAGCTCCCTTTGTGCTACTAGTCAGATGGCAAAATGTCAGTACTGAGGTTTTGCAGTACAGAAAGGCAACACTACTGTTTCCACAAGCTAGAGGATCATGTCCCATGGCACCCAATTCTTCACCTCCAGACTTGTCTCCCCTCTTACAGTGGGCTGGGGAGGAGTTAAGTGTCCATAACCTTCTTCTTTAGGACTGCCTGTAGTCCCAGCAGTGGTTTCTGCTTGAAACTGGTGCTGCGGCTGCAGAGCTGCCAGTCAATCACATTCAATGGTGGCCCTCTAAGGTGGGACTTACTGCCAACGTGGGAATGCAAGTTTTGACATTAGGCAATTAATGCTGCATCCCATGTAAAGTTTCAGTTAGTTGTGACACCCTGTAAAATCCAGCCCATGAATGACTTTGTGACTTTCTCTGACCTGTTAAAATAATGTTTATCTCACTTTCTTTTAAAGAAATTGGTGCAGAAAGTGTTTTGATTATGATCTGGAACTTCCATACGCACAAACATCCAAACAAATCGCAAAAAGACCTATAACAGATGTCGACTCTGCCATTATAAGAAAGTTACTGATGGTGCATGCTGCTACAGCAGTTTCAGTTCAGCAGTGTGGAACAAATGCACATTACACTTTTTCTGTAATAGTCTTCAAGAACTGCAGCGATTCCCAATTTCTGAAGTAATTAATTGATTGTTATCATCGCACTCTGATAATTTAGTGTTGTTAATCACCCAGTGTGACCTTTCTCACTCCATTTCTGGTTTGCCCAGCTGTGGTTGTAACACAACATATCAGAACTTATTGTTCCTACATGTGCATGTAGATAATCATGACATTAGCAGTACATAAGTGCACCTTTCCTCTATGACTGAGAATTTCAATAACAACATTTATTTTTATTACTGTGAATTCCAAAATTCACAGGATCAACCTCCTCTTTCTTAACACCATACCCTTTCTGTGTGTCTATACTTGTCCTTATTACATCTGGAATCAAGTCAAGAACCAGGATTGGTGAGGGATGGTTGGCTCTTCATACTCTGCAGAAAGCTTATGGCAATAAAATGATCTTCTTTGTGCTGATGTTGTGGTAATTCTTGAAAGGTAGAATAAAATGATTGAAGAGACATGCAGTGAAGTTAACTGGGAGACACGTGAAAGAGCCAAGAGTTATTACTTCTTTACACATTGGTCTCCAAATTATTGAAGCATGCCTAGAAAAGAAATCTTTACAAACGGACAAAAAAAACTCTCCAGAGACCCTCAAACTATTTATATTGTAAATACACAAGCACAACTCAAACCGCCAACACTGACAAATTACTATCTACTATGGACAACCTTCAATGCACTAAGCCCTTTTACATTTAAAATAGAGGACAGTCTGCAGTCATATTTTAAAATAATCAAGGTACATACTGCATCCTACTCTGAAGATCACAATGACAGAAGTATTATTAGTAGCTACCTTTTAACCATGCCAATTTTCTGATTACACTGACTCTGTCCATATGTAACCTTTTTGATAGCACACATGTAGTCTATAAGAACTGTTATGACCCTCGCTGATATTAATACTGGACAAATCAGAACCAAGAGTGAAACCTAGCTTGATAAATCATGGGCCGGATTTTCTAGCCGCACTCGTCCCGAAACCGGAAAATCCCGCCTGAGGTCACCCTTCCATGGTCCACCCTTCGCCTGCTCCAATTCCCATGGCAGGAGGAATGGGAAAATTCACCCCCATAACTATGTTTTTATTTTAGAAACTGTGAAGGAAAGTTACTGTCCAAAATCACAGGAATCTGCTGATGAACTTCTAACACAAAGAATAAAACATGAATTAAATGAGAAAAACTACCAGACAAAAAGGTTGGAAAGATCTCAGTACACACAAGAAAATGATTCAAATCACACTGTTTCTTTACCCCAGCAATATCTTTAGATACACACACAAATTGAGGCAGAAAAACAATTTATAATAACTATCTTATACTCGAACATTTAAGGTAAATATGAGTTACTTGTGAAATAACAGACAAACTGCGATCAGACACACCACATGCCAAAATAAATGACTTGGGTGACCAAAGCAGATTCCATGGATTTCTCAAGAGCCCATCCAGACATTTGTCACATTGTGAGCCAATCAGTTTCACTGAAACTATGTCATTCTCGTGAGGGTTTCTTTGAGATATGAAGAACTTGCCTTCAAACATCACTCTTACTTAAACAGCTTCAAAAAGAACCCACCTCTAGGGTTTCAAACTCATCTTCTGAGATTCCAAGATCTCTGACTGCACTCAGGCTTCACCTACTGAGCTCAGGTATAGATCTTCAGCTGTGTCAAGTGGAATACGACTACTGTCAAGCCCACAGTAAGGAATCACTAACCTTTGGCTGCCTCAATGCAGCATCAGGGATTCCCTAAAACCTGTCGCTCGTAACTCTCTCTATAAGTGGGAGCCTATTGCACTGCTCCTTTCTTTCAGCTTTGCTTTTGGGACCACTCTCTGATCCCTGTCTTTGTCCCTGCCTGGGACTTCTGCAACCTCTTCCTGTTTCCCTCCCGTGTCCTATTTCTTGGGATACCTTCTCATTAATGGTTTTCCTGCTCAGGTCACAATTGGGTCTCTTTCTGGTGTGGTATGGATTGTCTTGCAACCATGCACCCATCAGGGTGTCTTAGCTTTGCATAACTTTCTGGTGTCAGAGGTGGTTGTAACAGCGTTGCTGGACATTACTCTCACTAGTGGGAACACTTGGTTCTATAGCAATGTCATGGTATCACACCCTCTTGTGGGGAGTTTGGATATTGCCTTTGTTGGCTTGAATTCTCTCTTTCCCATTGTTGCTTTACTAACTGGACAGTTGGGTCTGCTCTTCCATGGCTTACTTTTACAATGTAAAACAGATCAAAGCTATTGGTAGATTTCAAATTATTTGAACTATATAGGTTGCCTTTTGTGGAGTCAAAATTTCTGTGGTCTATTGTGTGTCTGAAAGGGCATCATCAGCCAGTCTGACAATTCTGTCCTATATGAGTTCTCACTTAAGATCACTATGGTCATAGCATCCAGCCTGCCTGTATAATTCATTTTTAAAAGTGTTAACTCATTTTCCAGGTTATTGGTCACATCTGATGAATTTTGCTCTCTTGAAAATGTTGCTGCTTTTTAGATTAAAATGCGCATTGCATGATTTTTGGAACATGATCAAATTTATCTGAGGATTCCTTTATTCCTTGCCTCAAAATAATATTGTCGGCTATCAGATCTATTGAATAAAGTCGTCTGTTTACTTGTTGTCTTTTTGTCTAATTCTGAAACTATCGCATATCTTAAGAATCTTTTTCACCAACGTCTCCAACTTCATGTTTGATCTCACTCTTGGATTAGTCCAATTAAGCAAGTAATATTGATTTATTATCCATGGTAGTTTTAAAGTTCAGGGAGAACAGCTGTAAATGCTGTGCAAGTTTTAAAAATGACAGCAAAGTACCCACTTATTTTTTTAAAAAGTCTTTCTGAGCTCACTGCATTTTGGCACCTTACCATGGCGACAGCAGGCTTGACCACTTTGGGATTTTGTTTTTTGCAGCAATTTGTAAAATCAATGATTTGGGGCCTTCACTATGACGCTGGAGGATTTTTGAGTGTTTTACAGTGGATACCTGTCTTTGACAGAACTTCGTAAACCTTCTGTTTCTTTTTTTTTCAGAGAATGAGTTTGGCTGCCATGTGGTATGACAACGATTCTGAACCTGGCTTTGTGGTGTTTTCAGAAACAGGTGCTGAGATTTTTGTACAGCGCTGAAGGTTTTTGGACTAGTCCTGGCTTAAAATTGAATTTTATTGTTCAGGTCCTTTGAATCTGAACTCTGTAGGCATGCATAATGGAATCCAAGAGATCTCAAGAAGCCTCAGCTGCAAAGTGGAGTTTTTTTCTTCTGCCTTTCCTTTTCCAGTTCTGCAATGGAGCTCATTTCAGGTAGCCTGCTATGTCTGAACTTCAGATGCTTTCAGACAGGTCAGAATGCTGCTACTTTAATTTGCTCATTTTTGAATTCATGCTCCAGCTCATCTGATGTTTTGGGCTCTTCCATTTGCTGCTACCTTGGTGCATGTTGAATGTTCAGTAGGTCTCATGAAGAGGTTCTGAAACTTGTATGGTCGAACATCAAATGTTCATTGATAACACATAATATGAAAAAAAGGACAAAGAAAATTACAACATAAGATCAGGCTCTTCAGTCCTCCAAGCCTGCATCAACTATGCTGCCTGACTGAAGCAAAACCTTCCAGGGACCATATCCCTCCACTCCCATCAATTTGTGCATTTGTCAAGATGCCTGTTAAAAATCTGTAATCGTATCTGCTACCACTATCTCTCCCAGCAGTGAATTCCAGACACCTAGCACTCTCTGTGTGAAAAACTTGCCTCATACATCTTCTTTAAACCTTGCTCCTCGCACTTAAACCTGTGCCCCCAGCTTTTCCACCCTGGAAAAAAGCTTCTGACTACCCACTCTGTCCATGCCCCTCATAACCTTGTAGACTTCTATCAGATTGCCCCTCAACCTCCGTCGTTCCGGTGAGAACAAACCAAGTTTCTCCAACTTCTCCTCATAGCTAATGCCCACCGTTCCAGGCAACATCCTGGTAAATCTTTTCTGTACCCTCTCCAAAGTCTCCACATCCTTCTAGTAGTGTGGACACCAGAATTGAACACTACATTCCAAGTGCGACCTAACTAAGGTTCTATAAATCCGCAACATGACTTGCCAAATTTTAAACTCAATGCCCCGGTTGATGAAGGCAAACATGCCGTATGCCTTCTTGACTACCTTCTCCAGCTGCATTGCCACTTTCAGTGACCTGTGTACCTGTACACCCAGATCCCTCTGCCTATCAATACTCTTAAGGGTTCTGCCATTTACAGTGTATTTCCTACCTGTATTAAACCTTCCAAAGTGCATTACCTCACATTTGTCCGGATTAAACTCCATCTGCCATCTCATCTATAATCCTGCTTTATCCTCTGATGGTCCTCATCACTATCCACAAGTCCACCAACCATTGTGTTGTCCACAAACTTATTAATTAAACCAGTTACATTTTCCTCCAAATCATTTATATATATTACAAACAACAAAAGTCCCAGCACTGATCCCTGAGGAACACCGCTATTCAGAAACGAACCCCTCCACTGCTACCCTCTGTCTTCTGACTGAGCCAGTTCTGTATCCACCTTGCCAGCGCACCTTTGATCCCATGTGCTCTACCTTCTGCACCAGTCTGCCATGAGGCACCTTGTCAAAGACCTTACTGAAGTCTATGTAGACAACATCCACTGCCTACCCTCATCAATCAACTTTATCACTTCCTCGAAAAACTCAATCAAGTTAGAGAGACATGACCTCCCCTTCACAAAACCATATTGCCTCTCACTTACACATCCATTTATTTCCAAGTGGGAGTAAATCCTGTCTCGAAGAATCCTCTCCAATAATTTCTCTCCTACTGACGTATGGCTCACCGGCCTTTAATTGCCTAGATTATTCTTGCTACCCTTCTTAAACAAGGGAACAATATTGACTATTCTCCAATTCTCTGGGACCTCCCCTGTAGCCAGTGAGGATACAAAGATTTCTCTCCAGGCCCCAGCAATTCCCTCTCTTGCCTCTCTCAGCATTCTGGGGGTATATCCAATCAGATCCTGGGATAGGTATATGTACAAGGTATAGTCTAAGCTGCAAGCCAACTCCACGCTTGCTTCTGTACAGGTCTCTGTCCACACCACAACTGTCCATAGTCTCAGATCATGTGTCTTTTTACATTACATTGTGGGTGAGGCAGTACTGTTTCCAAGTCCCATGTTAACTTTTGCTATGCCAGGCACCATTACAGTATGCTCTTATACTATAGATTTCAACATACAAAAGTTATTTGCAATTATGTAGCCGATTAATTGTTCATCTTAATCTCGGCTGGTCCTTCAAGATTGTTGAACCAGTTTTTACAGTACAGACAATGCTCATTTGAAAATAAAAATGCCTGCAAAAAAATGGATGTCTGATATGAGTACATGCTGTCTCCTAATTTACAGGGTTCACTGCATTTCTTTAATATCAGGTCACTATCAAATGACCAGGATAACTTTTATCTTCAACTCTCCTGCCGCAGAGTTTCATATCCTGAGGCATAAATTGAAATATTGAGAATTTGGTCTTGTTTACCACCCAGCAAATTAAATGGGGCAGAAAAATAGCGGGAGATGTGCGGCAGTTTTTATTTAATAAATGTTCTTGGCACATAAATTTTTGTGCAGGAACTCTGCAGTTTTTAGTTCATTCTTTTGCTTCCTCTCTCTGAGTAAAGGGATCTTTCCTTATTAGGAAAAGAAGAAGTAATACTGCTTCACCGTTTATCTCTGAAATCGGTAAACAGGCATGTCAACAGCATACAATCCTGTTCACTGCAGTCCTCTTAAATAATTAAGTTGTTTGTCTCTTATGTAAAATTGATGAAGACTTACGGTTTAAATTATTGAACTCCATTATGTCAGCTATTTTACAATTTGAACGTGTTCCTCTTTACATCATTGATCAAGAGATTCAGAGTGCCTTTTGTTTTCTCACTAATTGTGGGGTTGAGTTTTAAAGGATGCAGTCCCAGAACTTGGATTATTCCTCATTCCACATGCTTTTCTAACTATTCACTGGGCCATATGTGCATATGTTAACTGGTGCAATGCAATTATTGTCACCAAAAATAAAAGTCATGACACAGGTCCAGGGCTTTACAGGAACATATAAGACTGGAGCTGAGATGAAAATAGGAGCCGTTGAAACCGAAGCCTTGAAATTGACAGTGTTTTCTACATTTTTTTCTAGAATGACTTTGATCTCAGTCAGGATTTTGGAGACTTGTGTAGATGCAAGCATGTAGTTGGCCTGCAGCTTCAACCCTACCCTGTGTACATGAATATATTATGTGTTATCAATGAACACTTAATGTTCAACCAGACAAGATTCAGGACCTCTTCATGAGGTTCATACAATATACAACATTCAACATACACCATTGTAGTAGCAAATGGAAAAACCCAAAACCTCAGACAAAGTGGAACAAGAATTCAAGCTGAAGGTGAAAATTTTCTGAATGGCCTTGCAAGGAATGAGCCATTCCTTTTAAGTCATTGGCACAGAGCGGATGCTAGGGCTAATAGAGTCATAGAGTCATAGAGGTTTACAGCATGGAAACAGGCTGTTTGGCTCAACTTGTCCATGCCGCCCTTTTTTTTGAAACCCATAAGCTAATCACAATTGCCTGATGTGGCCCATATCCCTCTACACCCATCATACCCATGTAACTACCTAAATGCTTTTTAAAAGACAAAATTGTACCCGTCTCTACTACTACCTGAGGTAGCCTGTTTCAGACACTCACCACCCTTTCTGTGAAAAAAATGCCCTTCTAGACACTTTTGCAAGTCTTCTCTCTCACCTTAAACCTATGCCCTTTAGTTTTAGACTCCCCTATCTTTAGGAAAAGATATTGACTATCTAGCTGATCTGTGCTCCTCATTATTTTATAAACCTCTACAAGATCACCCCTCAGCCTGCTATGCTCCAGAGAAAAAAGTCCCAGTCTAAGCAGTCTCTCCTTATAACTCAATCCATGAAGTCCTGGTAGCATCCTAGTAAATCTTTTCTGCACTCTTTTTAGTTTAATAATATTCTTTCTATAATAGAGTGACCAGAATTGCACACAGTATTCCAAGTGTGGCCTTACCAATGTCTTGTATAACTTCAACAAGACATTCCAACTCCTGTATTCGACGCTCTGACTGATGAAACCAAGCATGCTGAATGCCTTCTTCACCACTCTGTCCACCTGTGTCTCCACTTTCAAGGAGCTATGAAGATGTACCCTCTAGATCTCTTTGTTCTGTAACTTTCTCCAATGCCCTACCATTAACTGAGTAAGTCCTACCCTAGTTCAATCTACCAAAATGCATCACCTCGCATTTGTCTAAATTAAACTTCATTTGCCATTTGTCAGCCCACTGGCTCAATTGATTAAGATCCTGTTTCAATTGGATATAACTTTCTCCACTGTCCACTATGTCATCTGCAAACTTGCTAACCATGCCTCCTATATTCTCATCCAAATTATTAATATAAATGACAAATAACAGTGGACCAATTGATTCTTGAGGCACACCGCTGGTCACAGGCTTCCAGTTTGAAAAACAACTTTCTACAACAACCCTCTGCTTCTGTCAAGAAGCCAATTTTGTATCCATTTAGATACTTCATCCTGAATCCCATGCGATTTAACATTATGCAACAACCTACCATGTATTACCTTGTCAAAGGCCTTGCTGAAGTCCATGTAGGCAACATCACTGCACTGCCTTCATCTACCTCTTGGTTACCTTGTCAAAAACGCACAATCAAATTTGTGAGACATGATTTTCCACTCACAAAGCCATGCCAACTGTCCCTAATCAGTCCTTGCATCGCTAAATGCCTGTAGATCCTGTCTCTCAAAATACCTTCCAACAACTTACCCACCACAGATGTGAGGAGATTCTCAGGAATATCTATACCTTGGCCCTCAATCAGGGCCCAGCTTGGAAATGGGCATAGCTTCAGCTGGTAAGATAAGGCATACCTTGCTGACAGGATCAATGTAGGATCCAATGTGTCTGCAGGCAGAATTTCATTTTCTATTCTAAGCATTCTCCCACCTGATCTGGCTCCCACTCCACAGATCTTCAAACTGCAGCTAGCATTTCTGTTCTTTTTGGCAGGGAGCAAGAACATCATCCTAAGCACATCTCAACTCATCAGAAATCTGCTATTCTTAGTCCCTCCATCCAAACTTCCCTCACCAATGGAACCATGTTGTACCATCCCATCCCTGTGGATTTTTAAGCTCTGAGTTTTTTTGAGGATGAGATGTTGCCATTCAGATTTTCCTTTAATGTTTCTATTTCAAACTCTCAGCCTAAAGGTGGCTTTCACTGAAAAGGAAGAAATGCACCTCTATTATAAAAGTACAGAATTACATTTGTACCAACATGAAAGCATTGCATGCTCAGAGTGCAAAGAAGAAAATAGCGTGGGAAAGGTCACATTTTCTAAAACAGAGTTTACCCTCACACATAAATGAAATTGTCACGATGGATGTGGGAAATTGGAGGTTTTTTTTCAAATCAAAACGCCACCTCTGATGAGAAACGTATTGAAGTTCATATCTTTGTCTGATGATGCCTTTAATTGACATTGAGACAGATTTTCTGTTCACTCAGAGGCAGTAAGGGCAAAAATGGAGACAGATCAGATGTATCATGAGATTCATTTAGACTTCCATGGCAGCCATCACTGAGCTGCTGGTTTACCTGTGTGGGAGATCTGGGGTTTGAGCCAAAGACTTCCACTGCACCAGAGGAAAGCAAGATGTCATAGGCAAACCAAGTGCCTGACATCTACAATAGTACAGACCCTCAGTTCATCAAGGCTGACCTGGATTTAATGTTGGAAACTGTGAGGGTGAAGAGGGAGATCGTTTTCCTAGTGCGTGACCGAGGAAGCCAGCTGATCGCGCAGTGGGGATACCTCTGTTTAGCTTTACCTCTGTCTACCTCCTCATCATCCTCTGATACCTCCTGCTCGATAGTACAATGATTATACAATGCAATTATTGTGAACAAAACAATCTTTTCTGTAATCATAACAATGATTTATATCCAGGGCTTTACAGGGATACAGAAGGTTGGAAATAAGCACCGGAATTCTCTTGCCCTGCCTGCCACAGGAATCAGAGTGGGCAGGGGTGGACAATGGGAAGGTCTGTTGTTCTTGGGCGAGATTTTCTGGTCTCAGGACAAACAAGGCTGTAAAATTCCGCCAAAGGTGATGGTTGAAAAAAATGAGGTGGTGAAGGCTTAAAATTTGAAAAATGAGCAGGTGGCATTAGTTGTAAATCCTCTGTGCTCTTGTCTTTGACTCCCACAGAGTGGCCAGTAGCCTTCCAGGGGTCAGTAGCCATCCAGGAATAATCCCAGTCTTCCAGAGTCCCATCCAAACTCATTGGGAGTTGCACTGAAGATCTTGCATGAGGCAGCAAAGACTAGCAGAGGATTAAGAAGCAATGGCAGTTGCCAGAAAAACGAGCACGCACATAAAGCAAGGTAGGTGGCATGATGGCACAGTGGTTTGCACTGCTGTCTCGCTGGCAGGGACCCGGTTCAATTCTTGGCTTGGGTGACTATCTGTACAGAGTCTGCACACTCTCCCTGTGTCTGCGTGTGCTTGCTCCGGTTTTCATCCCCAGTCCGAAAGATGTGAAGCTTAGGTGCATTGGCCATGCTAAATTCTCCCTCAGTGTACCCGAAGAGGCACTGGAGTATGGCAACTAGGGGATTTTCACAGTAACTTCACTGTAGTGTTAATGTAAGCCTGCTTGTGACATTAATAAACTTAAAACAAAAACTCTTACTCTGGTTTCAGACTTGTTGTTTGATGAGGGTGGGTAGCCCTTTCTGTTGATGAATCTCCTGTTGATAAATCTGGGTGGTCACTTAGCACATTGATACATTGGTATAACTGCTGATGCACTACACCTGAGAGAATACAATGAAATCCTTGGAAGGCAGACAGAAGGGAAGAAGTTCAAGATAACAGCAACTGGTGGGACATGACAACCAGTTGCTGCAAGATGTGAAGTCTTCAAAAGCCTCTCAGCTCCAGCACTGGCTCCTCTGTGCCACGGTTTCAGCAACTGAGCATTATTTTTGGTTTCTTACGTATGTCCACCAGTGGTAGCTCTTGTGGTTCTGGCTGTGTTCACAACCTATTCTGCACCCTCTCCTTTCCTTCTCCCCTGTGTACTCTATGAACTGTATGTTTTGTCTGCATAGCGCACGAGAAACAATGCTTTTCACTGTATCCCGATGACATGTGACAACAATAAATCAAACAACAACCACACGCTGACATGTTGCAAACAACTGTATTTTTTTCCATGCCTCCTGACAGAAAATTTCAAACTGCTTCCCCGAGAACTGTTAAAAAGTTCATCAACAAGTGGCGCTCCCCGTTCCCCCCAGTGCCCCCCCTCCCCACCCCCCCAACCCTGGCCCTCCCTTTGAAAATTGCTTTGTGTTCCAGAGGCATTGGCACCCAGTGAAACATCCTGTGAAAATGATTTTCAATTGTACAATTTTACAATTGTACTCGCCCCCCAATCGGCAAGTGAAAATCCAGTCAGTGAAATCAAGAACGGGTGCATTAGCCATTAAAGTCAAGCGTCATCCATTTCATTCTTAGACTGTTGAAACATCCAGAGAACGCAAAACTCCAGAATAGTATGAAATACTAAAGTTGTCTTTATGCTGCATTAGAATAGATTTATCTTCAATTGAAAGTATATAATAGATTTGTTGCTGAGTACTATAGCAAAAGTAATGATATTATAGGAGTATTTGTAATACTTCTGACTGGAGCCCTGCCTGTCTGGACTGTGTATGAGAAATCCAAGTGCATGCTATGTATGTTATTCTAACTGTAGATTTAAATGATGGAAGCCACAGCAAAGCTTGGAAATTAACACAATGTGCTATTCCTAATGTCAATTTTAAAGCACTTAGTGCCCATGAAAATTTCAGTAATTGGCAGCTTGGCTTATTTTACTGAGCCTCACCCTTTAATTGATGTTTTAATCATTATGTCATACCTCAAGATAGCTGAGTTTAATTCAGTGTGCAACTGTGATGCTGTTAATTATACTAAAAATAATGCTAACGCTAATAGAACCACATGGCTATTAGAGTACAGGTGGTAAATATTCTTGACAGAGAAGCCACGAGCTTTGGAGGCATGGCTCTGGGGTGCAGTCTATCTCACACTGGTTTCTGGCACTTTACACAAATGCCTTGCCGTTAGCTTCAATACTGTATGAATATTTCAGTTACAAGTTGGGGGGAGTGGTGCGTGAATTGGATAGCCCCTACGTTTGAAAGTTAAGATTTCAATGAATGATACCTCACGCCCAGTCGAAGTGCTCCAGGCATCACTTCAACTTCATGCTATCTGCTCACTGTATAAGGTGTATGATAGGTTTGGTGCTAAGAAATTGTTTGCACTGAATGTGGATCTAAAACATGGGGGCACAGTTTCAGATTTAGGAATTGATCATTTAGGACTGGGATAAGGACGAATTCCTTCTCTCAAAGAATCACAGAATTACAGAACACCACAACACAGAAGAGGACCTTCAGCCCATCAAGTCTTCACCAATACATAAAATGCCTTGACCTGCTCACCTAATCCCATTGGACAGCACTTGGCCCATAGCCTTGGATGTTATGATGTGCCATGTATTCATCCACGTACTTTTTAAAGGATGTGAAGCATTCTGCCTCCACCACCCTCCCAGGCAGTTCATTCCAGACTGTCACCACCCTCTGAGTAAAAAGCTTTTTTCTCAAATCCTCCTAACCACCGCTGCCCCCAACACCTCCCTCCCCCCACCCCACCCCACCCCACCCCACCAAGTTAAGGATAGTGAATCTTTGAAATTGTGGATGTTCCAATATGGAATATATTTAAAGCTGCGATGACAGGTAATTGCTCCCTTGGGGAATGAAAGGATAGGGCGAGCAAGAGTCAAAGTGGAGTTGAAGCCTAAGCTCAGCTACAATCATGTTGACTGGCAGAGTGGACAAGACAGACAGTACAGTCTACTTCTGCTTCTATTTCTGATGTTCTTGTGTTGTTTCATGGCTATGGTGTGCAGCCACTCAGCAGCACTCTCAGCACTGAGCTGTACATCTCAGCAAGGCACCCAGATTCCCGAGAGGCTAGCAGTAATTAAAGCTAACCTGCTCTGGGTAAAGCCATCTCTCAAAGGCAAGAAGTGCTTGGCTGCAGCAGGGGCTGGAGCTGCTTGGGCAACATTTGGAGAGTAACAGAATGGATTAAAAAAGGCACAAGAACAAAGCGACCTCAGGTTTTCTGATGTTATGCTGACACTGCTGGATCAGGGCCGAGGTTTTCTCTTCCCTTGTCGGAGAGACTCCAGGTAATTCCTTAGAAGAGAAAAGGATCAGGTAGCTGTGGTGTTCAATGTCAACGATCTGGACATGGATGATAGATTCAGTGGCTGAAGAAGTTTAATGAACTCACATGAGTGGTACATGCCAGTTTCTACCAACTACATCCACACGATGGTCCAATCACCATTTTTCCTTCACTCACCTACTAACCATCTCTTTCACACCCTCTTCAAACCTCACATTCAAATACTTCACCCTCATACATTTAGCGCTATTGGAAATTTCACCTTTACATCACCATATCTAATCCATTTTGTCAGGCAGATCACGAGTGTATCTCACTCACTGGCACACCTTCCTCTACTCTGCGGGACCAGGTGGCCCATAATAGATGGTGGATGTTATAATGATGGATGGTGTGTTGACCCTGATGAAAAAAGCAGTGCTGAGGATAACTGGAGGAGTCTTCACTGAGTTGGCAGCACCATCACTAAAGCCACTGAGGATGAAAGTATATCCCTGTCCAATGCACCTACTTTACATTTATCTTGAGATCTGTTATGCAATGCACACTGCAGATGATGTGACCAAGCACCTTATATTTCTCCTCACCACCCACCCTTCCTTTCCCTTGAGCATTTATGCTTTCAGATATTCAAAACCTATCATTTAGCTGTTAATAGTGCCTGAGGCTAAAGGCTTAAAGAGAAAGCAGACTGAGGAAGGAGAAACACTGTCACTTGATCTGATACTCACAACTGTCAGCTCAGATACTGGTACTGCACAAACTTTGGAGGGTAGAATAGAACGCTGTCCATAGTTCTTTTCATGGCCACTGAACATCTGAAAGTCAATGAAGCACTTCTGAAAAGCTGCCACTGTTATAATGCAGGAAATAGAGGAGGGAGCTGCACTGGGTGAAGTGGATGCAGCAGGCCAGAAGAAAGGTGGGTGTGCTAACTCAATGAAGGATAAGGTTTCACAGGTAATTACTGCTGCAGAGCACTCTAATGGAGAAATATGACTACATGCAGATAAAAGCGCATGAGCATGCACACAGAAAGCTCAGCACATCAGCACCTGCCAGAAAGGCTCTTGTCACTGTCGAAGAGCATGGAGGAGTTCACTGCAACTTGGCACCAGGCTTTGCACACAGCTTACAGCCCATCCATTCCAGCATGAAAGTGCTGGCCAACTCCATAGGAACAATATTGGATTCAACCATGATGCAATATCCAATGGCCAATGCCTCAACTTTCAGCACAGCACAAGTAGATGGCACCCCCAACGTTTGAATGTGGCAGTGTAAATTCAAACGTA
The DNA here is from genome assembly GCF_965287045.1 of Carcharhinus amblyrhynchos. Taxonomy (NCBI): domain Eukaryota; kingdom Metazoa; phylum Chordata; class Chondrichthyes; order Carcharhiniformes; family Carcharhinidae; genus Carcharhinus; species Carcharhinus amblyrhynchos. The sequence continues at coordinate 59,566,051 of NC_137330.1, forward strand.
GGTCATGGATTTTTGGCTTGATGCCGTGCAGATTCAGACTGCTGCTACCATGGCTGCAGGTGCCAGTGCTTGAGGATCTCGTGTCAGTCCCTCAATCTGTCCTCCAGCAGATTATGAGGATTGCTGAGCCTTCATCCCTGGGGAGTGGCAGTGGCTCCATGAAGCACAAACCTGTTGTCCTCTCTCAGGGTGACAGCATCAGTAAGTGCACCACTGTCCCCATGGTTGCCTCACAGTCAATCAAGACTGTTGCTACCAGTTCTGAGGTGTTACAGACCAAAGCCAGGCCTTTTAAGCCCAGAGCTGTTTGAGTTCATCCTGCAAGAGTGTTCGCAGTCTCTCTTAGTGAGGCAAGCAGTCTTCCACCAGAAGCTAGTGCTAAGAGAACACACAAATACATTTATTTAAGTTTTATATGTTGGATAAAGTTGGGATAAAATAATTATTTAGTGGTTTCTTTTATTCCAGGATCTGGGCCATAGGAATCCAAAAGTGCTCTCAGATAGTCCTTCTGGATTGAAGATGTACAATTCATTTTAATTCTTTCATGGATTGGAAGATGCTGTTGAAGGAACCTGGGTAATTGCTGCAGTGCATCTTCTATATGGTAGACAAGGCTACCACTAAAGTTGAAAGTTTTTAAAGGACTTTTCATGTCACAAGCAGGCTTATATTAACACTGCAATGAAGTTACTGTGAAAATCCCCTAGTCACCACATTCCAGTGCCTGTTCAGGTACACTGAGGGAGAATTTAGCATGGGCAATCCGCTTAACTAGTATGTTTTTTGGACTATGGGAGGAAACCAGAGCACCTGGAGAAAACCCATGCAGACACAGGGATTCTGCACAGACAGTGATCCAAGCCGGGAATCGAACCCAGGTTCCTGGCGCTGTGATGCACAGTGCTAACCATTGTGTCACTGTGCTGCCCCGACCCTACACGACACAGCACCCTGTCATTATGTGTCAGTGGTGGAGGGAGCGAATGATGAAGATGGTGAATGAAATGCTATTCAAGTGAGCTGCTTTGACCTGGATGGTGTTGAGCTTCTTGAGTGTTACTGGAGTTGTATCCATCCATAATATGGAAATACTCTCCAAAAATGGAGAGTATTTCACCACACTCCTGGCTTTTGCCTTGTAGATGGTGGACAGGCTTTGGGGAGTCAGGAGGTGAGTTCTTGTTATAAAATTCCTAGAATCTTTTTGTAGCTACAGTACTTATATGGATGGTCCACTTCAGTTTCCAGTTAATTGTAACCTCCAAAACGTTGATAGTGCAGTATTCAGTAACTGTAATGAAGTTGCATTTCAAGGGGAAATTGTTGGGTTCTCTCTTGTTAGAGACAGTCATTACTTGGTATTTGTGTGGCATGAATGTTACTTGCCATTATCAATACAAACCTGATGTTATCCAAGTTCGGTTACATATGGACATGGACTGCCTCAGTATCTGGGGAGTTGTGAATGGTGCTAAACGTTGTGCAATCCTCAGATCACACTCCCGCGCCTGGCCGGGAATATCATTGATGAAACAGCTGAACAGTCAATGTGAATCAGGGGTAAAACTCTCCATTAGTTGGAACCATATCTAGCACAAGGAAGATGGTGGTTATTGTTGGAGGTCAATCATCTCAGTATCAGGATATCACTGCAGTTTTTCAGGGTTGTATCCAAAGCTCAACCATCAATTTTGCAATGGTTCCTTGATGCCACTTTGACTTGGTCAAACGCTCACTTGATGTCAAGATCAGTCACTCTCATCTCACCTCCCGAGTTCAGCTCTTTACTCCATGTTTGATCCAAGGCTGTAATGATGTCAGGAGCCAAGTGACTCTAGTGGAGCCCAAACTGAGACCAGTGAACAAGTCACTGCTGAACATGTGCCACTTGATAGCACTAGCAATGACACCATCCATCGCTTTGCTAATAATCAAGAGTAGGGTGATGGGGCAGTAATTAATTAGATTGGGTTTGTTCTGCTTTTTGCGGGCAGGATTTTTGCACTGCTGCATAAATGTCAGTATTACAGTTGTACGGGAACAGCATGGTCAAGAGTGCAGCTAGTTCTAACTTCGGGGCCCAGAACCTTTGCAGTATCAGTTTCTTTATATTACGTGAGGTGAATTGAATTGATAAACATTTATGACATTGGGAACCTTAATAGGAGTGTGGGATGGATTATCTACTTGGCACTTTTGGCTGAAGATGTCTGTTAAATGCTTAGCCTTGTTTTTTGCACTAATGTGCAATGTTTCCCATCGTTGAAGGTGGAGATGTTTGTGGAACCTCCTCCTCTGGTTAGTTACTTAATGGCTCGCTACTATTCACGACTAAATGTGGGAGGACAGCAGAGCTTAGATCTGATCCATTAAGTTGTGGGATTGCTTAGCCGTGTTTATCACATGCTGCACCCACTGTTTGGCATACAAGTAATCCTGTAGCTTCACCAGACTGACACCTCATTTTTAGGAATACCTGGTGCTGCTCCTGGAACGACCTTTTAATTGAACCAGGGTAATCCCTGAGCTTGAAGTTGATGAAAGAATGAGGGATATGCCAGGCGATGAGGTTACAGATTGTGGTTGAGTACAATTCTGCTGCAATTCTGAGGCACATAGTGCCTCAAGGATGCCCAGTCTTGAGTGGCTAGATATTTCTGAATCTATTCCATCTAACATAACAATAGTGCTCTACCACACAAGGATTGCAGCAACCCATAAAATCCAGCCCAGCATGTCAGCTGTGCTAGCTATACATCAATGGACGAATAGGGTACCAAGCACACAACTCAGAAGCTAATGGCAAATTATGAAACTGAATCCTTTAATTTGTGGACCAGCACAAACAGTAAAAGAGCTGCTGGATTTTCATTAAAGCTAAACTATCTTAATTAATGTAAAATATCTTAAATGTCTTTATCATAAAGAAACACATCACCCTCCCTGTCCCCCACCTCGTAACCTGGTCCGGTCACATACAACAAAACCCACACTATTCTTAAATTCTTAAAGCTTTCAGAGAAACTAGTAATGGGCAAGAAATATTGATAATATTCTTCAATACAAGGAAAGATTACGCAATTCAAGAAAAAACAAAAAAAAGAGAGAATTTCACCCCTGTGAATTCAAAACGGAAAGATGCAGTTAACTTTATTGTTCTGATGATACTGTTGTAGATAAACAAAGTGTTTATTATTGACCATGTTTCTAACATAGCTTTGGAAAATGAACATGTGAGATTATGACCTGAAAAGGGGAACGGAAGAGTTGGGGGGGGGGGGTTCTCGAAAATATTGCCACAGGGCATTTTGTCAATTTTAGGGCACCGCTCCTGACATTGGCAAAAATGAGCAGCTCAGGAAGATGGGAAAGAAAGCCTGCTCTCAACACATTAAGGCCAATTAACACAGTTTAAAATCTCATTTAGAACTTGTGAAAAAGGAAGGGTGGGATATTTAAAGAGGGAGGCAGGTTGTACAAGCTACCCATTTCTGAACAGCTACAAGGAGGTGAATACAGAGTGGAGAGCCAGTAATACCTGTCCCAAGGGATTATCATAGCCATTGAAGGCCAATGCATGGTTGGTTAGTGAGCACCTTTGGCATTGCAAGGTAGCAGGAAGAGTGTGAGTACACATAGCCTGAACGTGGCTGGCACCCCAGCATTGCGTGGGCAGAACAGCAGAAGGCAAGTCTGTCGAAGAACATTAAGTGGCCATACGCTGACGAAGAAGTTTCCAGCTGGCAATGAGGATTCTGGGCCGCTATGAAGATGAGAGACAACTTCACAGCAAGGGCAGGACTCCAAGCATAAGAAGGACACAGAAAAGGAAAATAGAGCAGGAAGGCAATGGAGGCACTCCCTCAATGTTCAACTAGTCTGTGACCACAAGAGATTGATTCATGCTTGCTCCTTCATACTCTACAAGGCTACTTTAGATCATCACACTGACATCCAAAGTACATGAATGGGGATCCTAGAGGACAAGGGATCCCTCTTGACAAAATGGTTACTGACCATTCTACAGTTTTGGGCACAAAATCACATATTGGTGCTCTCTTGCAAATATCCCAGTTATTGTGGCCCCTTGTACTTTCCATAAAGTGGCCCACCAGAAGGTGTGAGGGTAGTGAGGTTCAAGGTCAGAGACAGCTCATTGGATTTGATTTGATTTGATTTATTATTGTCACATGTATTAGCATACAGTGAAAGGTGTTGTTTCTTGCATGCTATACAGACAAAGCATACCATTCATAGAGAAAGAAACGAGAGAGTGCGGAATGTGGTATTACAGTTATAGCTAGAGTGTAGAGAAAGAGCAACTTAATGTGAGGTATGTCCATTCAAAAATCTGACAGCAGCAGGGAAGAAGCTGTTCTTGAGTCGGTGGGTACGTGACCTCAGACTTTTGTATCTTTTTCCCGACAAAAGAAGGTGGAAGAGAGAACGTCCGTGGTGTGTGGGGTCCTTAATTATGTTGGCTGCTTTGCCAAGGCAGCAGGAAGTGTAGACAGAGTCAATGGATGGGAGGCTGGTTTGTGTGATGGGTTGGGCTACATTCATGGCCATTTGTTGTTTTTTGTGGTCTTGGACAGAGCAGGAGCCATACCAAGCTGTGATACAATCAGAAAGAATACTTTCTATGGTGCATCTATAAAAGTTAGGTGAGAGTTGTGGCTGACATGTCAAATTTCCATAGTCTTCTGAGAAAGCAGAAGCATTGGTGGACTTTCTTAACTATAGCGTCGGCATGGGAGGAGCAGGACAGGTTGTTGGTAATCTAGACACCTAAAAGCTTGAAGCTCTCGACCCTTTCTACTTCATCCCTGCTGATGTAGACAGGAGCATGTTCTCCACCAGGCTCCTTGAAGTCAATGAGAGTCAATGGAGGCAGAAAAGGAACTAAGGAAGGAGGAGGCATTGAAGGTGGAAGCAAATTAATCTGAATAGAGAAATAACTCATCTGCCTGATGAGATGGCCTCCTCTGCCACTCTCTGGGAAGATGACCTCCTACCTGTCTCTCACACTGCCTCCAGCATTAGATCCAGGTCGGAACTGAAAAAAAATCAAGGGTCTGCAATGCTCTTGGTGCCAGGCTTCTGGCTCCCCTGTAATGGTAACATCTCACTTCTCGGGTCAAGTGAAAGTCTTGGTATAATCAGCACATTTTCCCCTTTAAGATATCCTTGCAACCATCGTGTGGAGTTTAAGTGAGCCCTGTGCTTCATCTATCCACCTTCCTTCGTGCCCCACTGCTCTCTGTGAGCAAGAAACTCTTCTCCATACCCACTAAGGATTCATTCCTGTGGAAATCTGACTTTTAGCCAGTTTCCTGCCAGAGGTAAATTTCTGACCGTAAAACAGACATGACTCCTGCTTCTCCCACCCCCTCCACCGTCCCCCACCCCATTCCATCCCTCTATAGTGAAAATGAGGTTCTTTAGAATTGTTCTCTCACCTTTTATGAAGCAATATAACACTCCAACCTTTCCAATTTAGAACATTTCATTTGTTAATGTTTGTTTGGTTGCTGCCATCCCATAATGAAACCTTGACATGTCCAAAAGTTACGCAAATTAAAAATGCACGGATGATTTTCTCATTCACTAACAGTGTTTAGGGGATCCTTAAATGGTGTGTTACTAATCCTACAAGATAAGGCCCTTAAGGGCAGATACTCAGTGATTGAAAAAGCGACAACTCTGGTGTGTTGACAAGAAGCAACAAAGAAAATGATAAGAGACTTACCCATATGACTTGAGGATTACTGTAAGATCTTAAAAGCTGTGTGTAAAAGATTAAGGAACAATTTTATATGAAATATTAACACAAGAGTACTCTTTTACTTAACTGTTTGAGAATATATAACAAAGGTAACATTTCCTCCTGAAAAAAAAATCAAAGGTTAGACTTTCTGTGGGTTGGGATGAGCACTGGTTTGGAAAATCTCCTGCAATTCTTTCTACTTTGATTTTTCTTTCTTCTATCCCTTGCTGGTTCTCACTCTGGTTATTTTTCTGTTTCTCATTCTGCTTTTTCCTCTCACCATATGCCTTTCTCATGAACTAAATTATTTTAATCTTATATAGATCACCAGTAAGCGAAAGATTTTAATTGAATTCCAAGATCTAAATGATGGTCATAATCCACTTAACCTTCGCCACTGTGGTGCTTGACATCATCTGAATGCTGCATATTGCCTGCGTTATCCAGCAAATGAATCTTAATCAAGCAGACAACATTCTCATTTCATTGCTAAGCCCCTGTCTAAGATGCAAAGGATCAATAAGTAAGAATTGTGGGCATCTGATCAAACAAACACAGAGCATATTCTTGTACAAAAAGTCAATTTCATTCAATCCATTTCCATGCACCTGTCAAAATACCAACATACGCAGAATAACTGGTTGAAGTTTGTTTACAAAGATACAGAACACTTTAAAAATAGAGAATGTATTCCACTGGAAGAGGGAAGCTCAAGGACATCATGTGACATCTAAGAAGGTATGATTGGAAGAAAGTCTTGCATTTATCTAACATTTAAACATGTCTCTCAGAAACATCTCAAGTAGTTTACATGCTATGTATTAACTTGTAATATAATAACTGTGGTTATCTAAGCAAAGCAGCAGCCAACATCAATACAGTAAGATTCTGCAGCAGCAATATGATGTGTAATTATTTCATCTCCATCTGTGTGTTGCTTGACTTTGGCCCAAGCATTGAGGAAATTTATGTTCTGCATCAAATAGTATCATAACTTTTTTTATAAATGTCCACTTGAACTATGTGAAAGGTAGTTGGGCTCTCAGTTTAACATCTCATTTAAAAATCATCTCACTTGGCAATGTTTAAACCTTTAAAAGACTTTTAAAATGTGGGCATGAAATATACAACAGGGCCGTAGCATCTGTGGAGAGAAAATTTAAAATGGTGTTTCGTATGTAGACTGTGTAAGAAATAAACACTGACCACCCTGTTGGGTACTTCAGCACTTTTTCTTTCAGGTTTAAGGCATTTTGAGGGTTTTGGGCTTTCACTGCAAAAGAACTTGAAGAATTTGAAGGTGGCAGGAAACAGCCACCTTCAGGGTAGGGTCAGGAGAACTAACCAGTCAGAAGCCAGAATTTGAGGCTAGTTCAGAGTCCAGTGATCATAGGGATGGGACATAATTGGTGGAGGGCACTATTTAAAAGATTTTTCTCCCCCAGTGACTAAAGAAACTTGTAGTATAAACTAAAAGTGAATACTCATAGTATCTATTTTAAATAATCTGGTTTTTGCCACAAATGTTTGCCCTTGCTGGAATTGTCTTTTGTCCCTCACACTCTACCCTTCCTGTTATTATGAAATGGAGATGTCGGCTTTGGATTGCGGTGAGCACAGTCAGAACACTCACAACACCAGGTTAAAATTCAGCAGGTTTATTTGGAATTGCAAACTTTCGGAGCGCTGCTCCTTCATCGCAAAGTCACGAACCAGAGCGGCTTGTGGAGAGAATTCCAAGGTGAGGTCTTTGAATCTGAAGGCTAGAGTCCCTCATGAGACAGACAGAGTTTCAACAAGATTGACTCACAGTGCTTATTAATATTTGAATGAATTGTTTAGAAATTCATGGAATCTATCTTTGTCACACCTGCCACATGTAGTGTAGTGGAGTGTTTGACTACAGTTATTTTAGCCTTGGAGGGAGTGCAGAGGAGGTTTACTAGGCTGATACCGGAGTTGAGGGGGTTGAGCTATGACGAGAGGCTGAATAAACTAGGCTTGTACTCGTTAGAGTTTAGAAGAATGAGGGGAGATCTCATTGAGACGTATAAGATGATGAATGGGATGGATAGGATAGAGGTGGAGAGACTCTTCCTGCTCAGAAAGGACAGTAGGACTGGGGGGCACAGCCTCAAGATAAAGGGGGGGCGGTTTAGAACAGAGTTGAGGAGGAACTTCTTCACTCAAAGGGTGGTGAATCTCTGGAATTCTCTGCCCGTTGAAGTGGTGGAGGCTGCCTCGCTAAATATTTTTAAGACGCGGGTTGATGGGTTTTTGATGAGAGAGGGGATTAAGGGTTATGGGGAGAGGGCGGGAATGTGGAACTGAGCCACGACAGATCAGCCATGATCTTATTGAATGGCGGGGCGGGCTCGAAGGGCTAGTTGGCCTACTCCTGCTCCTATTTCTTATGTTCTTATGTTCTTATGCTTGTTAATCCTCATGTACCTCATATGTACCTTGAATGTTAAACGTATAAGATAGATGTTGTAATTTTTTTATCTTTCTGACTTTGTGAAGTATATATTTGCTTGCTCAAAACATGAGCAATATTATGACTTAATTCCCTTAGCAAGTGTCCTGAATCTCAAACTTTGTCCGCTTTAATTAAAACGTGTTTGGCCCTGAATTGTATCATACCAGATATCTGGGGGTCTGGCCTAGGATTAGAACACACGTACAGAACTTCAAAAGTTCCTCATTGGTTATAAACTGCTTTGAAGTGTTCTGAGGTCACAAAAGGTACCATACAAATACATTTCCTTTTCTTTAACTCCACAATCCTATAGATTATCTCAGCAGTGATCTGAGCACAAGATTTCTATAAATCTCTTGAAGTATTCTGAATTTTTATTATTGAAATTTGTTTGTAGAAACAAATTTCTAAATAAGATATTTACCAAAAAAGGAAATAAATTGCATATTTCACAATAATGTGATTACATTTAACAAATGAATTGTCTCTTGATGTCTTTATGAAAAGTTTTGTTTGAAAGCCCCAGCCTTTTCTAAATGGCGCCGATATGCCTGTCTTGTTCTAAGAGTTGTTGGGACATCTGGATTGTGAGAGTGTGCAATGTGAAAAATCTCTTGGGATACTATTGAGCCAGCTGTCATAGCGAAATATTCTAGGAGTTTCCACATTTGAGTTTTTAAAGCAATTTGAAGAAATGTTGGCAGACAGTTTTCGACAGTTTTATTCATGTAAAATGTATATTGATGTTTTATAAATACAACTGTGGCCTGAACTTTTGTGCAGGAAGAGAGGCACTCCTACTTGGGTGGTTGTCGGCAGAGCCAGGGCCCTGAATCTGGATGTCCTGACTCTGAATCCGGCCTTCCATCTTTTTCTGGATGGGAGAGGGAATGGGAATATTCCTGGATCACAGAGGAAGTTGCCCACATAAATCAGCAGCTGCATCTTCCCAAGTGTGATTTTGGTGAGGTAGGTGTCTGAAATACGAACTGTGCAAATTAGGCGTGGGAGGAATAGGTATTCTTTTGGATGTTGAATATTGATTCCTGCCAATTTTGGGATAGGTCAAGTACCCAATGGAATTGTTAAACATAAAGGATACAATTAATAGAGTTGACAAAAGGATGTGACTTATTTAGACTTTCAGAAAGCTTTTGTCAAGGTATTATATAACAAATTTACCAATATGTAAAATGAAAGTACATGGGATTGTAGACAATATCTTGAGATGAATAGAAAGCTTGTTATCAGACAGGAAGCAAAGAGTTGGAAAAATTAGTCTTTTTCTGATTGGCAGACAGTGACAAGAGGGGTACCACAGGGATCTGTGCTAGGACCCCAACTGTTCACATTATATTTTAATGATTTGGATGAGGGAACTAAATGTATTATCTCCAAATTTTCAGGTTATACAAAGTTGGATAGGAGGGTGACCTGTGAGGAAGAGGCAGGAATGCTTCAGCATGATTTGGACAGGCTGAGCGTGTGAACATATGCATGGAAGATGCAGTAAAATGTGGATAAATGTGAGGTTATTCACTTTGGTAGCAATAATAGGAAGACAGATTATTACTTGAATGGGTGTAAATTGAGAGAGGTGGATACTCAGCAAGGGCTTGGCATCCTTGTGAATGAAAATGAGCATGCAGATAACAAGCAGTACAAAGAACAGTACAGCACAGGAAACAGGCCCTTTGGCCCTCCAAGCCTGTGCCGCTCATTGGTCCAACTAGACCATTCGTTTGTATCCCTCCATTCCCATTCTGCTCATGTGACTATCCAGGTAAGTCTTAAACGATGCCAGCGTGTCTGCCTCCACTACCCTACTTGGCAGTGCATTCCAGGCCCCCACCACCTTCTGCCTAAAAAACATCCCTCTGATATCTGACTTATACCTCTCCCCTCTCACCTTGAGCCCATGACCCCTCATGATAGTCGCCTCGGACCTGGGAAAAAGCTTCCCTCTATTCACCCTATCTATACCCTTCATAATTTTGTACACCTCTATTAGGTCTCCCCTCATTCTCCGTCTTTCCAGGGAGAACAACCCCAGTCTACCCAATCTCTCCTCATAGCTAAGACCCTTCATACCAGGCAACATCCTGGTAAACCTTCTCTGTACTCTCTCTGAAGCCTCCACGTCCTTCTGGTAATGCGGCGACCAGAACTGGACGCAGTACTCCAAATGTGGCCTAACCAGCATTCTATAGAGCTGCAACATCAGACTCCAGCTTTTATACTCTATACCCCGTCCTATAAAGACAAGCATACCATATGCCTCTTTCACTACCTTCTCCACCTGTGCTGCCACCTTCAAGGATTTGTGGACTTGCACACCTAGGTCCCTCTGTGTTTCTATACTCAGAAGCCAAATGGTATGTTGGCCTTCATAGTGAGAGCATTTGAGTATAGGTACAGGAATGTTTTGCTACGGTTGTATAGGATGCTGGTGAAGCCACACCTGGAGAACTGTGTGCAGTTTTGGTCTCCTTAACTGAGAAAGGATGTCCTTGCTAAAGAGGAGTACAGCAAAGGTTTACCAGGTTGCTTTCTGGGGTGGTAGGTCTGTCATAAGAGGAGAGGCTAAGTCAGATAGAATTATATTCATTGGAGTTTAGAAGAGTGAGAAGGGATCTCATAGAAACCTCAAAAATTCTAACAGGATTACACAGGGTAGATTGAGAAAGAATGTTCCCGATTGTACAAGAGTCCAAAACTAGGGGTCATAGTTTGAGTTCAACGGGTAAGCCTTTTAGAAATGAGGTGAAGAGAAATTTCTTTACCTGTAGAGCAGTAAATCTATACAACTCACTGCCACAGAAATAGTTAAGACCAAAACGTTGTGTGATTTCAAGAAGGAATTAGATATAGCTCTTGCAGCTAATGGGACTAAAGGATATTAGGGGAAGGCAGGATCAGGGTATTGAATTTGATGATCTGCTATAATCATAATGAATGTTGGAACAGGCTCAAATGCTGAATGGCCTACTCCTGCTTCTATTTTCTATGTATGTTCCTACATATGTTTCTGGACAAGATTGGGCATAAAAAATGCATAAACTCAGTAGAACTGTCCGAGCTGTCAATGAGCTGTATAAGTTGTCAAAGAGCTTTCAAAGCTTTCAATGCATTAAAGCAATGTGAATTTTTTTTTAAAAATCAGTGCTTAATATTTCACTCCGTTGAATTAAGTCTGAGAGGTAGCATTTGCGCTGTATTACTAACTTGACAGCCTAACATTATCACAGTGGCGTGTCTATTAAATGAGCAGTTTAATTCAGCATGGTTATAGAATAGAAATAGTTGCTAAGAAATGAGTTGAAGGAATGTCAAAACATTTTTTTTTAATCAATTAAAGTTTTTTTAGAGTGATTTCATCAATTTTATTTTAAGACTGTATGATTCCCATTGTTTTCTCATAGTGGATACTAAGTAAGTTAGCATACGGTTGGGGGCATTAGCTGGCATGAGTTGGCACTATTTAGCATAGATGTTATAAATGACCATGGGGATAAGTGGGAGCATGGATTGGTGTTGAGAGAATGAAGGGCTACAAAGAGTGGATAGAGGGACATAGGGTGGCATGGGATTATGTGGGGTCATATGGGGCTGGTAGAGGGACCAATAATGGCAAAGAGGAAATTAGAAGCCATGGGCTGTGGGTGGGGGAGGGGCGGTTAGGTTGCTTAGAAAGAATAAGGTGCCATGGAAGTGCAGGCATTACATGGCATGTGTTGGTGAGGGGAGTATGTGTGGGTGAGGCCTTTTTTGTTTGTTTCATTATTTAAATAAATTCAACAAAGTGAAGGAGCCAGCCTGCCTTCGCCACCAGCAGTCTTTGCATTAATTCCAGGATGGCAGGGCCATCTTCAAATGTAGTCAGCACCCCAGAATGAAAACTCCATTGTCTGGGCCTCTATTTCCTAGGTTGGAGCCAGGAAATGTCTCGATCTGGAAAGAAAATCCAGACCCGTGTGTGTGTGTGTGTGTGTGTGTGTGTATACATATGCATGAGTGTGGGAGGATAGGCAACTGATATTGCACATATTGATGCTTTTGTTTCTGTTTTATGAATTTTAAAGGGTGGATCAAGCTCAAAGAGACTGTTTTTCTCTCTGTAATTAAATCTGAATTTTGAAGCAAACAGCCTCTAATCATCTCATCTGATTAACAGTCCTCATGTTGACAAAACACAGATGTACAGATTATTATTAGCTGTGACAGAGTGTGGGAAACAGATAAAGTGAGAGATAGAGGTTTTTCTTACTTCATTTTTTTACTTTCATAAATTAAGATAAAATGAACCAAGTTGAATTTTGCAAGTTCTAATGTTGCAAAACATGTGTTTTGATGCAAATTGGCTGTTAGAACATTTACATTTTCCTCTGCTGTGACAGGAGGTGGGGCGGGGATGGTGGGGTGGGGGTGGTGGGGGGGGGACAGGGGAGGTGAGGGTTCAGAGAGTGTCTTATCTTGCTCCCTGGTGAAAGTGTCTCATTTTGGTATTTTGTAATAGGTGTCAGCCTGCCTGGATCATTGTAGTTCTGCAGCTTCTTCACCTAACTACACACAATCTCACCAGCCCACCACATTTGCCACCAGCCTCAGATAGGATAGGGTGGTTTCCCCAACTGTTTGTTTATATGGGTTTAGCTTATGTCTATCCGGGGTGTCACCGCAAGCCAGCTGCCTGTCTCAGGCATTACGAAAATGCTTTCCTTGGAACACTGTTCACAGCATTGGGTGAAGGCAAGCATCCGAAGGATGAATAGAGAAAAATCTTGAGGAAACCTGTTAGAGGATAGGATTGAGTCATAATGTCCCTGCATGTAAGAACTTTGTGTGAGAATTGTTTGAAACAAAGATTGTTAAAAGACACCTGAACCATAGGGTGCTATTCATGATGACTTGCTGTTCCTTTTAGCAATGTAGGGACTCCCATAATCTGAGTGAAAGCTCTGTTACCTTGTCTGCCCTTATCAGATGATTGATTTTTATTTTGGTAGCACCAGTCAACTGGCCTATGGTTGGGAGAGGTGACATTCAAATGTCCCTCCAATTGTCATGATGTGGAGATGCCAGCGTTGGACTGGGGTAAACACAATAAGAAGTCTCACAACACAAGGTTAAAGTCCAACAGGTTTATTTGGTAGCAAATGCCCCGAGCAAAAGCTAGTGGTGTTTGCTACCAAATAAATCTGTTGGACTTCCAGTTGTCTTCAGCAACTTCCTGCACTGAATCATTTCCACTAGACTATCTACTAAATAAAAAATGTCTGGGAACAGCCTGTTCTCCCTTCAATTTAGTTTCCTTTGATCTACACCTTCTGTACAAATTCTAATCAATAAGAAATAAAGGAATGTATTTGTATGGCATCTCACCAGAATGTCAGAACATCCAAAAGCACCTCTCATCTTAGTAGCTTTAACTTACATTTATTTTAATATAAGCAGCTATATTTCACTGCCTGTGAATGAGCTGGGTGAACAGTTAGTTTTTTTTTTATGTTCATATTAATTGAGAAAGCATCAGCCCAGATATTTAGAGAACTTTCTGCATTTCTTCCAAATATTACAATGGACCTCTTATGTCCACCTAAACAGGTAGATGAGCCCTCTGTCTAATGCCTCATCTGAAAGGCAGGTCATGATTATTATTGTTATACTGTTTGTTGAGGCATGCAGGACAAATTCCCAGGATCTAGAGGACACTGAAATGGAAAATACTTCAAGCTACATGGAGCAGCAGAAACATGGGAGGAATCGGGAGGTGAGGGAGGAATATTATGAATTTAGCAATATGCAAAGGGAAGTTTAAGGTGTGGAGCGGCAATCGTGAAGTGTGGGAGTATCAGAGGAGTATTGCAATATTGGGTAATTGGTGTTTGTGCCGCTCGGTTGCAGTTCAGTAAAGGAGACATGAGTTCTGCTTCTTCATAAACCATCTTTATTTCTTTGGTTCAACTCCACATACAATTCTTCCTAACCCCTAGTGCCCCCTGTAGCCCCTTTATATATCAGTGACTTCTATTGCAAAATTTAACATCAAATTAGGACTTAATTGGAAGATCTGTCAACCCATTCCTAACATTTAGTACCTACAAGAGATAGGACTAAGGCAAGGGTACGGGAAGGATTGTGATGCTGTAGTAGGGTGAGTGGTAGGCAACAAGACAGAATGAAGAGAGGGAACTTGAGAGTGAGTGTAGCTGAAAACAGAAAATAGAAGGAAAGAAGAATGAAGATTGTGATTCCACAAGTCATTTGTTTTCCCAAGTTTAAAAATGGTTAAGGTTCAGATTTTAAAGAGAGGGAATGCATATGGTGCAAATGGACACTGAAGTGAATGGTTCCCCAGGGAGTCTCAAGATGTAAAGGCCAAGCCTCATGAGCATAAATTTGTCCACTGCCTCACTAAACCAAGCCAATTCCACTAAGAACAGGAATTCAGCAGCAGGGGGCTTCAGCGAGGAATCCACTTAGGCAAGGTAAGAAAATGAGGGCTATAAAGGTAGCATAAGTACTGTCCAAATGTGAGTCATCTCAGGATGTTGGCTGGCAGAGTCCTTACAGGCGTTTTGAGTTCACCTATAATTTGACTTATCTCTACTGGGAGTCATGTCCTTTATTACAATACATAGAGGGGAGGGCCAGCTAAACCAGCAAATTAAGCCATGTCCCACAAGATGACAAGTACAATACTGGACACTGACATGAAGAGTGAACAATGTTTCTTCCACAATAAAGGAAATGTCTCTCACTCCTGAAGTATATTTAGCCCTCTGACAAAGCTAGTAAAACCAATATCATATGAAATATTTACAAGTGGAATTCAATTTTGCAAAATACCCATGCCACCTTTGTGCTTTGAAGTCTTATGTTACTGGCAATGCAATTGGTCAGTAAAGCTGTGGCCCTGATGCAGAGCCTCACTGTTTGATCAGAAGCTCTTTTATAGCCCCGTGTACGTATGTTACTGCAACATTGTCAGCTGACGGTGGGTTTCACCAGTGGCAGTATTTTAAATTTCAGCTGTAATTGCGTGAGAAATGAGAGAAAACAAAAGAGCGGAAGTGGCACACACTTCCATATAAGCTGTTGGGAATGGCAGGTTGTTGCCAAAATTCACTCCATGCACCCCCTGCCCCCCTTCCCCCCACAGTCATTTTCCATTCAGTTAAATTATTTAACCTTTAAACTAAAGTAATATAATTCCAGTCCAGCCAAAGCCAGTGGACAGGCTGAAGGCACTTTTTTTTAACATAACACGAACATTTTGAAAGAGTGAGGGACTAGAAATATTGGTGCTCGCACTCTCACAAAATTAACAACTTGTTGCCTTTGGAACAGAGTTCTAGCTATGTCTTGAGGTTCACATGTAGCTATGTACCTATATCACTAAACTCATTGTGAGGGCCATCTAGCTAAAGTGACCCGTCTTTCAGCTGCTTGTTGCATTCTCAAACTAGCCTGAGACATAACAGCAAGTTTGATTTTACCAGATAATTGGTTTTGATGTACTGAGTGGATTCCTTGCATCTGAAACTGAGGTCTCTCCCTTTAGAGAAACAATTGGGTCCTCCGCACGGTGGTAGAACTAAGCAAGCAGAAAATTGAACGCCTCAAATGTTCTATTCCTTATGTGATGTACAGTGCAGCAATTCTTGATGCATACACAAGTGAGCAAAGTTTAGTTTATGCTCCCAGCCTGGAATTTTGCATGCCAGGAATGAATTTCCGGAATCTGGGTATGGAGCTCAGTGGGATTAGTAGCATTTTTCATCCATCCTTTATTAAGTTTTATCTGATAAAGGTGGCCTAATACATCAATGTTGCTGATGTTTTCTCCCAATATCTGAAAATTGAATGTTTTTGCCCTCTACTGATCAGATTTGTATAGCAGCTATTGTAACATTTGTAGCTGAAGATTCGCTCAACTGGCAACAGCTGTTATTTTCATTACTTTCAGTGCAGTATTTTCTAATTCTTGTTCAAAAGGGATTTATTAGTATAATAAAGATTAATTTTAGTTTATTGAAGAATGAAATTTTTGCAAATTACCTTATATTCAAAGGAGTCTATAATATTTGTGCAATTTGATGTTGTTTCAACCTTCTTAAACATTATGCCAAACATGTTGAGGTCAAATCTATCTTAAAGTCAAATCGTTTTGATGCACAAAGTTGCCTTCCTTCATTGTAACAAAACTTGTTATGGGATAAAGTGAATTGTGTCAGATCAATCGCACATTTGATCAAGTTTGAAAGCAATGCCCCAGAAGATAATCCATGAAATCTTACAGAGTAAATACATGTGGAGGAAGCCTGGGACACTGTGATTAATTTTGTAAGGCTCTTGTAAAGAGTTGGTGACAATGGATGGGCTGAATGGGCTTCTTCC
This sequence comes from Carcharhinus amblyrhynchos, assembly GCF_965287045.1. Classification (NCBI taxonomy): domain Eukaryota; kingdom Metazoa; phylum Chordata; class Chondrichthyes; order Carcharhiniformes; family Carcharhinidae; genus Carcharhinus; species Carcharhinus amblyrhynchos. Next base: position 59,582,700 of record NC_137330.1, read on the forward strand.
ATGTTATAAAGTTTCAATAATTCTATACTTGTTGATCTAAGAGTCATAAAGTCATGCAGCAATTGGGCCAATTGAGTCTACCCCAGCTCTCCGTAAAGCAATCAAGTGATTTTGATTTCTGCCCTCTAGCCCAGCCCAACCAATTCACTTTGGAAGTCATTGATTACATCTGCTTCTGCAACTACAGTGACACAGTCATTAGCACTGCTGCCTCATAGCACCAGGGACCCCCGTTCAATTCCCAGCTTGGTTCACTGTGCAGAGTTTTCACGTTCTCCCCATGTTAGCATAGATTTCCTCTGGGTGCTCCAGCTTCCCCCCACAATCTGAAAAACATGGTGGTTAGAAGCACTGTCCATACTAAATCCTCCCTCACTTTATCCGAACAGGCACCAGAGTGTAAACATAAGAAGTAGGTCATTTGACCCCTTGAGCCTACTCCACCATTCAATAAGATCATGGCTGATCTTTTTGTGGACTTGTTCCACTTACCCACCCACTCACCATAACCCTTAATTCCTTTACTGTTCAAAAATCACAGTAACTTCATGCATGTCAATGTAAGCCTTACTTGTGACACTAATAAATAAAACTTCACTGAAACCTTACTAAAAAAAACTATTTTTGCCTTAAAAACATTCAACAAGGTAGCCTTAACTGCTTCACTGGGCAGGGAATTCTACAGATTCACAACCCTTTGAGTGAAGAAGTTCCTCCTCAAATCAGTCCTAAATCTACTCCTCCTTATTTTAAGGCTATGCCCCCTAGTTCTAGGTTCACCCACCAGTGAAACAACCTCCCTGCTTCGATCTTATCAAATCCCTTCATAATTTTATATGTTTCTGTAAGGTCGCCCCTCATCTTCTAAATTCCAATGAATATAGTATGGCAACAAGGGAATTTTCACTGTAACTTAATTGCAGTTTTAATGTAAGCCTACTTGTGACAGTAATAAATAAACTTTAAACCCTTATGGGCAAAGAGTTCTAGGTCATAACCGCTCAATGGGTAAAAAGTTCTTCCTCTTGTCCTAAACCTAATTTCTATGTTTCCTGGTCCTTGCCTCTTCAGCTAATGAGAACAGTTTTCCCTTGTCTACTTTACACAAAGCTGTCATAGTATTGTAGACTTCTAACAAATATCCCCTCAGTCTCCTTGGCTCCAATGAGAACAACCACAGGTTCTCTAATCTAACCTGGTCGCCAACAACCCCACACCTGAAAAAAGTTTTTAAAAGTTTCAAGAAAATTGATGAAGCCCCTTCAAGCCAGATAACGCAAATACATTTCTGGCCATTGGCCTTTAACATATGAAAAAAAGTGATTAAAAATGAGATTCCACTCTGTGGTAGGTATGTCGTTACTTTAGTTCCAGGTATATGAAATATTCCATCACCTGTATTAGACAGAAAGAAACCAAACAGCATGAGAATAGTGTTTACAACATTGTGGGATTTAGATATGATGTGGCACATGTGTGCTGAAGGCATGAGATTTATTTTCCACGTTTAAAAGAAATCCCGGGGATATGATGATGTTTGACAATTGCTACCATTTTCTACATGGAGTCACAAGGATTGCTGACCATGCTATGTCGTAATAATTTCATATTAGGACATCTGCATTTTTACATGCTTTTAGTTATAAATACACTTTATAAAAATATCACTTGAATTTGACTGCAAAGTTATCGACACACTCTGTAGGTGCTTTCTTGTCCATCACAAATCTTGTCTCTGCCCCACACACAAATGGTCTGAAGTCTGGTGTAAGCAGGTTGTTACCAACATTTCTTCTACAATAAAATGCCAATCACTTTTCTCAAGATTACAGAAAACGCTCACACAAAATGAAAGCAAATAATTTAAACATCAAAATACTGGCCATTTTAAAATCATGGCACAAGGGAATCTTAATCAAAACAGAACTGGCGAGAGGGATGAACTGAGATAGCTGGGGGATGGGTTCCTTTAAATGGAGAAATGAGGCTGGGTGCCCCCTGTGTTTTACGTTTAATCCCTGCTGGTCAGTTGTCAGATTCTTCAGTCTTATTCATCCCGCCCCAGTTGCCAGCAATAATGGAAAATTTGGTGTTCAGCCAAAACTCCATTCACTGCAGTGGCTCCAGATAATCCCAGCAGCAGATGAAGTGTGCAAAGAACATTCATTAGGATGTTGCTGGGTCTCCAAGGTTTTAGCTATGAGGAGAGGTTGAATAAACTAGGATTCTTTTCACTGGAAAGACGGAGGCTGAGGGGAGACCTGATTGGAGTCTACAAAATTATGAGAGACATAGACAGGGTGGATAGCCTGAGGCTTTTTCCAAGTATGGAAGTGTCAGTTACAAGGGAGCACAGGTTTAAGGTGAGAGGGGGAAAGTTTAAGGGAGATGTGCAGGCTAAGATTTTCATGCAGAGTGGTGAGTGCCTGGAACATGCTGCCAGAGGATGTGGTGGAAGCAGGGACGTTAGCAACATCTGAGTCGCATCTGGATGGGTACATGAATAAGGAGGGAATAGAGGGATATAAGAACATAAGAACATAAGAAATAGGAGCAGGAGTAGGCCATCTAGCCCTTCGAGCCTGCCCCGCCATTTGATAAGATCATGGCTGATCTGTCGTGGCTCAGTTCCACATTCCCACCCTCTCCCCATAACCCTTAATCCCCTCTCTTATCAAAAACCCATCAACCCGCGTCTTAAATATATTTAGCGAGGTAGCCTCCACCACTTCAACGGGCAGAGAATTCCAGAGATTCACCACCCTTTGAGTGAAGAAGTTCCTCCTCAACTCCGTTCTAAACCGCCCCCCCTTTATCTTGAGGCTGTGCCCCCTAGTCCTACTGTCCTTTCTGAGCGGGAAGAGCCTCTCCACCTCTATCCTATTCATCTCATTCATCATCTTATATGTCTCAATGAGATCTCCCCTCATTCTTCTAAACTCTAACGAGTACAAGCCTAGTTTATTCAGCCTCTCCTCATAGTTCAACCCCCTCAACTCCGGTATCAGCCTAGTAAACCTCCTCGGCACTCCCTCCAAGGCCAAAATATCCTTGCGTAAGTGCGACGACCAAAACTGCACATAGTACTCCAGCTGCGGCCTCACCAATGCCCTATACAGCCGCAGCAAGACCTCCCTACTTTTATATTCAATCCCCCTCGCTATGAAGGCCAGCATCCCATTCGCCCTCCTGACCACCTGCTGCACCTGCAGGCTGGGTTTTTGCGACTCATGCACAAGGACCCCGAGGTCCCTCTGCACCGTCGCACGCTGCAGTTTTTCGCCATGTAAGTAATAGTCCTTCCTACCATTATTCCTACCAAAGTGGACAACTTCACACTTGCCAACATTAAATTCCATTTGCCAGTTCCTGGCCCATTCGCCCAGCCTATCTAGATCCCTCTGCAGACTTTCCACACCCTCCGCACAATTTGCCGTTCCACCAATCTTGGTGTCATCAGCAAATTTCGACACCATACACTCGGTTCCCTCCTCCAGATCATCTATATAAATGGTAAATAGCTGAGGCCCCAGCACTGATCCCTGGGGCACTCCACTAGTCACCAAACGCCAATCCGAATAGCACCCATTGACCCCCACTCTCTGCCTCCTATTTGACAGCCAATCCCCTATCCATGCTAACACCCTACCCCCAACTCCATGCCCCCTAACCTTCTGTAACAACCTCTTGTGCGGCACCTTATCAAACGCCTTCTGAAAATCAAGAAACACGACATCTACCGGCTCTCCTCTATCCACCACCCTAGACACATCCTCATAGAACTCCAATAAATTTGTCAGACACGACTTCCCCTTAATGAAACCATGCTGCGTCTGCTCTATCAAACAATTCTCCTCAAGATGCCTCGCTATTTTCTCCTTGATTATGGATTTGAGTATTTTACCTACAACAGACGTTAAACTAACCGGCCTATAATTCCCTGCCTTTTGCCTGCTACCCTTCTTAAACAATGGCATAACATTAGCCGTTTTCCAATCTTCCGGCACTTCGCCGGAATCCAGCTAGGTTTGGAAAATAATCATCAAGGCATCTACTATCACCTCCGCCATTTCTTTCAGATCCCTTGGATGCATTCCATCCGGTCCTGGGGACTTGTCCACAATCAGTTCCCTCCAGTCTGTCGAGCACAACCTCTCTAGTAACAATAATGTCATTCAGGCCCTCCACTCCTACCATCTTTCCATCGCTAACACCCGGCAAACTATTCACGTCCTCCTCCGTGAAGACCGAAACAAAAAAGTTATTCAAAGCCTCAGCCATTTCCCCATCCCCTACCATTAAGGCCCCCCTCTCATCCTCTAAGGGTCCAATGTTCACCCTAGTCAGCCTCTTCCTTTTTATATATTTATGATAACTCTTACTATCCTTTTTTATATTTAGCGCTAGCCCAGCTTCATACTTTATCCTACCCTTCTTTATCAACTTCTTTGTCATTCTTTGTTGACATTTAAACCTCTCCCAATCCTCTTCTCGTCCACTACTCTTAGCTACTCTAAACGCATTCGCTTTTAATTTAACACTTTCCTTTACCTCCTTCGTTATCCACGGCTGATTATCTCTCCTCCTACGATCCTTTTTAACCATCGGAATAAATTTCTGCTGAGCACCAAGGAAGATCTCCTTAAAGATCCTCCACTGTTCCTCAGCAGACCTACCTTCCAATGTGCTCCCCCAATCAACATTCGCCAATTCCTCTCTCATCCTATCGTACTCCCCTCTGTTCAAACAAAGGACGCGTGTCCGGGAACCCACTTTCTCCTCCTCCATCTGCATCAGAAACTCCACCATACAATGATCACTCTTCTCAAGAGGATCCTTCACCACAAGGTCCCTAATTCTACCTGCCTCGTAACATAACACCAGATCCAAGATAGCTCGCTCCCTCGTCAGCTCCAACATACACTGTTCAAGGAAACTATCCCGGCAGCATTCCAAGAACTCTTCCTCAAGCCCACCGCGTCCAACATCGGTCAACAAATCAATATGTAGATTGAAATCCCCCATAGCTATCGCCGTTCCATTCCTGCACACCACATTTATTTGCATGTTAATAGCCCGCCCCACCTCCAGATCATTATTTGGGGGCCTATAGACAACACCCACCAGCGTCTTCCTCCCTTTGCTGTTCCTAATCTCCACCCACAACGATTCCACTTTCTGCTCTTTGGCTTCTATATCTTCCCTTACTACCACCCTGATGCTATCCTTAATCCTTAATATGGACTGAATAAGGGCAAAAGGTTTTTTCTTTAGTTTAATTAGGGCATTATAATCAGCACAGGCTTGGAGGGCCAAAGGCCTGATCCTATGCTGTACTTTCCCTTCTTCTTTGTTTTTTGTTCTGCAAAACATGGAAATGATATTTTAAGGAAGATACGACCATATGCGGAGAGATTAAAATGACTCCCCTCATTTACCACTATAAATATGACCAATAGTAGGTTTTTTTTGTGATTTTGTAAAGAATAAGGTATTTCCTCAATGTCTGTGCCTAACAGTCTACCTTAGTAATGGACAACTCAGCGAGCGAGTTGCAAAAAATAAAGTTGAATAAAGATAATCAATAAACTGAGAGTTCACTGTTTATGAGTCCTTTGCTTGCATCGGTGGTTGTGGTTGATTTTTCTCCACAATGATTTTGAAATTCCAGGATTGAAGCCCAATACTGCAATTGTCGGAGACAATTTGTTTTTGAATTCTCCCATCCTGACCGCCACTAGAATCCTAGTGGGTGGGAGGGAAGCAGACCATGTAAAGGTCCATTGAAGTCAGGTGGGAATCTCTGGTTTTCAGGCGAGTGCAACTGGAGAATCCTGCCCATAATCTACCTTTTTCAGATATTAATGATATTTGCAAATGAGGTTCCTTTTGATGATTTGGCTTTTAAACTGGAATAAGAATAATAAGTCTTAACTTGTGAGAGAGAGAAGAGAAGGAAGCTTGTTACTGTTTCATTTTTCTTGGCTACTGTTTTCGCATTTTCCATGTTGTATTAAAAGAAATTTCAGAAATGGCAACCCCAGTCACATGACCTCTCTGAATAATGTTTTCAGAAAGTTTTTGCTTAGCTGATGTCTGAAATGGCTGTGGCTATTGTCGCACGGCCAATAATGTCCTGGCTATTGGCTTCTTAATGATTCAATAACCATCTTAATGAGATACTGTAGGAGAAATATCTTTCCATATTGCTATTCTCCTGGTAAACACGTTGTCTCTGCTTGAGAGGCAGCCTTATTGAATGCAAATGTGAGGTCAAAAGGTGAGCTTTCAGTAAATCCCTTCAGAGTAGTTTTTGACATCAACAGGTATGAAATTCCATGAGGATGTCTAGAAATCTCTGAATTGTGTTCTACTTTTGAATCCTCCTGAAAACCAGTCAACTGTTAATACAGGCATCCGCCATCTTAAGTCAATGCCTTTGCATGTTTTTTTTAAACATCCTTTTTAAACAGTTCAATATATGTTTGATCAGCTGATGAAATTAAAGATTAATATCACTCACACACAAGTCATATCATTGTGACGAGGTATATAAGATCATTTTGACTAGTACCTGTCATTCCCAATGCTCCGATGTTTTCCTTCTGCAATGGCACACCCCCATCTTTCCAGACCCTGACTGCTTTTTTTCAGCCACATCATTCATGGTCTCTCAGGCCTCTGATTTGGTTGGCTACTGACCAGGAAATAAAAGAACAGCACCTCATCTTTCAACAGGCACTTTACAACCTTCTGATTTCAACACTGAATTCAACAGTTTTAGATCCAAACTTCATCCCCCATTTTGTGCTGTGCCGGACACATTATTTCTATCTTTATTTGTCTCATTATCAATCCCTTTGGCTTTGCCACATTACATTTCTGATTTAGACCTAAATTCTCCTATATTGTACGTCCCACCACTGCCTCCAGAGAGAATAGATGCGGCTGGGATTCTCTGGTCCTGCTGCTGTAAATGGAGATTTAGCCATATTCTCCATTCCTCACTGGCAGTGGTAATGGCATGTGAAAACAGAGAATTCCATCCTTTTCTTTCCTTTCCCCCCATCCTATCAAATTCCAATTTTGTTCTATTTCTCATCCATCCTCTTTCACGTGGTTAAAACCTATTACATTTCTAACTTTCTTAGTTCTAATGAAAAATCACAAGCCTGAAACATTAACTCTGCTTCATTCTCCGTAGGTGCTGCTTGACCTACTGAGTATTTTCAGCATTTTCTGTCTTTATTTCAGATTTCCTGCTTCTGCAGTATTTTGCTTTTGCATTTTTGTTTAACAATTTAAATTAAGTCCTTCCATTAAATTTGATAGAACCTCCAGAAACCCCATGCTCCAATGCTGCACATTCTATCCTGATCCCACCCTGTATATGTCAGGACCATAGCATCATCATAGAACCAAAGTATGTTAGAGCACAGAAAGTGGTCAGTTGGCCCATCATACATGTGCTGGCACTTTGAAGGAGCTATCCAATTCAATCCCTTAGCCCTGCAAATTTGTTCTTTCTAAGTAATTTTCCAATTTCCTTTCCAAAATTACTGTTGAATCTGCTTCTGCCTCTCTGTGAGGCACAACATTGCAGATCACTGAGTTAAAAAAAAAAATTGATTGGTTAAATAAATGCTACTAAGCTTATGTGCTAAGCACATGGTACTGATGTTCTCTCACCCACTTTATTCTTTACAATGGGTCTGCATAATTTACACATACATGATTTCATGAAGACATGCTGCTGGAGGGAGATGTATCTGCCAGGAGATAGCTTTTGTAGCATTAACTGCTACAAAAGCATCATCAGCTGAGAAAGGGCAATTGGTTTACGCAAATTTTAAATGCTCACTCACTCCGTTTCTGTCAGTTGGATTAAGACTGAGCCAGGGATTCTGCAAACTGGGGAATTAAAGACAATCCAAAAAGTGACAGTGATGAGACAAGATTTTACCACAAACACAACGTGCTTATAAGAAAGATTTTTTTTAAATAAAGCTCAGTTTCATGACTTCAGGATAGCTAAAGAAATTACAGCTGAGAAGGTAGCTTTGGTTGCGATGTCAGTTGCATACAGGGACATCTCACAGGGATCGATAAGATAATCGATCAGGTAAACTGCCTCTGTGATAATTCAAGTAACACAAACATGGACAACTGATGGCAATCGCGTCAAAAGGATCCAGTAAAATGTTCAGTAAACATAAATGACTGATTCCTGTAAATTAATATTCCATCCTTTAAATAAAACCCAAAATATTCCCTAGTGCTTTTAGCTTTTCTTCTCTCCAATATTAAGCTCACAATCATTGCTGTTATTGCTAAACGTGACCAAAAGCAGAAAAAAATGAATTTGCAGCAGTGCCGTAGAACCTGGAGATTGGTGTGTTCTCCTGCCTCCAAACTCTTTGCCCAATTGTACTGGATTGCAATTACTGAGGTCATTTCACCTATTCATTTAGAAAAGTGAGCGGTGCTCTCATTGAAATGTATACAAGATTCTGCAGGGGTGTTATAGGGTAGACACTGAAAGAATCTTTTCCTAGAGCTTGGGGGCACAGCTTTTAGAATAAGTGGCTGATCATTTCAGACTAAGATGAGAAATTTATTTCACCAGAGCATTGTGAATCTTCAGAATTCTCTAACCCATAGTGTTGTTGATGCTTCAATGTTTTAAAGTTGAATGTATTTAAGTTGAGGTAGACAAATCTTTCCTCCTGGTATAGGGAGCAGGTGGCAAAGTGGACTTGAGACAAAAAAAATTAGCCATGATCGTATTGAATGGCGGAGCAGGCTTAAGACACTATGTGGTGTACTCCTGTTCCTATTTCTTATATTCTTATCATCCCTGTGCTCATTGACCTACACTGACCCCAGTCTGACAATGCGTCAATTTTAAAATTCTCAATCTTGTTTGTAAATTGCATTATGGTCTTACACTGCCCTTTGTTACTATTTCTAGTACCCTTTGAGATCCCTACATGAATCCAATTCTGGTCTCTTGCTGCATTGTTGGCAGCTGTGCCTGTATCTGTCTGGGCTCTAAACACTGCAGTTCTCTCTCTAAACCTCATGTCTCTCTCTTATTCTGCTGAATTAAGGATCTCCTTAAAAGCAGCATCCTTGACCAAGCTTTTGGAAATCTAAATCAATACCTCCCTTGATGGCTGTGTTATAAATGCAAGTTTTTATTGTTGGCATTGTTGTTGTGTTGCCTTTACTGAGCTGTACTAAAGACTTTGATCATTGTTTGCCCTCATTTTAAATTGGAACAGAAATAGTTGCAGTGTTGCTATACTGTTGTCAAATAAGCAGCTCGGCAGACGTTTGCACTTAACACAGAGGCCTGGAAGACAGAAGGCTAAATGGGAGAACAGACTTATGAGATCCTTCCTCCCATTTCATTCCAACTACCTAATACTGAAAGAATGGAACCACATACAACACCTGAGGGAGATGGCTAGAACTGAAACTCTTTGAGATACCTGTGCTAAAGGGCCAATCCTCAGTCATATAGGTCTGTTTGTGGCTCTGTGATTTGCTACAACTCCAAATTCTTATGCTTCAAGCTTATTTTTGGTTGGCATAAGGTCTAACATTGCATCCACAATAAGGTTGAAATGTTGCTGATGCATGCAATTGGCAAATCAGTTTGGTAAATGAAAAGGGAAAGAATTGGTGGGTTGCATAACTGTATAATGATACCGAAAGTTAGAATTATTCTTTAAGTGTCATTAGCAGTCAAGGCTTTTGAATTTTCCCATTTATTGTGGCAGAATTGTGTGTGTAAATCTGGCCATTCAGACATATAGGCTGTGGTGTGTCATGCAGAAATTGCTAGCGCACAGACAATGAGCAGACAAATGCAACGTCGACTGGAGCATCTCCATATTTGTAAGCTGTTACAATCCACGCTCAAAGTCTATTCCATTGAGATGAAAGTTGCATGATGTATTACTGGGCCAGGATTTGTTGTCCATTCCTAATTGCCCAGAGGAAATGGTGGGGGTCCTTACCTGCAAACAATTCAGAGGACAGTCAAGTCAAAGTGATTAATTTTGACTTTGAATGACAGTGTCATCAGGTTAGCTGCCTATTTGAAATCTCCTGCTTTCAATTCACATTTATTTCAATTGCAAAGGATACGTAATTGACAGCTGACATCATCAATTTTGCATTAGGTCCCAAAGTTAAAATTGGAGTCACATGTAAGCTAGATCAAGTAAGAACAGTGGGTTTCTTTTCCTAAATAATATTACTGAAACTGTTTTTAAAACAATACAAGTGATTTTGTTTTGTTTCTTTTTGCTTAAAGAAGAAACTGAATTCAAAATTCACAACTTGTCATGAGGGACTTAAACTCAGGAACCTGAATAATTAGTCCATATTAATCCAGATAATTTGATTACAATTTCAGTAGCAGTGGCCAACACTGCTGTTCCCAAATCAATGGAGAGCTTACTCTAGTCAAGTCCACTCCACACAATTGTTTTTAGTACTGACATAAACCAAATAAAAAATGTTAAAAGCAATGGAAATGCATGCCTGCTTTCAGCTAAACTGAGTGGCAGGAGTGAGCAGCCACCAACTCCACATATTTACCTCGCTTATCCCCCTGACACTCAGAGGCAATTTACCATGGCCAATCCATCTCACCTGCACATCTTTGCACTGTGGGAGGAAATTCACACAGACATGGGGTGGAATTTTATGAGATTGATTCTAAGTGTCTAGGAGGTGTGAAAACAGGAGAGTTCCTCATCTGTTTTTTGGATGAGTTTTCACACCCAATTTTATGCACCTAGTTATTGAAAAAATGGTCTAAACCCTTTCAAGTTGCTGTAGGCAGTTGGCTGGAATTAATTCACCAGCCAGCCTGTAGAGGGAGCTACTGCGCATGTGCAGACCTCTGATTCTTCACATGCACAGCAGGGGTCAGACAGACAGAGGTCTGTCAGGCCTATGCTACTGCAAGAAGCCTCAATCAGCTCCCCCGACCCCTCCATCAATCGCAGGAACCTGTGGCTGATCATAAGCACGACAGTGCATGGGCATCTAGCCTCCGCTGCCCTCCCCACCTCACTGCCAAGGCCAGTTGCCCCCCGCCCCCCCCCCCCATGTGATCCTGTTGCAGAGTGGCAGCAGGCCAACCCCTCTTTCCAATCCCATTGCAGAGGGTGTAGCGGGCCCCCTCCCTGCCGATCCCATTGCAGAGCGGCAGGAGGCATTCCCTCCCCGATCCAACTCTATTACAGAGAGTGTAGCACACACCCCCTCCCCCAATGTGACCCTGTTGCAGAGTGCACAGCGGGTCCCCCTTCACCACCCCCCCCCATCCAATTGGGCTATCTCTTCATGCCCTGTCCCATAGGCCTTGCCCCACTCCCATAGGCTCCACTGCATAGGCCCTGCCGCATAGCCCCCAGCCCCAGCACTCTCCAATGGGCAGTGCCAAGATGCTCATGGCATTGCCCAGGTGCCCGGTGGGCTGTGCCAAGGTGTCAGGCTGGCACTGCCCAAGGGGCACCCCCTTGCCCTTGGCCTCTCAGTATTGGTAGGGCCAACATGAATGTTCCCCATTCATGGGGAGCAGATGTTTTCCTCGCTGGAGAGAACCTCTCCCAACGAGGCCATAAAGGCAACTGAGTCTGGACAACTGAGCACTGGGCTCACTAAATACATGTAAATTAAGATTATAATAAATTAACTAATTTATTCAGCCTTTCGCCCATTTCCTAACCTCGCCACAAATCTCGTAAAATCGCAAAAGCTGAGAAATCGGGCATGATCCTGATTTCTTGGCTCTGGTGAGATTTTACCAGCTCACTCTGCCTATCAATGAGTAGGACAAGCCAGCAGACAGTCAGTTGAGGTCAGAATTGAACCCGAGTCCTTGCCGCTGTGAAGTAACAGTACTAACCACTGTGCCACTAGGCTGCCTCAAAGTTGAAGAAAATACGAGACATAAAAGTAGGTGCAGCATTAGCAATAGCCAATACTCATTTTAATAAGTTAACAATTATTTAATAAATTAACAATTATTTAATAAGTTAACAATTATTTATAAACTCATATTAATGCATTTGAACAGCAGTGATATTTGAATCACAGATGACTCGTCTCTTGGCAAGGGAGCGCTATGAACATAAGAACATAAGAACATAAGAAATAGGAGCAGGAGTAGGCCATCTGGCCCTTCGAGCCTGCCCCGCCATTCAATAAGATCATGGCTGATCTGTCGTGGCTCAGTTCCACTTTCCCGCCCTCTCCCCATAACCCTTAATCCCCTCTCTTATCAAAAACCCATCAACCCGCTTCTTAAAAATATTTAGCGAGGCAGCCTCCACCATTTCAACGGGCAGAGAATTCCAGATATTCACCACCCTTTGAGTGAAGAAGTTCCTCCTCAACTCCGTTCTAAACCGCCCCCCCTTTATCTTGAGGCTGTGCCCCCTAGTCCTACTGTCTTTTTTGAGCGGGAAGAGTCTCTCCACCTCTATCCTATCCATCCCATTCATCATCTTATATGTCTCAATGAGATCTCCCCTCATTCTTCTAAACTCTAACGAGTACAAGCCTAGTTTATTCAGCCTCTCCTCATAGCTCAACCCCCTCAACTCCGGTATCAGCCTAGTAAACCTCCTCTGCACTCCCTCCAAGGCCAAAATATCCTTGCGCAGGTGCGGCGCCCAAAACTGCACACAGTACTCCAGCTGCGGCCTCACCAATGCCCTATACAGCTGCAGCAAGACCTCCCTACTTTTATATTCAATCCCCCTCGCTATGAAGGCCAGCATCCCATTCGCCTTCCTGACCACCTGCTGCACCTGCAGGCTGGGTTTTTGCGACTCATGCACAAGGACCCCGAGGTCCCTCTGCACCGTCGCCTGCTGCAGTTTTTCGCCACGTAAGTAATAGTCCTTCCTACCATTTTTCCTACCAAAGTGGACCACCTCACACTTGCCAACATTAAATTCCATTTGCCATTTCCTGGCCCATTCGCCCATGTTAGATTACTTGGATAATTGAAGCTGTTGCAACAACATTAAGAATACATTGATATGCAGGAAGGGCAGGACTACAGGGACAAAATCTGATAGGCATGTGAGTTCTTATTTGAACCTTTGTAGCTGGAATAGGAATTGAATTCAACATTGCGAGGCTTGCCAAAGCAGAGCATCATTATCAGACATTGAAACTTTTTTTTGCATTTGTCTAATGCTCCCATTGTTAATACGTTTCCTACTTTTAAAGCTGCTATTACCTGTACAAAACATTTTGAATAATAGAACATGAACAGCTAGCAAGCAAAATACCAGATAGACCAATTACGAAACCGTGGAACTACCTGAAACTGGTCAACTACCCATCTTTCATAAAAAATGGCAATGTGGTCCATGAATGATGATTGAAAGCAGAAAAAAAAGCATTTATATAAAAATTAAAGCTAAATACAGAATGCAGTTGCATAATGTTCCCCAGTCTCCTATTTCAACCGATATATTTATGCAAAGTTTGCCTGATAATTTAACCTGACAGAAAGATTTAGGTTTAGTCTTAACCAGCCCAGTGAGAATGAGACAGGTTTGGGTCAAATGTCTCTTTATACCCTGAACAATTTTATTCCACATTGCATTCAATAAACACTGGGCAGAATGTGCCAAAAAAGTGGTAAAAGTCAGGATTCCCTGGTCTCATAGGGCCTGCCATTGCTGCCAGTGAGAATGGAGAATTTAACACTCAGCCAAAACTCTACTCAGGGCAGCAGGACCGGACAATCACAGCCATGGGCGAGGTCAGAGAATTCCAGCCAGTGTCAGATTCTGAAAACTGGCATGTTTCTCCCCAAAAATACAGCCAAATTTTCACTCTAGATTTTCTGACATTTTCTCAAAAGAAAAAGCAGGGGGACAATGTTTGGCACCGTCATCTGAATGGGACAGGGCAAAAAAGAGCACCCCAAGCTCAAAGTACAATTAAAGGCCTCTTGTTGACTCCCCCCTCCCCAACAGACATTGGGCAGCTGGCAGACAAGGGGAACCTCACCAAACCTTGAACACAAAGGCCAACCTCCCCATCTCACATCACTCAATAGTTGGGTCGACACACCCCGCAAACCATGCAGGGTTACCCAACTACTTCCCCCCAACCTCATCTTTGCCAGCATTGGGGCACCCACTAATTCCCAGTGTCCGTCCTTCACCACCATGCAGGCACAACCCCTTCCAAAATCACCCCTCCCCCTATATAATAGGACACCCTCTCCCCCATGAGGTTCCCTGCCACATTGATACTGCCACATTGACACAGGATTTGATGGGCACATTATTGAAACTGGTATGGTAGCATGCTTATATTGCTGGGCTAGTAATCCAGTGAACACAGACAGTATTTGCTGATCGCAATAGGGGCTTCACTTGCCAGCTGGAGCAGTGAGCCTTCCCCATGCTTGTAGATGAGATGGCCATCTATGAGCATTCCCACCACTAACATCAGAGTGAAGATGGGGAAGGCAAACATGGATTCCACCCGTCTCCCTCCCACCTGATTAAATGTCACCCACCAAAACTTCAACACATTCCACTTTCAAATACAAACCCCAGCATGGCAGTTTAAAAGAAAACTCGTATTTGTTTCATGTCTTTTTCAGCAACAGCCATGACAATAATTCATATTTATATAATATCTTTAACATATTAAAATGCCCCAAGACAGTTCATGTTGGCAGGAAGGCAATTTTTGGACAGAGGAAAAACATCTGTGTAACTTTCCTGCAGGAAATTAAATAACTACCTTGTCATCATTGATAAATTACTGGATTTTGTTTTTTGGGTAATGAATCATCCCAGCCAGTTTAATTGCTTCTATTTGGGATCTCCAAGGTTGTCCTGGAACCTAGAAGTCTGACTAAGCTTTGACGATTGGTTGTATTTCAAAAAATTATCTAACTTTGGAGCAAAGCAGGTAAGCAAGCTCGTTATGATTTCTTCCATAATCTGGTTATTCCTGACCCTGACCTTTTTCAACCTTCAGTGTTAGACACCATAGAATCCCTTGTTATTTTAACAATCCCCTTAGGAGAGTAGAATTTTAACTATAATCTACTTAATTAGATTTTCTCCTAATTTTGTACTAACGTACATTTGCCAATTTCACCAAAATTGTGTATGATCTTCAATGATTTTTACAAATTACTTCAACTGATTTTATTGCAAGAACTTGCATCATTGAAATAATTTGCATTATTGGAAGAGCTCAGTTGAAGGAAATGCATCGGAAAAATTGGATATTAATTGTTTTTCAGTATTTTAATAAAATATTTACAATACTTTACTGCATCAACATATCAGAACTAGTAGAGATATAAGCAAACATAGTTCTTACATTGCGGTTTGTTGTTTAGATTCAGAATACATTGGTCAAATGGATTGTATGCTGAAAATCAAGGCAGGATTTCTACCATTGAGGTAGAAAGCTCATGTTGGGAAATTTCTGACTTCACTGGCCTGTCTCCTCTAAAAGAGTTTCAACAAGACTAATAGTTATCTTGGTTCTCATCCAAGCATAGCTAATGAGGCTTGGCTGAAACTCATGCGTCCCATTTGCGTTTTTTGTTATTAATACTTTAAAGGGTCTGGATAATTTACACTTTTATTGGTTGTTGTGAAATGGCTTTTTTCAACTTAGTAGGAAGTTATGAATGAATCAGTTTTTAGAAAGCATTTTTCTTTCACACATATTGCTGTCACCATAGGGTTCATTGGTTCAATATAGTGTATAGTGGGTCAATGGGCATTGAAGTGCCATAGCTTGGCACTGATTATATGAGGTGTCACAGGTGGTGAGTGGAAGGGTAGAACTTGGCATAGGGGGCATGAAGTGGATCTCTTGATTTCTCTTTGAATTCCTGGACCCCTCTGATGAATTCTGGAACATGACTCGACTCTGTAAAAACATGGCCGGAGTTCATGCAACTTGCATAGGAATAGGACATGCCTATCTCTGCAGTGGAGTCAGTTAGCCTGATGCAGGCTTTTGACAGGAAATAGTCCGCACCCTTTAAAAATGTTTCCAAAAATGACATAGCTTGGGAATGGGGTCAGGGTTCCCAGTACTGGGACTGACCAACTCTTTTTAATAGGCTTCTTGATTCATCCAGAATTGTTGAAAACCTAGGCCTTCGTCCCAGTTGTGTAAAAGGCTGTTAGGCTCTCTGGCCCTCACCCTTCACAAACCTATCCAACACTATGCACACTCATACCCCAATGGCAAGAGTTGCCTGTGTGAAACCATATGTTTGTGGACTGGAGTTGTCTCTGGGCATCTCCCATCCTTCCTGCTCCAGAAAATAATAATTTGCTAAAACATAGACACAGGCCATTCCACTTGCAAACCTTGCTCAAAAGCCACCAGTATAACACCACGGATGCAAATTTTGATCAAAAATTTAATTTAATTTAATTTGAGGGATACATGGCTCAGTCATAGAAGACAGAGGTTGCAGTGGAAGGGTGTGTTTCTGAATGGAGAGCTGTGACAAGTGGCATCCCTCAGGGATCAGTGCTGGAACCTTTGCTGTTTGTTAAATATATAAAAGATTTGAAGGAAAATGGTTTGATTAGTAAGTTTGCGGACAACACAAAGATTGGTGGATTTGCAGATAGCAATGCGGGCCATCCGAGGATACAGCAGGATATAGATCGGTTGGAGACTTGGGCGGAGAGATGGCAAATGGAGTTTAGTCTAGACAAATGTGAGGTAATGCATTTTGTAAGGTCTATTACAGACAGGAAATATACAGTAAATGGCAGAACCCTTAAGAATATTGATAGGCAGAGGGATCTGGGTGTGCAGGTACACAGGTCACTCAAAGTGGCAACACAGGTGGAGAAGGTAGTCAAGAAGGAATGTGGCATGCTTGCCTTCATCAGCTGGGGCATTGAGTTTAAAAACTGGCAAGTCATGTTGCAGTTTTATAGAACCTTTGTTAGGCCGCACTTGAAATATAATATTCAATCCTGGTCGCCACACTACTAGAAAGATGTGGAGGCTTTGGAGAGGGTACAGAAAAGATTTACCAGGATGTTGCCTGGTATAGAGGGCATGAGCTATGAGGAGAGGTTGGAGAAGCTTGGTTTGTTCTCATTGCAGCGACAGAGGTTGAGGGGCGACCTGATAGAAGTCTACAAGGTTATGAGAGGCATGGACAGAGTGGATAGTCAGAAGCTTTTTCCCAGGGTGGGAGAGTCAATTACTAGGAGGCATAGGTTTAAGGTGCAAGGAACAAGGTTTAAAGGAGATGTACAATGCAAGTTTTTTACATAGAGGGCGGTGGGTGCCTGGAACTCACTGCCAAGAGAGGTAGTGGAAGCAGATACGATAGTGAGTTTTAAGGGGTGTCTTGATAAATACATGATTAGGATGGGAATAGAGGGACATGGTCCCTGGAAGGGTAGGGGATTTTAGTTCAGTCATGCAGCATGGTCGATACAAGCTTGGAGGACCGATGGGCCTGTTTCTGTGCTGTAATTTTCTTTGATCATTGTTCTTTGTAATCAGGCAATTCATCCTACAATAACTTTTGTTCATAAAGGACAGTTTTTAAGTATGAAAAATCCAGTAGATTGTTGGATTTAAAGATTCAGCCTTTCTTTTAATAAGTGTGCAATGTTACATTTTGGTAAGAAAAGTGAGGTCACATTTTATCATCTAAATGGAAAGGAATCTAAATTATGAGGGTCCTTGAGTACAATTACACAAATCATTAAAGCCGGGACAGTTTGATGTGGCCCTAAAAAAGGCAAACATCGTGCAATGGTTTATTTCCAAATGAGTAGAATTAAGAAGTAGAAACATTATATTCAACTTATTTCAAACTTTGGAATACTATGTACAATTCTGGCTATAATAGCATGAAAAGTATTTGGAGACACTGGGACAAATGCAAAAGAGATTTTCAAGGATGGTATCAAAAGTTGGAGGTTATATCCATCAGAAAACATTAACACATGGGATAACTTTCTTTTCTCTTGAAGAGAAGAGACTGAAGGTGACCGAAAAGAGTCTGTGAAATGATGGAAGGTTTTAATGGAGTACAGAGAGGGAGAGAGTTTATGTTTGTGGAGAAGAACAAAGCAACATGCCACCAATATAAAGTCATCACCAAGGAACCATATAGGAAATTCAAGAGAAGTTTCTTTACCCAGAGAGTGATGTGAATCTGGGACTTGCTTCTACAGGAAATGGTTGACACAAATAATTTAGATGCATTTAAGGGAAGATTAGACAAATATATGTGGGATAAGGGAACAAATGGTTGATCGGTTCCCCATGCACATCTTAAACATTGGCTTGGATTTTCATCATCAGGAAGGTAGGAGGAGTCTGCCCACCTGAGAAAGAAGTGCCTGTAAAGGCAGGACCTTCATTTCTGGGGTCTGGGGTGGTCTGGGGTCAGGCCAGTTGACCTGAGAAATCCGTAGAGGCAGGCACAGGAGTTCCCAGGTCTGGAGGTGAACTGTTTCAAAGGCCCACCTCAGTGCTGTGGTTCTTTGTCCCAATGAAAAAGAAGACACAAAGGCCCCCACTCTTCATTATCTCTTCACTCTCTAAATACTCCCCATGCCCCATTCATGCCATTTCACAGTTCACCACCCACTCTCTATGTCCTTTTATGACCAAATACCAAGCACTGCCATTCCATCCATCACTAAGTATCAGAACAATTACTCCTGGGAGGAAACAGTGTTTGATTGACAGCACAGGCTGTCTGATCTCTAGTCAATTTCATGGTGTTTGTTGGCTTTAGTTAAAAGGTTTCCAAAGGTTTTTATGGTTTGTGGTTTTTGAAACTTTAAATGGCTTGGATGATTGACATTTTTGTTAGCTTAGTCTAGCCCTCCTTCTCATTGGAAAAAATTGTCAAGGATTACTTTTTTTCAGAGCTTTTTTTTCACAGATTCCACTATAACGATGGTGTTCATTGGTTCAGAAAGTATATAGTGGTTCAATAGGAATGGAAGTGCCAGAACTTGGCATAGGAGGCATTAGGGGACACAGAGGTGTAAAAGTAGAACAATGCATAGGACTCATGAGAAGACATGGATAATGAGTAGAATGGCAAAACTTGGCAAAGAGGACATCAAGGATGGAAGGGAGAGCTTAGAAAGAGGAACATGAAGGGTCTGTGAGAGTGTTAGGGGATGTTACTTGCATAGGAGACACGCGGTGGACTTCTTAACTTATTTCTTAAAAGGTCCCCTTAAGTACACTAGACTTGACATTTCCCTGATGCAGCTTTTTTCTCAATAAACCTGGCCAATTCTATGATAATTGCACAGTGGGAGGTATCTATCTCTGCAATGGAGCTGGCCTGGTCAGGAGTACCATATATGGGTTATTGGCAGGAAGCAGCCCCTCACCCTTTAAAGAAGGTGGCCTTCTCAAGTACAGCCGGCAAAGTCCGTACGCGATGAAAGAATTTCTAAGAAGGTATACTGATAGAAGCAGATACGCAAGGACAGGAGGAGGCTATAGGAATCATAGAATCTTATAGTGTGCAAGGAGGCCATTTGGCCCATCAAGTCTGCACTGACAACAATCCCACCCAGCCCTTATCTCCTCTTAGTTACCCTGCTAATCCCTCTAATCTTTCGAACCTATCACAGCCCAGGACGCCAATGGTTAATTTAGGATGTCCAATCAACCTAACCTTCAAATCTTTGGACTGTGGGAGGAAACTGCAGCACCCGGAGGAAACTCACGCAGACATGTAGAGAATGTGCAAATTCCGCACAGACAGTGACCCAAGCTAGGTATCGATCCCAGGTCCCTGGCACTGTGAGGCAGTAGTACTAACCATTGTGCCACTGTGCGGAGCATATGCACAAGTGTGGACTGGCTGGGCTATTCTTGCACTGTAGTTTCTATATAATTTTAAGTACCTACAACAATAAGGCCAAAGAAAATCCTAACTTGGTGCTGATAATAAATATAACTATAAAAGGATAATGGCTTTATTAGAGCAGGTTTCCAAAATTTCCTATGTACAGATTCTATTCATCAAGATCAGTTTTTTTCTGGGTTTGTTCCACCCATTACATTGATTAATACATCAATGCCCACAATGTTCAGCAGATTGCTGATATTTCATCAACACACATTAAGTGAAGGGCAACTTCACCTTTTCAGTATTTCATCTTCAAACGGCAGAAGTTCTTATTAACGCTATTTAATAAATTTCAAAGTACAATATTGAATGGATTTAAATTGAAATTGAGTTTAACTTAAGCACATTGACTTTTGTTTAAGGAGGCAAAATATTCTCTCCTTTGAATGATTCATCAATAAAGCCACTTGACTTTTAGAGCCGGAGCAAAACAAAATCCAAACAAAAAGTCCTGGGTATGTTTTCTTTTTGTTGAACGGTCAGCAGTCAGTGACTCAAGAACTGCTTCCATCAGAGTTTTGAATGGACCTACCCTGCATTAAGTTGCTCTTTCTCCACACCCTAGTGATGGACGCAACACTACATTCTGCACGCTCTCCTTTCCTTCTCTATGAACTATATACTTTGTTTGTATAGCACGCAAGAAACAATACTTTTCACTGTAGGATAAAACATGTGACAGGAATAAATCAAATCAAATCAAAACCATGATGGTGCTCACAAGCTGTCAGGGCAATTTAGATAAAACATTACTTTTTGCAGCTTCAATTGCAATGCCATTTTTGGTTGTTTTTATATTCCCTTTTATTTAGCATCTTTATCTTTGGAATCATGACCTCAATGA
The DNA here is from genome assembly GCF_965287045.1 of Carcharhinus amblyrhynchos. Classification (NCBI taxonomy): domain Eukaryota; kingdom Metazoa; phylum Chordata; class Chondrichthyes; order Carcharhiniformes; family Carcharhinidae; genus Carcharhinus; species Carcharhinus amblyrhynchos. Next base: position 59,603,501 of record NC_137330.1, read on the forward strand.
AATCAACTTTACTGTATATTCAAAATATAGCCTCTCATTTCCCTGGAAATTTATTACAATAGGAAATAAAAACTTTCATTTATTTCATGCCTTCCATAACTTTAGGACACCCCAAAGAATTTACAATCAATTAAGTATTTTTAAAATGTAGTTACTGGTTGAAATCTTCTGGAGCTTTTTCAGAGCTTCAGCTTCAGTGAGAAAACCAGCATGCAGTTCTCCAGCTCCACAGTCAAGTTTTCCCTCCAGATTCTCTGGCATAGAGTCTGAGGATGTGGTTTCTGCCACCATACTGGTGGAGGGGAGCCCAATAGAGGTGGCAATGCCAGTTCCAGAGAGATCGTGGCATCTTTTTTTAAAGGACATGGGTGACCCCTCAACAAGCATTAGGGCAAACCCCCCATTCCAGGGCAATCCCCCTCCCCTAACACATAAGGGGGACCCCCCACAAGAACCAGGACATGCCACCCCGTGCATAAAGGGACCCACCCACAAGCACAGGGTCATGTCTCCTCCTCCTCCACCCAAGCAATGGAGAAGCCACCCCTCCCCTCCCTCCCCCACAAACAAGCACCCCTCCCAACATATAAGGTAAATCCTTCCCCAATGGGACTTCCCAGAGGGCCCGCCCCTGTCACAGCCTCCTGGCAGCGTCACCCCAGATTTCCAGAGGGGCAGTGCCTAGGCATTACTTGGGCATGTCCCTCAACACCCCCCCTCCAGGGGCAATACTTACCTTTATACCCCTAGTAGGATCTCCTTGACTGATTCCCATTTGCAAGAGCTGTTGTAAAACTCGCCGATATGACATCACATTGGCGAGGGGATGATTTCTTACCTGGGGCAATATATGGGAAGCCCGTTATATACATTTAAATTAATGTATGGGTGAGGGATGGGGAAAATTGCAAAACAAGATCTCTCCAGCAAGAATCTAATTTTCTGATTCTTGTGAGGTTTTGGGCCACATTGCTGTTAATGCTGATGGATAACACAGGATCACAATTGTCCCTACTGTTGTGATGTACAGAATGTGGTAGTCAACTTGGCCTCAGCAAGGGCCTACAAACAGCAGTGTGATCATCCATTGTGTTGTGCAATGTTGATTGATGGATAATTATAGGCCAGGAGAATGGAGAAAGGACTCTCAGACATCTTTCTTTTGAAATAGCATCATAAACTCTTTACTGTCCACCTGAAGAGCTTCTATTTAACATCTCATCTGAAAGATGGAACAGTAAAGTAACTTTGTGAAATTAGTTTAAAAATACGTTTAAAGCTGCTAACTGGGTAACTAACATTAGCAGGGATTCACGGAGCCTGAGACGGAGAGTATAAACTGTAGATGGAGCATGTATGTAGGGCTAGAGGGGGATGTTAAACAGTGCGCCAAGTATCTGGAAGGTTAGCAATTTACACCTTTAATTAGAACTATTTTTCATGTTGTATAAAAATGTAAATTCGTGGATGGCACTGACTGGCTAATATATATAAGCCATTCATGCCCCACTGATGCCGCAAGCGAGTTTGGAGAATTTAGGCGCTTAGCTCAAACCTCTGCTCACTGCAGCAGGACCAAAGAATCCCACTGGCGTGAATGGCCAGAAAATTCCAGCCATAGTGTTCAACTATCCAATCGTTGAACACAATGCTTTTTCAAAACCCTTATTTCCTTTCCAAGCTTTGACATATTTGCAATAATCCTCATGGTAAAACTGCAAATATATTTTGTGTTAAAATTGTCAAATGCTTAAGTGAAATTAATTCATTAAGATGTTTAGAAATATTATGCTTGCACTAAAGAAGTCAGGATATAAATATATCCAATGTTTGGATGTTTCTTTCAAGTATCAAATATAGTTGAAGTAATTACACAACACAACATGAAACTAATAAACTTGGAGCAGATGGCTGGTGTTGTTTGGAGACCTGAATTTGGCAATGTGGTCGTTTATAATGATATTAAGTGCCAAAAAGGCAAATGTTGGCAGAGGATTTAGAAAGCATTCAGATCAATAGTTGCAGATGATATTATAGAACACAAAAAAAAGTTAGTCTTTAAACAAAATACTTCAATGATGTTAACAGGAAGCAAGATTGACTAAAAATCTAACATAATGAGATGTTATTTACTTGATTTTTCTAATGTTTCCCCAACATTTGTTTTCTAACTAAGTTTCCTGCCTATATCTCATGATTATTTTCTCATGAGAGGATGGAAATTCTGGCTGTCATTTGTGTTTCGCTCAAGTATGTGTAATACATGTGGGTGCCTTAATGGTTAATGAGCCAAGCTTTCAACTACAGAGGCCTCATTGTAGACCCCTGCGTTGTTTTTAACAAGCTCTGGGAATGGCTGGACAGTGATTAGGAGTTAGAATGCTGACAGTAGTTGCACAGTCCCAACTAAAATCAGACTGGGGATTACACTGAAACATTCCTACCTTAAATAACACATTGAATAAACTTACAGAGGTATTAGTAGAATTTGGTGGTTATATTTCCTGGCTTTGAAGATAAATGAATATTCTTCCTGAAATCATTGAAATTTAGATTAAATTCCAAACCAAGAGAGCACCATGTCCTTTGGACAAGTTTTTTAAATACATTTTTTCTACATACATCAGCATAAAAAGCAGTTTTGTATAATTAATAAGTAACAACACATGTGGAGTAAGGAGATTTGAATACACTCTTGTCATTAAACATCTTTACATAAAGATGCTAACCTCTATAATTAACTAAGAGAAAGAGGGTGTGCTGTTAAAACAAATTGGTTTGGTAAGCAATACAGAGGCTCATATTACTAAATAAATATTAATATATTGATTTAGGTCATTTCTGCACCAGCATAAATCATACCAAAGTTAAAAAATTATTGGGCTAGTTCAAGCAAAGCTCCATTTACCAGACAAGCAGAAAGATGGGATGGGTTTTAATGTGCTAAGGGTTAAATGTTTGACTAGTGTTGGGGGAGACAAGACAATGACCAGGGAAGGAGTAGGAGGGCAAAGGCTTGACTGAAGGGTGGGGGAAGGAAACCTGGGGAATATTGAGCTCAGATACATGGCTGAGGGTGGATGGAGAGACTGGGAGAAAAGAAACCTTATGGCCAGATGGTAAAGAGGCAGCAGTCTCAAGGGAGTTCCAGGCAGAGTGGTAAGACAGCCAACTTATGAAGCACTTAAGTAGAGATTTGAGTTTGAAAATACTTCGTCCCAGTCCAGGAAGTGGCAGAGCATCTCAGTCCACTGACAGTGGCACGGCACAGTGGCACAGTAGTTGGTACTCCAGCCTCACAGCACCAGGGGCCTGGGTTCAATTCCTGACTTGAGTTACTGTCAGTGTGGAGTTTGCACATTCTCCCCGTGTCTGTGTAGATTTCCTTCAGTTGCTGCGGTTTCCTCCCACTGTCTAAAGGTTTACAGGTTAATTGGAATGGCCATGTTAAATTGCCCCTTAGTGTCCAAGGATATGTGGATTAGATAGATTAGCCATGGTAAATGTGTGTGTTTATGGAAATAGTGTGGAAGGGAGGGGAAGGAGGGCCTGGGTGGGATGCTCTTTTCGACAGTCGGTGCAGACTTGATGAGCCAAGTGGCTTCTTTCTGCATTGTAGAGATTCAATGGATCTGCAGCTTGTACATTGGGTAGTGCCGATGGACACATGGGGGTTGGGGGTTGGGGAAGTCCCTATATGTGATGGTGCAGTGGACCTGAAGACAAGGAGGGCTGTGGTCTACATAGGGCATAGGCACATTCACTGCAGTTGACACAGGGGAAACATGGGGATATCAACCACTATAACATTAAAATTGAGAAGCACCCCACCTCCCGCTGTGTGTTTCATAAGAACGATTTGTTTTCTCTGAATTTGTGGACACATCCTTACAGAAGTTAAAATCCCTGCCTTGTAATTCCGAGAGGTGAATACTGACTGTATTAACTCAAATGAGAAGGTTTCATTCCTTGTGCTGCTTTAAGGTGGGTGGGGGGGTGGGGGGAACTCGGGCACTGTTCCTCAGTTTCAAGTTAACCTGCCCTGTGCAATTCCAACATATTCTGCTTGCATTTCCCATTTGTATTTGATTTCCATCCTTACCGTTCTGCAGCGGGCTTTTATTTAAAAAAAACAGATCACAGCACGGAATGGAAAGATTTCTTTCTCAGCATTTGGTTTGAAATGGGGAAATGGCAGGAAGGGAATGTGGATCCTCCTTGGAGCTCCTGTTAATCTTTTGCTAAAGACCATTGCAGGGCTGAGCAATGATCATTTGGACTAGCATACTTGGGAAGTTAGAATAACTGAGCCAGTCTGAGACACAGGCTGAAGCTTCTTTGGCAGTGAAGCACTCGAATAGTTACTTAATTTACATTTTTTCTTGAGAGTCACACTCAGATCTTTTGGCAGCAGCAAGCTGGGAGACATCGGCCAGCACTCACCCTTTGAGAGGCTCTCCAGTAAAGTTTTCTCTGTGTGTCTTTGACTCTCTGAGTTGCGTCGCTTCCACACACTTGGATCAATTGGTTTAACCATTTGGAAGTTGGGAACGAATCTGGGTTATTCTGTTGCTTTTATTCAACGTACCTACCAGTCAGTCTCACAGGGTATCAGAGGCTGGACTCCGAGTCCAGGCAGAGGATCTCTCTCCCCCCAGCCAGTCCTGCAGGTTGATGGCAGGTCGGGGGAATGGGGGAGGAGCTGTTTCCTTAAGGAGCCCCTTACACCCAACTGAGCACCTTGCCACAAGTCATTTCCCCACCCCCTCAAAGTCTGTAATTGAATCTAAACTACCAAACCAAAGTAGACAGAAATTCTTCAGTATCTGTCACACATGACAACCTCACAGCAGAGGCTTTAAGCAATCTTCTTACATAAACACTCTCTAGATTACAACCAGAAACTGCAACTCCTGCCCTCTTTCCCTCTCCCTGGACCAGGGAGGCAGTGGGCAATAATAAAAACAGAAAATGTTGGAAACCATCAGCCAATCTGACAGCAGCTGCAGACTGTTGCAGAACTTTCTCTTCTTATTTCAGATTTCCAGCAGCATTTCAGCTCAATACTTTAAGGACAATGGTACTATCAAGCCCATTGTCCGTACGTGTAATATGTCTGCGAGGCAGAAGTCCCTTCACCAAAATCCCTTTATTTATGAACTCTAACAGCAGTGCACAGAGTGCTATCAGTCAGCAGTCTATTCCCTAGGGTGTCAGAGGAACTGACACTCCCAGTTAAATACAAGGCAAAGACTCCCCAATTGGATTCTTAATCAGGGAGTTCATACTCCACTAGGCTAACCTCAATGGCCTGATTGAAGTCATTACGTTACTAAGGTCAAATAATTTTGCATCAAAACTTCTGGGTCTCTGTATCAGAAGGAACATTCACTCACTGAGTCACTGGAGATCTTGAGCAATGTTGTTGCTAAGCTGACAATCACGTGGTTACCTGAGGAGCATCGTGCAAGCCTTGCTCAGGGATAAACAACATGCACCAAGTTGTGCCAAACTTTTTTTAAACAGACTGGACATTGTGTACAACAACTGAATGTTAACTGGATCATTATTTAAATATCAATAGAACCATTAGCACAATTCCACAGGCAGTTTTGAATTCACCTCAACTGGTCAATATTATGTACCGTATATCATGGTGTGCGCGGCGAATGATATTAGTTTATGTTTTGTCAATATTTTCAGATTGAGTAGGTGCAGCATTACAGCACAGCTGCACTCAGTGGTGTGTCGATATGTGAGTAGAGTCGCATTGAATGATTAATAGAAATTTAAGTATTTAGCAAACAACAATTGATTAGTCGGAAATAAATTGACCTTTATAAATAATGATCAGCCACTTTAAAGTTTCTTATTAACCTAGATCATTTGTTACAAATCATATTTTAACTATTATTTTGAATACATTAGGCTTGATTTTAACAGAATAAGGAAGATTCCACCTTTAAAAATAGCGGGCTGGATGTGGAAGTCTAACCCACTCCCAAAAGATCCAATATTTGTTGGTCGGGAACAGGGGACAGGGTGTGACTCACACTGGTAGGAAACACAAACTCAGCAGGGCCATTTGAATTCAGCGCTGAATTCAAACAAATACTTTTTTGGTTGTTGCAAGAGACTTTAAATGTAAAAATGTAGGCTACAGCTGTCATTGAGAGTTAAAAATACTCTCTGCTGGACTACTTCAACTGATAGGAAATCTGCTGCAGCAGGTAAAATAGTAACATCTGTCATGCAGTTTCAATAGACTACTTTGTTGACATTTCCCTAAGAGTTATCATTATGTCATTATGAAGGCTTGACTGAGTTTCAAATGCTACAATTTTCTCAGCAGAGAAGCCTGAGTTTTGTTGACAGTTCAAGAAGACTATTAAAAGGCTGTTATCTTTGTTGTGAGGTCTGATTAGAAGTTTATTGTTTTTATAGCAGATTAACCTTCAAGAGATCTAAAAGCATTGAATGGGTTCTATGAATGAGAGTTTTTTTGCTATTGAGATTATAGGAGTGGAATTGTTGATTTAGGGTAGCACAGTGGCACAATCCTTAGCACTGCAGCCTCACAGCGCCAGGGACCCGGGTTCAGTTCTGACCATGGATGCCTGTCCGTGTGGAGTTTGCACATTCTCCCGGTGTCTCTGTGGGGTTCATCCGGATGCTAAAGTTTCTTCCCACACTCCAAAGATGTGCAGGTTAGATGGATTGGCCATGCTAAATTGCCCCTTGATGTTACAAGGTTAGAGGGATTAACAGGATAAATACATGGGGTTACGGAGATACAGCATGGGTGGGCTACTCTGTCGGAGAGACAGTGCAGACTTAATGGGCCAAATGGCCTCCTTCTGCACTGTAGGGATTCTGTGATTCTATGATCTTTTCACTTCCACATGGCTCCTAAGGTCTCCCCTGTGGAGTGGTTCTGGGGTTGACATGGAGTGTATGATGGAAAATGGGGGATGGGTAAAGGCATATGTGGCATTGAGTTGGCATGAAGGGTATGAAGGATGTTGGGGTGAATGAGATCATGAGTTGGCATTAAGTTGACACGGAGAGTATGAGCGGCCATTGGAATTTGGCAGGGGGGATGGGCATGAAGGAGAAGGTGTGACACTTTAAGGTTGAGAGGCTGAAATGGTTCTGAAACAACTGGCATGAAGTCTCAGAGAACTGGAACAGGCCTTCTATCCAGCCTGCATGGCATATACCCATCCTTGTGGCTGCTTACACTCTGCTACTGAGTTTGGCAAGTCTGATTCCATCCCACATCCATCCTTCTCCCTGTCGGGGTGAAAAGGACACAATTTGAGTTACTTTTTACCAAGTTGGGAAATTTCACAACTCATACCATCAGCCTCAGTGGTGAAAACCCAGACCATTAAGACTTCTGCATAAAGAACTGGTATATTGAACCTTGTGTTAATGTTATGTACATGTCAGCACCCAGCCATTGTGACATTAACTTTGGGATGCAAAAGCACACACTCAACAACTCCACCCCAACCCCCCTCCCCACCAATCACACACACACACACACACACACTCTATCCCCCTGCCTCTCCACTCCACTCCACACACTTTCCTCCCCCTCACATTCTCGCACCCCTCCCTCTCATACTCTCCTACTTTGCCCCTCCATTCTCCCCAACTTCCCTTCACTCTCACCCCAGCCTGGGCCTCTGAGGGGTTTCCCCTCCTACCCTTATTTTTAACATACTTCCCTGGGTATGTTAGTGGAACTTAGTCTTCATAGCCATGGCAGTGGAGTGAGATTGCTTCGTTCAATCACAATATTTTTTAAAGAGGTAGATGATAAAACTTGAGACAGACTCTCACATTACTGTCAATGACTTAACATTGGTGAGGCAGTGGAGCTGCAGATTTTGCTGGCCAGCAATTCCTCATTTTGAAGAGAAGTTTGCTCCTCATAAAGGTTAGCCAACGGCAGAAGAGGATTTATTTCCCAAGGACAAACAGGGACTCTGCTCACGCATCATTTGGGTGGAAATGAAATTAAAACATATTATAAAGCTGCTGCTGAATAGGAATAGAAATGGGCACATAATTTAACATGTATTCCTCTTGAATATATGCATTTTGTACTGTTATCTTATTTTAGAATGTTTATTTCAGTGTAATTATAGAAGTTCTCTTGAGATTAAATGCCTCCTGGCATAAAAGCAAGTTTCTATATTAACAACTACCTGCTTATCTGGGCCAGGTGAATATAACTTCCTCACAAATGAGCTTTGTCCTCCACTTAAAGTAAACTGACATCTTTCAGCTTGTTAAATCAAACATATACACCAAGAAAAAAGCTTTCTATGGATTAAAGTATAAACTTGCTACAAATGGCTTCTGAACAAGCTGCCATATTGTTCCCAAAGGACTCTCTCCTTGTCAATGAAGATCCATCCTACCACCTTCATCTGTATCCCATGAGATCTCACTTTTCTGACCAATCTGCTATGTGGGACCTAGTCAAGCTCCTTTCTGAAATACATTTAGACAATATCCACTCCAATGCCCTCATCAATCCTCTTTGTTACTTCCTCAAAAATTTCTAAGTTAGTAAGACGCAATCTTCCCCTAATAAAAACATGCTATCACTGATCAATCTGTGCCTTTCTAAGTGAGTTATGTGGGCGGCACAATACAAAGTAGTTAGCACTGCTGCCTCACAGTGCCGGGGACCTAGGTTTGATTCTAACTGTGGCTGCATGGGTTTCCTCCATTCCTCCCACAGTCCAAAGATATGCAGGTTAGGTGGATTGACCTTGGTAAGTATGCAGGGTTATAGCGATAGAGTAGGATGGGGGTTGGACCAGGCTAAGAAGCTCTGTTGGAGAGTCTGGGCAGACTTGATGGGCCAAATGGCCTTCTTCCGCACTGTAAAGATTCTATGGTTTCTACAGTTTTAGCCCTGGAAACTATATTTTATGACCTAATCAATATGACAACCACAGATTATTTGAATATTAACACAATGCTGTTTCTCAAACCTCTCTGCACAAATTGGACATTGGTATTCTACATTATAACAGTGACTACATTTCAAATGTATTTCATTGACCATAAAGCACTTTGAAATATCTGGTAGTTATGAAAGATATTATATAAATACAAATATTTCTTTTAATTAACTTTGATGACATGCACCAAAGTGGATAATATAAGAGTTGAGGGTTTCTACTTACGGGTATACCAATATCAGATATCGGCATGAATTCTCTGGCCGTTCATGACAGCGGGCTTCTCAGGTCCCGTCAGCAGTGCACCCCCGCGTTATTTGGAAAATTAATTTAACATTTCTGAAACAGCAAGTAAACGCTAATCAAATTTCAGCATAAGTGAAAAGACTACTTATTATCACAACTACTTCTGGTCGCCTCAATACAGGAAGGATGTGGAAGCTATTGAGAGGGTGCAGAGGAGATTTAAAAGGATGTTGCCTGGATTGGGAGACATGCCTTATGGAGATAGGTTGAGGGAGCTAGGTCTCTTCTTCCTGGAGAGATGAAGGTTGAGAGGCGACCTGATAGAGGTTTATAAAATGTTGAGAGGAATAGATAAGGTGGATTCTAGGAGGCTATTTCCCAGGGGCGAAATGGTCACTACAAGAGGACACAGGTTTAAGATGCTGGGAAGCAAGCATAGAGGAGATGTTAGAGGTAAATCTTTCACTCAGAGGGTGGTGAGTGAGTGGAATCAGCTGCCGTCGGTGGTGGTAGAGGTGAACTCGCTGGGGTCTTTTAAAAGACTTCTGGATGAGTACATGGGATCTAATGGGATTGGGAGTTACAGATAGTCTATGGCTTGGTAGGTATAGATGTGATCGGCGCAACTTGTGGGCCGAAGGCCCTGTTTGTGCTGTAGTGTTCTATGTTCTATGTACTTGTTGTTTATCATCTATTGATCAGTGCTGATGGTGCTGACAGATGTTTCTTTCAGAGGAACTGCAGAGATATTAGCCAGCTTTCAGACACAATTCATAGAATCTCTACAATGTAGAAGGAGGCCATTTGGCCCATTGAGTTTTCACCAACCACAATCCAACCCAGACCCTATTCCTGGAGTGACCCTGCTAATCCCCCTTACACTAGGGTTAATTTAGCATGGGAAATCAACATAGCCCGCACATCTTTGGACTGTGGAAGGAAACCGGAGCACCTGGAGGAAACCCATGTAGACACAGGGACAATGTGCAACCTCCACACAGACAGTGACCCAAGGTCAGAATTGAACCCTGGCACTGTGAGGCAGCAGTACTAACCATTGTGCCACCATGCTGTCTCCATGTCTCTATAATTCTATGATGGTATTTTGTTTCCTTCATACAGATAAAGATAACCAGTGTTATTTTCATGGTTGTAATGTGTGCCTTTGTTGAACAGTTGAGCAAATTAACCTCATTAGGAAAGTGGGAAGTTTTAAAAATCCAGTCATCTATATTTATACATAGGCTAAAATCTCACAATTCAGCATTCTAATTATTGTCTGATTGTTTTGTTTTTATTTTAAATGCGGAGCATGGAAGTACAGCACTTCACATTTTGGACAGCCAATGACAATCATTCACTTAGATGCATTTATACTGCATAAAGGGGACTGAGAGTAAATCACTCCAGAGATCACTTTGTATTTGGAAAGTCAGTTATTACCAAAATGTATCTTCCTGGCTTTTAAAACTACATTTATGTTCTGAGCACTTTGTATCTTTTGTAACTAACTGCTAAAATGCAGGCATTATGTAGGACAGTTAGAGTAGATTTCCACAGCTTGGTAGTCCAGAATGACACATTAGGTCTATCAGAAAGAAATTAGGAAACATTTCTTCTCACAAGGAGTGGCAGAATTTTGGAGCTCTCCTCTACAACTGATAATTCATGGAGGAAATGTGGATATCAGGAGTTAGTCACATATAAGCCCTAATCTTTCTAAATGGAGGCACAGGCTCAAAGGGCTAAGTGACCTACCCCTGTTCATGTATACAATAAAAAAAAGCATTTTATAAGAAAATACATTGTTAATTTGTCGTTATTCAAAATTAGGGGCTTTAGAGGGCAGAAAGGGCTTTGATTTATAGTCTCCATAAGACCGTAAGACATAAGAGCAGAATTAATCTACTCGTCCCATCAAGTCTGCTCTGCCATTCAATCATGGCTGATATTTTTCCCATCATGTGGATGTGCCGGCGTTGGACTGGGGTAAACACAGTAAAAAGTCTGACAACACCAGGTTTTAGTCCAACCGATTTATTTGATAGTAAACTCACAAGCTTTCGAGGGGACTCCCTCTTCGTCAGGTGAATGGAGAGTTCCATTCACCTGATTTCAACTCTCCATTCACCTGACGAAGAGGGAGTCCCCTCGAAAGCTTGTGAGTTTACTATCAAATAAATCGGTTGGACTAAAACCTGGTGTTGTCAGACTTTTTACTACGATTTTTCCCATCCCCATTCTCCTGCCTTTTCCCCATAACCCCTGATCCCATTGAGACAGAAATAGATAGGTTCTTGATTAATAAAGACACTCAATGACCTGCCTCCACAGCTTCTGCAGCAAAGCGTTCCACAGATTCAACACTCTCTGGCTGAATTCCTCCTCACCTCTGTTTTAAAGGATTGTCCCTTTAGCCTGAGGTGTGCCCTCTGATTCTAGTTTTTCCTACTAGTGGAAACATCCTCTCCATGTCCACTCTATCCAGGCCTCACAGTATCCTGTAAGTTTCAATAAGATCCCCCCTCATCCTTCTAAACTCCAATGAGTACGGACTCAGGGTCCTTAATCATTCCTCATACAACAAGTTGTCCACTCCAGGGATCATTCTTGTAAACATGCTCTGGACCCTTTCCAAAGCCAGCACATTCTTCCTTAGATACAAAGCCCAAAACTGCTCACAATACTTGAAATGAGATCTGATCAGAGCCTTTTTTAGCCTCAGAAGTACATCCCTGCTCTTATATTCTAACCCTCATGACACAAATGCTAACATTGCATTTGCCTTCCTAACTGCCAATTGAACCTGCACATTAATGTTAAGAGAACCTTCAACAAGGACTCCCAAGTCCCTTTGTGCTTCTGATTTACTAACCATTTCCCCATTTAGAAAATGGTTTAAGCCTTCATTCCAAAGTGCATAACCTCACACTTTTCCACATTGTATTCCACCTGCCATTTCTTTGCCCACTTTTGCAACCTGTCCAAATCCTTCTGCAGCCCCCCGCTTCCTCAATATTAACTGCCCCTCTACATATCTTTATATCATCTGCAAACTTAGCAACAGTGCCTTCAGTTCTTCCTCCCAATTGTAAATGTATATTGTGAAAAGTTGTGGTCCCAGCACCAACCCCTGAGGCATACTACTAGTCACCAGCTGTCACCCATATAGGACACATATCCTTGGACCCCTTTATTTGCACTCTCTACCTGCTGCCAGTCAGTCAATTCTCTACCCATGCCAGGATCTTAGCTTTAACACCATAGGCTCTTAACTTATTTAACAGCCTCCTATGCAGCACCTTGTCAAAGGCCTTGTAGAAATCTAAATAAATCTTGTCCACTGGTTCTCCTTTATCTAACTTCTGTGCTACCTCCTCAAAGAACTCTAACAGATTTGTTAGACATGACCTCCCCTTGACAAAGCCATATTGACTCAGTCCTATTTTATCATGCACTTCCAGTACTCCGTGATCTCATCTTTTTTGTCTCAGTATGTAGACAGGCCAACTAGAGGTGAGGCTATATTGGATTTGGTGCTGGGAAATGAGCCAGACCAGGTGCTAGACTTGGAAGTTGGTGTGCATTTTGGTGATAGTGACCACAATTCGGTTACGTTCACCTTAGTGATGGGAAGAGATAGGCATGAACCTCGGGTCAGCAATTTTAGCTGGGGTAAGGGCGATTATGAGGCTATCAGGAGTGAATTAGGAAGCATGGATTGGATTAGGGGATTACAGGGACTGGGAACGTCTGAAATGTGGAGTTTTTTCAAGGAGCAGCTACTGCGAGTCCTTGATAGGTATGTCCCTGTCAGGCATGGTGGATTTGGTAGATCTAGGGAACCGTGGTGCACTAAAAGAGTTGAGTCGATGGTTAAAAAGAAAAAGGAGGCTTATGTTCGGATGAGATTGGAGGGCTCAGATAGTGCACTAGAAAGCTTTAGATTGGCTAGGAGGGAGTTGAAGAGTGAGTTGAGAAGGGCTAAAAGAGGACATGAGAAGACTTTGGCTGATAGGATTAAGGTGAATCCTAAGGCGTTCTATAGGTATGTCAAGAACAGAAGGTTGGTCAGGGCAAGATTAGGGCCAGTTACAGAAGCAGGGGGAAGTTGTGTGTGGAACCGGAGGAGATTGGAGAAGTATTGAACCAATATTTCTCTTCGGTGTTCACGCAGGGGGACATGAATATAGCTGAGGAGGACATTGGGTTGCAGGGGTGTAAAATAGACAGTATTACGGTTGATAAAGGGGATGTGCTGGAAATTCTTGAGGGGCTGAAAATAGATAAGTCCCCTGGTCCGGATGGGATCTACCCTAGGATTCTCTGGGAGGCTAGAGAGGTGATTGCAGAGCCTCTGGCTCAGATCTTCAGGTCGTCATTGGTCTCTGGTGTAGTCCCGGAGGATTGGAGGATAGCGAATGTTGTCCCATTGTTTAAGAAGGGGAACAGAGACTTTGCCGGGAATTATAGACCGGTGAGTCTTACTTCTGTTGTGGGCAAGGTTTTAGAAAAAATTATTAGGGATAGGATTTATAGTTATTTGGAGTGTAATGAATTGATTAGAAATAGTCAGCATGGTTTTGTAGCGGGTAGGTCGTGCCTTACTAACCTTATTGAGTTTTTTGAGAAGGTGACCAAAGAGGTGGATGGGGGCAAGGCAGTTGACGTGGTATACATGGATTTTAGTAAGGCGTTCGATAAGGTTCACCATGGTAGGCTTCTGCAGAAAATGCAGATGTATGGGATTGTGGGTAATCTAGGAAGTTGGATCAGGAATTGGCTATCAGATAGGAGACAGAGGGTGGTGGTGGATGGTAAATATTCATCATGGAGTACAGTTACGAGTGGTGTGCCTCAGGGATCTGTTTTGGGGCCACTGTTGTTTGTAATTTTTATTAATGATCTGGATGAGGGTATAGTTGGGTGGATTAGTAAATTTGCTGATGACACCAAAGTTGGAGGTGTGGTAGATTGTGAGGAAGGGTGTCATAGTCTGCAGGGAGACTTAGATAGGTTGCAGAGCTGGGCCGAGAGGTGGCGGATGGAATTTAATGCGGAGAAGTGTGAGGTAATTCACTTTGGTAGGAGCAACAGATGTGTCGAGTATAGGGCTAACGGGAGGACTTTGAATAGTGTGGATGAACAGAGGGATCTAGGTGTGTGTGTACATAGATCCCTGAAAGTTGGGAATCAAGTAGATAAGGTTGTTAAGAAGGCGTACGGTGTCTTGGCGTTTATTGGTAGGGGGATTGAATTTAGGAGTCGCAGTGTAATGTTGCAACTGTACACTACTCTAGTGCGGCCGCACTTGGAGTACTGTGTGCAGTTCTGGTCCCCGCATTACAAGAAGGATGTGGAGGCGTTGGAGAGGGTGCAGAGGAGGTTTACTAGGATGTTGCCTGGTATGGTGGGGAGGTCCTATGAGGAGAGACTGAGGGATTTAGGGTTGTTTTCGTTGGAAAGAAGGCGGCTAAGAGGGGATCTTATTGAAACATATAAGATGATTAGAGGTTTAGATAGGGTGGATAGTGATAGCCTTTTTCCTCGGATGGAGAAAGCTAGCACGAGGGGGCATGGCTTTAAATTAAGGGGGGGTAGCTACAGGACGGATGTCAGGGGTAGGTTCTTTACCCAGCGGGTGGTGAGGGATTGGAATGCCCTGCCTGCTGCAGTTGTAAATGCGTCTAGTTTGGGGGCGTTTAAGAGATCTCTGGATAGGTTTATGGACGAAAAGGGATTGGTATAGGCTAGTGGGTCATTGTTTTTGTAACTGGTCGGCGCAACATCGTGGGCCGAAGGGCCTGTTCTGCGCTGTAGTGTTCTATGTTCTATGTTCTATTTTAATAATGGATTCTAAAATCTAGCCAATGACAGAAGCTAACCAGCCTATAATTTCCTGTCTGCTGCCTCCCTCCCTTCTTAAACAGTGGTGTTACATTAGCTACTTTCTAGTCCTCTAGGACCCTCCCTGCCTCCAGTGATTCCTGAAAGATCATCACCAATGCCTCCTTATCTCTTTTAGGACCCTGGGCTGTAGTCCATCTGGTCCAGGTGATTTATCCACCTTCAGCCCTTCTCCTTAGTGATGGCTACTGCACTCATCTCTACCCCTATTCCGTTCCTCTGCCATTTCTTTGTTTCCTATTATTATTTCTCCAGCCCCAGTTTCCAGTTGTACAATGTCTATTTTTGCCTCTCTCTTACCTTTCATATATTGAAAAAAACTCTTTCTATTTTCTTTTATATTACATGCTAGCTAACACTCATATTTCATCTTCTCCCCCCTTGTTGATTTTTTATTTGTCCTCTGCTCACTTTTAAAGGCTTCCCAATCCTCTGGCTTCCCACTAATCCTCACCACTTTGTATGTTTTTTCTTTTGCTTTTATGCTGTCTTTGACTTAACTTGACAGCCGTGGATGCCTTGTCCTCCTTCTAGGGATGAATTTCTGTTGTGTGTCCCGAATAACTCCCAAAACACTCCTGTCATTGCTGTTCCACTGTCCTCTCTGTTAGGCTCCCTTTCCAATCAACTCCAGCCAGCTCCTCCCTCATGTCTTTGTAGTTACTTTTATTTAATTGTACATCAGATTCCAGCTTCTTCCTCTCAAACTGCAGGGTAAATTCTATCATACTGTGGTCACAGCTCCCTAAGGGTTCCTTTACCTTAATTTCCTTAATCAGGTCTGCCTCATTACCCATCACCAAATTCAGAATTGCCTGTTCTCTAGAGGGTACTGTCACAAGCTTCTCCAAACTACCATCTCTTAGATATTCCACAAATTCTTTATCTTGGGATCCACTACCTACCTGATTTTCCCATTCCACCTGTATATTGAAGTCCCCCATGATTATTCTGATATTGCCTTTTTTGTATGCCTTTTCTATCTCCTGATTTATTTCCTGCCCCACATTCTGATTCTGCAAGGGGGCCTGTACATAACTCCCATCAGGGTATTTTTAACTTTGCAATTCCTCAGCAATTCCACAGAGATTCTATGCCTTCTGATCCTACATCGCTTCTTGTTATCAATTTAACTTCATTCATCACTAACAATGCAACACCTCCCCCTTTGTCCATCTGCCTGTCCTTTCGATAGGACACATATCCTTGGATATTTAGATCCCAGCCCTGATCCCCTTACAGTCACATGATGCCCACAACATCGTACCGACCAATTTCAATGTGTACATCAAGCTCATTTACCTTGTACTGTATACTGCACTCATTGAGGTACAACACCTTCAGTCCTGCATTGACTACCTCCTTTCTCATACTTGTCACCTTATTTGCTCTGCCTGAGGTTAGATTCCTGCCACCTTCTATACTTTCTGCTCTATTACGTGGTCTGGAAACTTTACTAACCTCTCCTGAGCCCTCAGCTCCAATAACCTACACTTCTACTCTCTCCTTTAACTTTCATTGCCCCCCCTACCCCCACTATTTAGCTTAAAGCCCTATCTATAGCCCCAGTTATATGATTTGCCAGGTCTCTGGTCCCAGCATGATTCAGATGAAGACCCATCCCAGTGGAAAGGATCCCCTCTTCCCCAATACTGGTGCCAATGTCCCATGAATTCAAACCCATTCCTCCTACACCAATCTCTGAGCCATGCATTTACCTCCTTAATCTTCTTGACCCTGTGCCAATTAGCTCATGGCTCAGGTGGTAATCCCAATATTATTACCCTTTTGGTTCTGCTTTTTAATTTAGCTCCTAGCTGTTCATACACCCTTAGCAGAGCCTTTGTTCCTGTTCTACCTGTGTTGTTGGTACTTACATGGACCTCAACTCGATCTTTACCCTCCCTCTCCAAGTTCTTCTGCAGCCCAGATGCTTTTGCTTTTATGCTGTCCTTGATGAGCCATGGATGCCTTGTCCTCCCCTTAAGTATGTTTCCTCCTCCTTGGGATGAATTTCTGTTGTGCCTCCCAAATAACCCCCAAAAAACTCCCTAACTCCCTCTCAAACTGCAGGGTAAGTCCTATGATATTGTGGTCGCAGCTCCCTAAGGGTTGCATCCTGCACCCGAGCACCAGGCAGGCAACACAATCTTTGGGATTCTCAATCCTGGTTTCAGAGAATAGTATCAATACCCCTAATATCTGAAATACCACACCTACAATGGTGCAATACTGAAATATCAACCTAAGTTATGTGCTAATGTCTCTGGAGTTTGGCAGAACTCCCACCAACGTAACAAAGGGACAGCCTGTTCCGAAAGCTTGTGGTGATTGCTATAAATAAACCTGTTGGACTTTAAGCTGGTGTTGTGAGACTTCTTTCTGTATGGCTTAAACCAATACCTTCTGATCCAGAGGTGAACAGTAATACTTAGCCAAGCTAATATTTTGCATATATGATTCCGCCAATTTTAACTTAGATATCATTTTGAGGAAATAGTTCGAGGAATAGCTTGGGATGGGAAAATCATCAAAATGGTGCAATTTTGTGTCTTCTGGGAATTGCGCACAACTTAATTATCTAAACATATCCTGAAAATAATCTCCCCAGGAGACAGCCACAAGGGTTTTCAAGTGCTGAGACAAACTGTTTAAAAGGCCTGCCTGGATTCTCTTGAACTTTGTCTCTGTTGTCTGCATACATTTTAGGTTCTTGAGCCCTCATCCCTCACAATCCTCTCACTTCTACATTTTCCATGCCCTATCCATCTCATGTGTCTCATAAACCCCATGGCCCTTGGTACTCTTCATGTCAACTTAATGCCAACTCATATCAACTCACCCACTAGCCTTGGCCCTTATACACTCCCTGCCAACTCACCCAGTAGCCACCAAGGACAGATCTCAGGAGCCATGTTGGGATAAAAAAAAGGTCTAAATATCTACTGCAGCCTTCACTATATATAAAAATTCCCATTCATGAAAGTGCATTCAAAACATTTACATCTCCATAATTGTTTAAACCCTTACAAAAGCAAATTCCTATCAAAGGCAAGTAATCCTTTAATAACATCCTTGAGCTGTAAACTTAGAATGCCTACTGAGATAATGATAGTTTTTTGTAAGTAGCCAAGCATTCATAAAGAACTCTTAGGGTAATGTCAACAAAGAGCTATTGCAACTTCCAGAATAGAGTATTTTCCTAACTCTCACTAGTGTAGGCAGTCTGTTTATTTAAAGGGCTGGGAACTTAAATAACTTCACAGGTTAACGGTTCTTCGGGCCTTATTCACCTTCCAAAAGCACTCATGTCTATCCTAAAAGTTTCTACCCCCACACTGTGGGTTAAGATCCTTGCTACGGTCAAAATTGAGTCTGTTTAACTCAGCACTGTGTTCAAATGGTCCAGATGAGTTCAGGATTTCCTTGTGTTGAATCTCACCTCAACCCTTTCCCCTATCAGCAAAAAGAGGATCAATCAGAAATGGGGTTGGGATCTCCATATCCAGAGCTCACATGTTATTTTAGAAGTCTCCAGACTTCCCTGACTCCCAAAAAATCTGGGCTACTGTGTCTGCTTCCACATGTATGTTGATGAAACAGAATCCTTGACTTCAAAATTCTCATCTTTGTTTCCCGATCCCTTAGTCACCTCACCCCTCCCTACATCTGTAATCTCTTCCAACCTCATAATTGTCCAAGATATCTGCAGTGCTTCAATACTGGCCTCTTGCACATCTTTGGTTTTAATTGCTCCACAATTAGCATCTTGATTTAAGCTCTCCATTAAGAATAGGTAGAGAAAACTATTTGCACTGGTTGAGGAGTCAAGGACTCGGGGCTATGGTCTAAAAATTAGAGTTAGATCTTCCAGAAGAGAAAATAGGAAACAGTTCTGCAAAGAAAGGATGGTAGAATATTGGAACCATCTTCCACAAACTGCAATTGATCCTGGACTTTTAATCTAAGATTGCGAGGTTTGTAATATCCAAAGGTATAAAGGCATAAGGGGGAAAGGAGGAGACGATGGCCTAGTGGTATTATCACTAGACTATTAATCCAGAAACTCGACTAATGTTCAGGGGACCTGGGTTTGAATCCTGCCACAGCAGATGGTGGAATTTGAATTCAATCAAAAATAAAATTGGAATTAAGAATCTATTGATGATCATGAAACCATTGTTGCTTGTCAGGAAAACCCATCTGGTTCACTAAAGTCCTTTAGGGAAGTTAATCTACTATACATCTGTAGTGGGCAAGTTGTTAAAGATATTTTGAAAGACAGAATCTACAGGCATTTAGAGACGCAAGGACAGATTAGGGGCAGTTGGCATGGCTTTGTGAATGGAAAATCATTCTCACAAATTTGACTGAGTCTTTTGAACTGGTAACTAAGAAGGTAAATGAGAGCAATGCAGTTGATGGCTTTTGATAAGGTACTGCATGGTAGGTTGTTGCATAAGGTTAAATCTCATGGTATCCAGTGTGGGGTAGCTAAATGGATATAAAATTGGCTTGATGACAGAAGACACAGGGTGGTTTAGAGGGTTGTTTTTCAAACAGGAAGTCTGTGATCAGTGGTGTGCCTCAGGGATCAGTGCTGGATCCACTGTTATTTGTCATTTATATTAATGATTTGGATGAGAATTTAGTAGGCATGGTTAGTAAGTTTGCAGATGACACCAAGATTGGTGGCATAGTGAACAGTGAAGAAAGTTATCTAGGATTACAACAGGATCTTGATCAATTGGGCCAGTGGGCTGACAAATGGCAGATGCAGTTTAATTTAGATAAATGTGAGGCGATGCATTTTGGTCAATCAAACCAGGGCAGGACTTAGTCAGTTAATAGTAGGGCATTGGGGAGAGTTATAGAACAAAGAGATCTAGGGGTACAGGTTCATAGCTCCTTGAAAGCTGAGTCACAAGTGGACAGAATGGTGATGAAGGCATTCGGTATGCTTGGTTTCATTGGTCAGAACTTTGAATACAGGAGTTGGGACGTCTTGTTGAAGTTGTACAAGACACTGGTAAGGCCACACTTAGAATACTGTGTACAGTTCTGATCACCCTATTATAGAAAGGATATTATTAAACTAGAAAGAGTGCAGAAAAGATTTACTAGGATGCTACTGGCATTTGATGGTTTGAGTTATAAGGAGGCTGGATAGATTGGGACTTTTTCTTCTGGAGTGTAGGAGGCTCAGGGGTGATTTTACAGAGGTCTATAAAATAAACAGGGGCATAGATCAGCTAGTCAATATCTTTTCCCAAAGGTAGGGGAGTCTAAAACTAGAGGGCATAGGTTTAAGGTGAGTGGGAAGAGACACAAAAGAGTCCAGAGGGGCAATTTTTTCCAGAGGGTAGTGAACAAGCTTTCAGACGTAGTAGTATAATTTTGTCTTTTAAAAAGCATTTAGATAGTTACATGGGTAAGATGGGTATAGAGGGATATGGGCCAAATGCAGGTAATTGGGACAAGCTTAAGGGTTAAAAAAGGGTGGCATGGACAAGTTGGGCTGAAGGGCCTGTTTCCATGCTGTAAACCTCTTTGACTTTATGATTCAATACCTTTACCTGGTCTGGCCAACATGTGACTCTGAAGCCACTCTCAACTGCCCTTGGGCAACCAGGGATGGACAATAAATGCTGGCCAGTGATGCCCATGTTCCACAAGTGAATAATATAACAAGTTATGTTGGTGTCAGGTTGCAGATCAGTGATAGACTCAATGAATGGTGGAGCAGATTTAAGCAGTTGAAAGCCCTTTGGTGTTAACAAATTGTCCCTCAATCTGGTTATGGCTCCTTTATTGGGGAGTCCAATAGGCATAGACAAAGGTCATAGGTAGAATAGGGCACTCACAATGTTAAAATGGCGACATGGGCTCGTTGGGCCGAAGGGCCTGTTTCCTGTGCTGTGTTGTTCTTTGTTCTTTGTCCTACTCCTTTTCCTATGTTGCTGAATCTGCCCCCCTCTCCATGCGCCTTTCCTCCTTTGAGATGCTCCTTATACACTACCTCTTTCACCATCAATCTTAATATCTCCTAATGTGACTCAATGTCAAATTTTGTTTGACAAGGTTCCTGCGAAGCACCTTTGGACATTTCATTACATCAATGGTGTGATATAAATATAGCTTTTGCTGTTGCTATGGGTAATTTGGTAATACCATTCAGGTTGAACTGTTCTGAGAGGCAGAGGAGAGTGACTTTCAGGATTGGGTTATTACCCCATGTGAGGTTTTGGGAATTTAGTGTCCACTCAGATAGAACAAAATTGTTGAAAGCTTGTGACTGTGGTTGGTATTGATTCTCTCTTATCGTCCTGGCATCAATTGGGTTGTCTAGACGGCGATGTCTGGACTGAATTATTTTCCAGGATAGGATATGTCCAGAAATCTGATAGCTTCTGTACATACCCATTCTGAAATGTGTATATCACACAAGTGCTTCATCCACATTTTTGTTTTTGGAGGGCTGAAATTTGTCACAACTTGCTGTGAGCAGTGACTGTTACATTAGCTTGCATATTTCCAAAAGTTCATTACCATTTTTTTCCGTCAAGCACATATGTCACTGAGTTCACTGTACCTTCCCAAATTGCTCGGAGATTGTCTAAGTGCAGAGACCCACCCATAGATTGTGTAGCAATGCACTTCGAAAAACACAGCCCTCCCATTAGCCAGGTAGAATCAAATTTGTAAATAAATTGTTGGGTGTTGCATGCCCAATGAATTAGCATCACCTGGCCCTCTCACACACTGCAGTAGATGGTAGTTTTGAGGAATTGCATTGGCATCCATATCCATTCCTCCATTGCTATATTGTGGCTTAACACACAATCCTCAGTTCACTTCTGCAATAATTTAAAAACGTAGAAAATGGGAGGCCCTTTGAGCCTGCTCCACCATTCAGTATGATCATCCAACCCAATAGCTTAATCCCCTTGATCTGGTGGCACACATGGAGCCCAAAGTATGTTTCATAGACTTGTGCAATCACAAGATTTTACAGCACAAGGCCACTTGGCCCACCTTGCTCCACTGGTTCTCCAAATAATCTATCAATTTGGTTCCATTTCCCTGCTCTTTCCCCACTCTGTGCTACCTTAACTTGCTCTTTACATTGGGTAATTTTAAGACATTTGCTTCCACTCCTTGATATCAATCCCCCAACCTTTATCTCTGCTCTGTGGCTTTCTAGGCCAGGGCACTAGCCTAGAAATCCCATTGGGACCCAGCTGCATTCCCCTTGTGTTGTCATAGATACTGGGATCTTGTTAGAATTCAAATCACTGGGCACTCAGCATCTGAGTGAGCCAACCTGCCTTGTTTGAAGTGGCCAACTTTCACCCACACCAAACACCCTCTGAAATTCCCCATCATAACACATGTGGGCAGTGAACTGGAGCTAGTGCCCATGTCCTGTTGGAAAAGTGGCCTCTCCGCTGCGCTGCCAGTCATTTCACATTGGGAGTGAAGGCCAGAATCTGAGAAAGATTTTGAGCCAATGAGAGGTTGCAGGCAGGGGAAAGCTTTCAAGTTTATCTTGATTCCAGCCTCACTCAATCCCATTAAACACATCAGCAAAGATGATTGAAAAGTTATCAATACGGGGTTAATATGTTAAAAACATTTCTCTCATGTCAGCCTGGATAGTGGATTTAATGCATTTTATTCATTTGTTCAGATCATTGAGATCGTTTACTTTTAGTTATAAAATCTATATTTCATTCGAGGGCAATTGAAAAGTCAGCAATACACAGAAAATAAGAGATTCCTCAGTTCCCGTGGAATCATGCATAATTTTAGACACATTCTGTGCTTAGTTATAAATAAACAGGCTGTAGGAAATACTGTAACTGTAAAAAAAAGCCCTCTGCCTATCGGGTTAAACCACTCATACAATAGACAGAGTGATAGAGACTGAACTCAAAGCGATCTCTCTCTCTCTCTCTCTCAATCCTCTGATTCCCGATTGCGGACACCCGGTGATGCCGGATAAGACAATCAGAAGGTGTTTCATTTTCTATCGGCTTTAAAGATTCGTCTACGAAGATAAATTCAAACACTGAACAGGACTTCCCCGAGGCCCCGCGACAGCACACGGAGGGGGAGAGGGCAGAGGAGTGGGGGGGAACACAAGCTGCAACTTGTGCAATTTTGAAGCAGAGTTCAGTAAATTGCAGCAAAATCCTTGCCCGTCATTTGAACGATTCCAGTCCAGAGCCTGTGCTCCATTCAGTCGGGATCCAGTGTAGTGTGTGCAAGGCTCTATAAATAGACATCCGGCGTCCTCCCCCATTCAGAACCACACACTTGGTTCCAGTAGGTCGATAAATTAGAGTACGCCTATAGAACACTTCCAACAGTCCTATACTGCTCCCTAATGCACATATGTATGGAGGGCGATGCGGTGAAAATAATACAACTATTACCGCTCAATGGCGAAACGAGGGCTGGCCTTTAGCAGAGAGAGAGAGAGAGAGGAAAAAGCCCTGAATGATCAATAGTTGGCCGTCTGGTGCAAATTGCTGCAGTGTTTCCAGGGTAAGACCCAAAAGGGATTGGTGTGGAATAACATGTAAACGGGGCAAAGCCAGATGTCAGATGAGCTTTACAGGAAGGAAGATCCAGGTCTGGGGGATCTGCAAGAGCTGGAGGAGGATGCTGCCACAAGTCGTGCACTCAGGGCTGAAGGGATGTTTCTACTGGTTGGGATTATTCGTGAGCAGGCATCCCGTCTTTTTCCTGACAGTCCCCTCCGTCCTGTCCATTCTGTTCGGGGCGACCTTCCTTAATAAATTTCAGCGTGAAACTGACCTGGAGTTGCTGGTGGCGCCCAAGCACAGCCTGGCCAAGATCGAGAGGACCCTGGTGAACAGTCTTTTCTCCATCAACCAGTCCAAGAACAACCTGTACTCGGACCTGCATACCCCGGGCAGATACGGCCGGGTGGTACTTACCTCCCTATCGGGGGCTGATATCTTGGAGAGAGCGGATCAGATTTTGCAGATGCACAGAGCCGTGCTGGAGATGCGAGTCAACGGCTCGGGCTTCAGTTATTCTTTCTCTCATATTTGTATGTTGCGGAACAGCGACAAGAGGTGCGTGCTTGACGATATCATCGAAGTGTTGGAGGATCTTAGTCAAGCCGCACTGTCTAACAATACCGCACCGAGGAAGTCACTGCGCTACCCTAATACTAAATTAAAGGTGAAACCTAACGTTCATTGTTTTATTTGTTGGGAAGATTGTCGTTTCCAAAGACAGTGATTTATTTAATTCATTTCATTTCCACCACCTCCCCCCTCCCCGCCTCACATCTCGATGCTGATGCTGCTGCTTTATGCCGAGTTTTACCGGATTGACGAGATTGCTTCGAACCCTGCACACACCGCGGACGGGGGTGGGGGGGGTCATTGCTTCATTTGTAGACAAGGGTTGTGAGAAAAATCGGGAGGGCTTTTCTCGCTTCCTTTTTAGTCACGAAATTGTTTATCTGAAAAACACACTTCTCCATAATCGACGGTTTCAAAGCAGTACTCGACTAAATTGAGGGTAAAATGTGCTAATTGTAAAACTGAACGGGAAGTTGGTGATACTTCTAAGGATGTAAGTCGCTCGGGAACAGTATTGGACACTAGGGTTAACCTGCAGTACTCAAGTAGCAATGAGAACACTGAAGGAGCTCATGCTTAAAGAGGTGCATCTTTGGACGCATCCTTGCAGCTAAATGACGTGTTGCAGAAACTCAGTGGTTTTTATCAACCAGAATAAAACAATAGCTGTATAGATTTTTAAAAAATGACTTCAAGTCCATCCCCATGTTTATAGGGTTTCATTCCCAACTTGCTGTTCAATAATCTAGGTACTTGTTTCTCTAAAATTCAGAAGTTAGTGTTTATGGTGTAGAGAACAAGTCAATTATTTTCTTTCATTCACTAGAACTCTAATTTTACTGAACTTTGTGAGCCACGCTCAAATATCTCTCCCTGTTCCTGGTAGACTGTTACAGAGAAGAGTGTGGTGCTAACATATTAGAAAGATCATCAGAGCAGCCACAAGGTTCTGGTGCAGCTGGAATGCATGAAGTTTACCTTTTAAAGTATTAACTCATGATAGCTGTTCAGACAGCCCTCCTAATATATTAACATTGTGTTTATTGGAATATCAAAAGATAATTATTAGCTTAAAATGCTTACACAGTGATTTATCTGCACTGTCATATAATGATGGTAATAAGAAATTGCTTATTAAAATCGCTTTACCTAACGGACAGTTTGGATGAATCAAATTTGAGGATATAATTGTGGAATGAAATGGGCACCCTTCCAGCTGTTGTCCTGTATCTGTGTAAAATATGAAAACATGTAAATCAGTTAGTTAGGGAAAGTATATGAAAAGTTTACTAGTTTAATGACAGCAGTTAATGAAATAGGGAAACTTACACTTTGAGAGTTGCTGTGTTAACTTTCCATTAATTATTCGATTATATTTCACATTCAGTATAGTCAGGTGTGTTAAATGTTCTCAAATAGATAAATGGACCAGATTGCAGGTTGTATATAGAGTGGAGAAATTTGCTGATATGATGGTTGTCACTTTGTAGCATTGAGAAATCATGTTTGGAAATTCCTCTCTTATGTTTAATTGTATGCTGAACACAATAGTGAATTGGCTTTAGATCAAGGTAATAGCACTGCTCACATTGAGACAGCACCTCATAAATTCTTGTAAGAGAGCCCTTCAGTGTGAGTTTTTTCATTTAGGACATTAAAACTGTTCTAATACTCTTTGATAATCCTGGGAAATAAACCTACAATCAATAGAAAACAAGGAATTCCTGCCATAGTCAGCTTGAACAACCTGATCCCAGAAGCTGACTCACTAGTTATTATATTAGTACAGTAGTTTTTGCACTTGTGGTACAAACAGAAGTTGTGGGGAAAAAAATAAGTTCAAGGGCTAATAAGTATCATCCTGCAATACATGAAGAGCTTGTTGGGAGTTTCTTTGTGCTGTTTGCATGAATTCATCATTGCGCATCTTGGTGGTGGGTGAATGTGTCATTGGGCTAATGTTTGTGTTATGTGAAAGTGCCACCAGGAACATTTTTTCAGTGCATGAATTACCAGGAGGCATATTTTGCATTACATGCCCGTGTACAGGGATGCTGATAAATTTAAATATGAATCCACCTGCAAAGTAAAGTAAGGTTTTAAAAAAGTGTTATCTTAATTCAGCTTGAAAGACTCTAATTACCAATGCAAGTTGGGGAGTGGGAATTTATGTATCTATGGAAAGATACATATGTTGGAATGATTTGAATTAAATAAATTTCAGTAAGGTAAGTGCAACAGCAAGTTATGTTTATGTAGCATAACAAAATATTGCAAATGTTTCAGATGGGTCTTATAAAACACAAAACTATGTACAAAAGCATAAGGGTAGTTGGTCGAAGAAGTATGTTTTAAGGAAAATCCTGAAGGGAAAGAAGGAAGAGAAGCATCAAAAGAGGGAATTTCAGAGATTAGGGGCTTAGCAATTGAAGACACAGCTACCAATGGCAGAAAAAAATGAAATTGGGGTGCTCAGGAGATTAGACTGGAAAAGAGCAGATATCTTGGAGAGTTGTCATGCAGAAAAGGCCCTTTGCCCATAGAATCTGCACTGACAGTATTTACCACTAATTTACCACTTGTCCCATATCCTTGAATAATAGTCCTCGCCATGGAATCAGTGCGGGCAACGGTCCGACAACAGAAATCTCCGTTGACCTTTGGTGGGAATTTCCAGTCTCATCCGAGTAAGGCCATAAAATTATATTCATACAGTGCAGAAAAGGCCCTTCAGTTGTGGGACTGAAGAAGATCAGAAAGATAGAGAAGAACAAGGCTTTGGAGGGACTTGAAGACAAAAATGAGCACTGAAGAAGTCATATTGGACTCAAAATGTTAACTCTGTTTCTCTTCCCACAGATACTGCCAGACCTGCTGAGCTTTTCCAGCATTGTCTGTTTTAGTTTCCAACATCTGCTTTATTTTGCTTTATTTATATGGGAATTTTTAAATTGATTTTATAGAAGCTATTTAGGTCAGCAAGGACAATCACGACAGGTGAACGGGACTTGGCGTAAGTTTGATTAGAGATGACATTTTTGGATAACTTCATCCTTACTGAGAGTAGACATTGCAAACCAGGCAAGGGTTCATCGGGATGGTCAAGTTCAAGGTGTGGAGATGCCGGTGTTGGACTGGGGTAAACACAGTAAGAAGTCTCACAACGCCAGGTTAAAGTCCAACAGGTTTATTTGGTAATAAATGCCACTAGCTTTCGGAGTGCTGCTCTTTCGTCAGGTCGAAGGAGCAGTGCTCCGAAAGCTAGCGGCGTTTACTACCAAATAAACCTGTTGGACTTTAACCTGATGTTGTGAGACTTCTTATCAAGTTCAAGGTAACAGAGGCAATAAAATATTGGTATCATTTATCAAATTAAAATATCAGTAAAATAAAGGCATTGTAGTACATGTAGGAAACATCACTTCAATTGTGTTAAATATTCTTCCAAGCAGGCTGTAGAAGTGAAGAATTACGCCATGTAAAAGATTGGTATGGAGTGTTATCAGAATCTTAGTCGTATCGAAAAAGAAGCAGATGAGTTGTCCCCAGGATTTTTTCAGTAACAATAGTTTTACGGAGCAAATAGAAATGCCAAATAAATTTCAAAATTAGCTACATATGACTTCAATTAACCAATTACATTTTCTATTGAAAAACTGCATTTAAACAGTGATTGTAATGATAGCAATGGTGTACTGGTTAATATGGAATACTGAGCATACTGGCATGTGGGATATATACTAAAACCACTTCAGCAACCTTATCTTTTCCATTTGAGTACTTCTAATCATTTTTTCTCAGTGATAGGTACAATACCTCCTCCAAACCAGCTAACTCAACGACAGATATTATGCTAAAAGCAAATTACTGTGGATGCTGGAACCTGAAACAGAAACAGAAAATGCTGTAAAATATCAGCAGGTCTAACCGCATCTGTGGAGAAAGAACACAGCTAACGTTTCAAATCTGGATGACTCTTCGACAGATATTAAGCAGTGTTTAAACCACGGGGAAAATAAAATAAAAATAAATTGAAGAATGCTAGCTATTCAACTGCATTGCCCTTAACCTCTATTACCATGGCCAACTATAATCATCCTCCTTCAACAGCTTTTTTGAGGTTTTCACTGATCATATGATCTGACCATGACCAAGATTTCTTCCGCAATGGTTTTCCACTCTTGTGCTGTCAGCTGCAAATGGTCCCAAGGATCAATTTATAGCCTCTGCCTTTTCTTCAGCTAATTCTGCTTCTTGGCCAAAATTGTTTGTAGATATGGGATAAGATTCCACATGCGTGCTGATAATACCCATCCTTAACTCTCTGGCACCTCTCTTAACTTGTTCGCTGTCTTTGTACTGTAAGACTGCTTGTCTGACATTCTGCTTGGATAAGCAGCAATTTCCTTCAGCTAAATAGTCGGA
Organism: Carcharhinus amblyrhynchos; assembly: GCF_965287045.1. Taxonomy (NCBI): domain Eukaryota; kingdom Metazoa; phylum Chordata; class Chondrichthyes; order Carcharhiniformes; family Carcharhinidae; genus Carcharhinus; species Carcharhinus amblyrhynchos. The sequence goes on from NC_137330.1 coordinate 59,632,185, forward strand.
AGATAAAAGCAATTGTCTTTGTTCCCTACTATTAATCTCTGTGTAATTGTAATTCAATTACCTGCATAAATCATATAGGTGATAGGTTTCCAACTCAGAACTTTAATACATGCAATTGCACATGAGGTATGCCATTCTGATTCAAATACACTCAGTCAATCTCGTATGATTTTGGGTCCAGTAAAACAGAGAATAATTGTCACTTCCTTACCCACTCTGAAGTCTTTATGTTGCAGATTCTCCCTCTGCTGGCCCTTCTCTTTCTTTCTTCTTTCCTCTGTTGCTCCTTATCATTTTTTCTTCACTGCCCTTTTCTTATTCTTGAACTCTTTTTTCCTTTCAAATGGGAGGTATAGTTTCAGACTTCAACTGGTTTCAACTTATTTTTCCTCCTGGGGTGGTGTGGAAGGGAAGAGAGATAGAAAAGGCTACAGGCTACAATTAGGGTCGAGTGGTGGGGAGGTGAGTTACCTGAAGTTAAGAGAAATGTTAAAAAATGCTTTAAATGTGTTGTCAGTATGTTGTGCGTTTCAAACATTTTCTGCTTTAAATACATAAGACTTGAAATTGTTCTTGACCATCAAGGTGGACATTATTGTTTAACTCAAAATACCAGGGTTTGGATTAGATTTGCTTTAGGTTCAGTTGCCAGTTCTCCCATTAGTGAACCCTATAGCAGTAGTTCACCTTTATCTAATCATATGCTAGAGTCACCCAGGTGGACATACTGGATGGAGTTTAGAAGGATGGAGAAGGAAGGATGGGGGGAGAGGGATCTCATTGAAACATACAGATTACTGAAGGGCCTGGAGAGAATGGATGTGGGAAAGACGTTTCCATTAGTAGGCGAGATTAGAACATAAGAACATAAGAAATAGGAGCAGGAGTAGGCCATCTAGCCCTTCGAGCCTGCCCCGCCATTCAATAAGATCATGGCTGATCTGTCGTGGCTCAGTTCCACCTTCCCGCCCTCTCCCCATAACCCTTAATCCCCTCTCTTATCAAAAACCCATCAACCCGCGTCTTAAAATTATTTAGCGAGGCAGCCTCCACCACTTCAACGGGCAGAGAATTCCAGAGATTCACCACCCTTTGAGTGAAGAAGTTCCTCCTCAACTCCGTTCTAAACCGCCCCCCCTTTATCTTGAGGCTGTGCCCCCTAGTCCTACTGTCTTTTTTTGAGCGGGAAGAGTCTCTCCACCTCTATCCTATCCATCCCATTCATCATCTTATACATCTCAATGAGATCTCCCCTCATTCTTCTAAACTCCAACGAGTACAAGCCTAGTTTATTCAGCCTCTCCTCATAGCTCAACCCCCTCAACTCCGGAGGATCGGAGGGTACAGCCTCAAAATAAAGGGACAATCCTTTAGAACTGAGATGAGCAGGAACTTCTTCAGCCAGAGGGTGGTGAATCTATGGAATTCATTGCCACAGCAGGCTGTGGAGGTCAGGTCGTTGAGTGTATTTTGGACAGAAATAGATAGGTTCTTGATCAAAGGTTATGGGGAAAAGGTGGGAGAATGGAGTTGAGAAACTAATCAGCCATGATTGAATGGCACAGCATACTCGATGAGCTGAATGGCCTAATTCTGCTGCTAAATCTTATGGATTATAACAAGAATTTTTCAATGTTGTGTGAAACAGATACCAACCTTTCATATGTGACTTCACATGCAATAGAGAAACAAATACATTAAACATCAACTTGTCTTGTAACAATGCTCAAAGCATAGAAAATAACAAATCAGATTACACTAGCTGTATCAGTGAGAAAAATAGACTTACAGGTTAATGTTCTTCTTGAATCCATTTAGCAGTATGCAAAACTTTCTTTCTCTAAATTTGAAATCTTTACCTCACAAACTGTTCTTGAAGAGCACGTGTTGTGGGTATTTTGAGATGGCCAGTTATGTTTTAACTTAAAACAATGTAAAACTCACAAGGCAAGTGTCTCTGCATAAAGACGCAACATTTATTTAAAACAAAAGCACAACAAGCAACTGCTCAGAGATCACCAAAAGGATTAAGCAGCTTTGGAATAGAGCAGCAGAACTTCCCTGATGAATTTAATATGTACAATCAAAAACTGATCAATTATAGAGTTTCTTATTGATCATTACTGCCTTATATTAGTTTAAAATCAATTATATTCAATAAACATATATCAATAATAATCTCAGACATTTTCCCTCAACCAATTGCATTTTACCATTCAGCATAATGATATTTCATTTGTCCTTTCAACCCAGACACTAACTTCCAATTTGGCTGAACTCACTTCCTTGTTCGCCTATTGATGCTCATCATAGAGGTCAAAGTGAACAGTCCCACTGGCTCACTGCCAAGCTGAATGAACATGTAATCCTGTGTCCAGGTACAAATCTATTCTAGGTCTGGGCAATGAATGTCCCTATTCATAAAGTAGCAAAATGTATTCACTCACCAGGGATTTTCAGATATGAATTTTGCTAACTGTTAGGGTTCCCTGGCCTTCGGCTCTGAGCTCTTCACATTCACCATCATCCCTTTCGGCAACCTGCTCTTAGCTGGAATGAACAGAGATTCATACAATACTTAAAATACATTTTTAAAGTATCAGTATTAATTTAAAATCATACTTATTTGCTTGATTCTCTTACTACATTTATACCTCTGTAAACCATTTATCTCATTAACTTATTAACTTTGTTTTAAGAATCATTTAGCTCTTGTCAGTGTCTTATATATTCTGTCTAAAACCTTAGTCGCTGATTAATAACTGCGCCCCCCCCTCCCCCCACCCCGCCTTAGCACATGATTATTTTTTTCCACAGTTGAATAGAAAGACCAGCACTTTGGCTTCTTCCCTGCCCCACCTTCCCTCAATCCAATATGTCGTAGGATTGGTTACTTGAAGTGTCGATCAAAGCAGCAAACACTCAACTGGGAGTGAGTTCTGCAGGTCAACTGCTGTTTGACTGCAATTATTGACGCATACCATTGTTATTGTCATTGTTGGAACATATTAATGGCTTAACCATTGTTTTAAACAATAATTTTTGTGGCAGTGTCATTATGATTTGAAAGATAGTATGACAGTTGGCCCTCTTTTGTTCCAGCCAGACCAGCATTTAAATAAACTGCTAAAATCCAATTCTATAAAGCTTTTAACCTTCATCAGAAGATCTTTCTCAGATATGCCCAGTAGCCTGTCGAAAGAATTGCATTGATATAATATCTTCACCACTTCAGAAGGTCCCAAAGGATGTCAAAGCTGTTTTTGAAATGTAGTCATTATTGAACTGTGGAAATAAGAAGACAATTTGCAGACAGAAAGGTCCCAGAAACAGCAATGTGATAAATAACCACGTGTAGGGGTAGAAATTGGTGTGTGTTGCATCAGTTTCACAGCTGTAGAATAAGTACAAAAGGGACCAATGTCCTCAAAGATGCTTAGAAAATGTCAACCAGACCAGAAATTGGGTGTGATAAATTTTCAAGCATCTGTGTTAGCTGCTTAAAACAAGTATTAGGTTCCTTGCATGAATTAAAGAGGGGTTAAATGTCTGATGGAGAGCCTGTACCAGAAATTGAGCTGCCTCGAGACCTGATTCAATCAGGTTCACGGGACATGGCCTAACCAGCAGCTGCCACTAAAAAAATCTGCAAATTACATTTTTCTTTATTACTGTGGCTCCAGGAGAAAGAAGAATGCTTCTCCTGGCTCCAGAGTACTTCCAACATTTTCCTCCCTTTCTCTGGTTTTCACCTAGTAGCCATCCACTACAAACCCTGAATTGCATGTTTCTGTTGGACTAACTGCTCGGAAATGCAAGAGGCACCAGCATCTCATCTGGATTATTTAAATAAATCATGAACAACAAATGTCATGATATTCTTGGGCCTTTATTATTTGGCTCTCCTGTGTTTAGTAATTTTAGTAAAGTGACAGCAAAGTTTGATAAAGGCAAAGTGATTGATGTATAAATGAACTTTCTAAAGCATTCAATAAGCTGTTATAAATAGCCTTAGTAAAATTAAAGACCAAAAGGGGTGAGAAAGTAACAGCGAATGGATGTTTTTCATAATGGGGGGAAGTATATGATTGTGTTCAACAGATTATAGAAATCCTACAATGCAGAAAGAGACCATTCAGCCCATCAAGTCTGCACCGACCACAATCCCACCCAGGCCCTACCCCATATGCCTATATATTTACCCACTAATCTCTCTAACCTACACATCTCAGGACACTAAGGGACAATTTTAGCATGGCCAATCGACATAACCCATGCATCTTTGGACTGTGGGAAGAGGCCAGAGCACCCAGAGGAAACCCACGCAGACATGAGGAGAATGTGCAAACTCCATACAGACAGTGACCCAAGCTGGGAATCGAACCCAGGTCCCTGGAGCTGTAAAGCAGCAGTGCTAACCACTGTGCTACCGTGCTGCCCAATGTTGGTATCACTGTTCTTTACAATGCTTACTTGTGACTTGGATTTCATTAAAGGGCATAATTTGAAGCTTTACAGAGGATATCAAACTCAGAAATGTAGTAAACAATGAGGAGAATAGCAACAGACTTCAGGAGGATGTAGATGGGTGAGGTGGGCAGACATTTGGCAGATGCAATTTACTGCAGAGAAGTGACATATTTGGTCGGAAGAATGAGAAGAAACAAAATTAATGTAATGATACAATTTTAAAGGAGATGCAGGAACAGACCTGCAGAAATATGCACGTAAATATTTGGAAATGACGGAACAAGTTGAGAGGGTTGCTAAATGCATATGAGACCATTGGCTTTAGTAAAAGATGAACATCTTAGAAGAGCAAAGAAGTTATGCTGAACTTTAATAAAACACCAGTTAGGTCTCAGTTAGAATATTGTATTTAATCCTGGACACTACACTTCAGGAAGGATGCCAAGGCTTTGGAGAGAGGAGATACAGGGCAGATTTACAGGTTGGCACTAGTGATTAGGCTTTTCAATTACTTGGGGGGACCGGAGAAACGTAGGGTTTTCTCATTTTTTAATCATTAGTGTCGTTGGCTGGGCCCCCATTTATTGCCCATCCCTAATTATCCTTGAACTGAATGATTTCTTCTGCCCATTTCAAAGGGCATTTAACTATATTGCTGGGTCTGGAGTCACATGTAGATCAGACCAGGTAAGGATGGCAGACTTCCTTCCCTAAAGGCCATTAATGCAAAGAAGATTAGGAGGAGATTTGATTGTGTCTTCAAAATCATAAATGGTTTTGGTAAAATAAATGGAGAGAAATCTTTTCCAGTGGCAATAGGTTCAGTAAATAGATGGAAAGTGATTGGAAGAAAAGTAAAAAAAACAAAGCTAACATGACAAAACATTGTTTGTGCAGATAGCTATTACGATCTGGAATACACTTCCTGAAAGAATATGGAAGCAGATTCAAAAGTAATGTTCAAAAGGGATTGGACAAAAAGTTACAGCAAAACAAATTACAGGGCTGTGGAGAAAAACAGCAAAATAAATAGTTCTACCAAAGAACTAGTATAACCATGATAAATATTGTCCAGGAAACTGGGAGGACTCTCTCCCTCTTTAAATGTAAGATCTTTTGCGTTCACACAGAGGGAAGACAGAGCCTTGGATTAGCATTTTATCTGAAAGATAGCACCTCCAACAGTGCAGCATTCTTTCTCTATTAGCCTAGATTTTGTTTAAGCCTCTGGAATGGGGCATAAATCTTTTCATAGAATCATAAAATCCTTAGAGTGTATAAAAAGCCATTTGGCCCATTGAGTGTGTAACAACAAAGCATACCTCTCAGGTCCTATCCCTGTAACCCCACATATTTACTCCAGAATTCCCACTAACATACACATCTTGGGACACCAAGGGGAAATTTAGCCTGGCCAATCAGCCTAACCTGGACAATTTTGGACTGTGGAAGGAAAGGAGCACCTAGAAGAAACTCATACAGGCATGGGGAGAATGTGAACTCCACACAGTCACATCAGGTTGGAATTGAACCCGGGACCTTGGCACTGTGAGCAGCACTACACTGACCAAGGTTGACAGACAAGGTTTTGCGATGCTGAAGTGTTTCCTGATGTTGGACATTTGGGAATTAACTCTTGATATCAGAACTATTCTGTAAAATCTCTTCAAGCCATAAAGTTAAAAATCTTGAAACACAACAATGCCTCTGTTAAAATGCTGGGCAGGGAAATACAATATGGATATCTTTTAAAGTTTGACTACTAACCATGATGTTGTATTTTAAATTCACAAATTTGTTTATATTTCTATTTAATCCCAATTAATTCTTGTTGTCAATTATTTAATCAATCAATCAGGTCAATCACAATCATTATGGTATGGAAGCTGAATTTAATCAGAGTTTAAGACAGAACGAAATACACTACCATGCCAGCTCAGATTAGACAGGATAGCTGGCATTTCCAAACGTCCTTTCTCTTTTCTTTTCAGTCTTTTCTCATTGTCCTTCTTGAAGTCTTCCAATCTACCCAGGGGTTTTTGGCTGAAGTCAGAATGATTCCAGTATAGAGTGTCCTCCTTTTTACAGCCTATTGCAATAGCTTGCTTCAAAACTTACGCTTGATGTCCTTTTTCGGGGCAGACCCTGATGCTATCTTGTCAGGATTAATTGTCCTGTAAAAGTGTCCCTTTAGTTCAGTGCAGTACAGAATGAGTGCTATATTGTTGGAAGTCCCATTTTTCAGGTAAATGCTAATCCAAAGCTCTACTTTCCTTCAGCATGGATGTAAAAGATCCTGTGGTACTAGTTAAAGAGGATAGGAGTCCTCCCAGTGTCCTAGACAATAGTTATCCACAGGATCATTGAATCATCGAATGATATAGAAATAAACAAACTGGCGCGTCATGGCTGTGTCAGTTCTTCGCTAGAGTTATCCACTTTGCTGTTTTATTCCCATGACTCTGTAATTTGGTTCGCTGTAATTATTTTGTCCAATTCATTTTTGAACATTACTATTGAATGAGTTTCCACTGTTCTTTCAGGAAGTGCAGAAGATCATAACTTGTTGTACAAAAAAATGTATAAGGTGCACAAAGATATGTCCTGTTCTTTGTCTGAACTATAATATAATTGCCCATGCCTACAATACCACCCAACCTTTATGGGTCTCCGTAGCCATGTACTTAAAGCATCTCCAAAACTGTTTTCCTTATCCCCTCCAATTCTGTTTCCCACGATCTATTTCATAACTCCCTTGAATATGATCTTCAACCTGTAATCTTGCCTTCAGGGGCCTCATTGTTCATATTCGCCTGTTATCAGTTCAGAGCTGTTCATTGGGGCTGTTAATAAGCTTTCAAAAGTGTTACCTAGCCTAACCATTCTTATTTCTTAGCAGGCTGTTGAAGCATTGGATGATTCACTAAAGTAATTTCAATTCTACCTCCACACACTATTTAACATTTGCATTTCAGCTGTCTTAATTAGACAAGATTAAATGAAAAACATAAGACATCTCTGAAGAATAGTTATTGATTTTAAATCTCTAACTAGTTGCCCTCCCATTATTGCAGAGCCCTCATCTGACCATGGCTCCTTTCACAGCTATCTTCATCTAATGATAATAATTTCATTAACTTATTTCTGGAGAAACTAAACACAGTACTAACTAATCCTCTGTACCTATTCATAGCTGATAAACAGATATGTTGTGAGCATATTACTAATTTCAAGTAATGATAATTACTAACAATAAATTCTCATCTATAATGTTTTCACAATTCTGTTATAAAGATTATATTTTATTAACTATGCTGTAATCATTCAAAGCAAACTAAATTTGAAAAGCACATGATTGCACAAGTTTGTGCAGGGAGCCGCTTTCAATTTACTCGGGTGGATCTAATGGATAGCTTCTAGCCTGAGGTTTGAAAGTTGCCATGCTGTTATTGAGCATCAAGTAAATTCCCCAATCGTTGTTGACCACTGTTATATTGGGTTTACCAGTATTATACAGCGACAAATTAAGATCCACCAAAAGCATGTAAACAAAGTGAAAATAATTTTTAAAGTTTGAGATTACAACCAGATGCTAAAATTCACCCACAATTAGGGCACGGATCTAAATTGCATGTCATGTCAATAGGTTGCAGTAAAGTCTGAAACATAGGAATATTGGCATAAATTTAAAAATTGCATTAAGCCTATTACCCCCAAACCTACACCCCAATGTATTTCCAACCTTGGCAAGTCCAGAGGGGCAGTGACAGGAAGGTTCAAATAAATCCAGCATTTACAACAGGGAGCTCCTTCCCTATCTCTAAAATAAGTCACAATTCCACCTTAGACAAGAAACAGGTGAAGAAAATGAAAAACTTTCTTTTAAAATAGGACATTGATTGTTTATTTATTTAAAGTTTATTTTGTTAAACCTTGATGTTCAGTTTGTACATAACTGGAAGAGTGAAAATGATTGTTCTCTTTTCTGGTTTCTTTATTCTTTACAGTAGGATTTATTTGTTTTTAGCTTTTGTATCTCAGGTTACTTGCGCAAGTGACACCTCTTTATGCTTCATGGAGTGCTGTCACTAGCCTAAATATTATATGACAATTTCATAGCATGCCCAGAGATCAAATAGAGAACCTATGTCCATTTATTTGAGCTATTGGGTTATATCATGCAATGGTCCTTGACATAGGAAAGCAACAAACGTTCTGTATTGGACTTCTTAGATGCTAACTAATAAGAAAGAACTAAATAATAGCAGCAGTATTACAATCTATACAACAAATATTAAGTACTGGATTTATATCCAGTGTGCAGAGCCTGTTGGCGGATGCGGAAGTGGGCATAACATCCATAGTGATTTAGTATCCATTGGAACATTAATTACCTTGAGACATGACTTCTGTTCCCAACCTCATGTGAATGCACTGAATGTGATAAATAAAAGTGGAGAATTGCAGGTGCAGATTGTTACAGAACAAAGAAAATTACAGCACAGGAACAGACCCTTTGGCCCTCCAAGCCTGCACTGACCATGCTGCCCGACTTAACTAAAATCCCCTTCACTTCCGGGGACCATATCCCTCTACTCCCATCTCATTCATGTACTTGTCAAGACAACCCCTAAAAGTCACTATCGTATCAGCTTCCACTAACGCCCCCCCCCAGCAACGAATTCCAGGCATCTACCATTCTCAGTGTAAAAAATCTGCCTCGTACATCTCTTCTAAAACTTGCCCCTCACACCTTAAACCTTTGCCCCCTAGTAATTGACTCTTCCACCCTGGGAAAAAGCTTCTGACTATCCACTCTGTCCATGCCTCTCATAATCTTGTAGACTTCTATCAGGTCTCTCTTCAATCTCCGTTGCTCCAGTGAGAACAAACCAAGTTTCTCCAACCTCTCCTCATAGCTAATGCCCTCCATACTAGGCAACATCCTGGTAAATCTTTTCTGTACACTCTCCAAAGCCTCCACATCCTATTGGTAGTGTGACGACCAGAATTGAACATTATATTGCTAGTGCGGCCTAACTAAGGTTCTATAAAGCTACAACCTGACTTACCAATTTTTAAACTCAATACCTTGGCAAGCATGCTATATGCCTTCTTGACTACCTTCTCCACCTGCATTGCCACTTTCAGTGACCTGTGTACCTGTACACCCAGATTCCTTTGCTTATCAATATTTCTATGGGTTCTGCCATTTACTGTATATTTCCTATCTGTATTAGACCTTCCAAAATGCATTACCTCATATGCTATGTGGAAATATGATGCTGTGACACTAATAGAGACTTGACTCAAAGAAGGTCTGGACTGGATGTAAAATACTCCTGGATATAAGGAGTCAGTGGTAGCCATGAAGTGAAAATAGAGGTATTGGACTGGGGTAGGCACAGTAAGAAGCCTCTCAACACAAGGTTAAAGTCTAACAGGTTTATTTGGAATCATGAGCTTTCGGAGCGCTGCTCCTTCATCAGGTAAATGTTGATGCAGCTGATGAAGGAGCAGCGCTCTGAAAGCTCATGCTTCCAAATAAACCTGCTGGACTTTAACCTGGCATTGTGAGACTTCTTACTTTGGATATAAGGAGTTCAGAAAAGATTGGAAAGGAAGGGAAGAGAGAGGGGTGCAGAATTGATTTAAGGAAAACACTGCAGTCCTGGAGCGAGAGGGTGTCCCAGAAGGACAGAATCTATTTGGTTAGAGCTAAGGAACAACGAAAAGGTAATTTATAGGCCACCAACTAGTGGGAAAGATACAGAGAAACAACTCTGCAAGAAAATTACAGAATTGCAAGAATTATGGAGTAGTTTTAATGGGGACTTCAGTTATCTGCATACAGGCTGGGATAGTAACAGTGGAAAGTGCAGAGAGGGGTTAGAGTTCTTAGATTGTGTTCAGGAACATTTTCTACAGCACTATCTTTCCAGTCCTACAACAAATGAGGAACTGCCTGACCTGATTCTTAGAAATGAGGCAGGTTGAGAGGATTAAGTGTAAATAGGAGAAAATTAGGGGGACAATGATCATTATATCATAAAGTTTAGGTTGGCTATGGTAAAGAACAAGGAACAATTCAGAGTACGAATAATTAACTGGGGGAAAGCCAACATCAGTGGGGTAAGAGTGGATCTGGGTCAGATAAATTGGAATCAAAGATTGGCAGGCAAAACAGTAACTGAATAATGGGCTGCATTTAAAGAAGAGGAAAGGTCAAGGTGTATTTCCATGAAAGGGAAAGGTAGGCCAAGTAAATCCTCAGTTCCCTGGATGACAAAAGCGATAAAGATTAAGATGAAGAAGAAGAAATGTGCTATGATTAGTGGATACTACAACCAAAAACCAGGTTGAATGTAAAGAGTTCAGTGGCAAAGTGAAAAAGCAAGTAAATGAAGTAAAGAGAGAGGATGAAAAGTGATTGCAGCTCACGTAAAAGGAAATCCCAAAGTTTTCCCCAGGCATACAAATAGTAAAAGGGTGATAAAAGGAGGAATGAGGCTGATAAGGGACCAGAAAAGAGAATGATGTATGGAGATGGTGGGGGTGGGTGGGTGCATTGCTGATGTATTAAATGTAAACTCTGCACCTTTGTTTTTACAAAGGAAAATGCTTTCCAGGTCATGAAAAAAGAGAAGGTAATTCAGACACTTGAAGAGTTAAAAATTGATAAGGAAGAGGCATTGATTAGAGGATCCATACTTAGAGCTGATAAAGTACCAGGACCAGATGAAATACATCCAAGGATACTGAGGGAAGTGACAGTGGAAATTGCAGAGGCACTGGAAATAATTTTCCAGTCTTGTTTAAACTGGAAAACTGCAAATGTTACGGCCTTCTTCAGAAAAGGCCATAAGGATAAACCCAGCAATTATAAGTGGAATAAATTGCTAAAGGAAATATTCACAGAGTCATCACTTGAAATTTGCAATGACTATTGCCATTTATAAGATTTTCACCGTCATGACTACCATACCAGCAGATCATATCTGGTTTACCTAGAGCTAGCCATGTAAATATTGGTGGAATGCAGATGTTAGCCTGTGATGTTGACATAACCAAAGCAGAAGCAGAAACGGCCAATCAGTTCAACTTCAGTAGCAGGAATGTTTCTAGATTCAGGACAAAATTAAGTCACTTGGACAAATGCAGGTTAATTAAAGAAATCCTGTATCAATTTATTAAGGGCAAATCATGTTTTTAATAATCTGCTAGATTTTTTGAAGAAATAACAGAGAGGGCTGAAGAGGGAAATGCTGTTAATGTGCCACTGCGATTCTCCCATCTGCGCCCGCCACTTTTCTGGCAGGCCCAGCCGGGAGACATGCATCTGTGGCATTGAACGGGGATTTGCACATGCGTGGGGAACACGTGCATATCCCAGAGCTGGCGAGCAGTCACCCATTAGACCGTGCTGGAAATCGGTGGGAAGGCAGGTAAGTAATTTAAATCTTTTTTTAATCCATTTTGGATCTGTAGATTAGTTAATTATTGGAACCTTTCAGGTTCCAATTGAATCTCCCACCCTGCCAGGAGTGCTTCATTCCGGCAGCATTCAGACTAGCTCCCCACATTTGGGGAACTAGTGGGAGACCCTACTGGAATGAAGGGGGGCAATCAGGGCCTCCCCATGGGCGTCGGGCTGTGGCAGGGTGGTGCCCCCTGGGCATGAGCACCCTGGCAGTGCCATCCTATGCCCCCCAGCACTGCACAAGCAGCAAAGTGTCCTTGCCCAGGGGGCACTACGGCATTGCCCATCAGAGATCGGGCATTGCCAAAGAGGCAGGGCCTATAGTAGGAGGGGCCTGGGTGCAATCTGTGAGCGTGGAGGGTCCCACTGCCACTCTGTATTGGGATTGGTCTGGGACGGAGGGAGGGCAGCAAAGGGGCCCGCCTCCAGGGTGGGTCTGCCTCTGGGGAGGGGCGGTCTGATCCTGGGGGGGATCTAACCTCGGGGGGGCGGGGGGGGAGTCTGCTGGGGTGAGGAGGGTGGGGGGATCACCACTGCTGGGCTGTTGTGGAGCCTGGGCATCATAGTGCCCTGACATTGGGAGGGGGGTCAGGGCTGGTCTGGGAATTGTTGGGCCCATGATTGGGCTGTGGGGGGGATCTGGACAGGCAGTACTGCAGGGGCCCCGGGCTGGCCAGCAAACGGGAGTTTGACAGTTTGGGGCCAGTGCACATTCACAGATCTCCAGAACTGTCAAACTCCGGTGCAATTGGGCCCCACCCCTCCGGGTTTGTAATGAGATTCGTGACTGGGCCCTTTGCATTGCACAGAGTGCAGAGATTCGGGTGAGAACGGCACAATCTAGAATAGTTTTACTGCCAATTCAGCACTTTTGGGAAATCGCCTCCATATGATAAAATTCCACACAACTTATGCGTGAGTAAAATATCATGTCTAGTAAAGTGTATATCATATCCATAACTATATACATGGACTAATTTACATGGAAGCTTCTTAAGCTGTCATTTATTTGTTCAAAATTGGTACTGATGAATTATTATGGTGGCTGCTTTGGGGCCAAGTGACCTTTGATTATTCAACAGAGGCAACCAAGCTTCTGGAAAGTTCCAAATTGAATACCTCTGGACTGGACATATCAAAATGAATATTATCTATGGAATTCATTCCTGCTATTGTTTGAAGCTTACTCAAAACACAGAGTCAATGGGCTGCTAGATGCCATACCTCCAAGTTTGCAATTCAACAGAGGAAAACTAATGGAGACCAGTTATCCACAACATACGTGTGAAATATCATCCATGTCCTATGGTATATGAATAGCCAGCTGAAATCCATCTATGTGGAAAATGGCAATGGACCACATGACTGAAACTGGATTCTGATACTGAGAACCTTTATTATCTCGAGACCCAGAAGAAACTTGGCAGGCTGCAGGAGAACACAGAGAAAGGCTGTGCCATCTTTGTCTTTTCAGAACTATCAATCGTCAGCCAATCTGACAATCAGACACTGAAACTGACTGCAAGTCATCAAGGAGCCATAGTTTTTAACCTGCCCCAGTTTCAAATTTCACCTAAGCAACAACTTCCTTGATATTTGACTACACGAAATCTCACAGCCTGCAATGAACCCTTTGCTTTACAAGGCCCCCTACTTCAACTTTAAATCATCAAATCCATCCAAAAACTTGCCATGTGGGTAATCCACCATCAGATGTCAGGGACTGAGTTAACTGTAATCTCTAAAAGTACACTGTTTTTATCTGTACCCTTTGTGTGTGTGTATGTGTGTGTGTGTGTGTGTGAGAGAGACATTGTGCTAATTTGGGATAAGTGTTTGAGAATAAATGTCCTGCTTTATTTTAAACTCACAAAGACTTGCTGCTGAATTATTTAATTGGAATTAGTAAGAAAATAAGAGTAAGAAAGGACACATTGCTTACCATACAAAACATTCTGATTCCGGGCAGTGAGAGGGCAAATACTTTCTGTCCATAACCAAAGTGGGAGCTGCATCCATGATTTAAAGCCACTGCAGTGAATGAGCCATGTCTGACTTTAAAGGAAAAGTAGAAGTCGTTAAATTTGATGAAACAAAAACAAAAGCATTTACAGCAGTAAGCTATGTGAATACTAACATTGGAAAGTAAGATAGCTGATTTCTATGTAAATGAATTCATGCAGCAGCAGGCCTTAACTTGGGTGAAATTAGTGTCCCTAATCAAAGAACAGCTGAAAACCATAAAACACAGAAGCCTGAGCTGTTAAAGATGCTGCCTGAGAATCTTGGCCTCATTCCAGGCCTGGAACAAGCAGAAAATATAGAACCTGAAACAGACCAGGTCACCTTAGCCAAAATTCACCTAGAAGAACAAAGGCTGCAGTTAGAGTTTCAGAAGGAAAGGGAGGAGAGGATATTCCAGGAACAAGAACAGGAGTAATCTTTCCAACTGCGTAAAGTATTTTGGCCACAAAAGAATAGGATACCAAGGGAGACTGAAGCATTTAGGGAGAACTTGTCTTTACCTAGTGGGAACACTGCTGGTAATTCAACTACCACTAGCTCAGAAACACGTTTTGATTCTTTAAAATATTCCCAGCATCACCCAGACTCTCCAAACGCAAGACTAGCTGATTGGGAAAGTTAATGTTTATTTATTAGTCACAAGTAAGGCTTACTGTGAAATTCCCCTAGTCACCTGTTCGGGTCAATGAACCTAACTAACACGTCTTTCAGACTGTGAGAGGAAACAGGAGCACCCAGAGGAAACTCACACAGACACAGGGAGAATGTGCAAACTCCACACAGACAGTGACCCAAGCTGGGAATTGTACCCAGCTTCCTGAAGCTGTGAGGCAGCAATGCTAACCACTGTTTGTGAGGTTTATTCCATGCTGCCTGCAGACATGTCTGCAAATGATGAACAGATTCAGGCTGCCACCCTGACTGCCTATGAACCCACACTGGAGGTGGACCACCCACAATTTTGGAACTCATCTGACTCATGGCAGGTGTGAGTGCCATGCGTGCCATAAAATGACCATAAATATGAGTAGTTGACGGAAGTAATCCTCCGAGAGGAGTTCAAAAAGTGCCCCTCATACAAACCTTAAAACCCACATGGGGGAACAACTGGTTTCAAAAGCCAGAGATATAACTATCATAGCAGATGATTATGAACTGAACTACAAACCTCTAACTCAGAATAAACCAGGGTTTATTAACACCTATTATCTAGAGATCAATTGAGAAGAGGTGGGTGAAACGGAAACAAACCACCATGAAAAGGACAGAAGGGAAGATAAACTATAAGAGTCGTCCATTTTTAGAAGAACCTGGATGGGAAACCAGTCAGATCTCACCCTGTGTGTTTTTATTGTGGAAAATCTGAGCATAATAAAGAAAATTGCTGGCATGTCAAGAAACAGGCTGCAGGACTGCAATCAGGACAGTATTTATAGCCATGAGATAGGCCAGTTAGGACTTGAGCTGAACCATAGTCAGAGAGAACCAAGATAAATATCAGTTATTACACAAAGCAAAAATGGTCCCTATCTATCCCAGGCTCCAAGAAATAAGATAACTATCCTTGGAGACACTGGCTGCCTTCAAACACTGCTTGTATCAAAAGTTGCAGGGAATTGCCACCTGAAACAGAATAAATATCATAGTGTTCATAAAACAGCTTACTGGCAAACGCTTTGTTAAAGCTTACCTGCAGAGTATTTGGTCAACTGAGTACATAGGAATTATAGAATACCTACTGTGCAGAAGAAGGCAATTCAGCCCGTCAAGTCTGCACTGACTCTCCGGCAGAGCATCTTACCCAGGCCCTATCCCCATAATCCCACGTATTTATCCTGCTAATCCCCCTAACCTACATATCTTTGGATGACAAGAGACAATTTAGCATGGCCAGTCAACCTAACATGCACATCTTTGGACTGTGGGAGGAAACAGGGGCACCCAGAGGAAACCCACACAGACATGGGGAGAACATGCAAACTCCACACAGTCACCCAGGGCTGGATCTGGTGCTGCGGAGCAGCAATGCTAACCACTGTGCCATTGTCCCACCCAGTTTAAGAAGTAGGAGCAGGTGTAGGCCATTCTGCCCCTTGACCCTGCTCCCACCTATCCCCACACCATCCCCACGTACCTTGAAATATTTAGTATTTAGAACTCTTTCAATCTCTGTCTTGAATATAAACAATGGCTGAACTTCCACAGTCCTCTGGGATAGAAAATTCTCAAGATTTGCCAGCGTCTCAATGAAGAAGTTCATCCTTAGCTGAATCCTAATTCTGAAACTATGTCTCCTAGTTATAGAACCCAGCCAGAAGAAATATCCTTCCTGCATCTACCCTGTTGAACCCTGTAAGAATTTAGTATGCTTCAATTAAATCACCTCATTCTTCTGGAGAATAAAGACCCAATATCCTCAATCTCTCCTCATGGGACAATCCTGCATTCCCAGAGATTAATCTGGAGAAGGTTTGTTGCATTCCCTCTTTGATAATTCCATAGTTAAGCAGACCAGAACTGCACACAATATCCAGGTATAATCTCACCAATACTTTGTACAATTGCAGAAAGAATCCTTAACCCCTATGTTAAAAGCGTCATGCAATAAAAGCCATCATACCATTGGCCTTCTTGATTTTTTGTTGCGCTTGCATATTAGCTTTCAGTGGACACTCTGGTCCCTTTGGGCATCACTTGCCAACCTCTTACCATTTAAGGAGTACCGTGTCTTTCTGTGTTCTCCTAACAAAGTGGATAATTTCACATTTTTCCACATTATATTCCATTCACCATCTTCTTGCTCACTTAGTCTAAATCCTCTTGTAGTCTCTCCACATCTTCCTCATAACTCACATTTCCACTTAGTTTTATGTCATCAGCAAACCTGAAAACATTACATTTGGTCCACCCATCAAAGCCATTGATATACTTTGTGAATAGCTGGAACTCAAGCTCAATACCTCATTAGTCACCGCCTGCCAACCTGAGAATGACCTGTTCCAATTCGCTGCTTTCTGTTAATTAGCCAATTCTCAATCCATGCCATTACCCACAATCCCATGTGCTCTTGTGTTGCTTACTAACCTTCTATCGGGGATCATCTCGAAAGCCTTCTTAAAATCCAAATACACCATATCCACTAGTTTTTCTGATGTCTATTCTCATATTCCTACATATTCACCAAACTCCAGCATATTTGTCAATCACGCTTTCCCTTTCATAATCCATGTTGACTCTGCCGTTATTTTTAAATGTCCAGTTATCTTTTATAATAGATTCTAGCATTTTTCCTACTACTGATGTCAGGCTAACAATAGTTCTGTAATTTCCCCTTTTCTCTCTCCTTCCTTTCTTAAATTGTGCGGTTGCATCTGCTATCTCCAATCTGCAGGAGCCATCGCAGAAGTTCCAGAATTTTCTGCAGCCATTTTTTTCAACAGAGGGACATGGGCCAAATATGGGCAATTGGGACTAGCTTAGTGGTTTAATAAAAGGGCGGAATAGACAAGTTGGGCTGAAGGCCTATTTCCATGCTGTAAACCTCTATGACTCTATGATTCATAACACTGATGTAAATCATTTGGCCCTGGTGGTTTATCAACTTTCTGTTCTATTAATTTTTCCAGTATTACCTTTTTACTAATACTAATTTTTTTCAGTTTCTCCGTAGTGACTGCCAGCGTCATTCTGAGTTTGCCAATGCTGGAGATGACCTATAGTTGGGTATATGGGTTGGTTAGCTCAGTTGGCTGGATGGCTGGTTTGTGATGCAGAACAACTCAAGCAGCCCAGGTTGAATTCCTGTACTGGCTGAGGTTATTCAAGAAGGCTTTGTCTCCGTAACGTTGCTTTTCGTTTGAGATGTGGTGATACTTAGGTTAAATTACCACCAGTCAGCTCTCCCCCTCAAAGGGGAGAACTGATTATGGCGATTTTACTTTTACTGAGCTGGAAATTAGGCTTTGTGTCTAATGGGTGAAGATTAGTTCGTCAAAGCTGGGAAAAATGTTGGGACCAAGCAAAATGCTGCTCAGCTTCAGAGGGTTGAGAAAATCCCAACATCTTTGGAGGAGAGGGAGGACTGCATTGAACCAGTAAGGGTGAAAGAAGCAAAACCAGCCAACAGAAGTGTGTTAGCATTTATTAACAGGGGGTTTGAGCTTAAGAGCCGTGGGGTTATGCTGCAAAAATACCGGACGTTGGTGAGATCACATTTGGAATATTGTGTTCAGTTCTGGTCACCTCATTATGAGAAGGATGTGGAATCATTGGAGAGAGTGCAGAGGAGATTTACCAGGGTACTGCCTGGTTTGGAGGGTGGGTCTTATGGGGAAAGATTGAAGGAGCTGGGGCTTTTCTCTTTGGAGCAGAGGAGGATGAGAGGAGACTTAATAGAGGTTTATAAGATGATGAGAGGGATTGATAGAGTGGACATGCAGAGACTATTTCCTCAGGTGGATGTAGCTGTTACTAGGGGGCATAACTATAAGGTTCATGATGGGAGATATAGGAGAGATGTCCGAGGTAGATTCTTTACTCAGAGAGTGGTTGGGGTGTGGAATGCACTGCCTGCTGTGATAGTGGAGTCAGACACTTCAGGATCTTTCGAACGGTTATTGGATTGGCACATGGAGCACACCAGAATTATAGGGAGGGAATAGCTTGATCTTGGGATGGGACATAGCTCGGCACAACATTGAGGGCTGGAGGGCCTGTACTGTGCTGTGCTGTTCTATGTTTCTATGTTTAGAATTTACAGAGCTAAGCTTGAGTCCATAGAATTTAAAGCTGTCAAATTTACAGAGGTTGTAATAGGGCCTGTAGAACTTAAAAGCTCAAAATAGCTCCTCATTACAAGAAAGATGTGGAAGCTATTGAAAGGGTGCAGAGGAGATTTACAAGGATGTTGCCTAGATTGGGTGGCATGCCTTATGAGGATAGGTTGAGGGAGCTCTGTCTTTTCTTCTTGGAGAGACAAAGGTTGAGAGGTGACCTATAGAGGTTTATAAGATGTTGAGAGGTATAGATAGGGTGGATTCTCAGAGGCTATTTCCCAGAGCTGAAATGGTCGCTATGAGAGGATACAGGTTTAAGGTGCTGGGGAGCAGGTACAGAGGAGATATTGGGTAAGTTTTTCACTCAGAGGGTGGTGAGTGAGTGGAATTGGCTGCTGTCGGTGGTGGTAGAGGCGAGCTCATTGGGGTCTTTTAAGACACTTCTGGATGCGTACATGGGATTTAATGGGATTGAGGGTTATAGATAGGCCTGGTAGGGAGGGATGCGATCAGTGCAACTTGTGGGCCGAAGGGCCTGTTTGTGCTGTGGTTTTCTATGTTCTATAGAGCCAGAGGTAAGTGGTGGAACAGAAGCAGCAGAGGTTGAAGGGAATGCACACAAGGTGTGGGTGGTAGAAATCTTTTGCCAGGATTTAAACAGGAACTAAGAGAGTTCCAAAGAAGGCAGACAGAAAATGTGAAAGGTATCTCACCTAGTTGAAATGCCAGAGGAAATTCCAGATCACCTCCCGAGGACAGCAGTATTCCAGAGGACATGGGATTGGTTTAAGTAAAATCCACGCCCAAGGTAAATGGTAACAGAAAGACAATGCAACCTAAGACAAATAGCATTGAAGCCACTGTTTAAGTTTTTTATTAGTTTGTTTATTAGAAACATAGAAACATAGAAGATAAGAGCAGGGAGAGACCATTTGGCCCTTTGAGCCTGCTCCGCCGTTCATTACGATCATGGCTGATCATCCAACTCAATAGCCTAATCCTGCTTTCTCCTCATAAACTTTGATCCCATTTGCCCCAAGTATCACATGTAGGCTTACATTAACACTGCAATGAAGTTACTGTGAAAATCCCCTAGTCACCATACTCCGGCACCTGTTCGGGTACACTGAGAGAGAATTTAGCATGGCAATGCACCTAACCAGCACGTCTTTTGGACTGTGGGAGGAAACCGGAACGCCCAGAGGAAACTCATGCAGACACTGGGAGAATGTGCAGACCCTACACAGACAGTGACCCAAGCCAGGAATCAAACCTGGATCCCTGGCATTGTAAGGCAACAATGCCAACCACTGTGCCACCACATGTACAAACAGGGTAGCTATGCAGTAAGAAGAATTTGCATTGTACTTGCAACACCCTGTGAAAACCAATTATATCCAGCAGTCAAAATTAAACTGGACACCACTATTCCACAGCTCATCAGAAGTCACACGTCTGCTGCTGATAAAGTTTCCCTGGCACTCCCAAATATTAATAAAAGTCCTAGCCCACTAGATAAAATGTAATCTAGAAATTTTAAAAGTAAAAGGGAATAGAAGGCAGCAGAGTCCGAAATACAAGCCTTCTTCAAAACAGTCCCTAACACCTGTCAAACATTCATCTCAAGAGAGATGATGAAAAATGTAGGATTGAAAAGAAAACTGGAACAGACAATTGTAGTCTAGGATGAATATGTGGATCATAGAATGAATGCAGAATGTGTGATCCTATTCTTTTGCTCCAGAAAGCAATAGTAGAAAAAAAGTAATCATAATTCATTTTTTCCTCCATGCAACGTAGGTGCATCATTCCCAGTAAAGGCCAAATTCATAGCTTGAAGCATGGACTGAGCTCATACGGAAGCACTTGGAATGGCCTTTTATACATTTGAAATGGATATTTTTGAACTGTTAAGATAGCTGTCAAGAGGTCAGGTGGCCTTTGCTTATTCAACGCAGAAGACCAAGCATTCAGAGAATTTCAAATTGAATAACCACAGAGTGCATCTCCCCATGGAATGTACATAACAAGACAAATGTTATTTATGGAATTCAAACCTGGCATTATTTGAGGTTTACTTAAAACAGAGTCAATGGACTTTTATACTCTATTTCTCCAAGTTTGCAGTTCAATAAAGAAAAAGTGATAAGACCAGTTATCCACAGATTTGGTGTGAAAGCTTCTATCTCCTATTGTATATCAATGGCCTTTTGGTTTTAAACTGTTCTGCATGGATAATGGCTGTTGACCATGTTACCAAAACTGACTTCTGATACTAAGATCTTTAATCGCTCCAAGACCCAAAAGAGACTTGAAGAGATTACATAAGAAGATCAATTATGCAACATCTGCAGAAAAAGGCTATGCCATCTTTATCTTTTAAGAACCAAGTAGGCAGGCGGTCTGAGAACCTTAAAACTAGCTGCAAATCATTAAACAACCAAAATACTTAACTTGTTCCAGTTTTAAAGTTCACCTGAGCACTGGCCTCCATTTACCTGCATAAAACCTCAGAACCAGCTGTGAACAAGATTTACAATACCTTCAGCTCAACTTTAAATTACCAAGTTGATTTCAGAAACTACCGGTCTGCCACTTGTGAAACCAGAAATCAGAGAGACTGAATTAACTACAAGCTACAAAAGTACACTATTTGTATCAGTGACCAATCTTCATGTGTGTACGTTTGTGTGGATGACAGAGAGAGTGAGAGAGAGATTGAGTGTGTGACATTGTATTAATTCCAAGTATGGGAATAAATAACCAGCTTTATTTTTGACTCATTAACACTTGCTGCTGAATTATTTAATTGGAATACACACTCCAAAGGTAAGAATAGATGCACCTCTTTCCATACAAAACATACTGATTACTGGCAGAAGCAGAGCAAATACAGTCTGCCAGTGAGAAAAGTTCCAGCTCCTAGAATAAAAGGGACAGTAGCAATATGGATACAAAATTGACTGAGTGACAAGAAACAAGGACTAGTGTTTTTTTTTGGACTGGAGAAAGATTTGTAGTGGAGTTCCCAGGAGTAGGTGTTGGGACACTTACTCTTTCAAATGTATATTGATGTAGACCTTGGTGCAAAAGGGATAGTTTCAAAATTTGTGGATGACATGAAATTTGGAAGCAGTGTGAATTATGAAGAGGATAGTGTAGAAATTTGAAAGGACATAGATAAATTGATTGAATAGGCAGAAAAATGACAGGTGAAGTTCAATGTGAGGAAATGATTCATTTTGGTGGGAAGAAACTGGAGAGGCAATATGAAGCAAAGGAAACAATTCTTAAAGGGTGCAAGAGCAGAAGGACCTGAGTATATACATGTATAGATCATTGGAGCTGGCAGGACAAGTTGGAGGAGCAATTAATAAAGCATTCAATATCCTGAAAAGAAATCTAGAATTACAAGACTAATGATGACTATGAAACCATTGTTGATTTCGCAAAGACACATCTGGTTCACAAATGTCCTTTGGGAAGGAAATCTGCCACCTTTACCTCGCCTGGCCTAGATGTGACTCCAGGTCGACAGCAATGTGATGACTTTTAAATGCCCGCTGGAGTGAAGGACAGTTAGAGACAGGCAATAAATGCTGACTCAGTCAGCAATGCTCATGTCCTGTAAATAATTTTTTAAAATATGCTGGACTTTATTAATAAGGGCATAGAGTACAAAAGCAAGAGGGCTATGTCAGATCTATATAAAACATTGGTTTGATCTCAACTGGAATATTCCATCCAGCTTTGGGCGGCTTTAAGAAAGAGCAGCACAGATCCCTAACAATGATTTAAGACTTGAGATTTCAGTTACATAGATAGATTGAAACATTGACACTCAAATGCTTTGTTGTCGTAACTAATTGTGTCTTAATTCCATCCTTAGATAAACACCTCTTCCTTCACCACAGTAACACTGTCTCATTTCTCACTGCAACAATTTTGTGCTCCCTTTGCATGAGATTGCTAATTTAGTGCTGTATCATGTCAGAATTAAACTGAGAGTCCATACCCCTTAGAAATCAACTGACAGCAAAGAAAATACATCTCTTTGGAAATTTTTGAGCGTTGTAATAAATTATTGACAATTTTGAACTTGCCACTTGGTAAATCTGGCAGCACCATCAATAATCAGTTTGCGTGAGATTGTGAGAAAGCTTCATTGAGAACGACACAATAGTTAAAACTTAATTTTGTGTTTGTGTGCTGCAGCACTTTTGTTAACCTAATTATAAAAGATCTAGAACTGAGTACATCCTTGTTAACCTTCAAAATATACTATGTCAACACAACTGCTTACTAACTGCAATTCTATGGTATCTACAATTTTATTGGTAATATTTGTTACATTAATATGCAAAATGATATTACTGTATTGCAGGCCACATTACATATATTTACAACATAACCAGTATATAGCTTTCACTAAAATTCTACAACAATTACAGATAGTAAATTATGCAGAAAAAAGTCTTATTTCTTTTGTATATTTATTTACCTCATTTTATTAATGGCATTACCACTCTGATATTTTTAACACTGACATTAAAATAGTGAAGACAGGAATGTCCACTAATATCAACAACACTTTTTATTCAGAAGGTAACTGTATATATTAAGAACACATTTAATTTAATAAAGTGTCCCATGGCACTTCACGGAAGAATTATAAGACAAAATAGGACACTGTGTCATGTTAGGTCACACGGTTGGTCAAAGGCTTAGGTTTTAAGGAACATTTTAAAGGAGGCAAGAGAGATAGAGAGGTTTGGTAAAGGGAGGGAATCATGCAGCTTAGCACCCAGGCAACTGAAGACATGGCTGCCAGTTTTTGAGTGATTAGAATCAGCAATGTTCAAGAGAGTACAAATAGAGGAGCGCAGATATCATAGAGGGCTAGAAACATATAAACTATAAGCAGGAATATACCATTCAACCCTTTGAGCCTACTCCACCATTCATTTTGATCATAGCTGATCATTGAATTCAATATCCTTATCCCCCTTCCTCCCATATCTCTTGATCCCTTTTGCCCCTAGAATTTTATCTAATTACTTCTTGAAATCAGACAATGTTTTGGCCTCAACTACATTCTGTGGTAGTGAATTCCACACATGGATGAAGTGGGGCTGGAGGAAATTATAGAAGTAGGAAAGGCTGAGGCTATGGTGTGACTTGAAAAGTAGGAGGGAATTTTAAAATCCGCAGTTCACCAGTGGAAATGCATGTTAGTCAGTGAGTTCAGAGATGATGGGTGAATACAATTTGCTGTGTGTAAGGACATGGACAGAAGAGGGTTAAATGTTCACATTTCTACAGAGGATGAAGCATAGGAGGTGATCCAGAAGCACATTGGAATAGCCAAATCTAGAGAGTACAAAGGCATGGGTAAGGGTTTCAGCAGCAGATAAGCTAAGGCAGGGTACAGCCAAGTAATGTTACTGAGGTGGACGTAGGCTATCTTAGTGATGTGCGAGTGGAAGATTATCTTGGGTTCAGCTACTATGTAGAATTGTAGAATAGTTACAGCATAGGAGGAGGTCATTCAGCCTGTCATACCTGTGCTAACTCACAGCAAAAGCAAGTCAACTAACCCACCCTTCCCCATGGCCCTGTACTTTATGCTCCTCTTCAGGTCTATGTCCAATTACCTTTTGATAACCACGATTGAATCTGCTTCCATCACACCCTCAGGAAAGACATTCCTGATATCCTAAACTCTCACTGCAAATAAGGATTTTTTTCTCTCTGCACATAAAGTAGAGGTCCAACTCGGTCAATGCAAGTGTGGTAGGATAGGAATTCCATATGCCATTTGCTACTCTCTTGAATAGAATTTCTGGGACAAAACCATTTTGCATAATGCAAACATGTTCCCATGCCACCCACATACTATCAGAGAATTTATCCAGTGGAATCATAAAGAATGTCAGCGTGTAATCGTGTCACTCAATGGTGGGCTAGTGACGGTAGGAGCAGTCTGAGTTCTACAGTCTGACTTACCTTACTGAGTGACTCTTCAGCCGCTTATCAATCCCCTAATGACAATGAGTCCACCTAAGATGTATTCCAATTAAGATTTGTTTCTACAGAGCTCACTAACAGTCCTTCTATGCCTGCTTCATGCAAGCATATTTACTATTCAGTGGACAGAACCAGCTAGATTTGGCACCTTACCGGTGAAAGTAAGATCACGATGGCAGTAGGGTCAAAAGATAACTTCTTTCTTTATCTCATTAAAATTTATCAATGGGACCTGCAAGGGAAGAATACCACAGGAAGTGGATTCTTCCCTAAATTCCTCGTTCACCCAAATTATACGAATTCGTACTAAAAACAGTGCAGACATTTTAGGTTCACTGGGCTGTGCAGTCAGAATTTATCATCTTCCCAAACGACAGGAGTTATTTTGATTATTTTATTTTCAGCATGACAACATTAAATGCTTATCAGGTTTTATTTAGTGGTATAATGCTGCATGATTTAGTTCAAATATATTTAATGAAAAAATTGTACCAAATTTTTTGTGAACTGTAAGTTAATATGAACATAATCATTTTATCATTAAAGGACGGTAGGGTGACTTTTATCGGACATCAGCTTGGAGGAGTGATCTTCATCCCCAACAGTAGAGAACACCAGGTTAAATCAGCCAGTGCAGTACAGATCACCTACTACCTGCAAAGCTACGGGTCTGCCTTACAAGATGTTGCAGAGAAATGGGAAGCTGAATTCTGCAAGCTCATGCTTAAATTTCAACAGGAGCACAGTGGTCTGCAGCTGTACCCCCTGACATCTTCTGGTCTGTGGAAGGACTTCTATAAGACCAATACTGTGGCCAGGACTGAGGTGGTGGTGAGCCTAGTGTTGGTTCTGATTGCTGCCACTCTCACCAGCGCAATGAGGGACTGCCTCCGCAGCAAACCCTTTCTAGGACTGCTAGGAGTTATCACAATCTGCCTTTCCACTGTCACTGCAGCAGGGATATTCATCAGCACTGATGGCAAATACAACTCCACTCTACTGGGAATCCCTTTCTTTGCCATGGGTAACTATTGCTCCAAAACCTCTCTTTAATAAACTATAGTTTTAGAGTGTTCATTTTCAAGGATACATTTGTGAAGCTTATATCTCCTTTATAATTGATATGATGCAAAATTAACAAAGCTGCATTAAATGTACTGGAATGTTTCTGACTATTTCTACGAATGTTTGAGTATGTGCATTTTACAGAAAAGCTTAACTTTTCTGTACTAGACTAGATTCAGACTGACATTTAGATAGTTAACACACTGACGAAGAAAGATCAGATAATGGGAAAGTTTTATAATTGTTCTACACAGATCTTAACTGGATTTTTTTCCCAATGCTTTATTACTTTTAAAATGGATGATGATTTTAAAACCAAATCAATTCGAAATCTGAAAGGTACACCACACAATAGTAATGGTTCATCAAACCAGTTAAACTACAGAGGCCAATTGTCTCACTGCTGCTTTTTTTCTTCCTGTGTAATTATAAAATGTGACCACAGGTAGAAGAGTAATTGGATTTCGGAGTAAAAGTCACAACTGTTTCAGAAATGACTTCTGCATTCAGAAGGGGCTTGATAAAGGAGACAGCACAAAACATGTGTGGGTATCAATTTAAAAGAATTCCATTTTAAGTATCACAGAAAACCTGGGCTGAAATTTGTCTTGGGTAATAGTAAATCAACAATCTGGTACACTTGTATGATTTTCCATGGACTACTGATTTACTATCAGCTGTCATGTGCTACCACCCTGGACATATCTTCCCACCTATAGGAGAAGTGCAGTAACATTAAGCACGAAGAAAGACTCCATTTCCATTGGAATAACTTCAGAGATAATCTGTAACTGGATTCCATGGGAACTCAGAATTCATGGAAACCTTGTGGTATCACTAAACAAATACATTCAGCACATTTTGTTAGTGGGAATTTGATTTCTTATCTTACACATAGAATTAGGAGCATGAATAAACAACTTGAACCCCCGAGCCTGCTCTATCATATAATAAGATCATGGCTGATGTAATTTTAATCTCAACTTCACATTCCTGCCTACCCCGATAACCTTTCACCCCCTTGCTTAGCCAGAATCTATTTACTTCTGCTTTAAAAATACTCAAAGACAAAGGGCGAGACTAGAGATTCCCGCCCGCAGTCAATGAACATTTCTGTTGTCCGTCCTTCGCCTGGTCCGATTCTGTGGTGGGCGGGGCAGTAGAATTCTGGCATCTGCTTCAATCACCTTTTGAGAAAGGGAGTTCCAAAGTCTTTGAACTTCTCTTGCTCAAAATATGATTAAGACAGAGTATTTGATTTTATTTAAAGTACAACTAGATAGATTCTTGACTAAAAAGAGGGTGGAAGATTGTTGGGGGTAGGAAGGAATTTGGCTCAAGGTTATTGAATGGCAAAGCAGGTTTAAAGAGCTGATTGGCCCATCCCTGCTCCTAGTTTTTATGTCCATAAGTAAAATAGGTGACTCCTTATTTTTAAACAGTAACCTTATAAATAAAAGTAAGACATTTACCAAATTCATGCCATTTGCCAAGTGGTGTATTTATAAGATGATTTGGGTTGGATTTTACCAGCCCTCTGACAGCAGGCTGGGAAGTGGGAGGCCTCGGATGCTGGTAGCAGAAAGCACTGGGAGAAAGCCTCTCATTTTCCCTTCGCCACAGGATATTCTGAGTGGTGGAAAGGGAAGAGGCACAGCTTCCACTAACTGGAGTCAGACAGCTGATTAAACCAATTCATTGGATAATTCAGGGCAATTTTCCACTTCCACTGCCGTTTTACTGGTGTCGGGATGGATCCCTGGTGCATGGAAACATGACCATGTAAACCAAGGCATCCTTCCTGTGAGTTCCTTGACGTGGCCTTTCTATGTGTCTGCCCCATTGCCACTGGAGGGCCTTTCCCCTGCTGCTTCCCTCTGATACCACATTGAAGCACCCGCAGAGATTGGCCCGCTGGTCACCAGGCTTGCCTGCCTGGTCCCAGCACATTAAATGAAAAAAAAACTGGCCTTTGAGGGTGCTTCAAAGTGGATGCTTCTCAGCAGTGACCACTTCCGATGCTTTATTAATTTTAAAATGGATGATGATTTTAAAACCAAATCAATTCAAAATCTGAAAGGTACACCACACAATAGTCAAAGTGATGGTTCATCAAACCAGTTAAACTACTGAGACCAATTGTCTCACTGCTGCTTTTTTATAAAATGTGACCACTGGTCGACAAGTAATTGGATTTTGGAGTAAATGTGACAATGTGTCGGCTGCTAGCCTGTCAGCCCCTCTCATTGAGCCAGCAGCTCTGAGAGGCTGGCCTCCATCCTCAATTGGACAGTAATCCTGGCAGTGCTCTCTTAGTAGGTGCAACTGATAAAATGCAATCCAGGACCCTGCTGCTCACCAATGCGGGCACGCAGCCTGCCTTCAGTGCCAGCAGCAGAACAACCTAGGAGATGAGAAAATTCTGGCTGTTACTCTCAGTTCTCAGGCCTCTGCAGTAGGAGACTCCCTGCTGTGTGGTGTGGTTCACAGAGATTGAGATAGGAGGTTAACGCTCAGCCTTCAGGATCTTTGCATCACCAAAACAACTGCACAGATATATTAGAGAATCAAATTATTTCCAAAATTGTTTGCCCTTACCTTGTAACTTTACAAATTCCCCATGGGTACTTATAAAGCAATGCATACAAAATCAGGTTTAGCATGTTTTATTGCACAACATCGTATCCAATAGGATTCGCTACAATCTTGCTAGCTCAGCGAAGCAATTTAATTTAGTGAATAGAAACAAAATCACCAATAACCTATGAAAAGTTGGAAGGTCATTCTTACAGTTTCATTCAATTTATTGAATTCTACAGGACAATAGGACCCCACACACAGTCCATTTTCACATGCAGTGTCTTGGAAGAAAGAATGGTGCACTGTATTTGTTTGGCCCAGTGAATTGTAGCCAGCAGTGTTGCCAGAGGGTGGGTTTCCACATCACAAACTCCTGATATATGGGTATCACGACATCCCACTTAATGTCTTTCTTCATCCCCTTGACAGACTGACATGTTTTCAAATCAATTTAGAACACGTGGGAAGTATTCATTTAGAATTATTCATGCCAGCTATCAACAATGATCTCTCAATGTGTGACATTATTCTGCCAAGTGTTTTGAATGTTGGCCTGGAATCATCCAAGAGTTTTGAGTGTCTGCTTGCCTCTTAGATTCAGAATCAGTTGTCATTGTTCACTAATTTTTGTGGCCTTGCAGTGGGCTTCTATCATTCACCTTTTTGTAATGAAGTGACCCCATTATTAACATTGAATTATGTGGAAATAATCAAAGTTTTACTAGTTGGATTTGAGGTTTGAAAAATAATGAAATGATTACATGATAACTAGAAAAAATACAACAGTAATTCCTGGAAAGCAAACGTATGATTTCATTGTATTCAATCTGTGGCAATTTGTTATTCATATTACCAGCCTTTTGGCATCATGGTAAAGGTTTATTGTAGGATTGGGGATGAGAATCATGCATTTTATAATTGTTTGAGATAACAATATGCCCAAAGGATAGTAAGTACTTTTTTAAAAAACTTCAGGCCATGGTTACAATTCATGGGACACATTTATGACGCCAGTACTGTACAAAATTTATAGAATTTGAAATGCACAGTTGATTTGATAAATGCACTGTCGTGATAATTCACTAATCTTTGGCCTCCTTTAGGTCCAAAGATTAGCAAATTATCACGACTTGACAGTGCATCAATGAAATATAAATAATGGCACTGTGACAAGATTAGACTTTTGGAAAGTCTACTTAAAGAACACTGGGCCAGATTTTGACATGCCAGTAATGGTGTTCACTGCCACTGTATGTCAGAGAAGTTCCCCAGCTCCTGAGATATGCAGACCTGTAGCGTACAAATCTGAAAGTTGGAGTGGGTCAAACAGTGCTGTATTCTGAATGTTTATTATTTTAATCAGAACAGATTTGCATGGAACCCATGTGAATTTGGGTTAATTGCCTGTTAATTACAAATCAATTACATTTTAAAATATTACACCTGTACCAAGGTTAAACGGGCTTCCTCCCAAATACTTAAATTGGAGGACAAGGCCAATCTAGAAATTAAAATGAATTGAATTTTTTAACCTTTTAAAACTCTGCTGAATAGTGTTAAGTAAAACCTTAAACGTTTTAGGATGATTTATCAGACATTCTAAATTTTTAAAAATTATTTATCTGATCAAATTTATTGCACTTTTGAAAAATTATTTAAGTTTTAAACTTTGAAAAAATGTTTGAATTTTTAACCTCTTAATTTGTTTAAATTGTCAATCTTGTAAACTTGATCCTGCTGACTAAATCAGACTCTTTGATGTGCTTTACTGCTACCATCTGCTTTATGCAGCTTTTGTGGTGCAGTGAATGTAAGCTATGCCGAAATTGGCCTGCCTTCTGCTCCTGTGCTACATAGCAATAGTTGCATCCTGCACCAGGTGGAACTCCCTCTCACAGAAACTGAAATTCTCACCAAATGTCGACTGTCATAAGCAACTGCACTTAGATATTGGCTATTTTTAAGCCAACTAAACATTATTCAATGGTAATTTGTATAGCAGTTTTGAAAATTGTGCTTACTGTAACTGCAACATTGGCATAATTGGTTTTAATCTGTCACCAACTCATCTTGTATTTAAATGAAAATATATAATTTTGATGGTGATAAATTGTTGCTAAACATGAATAGTGGCTCTGCTAATATCTGCTTTAGAACCAATATTGAATGATGAACATGGCATTCACTTAGTATTAGTATTTTGGCAATTCTTCACAATCATCAAACTTTGCATAGACAACATCACAAACATGGCAGGAGAAACATTTCATTGGTGTACCGCACATCATCCAAAATCATTTAGAGTAGTTTAAATTTGATGATGGCTTCAGAAAGTTAAAACTAAATCTTTTTGCATCATCAGCAAACTCTTGCCCTACATTCTATCATCTCCTCTATTTGCTACCTGTTGGTCTTCATAAAAGGCATACAGGATGCACAGTAAAGAATGAAGCAATCAATATTATTAAAGTGTTCTCTCCATTAGGCTAAAGTAAATGTGCCACTTTCCTACAGTTAATTGCTCATGTAACATTGTGCATTTCATTTTGGGTGCTACAATGGCATTTCTTCTTGGGATTTATGGCATCAACAGAACTTCCAGAGGAGGTGATTATTTTGATGTATCTTAGACCTACTTGGCTTATTCACTTTTTTCAGTTTCTTGATGTAAATCAATGACCAGAACACTCCAAAGAACTATTGCGTGATAAAGTTTGCACTGAAGGATTCATAACTTCAGTGTGATTAATGTGCATGTGCTAAATAAAGTTATTGGTGTGAGGAAGTTGGGCCAGAACCACAGGTTCCTTACGTCGAGATTTCCTTCATTCCTACCTCTTACAGAGTCGGCAGTCAGTTACCGGGTGTACAGTACCAACCATCAGCGTAAGTGGAGTCCTTCTGGGATCCACACTGGTATCATGGGATATAGCCCCAAATAAAAGGGCTATAAGTAGGGAATTTGAACATGTAAAATTACCTGTGTATGGCTGATCTTTTCCCCAATTTGCTTTTACCACTGAAAGACCGAGGGTCCGGACCGAATGGGATGAGGATTTCACTCATTACTCTCATCCAAAGGTGTTTTTGACCAATAATAACATCTAATCTAAAAGTAGCAAATGTGAGGAGGTGCAGACAGCAGTGTCAGTATTAGTTCTGTGCCTTTGCAGAGCCCCACACAGCTGATTGTGGATACTGTCCTGAAAAGTTATCTCCATTCATTAAAACTAAGGAGACTCCCTTTATATCATACAATCATAGATTTACTACAGTGCAGAAGAGGCCACTTGGCCCATCAAGTCTGCACCAACTCCCTGGCAAAGCATCTTAAGCAGGCCCTCTCCCCACCCTATTTCTGTAGCTCAACACATTAAACATGGCTAATCGATCTAACCTACACATTTTGGGAAGCTCAGGGGCAATTTAGCATGGTCAATCCACCTTACCTGAGCATGTTTGCACTATGGAAGGAAACTGTAGCAGCTGGAGGAAACCCACGTAGACATGGGGAGAAGGTTCACACTCCACACACACAGTCACCCAAGGCAGGTCCCTGGAACTGTAAGGCAGCAGTGCTAGCCATTGTGACACCATCTCACCCCCAAACTTCACTGAAGAGGGATCTCAAAATTTATCACAGGCCCAGATGGCAGATATAGTTCCAGTATTGTTCCATCTGTTTCAAAGCATAAAACAGATCAATGTAAACCAACTTAGCAGGGCAGAGGACTGCGCCAGATCTGCATGAGTGATCAGGCCACTGCTGATCACTCATGCAGCCATTCTTTTTGGTGAGTCTGGCAGCAGCACAGATCTCATTTTAAATTCTAAAACTCCACTTGGTCAGACTTGTTGAATCGTTAGCTGCATATCCCACAAATTTCTAGGTCTTGAGTGGTTGAGCCAACAGTCCAGGAGAAACTGTTCACAAAAAATGGGCTGTGAAACTTTAAGACATTCTGTGTTTGGAAGGAACATGAGTGCTTTGCCTGAAGCTATGATAAAACTAAGGGCTGTTACCAAACCATTTCCTTCACCAACACCTCATCCCCTCACTTTACCTGTGAACCTCGGCATAAACAGAAATTGGTGAATCCCTGCTTGACAAATTATGACAAAGCATTCAATTGATGTTCATACTTTGCTGGAATAATAATGACAAGGCTGTAATTCCAATTCCTAGTGTCTCATTTTCAAAACCCAATTTATCAGTTTGGTTTTTCAAGCTTTCCTTTCTAACGTGCAGAATTGCATCCAGTTTCAGGCATTGCCTAATTTTTATTTTTATGATGGCCATGAAGGCCACGAAGGGTCATTGATAGATCTCCCCATTAGCTTTGTGGAGTATAAGCTCTCTTATTGACTGAGTGGAGGCTTGCCAATAGGAAAGGTTCAGTGGGGACTTTTAAACCTGATGCTCAAACCAGATCTGTTTTCTAGCTCCCGTGGTGTTGAACTAGCTAGCAGTGAGACATGGCAGCAGTCCCTTTCTTGATACACAATAAAGGGTGCTGGTGACAGGAAACCAGTGTTTGACTGAATTACTATGCTGGCCACAAGGATTTTTTTTTTCTCTCCATCTCCTCTCCTTCAGACAACCTCCCTACACCAAGTACCTTCTCCGGTAAGGAAAAGCATTATGCCTCTTTTCAGGAATTTTAACTCTATAACACCAGTGGGGAAGACTGGGCCCAGTATACTGCACGCATGCGTAACTTATACCATGCTAATAACTTGAAGGAGAAACAAAAGGTGATATTGCTGATGGCCCCAACTTCCAGCGTAATGAAAAGTCTGACCTATCTAGATTTTTCACAACTTTTCAGGAACTGGTGGACCTGGTTAAAAAAAATGCTATGACCCAACCCCTTTGTAATCCTCCAGAGATACCATTTCAACACGGCTGGGAGAACTCCTGGGGAACCTATCACTGAATTCTTAGTTAGGTTGCAGAAATTGGCTGAATACTTGGAACCCCTGTAATGAAATGTTGTGAGACAAATTGGTATGCTGCATAAATAACCAAACAACCCAGAAGAAGCTGTTGGCAGAACCTGATTTGGATTTAAGAAAAGCCATTGTGAAATAGCATTATCACTTGAGAATACCGAAAAAGGATTCAGGAACTACTGGCAGAATCAGGCAGCAATGTCTTCCAAATAGGGGGAGAGACTTCATGTAATCATTCCTCAGTGGAGAATGCTTGATTAAGTCAGGTGTTAAAGTGCCCCTCTTGATACAGGAATCATAATGTCACCACCTCTCAGTCAAGGAAAGGCAGTGACCACCCTAAGCGTAAAAGTGAACATACTCCAGAAAAGTACAATTGCCAGATGATGAATTATTGTAAGCAGTTGCAAAGGACACAGCCGACGCAAAGTTTCAGTAACAGGCAAAAAGTGTGGTGCCTAGGGAAAAGTCCAAAGCCAGGACCAACTGGTACCATGCAGGTATCCTCTCTTCTAAAAACAGGGACAGCACAATTGAGTTGTATCATTAGAACAAAAGGTGCTCCAATATTAGTAGAATTATTAGTGAATAGCCATCCCTTGAAAATGGAGGTGGACACAGGAGATGCAAACTCTGTTATCAGAGAACAAATGTATATGCATCTCCAATCTAGCATCCAGCTCCTGATGTTGGAAGATATGAAGGTCAGACAAACCAGACTCCGCAGAGAAAACTTTACAGTTAAAAGACACCACAATTGACCCAGTAACTTAATGGAAGCAATCAGCTCGCCTCCCACCACTTGTTGTACAAGGCTGAAGACAAAGTCTTTTGGGAGAGATTAGTTCCAGCAGATCCAGCTGAACAGGTTGGAGATCTTCAGGCTAGGCATGGGAGTAATGTGTGCAGTTATTAGTTGATACTCTGGAGTTTTCCTAGAGGGTTTGCAAAAAATAAGATGAGCCAAGGCCAAGAACTATGTTGGCCCTGACACTACAGATTTTTAAGAGCAAGATCAGTCCCTTACTCCATGCTGCAGAAGGTGGAAGCTGAACTAAATACCTTGAAAGTCTAGATATAAGATACATGCAATTTGCAGAATAAGCTGCCCCTGTAGTCCTTGTTATTAAGGCCAACAAATCAGTTTGTGGGGATTATAAACTGTCAGTTGGATCTCCAAGCTTGATAGGTACTCTGGGCCCCGAGTCAAAGATTTGTACACTAAGTTAATAGACAGCAAGATGTTCTCCAAATTGGACATGAGCCACACCTATATTCAGCTTAGATAAGTCCTCCTGGAAATATGTAATAATTAACACGTATTTGAATATACCCGCTTTCATTTTGGGGTCTCATCAGTATGTCATTTTCCAAAGGGTTATGGAAAACATCCTCCAAGGGCCATCATGGTTGCAGTATACTTACATGGTGTTTTGGTCATGGAGGCTTCAGAAGAGTAACACCTGGCCAACATACAAGAAGTCTTGCAGAGGTTTTCCAGAGCTGGAGTTTGCCTGAAGAGATAGAAATGCATTTTTAAAGTGACTTAAGTAACCTATTTAGGCTACTGAGTAGATGGCAAGGGCTTACTTCCTGAGAGGGTAAGTTAAAGACCATCAAGGAAGCACCAATCCCTTGAACCCCATGGAGATGAAATCCTTCTTGGATCTAGTAAACTATGATGGAAGATTGATCCTTGACTTCCTTGCTGGCCTCCTTGCATGCCCTACAGTGAAAGTACCAGAGATGGTCCTGGAAAGCTCTGTAAACAGAGCTTTGAATGTTAAATGTAAGTTAAATATTAGCTACTGCCAACTAACCTATTGGTCCATTTGACTCTAGGAAAGAACTTAAATTAACTTGTGAATCTTCCCCATATTGGGTTAGAGTGGTGCTGTCACATTGTTGGAAAGACAGGGCAGAAAAGCCCATCACGTATCCCCCTCTTGGACACGGAGCGAAGGTATTCTCAGATTGAGAAAGGAGGGTTGATGGTTGTATTTGGTGCAAAAAGTTCCATCAATATATCTATGGTAGATGCTTTTTTATAGGTACTGACTACAAACCATATGGGGTCTTTCTGAAGAGGACAACGCAATCCCCACATCACCTCCACTTGTATCAGTGTTGAGCCTCGTTATTGTTATTCTTTTGAACACTGTCCTAGAATCCCAAGAGCTAATGTTGATGTATTGAGTTGCCTCCTGTTGCCCACAATCCTAGCTCCATATCAGCAGTGAAAGAGGTTGTGATGACCCTGATTTATGGGAAACTTTGCCAGTGTCAGCAAGGTAGATTAAAACCTGGACCAAAATGACCTAACCCTATCTAAAATTAGGCACATGATTCTGCATGTGGGATTCCATGAACAGCCGTCTGAAAAAACGAAACCCTAACTCAATAAGAAAGATGAACTTAGTGTTCAGGACATGATCCTCGAATTTGTTCCGTCCCCAGGATAACATCCAATATTAACGGAACTACAGAGTGGCCACCCGGGAATATCAAAAATGAGGATGTTGGCTAGGAGTTACATCTGGTGGCCTAGTCTTGACCATGTAATCACAGACTTGGTGCAATGTGGCCTGTGCCAAGAAAATCAAACATTCCCACCCTCAGCCTCCCTGCACCAATGGGAGTGGCAGACAGGCTTCAGGTGTGTGGGTGCATGTGAAGCTCATGAGCCCTTTTATGGGTTCATGCTTTTAATAACACACAGTCCAAGTAGTTGGAGGTTCACCACATCAGTTCTCCGACTTCCTAGGCTACAATCAAGAGATCACAACAAAACTTCAATATACTTAGAATGCCAGAAGTCTGGTTTCTGATAATGGCTCGGCCTTTACTAGCAGTGATTTCCAGTACTTTGTGCTCTCAAATGGCATCCGGCATGTCCAAATTGCACTTTATAACCTCATCATCAAATGGACTGGCAGAACCTTTAAAAATAGTGTGAAGAAGCACAATTTTTCTTTGATTACAGGACCACATTGCACACAACAATGAGTGTTACCCCAGCGGAGCTGTTAACGAGCTAATGACTTCTTACCAGATTAAGCCTGGTATTCCCAAACTTGATGCAGAGATGCTGGTGTTGGATTCGGATAAACACAGTAAGCAGTCTCACAACACCAGGTTAAAGTCCAACCAGTTTATTTGATAGTAATCTCACAAGCTTTTGGAAATGGTTTTCCTTCATCAGGTATGTGGAAGGTTCCACACATCTGACGAAGGAACACCATTTCTGAAAGATCGTGAGATTACTATCAAATAAACTGGTTAGACTCTAACCTGGTGTTGTGAGACTTCTTACTGTATTTCCAGACTTCACAGGGAGGATGGAGACTCAACAAGAAAAGTTATGATTCCGCAAGGACAGAAAGAGTTTTCTCAATGGGTGATCTGTTTCGCATGAGAAACTTCAGGGAAGGTCCCAGTTGGGTCGCTAGGATCATTATGGAGAAAACAGGACTGGTATTATGTAAGGTCAAAGTCCAGAGTAAAACCTTGAGGAAGCACTTGGAACATTTGAGAGCCAGGCAGTCTATGCTATAGTAGGTTCCACTATTGGCCATGGAGATGGCTACTGTCAGTGCCAGTCCTCAGCTTGGAGCTAATTCAGTGTTAGCTCCTCCAGATAGTTAAGGTGCGAACTTGGAGACGGAGACTGAAGTAGTGGGCTTCCAGGCTGAAACAGAGCCTGAGGAGGAACCTGCTATGGTAACACTTTGATGATCCCTTTGGAAATTAATGTCCCCTGTCTGGTTTACATTGCTTGATCCAGCCCTGCCTTCAAAGGTCCTCCGACCGATCGTGAAACAATGCAAAGGACTTTCTTGTAATGGGGGTGCTGGGAGAGACTCAGTCTGAAGGGGCAAAGGATGTTATGATGGCCACAAAGACCATGGGGCATCATTGATAGATCACGCTGTGTATGAGTATGAGCTCCCTTATTGAGTAGATGGAAGCTTAGCCAAGAGGAAGTATTTAGCAAAGGTTTTTAAACCTGTTGTTTCACCCAGAGCAGGTTGTTGGTCCCGGGGTGTTGAACTATCTAGCTGTAAGCCACAAGAGCTGTTCCTTTCTTGGTACACAATAAAGGGTGCTTGGTGATGGGAAACTGGTGATTTGCTGAATTACTATACTATCTTTGGGTGTTTTGTAACACAAAAACTTTGCAAGGTATTTGAGGAATACAGGGTGTGATGCACTCATGGTCATGTTGGTCCCTTGCTGCAATACAATAGCCAATATGACCAGAAAGGATCTGATGCCATGAATGTACAGCTGGTCAGTGACCACTAGCACCATGTCATACAGATCAATACTCACTCCTTGTAGTAGCTGTGCTTTTTTTATTGCTTTCCTCATCCATAAGAAATCTGTTGTTACTATTTCCT
Organism: Carcharhinus amblyrhynchos; assembly: GCF_965287045.1. Classification (NCBI taxonomy): domain Eukaryota; kingdom Metazoa; phylum Chordata; class Chondrichthyes; order Carcharhiniformes; family Carcharhinidae; genus Carcharhinus; species Carcharhinus amblyrhynchos. The sequence continues at coordinate 59,669,960 of NC_137330.1, forward strand.
TCTTTTTTTTGCACAAAGAATAGCAGATCAATTCAGAATCAAGATCAAAATGGGAGGCAGGCACTGTCCATGAAGTTATAGATTCCGAAACCTCATTGTACATAAGAGGAGTAGGTTAGATTGTTACCCATTTAATAAACTCTGTAACCACACATATATGGCTGCAAGCCCTCTGCATTCTTGGAACAAACTCACCCTGGCTGTGGAGCTACAATATTCCACATAAGCTGAAATAAAATTCCTGAATAAAGCTCAGATAAAGTGCAACCAGTCATAGACACTGATTTGAACCTTTTTTTCAGAGCAACTTCCTCTTTCTCTTTCACACAAGAGAAAGGTGCACCACCTAATGCCAACTAATAAATTTTGCTCACCCCTCCCAATTATTTTCCTTTCAGTGGGTCCCTCCATAATGTTCTATAGCACTTGAGGCAAAGGGAATCAAAGGATGTCTGGGAAAGGCAGGGGGGGGTCAAGCAACCATATCGAAATGAATGGTGGAGCAGACCCAAAGGGCTAAATGGCCTCCTCCTGCTCCTGTTTTCTATGTTTATATGTTTCTATGTCCACTTGTTCAAAAAGAGGGTACATGATCTTATTGTGGATAATTGTGTCGCCATTGACAGAAACATGTCTCATGCATGTCAACCCCTTCCTACTTAAAGAAGCTTCCCTGTACTTTTCACCACTGACTGTGCCGAAACTGTCAAGATGTTGAAGTAGCTGTTTTCTCTACGTGGCAACTGGCTGTATTTTGTACTCCTCTGGCACCTTCTTCTCCTTCAAGCACCTCACCATCATCTATCTCCCACACCTCTCATTTAATATACTCATCACATGTTGCACCTAAGATAGATTTAAAACATTGAACCAAAGTTTAAATCTGATTGTTTCATCTATATTGCAAGACATCAAAGTTTATTTGTTTTTTTGTATCTCTTTTTTTGTGTATCGATGTTTCAAGGACTGGAAGTCCTGAAGGATTCACACAATTTGTGAATCTGAAAGCAGCAATATAACATGAGAAAGATAATTGTTTCATAATGACAAAGTTATATTATTCATTAATATTCACATGAATCATCCAGATCTAACGTGGGGAAATTAGTTTAATATATCCAGACCGCAGAAGAGGGTTTGAACGATGTTCTATTGTTTGAAAAGTGCAAGTTCAATATGCATTTGCAAGGAAGGGTGCAGTAATAATATGTATTTGTGCTTTGATGTCACTCTAATAGCTGTAGTCCAAAGTAATGATAAAGTAGTAATTATCTGAAGAGCTTGACTGAGGGGACCGGCTTAATAGACTATATGTCACTCGGGATCAGAAGGCAAATCTCATCTCTAAGTAATCCAATTACTACTGTTCTCATTGTCTAGAATTACCCTAAAAGGGTCCTTATAGTGATGTCTGAGCACTTTCAGGAAGCCATAATTCACTAGGCTCTGGTTTCCATTTATTTAATTAATGGGAAGCAAAGCTTTATTATTTTTGAAGTAACTGTTTTGGATCATCAATGATTTGGGTTTTACTGTCAGCGCTATTTCTGGTCAAGTGTTTAATATATTCATTTGGCATTCTTCTGGTACAATATTATTTGAATCAAAATGGTAACTCATTTACTTTAAATAAGCTTCCAGGGGAATATAATCCGAAATTAGAGAGCAAATATTAGTTAATGTTACCAGCAACGATTTCTAAACTGTAAACCTGGAATTTCCATGGACCCACTCCTGTTGCATCACCAAACCTTTGCTAAGAGAGTGTGGAAACCCTGCTTATCTGCAGCAACCTTTACCTTTACCATTACTGACACCATTACCATTATTTCCTTCTACCATCACAGCATTGCCATTGACTCTGTCCCCATATCTCAGAGCACAGGGTTGATTTTTTATGCTATTAGCTCATTTCAAGTTATTACCGGTGATGTTTGCTAGATTGTAAAGCTGAATAGATTTTTATGTATTGGCCAGATCACTGCAGCCTTCTTTGCCAAAGGAAGCACATTGCCACTGGGAAACAATAATAACATGAATTGCATCTTTAACATAATAAAATGTCCTGAGGCGTTTTGCAAGAGCACGCTTAAGCGAAATATGACACCTGGCCACATGAGGAGATATCAGGTCAGATGACCAAAGCTTGATCAAACAGATGGGTTTTAAGAATGTCTTCAAAGAGGAAGACAAGTTGGAGAGGCAGAGGTGTGTCAGGAGGGTATTTCAGAGATTGGACTTCAAGCAACTGAAGGCACAGCCACCAATGGAACAATTAAAATACGAATGCTCAAAAGATCAGAGTTAGAGAAGCGCAGATATCTCAGAGGATTGTGTGACTGGAAGAGATTCCAGAGATAAAGAGGTGCAAGGGCACAGAAGAATTTGGAAAAAAAGGTTGTGAATTTTAAAATCAAAGTGTTACTTAACTGAGAGCTAAGGGAAGAGGTTTGGAGAGGGAAATGTTAGGGCAATGGGAATTGACACAGGCAGCAGTGCATTTGATGGCCTCAGTTTATGGTATGTAGAAGAAGGGAGAGTAGCCAGGAGTGCATTGGAATAATTAAGTCTAGAGGTAACAGCGGGTAGATGATTTGAGACTGGAGCAAAGTTGGGCAATCTGATAGAGGTAGAAGTAGACAGTCTTAGTGAAATCATGAATGTGACACTGGTGCTCATCATGAGGTCTGTAGTCAATAGCTAGGAAATGGAGTTTGGACTGGAGACTGAAACAATAGCTTAACACTTCCTAGCATTTAATTGGAGGAAATTTCTGCTCATCCAGTGCTGGATGTTGGATAGGAGGCTAATAATTTAGCAATAGTAGAGAAGAGGGAGAAAATTGCAGGCCCCTTAGCAGAAATATTTGAATCATCGACAGCCACAGATGAGGTGCCTTAATATTGGAGGGTGGCAAATGTCGTGCCTTTGTTTAAAAAGGGCTGCAGGGAAAAGCCTGGGAACAACAGGATAGTGAGTTTCATATCTCTAGTGGGTAAATTGTTAGAAGATATTTTGAGAGCCAAGTTCTACAGGCATTTAGAAAGACAAGGACTGATTAAGAACAATCAGCATAGCTTTGTGAGTGGAAAATTGTGTCTCACAAATTTGATTGAGCCTTTTGAAGGTGTAATCAAGAAGGTCAATGAGGACAGTGCAGATGATGTTGTCTACACGGACTTCAGCAAGGCTTTTGACAAGATCGGTTATTGCATAAGGTTAAATCTCACAGGATCCAGAGTGAGGTAGCCAAAAGGATATAAAATTGGCTGGATGACAGAAGACGGAGGGGGTGGTTGTTTTTCAAACTGGAGGCCTGTGACCAGCAGTGTGCCTCAGGGATTGGTGCTGGGTCCACTATTATTTGTCATTTATATTAATGATTTGGAGGAGAATATAGGAGGCATAGTTAGTAAGTTTGCAGATGACACCAAGCTTGGTGGCATAGTGGACAGTGAAGAAGGTTATGTTGGATTGCAGCAGGATCACGATCAATTGGGCCAAAGGGCTCACGAATGGCAGATGGAGCTTAATTTAGATAAGTGCAAGATGATACATTTTGGTAGATTGAACCAGGGTAGGACTTAACTCAGTTAATAGTAGGATATTGAATGTTATAGATAGGGTGTTGAGTGCCATAGAACAAAAAGATCTAAGGTTACAGGTTCATAATTCCTTGAAAGTGCAGTCACAAAAGGACAGAATAGTGAAGGTGGCATTCAGCATGCTTGGTTTCATCAGTTAGAACATTGAATATAGGAGTTGGGACATCTTGTTGAAGTTGTACAAGACATTGTTAAAGCCACACTTGGAATACTGTGTATAGTTCTGGTCACCCTATTATATAAAGGGTATTATTAAACTAGAAAGAGTGAAGAACAAACTTACTAGGATGCTACTTGATGGATTGAGTTATAAGAGGAGTCTGGATAGACTGGGACTTCTTTCTCTGAAGCGTAGGAGGCTGAGGGATGATCTTATAGAGGTCTATAAAACAATGAGGGGTATAAATCAGCTAGAGAGCCAATATCTTTTCCCAAAGGTAGGGGAGTCTAAGACTGGAGAGCATAGGTTTAAGGTGAGAAGGGAGAGATACAAAAGGGTCCAGAGGGGCAATTTTTTTCACACAGAAAGTGGTGAGTGTCTGGAACAAACTGCCAGAGGTAGTAGTAGAGGTCGGTACAATTTTGTCTTTTAAAAAGAATTCTGCCAGTTGTATAAGTAAGACGGCTATAGAGGGATATGTGCCAAAAGCAGGCAGTTAGGGCTAGCTTAGTGCTTAAAAACAAAGGGGCGACATGGACAAGTTGGGCCAAAGGGCCTGTTTCCATGTTATAAACCTCCTTGACTCAATGGGCCCTATTTTACCATTTTCATTCTAAGTGTTGGGTGGACTTGAAACTGGGAGTGTTTCAGATCCTTTAAATCCTTTCTCAGACACCTACATACATTCTCTGCTTGAAAAATATCAGCAATTCTGAATCGCTGCAGAAACCTTTGGACGGGGCTTAATGTGCCCAAAATCCTGCAGCTCTGATTGGTGCCACCGACTGCGCAGAAATAAAAAAGGATAGAATGCAACTTCCCTGCCATATCCCTCCTAGGCTGGATAATGCTCCCCTCTGGCCTCCACAGACATTGCCCCACCCCGTCAATATTACTGAACCCCTTATCTTCACATCCCTCTCCCCCGGCCATCCAAACCGATTGTGTACCCCTCCCCTCTTATTGATCACAGGCAGGTTGATAGTAGACCTCCCCTTCCCCCTTATTGATCACAGGCAGATTGGCAGCAACCACCCCCCCTCCCTTCCCCCTCACTGATCACGGGCAGAGTGGCAGTGGATCCACGCTCCTCCCCCCCCTCCTCCTATCCCAAGCTGAGAGCCCTCAGACACTTGGCACTTACCTTCTCACTAGCTGGAGCGCATGAATGAGACTTTTGTAGAGCATGTCTGTTTCAAAGAATAAAGAACAAAGAAAATTACAGCACAGGAACAGGTTCTTCAGGCCCAAGCCTGCACCGACCATGCTGCTAGACTTAACTAAAAGCTACGCTTCTGGGGACCATATCCCTCTATTCCCATCTCATTCACTACTTGTCAAGAAGCGCCTTAAAAGTCACTACCGTATCCGCTTCCACTATTTCCCCCAGCAATAAGCTCCAGGCACCCACCACTCTCTGTGTAAAAAATCTGCCTCGTACATCTCTTTTAAAACTTGCCCCTCTCACCTTAAAACCATGCCCCCTAGTAATTGACTCTTCCACCCTGGGAAAAAGCTTCTGACTATCCACTCTGTCCATGCCTCTCATAATCTTGTAGACTTCTATCAGGTCGCCCCTCAATCTCCGTTGCTCCAGTGAGAACAAACCAAGTTTCTTCAACCTTTCCTCATAGGTAATGCCATCCAAACCAGGCAACATCCTGGTAAGTCTTTTCTGTTTCCTCTCCAAACCTTCCACATCCTTCTGGTAGTGTGGCGACTAGAATTGAACACTATATTCCAAATGCGGCCTCACTAAGGTTCTGTAAAACGTCAACATGACTTGCCAATTTTTAAACTCAATATCCCGGCTATTGAAGGCAAGCATGCTGTATGCCTTCTTGACTACCTTCTCCATCTGCATTGCCACTTTGAGTGACCTGTATACCCATATACCCAGATGCCTTTGCCTATCAATACTGTATATTTCCTATCTGTATTAGACCTTCCAAAATGCATTACCTCATATTTGTCTGGATTAAACTCCATCTGCCATCTCTCTGCCCAAGTCTCCAACTGATCTATATCCTGCTGTATCCTCTGATGGTCCTCATTGCTATCCCCAAATCCACCAACTTTTGTGTCATCTGCAAACTCGCTAATCAATCCAGTTACATTTTCCTCCAAATCATTTATATATATTACAAACAGCAAAGGTCACAGCACTGATCCCTGAGGAACACCACTTGTCACAGCCCTCCATTCAGAAATGTACCCTTCCACTGCTGCCCTCTGTCTTCTTTGACCGAGCCAGTTTTGTATCCAACTTGCCAGCTCACTTCTGATCCCATGTGACTTCACCTTCCGCACCAGTCTTCCTTGAGAGACCTTGTCAAAGGCCTTACTGAAGTCCACGTAGACAACATCCACTGCCCTACCCTCATCAATCATCCTCATCACTTCCTCGAAAAACTCGATCAAGTTTGTGAGACACGACCTCCCCTTCACAAAACCATGTTTTCTCTTACTAATATGTCCACTTATTTCCAAGTGGGAATAAATCCTATCTCAAAGAATCCTCTCCAATAATTTCCCTACCACTGATGTAAGGCTCACCGGCCTGTAATTAGCTGATTATTCTTGCTACCCTTCTTAAACAAAGGAACAACATTGGCTATTCTCCAATCCTCTGGGACTTCCCCTGTAGCCAGTGAGCATACAAAGATTTCTCTCAAGGCCCCAGGAATTTCCTCTCTTGCCTCTCTCAGGATTCTGAGGTATATCCCATCAGGCCCTGGGAGCTTGTCTACCTTGATGTTTCTCAAGAACCCCAATACCTCCTCCTTTTTGATCTCAACATCGCTCAAACTATCTTCACATTCTTTCCCAGACTCATCATCCACCAAGTCCTTCTCTTTGTTGAATACTGACACAAAGTACTGATTTAATACCTCCCCCTTTTCCTCTGGCTTCACACATAGATTCCCTCACTTGTCCTTGAGTGGGCCGATCCTCTCCCTGGCTATCCTCTTGCTCTTTATCCCAAAGCCTTGGGATTTTCCTTAATCCTGCTGGCCAGTGCTTTGTCATGACCTCTTTTAGCTCTTCTCACTCCTTGCTACTTTCCTTGCATTCCACACTTGCTTTGTGTGTTCCCAGCCTCCTAGCTTTGACAAATCCTTCCTTTTTCTCTTTGATTAGGCTCACAACATCTCTCATTAATTCTGGACAAGCAAACACGGTAAAGGATAAGGTTGGACATGCAGCCCATTAAGTCAATTGAAATGCTGACAAATGAATTTAAATGGCTGTCGTGCCCATTTTGGGCATGGTCCCAATCGCAGCCATTTTTGGGCTTTGGTAAAGTGAGAACTCATGCAGAGGTGGACACAGATCGCACTAGTCAGCTCACGCCCAATTTTACCAAGTTTTTGTGCCTGAAAATGGGCACAATCTGATGGTAAAATCGGGCCCTATGACTCTAAGTCAAGAGAGCTGCTGGGGAGATTGAACAAGGTGATACCACTGTACATGTGAAAACCAACACTTTGCCTTCAGATGATATCATCAAATGACAAAGTGTAGATGAGAAATAGGAGTGGGCCAAAGATAGATCCTTGGAGGATAGCAGAGATGCAGGAACAGGAGGAATCCATTGTAAATGGGTTTTTTTTAGCTATGATTAGGTAGATAAGAATGGAACTAGATAAGAGCAGTCCCACCCAGCTGGATGGCAGTGGAGAGATGTTGGAGGAGGATGGTGCATTAAAGGTTGTAGACTGATTGAGAAGGAAATGGAAGCAATGTTTAACTTTGCTGCAGTCACTTCGAATGTCAAATGTGACTTTGGTAAAAGCTATTTCAGACGTGATCGAGATGGTATACTGATTGGCCTATTCAAACATGGGAGGTGGGAATATATTTAAGAGCATAAAAACATAAGAAACAGGAGCAATAGTGGGCATTTGGCCACTCCCCCAGTCAATAAGATCATGGCTAGTCTGAAATTACTTCAGTTATGCTTTCCTGACTGTCTCTCATAACACTTGACTATCTTATTGGTTAAAACTCTATCTAATTCAGTCTTGAATATATTCAATGACCTCGCCTCCACTGCTCACTGAAGAAGAGAATTCCAAACTCCAACCACTCTCTGAAGGAAGAAATTCCACATCATCTCCATCCTAAATGAGAGATCCCTTGCGTTGAATCTGTGCCCCCTGGTTTGGGGTAGGTGGTGGGGCTGTGATATTGTCACTGGACTTGTAACCAAGAGACTCAGAGTAATGGTCTGCCACTCCAGGTTCAAATTGCACCAGGGCTGGTGGTGGAATTTGAGTTCAATAAAGATCTAGAATTATAAGTCAAATGATGACCATGAAACCAATATTAACCAATGTTGGAAAAGCCTACCTGGTTCAGTAATGTTGTTTGGGGAAGGAAATCTGCCATGCTTATCTGGTCTGGCCTTCATGTGACTCCAGATCCATAGCAATGTGGTTGAGCTCTAAATGCCCTTTGGAATGGCCTTACAAGCTATTGAGCTGTGTCAAACATCTAAAAACAAGTCAATAAGGAATGAAATTGGAGGGACCACACAACACTTACCTAGTCAACAACAGCTGCAGACTCAACTCTGTTGATCCTCCAAAGTCAGTCTTACTAACATCTTTGGCTTGTGCCAAAATTGGGAGAGCTGTCTCACTCAGAAATTTATGTGCTCTTTCAATTCTGGTCTCTCGTGCACATCAAATCTCTTACGCCCTCTATTAGCAGCCTTGATTCAACTGCCTAGGCTCTAAGACCTAATTTCTGCATTATCCTTCTGAATGCTTATCACCTCTTTACCTTTCTCTTCTTCTTTAAGTTGCGCTTTAAGCCTAACCACACTTTCTCTGACCTTTTCACCATCTATCCTAATATCTCTTTAGCTCAGTGACAAATTTTGTTTGATAATCACTGCTGCAAAGGCCCTGGGACATTTTACTATTTATAGATTGTTGTTGTCGTTTACATTTCAATATTATGCTCCATTACTAAGCTTTGCTGGTTTTATATATAGAAGGCAGCAGAGTGATTATGTTAACTATTGCCAGAGTTGATTTCACTAACACATCTACTACGCAATTAATACATAGATTTAAGCAAAGTCTACACAATCCATCAAGGTCATCTCCCTACTACACAATTCTTCATTATAGCATCTAATCAAATTCTATATCCCAGTGTTTTGTCTCTGTTATCTTTCTTGTCAGACTATTCTGAGAATGTATAGGTCTTTGAAAATTCAGGGTGTGAATGGAATGTTATTCAATGGCTCAGAAGAAGCAGTTGAGGCTACCTCATTGAGTGTTTTTAAGGCAAGGATAGATATATTTTTGAACAGTAAAGGAATTAAAGGTTATGATGAGTGGGTGGGTAAGTGGAGCTGAGTCCACAGAAAGATCAGCCATGACCTTATTAAATGGCAGAACAGTTCTTATGTTCTTTATTCAGAACAGGAATTGACTACATTAATTTTGAAATTTGATTGCTCTAATGATATTTTCTTGTTGCTGAATACTTTTGAAGTTGATTTATTTTCTCCATTGAACTAAATGTAAAATCTCCAAAATTATAGAAGATACAAAGCTAACTGGGAGGGTGAGCAGTGAAGAAGATGCAGAGATGCTTTGGTATGATTTGGACAAGTTCTGCAAGTGGGTAAATGCATGGTAGATGCAGTTTAACATGAGATTATCCACTTTGATAACAAAAATAGGAAGGCAGATTATCTGAATAGCTATAGATTGAGAGAGGGGGATGTGCAATCAACCTGGTTGTTCTTGTACACGAGTCACTGAAAGTAAGCATGCAGGTGCAGCAGGAGGTGAAGAAAGCAAATGGTATGATGTCCTTCATAGCGAGAGGGTTCAAGTACAGGACCAGGGATGTCTTGCTGCAGCTTCACAAGGCCTTGGTGAGACAACACCTAGAATTTTTGGTCTCCTTATCTGAGAAAGAATGTTCTTGCTATTGAGGGAATGCAACAAAGGTTTACCAGACTGACTCCTGAGATGGCAGGATTGACACATGAGGAGAGATTGAGTCAGTTAGGATTATATTTGCTGGAGTTTAGAAGAATAAGGGGTGGAATATCATTGAAACCAATAAAATTCGAACAGGACTGCACAGGATAGATGCAGGAAAGATGCTTCCGAAGGCAGGGGAATCCAGAACCAGGGATTGCAGTTTGAGGATATGGGTAAAACATTTAGGACTGAGATGAGGAGAAATTCCTTCACCCCGAGAGAGGTAAGCCTTTAGAATTATCTACCACAGAAAGCATTTGAGACCAAAACATTGCATGCTTTCAAAAGGAGTTAGATAAAAAGTCTTGGGCTAAAGATATCAAAAGGGTGAGGGGAGCAAGAACAGGTTACTGAATTAGATGATCAGCCATGATCATAAATGAATGGTGGAGCAGGCTTGAAGAGCCTAACGGCCTACTCCTGCTCCTATTTTCTATATTTCCAATTTTTTTCATTATTCCTTGTTTGTCAAAGGGAAAAGGGTGAGCAACCAGTCATAACATATTTTTACTGTTTGTATTTCACGTGCGCTTCGAGTCACTTCTTATTTGCTCAGGGAATGTGGGTATGGCTGACAAGACCAGCACTTATTGCCAAAACTTATTTGCCCTTGAGAAGGTGGGTATGAGCCACCATCCTGAATTTCTGCAGACAACGTGATGTAAATACTCCCACAATGCTATTGGCAAGCCTTAGGAATTTGAATCAGTGATGATGGAAAATTGAGAATATATTTGCAAATCAATGGGTGGGATTCTCCATCTACGCTCGTCCCAAAATTCCACCCGAGATAATGGACTTTTGCACGGTCCACCCCCTGCACTCTATGATTCCCATAGCTGGCGGGATAGAAGAATTTGGATATGGGCAGGGTGGAGAGGGGTTTGGGGAGGGATTGCATGTGATCAAGTTTCCATGGGAATGTGTGGTATGTAAGTTTCTTCTATCTGTCTTGTGTGACTTCCTTGTTTGCACTTTCACTTACCCACACTTTGCACTGAATCGTCCATTGTGGGAGCAATAAACGCTCATTCAAAGTTTTCCCCTCTCTATTATGATCGCTATTATTAGGATCATCAATAGATCTCCCCAGAGCCCTCATCGAATATGAGATCCCCTGTAAGGCAAGTGGAAGTTCGCCCAGTAGGAAAGGAGCAGTGGGGGATTCAAAACCAGCTGGGTCCACTCAGGCCGGCAGTCAAAAGACTTAGGGCTGACCTGCACTCTGCAGACACTGAATGGATTCCAACTACACTGTAAATAAAGGGTGACAGAAGAAAGGCCTCAGCAGGATTATTAACTGTCAAGATAAGTAATCTCCTAGTCAGAAAAATGTCTTTTTTTGGTAAACTTGAAGCCTCGGATGCAAGTATAGTAGACTGGGCCCAATACACAGATTGCAAACAATATTTTTTTTTGGGCCAACAATATTGAGTGGGACAAGAAGCAGAAAGTCTTCTTGTTGACAGCTTGCGAGGTCCCCACCTTCAGCACAAAAAAAAACCAGACCTACCCAGTTGTCCCTGACTCCAAAACCTTCCATGAATTGGACGACTTGGTTAAAGGCTATTATAATCAAAAACTTTCTATAATCCTCCAGCGATACCACTTTAACATGGCGGGTTGAACTTGAATTTCCGACCAGATTGTGAAAATTGGCAGAGTCCATGTAAATTCAGGTCACCCCTGATTGATATATTGCAAGATAGACTGGTCTGAGGAATTAACAATGTGAAAGTCCAAATAAATTATTGACACAACCCAACTTAAATCTAAGAAAGGCTGTTGAGATAATTCTATCATTGGAGAATGTTGAAAAAGGATTTAGGAATGACAGGGGACATCAGATAGCAATGTTTGCCAAATAGAGGGAGGGCCTCAAGCAATGTGCATCCCTCAACTGAGAGCAAGGGCATCTCAAAATATCTCAGAATCCCTTACAGTGTTGGGGCCCAAGTCAAGGAGGATCAGGGACATCCTTCAGACTCCTGGGGAGCATTTTTCAGAAGCTAGTAGATGCCTGACCGTGGACTATTGCAACTGCTGCAGGTGACAATTGAGGCTAAGATATAGGGACAGCCAAAATGCATGCTATTTCAAAAAAGGCCAAGGCCAGTTCCAGACCATACCTTGCAGGTAGGCCCACAACCAGCAACAGGGGCATTGCAATTAAATTGTATCTTCATGACAAAGGTTGCCATATAATAGTGGAGTTGTTGGTAAATGGTAATGGTAAATCCATTAAAATACAAGTGGATTCAGGGGCTGTAATCTCCCTTATCAGGCAGCAGACTTATGATCATCTTCGAGCTGATATTCAGCTCCTGAACTTGGAAAACACAAAGGCCACGCTGGCCACTTACATGGAGAGAACCATTGCAGATAAATGGCATCATAGCAACCCTAGTGACTTATAGGCAGCAGTCAATTCAACTCGCACTCATTATTGCATGGAGATAAAAGCCGAGCCTTATGGAGAGAGATTTGCTTCAACACATCTGACCGAAATGGCTGGAGATCTTCAGGCTTGGCCTGAAGTCTTCCAAGAAGGTTTTGGAAAATAAGGGGAGCCAAAGCAAGATCTACATCAACACCAATGCTATGCCTAAGTAATTTAGAGTGAGACCAGTTCCATACTCCCTACTGGAAAAAGCAGAGTCAGGACTGGAATGTCTGGATAAGCTGGGCATAAGACCCATACAATTCACGGAGTGTTCTGTACCTGGTGATCGTATCCTTAAGCTGGATAAATTGGTCTGATTTTGTGGAGACAGGAGCTTACTGTCAATAGGATTTTTAAATGTGACAGATACCCTGTGCGTTGTGTTGAAGAACATAAGAACATAAGAACATAAGAAATAGGAGCAGGAGTAGGCCATCTGGCCCTTCGAGCCTGCCCCGCCATTCAATAAGATCATGGCTGATCTGTCGTGGCTCAGTTCCACTTTCCCGCCCTCTCCCCATAACCCTTAATCCCCTCTCTTATCAAAAACCCATCAACCCGCTTCTTAAAAATATTTAGCGAGGCAGCCTCCACCACTTCAACGGGCAGAGAATTCCAGAGATTCACCACCCTTTGAGTGAAGAAGTTCCTCCTCAACTCCGTTCTGAACCGCCCCCCCTTTATCTTGAGGCTGTGCCCCCTAGTCCTACTGTCTTTTTTGAGCGGGAAGAGTCTTTCCACCTCTATCCTATCCATCCCATTCATCATCTTATACGTCTCAATGAGATCTCCCCTCATTCTTCTAAACTCCAACGAGTACAAGCCTAGTTTATTCAGCCTCTCCTCATAGCTCAACCCCCTCAACTCCGGTATCAGCCTAGTAAACCTCCTCTGCACTCCCTCCAAGGCCAAAATATCCTTGCGCAGGTGCGGCGCCCAAAACTGCACACAGTACTCCAGCTGCGGCCTCACCAATGCCCTATACAGCTGCAGCAAGACCTCCCTACTTTTATATTCAATCCCCCTCGCTATGAAGGCCAGCATCCCATTCGCCTTCCTGACCACCTGCTGCACCTGCAGGCTGGGTTTTTGCGACTCATGCACAAGGACCCCGAGGTCCCTCTGCACCGTCGCCTGCTGCAGTTTTTCGCCACGTAAGTAATAGTCCTTCCTACCATTCTTCCTACCAAAGTGGACCACCTCACACTTGCCAACATTAAATTCCATTTGCCATTTCCTGGCCCATTCGCCCAGCCTATCTAGATCCTTCTGCAGACTCTCCACACCCTCCGCACAATTTGCCTTTCCCCCAATCTAGGTTAACAGGGTGCCAAACATTTTCAATGTTGGACATCAGTCATGCATATCTTCCCTGCTGCCATCAGACTTTTGAGTGGACCTACCTATATTAATCTGATCTTTCTGTACACCCTCGCCATTGGCAAGGATTTCATATATCGGCATTTGGAAAGCAGTGTATAATCAGACAAAATTAGCATGGATTTACAAAAGGAAAATCATGCTTGAAGAATCTTTTGGAATTTTTTGAGGATGTAACTGAGAGAACCAGTGGATGTGGTTTATTTAGACTTCCAGAAGGCTTTTGACAAAGTCTCACATAACGGACTACTATGTGAGGTTAAAGCACAAGGGATTGCAGGTGATGTCTTGAGATGGATAGAAAGCTTGTTAGAAGATAAGAAGCAAAGAGTTGGCATAAATAGGTGTTTTTCTGGTTGGCAGTCAGTGACTAGTGAGGTTCCGCAGGGATCTGTGAGGGAACTGAATGTATTATCTCCCAATTTACAGATGACACAAAGTTGGGTGGAAGGGTGAGTTGTGAAGGTGAGATGCTTCAGTGTGATTTGGACAGGCTGACTGTTGGGCATATGCTTGGCAGATACAGCATAATGTGGATAAATGTGAGGTTATTCACTTTGGTAGCAATAATATGTAGCAATAATTTGGTAGCAATAATAATAACAATTATCACTTGAATGGGTATAAACTGACAGAGATGGATACTCAGCGAAACTTTGATGTCCTTGTGCATCAGTTGCTCAAAGTAAGTGCGCAGGTACAGCAGACAGTAAAGAAGGCAAATGGTATGTTGGCCTTCATTGCGAGAGGTTTTGAGTATAGGGATGTGGATGCTTTGCTGCAGTTGTATAGGGTGTTGGTGAGGCCACACCTGTGTACTCTGTGCATTTTTGATGATGTGGGTATGCCGGCATTGGACTGGCGTAAACACAGTAAAAAGTCTGACAACACCAGGTTTTAGTCCAACCTATTTATTTGATAATATACTCACAAGCTTTCGAGGGGACTGCCTCTTCGTCAGGTGAATGGAGAGTTCTGGCCTCAGACAGAGCATATAAAGCACAGACAGTTTAGAGATTACTGATTAGAATGCAAATCCTTACACCTAACCTGCTGTTCAAGACCTGAAGTGGCTGATAATGTGAGTGGAAGGAGTACTGATCCCAGTTTAAAGAGATGTGTATTGTCTCCAGACAGTACAGTAAGTGAGGTTTTGCAAACCCAGGCAAGTCACGGGGGTTACAGATAGTGCGACATGAACCCAAGATCCCTGTTGAGACCGTCCTCATGTGTGCGGAACTTGGCTATCAGTCTCTGTTCAGCGACTCTGCGCTGTCGTGTGTTGTGAAGGCCGCCTTGGAGAATGCTTACCCGAAGGTCAGAGGCTGAATGCCCGTGACCACTGAAGTGTTCGCCAACAGGAAGGGAACAGTCTTGCCTGGTGACTGTCGAGCGATGTTCATTCATCCATTGTCATAGCGTCTGCATGGTCTCCCCAATGTACCATGCTTCAGGACATCCTTTCTTGCAACGTATCAGGTAGACAATGTTGGCCGAGTTGCAAGAGTATTTACCATGTACCTGGTGGATGGTATTCTCACGTGTGATGATGGTATCCGTGTCGATGATCTGGCATGTCTTGCAGAGGTTGCTGTGACAGGGTTGTGTGGTATTGTGGTCACTGTTCTCCTGAAGGCTGGGTAGTTTGCTGCGAACAATGGTCTGTTTGAGGTTGTGTGGTTGTCTGAAAGCAAGAAGTGGGGGTGTGGGGATAGCCCTGGCGAGATGTTCGTCTTCATCAATGATATGTTGAAGACTCCGGAGAAGATGTCGTAGCTTCTCCGCTCCGGGGAAGTACTGGACGACGAAGGGTACTCTGTCCACTGTGTCCTGTGTTTGCCTTCTGAGGAGATTGGTGCAGTTTTTCGCTGTGGCGCATCGGAACTGCCGATCTATGAGTCGAGCAGACCCTGAAAGATGCCCTCGTAAGAACAGGATATGGTGCTCGACTCATAGATCGGCAGTTCCGATGCGCCACAGTGAAAAACCGCACCGATCTCCTCAGAAGGCAAACACAGGACACAGTGGACAGAGTACCCTTTGTCGTCCAGTACTTCCCCGGAGCGGAGAAGCTACGACATCTTCTCCGGAGTCTTCAACATATCATTGATGAAGACGAACATCTCGCCAGGGCTATCCCCACACCCCCACTTCTTGCTTTCAGACAACCACACAACCTCAAACAGACCATTGTTCGCAGCAAACTACCCAGCCTTCAGGAGAACAGTGACCACAATACCACACAACCCTGTCACAGCAACCTCTGCAAGACATGCCAGATCATCGACACGGATACCATCATCACACGTGAGAATACCATCCACCAGGTACATGGTAAATACTCTTGCAACTCGGCCAACATTGTCTACCTGATACGTTGCAAGAAAGGATGTCCTGAAGCATGGTACATTGGGGAGACCATGCAGACGCTATGACAACGGATGAATGAACATCGCTCGACAGTCACCAGGCAAGACTGTTCCCTTCCTGTTGGCGAACACTTCAGTGGTCACGGGCATTCAGCCTCTGACCTTCGGGTAAGCATTCTCCAAGGCGGCCTTCACGATACACGACAGCGCAGAGTCGCTGAACAGAGACTGATAGCCAAGTTCCGCACACATGAGGACGGTCTCAACAGGGATCTTGGGTTCATGTCGCACTATCTGTAACCCCCGTGACTTGCCTGGGTTTGCAAAACCTCACTTACTGTACTGTCTGGAGACAATACACATCTCTTTAACCTGTGATCAGTGCTCCTTCCACTCACATTATCAGCCACTTCAGGTCTTGAACAGCAGGTTAGGTGTAAGGATTCGCATTTTAATCAGTAATCTCTAAACTGTCTGTGCTTTATATGCTCTGTCTGAGGCCAGAACTCTCCATTCACCTGACGAAGAGGCAGTCCCCTCGAAAGCTTGTGAGTATATTATCAAATAAATCGGTTGGACTAAAACCTGGTGTTGTCAGACTTTTTACCATTTTTGTTGAGGAAGGCTGTCCTTGCTATAGAGGGAGTGCAGCAAAGGTTTACCAAGCTGATTTTTGGGATGGCTGGTCTATCATGCGAGGAGAGACTGTCAGTTAGGGTTATATTCACTGGAGTTTAGCAGAGTGAGAGGGGATCTCATAGACACTTATAAAATTCTAATAGGGTTAGACAGGATAGATTTAGAAAGAATGTTCCCATAGGTGGAAGAATCCAGAATTAGGGCTCATTGTTTGAGGATAAGAGGTAAACCTTTTAGAACTGAAGTGAGAAGAAATTTCTTCACCCAGAGGGTGGTGAATGTGTGGAATTCACTACCACAGAGAGTAGTTGAGGCTAAAACGTTGTCTGATTTCAAGACGAAATTAGGTATAGCTCTTGGAGTTGAAGGGAGATGGGGGGATGGGGGAATCAGGATATTGAATTCAATGATCAGCCATGATCAAACAGAGTAGGCTTGAAGGGCCAAATGGCCTACTCCTGCTACGAGTTTCAATGTTTCTAGCTATTCTGCACCCTCTCCTTCCTTCTCCTCTCACTACTCTATGAACGGTATGCTTTGCATAGCATGCAAAAAAAATACACTGTATCCCAATACATGCTACAGTACTAAACCAAATCAAGTCAAACTTGAATTGGATGAGCTTCCCAAAAGTGCGTGACAATTGATATGCACTAAGGCCCATACAAGTACACTCACCTGCCCTTTGACGTCAATGGGTCACAGAGATCTTACTCCAAGCTTTACCTTAAGTAATAGCGTATGTAGATGATGTCTTGATGACAATAAGTTCGGAACACAAACACCTACCGATCCTGGGAGAGGTCGTATGGTGATTTTCGGAGTTCATAGTACACATGAAAAGCGAAAAATGTGTCTTCCAAGCAAGTGCTATCACCTATTCGGGCTATTAGGCAGATGGCAAGGACCTTCATCTGGTGCAGGACAAGGTGAGGACTATTGAGGAGGTGCCAACTCCAAGGAGCCCCACAGAATTGAAATTATTCCTCAGACTAGTGAATTATTACAGGAAATTTATTCCTAATTTCGTGTTTTAACTGCATACTCTACAATGGAAACATCAAAGGTGGTCTTGAGGAGTGCTCCAGCTGGAGGCTTTCAACAATCTTAAACAGCAACCTTTGGTCCATTTTGACCCTAAAAAGGACTTTATCTTGACATGCAATGCCTCTCCTTATGGAATTGGGGCGATACTGGCACATCACTGGAGAGATGGAACAGAGAAGCCTATTGTGTAAGCATCTAGGACCATCTCGGATGCTGAGTGGAGGTATTCCCAGATCAAGAAAGACTGATTGGCTATTGTTTTTGCCGTGAAAAGATTCCATCAGTATGTCTACAGTAGATGCTTCATCATAGTAACTGATCGTAAACCATTGCTGAGTTTTTTTAAAGACAAACCAATAACCCCATTACCTTCACCCAGTTACAACGTTGGACCTTATTACTGGTGGCTTATGAATACATCCAAAATCACTGCCCCGGGTGCGTATAGTTAATACCGATGCACTGAGTTGTCTGCCATTTCTTAAAAGCCTGGCTTCGCTACCAGATGTGGATGAGCCTCAATTTTTTGGACATCTTGCTGGTATCTGCAAGGCAAATCAAGGACTGGACACAAAAGGACCCAATCCTGAATAAATTAAAAAGCATAATACTGTATGGGAGAATTCAGAGGACAGCCCTCAAATGAAAGAAACACCACTGAATGAAGAAAGATGAACTCAGTGTTGAGGGTGGCATTATTCTCTGGGACTCATGTGTAGTCCTTCACCCAGGGCAACATCCAATGCTTATGGAATTACACCATAGCCACCCTGAGTTTCCTAAGATGAGTATGCAAGCTACGAGCCATGTATGGTGGAGATGCAGACATTATCAATTTGGTCAGGCAGTGTGAGTGATACCAAGAGAATCAAAAACTCTCTCCTTCATCCTCCCTGCATCCATGGATGTGGCTTGGTTGGCCATTGGTGTGAGTGCATGTGGACTTCGCTGGGCCTCTTTTGGCCTCCATGTTCTTAATTATAGTTGGCACACATTCCAAATGATTGGAGGTACATTGCATGGGTTCCACCACATTCTATGTTACCACTGAGAAACTACAATAGAGTTGCACACACAGGATACCTGAAGTCCTTGTCTCTGACAATGACACTGTTTTTACAAGCACTGAATTTCAGTTCTTCAAGCTTTCCAATGAAATCAAACACATTAGGACAGCACCTTGTCCCCATCATCGAATGGGTTGGCAGACTTTTCGATCTGGGATGAAGAAGTAACCCGCAGTGTCCGTAGAGACAAAACTGGCATGATTTTTATTTGACTATAGGACTACCCCTTGCACAATGGCAAGAATTGCCCAAGTGGAATTGTTCATGAGACAGAGGCTTCAGACAAGATTAAGCTTACTGTTCCCAAGCCTGATGGGGAGACTGGAGTCCCAACAAGAAAACTAGAAGAACTATGATTCTGCAAGGACAGAATGAAGGTTCAAAACTGGCGACATAGTCCACGTGAGGAACTTCAGGGACATTCTCAGTTGCATCCCCAGGATCATAATGGAGAAAATGGTGCCCATTCTTATAATGTCCAGGCACAGGGAAAAATTGTCAGGAAGCACCTGGACCAGCTTAGGGGTAGGGAGCCCATGCCAGTGCAAGCCTCATTACCAGCCATGGAGACAACCACTACCAGCTTTGAATCACGACTGGAAGTCGATACTACTCCTGCCCCTCCAGGTAACGAGGACACGGATTCCGAGGTGGAAGTGGAAGAGAGTGAAGTGAGACCTCAAGAAGAAGTGGAGTCAGTGGCTTTATGATGCTCCTTTTGGAAGCAAAGGTCTCCAATCTGCTTCACTCCCCTGATCTGGTCCTGCCTCCAATCGATCCAGGCAATCACTAAGCAGCGGAAAAGGATCGGGGTGGGGAGGGGGGGAAGAAACCGACTTGAAGGGGAAGAATGTTATGCTAGTCACAGGGGAGTCATCAGTAGATCTGCCCTCATAAAATACAAGCTCTCCTATAGAGGCGTATTGAGGAGCATTTAAAATCCGCTGGTTCCACTCAGGCCGGCCCTTGAAAGACTCGGGGCTGACCTGCACTCTATAGCTGCTGAACAGTATTTCCAGCACACTGTAAGTGAAGAGTGATTGGTGGCAAAAGACTGGTGGCCTTGGTAGGATTTATTACACCCTTTCTCTCCTTTTTCCCCAAGGCTTATAGCCGGTTAAATGTTAGTTGTGGATTCAGGCGGGAAGAAGCTTCCTGACACAGATTTAACAACGGTTTGTCTTATTGCTGATGCTGTTTTTTTTTTGAAAAAGAAAGTAGAAATTAAGCCTTTTTGTGGTTGAGTGATTACTACATTGGGAGCTGAAGTGCAGCACGAACAACATTGGACAGTATGGCTCAGATGCTCCCCCCTCTGCTCTATACAGATACTGCACCACAACTTACTGGAACATGTCTAATTAAGTCTCTTTGAAAAACATGTTCATTGCTTGCAACTTTGCCATCTGTAAAGTTTTGTGGGAACGTAATGCCTGTGAACAGAGGGAAATTACTACTTTAATTCTTGGGAATTAATGTTATTAGCAAGGCTAGCGTTAATTGCCCTTGAAAAGATGGTGGTGAGCCACTGGCATGACCCATTGCAGATCATGTGGTCCCGGTATACCCAGAGTATTGTTAGGAAGGGAGTTTCAGGATCTGACTGCTAGCAGCAGTGAAAATCTGCTTCACATTGGTTCCAGGATAGTGTGTGTCTTGTACGGGAATTTGCAGGTGGTGGTGTTATCCTTCTCGCTGGTTGTGGTTACAGTTTTGGAAGGTGCTGTTGACGGAAGCTTGACAAGTTGATGCAGCCCCTCTTGCATTTGGCACCTATTGCTGTCATCAAGCACCAATGGTGGAGGGAGCGAATGTTTAATGTGGTGGATGGGGTGCCAATCAACTGTTTTGTCCTGGATGATGTCAAGGTTTTTAAATGCTGTTTTTTTTATTCATTTACAGGCTGGTTAGGCCAGCTTTTATTGCCCATCCTTAATTGCCTTTGAAAATGTGAGAGTGAATTGCCTTCTTGACCTGTTGCAGTCCCTGATGTGCTTTTAGTGAGTGAGTTCCAGGTCTTTGACCCAGCAACAGTGAAATAACAGTGATATATTTCCAAGTCAGGATGGTGAGTGACTTGGAGAGAAACTTTCAAGGGATGGTGTTCCGAGGTCTCTGCTGCCCTTGTCCTTCTAGATGAGCACAGTAAGAAGTCTCACAACAGCAGGTTAAAGTCCAACAGGTTTATTTGGAAGCACAAAGCACAAGTTTTCCCAGCGCTGCCCCTTCATCGGGTGAGTGGGAGTTCTGTTCACAAACAGGGCATAGAAAGACACAAAATCAATTTACAAAATAATGATTTGGAATGTGAGTTTTTACAGGTAATCAAGTCTTAAAGGTACAGACAATGTGAGTGGAGAGAGGGTTAACCACAGTTTGAAGAGATGTGTATTGTCTGCAACCAGGACACTTAGTGAGATTTTGCAAGTCCAGGCAAGTCATGAGGGTTACAGATAGTGCAGCATGAACCCAAGATCCCATTTGAGGCCATTCTCATGTGTGCAGAACTTAGCTATCAGTTTCTGCTCAGCGATTCTGTGTTGTCGTGTGTTGTGAAGGCCACCTTGGAGGACATTTATCCGAAGATCAGAGGCCGAATGCCCATGACCGTTGAAGTGTTCCCCAAAAGGAAGAGAACACTCTTGCCTCGTGGTGGTCGAATGGCGTTCATTCATGTGTTCATTCACAAACCTTCTCCAGAGCCTTCAACATGTCATCGATGAAGATGAACATCTCACCAAGGCCATCCCCACACTCCCACTTCTTGCCTTCAAACAACCACACAACCTAAAACAGACCATTGTCCGCAGGAAACTATACAGCCTTCAGGAGAACGGTGACCACAATACCACAAACCCTGCCACAGCAACCTCTGCAAGACATGCTGGATCTTCGACATGGATGCTATCATCTCACGTGAGAACACCATTCATCAGGTACACGGTACATACACTTGCAACTTGGCCAACATTGTCTACCTGATACGCTGCAGGAAAGGATGTCCCGAGGCATGGTACATTGTGGAGACCATGCAGACGCTATGACAACAGATGAATGAACACCGCTTGACAATCACCTGGTAAGACTATTCTCTTGCTGTTGGGGAACACTTCAGCTGTCACAGACATTCGGCCTCTGATCTTCGGGTAAGCATTATCCAAGGCAGCCTTCATGACACACGACAACACAGAGTCACTGAGCAGAGACTGTAGCCATGTTCCGCACACATGAGGACAGCCTGAACCAGGATCTTGGGTTCATGTCGCACTATCTGTAACCCCCACGACTTGCCTGGACTTGCAAAATCTCACTAACTGTCCTGGCTGGAGACAATACACATCTCTTTAACCTGTGCTTAACCCTCTCTCCACTCACATTGTCTGTAGCTTTAAGACTTTCCAATCATTATTTTGTAAATTGAGTTTGTGTTTTTATATGCCTTGTTTGTGAACAGAACTCCCACTCACATGATGAAGGGATAGCGCTCTGAAAGCTTTGGCATGTGCTGCCAAATAAACCTGTTGGACTTTAACCTGGTGTTGTGAGGCTTCTTACTGTGTTTACCCCAGTCCAACACCAGCATTTTTCTAGATGAGTGCAGCCTTAGTGACTCCTCAGGCTGCACTCATCCAGGCAAGTGGAGTCTATTCCATGACACTCCAAACTTGTGCTTTGTAGATGGTGGACAGACTTCAAAGAGTCAGGAGGTGATTAGTGGTAACTTGCCACTTGTGAGTTTGAGCCTTTCAGTCTTGCTGTAGGATCTACTTCAATGTCTGAGGAGTTACAAATGGAACAGAGCATTGTTCAGCCACCTGGGAGCACCCCCCGATGATGTTATAATGGAGGCAGGGTCATTAATAAAACAGCTGGAGGTGCTTGCTTTAAGGGTCTGAGGAACTCTCAGACCAGTGTTCTAGAATTAAGATAATTGGCACCCATCAACCCCAGCTATATTCTTTTGTGTTAAGTCTGAGTGTTTTCTCCCTGATTCCTTTTGACCAGTTTTGCTTGGGCTCCTTGATGCCACACTGGGTCAATGCTGCCTTGATGTCAAAGGCAGTCACTCTCACCTCACCTCTGGAATGCAACTCTTTAACCCATGCTTGGACCAAGGGTCTAATGAGCTCTAGAATTGAGTGGTACTGACAGAACCCAAACTATGCTGGGATGAATAGGTTATTGATGAGTAAGTGCTGCTTGATAGCACTGCCAACAGCATTTTCCCTCACTTTACTGATGATTGAGAGTAAACTGTTAGGGCAGTAATCGTCATGATTGGATATGTCCCGCTTCTTTGTGGACAGGACATACCTGTGCAATTTTTCACTTTGTCAAGTGGATTTCAATTTTGTAGCTCTACTGAAAAAGATTGGCTCAAAGCATAGCTAGTTCTAGAGCACAAATCTTCAGTCCTACAGCTTGGATGTTGTTAGTACCCATGGCTTTTGCTGTAAGTGCCTTCAGCTGTTACTTGACATCACATTAAATGAATGGAATTGTCTGAAGACTGGCATTCATGACAGTGAGAGCCTCCAGAGGAGGGTGAGATGGATTATCCACTTGGTAATTCAGTATTTAGCTGCAAATTCCAACATCATTTAGGCTGGGTAATCCATTGGTTTAGGAATCACTTAGCTCTGTCTAAGCACCTTCTGCTGTATATGGTCCTCTGTTGTAGCCTTAACAGGTTGACACCTAATTTTTAGGTAAGCCCATCCCTGTTTATGGCATGCTCCCCTACATTCCTTATTGAATCAGGGTCAATCCTGATTTGTCTGTAAAATAGTAGAGAGAATGGTACGCTGGCCAATGAAGTTACAGATTGCGATTGAGTACAATTCCGCCACTGATGGATCACAATGCCCCATGGATACCCAGTTGGCATAGTAATAAAATGAAGGGTGCTGTGTTGAGGTGTTTTTCATAATTTGGTAGGTCTTATTAAGGTATTCTTAGTCTTAAATAGTTCAGCAGTAAGTACATATTAATTGCTAGAAACTATATACATAGGTATGGTAAAGGCACAAGATGGGAGCTTTTCCCACACTTACTTCTACACACGACATTATCCAATACCAAACTGACTTCTAAGTGCATATCACGTGATCTCTTACATCATGTGTTGGTGGTCTTGTGCTCAGCCCCACGTTAACCCTTAGACTACACCTCCCCCAAAGTCTTTATCCAATATATTTACAAGTTATCCCTGTTTATCCCATTTATTTATATCATTACTACTACCCTATCTCCTCTCCTCAAGTCTCCGAGTTCATAGGCTCAGATAGATTGGATGCTTTAAAACCTTTCCAGTTCTTTTTCTCACTGCTATTGGAGGAGTGGTGGGCTCTGTCGCTGGAGGAAAACCTTGTTGAATGACAGATTGTCCTGGTGTCTGAGAGCCTTTTCACCTTCTTTATCCATTCTTCAGTATTGAATTGCTCTTTATCGAACCCTCATTTGTAGTGATAGATGGCAGTTTGTTTATTGCGCTTTTTGTTCAAGTCTCATCTCTATAGTCTTTATGTTTCTTCTTCTTTCGCGTGGGCTCGCCATGATGCACACTCAGTTACAACATCAGGAATGACACACAGTTGACAAAACCTCAGCCCAAGAATCAAATCAGTGTGTCTTGATGCTATAGCTTAAGGTACATTCAACTGCCAAAAGGAATTCACTCAATTTCTGTTGTCAGAGATAATGATGAATTGCATTGGGCATTGTCAACATTTAGTGGATATTTGAAATATCAGATTGCTTGGTCTTTAATTCAAAAGCCACTGGTGATTGCAGTAGTAGCTGTGAGTATAGATTGTGTATGAAGTCGAACCTGTTAGTGAAGAATAGTGCATGTGTATTGGCTAAGGTTATAAGCTATGAGGAATAAAAATTCATTAGTTTGACACTAAACAATCTTCTAATAACATGGAGTGCAGTTGGACAACTAGGGGAAGAGTTTTTCTCTGTGAACTAGGGAACTGTAAATGAACTATATGAATACCGACATAATTAATCATCTTGCACTGTACCTAAGGGAATCTGGCATTGCAACTATTGAGAAATAGTTCTGTCTGACAGCTTATTTCACAAAAACTATGTCTCACAGAAAGATGCATGATTGGAGTGGTTATTTCATCAGTCTGTAACCATGAACAACAGAAGTCAAAGATTTTATTCAAAACAATCTCAGAGTATAAAACTACACTGAATAATTTTCCTATAAGAAATCCTATAATTAAGGATGGCTATGATCATAACAAAGTAAAAATAAATCTTTGCTCAATTGAATCAAACCCCTTAACACTTCTTTAACATCCCTTCTCAATCCCCTGTGCCTCACCATCACAAATACATCATTCTAATATTTAGTTCTCCAAGAGTAATAAAAACTCAGTCTATTGCTACAGCATGCTACGGTGCAGAAGGACCTGGGGGTCCTTGTGCATGAATCGCAAAAACCCAGTCTGCAGGTGCAGCAGGTGATCAAGAAGGCGAATGGAATGTTGGCCTTTATAGCGAGGGGGATAGAATATAAAAGCAAGGAGGTCCTGCTGCAACTGTACTGGGTACTGGTGAGTCCGCAACTGGAGTATAGTGTGCAGTTTTGGTCATCGCATTTGCGGAAGGATATATTGGCCTTGGAGGGAGTACAGAGAAGGTTCACTAGGCTGATACCGGAGATGAGGGGGTTAGCCTATGAGGAGAGATTGAATAGACTGGGTCTGTACTCGGAGTTTAGAAGGCTGAGGGGGGATCTTATAGAGACATATAAGATAATGGAGGGGATAGATAGGGTAGAGGTAGAGAGATTCTTCTCGCTTAGAAAGGATAGCAGAACTAGAGGGCACAGCCTCAAAATAAGGTGTGGGGGGGATGCATTTTAGATCGGAGTTGAGGAGGAACTTCTTCACTCAAAGGGTGGTGAATCTCTGGAATTCTCTGCCCATTGAAGTGGTGGAGGCTACCTCGCTGAATAAATTTAAGTCACGGGTAGATAGGTTTCTGATAGACAAGGGAATTAAGGGTTATGGTGAGAAAGCAGGAAAGTGGGACTGATTCACTTCAGATCAGCCATGATCTTATTGAATGGCGGGGCAGGCTCGAAGGGATAGATGGCCTACTCCTGCTCCTATTTCTTATGTTCTTATTGCAACACTGAAGTGAAAAGGACATTGGTTTTAGCTCAGGTCAGTTTACTGTGTTACACATTGGTCTGGTATGAAGAAAATGTGAAAGCAATAAACATTAACACTGCATTCTTTTAACTGAAACAGTGACAGAGTACCATCAAAAGAAAGTAAAAAGAAACAACCACCTATCTGTCTTCTCAGGAAGAAAACCATTCTGAATTAATTTGAAAAAATATTAACAATAATAGATCTCCTACTGCATTGCTAATAGTGAGCTGAAGATTACACTGTTACAAGGAATTGTTTGGTTGTAGAAGTGGAACAGGGCATAAACTTTGATCTCCAATGACAGCATCTGGAAAGAAGTGTGTTTGAGTTTTTTTTTTATTCATCCATGGGACATGGGCATCACTGGCTGGCCATTGTTTATTGCCCATCCCTACTTGCCCTTGGAGGGCAGTTGAGAGTCAACTATATTGCAGGAGCTCTGGAGTCACATGTAGACCAGACTAGGTAAGGACGGCTGATTTCCTTCCCTAAAGGACATTAGTGAACAAGATGGGTTTTTATGACAATCAGCAAATGGTTTCATGGTCATCATTAGATTTTTAATTCCAGATATTTTTAATTGAATTCAAATTCCACCAACTGCCATGGAGGATTACTCCATGGGATGTAGGATGTAGGAGTATGTGGGATTTAGGGATTTTTAGTTCCTAAAAAAAAGAATAGTTCTTACTTACTGACTGTACATGGATAAGTCAGCACCAGAAACGTTTTATTAAATCTCTCACCCTTCATAAACTTGAAGTTATCTTTGCTGTCATTATTTTAACTCGCACCAAGCCCTGTTCCCCTATCGCCCTCTTGGTCATTGACCTACAGTGGCTCTCAGTAAAACAACATTTCAGTCAGGTCATCCAAAATCAAAAAGTTGGGTCTATTGTCTCTCCAGAAATGCTGTCAGACCTGCTGAGTTTCTCCAGCATTTTATGTTTTTGCTTCCTTACAATATTCTGCTTTCAGGAACCTAAGGACTGCTTCCTGCCCAGCAACAACAGCCCCAGGGGAATGAGAGAGAGGGAGAGCAGCACCAGAACCCTGTCACTTGATCTGACACTCATAACCACTGGCTCAGATACTGACGTTGCTTGTACATTGGAAGCTAGTCTAAAGTTGTGAATCTGTGAACACAAGTGGGCTCTTACCAGGCTGGGTAAAGGATGGTTCGTTTATCAGCCCTCCAGAGGACATTGCCTAAGGATGAGGTATACTACTGGGGACTCAGAGGAAGATATTCATGGACATGGACAGGAATGCTGGTTCATTAGCTGGTCTGCCAGACAACTTCCTGACACGGTCAAGGAGGATGGAGAAGTCTGGCTCCAAGGTGGCAGAAGGTATTGTGCAGTGTTTTATCTGGTCTGTCTCCTTGCCTTGCTGCAGACACAGAGGCATGGTGGTCCCTATTACCTGTCATAGCACTTGTGTGGACAGTTTGATAGTGTTCTTTTTGAAGCCAGCTACACAAGCATTCAAATCATGCAAAACCAATCATGATGGACTGGACTGTGTCTGGCAGTCCAAAAAATACCTCTCCCCACCAGATCCTGTTTTCACAATTCTCAATGGTGAGAGAGGAGAAAAGAAAATGCTTTGAAGATACTCCAAAACAGCATTGATATTAATGACTGGGAGGAGCTTGCTACCAATCATTCAAAATGGTGATGATTTGTCCATCAAGCTGCATTGTCCAAGGAGTCACAACATCGTATTGATGAAGCACAGTGCCAGCAGAAAAGGAAAGAAAGGGAAGTGAATCCTGCACTCTGGACCCCACTATCTAATGGTGCATCCTGCCTAATGTCCCCAAGGATCTGTGGGTGGGAAGTGGTTAATTTAGTCACATGAAGACGGTTGCTAGAATCGAGGGAAAGCCAACAGCTAAGATGGACCGGTTATTCCCTGCTCTTCCTGTGAGCATGTAGCAACAATCTCTGTCAAATCTAAAATCTCATCAGAACATTTCCAAGAACACTCCACTAAACGTCCAGAAACTTTGCAATAGCAGAAGTTCTAAAAAATCACTTCACCTGCAAGTTGGGCACCTCTTCCTTTAAACAGCACTACTGCTGGGTCTATCTTGCAGTTTGATGTTTGATCTTTGAGGAGAGACATGCAAATGCATTCAATCTGTGTTGTTCAAATTCAGACTGTCACATCAGTCAGGAGGGGTGTTGGGGTAGCATACATTCTGTTGCTTCCGGTGCATGCAGGTGATTCTGACACGGACACTATTCTCAAGAGGTCATACCAAAAACAGTTGTCAGCACAATGCCCAGGAAGGAGCAATGTTTATGAAGCACAGCCCTAGTGACACGATGCCAATGAATTTTGTATCCACATTCTTTTCATGTTGGATAACTTGTCTGACAGACTATCTATTCTGGAAGAGGCAAGCACTGATCTTGCAGTTTGGCCTAATTAAATATTTATAGCAAACTGTTACCTAAGTTGAACTTTCCAGTAGGAATTTGCTGACAGCAGGAATTTTGACATTGCAAGCCACTCTGTTTTTAAAAATTTGTGACCATTGGTTTGTACTTTTTTATGGGCAATGAACAGAACACTGCCCAGGAGA
This sequence comes from Carcharhinus amblyrhynchos, assembly GCF_965287045.1. Classification (NCBI taxonomy): domain Eukaryota; kingdom Metazoa; phylum Chordata; class Chondrichthyes; order Carcharhiniformes; family Carcharhinidae; genus Carcharhinus; species Carcharhinus amblyrhynchos. The sequence goes on from NC_137330.1 coordinate 59,698,452, forward strand.
TTTTGGTAAGCAGATGACTGAAGAACATTCCAGAACACCTCTCTTTCCAAATGCTGCATTGCAGGTGCTGCTCCAGGAAATGCAGCACTGCCTTAGATGTTTTCTTGGGCACAGCAAGATTAACCAAGTCATTGAACAGTCAAGCACATTGCATTCAGGAAGGTGTCTGCATATAGACTGTAGAAGATGACACCCACATCTCATAAAATATACGTACCTTAAAGTTCCTAGAATGCCTTGATTTCTGTTGTATTGCCCGTGCTGAACAAAAGGCAGTTATGGAAGAGGTTAGACCAACTTCGAATCATCTGCACCTTGATGGATTAGAAACATTTGTGATTCATAAGGATTCAAGAAACTCACTGAATGGTAGATATAGAACCATAGAACATTACAGCTCAGAAACAGGCCTTTTGGCCCTTCTTGTCTGTGCTGAACCATTTTTTTTGCCTAGTCCCACTGATCTGCACTTGAACCATATCCCTCCACACCCCTCCTGTCCATGAACCCACCCAAGCTTTTCTTAAATGTTAAAAGTGACCCCGCATTAACCACTTTATCTGGCAGCTCATTCCACACTCCCACCATTCTCTGCAAGAAGAAGCCCCCACTAATATTCCCTTTAAACTTTTCTCCTTTCACCCTTAACCCATGCCTCTGGTTTTTTTTCTCCCCTAGCCTCAGTGGAAAAAGCCTGCTTGCATTCACTCTATCTATACCCATCAAAATCTTTATACATCTCTATCAAATCTCCCCTCATTCTTCTACGCTCCAGGGAATAAAGTCCTAACCTATTCAATCTCTATATATTCACATGGTTCTCAGTAATAATACTCTATATCTTGGGGAATGCTGTGATGCAGAATAAATGCAGGACCCTCTTTTTCTGGTGCCCTGAGATCACAAATGGCCTGTCTGGACCACAAAGGAATTGGATGTCACAGATGCATGTTCTCTCTTCAGTCTTCTTAAATAGATGAACAATAAAGATTAATACTCCCAGGGATGGACAACAAATGCTGGTGATTCCAAATAAACCCATTGGACTTTAACCTGGTGTTGTGAGATTTCTTACTGTGCCCACTCCAGTCCAATGCCAGCATCTCCACATCATTTCGCGCCCCTGACTAAATTGGTAGCTGTGCAGCTGGAGAGGTAGATGCCAGTTATCACACGGAAACTGACAAAATGTAAGAAGATTCTGCCTTCATTACCAATGCAAGTTTGCATCCAAAATGTTTTATAAAGGACTGCTCACTTTCCTTAGAGAGCATAGAGTATTCTATCAGTCAGCAGGCCTGCATATTTGAGGATGGCCTCAACCGGGATCTTGGGTTCATGTCACACTATTTGTAAACCCCATGACTTGCCTGGGCTTGCAAAATCTCACTTATTGTCCTGTCTGGAGACAGTACACATCTCTTTAACCTATGTTTAATGCTATCTCCACTCACATTGTCTGCATCTTTAAGACTTGATTAGTTATAAAAACTCACATTCTAATCAGTATTCTGTAATCTGAATGTGTGTCTTTACATCCCCTGTTTGTGATCAGAACTCCCCACACACCTGACGAAGGGTCAGAGGCTTGAAAGCTAGTGGCTTTTGCTACCAAATAAACCTGTTGGACTTTAACCTGGTGTTGTGAGACTTCTTACTAAATTGGTAGGTGTCAGAAAGGTGACAGGCACTCCACCCCTGTCTTCCTTTCCGATAGTGGACATGACCCCCCCATCCCACCGCCCCCCCCACCCCCCTATCTCACCCACCACCCCCCTATCTCACCCTCCCCCCCCCCCCACAAGCTTACACACCCAGTCCACACTCGACACATATTTAAAATCTGTCCATCTTTTTCCAGCGAAGTTGGGTTGATCTCCTCGGGAAAAGCCTCTTTAACATGGAAATACGTGTGTGCAGTCAAACTCAAAACTGCTTACTTGACACAGCTCTGATCTCGATAGCGCAATTACTTTGCACTATCAAAATCGGGGTTGTGACAAGTAAAGGAAAATTCAGAAGCCATCTGTCATCTAGTCTTGGCTCAAGGAATGAATTTAAATGAAATGCAAGCACGTAGGCACTAATGTGAAAGCTCTTATGTGACAGCTGATAGAGTTAAAGCACTCTAGCTCTGAGTGCTGGTAATATCCGTAGGCAGCTATTTTAAAATATTTGAGATCATTTGCACTGAACCTCATTTGTTGATCAACAAAATCTTAGTGAGAAAATACTGGCAATGGGAGCACAGTATGCTCTTTTATGGGCCAAACTTAATTGGTAATTTACCCAGTCATGGTCATAATGAACTGCTACACAAGGGATTGTTAGGCATCCTCCTGCACTGCAGTACTTGAAATGCTGCCAGACTAAGTGTGCCTAAAATGCTGACGGCCCTCACATTTGTCAGTAGCTTCATATACATGATTAATATAACAATCGTTCCATGAGGGATGATGTGGGACAATAAAGAAATACACCATTCATTTATTGGCATTTATCTAAATTAAAACAAAGCCTGGTTAAATTACAGCTGCAATTTTGTTCAGACAAAAGATTTAACTTTTAACGCCATTTATTGATCAAACCTTATTTTAAATGAGTTATACCAAGCAATTGTGGTTTTTGTTATCTATCAAACAAACATGCCAAGTGATAGTGGGTGGCACGGTAGCACAGTGGTTAGCACTGCTGCTTCACAGCTCTAGGGACCAGGGTTCGACTCCTGGCTTGGGTCACTGTCTGTGTGGAGTTTGTACATTCTCCTTGTGTCTGTATGGGTTTCCTCCCACAGTCCAAAGATGTGCTGTTTAGGTTGATTGGCTGTGCTAAAATTGCCCCTTAGAGTCCTGAGATGCTTAGGTTAGAGAGATTAGTGGGATATGGTGGTAGGGCCTGGGTGGGATTGTGGTCGGTGCAGACTCAATGGGCTGAAGGGCCTCTTTCTGTACTGTAGGGTTCTAGATTTTGTGTAGAATGAATCTATAGATATTTCCATTGTTTTGTTTTGCTATGCAAATATGGACAGACATGCAAGAAGTATATTACAGTGCTGAGGAAGTGGTTACATGGAACTGAAATATGCAGGCCTGTTGACTACTATGTTCTTTCTAAGAAAAGTGAGCAGTCCTTTATAAAATATTTTGGACGCAAAATTGTGCTCCATTGTATTGGTAATGAAATCAGAATCTTCTTATATTTTGTCAGCTTCCACGTAATAATTGACATCTACCTCTCCAGTTGTACAGCTAGGTTTTCTCTCCTGGATTCTCACCACTCCACTACAATGTGCATATTAGGACCTCTGCATCAGATTAGAACATCTCCTCCCTCCGGAGGGGACATTGGTGTAGTGGATTAGTAATCCTGAGACTCTTGTTAATGTTCTGGGTACATGGGTTCAAATCCCACCATGGCATCAGGTAGAATTTGAATTCAATTAAAAAATTTGGAATATAAGGCTAGATTCAGTAATGGTAACCATGAAATTAACATTGATTGTCTTAAAAGACCATCTATTTTACTAATGCCCTTTTGGGGAAGGAGATCTGTTTTCCTTACCTGGTCTGCCTACTCCAGGCCCACAGCAATGTGGTTGACTCTTAACTGCCCTCTGAAATTGCCAGGCAAGCCACTCAGTTCAAGGGCAATTAGGGATGGGCAACAGTGATACCCACATCCTATGAAAGAATAAAGAAAAAAAATCTGTTAATCACATCATTCTAACATCAGCTTCATGTGTTTCTGATGTTAACCCTTTATTCCACACTGAGCACACTGCTTGGTTCCTGGAAATGGATGGTAGACACCCTTGGCTGCAACATGAAAAGATGGTGCAGAGGCCATTAATGAATGGACAAACCCCTCATGCTGGAAGGGCAAGGAGAAGGGCTGTCAGTCAGAGGCCTTAGCAACCCACGGTCTTCCAGAAGCACTTCTCTTATATACAACTAAGGAAGAAGCAGTGTGTTCAATGTTTGTGCTTTGTGAAGAGATAGTCACAGCACTCTATTACCTCTTGGAACCAGACCTGCAGTCTCAGAATGGGCAGCGGTCATGAAGATGACCATTGCTCTGAATTTCTTCATTTTGTGGTCCTTCCAGGCTGGAACAGGCAAAATGTCAGGCATTTCTGAGTTCATGTCCACCGCATCAGAGAGGTGACACAGGCTCTTCGTAACAAGAAAGAGGACTTCATTGTCTTCTCTCCAAACATAGGGAAGTAGTCAAGGTAGCAAACTTCCCCAACAGGCAGAGTGTTAATGGCTGAGCACATGGCTTTGTGGATGCTGTGTATTAACATGATTGTGTGCCACAAAGACAATTGTTACCTCTCACTGAATGTGCCGTTGATGGGCAACTACACTTGGCATATTGTGCTGTGAACGTTCACTATCTTTGTGACAGAAGTGATGCGTTTACAATGTCATTCAACTATTCCAACAAGCTTTTAGCCACCAAGTCAATCCAAGGAATGGCTGCTGGGTGATAAAGGTCTGATCAGGTGGCAGTCTTGGATATTTGAAAGCATAAAGGGAACAGAGTACTGTAGTACAGTCAAATGGACTCATTGTAGCTTCAAGTAAATGATCCTTCCTTTTACAACAGAGGCATACATAATTCTTGCACTAGCATATTTCTTGGGAGTAATCTTCCCCATAATGAAAACAAGCTTACTCCCCCGGTGCTATACTACCCCTTTCAGGCTCTCCTGCATCTCGCTCAGGCTGTTCACCTCTGCAGCAATTTCCTGCAACAAACAGTTCATTTCACTGAACATGCCTCAGTTCATTTATACCCTGCTCGGCACATTCAGTTGCTTGGGCATCTCTATGGCTTTTTCTACAGAGAATTTAGTCTCAACCAGCAGCTTTTTCTGTATTGTGAGGCTGTTGCTTCCACTGAGCAAGTCGCCTCTTAACATGTCTGCTAAGCTGGGCTGAATTCACAGTGCTCTACTAACCTTTTGAATCTAGCCATGAAAACATCATAGAATCCCTACAGTGTAGAAGGTGGCTATTTGGCCTGTCAGGTCTGCCACAACTACAATCCAACACAGGCCCTATCCCCTTAACCCCATGAACTTATCCTGCAAATCCCCCAACACTAAGGAGCAATTTAGCATGGCCAATCAACATAACCCGCTCATCTTTGGGCTGTGGGAGGAAACCAGAGCACCCGGAGGAAATCCACACAGACACTGGGAGAATATGCAAACTCCACACAGTCACCTGAAGCCAGAATTGAACCCATGACCCTGGTGCTGTGAGGCAGTTGTGCTAAGCACTGTGCCACCATGCTGCCCTAAACCAGAGATGGCTTCTGGACTGCAGTATAAAATTTATACTTCAGTATGATGATCGGCGTTTAAAATGGTCTGGACCATTTCAAGTATCTGGTCAAAAGAGTTTGACCAGCCATTCACACTGATGAGCATGGTGCCAATCTGGCAGTGCCAACCTGTGCCAATGGGTAGTGCCAGGGAGCATTGCCAGGCTACTGCCTGGCCATGTCCCTTTCCCCTGAGGGCTGTACTTACCTTTACATCTCCGGGGAGACCCCCACATCTTGGTGAACCCCTTGTAGATGGTGCCGGCATGGAAGCACCTCTGACTAACGGGTGAGGGGGGAGTTCGAAGAGAGAGTGCTTGCTAATGATATGCTAATGGATTGAAATGAGCTTTCTGTGGTCCCGCAGTGTGTTTCACACCACACTGCCAGTAAAGGGCCGGTGAGATCAGAACTCAGAAATTTGCTGGCGTGAATCTCGCTCTCCAGATTGAGAGCACATGCCATCATCCCCTCCATGGAGAGTGCAGGCTCAAAATCATCCGACAGAGTTAGTGTTTCAGCTCTGTGATCCTGACGACCCTGTGTCAGAACTGATCACCACAATGTCACCCATAAGCTATTCAGTAACATAAATTTCTTCTCTGAAGAAATTGATGAGAAGATTGCAACAACTTGCAGCATAACTTTCACTGATGTGAGATCACATATGACGTGCATTCGTGGGAGTGGAACCCCTATCTGTTGAGGAAGGTGAGGAGATTGCCATATGAGTTCACAAAACAATGTAGACATTATCTATTGTATCCTGGATCTTGGGAAAACTAGCATTTCTGTTAACATGCATGGTCCTATCTTGCTGCTGTCTTACTATGATGCCAATAGTGATGAATTTCTCAACTCTCAACTTTATAAGGTGTGTCCATAAACAGTCAAAAGCATAGCTGTACTTCTGAAATTCCAAAACATGCCCGAATAAGCTTTTGCCATAAATGCTGATTACAGTGGTCACCTTTATTGCCACAGAAAGAGCATTACATTGTTACAAGTTCTCATGTAGTAAGTGACAGGTAGGAGTCCGGTTTCTCCTCTGACAAATTCGTCACTTATCTGACCAAGGGGAATACTGCACCTTAGAATTCTAGGTCTAATTTATCTGGAACCTGTTGCAAATGTCAAATTATAAATCGTGGAGCTGCAGCACTGCTGGCTTCGTTAGAAAATCACTAAATGAGTTCAGTCTGCGCCTGGCAAGTGCATTGCTGGAAGGAGAATTCAAGTGGATCAATTTTGAGGCAGAAAGTCAGCCTAATCTGCCTTCTGTCCCACTTTACTGCCACCAAAAGATGAAGTTGCACCAAAAACCTATGTTGAACTTTTAGACCCCAGCGCCAGATTTGTGGCTCCTGCGATGTATAATGTTGTGGCTCGCAGGGTGCATCAATTGCCATTGTTTTAGTAAGAGTCTCTGCAGGAAGAGTAATTTGTCATGTCGTACAAGTTTTGTCTATTGCTGTATGGACAGATTATTAAATGTTGACTAAGTACTTATTACAATTATGTCATGTGACAGGTTTTGGTATTGTTGTGAGGGAAAGGTGCATGAGCAATATCTCCAGAATTTCATTAATTAGGCACTTATGGCAATAACAGTTTGAAATTCTTTCTAATAGAGTTGCATACTTTCAAAAAATGCTGCATAAACATTTCTAATGGGAATTCTCTTTTGTCCATCCTCGCTGTTGTTTTGATCTGTTGTAGAGACGCTGTCATTCCAGTAAAACATATTTAATGGAAATGCCCAGGTTGATTTTAAGATTGACTGATTAATGTTTGGTGATACTTAATGTTACATCAATGGAGCTTGCTATGGTTGGATTGATGACACTATGGAAAGTAGTGGACAGCATCTCAATCTTCTGCAATACATTTCTGTAATTACATTACAGAGCCTTCTGATCCCAGATATTATGTGCAGCTGATGTGAGTGAGATCTTTTACTTCAAGTTACACATTTCAAAACCTCTTCTTTCCGAATTTCCTAACCAAACTTTTCCCATTGATATTCAAATCTTTGCTTCTTTCCCTTCCAACTGTCCCCAGTCATCATAATAACATGGCTCAACTCTATGTTTTAAGATAACATTGAACTTTGCTATAGGTCTTACTGCCTTTTCTATCTTATCCATTTTTACCTTAAATCTTTTGAGGAACTCCCAGTTCTAATAATTGAAGTGGGAGAACCAATGTAGGGGAGAGGTGGATGAGAAGGAGAAAAAGACAGGAGGGTGGAAATGGATAAAGGTAAACATACAGAAGGGGAGGTTGAACAGTGTTTAGCACTGCTGCCTCACAGCGTCAGGGACCTGGATTCAATTCCAGCCTCAGGTCAGTGCCTGTGTGGAGTTTGCATATTCTCCCACATCTGTTGTATGTTCCTTCAGGTGCTCCAGTTTCCTCCCACTGTCCAAAGATATGCGGGTTAGGTTAATTGGCCATGCAAAATTGACGCGAGTGTCAGGTGGATTAACAGGGTAAATATGTGGGGTTACGGGAATATAGCCGATTGTGGCCAGTGCAGAATCAATGGGCTGAATGGCCTCCTTCTGCACTGTAGGGATTCTATGCATCTCAACCAATTGCACTCTGAGAGGGCAGGGTGAGGGGGTGTGACAGATAGGAAAAGAAAGGGGGATATAAAGAAACTGAAATATATCTTTTAAAATGTCTTTTGACCCTTCAGTGGCTTTTAACTTTCTCAGCAAGGGGCAGAATGATACTCAATGGGGTGAACTGGTGGTCAGAAATTTGCTAGCAGAGAACAAACTTTCTGGGGAGGGAAGGTTTAGCAAGGGAAAGTAATAGCTCAATGACAGGGCAATGAAGCCAAAAGCTTTCTCAGTGGGGGATTTAGGAAATGTTAATTTGCTCAGTAGAGGGGTGACAGATAAATGTTTCCTCTATAAATTTCAAAGACTGGAATCTATTGCTTTCTTTTCCAATAAAAAACAACCTCTGGTGACATTTCCTGATTTCAAGTCCTTCCACATTCTCTGCTGAGCATGACCTTTCACTCAGTGTATTATGATACAATTGGTACCCTGTCGTATCATAACATTACATTGACAGCATTGTCCAAAGGCGCAGTATACTGGGGATTCTCTCACCCCTCACCATTCTTAATGTGTTATAGATGGAGAGAGTTTGTCACAATAAATATATGAATCATACTGGGATTACAAATCAGGAGTTTTGGTGAGGACGTCAATAGTCCCCACAGGACACCCCAGCCAGTAGAATGATCGAACCTTCCCAATCTTTAAATTTCCACAATGCAATCCAGATATGTGTAGTCTGTATTGGAAGCTCAAGTTTATTAAATGTTCCTTGTAATTTTGTACAATAAAGATATGATAACTATTATGTGTTACCCATGGATATGAGAAATTTACCTTCACAAAGTCCTGGGCTGAGACAATTGTCTTTAGGCTTTTCCCTGTTTTGCTGATAATGAATCTGCACATCCTATTGATTCAGTTGAAAACAAAGGTGTTCCTCACCATATCTTTCCACATTGTACCACAAAATAAGCAATTCACTTTGCACACATATTACCCTAAAATGATATGGAAGGATGAGATTTTTTTGTGTTGAAAGTTATTCCTGGCCAAATCTTGATAATAATGTACTGACATGAAACACTAGGTTAACCACGCGACACTAATGTTGAAGACATCAGTAGAAATGCTTATACACACTGAATTTTTATGTGCTAACTTTACTTATTCTACTTTCTGTAAGGTCATGGAACTAAAGGAATATTTGAGCTACTGGCTGGATGGCGTAGAACAAAAGAAGATCAGCCATTTAAGGAAAGAATAGCAGCTGCATATTCTGATGCAATGGTGTCCTACACTATGACGAGCTCCCTCTATATCATTACCTTCGGAATGGGTGCCAGCCCATTCACAAATGTTGAGTCTGTTAAAATCTTCTGTCAGAACATGTGTGTCACTGTCCTAGTAAACTATTTCTATGTTGTTTCCTTTTATGGCTCGTGCTTGGTCTTTGCTGGGCAATTGGAACAAAACCGCTACCACAGTATCTTTTGCTGTCGAATTCCTTCACCTGAATACCTGGCTTCGAAGCCAGTCTGGTTCAAAACTATGATGAACGATGGATTTCAGCAGTCTGGTTCTCATGAGTGTGATCCATATCAAAAACATTTCCTTCAGCGTTTTTTGAGAGAGCACTACACTGAATGGATCATTAATACATATGTCAAGCCTTTTGTTGTGTTACTGTACCTGATTTATGTGTCATTTTCCTTCATGGGATGTTTACAAATCAGTAATGGATCAAATCTCATTAATTTGCTTGCAAGTGACTCACAAAGTGTTTCCTTTACAATAACGCAGCAAAAATACTTCAGCAACTACAGCCCAGTCATTGGTTTTTATATTTATGAGCCAATAGAATATTGGAATTTAACAATACAGGAAGACTTGCGAGTAATCAGCAGGGGTTTCATCAGAATCTCATGGATTGAGCATTATTTACAGTATTTGAAAAAACTGAATGTTACAGTACTAACCAAAAGTGATTTTATCAACATTCTGGCTAATTCATTTCTAAAGCAACCGGAATTTCAAAACTACATGGATGATATCATTTTTTCAAAGACATCTGAGGAAGTAGACATCATAGCCTCCCGGGTGTACATGGTGGCTAGAACTGCAGAGAATATACATGAAGAAATGATTGATTTACTAGAAACATTACGGAAACACTCCCTCATTTCGAGGATAAAATATATAGTGTTCAATCCGACCTTTGTTTTCATGGATCGATACAGCTCCTCCATCACTTCCCCCATCCTGAACTCCAGTGTAAGCGTCTTGATCATTCTACTGTTGACTGTTTTTTTGGTAATCAATGCATTGGGTAATGTTTGGGTGATCCTTAGCGTAACATCAATGGAGTTTGGTGTGGTTGGATTGATGACACTATGGAAAGTAGATATGGACAGCATCTCAATCTTGTGCCTTATCTACTCTTTGAACTATGCCATAGACCACTGTACACCTCTGCTTTTTACATTTGTATTAGAAAAAGAGCGCACCAGGACTGAATGTATCAAAAACTCTTTAGAATGGAATGGAGCAGCCATCTTGCAGAGTAATATTTGTTTTCTTTTAGGGTTGATGCCCCTGGTTTTTGTGCCTTCAAATTTGACCTTCACACTGTTTAAGTGCTTACTTCTCACAGCCACCTGTACACTCCTACATTGTTTTGTTATATTACCCGTCTTTCTAACATTTTTTCCTCCATCCAAGAAAAGACACAAGAAAAAGAAACGCGTGGAAAGGAAAGAGGAAATCGAATGCGTGGAGATACGAGATAATTCAGGGATGGTTGATCACGTCACCACAGTCTGAACACCTGAACAAGACATCACTGGAAAAATCTGCATCAGAACAGACCCACAAAACAGGTGGTTTGACTCCCTGGTAAGGTCTGAGCTTACTTCACTCCTGACAGCTTGGGCTGGCCAATAGGACAGAACTAAGGAAGCATGGGTGATTTGAAATGTTCTGTCATTAAACAGGCAATCGAAATATGATTTCAAAAGAACAAACCTGTTCCACCTGACACTAAGAGTGCAATGAAAGTGAAATACTGAAATTAATTAGTAAATTGTCAATCATGATGTGAAGGTTTAAGGGAAAAAAAATTACCATGTACTATTTCTCACCACCTTCTTTCTTTGGCAGTTTCCTCTTTTGAACTGGAATGGGGAAATGATGGACAAACTGGGGAGAGTTCGATAGGAAACAGTATATCTTTGCATGAACAAATGGACCACCACAAAGAATTGCTAATGACTAAAAGCTAGTTATCAGAAAACATTCACAATACAAAGCCTTATGCACAGACATTTTTTTTCATGAAGTTGTCAAGAAGATTTACTTGGTCTTCTGTAAAATAAACATGAAATAGTAATTTTGGAGGCTTGCAGTTGACAACAACAACAAGAGCACCCTTATCCCTCTTGTAACTAAGCCAAAGGGCATTTAAGAATTATGTGTACTTGATACACAAGGTCTGTGTGAGAGGAAATCAGCCATTATTTTAGTACAACTTTTTAAAAATTGAAACCATAGATTTCTAATTATTTTGCAGAAATTGTATTATAAATCTTGTCAATTGCGTACACCTTGCAAACATTTTTTACCGTATAGTTTGCTTATTATTTAATGAGTCTTGAAAAATAAGATGAAAATCTTATTTTCCTGTTGAAATCCCATCAAAAATTATATTTTCAAATGCTATGCAGGTATATTCCAAATATTGTAGGAACATTAACAAAGAGTAATAAGTGCTAAAAGCAGGAAGCTGCAGATGTTGGAGATTTGAACTAAAAGCAAAAAATGCTGATAATGCTCATTAGGTCATACAGCGTACGTTGATGAAACATAACTCTTTTTTAATTCATTGGCAGGATGTGGGTTACTTATTCCCCATCCCTGTGCAGCTGAGCAGTTGTTAGGTCAGTTTAGATGGTGATTAAGACTCAACCATTTTGCTCTATGTGGTAAGGACAGCAGATTTCTTTCCTGAAAGACATATAGTGAACCAAATAGGCTTCCTTGACAACATAATAATGTCATCATCACCATCACTAGCTTTTCAAAAAAAATCCCAAATGTATTTAATTAACTGAATTTAAATTCCCTAGTTGCCACTAGGATATGAATTTACATGTGTGGATCATGAGATTGGGGCTTTGGATTAGTAGGCCAGTAACATAACCACTGTGGTGCTGTATTCCTAGCAAATAGGATAATGTTCCAGGAACCTTTATCAAAGGGTCCATTCATTCTGCCTTTGTTTTTAACAAAGAATACATGCCAGAAATGTTAACTTGTGGGTTCTTTCTTTGTTTTGGATGAAAGACCCACACCGTAGTGTTATTACATCTCTACAACAGTACCCTCCTACTCTGTATTTCTAGAATTTATGATTTGTTTTCAACAACTACTTTAAGGAATGCAAAGAAATGACTAATAGTCATCTCGTAACAGATAACGTTATTACTGAAATGGATAGGATAGCAATGATCTTATGTTCCTCTCTGATATGATGAAGTTTCTCATAAATAGCATCACCAATTGCTTACCATGCAATTTACCAAAATATAACAAACTTATTTCTTATCTATAATGAAAATTGGATCTCTGGTCTTTCATTATTTAATCAATGTGGAGCAGGGTTATATACTTCACTGAAATTAATGCCTTCAGTCATAGCGTGCTCAGTTGCTGTCTGTGTTTCAATTGAATCTATCAGTTTCATTTTTTATAAAGAGTCCATTTCAGTTACATTGGAGAAAATTATCTCAACACTGTACAAATTTTACCAGGTTGACCAGGAACAGTGGCTTTTATTTTTGATCCAGGATCAGGAATCCAATGCCCATATCATTTCCAGGTCCACTGACGCTATGCCACATCTGCACGGCTCACTAAATGTAATCGTCAAATACAGATGCCCTAATTGGGTTGAGAGCAAGCTTGGTGCCCAATTCATAGTGTCAAGTTTTAATTGGAGGTGGCAGCTGCCTGCTGAGCATGATCACCAAAGGCAGGCAACAACCGTGACAGAACCTGCCACTGAGCTGCAGAAAAGGCAGGACTTCAAAGGGCCAGGATCCTCACTATGCCTGATAGCGCAGGAAAAAACCCTAGTTGGAAAAACTTATCTTCATAAAAAACATTTATTTTTTCCTCAAATTGAATCTGACAACTGTGTACTAGCATGCACCCATTTGCTGTAATTAAGTGATTTACGAATTGAAGTGTGCCGTGCCAACACAACCAGGTAAATTGTGCACATGTGCAAACTCCACGTTTGTGTTTCAGGCAATGATACTGCATTTGCGAATGTGTTGGTAATGCACCATCTAGTGATTGCATTGTCAAGAAATGATACCTTTGCAAATTGAAAATTACCTTCTTCTTCTTCCCAACCCATTAATGAGCTCCTCAAGGAGGCTTAACAGGACATTTAGTAGAAGGGAGTGTGTTGTCAGCTTCCCCATCCCCTGCTCTGCCAACCCTTACTTTGTAAGTACCAGTGTTTCCTGGAAGTGTCAAGCACTGACACGCCATCCATGACTACCATCTGCAAAATGTGCTCACAATCGATGATTGAACATCCTAGTTCAGATTATTGCAAGACATATTGGTTGGAATCCTCACAAAAAGGACTAAGTGCCCAATGGGCAGGAAAACGCAAGGATTTCCTGCCTGTTTTTTGGGCATATTTAGCTGAGCAAATCTCTGGCATTCACAGAGCACCTTAGAGAGATTCATGCCAGAAAGTGGGGGGCAGGGATTCATTCCACCCAAGAAGTTGGCAGCATAGTGCTAGAAAGAAGGCGGCTAAGAGGGGACCTTATTGAAACATACAAGATGATTAGAGGTTTAGATAGGGTGGACAGTGATAGCCTTTTTCCTTGGATGGAGAAAGCTAGCACGAGGGGCTTTAAATTAAGGGGTGGTAGTTATAGGACGGATGTCAGAGGTAGGTTCTTTACCCAGAGGGTGGTGAGGGATTGGAATGCCCTGCCTGCTGCAGTTGTAGATGCGCCTAGTTTGGGGGCATTTAAGAGATCCGTGGATAGGTTTATGGATGGAAAGGGATTGGTTTAGGTTAGAGGGTCATTGCTTTTTTAATTGGGCGGCGCAACATCATGGGCCGAAGGGCCTGTTCTGCACTGTAATGTTCTATGTTCTATGTTCTATGTTCTATGACAGAGTTAGCTTATAAGGAGAGATTGAATAGACTGGGCCTGTACTCGTTAGACTTTAGAAGGCTGAGGGGGGATCATATAGAGACTTACAAGATAATGAAGGGGCTAGATAGGGTAGAGGTAGAGAGATTCTTTCCACTTAGAAAGGAAAACACAACCAGAGGGCACAGCCTTAAAATAAGGGGGGGAGGGGGCAGTTTAGAATGGAGTTGAGGGTGGTGAATCTCTGGAATTCTCTGCCCTTTGAAGTGGTGGAGGCTACCGCGTTGAATATATTTAAGTCACGGGTAGATAGATTTCTGATAGACAAGGGAATTAAGGGTTATGGGGAAAAAGCTGGAAAGTGGAACTGATCCACTTCAGATCAGCCATGATCTGAATGGCGGGGCAGGTTTGAAGGGCTAGTTGGCCTACTCCTGCTCCTATTTCTTATGTTCTTATCACTGACCTCCGGATTTGGTTTTTTGCAGGCCACCTCCAACCCTAGATCACCAGCCTACCTGACCTCCCCAGCCCCTGCCCCTGATCTGTCCTCAATTGCAATAGCAACAGGACATGAACAGCTGTAAAATTTGAGCAATGATGATAGGTAAGCAATGACAAATATTTACAGAGATATTTAATACTTTACAACGTATATGCATTCCCTTAAGAAATAAAACCCAATGGGAAAAGTAGTCCAAATGTTGATTACCCAACACAAGACAAGTTAAATTAGAAGACCAGCCTTCTAACGTTGCCAAAAGGAATTATAAGTTTGAGGTTTGGGATGTCTTTAGAATTTAGCAAAAAAAGAAACTGATAAAGAGAGAGGAAATTGAAAGTATGAAAATTACCAGGAGACATGAAAAAGATTGTAAAAACCTATAGGTATGTAAAATGGAAAAGATGAGCAACAGAAATGTGGGCCACTTAGAGACAGAGATTGGCGAAATTATAGTTGGGAACAAGATGATTTTCTATCTGTCTTCACGGTAGAACACACAAAACATATTTCAGAAACTGTTGAATCCAAGGCTCTAGTGAGAATCAAAAAATTAAAGAAATTAGTGTTATGAAAGAAATAGTACTGGAGAGGTTAACAGAACCAGAAGTCAACAAATCTCTGGGCCTGATGGCCTTGATCTTAGAGTTGAAATTGAAGTGGCTACAGAGGTAGTGAATGCATTGGTTTTGATCTTACAGATTCCCTAGAATATAGGATGGACCCGTGGATTGAAAGGTAGCAAAACAATCACACTGTCCAAGAAAAGGAGACAGATATAATGGTAAATCTCAGACCAATTATTGTCACATAGTATTTGGGAAAATGCTAGAGTGTATAATCAGCAGCATGGAGGAACGATTTCCCAGCCTACTGGGTGCCCAGATGTCTGCACCTCCATGGCTAACTTTTTTGGAGTTATCAGCAATGTGCCGTAAATCGGCGGAAAGCTGATTTAAATATTGAAACTCTCTTTTGCATCCCATTAGCAGGCTCGGGACAGAAGTCTCTGGACCCATTAGCTTCTCCCCTACCCCACCTCCCTCCAAGCCAGGAGTGTTCCCCTCCACCATGAATGGAAAACAGGCAGTCTGGCCTCACTGGAGTGAACAGAGGCCATTGAGGACCTGCCAGGAGGTCAGGAATAAGGGAAGGATGCCCCCTCAGCAGTGCCAAATTTGCAATGCCAGTCTGGCCCTCTGGCACTGGCCAAGGTGCAAACTAGCAATGTCCAAGAGGCACCTTGGCACTACTCACCAGGCATCGGGCAATGTCAAAGGAGCAGGCCAGAGGGACAGGGCCAATTGGGAGCCAGGGCCTATTATGGGGGAGATGGTCTGAGTGGGGGTCCACTGCCACTCTCTCAGAGAATCGCTGGAAGAAGGAGGGAAGGGGTGATCAGGACTAGCGATCCATGTATTGGGAGGTTGCTTGGGCTGCCAGGGGGGTTGGGGTTGCCAAGAGGTGGGAGGAGAGGTCAGGACTGCTAGAGGGGTGATCGGGGAGATCACGTCTGGCTGGTGTGGGGGGACGTCAGGGCTTGCCCAGAGAGGTCCAGGAAGGCTGCGATCAGGGGTGGTGGGGGGGTGGGGTCGGAGTGGCAGCGCTGTGGGTTCACGGGGCTGACCAGCGATGGAGCTGACCAGCGATCGGAAAGTAGGCAGCGCAGGGCCAATCTGCATGTGCTGATCTCCACTCAGACAGATCGGCACACGCGCGACGGCCCACTCAGCGCTATGCTGCTGACCTCTCCTGCAGTCCCTGGATTTTCAAAACAAATCTCGCTGGGGTACTGTGCTGTGCACAGAATGCAGGAGATTCATTCTGCAAATCCCACAAAAAAAACAGCAAGAGTTACTCCTGTTTTCACCTGAATTTGGCACTTAAAATTTCTTTGTGAATTGCCTCCATGGTATCAGGACACTTAGAAAATCATAATATGCTTAGGCAGAGTCTGCACAGATTTAAGAAAGGGAAATTGTGCTTGACAAATTCATCAGGGGTTAGTATAACGATTTACAATTACTATTAATTACTATTAGATAAGTGATTAGAATTGATGAACCTATGGCTGGAATTCTCTGGCCATTCATGCTGGCAGGATTATCTGATCCTGCTGAGGGTTTCCCGGTGATCTGAGATGGAATCAATGGGAAACCCCATTAATAGCAATGGGACCAGAAGACCCTTCCACTGAAAAGAAGTGTGCCACCTCCTGATGCTGAGAAACACATGGCTAGGAGGCCAGAGAAACCCACCCAAAAGGTCCCTAAAGTATAAATGTAATCTGATCACACACTCAAATGTTGGGCAGAGAGGTTTTTTTGTTGGGAAAACTGGTGTGTTTCTCACCAGAGAAAAACATCACATTTCTCTCCGGATCTTATGACACTCTGCCTAAGGAAATCAAGGGTCTTGTTTCACATCGTCATTCAGGGGCCGGGACCTTGAATACCTGTAAAACTCGGCTGGACTGAGATCAGGGCACCATCTCTAAAGGGCTGAATAAACTTCCACCTCTGCCCACTATGGCGGTCTCAGGGGCTCTTCTCTCCACCTCAATCAAAGTCGACACTTCTCTCCCCTGCCTGCACTCCCCACCACCTCCCCACCCTCCACCCACCCAGTCTTAGGACACTTCTCTCTCCTCCCCTCCCCCCACCAGGATCATCAGGTCCCTCAACCACCACCACCTCACCCCAAACTCAGAGTTGGCATCCAACTCCCTCGTCACTAACGGCATCTCTGCATGCCCTGCTTCTCCAACTGCTTCTAGGCCACAAACAGTCAGGTTGGTATGGATTATGGAGCCAACCTGGCAGTGCAAACCTGTGCCAAGGGGCAGTGCCAGGGTGCATTGCCGGGCCACTACCTGGCCACATCCCTCCCCACCTGGGGTGACTCCTGTGACAGGTTCATGTCTAGGTGAACCTGTTGTTGGCTGCACCAGTGTTATTATATGGCAGGTTCAATATATGGTGAGTGTGTGGGTTAATGATAATAAAACTCATTTAATTTCATGTAAAGTATGGACGTTATGGGCATGAAGGTCACCAGTGAGGGCCGGGTAAGATCCGACATCACAATCTCGCCGGCAAGAACTGCAACCTCCAGATTTTGAGCCTTTGCTGTCATTTGCATGGATAGTTAAAGCAGGCCTAAGATTGCACCTTCCTCACCACCCTCCACCCCCCATCATCCCACCCCTCGCCAGCTGAAGGTTTGTTTAATTGCACACAGTGCTTTGTGGGATCGTCATTCTGGAATATTATTCGTGGTTGCATTTACAATTTTATCCTTAATATAAGAGGACAATAGAGTGGATAAGGAGCTGGAGTGAATCTAATTTTTTCTTATTTACATTTTTCATCTTTGTGTGGGATTACATCTTAGGATCTTTGTTCCAAACAAATTATTGTCACCTTAGAATCGTATAATCCCCACAATGTAGAAGGAGGCCATTCAGTCCATCGAGTCTACACTGACCACAATCCAACCCCGGCCCTCTCCCCGTAACCCCATGCATTTACTACAGCTAGTCCCCCATGGCCAATCAACCTAGCCTGCACATCTTTGGACTGTATGCCTCTCATTTATTGACAACACCTTCCATGTCATTGTTCATACCCTACTAATAGGTTATCTCACTTAACATAACATAACATAAGAAATAGGAGCAGGAGTAGGCCATCTAGCCCTTCGAGCCTGCCCCGCCATTCAATAAGATCATGGCTGATCTGTCGCGGCTCAGTTCCATAGGCTCCTGTGTTCATGGACACATCGTTCAATGAAGCTTTACTGTGATTTGTTTAGCGCAGAACCTTTTGCCCTATCTTCTTGTAGCTGCTGTCATTTGCATTGAACAAAATGTACCAGATCAATATGGAGAACATTTTCAAGTTCAATGTCAACTAAGTCAACGTGAAATTCTAAAAATATATCAACTGCTTTCACTAGGTTAGCCAACCTGCTAAGTGTAACTGATGTCATCATCAGGTTACCTGGCTAGTGCCTAATCTTCCATAACTTTGAATCTTTATTAAGTTAGATTGCAACCTTGGCAGTGCACTGGTCAATCATTTTCACCAAATCATCTCCAGTGGCTTGTGGCCAGTCTCTACCACAAATCTTTTGCCAAATAGATAGATATGAAACTGCATAGTTCCACACGCTAAAGCTAATGTCTCCTGCTCCACGATGGAGCAACTTGATTGAATTATGGACAGAGATTTTGAAGCAAAAGCAATTGGTTTGCTTTTTTGGAGTTGCATGCTCCCAGAGCTTTCTGTGAGGCAGGTTTCCATAGGGTCATAAATTGCAATGTCATTTTTTTCTGATAATGACTATTTCAATATTTTGAAGAAATATTGGTGGCTTTTGTGCCACAGGAAAGGTATTTCTTTCTTCAACAATTCCTTTAGTGATGAAGATATTTTGAGCAAAGTTTGGGATGTATGGAGACAAGAAATTAAAGAGGCCTAGACATTTTTGAAAATCATTCATACCTTTGGAACTCGCATAGCTTTAATATCCTCTATTTTAGTTGGAATGGGACATATGCCAGCGTTGGAATAAACAGAACGTCTTTGAACACTAGTATCCATAGGACTCAGAGCATCTGTCAGAGCTAGACCGGCTGCAAACCAAATCAAATATCCTCCTCGGAGGCTCCCAATATTCCCCTCTCAATCAGCAAAGTGGATTAGCTGTTTACTTATTTAATTTGGTATTTATTTGATCTTCTGTGCTTTAATTGGCTGCAATATTTGACTTCAAAGCAATAGTGAATCCTCCCTTCCTCTTTCACTTGAGAGCCACAGAGGTTTGTGTCTTTGTGTCATCTCTGCTTACACAGTCCCTCAAGATTGAGGCTAACTTGTTTTCCTTTTGTTTTGATAGGTTCTGAAATTGCTGATCAGGCTAATGCATAATCTGCAGATTCTGACACATGTGGGGCAAATGGAGTTTTATGGGTTATATGGAGGCTTTTCTACTCCTTTCAATGCTTGGGTTTCATGCCTGCACATTCCAGGTAAACTCTCTCAATGTGTTCAGCACCTTCCTACGTAAGCCTTCTCCATTTTAGTTGGTCACAAGTAATGAGTTGATGAGTTTGACCTCCTCAGGGATGCTTTGATGGTTGTCTGCTTGGGTCTAGGAACTCATTCTTTCTGGCTACTGTCATTGGAAATGTTAATCTGTCCATAATCCAATTCCAGACAGACAGTAGTTTCAGAAACACAGGTACAATTGCTCAGAGCTGTGTCTATCATTCTACCTGGTTTTGAATGGCAGTAGGCACTAGCTGTATTAACCAAAAGACATAAGGTCTTAACATATTGTGGTTATTTCTGAAATATCCCTTCTAAGGGAATTAATGTAAGTGGTATTCATTTTTGAAACATACTGTGTCAAACATTGGTAGTGAAGAGAATAATGAGCTAGATGGCAATGATTGATTTTGAGAAACCTTATCATAGACTAAGATAATCCTTAAAATGAAGTGTGTTGAGCAGTTTGACATCAAATAGCACATTAGAAGAAAGCTATTCCTAAAGTAATTTTCACAAATGCATGAACTACTGAATATTTAATTATCCCTGAAACCAAGGTTAATGTATACAGATATGATATTGATATTTGCAAATCAAAAGCTAGTTTCATAAATAGCTTACTTTTGCAAATGTAAGTAAATTAATTAGGGCAAGTACAACAATATGTTACAGTTTTACAGTAACCTCCTATTCTGACATTGTAACAATGACAGCAATTCAAATCTACTTCATTGGCTGTAAAATGCTTTGAGGTGTTCTCTGAACATGAAGTGCACTGTATAAACTCAAGTCTGCCTTTCTTTATTTGTAAAATGCACTTGTGACTACCAATGACCACATTGCTGCACTGTATATGCACTTTGTATATTGTACTCTATTCCCAGCAATGTGTTTTCTCCAGACGTCCACACATTTTAATGGGGATATTAGTGATATCATCAACATTTCCTATCACTGGTGAAATGAATTTGTCCCTCATCCGTCATCCTGCCACTTTCTCGCATTGCATGTGATAACAATTGTACACTGAAAGCTTGTCCAGCAACAGTGTCTTTTATCCCTTCTCTTCAAACTAGAATGTGGGGGTGATTCTCCCAAAAACATTCTAAGTGGCGAATTTGTATAAAAATGGGATTAATTACGCTGGTTCTTTTCAGCAGAGTTTCAGTGGATTAAAATCCAGTCGGCGGGGGCTATTCCCAGCATAGCACTGAGTGGGCCATTGCGCATGTACCAATCTGTCAGCACTGAGATCAGCACATGTGTAGTGGCCATTGTCTGCCAGCCTCCATACTGCTGACCCTCCCATCCCTCCACAGCCCGATCGCTGGCACCCCCCCAAACATGTCCAGGCCAGCCTAGACCTCCCCAACCCTTCCGCGCACCAGCCCACCTTGATCTCCCCCCTCCCCTGATTGTCTAGCCCCAATCACTGGCCTATCTCCCTCTGTCACTTAGCCCAAATGCAGAGTGGCAGCAGGACCCTCCACCCCCACAGATTGCCCCCACAGAGACCCCACTCCCTTTAGGCCCTACAGCCTTGGCATTGCCCTATGCCTGGTGGGTAGTGCCAAGATGCCCCCTGTGTGCAATTCTAGGCACTGCACATTAAGAAAGATGTGAAGGCTTTGGAAAGGGTGCAGGAAAGGTTTACAGGAATCCCTGAGGAAATCTCAATGTTTGCATGGGTTTCCTCCAGGTGCTCCGGTTTCCTCCCACTGTCCAAAGATGTGCAGGTTAGGTGGATTGGCCATGCTAAAATTGATCCTTAGTGTTAGGGGGACTAGATAGGGTAAATGCATGGGGTGAGAGCCTGGGTGGGATTGTGGTCAGTGCAGACTCGATGAGCCAAATGGCCTCCTACTGTATGATTCTATGAATAGTTCCAGGGATAAGAGACTGCAGTTATGAGAATAGATGGGAGAAGATGAAGTTGTTCTCCTTTGAGAAGAGATTCAATAGAGGTGCTCAAAACCATAGGAGGGTCTAGGAAGAGTTGATTGTGAAAGGTTGGCAATCAGAAGAAACTGATTTGTGGGGAATAGCAAAAGAAACAATACCAAAGTGAGGGAATGTATTTTTGTGCAATGAGTGGTGAGGATCTGGAATGCACTGCCTGTGGTGTGGTGAAAGAAGATTAAATTGTTGCTTTAAAAAGGAAATTGGATAAACACTTGACACAGAACATTTTGAAGGGCTAAGGGGAAAAAAATCGAAGAGATATTAACTGAGTTCCCCTGCAGAGGGACACAATGGACTCTTTACTGTTACCATCCTATGAGGCTCTAAATTATGTTATTAATACCACCTTTTGTTCAACACCTGGAAGTAAATACTAAATTCTACACACATATTTAGTGCTTCAAACAGTTAGAATTTCTTTCCCAAGTTGCTGCAGTTAACTATTACTTACTTGATTACAAACTAGTGTAAATTGACTAGTGACAAGTGATAAGTAGTAACTTTACAAAAAAATGTTCTCACTTCAATAACGTGTAAGTAGCTTAGGCAATCTTTGCTTACCTTCATTTATCTGTAGTGTCAGATTTTGCTATCAAGGGCAGAGGAACAGGGCTCACACTGAATGAGAACAAATCTGCCTGCAAAGATTTATCAAGCGCCAAGGCAGCAATTTCCTCTATCACAAAATAAGCTTCATTCTCACTGCAGCTATGGGGAACCTCCAATGTCCAGAACAGTGAAGTCATTGAGTAGGCTGATCATTCAATCAGATGGAAGAATTATCACAGACAGCAAACTAGTAAATGAAAAGCACAGATTATCACTCGTAATTCAATTCATAGAGAGAATGGGATTAAAGTAGAAGCTGAAGGATCACAAACTTTTTTCCAAAAAAGATTTTTTTCAATTTTAATACCCCATGGAAATTTTGTTAAGAAATGGGGACAATGACACTCCCTCCATACTTCTGAAATCAGATTTTCAGGATCAGAGAGGTTGTTCATCAGAAATTATGACTTGGTCCACCGTTAAAAACTCAAGTTATACCTTGCTCGACAAGGTGTAACATTTTCATTATCTTTTTGTAGTGAGAATAGGGTGCAAAAAGTTGAAGTTAACATTAGTCATTGACTCTTTGCTCATTGCATCTGTGAAAACAGAAACAGTTCATCTTGTGCAGGAGCAGGGTATCCCTGACGTCAAGTTCCGGATTTCTATGTTTAACCACGCATGTGGGGATGCCAGAAGTTGCCATCGATTTCACAGAGTAACAACAGCAAAAGCTAACAGTTTCACTGTCATTACAACGATAAAGTCTAAACAGCAGTTTTTTTTACATCCTACCTGAATCTCATATTGTTTTATGCACCTGTGGTAAGGCTAACAGCAGTATTACCTTTCACATATGCATGTTAATATGTTTGTAAAATTCTGTCAGTCTGTTTAATAATATTTTTGTAAACTTTTATGAAACTCTGAATCTTTTCATATGTAAAGCAGTGGTCTGTCAATGTAATTATTATTTCCGAGCAATACCAACCTGCAATATAAGTATTAGTAACAATTTTAGCATGACAGGGAAATATCTATCAAAAGAAAAATCTATTATTATTGATTAATGGGTTCTATAATCTGAATAATAACACCAGCAATTTCATTGTTTAATGGTTTATCAATACTAGACAAGCATTGATGCAGTTAGTTACTTAAAAGTATAGAATCAATCAGAAATTGCAAACCTCATTATTCGTGGACATCACTCTAAACATAGAACAATAAAAATATCCTGCGATTAGTATGGGTACACATTCTGGGTGTAAAGTTGAAAGAAAAGTTTAATGTTAGTGAAATGCTAAGAAATGTCATCATTGATTGTAAATGAAGACAACACTCAATATTTTCTACTATTCTCTAACATTACTAATTGTGGAATCAATTGTATTTTCCTCAAAAGTTGTTGAAGAATTTTCTGGTGAGTAAACATAATTGGATCTCGTATAATATTTGAAATGAAAGAGATACATTCACCAGAAATCTGTCAGAGACCATAATTGGTGCATAGTGACTGTGAGGAATGATACCATTGAACTTTAACCCAGCTTCCCGGTCAGGACTGGCCACCTTGTAAACCTCATTCTGTCATGCCAACCTGATTGCCACTGAAGAAGAGGACACAATTATTTCAATGGCCCAAGTGTCCAACCTCACCTTTGGAAAAAATTGAATTTTCAAAGTGCTGTATTGAGGATTCACATTGATCAGAGAAAATTTCTTCACTTGGGCTTGGACATTAAAGCATTAAAATCAATGTAAAATCAGGTGAGTTTCATTATGGCTGTGTGATGTTTTCCATTCAATTTTCCTCACAGCCCAGACAATGATTTAACATTTGTGCTTAACAGAGGAAATCTGCCCCCAAACCAAACATTAATATTGGAATGTTATTTGTAACAAAATACACTTTCAATGCATCAAAAGTAAATGTACAATGGATTAATTTATTTTACTCCATAATTCATAATTCAGAATAATTGACACGGAAACCTTTGGCCTGTTTGTTCAGCACACACATATTTGGCTGCTTGTGTTTTCTATTCTTTTAATTTAGGAATTAAGTGAATAAAATAGCTCCAAGAAGAGGAATTTACCAAGCTGCAGTTCAGGCAGATAAACAGCTACATTACATTAGATTAAGTAACAGAACGTAACATTCATTTTCCACTCATATCTTTGAAGCTAGTGTCTACATTATTTGCTATAACATTTTTGCATGCTATATTGGCAGTCACTACAGCACTTTGAAAATGATTAACTTTCCAGTGCTGAGCATACGTAATAGATCTGCAATTTAAAAAAAAAACCTACATGAACTGGTGTGGAGATGACAATATGTCTAAAATGTGGGAAAGGGTTCTTTATAAACCGATCAGATTCGCTTCTATACCTCCTTTTCTTCATTTCAATGGTAGTTGGTGGCCATGTGCGGATGAGTAGGTAATTTCAAGAGCCTGGGAATAAGTCAGATCTATTAAGACATTACAAAATGTCACTGGCCATGAGAGTACCATTCACAGATATTTTGCCCAGATATGCAGGATGTTGTGGGCAATGAAATTTCCACTTTCAGCTGCTGAATTAAATATACTTTTTTAATTTCAAGTTGCTAACTATAATGTATCGAACTGCTTGGAAGTGTGAAGTCAGTATGGCGGCAGATGCTAAACAGATTTACAGCACACAAGTTAGAATAATGCAGCCACGGATTTGAGGTATTTCATGAATGGCTGCACAATGATTGTAATAAGATACTTTTGTCACAAAACAGTCCCATCAGAAATTATTGTTTCCATTAATTTTCTTTTTTACACTGTTTAACTTGAAATGGGATGATGTCAGTTATTTTTTCCATTTTGGAAGTTTCATTTGTTTCTCTTTTGTCGTACTTCCAACCAATAAAATTATATATTAACCAGTCAGTGTCTGTTCTTTGGAGTCAATAACTTTTATATTTATTCCACCATACATATTTTTTAAAAATGGACATTGCAGAGCCAAGGTAAAGGACCCACAATGTAGGGATCAAGCATGGTTGATTAAAATTTAGGATAGTTAAATCAGGAAGTAGAGATTAATGGCCAGATATTCGACAAGGAGACTGGTACCAGGACTCAGCAATTTTTCAGATCACACAATCCTGTCTCCATGCTACAGGAGTGGTGGCACAGTGGTGCAGTGGTTAGCATTGCTGCCTCACAAGGTTTGATTCCTGGTTTGGATCCCTGTCTGTGTGGGTTTCCTCCGGGTGCTCCGATTTCCTCCCACAGTCCAAAGGTGTGCAGGTTAGGTGGATTGGCCATGCTAAATTGACCCCAGTTTCGGGGGGATTGGCAGGGTAAATATGTGGAGTTATGGGGTTAGGGTGGGATTGTTGTCAATGTGGGCTCAATGGGCTGAATGGCCTCCCTCTGTACTGTAGGGATTCTATTATTCTATGAGCCTACCAGTCCACTATATTTTCATGTCTTGGAGATGGACAGATGCTGAAACAGGCTTACTGTCGCTGGAGACAGGCCTGATGTAGAAACGGGAGCAGGCAAATGGCAGGACCAGCAGGGTAGGAGGCCTGTCTCCATTTACTGGGATATCAGCCCAATTGTAATCATAGTTTTTAGACCCGTTAGCCCACATCACACACCCTGCCCCCTCCCCCTACACCCCCCCACCTACCTCCAACTCCCATCAAGCCCCCAGACCTCCTTCATGCGCCCCCCCATAGCTCTAAAATCTCTCCGTATCACCTCATATCTCCCCTGTCAAGCATTCCTAATAAGGCCAAATGGCAAATCTATCAGCCAAAGCAGTTGAGTAGATGGCCAGTTATCTGTTTTTGCAGATGGCTCATTATGAATACTTGGCTGAACTCCAAGAATAGACAATGGATTCAGCTCAGCAAGGGTTTGTCTACTCTGCTGCAAAGAAGTTCCAAAGGTATGTGAGGGTGAAGTCTGACAGATTATTGCTTCTAGGCCTCATTTGCAAACTGGAGCCAAATCTCCTACTGAAGGGGGGAGTAAGACATTGGCTGGTAGGAAACTACTAACAAGGAACAATCTCAGCATTAAGGCAAGTCATTTGGGGGTGTCCGATGGGAATTGTGGCTAGGGAGTGGCAACAATAACACCTGGGCAGGGAATGCTCAGAATTTATGTGTTACACACTTTGGTTCCTGCTGCCCAACAAATAAATCCTGTAAAAATGCAAATTCTTAAACTTATCTAGACCTCTTCTAGTTATGATCCTGTTTTCCTCTTGACCTTACTGTCAGTCCCAGCACTGAGCACCACATCTGCGATCCAGAGTAAGGTTTGTACTGGAATCCAAAGAGTGAAATACAGCTATGATATTTAAATATTGATGAAATAGATTTCTGCCTCTGTAATCAGAGGACAGCAATGTACCATAACTGGGGAAAAAGTACAATGGGGAAATGAGGAGCCATTTATTTATGTAGCCTGTAGCTAAAATCTGGAACCCACTGCCTGAAAGTGTTTTTAAAGCAGATTCTATTTTAACTTTAAAGTGGGAACTGGATGAATATTTAAAAGGGGGGAGTTTGCAGGGCTGTGAGGTAAAATTAAAGTAATGGGACCAACAGTCCATTGTGGACAGGATGCCACATACATGGTTCTATAATTCAATATTTCACAGGGAGACAATTTTGGAAACAAAACAGTTATAATGATTGCCAGAAGGGCTAAGGAAGCCAACAGTAGATGCATTCATTCAACAAAATGCTGTTAGGAGCTCCAACAAGAGATTTACAGAAATTGTGAACAGAACCAAATCTTGCTCAAGATATGTTAGATTGGTCAATATAACAAGCATAGTATTACCTGTTGCCAAGGCAAAGGATGCTGACCTGGGATACAGGCTGTTATGTGCGCCTATCGACTTTGAATGGGAAAGACCAGAAGTATGTGAGTGTGGCCCTGCATATTACAGCTCCCAGGCCTCATTTGCCTGACCGTTTGAGAAAAGGGTGAGTCAAGAAGTGATAGCGCAGATTTTAAACAGCTTCTTAGGCACAAAACTGACGTTGTTGATTGGCCATCTGCTCTGGACACAATCCAACTTTCAATCCAATTGTTCTCATCCAAGAGTGAAAATAGGCAATTTATTTTGCAAGAAACTGAGCCACAACATCAATTTTTACATCCAGATGACAAATCAGAAAACCACTACTTTGCATTGAGTGGTCTCCTTCTGTCTTGTGCGCTTAAATGTGATGTCTGCAGTTCTATCATTGGATCAAGATGCAAAATCATACTCAATGAAGGAGAAATGTAAGCAATGAAATCTTCCATTCCAATACGGCACTGCTGCTTCACAGCACCAGAGACCTGAGTCTGATTCCAGCTTTGGGATACTGTCTGCATAGAGTTTGCACATTTTCCCCATCTCTGTGTGGGTTTCCTCCGGGTGGTCCAGTTTCCTCCCGTGCTCCAAAGATGTGCAATTAGGTGGATTGGCCATGGTAAATTATGCCTTAGTTTCCAAAGCTGTGTAGGTTAGCGGGATTAGCCATGGTAAATATACGGGGTTATGAGGATAGGGCAGAGGGAAAGGCCTGTGTGGGATGTTCTTTCAGAGAGTTGGTGCAGACTTGATAGGTTGGATGGCCTCTTTCTGCAACTGTAGGGACTCCATGATTCTATAAATACTGCATCCATATTCAATACTTCATTGGCCTAAATAGAGCCATCTTAAAAATTAAAAGTGGCAGCTGTTGAAAGTAAAAGCAATAGCAAATTCTCAAGCACCATTTGAATTGACATACTTTTAGCCTCAAGAAAATGGGACTAGCCTACAGAGTGCAATTTGGTGCAGGGAGTTTTACATAGAAGTCCAGAGAAATTCTAGCATAAAAATAGTTCAACTTGACTCAACCAGTCTGTTGATATTTCTCCTTGACCCAACCAATCATCCTAAATCATTGGTTCAATAATGAGGGGAGATTTGTTAGAGGCGTATAAAATTATGATGGGTATAGATAGAGTAAATGCAAGCAGGCTTTTTCCACTGAGGCTAGTGGAGAAAAAAATTAAAGGACATGGGTTAAGGGTGAAGGTGGAAATGTTTAAAGGGAATATAAGCAGGGGGCTTCTTCACACAGAGAGTGATGGGAGTGTGGAGTGAGCTGCCAGATGAAGTGGCGAATGCGAGCTCACTTTTAACATTTAAGAAAAACTTGGACAGGTACGTGGATGAGAGGGGTGTGTAGGGATATGGTCCAGGCGCAGGTCAGTGGGACTAGGCAGAAAACTGGTTCGGCACAGCCAACAAGGACCAAAAGGCCTGTTTCTGGGCTGTACTGTTCTATCGTTCTAAACCCATCCTAAACCCATCCATGGGCAGCACGGTAGCATAGTGGTTAGTATTGCTGCTTCACAGCTCCAGGGACCTGGTTTCGATTCGCAGCTTCGGTCACTGTCTGTGTGGAGTTTGCACATTCTCCTCGTGTCTGCACGATTTTCCTCCGGGTGCTCCGGTTTCCTCCCACAGTCCAAAGATGTGCAGGTTAGATTGATTGGCCATGCTAAAATTGCTCCTTAGTGTCCTGAGATGTGTAGGTTAGAGGGATTAGTGGGTAAAATATGTAGGGATATGGGGGTAGGGCCTGGGTGGGATTGTGGTCAGTCAGACTTGATGAATGGCCTCTTTCTGTACTGTAAGGTTTCAATGATTTCTATGAAACCAAGGCAGGATTTACTCAGTTAATGGTAAGGTGTTGGGGACAGTTATAGAACAAAGAGGTGTAGGGGTACAACTTCATAGTTCCTTGAAATTGGAGTCACAGGAGGACAAAGTGGTGAAGAAGGCATTCGGCATGCTTGGTTTCATTGGTCAGAACATTGAATACAGGCACGGCTTGTTGAAGTTGTACAAGACATTGGTAAGGTCACATTTGAAATACTGTGTACAGTTCTGGTCACCCTTTTATAGGAAGGATATTAGTGAAAGAGTGCAGAAAAGATTTACCAGGATGCTACCAGGACTTAATGGTTTGAGTTATAAGGAGAGGCTGGATAAACTGGGACTTTTTTCTCTGAAGTGCAAGAGGCTTAGGGTGATCTTATAGAGGTCTATAAATTATGAGGGACACAGATGAACTAGATAGTCAAAATCTTTGCCCAAAGATAGGGAGTCTAAAACTAGAAGGCATAAGTTTAAGGTGAGAGGGGAGAGAAACAAAAGGGTCCAAAGGGACGATTTTTTTCACACAGAGTGGTGAGTGTCTGGAACAAGCTGCTAGAGTTAGTAGTGGAGATAGGTACAATTTTGTCTTTTAACAAGCATTTAGACAGTTACATGGGTAAGGTGGGTATTGAGGAATATGGGCCAAATGCAGGCAATTGGTTCGAGCTTAGGGGTTAACAAAAGGGGCGGCATGGACAAGTTGGGCCAAAGGGCCTGTTTCCGTGCTGTAAACCTCTAGGACTCTATGCTCACACTTTTCACAATGGAGATGAACCAGAAGTGAATGGGGAAGGTGATTCCAGATGGACCTATAGTTGGTGGAGATTTTTGTGGGAAACACCATGATCATTTAAATATATTATAGACATGATGGCACAAAACACAAAAGACAATGGGAGACCATCTGTGAAAGTTGAGATTCAATTCTACAGGTTTGAACTTGAATGCAAAAGCTTGAGCTTCAATTAAGAATATTTTTAAAGTTATAGGAACACATAGAATTGAACATGGGAAATGAAAATGGTGAAATATTTCCACACCTATTTCAACATAACTGCTTAATTATAAGAAGCTACCTTATTTATCCATAAAGGCAAGCATTAAGCATTCTGGACATCAGTTAGTAACAACATAAAGAATCAATAGGTCATTGCTGCTTTCATAAATTTTTGATATCATGTTCATGCAGTGTTTGGACTTACATTGCCACTGATTACCATCTCCGCACTATTGCTATGAAAATTAAATTGAAGAAACTGGCAGAAAAGTGGAAAGCAATACAATGAATCAAACATTTCCAGATTGAAACAGTCAGATGCATGGACCATTCAGAAAATCTACCTTGAGGTCACCCAACTGGTGCTGGGTCATACTAATGGCAGAATGGCTTAATTTAGTATTAATACTAACACTTGACATGGAATCCCTGTGTTAACAAGAACCAACCTAATCTGATCCAGATGACATAAAGTGACACGGCAGCTAATGCTCAACAGAAATTGCTGTAACATGGGGAGTTATAATCTCTCAAAGAAACATGCAAGAAATTTGAAACGCCAGAGAAATTCCTATTAAAAACAAACAAATCAGATCAAAAGAGAACATAAGAACATAAGAAATAGGAGCAGGAGTAGGCCATCTAGCCCTTCGAGCCTGCCCCGCCATTCAACAAGATCATGGCTGATCTGAAGTGGATCAGTCCCACTTTCCTGCTTTCTCCCCATAACCCTTAATTTCCTTGTCTATCAGAAACCTATCTATCCATGACTTAAATATATTCAGCGAGGTAGCCTCCACCACTTCAATGGGCAGAGAATTCCAGAGACTCACCACCCTTTGAGTGAAGAAGTTCCTCCTCAACTCTGGTCTAAATTGCTCCCCCCCCCCCCACACTTATTTTGAGGCTGTGCCCTCTAGTTCTGCTATCCTTTCTAAGCAGGAAGAATCTGTCTACCTCTACCCTATCCATCCCCTTCATTATCTTACACGTCTCTATAAGATCCCCCCTCATCCTTCTAAACTCCAATGAGTACAGACCCAGTCTATTCAATCTCTCTTCATAAGCTAACCCCCTCATCTCCGGTATCAGCCTCGTGAACCTTCTCTGCACTCCCTCCAAGGCCAATATATCCTTTCGCAAACGCAGCAACCAAAACTGCACACTATACTCCAGTTGTGGCCTCACCGGTGCCCTGTACAGTTGCAGCAAGACCTCCTAAAAGGCCAACATTTCATTTGCCTTCTTGATCACCTGCTGCACCTGCAGACTGGGTTTTTGCGACTCGTGCACAAGGACCCCCAGGTCCCTCTGCATCGTAGCATGCTGCAGCTTTTCGCCCTTTAAATAATAATCCCTCCTACTATTATTTCTACCAAAGTGGATAACCTCACACTTGCTAACATTGTACTCCATCTGCCAGGTCCTCGCCCACTCACTCAGGCTATCCAGATCTCTCTGCAGACTCCCTGTGCCTTCCACGCAATTTGTTTTTTCACTCATCTTCGTGTCATCAGCAAATTTCGTTACCCTACACTCAGTCCCCTCCTCCAGATCATCGATATAAATGGTAAACAGTTGAGGCCCCAGCACCGATCCCTGCGGCACTCCACTAGTTACCAACTGCCAACCAGAATAGAGGACGTGGCCAGAGTGCTTCCACAAACATGCAACTTCTAGACAATGAGATCAACTTTAATTCCTTTGAAAAGATGACTGATCCTGATATAAATTGTGTTTTTGGGTGTCCTGCCTCTGCTGAGGTCCTCCAAGGCTAACCAAGCTGAAAAATTCAATGGTGTTCCTCCATTTTACAGGCATGAAACTAATGCGGAAGGTGAGTGGTTTCTGCATGCTGATTAGGTGCTGCAAGTACACCATCCATCATATTGGTTAGGTTGCTCAGTAGGTGCCCCGGACAAATGCTTGAAGTTAATATTAGCCCCAGCACACATGTTAATCAGAGGACATTGCCTGTTTCAGATCCCTTTGAGAAGTCAGTATACGAAACATTACACTATGCACAATATAATTTCTTCAGGTTCCCAGGAGACAAATCAGCAGTTCTGAAAAAGAATGCTGGAGGCTACCATCCAAAAGTAAGTTTAATGATTTCTATTTACCTTGTGGAGTCAGGTTTGGGTTCAAATCTTTGAACCAAACTTAACACATTAATCATTTT
This sequence comes from Carcharhinus amblyrhynchos, assembly GCF_965287045.1. NCBI lineage: Eukaryota > Metazoa > Chordata > Chondrichthyes > Carcharhiniformes > Carcharhinidae > Carcharhinus > Carcharhinus amblyrhynchos. The sequence goes on from NC_137330.1 coordinate 59,730,492, forward strand.
GACAAATATAACTTTTAACAATGCTGTATGATTGATCAGTTCAGCATTACATGACTGACAGAAATAAACCGGTCACATATAAAAGTCAATTACTTAGGGTGAACTTAATTATAGCTGCAATCTTTTTGATATTTCACTGTTGGAGTCAAGTAGAATGATTTCTATAAGACAATGGGAGTCCATTGTGAAACTCGAGAACAACTGTTGCTTCAGTTTTGAACTTTGACTCAAATATCTATCATATTAATGTATTTTGTCACGTTTATTTCATAGCTTTAAAATGAATACAGGATCCAAACAATGAGATGCATTATTTATTTATCAGAGAGGAAACAGATCCTGTGCAGGCATTACATTAATTCCAGTAGCTTAATAATAATTAACAGATTGGCTTTTCAGTTGGTTATCTGAAGCACATTAACAAATGCAAACCTACATATTAAAGTCAGAGAAGACTCACTTGAAGGCATAGAAAAATTGTGCTCATTAGCTCCCATTTTTGGGGGATTAAGAGTACCCTTAGAAACTCCAAAATGACACCTGCAATGACCATGCAAATTGAGCTGGATGCCATATTGATTGAAATTTTACTGTGTGTAATGAATACCCATTGGGTACTTTTTTTAATTCACATGTGGGACATGGGTGTCGCTGGCTGGCCAGCATTTATTGCTCTTTCCTAGTTGTCCTTGAAAAGATGGTGGTGAGCTGCCTTCTTAAATCTGCAATCCATGTGCTGTGGATTAGCTCTCAATGCCGTTGGGGAGGAACTTGTAGGATTTTGACCCAGCGGCTGCGAAGGAACAGTGATATATTTCCAAGTTAGGATGGTAAATGATACTGCAGAGCAGACAGATCACGATGTCAATTTGAATGCAAAACTGCTAGGCTACTGTATTGGAACTAACTTCTCCAGCTAACACCCTCTGAAATCACATAGCTGGAAACACATTCACCAGTAGGTAAGACCTGACATCCACCAGCACCATTTTAAAGAACATTCAACCACTTACAAGTAAATTGCTAATTGATTTTTTTTTTCCAGCTGTCCCTAACATTCTGAAAGTATTGGGTGCTTCCTATAGTTGATTGACGTTTCAGTGGTGCACAGGAAGTGGTGTGGTAGGTGTTACTGCTGTGTTTTTCTGAAATGAAGCCTTCTGCAAAAATCAATTACTTCCAGAAATGGGTGGGGCAAGAGTTATTCCCCATGGTATTGAGTATGATTGATTCATGCAGAATAGGACAAACTTCTGAGGAGGAGGTGGAGAAAAACTCCCATCAGACACTATGGCCGGAAATTCTCTTGTCTCATATGCCCCCACCACTGCTGCCAGTAAGAACAGAGAATTTCTTGCTCAGCCGAATCTCCATTCACAGCTGATAATCCCAGCCGTAGGTGAGGTTGGGGAATTCCAGCCTGTATCTGCAGAGGCACATTATAAGCATATCTTTTAGAGAGCAGATTGTACGAGTGCTAAAATGTTCTGGAAGCTGCACTGCACATTGATACCTGGAGCTATCATGGCAGCAGTCTGAGCTTCCATGCAGTACTCAAATGTTAGGTCGATCCTGCTTGTGCTGCAATGGAAGCTGAAAGATTGGCCACGAGATCATGGTTGGATATATAAATGTGTGACTGCAGGTAGCCACCCAGACAACAACTGACAATAAGAATTTCTTTAAATATATCAAAAGGAAGCAAGAGGTCAAAGTGAACATAGACCCCCCCCTTAAAAAAAAAGTTATGAGGGACAAGAAATGGCAGAGGAGGTAAACAGATATTTTACATCAGTCTTTATGGTGGAAGATACTTTGAACATTCCATTAATACTGAATATTACAGGCGGAGGAGGAATTACGTACCATCACCATCACTAGAGCAGTAGTATTAGATAAAACAATGGAGCTATAGACAGATAAGTCCCCTGGCCCTGATGGCTTGCATCCTAGGATCCTAAAATAAGTAGCTATATATGTAGTGGATGCATTGGTTGTAATTTCCCGAAAATCCTTGGACTCTGGAGAAGCACCGGAAGATTAGAAAACTGCCAATGTGACCCCTCTATTCAAAAATGGAGGGAAGCAAGAAACAGATAACTATAAGCCAATTAGCCTAACGTCTATTTTTGGAAAAATGTTGGAATCAATTATTAAGGAAGTGATAGCAGCACATTTGGAAAATAATAATCTAATTAAGCAGAGTCAGTATGGCTTCATGAAAGGACTAATTTATAGTAGAACCATAGAATCCCCATAGAGCAGAAAGAGACCATTCAGCCTATGGAGTCTGCGTGAAGGTTCTGAGCTTGATCATGACTCCAGACAGTTGCAACAACTCATGCTTGCTGTGGTTGAGTTTATCCTGCAATGACACAGAAAGGGAGACTGTAGGTGGGAATGTTGACATTTAAGATGGTGTTGAGATGTGGCAGGTGTGGGGGTGGGAACTGAAATGTAAGGAGCATAGCAGCAGCTGGGGGAACATGATGATTGTTGGAGGGAACCTGATGCCTAATGTTGGCAGAAGCCAAGGTGGCTACATGAGAGAAAAGGTTGGGTGTGCAAGGGGTGTGCTAGAGGGTCCAGTGGGAGACTAGAGGTGGTTCCATTCCCCAGGCTGAGCAAAGAAGATCATTCATCTTCTTCCCATACTGCTGCTCCGTCCTCTTCTGGAGCATCCTTACACTGGCCAGGGCTGCCACTGCCTTCCAGGAGGTGGTGCTCAATCTGCTGGGTGGCCATCTCCTGGAGTGGGGATAGAAGGTGCCAGATTGCCTCAAGCAGTCTGGTGAGGGCCCCTCTGAATATGAATCTCCCCAATCCTTGCAGCAGTTAAGTTGTTACGCAGTGTGCAAATCAGAGGGAGCAGTTTGAAACTGGTGGGACGAGAAATTAATATGAATGATCCACAAATTTAGGACCAAAATCCTGCTGGCACCATCGGTGGGAAACATTCTGTTTTTCACGCTGGAACCAACACTCTGCCATTTTTTAAATAAGATTTTACCAGCAATATATACTTAATACTGTAATAGATCAATTTTTGATCACTAAAGGCACCAGGGTTATGGGGAAAGGTTAGGAAAACGGCCATGATGAATGTTGGATCTCAGTCACAATCCCACTGGATCAGGCTTCAAGGGCCGAACAGTCTACTCCTGTTCGTATTTTTTACGGTGATGCATTCCGTATTGAAAAGAACGGGTTCCAGGTTTTGTACAAAGCCTTGTGCCAGTTGGTGATGGATTCCTCCATACTGCTCACATTTCAGGTGGGTTTGTGTGTTGCCTTCTAATTGCACCACCCATTTGGTTATGTATGAAACTTTTTCTGTAGCCTGACAAAGTGAAGACATCATCTGAGTCCTCTGAAACAGAATGAGTGTACAATCTCACCCTCTGTCAAGCTGCACCTGCATTACCCTATCACCCTATCCTGGCTCTAGTGCGTTGTACCTGGTGTCTCACTACATGCAGATCCCATTACAAACTTATTCTCTAAATTATGCGAAGTAGCAATATCTGAATCGGTGTCTGCAAATGTGAAATTGAATGACAGTCTGTCTTATCTACACTGCCATCTTGCTCTTCTTACACTGCTTGACAGGGTGGTAGTTCCTTTTTGAAAGGGAAAAGTGACAAAGGTCACTGGTGAGAGGCAAGAACAAACAGCAGCTTCTCTGTGAGGGATGATGAAAGAAGGATGAAGTATGTGGATATTCTTCATCTTCAATCCATTCAGTCCAATGCTGACCATAGCCTGAGTAATAATCCTTCCCATTATATCTAGCATCATCTCCACGCAGACACATCTCTCCCTTTCAGTTTCATTTCTGCTGACTCTGGTTGTTCCACCTTCCCTTGCAAGAGGGAGGCAAATGTGTCAATGAGTGTTGAACAATCTGAGTGCAGTGCTGTCGTGGCTGAATGGCTGGCAATATGTGCAAGCTGTGAGGTGTGGGTGTGAGGAGTGAAGGAGTGTTAAGTGTGTGAGGATTAGGTGTTACGATGTGAGGCTTGTGTCCTGTTTGTTAAGAGATTGTTAGTAGATGAGTGATGGGGGAGGGTGGTTGTAGGTTGGGGGGGGCAAGAGGGGTGTGTGGCTGGTGAATTGAACAGTGGCTGAGGCTAGTGGTGCAATTGGCAGAGAATGGGATTCAAAAATGTATTCACTGACCCTGACTGCTCATGTGAAATCATCAATCTTCTTTATACATTACAACATGTCCTTGGAACTAAATGCCTGGCATTGACGTTCTATGTTTTTCCACCTGCCTTCTGAACATATGGGTGGAGGGTTTCTTGGTCTACCTAAAGGTACAGGACATCTCTTTTCTGTTCAATCTATTTCACAATGATCTCCAGTGCAGCATTAGAAAGTCTTGGTGGGCACTTAATTCCATGATCAGCTGTTGCTAAATATTGCACAGCACATGATTCCCAATGATCTCAGCACTTCCAGTAGCCACAATATTTCTTTTATTTGGTCTTCCTTTGCAGGCCAACTTTAATTTGTGCTCGGAAATAACTACTGAGTCCTCTGCTGATGCTTATGAACAAGCCAGTTAGCACAAGCTGCATGTATAATTTATTACACTGTTCAGGCAGCAAACTGTTGGCATGTTGCTGCATTACATTAAACGTGCATGGGCTAATCGCCCATCATGATCCCTAAGACCATTGTCTGAGGCTGTTGAAATTGACCCAAAATCATAATCTAAAATACGCAAGCTGAAAAACCTGGAGTAAAAGATGGAAATGGCCCAAAAACATAACACTGAATGAAAGGTCTAAATTCTTAATGATATGAGCTTCTGTGTCATGGATGTTAATGTTTAAAAATCTCCGAAATGGAAACAATTACCAATAGGCAAGCCATAGAAAATTCAAGCTCTGCAGAGTACATGTCTCGTCTTTCAACCAAGAATACATAATTAGATAAAAACACAACATGCTGGGGAATATAAAATCAGCAGGCCTGGCAGCTTCTGTGGAGAAAGAAACAAATTCAACATTTTGAGTCCTGATGATTCTTCTTCAGACAGTACATAATGAGACTTGGCTAAGAACTCAAAAAGTGACCAGTGATTTGAGCCCCAGAGAAAACATTTCTTGATTGACAGTTCTGACTCTGATCTCTTCAATCGATTTCACAAAGTTTGTTTACACAAGACTAAGAGGTTTCAAGTGTCTGCAGTTTTAGCTATTGGGCAGCACAGTGCCTAACACTGCTGCCTCACAGCACTAGGAACCCGAATTCGATTCTGCAATTTCAGCTATTGGGTAGCACGGTGGTAGCACTGCTGCCTCACAGGGCCAGAGACCCAGATTCAATTCCCGATTTGACTCACTGTCTGTGGGGAGGTTGCACGTTCTGCCCATGTCTGCTTGGGTTTCCCTCGGTGCTCCAGTTTCCTCCAACAGTTTGAAAGATCTGCTGGTTAGATGCATTGACCCAAACAGATGCCGGACTGTGGCGACTAGGGGAATTTTATTGTATATTAATGTAACCCTTACTTGTGACTATTAATTAACTTTAACTTTTTGAAATGTTAAATAGTCTGTACGATTGAGACTCTGATTGGGATATTGTAAAAATTAGTCTTTTTTTGAGAAAGTGGTAAGTTTCAATGAGTGACTTTTTCAAACCTTTTTTATTTAGGCACCCTATTGCCACTATAGGGTTTATTGGTCTACAGAGTGCATAGCTGAATGGGCATGGAAGTGCCATAGCACATGATGGGAGCATGAGGGACCAAAGGGGATGGTTGTGGGGCACGCACTTACATGGGTGAACATGATGGACCATAAGGAATGGATGAGGTGCTTAAGGCAGCATGAATAGAGCTTGAGGTGTGCTCATGGGGTAAGCAGGTGTGAAGGGAGAAAGTTGGAGGTTCTTTGTGTTTTATTTTAACTGGGTTGAAATCCCACAGCACTGAGACGGACATCTCAAACAGCTACCTCAGAATCCAACAGCCCTGTGACTGCATCCAAACTTTTTCCCGGGTCTGCCGCAACCCCTTCCCCACAATGAAAATCCCATCCATGCAAGCACATTCTCCTGTGGCAGGTGGTTCAAGAAGTTTCCCAACTCGCCCTGCCTGCCTCAAAGATGGAAATCCAGATCAAAGTCACCATTTTCCTCACAGTGGTTGACACATGGAACAGACTACACTTATTGGTACCAACACTGTTTAGTACTGTTATTAAATAAATACTACTCTTCTCTGTCTTGTACCTCTCATTATAACACGTATTGTATGTGAATCACCAGGTCAAACTAGACGGTGCTGGAAAAACTCAGCAGGTCTGGCAGCATCTGGGGGGAGAGAAAAACAGAGTTAATGTTTTCAATGCAATCTGACCTTCCAATGGAACTGATGAAGTGGGGAAATGTGATGGGTTTTATGCAGCTGTAAAAAGTGCAGGGGTTCGGGTCTGGTAGAACAAAAGGGAAAATCAGGCCAGAGAGAGCCACCCTGTTATCCTCACTGCTGATATCCCTATCTCATGCCTGCGACATCTATTCTATGACCCTCAGTCTGCCATTATTCACCTGTGCCTTGGGCCGCTCTGAGATCTTGAATCTCGGGTAGGTGCATTGCTAATTGCAGCTATCGCGCCCCCTACTGCACTGCTGACCAATACACAGCTGCCAGTTGTTGACTGGCCAACAGCACACAGGGCTGGGATTTCTGTCCCTAGAGTCCTTGATCCCAAAGTTGTCCTGCTGCTGCCCATTTAACCCATTGTTTAGCACTTAATTCATCAGGACTTTCCGAAAGAGGGTGCTGGGGCTGTGACTAGTTCTCCAGCAGGTAAGGCCACCGTTGCTTCTGATAAATGCTGCCCACGAAATGCCATATCTGTGAAACCAACTGTGGGTTGGTGCATCTCAGACAGCAATTTTTAATTTTCTGCAATTCAGGGCACATTTTCCTTTACTTGAATTTGCAAAGATATCTGTGCATAAATAATTTTGGGCAGTATCACAGTTACTTTGATAGAATAGCATTTCATAAAGTGATGTAACGATAAATTAATCCCAACTGTTTCAAGTAGTTTAAGCACATCTCTGGTGGCAGTGCTGCTGACAGTCTCCTGAATGGTGATAAGACTGAATATGAGCACTGTTTGCCATAATTGGATACATTTTGCCCAGTTTGACTGGGCTGCTGCACAGAGCTCTTGAACCAGCAACTAACGTGGGATAAAATGACCATTTAGCATAGTCAGGAAGTAGTAAGAATAGTGAAATTAAAAGTAGGAAAAAACAGACGATATATTTTTTAAAATTTGTAATAATACTGAAATGTATTCACAATATATTTTTTCTGATAGCATTACATTTTGAAGATACAATTCAACAGTAAAAATGTTCATAGCCATGATAGATTGTCACTCATCAGCAGGAAACAAATATTTTGGTTATTATTACTCTATTTTGGAAATTAAAATTGTACTTTGTACACAGCAGTACTTGAATATTGAAAATAAATTAATGCTAAATGATTTTTCATTGCATGATCGTGGATACTACTACATAACATCTTTCACATATCTTTACTTGATGGTTATTAATCATAATATGAAGAAAATATAATTACATCAATCACAAAGAATACTTGCCTGGAACGCTATCTCTATTGATGTCATAAATGTCATATTTTAAACATGTATAGAACCACAGACTCCCTACAGTGCAGAGAGAAACCATCAGGCCCACTGAGTCTGCATTGGTTCTCCGAAAGAGCATCTCAGCATACTTCAAGCAAAACAAGTCAGTAGGTTCGTTCATTGCTATGTGTAATAGTTGTGATTTAAAATATTGAATTAGCAGTTATCTATTGTTACTGTGTTTAAATATGTATTGTCAGAAAACTGTTAGCATGATTTATAGGTTTTGGCAGATTTATCAAGATTTTTACAGGCGAAAAAAATGTTTTCCATAGCAGTAACCACAAGCTGCTACAATTACAACCCAAGACATGTTTATTGCCTACTTTTGGTCTTCACGAATTGGAACATGCTCAGAAAAATCAACTGACAAGGTGAAAATCAGAAAAGCTTTCAAGGAATGAATTTAGTCCAATTTCAGCTGCCCAGCTTTGTCTCATTCACTTCTATGTAACTACAACGTCCAGTTACTGGGGCAGATCTAAAACAAAATAAAGACAACAGTAAGAAGAAAAGTAATATTACATGAAACTACAATTAAAATGATGGTTAAATTTCAGTTCTTAAAATCTGACATTAGCTACATTTCCTGTGTTCAACATGTGTGGTCCTTGCTCATTCAACAGGATAGGATTTAAGCAACTTTCAGTATTCTCCAATATACTTCAATATTTATCTCTTTAATTAAACTTTTGTTTTTGCACAGCATTATATTGGAATATTTTAAACTAATCCACATTGTTGCAATTTATCATTTATCCAACGTTTTTAGCAATCATCATCCAATTCTGAATAGAGGAAATCAGCCAAAAGATTTCTCTTCCACATTAATGATTCTACATGGCTTATTCTCTTTCTGTTAGAAAATATGACAAAAAAATCTGTATTTTTGTAGCATATAGAAGTTTCTATAATTCAGTTGCTAGTCATCAATGCCAGTAAATATGGTAACATTTACTAAAACCATTGGGATGTACACACAAGTTCCCAGTGATACCCACCATAAGCATTAGTCTATTCTTGATTATCAGTAAAGTGATGGAAGGGGTCATCAACAATGCTATCAAGTGGTACTTGCTTAGCAATAACCTGCTCACTGGTGCTCAGTTTGGGTTTCACCAGGATTTTGACCTCATTATAGCCTTTGTTCAAACATGGAAAAAAGACCTGACCTCCAGAGAGATGAGAGAGTGACAGCTCTTGACATCAAATCAGATTTGACCAAGTATGGCATCAGGGAGGCCTAGCACAAAGGAAGGTAGTTATGGTTGTTGAATGTCAATTATTAATTTTAACACAGAGGGTGGTGAATATCTGGAACAAGCTGCCATAGTGGTAGAGGCGGGTACAATTTTACCTTTTAAAAAGCATTTAGATAGTTACATGGGTATGATGGGTATAGAGAGATATGGGTCAAACACGGGCAATTGGGGTTAGTTTAGGGGCTTTAAAAAAAAATGGTGGCATGGACAAATTGGGCCAAAAGGCCTGTTTCCATGCTGTAAACTTCTATGACTCTATCTCAGTTCCAGGACATTACTGCAAGAGTTCCTTGGGGTGGTGTCCTAGAACCAACTATCTCCAGCTGCTTCATCAATAATTTTCCTTCCATTTAAAGGTTAGAAGTGGGGATGTTTGCTCATGATTATACAATGTTCAGCACCATTTTTGATATTGAAGCAATCTATGTAGAAATGTATTAGTCCTAGGCAATTTCCAGATTTGAACTGACAAGTGACAAATAACATTCATGATAGACAAGTGCCAAGCAATGACCATCATCAATAAGAGACAATCTAGCTATCATCCCTTGACATTCAATAGCATTACCATTGCTGAATCCCCCAGTATCAACTTTCTGAGGGTTACCATTGACCAGAAACTGAATTGGACTGGCCATATAAATAGTGGTGCCCAGATCAGGTCAGAGCCAAGAGATCAGATGGAAAATAAGTCACCTCCTGATTTCCCAAAGACTACTACGTGGCAGAAGCCAGGGGTATGATGGAACACACTCCAGTTGCCTGGATGAATGCATCTCCAACAATAGTGAAGAAGCTTGACATCATTCAGGACAAAGCAGCTCAATTGATTGTTTTTGGAAGAAGTAGCAATCAACCCTCCACCACCGATGAACAGTGGCGGCAGTGTCTACCCTCTACAAGATGCAATGCAAGAACTCACCAAGGCTCCTTAGGCAGTACTTTCCAAACCAACGACCATCTCCATCTAGAAGGACAAGGGCAACTAATATTTGGGAACACCACCACCTGGAATGACCATATATTCCTTACTTGGAAATATATGGCCATTCATTCACTGTTGCTGGATCGAGATCCTTGAACTCCCTACCTAACAGCACTGTGAGTGTATTTACACCACATGCAGTGCAGAATTTCAAGAAGGCAGCTCACCACCACTTTCTCAATGGATGGGCAATTAATGTTGTCCCAGCCAGCAACGTTCACAACACATCAATGAAAAAACTCTATATTTCAACAAAATCTCTTGATATGCTGTCACATAGGAGATTAATCCAGCACATTGGAAGGCAAAAGATCAAGAGAAGCTCCACAGAAATTCAAAATCAGCAAGTCACAGATTTCACCAGAGGGTGTAGTATCACATGAGGAGGGAAGATAAAATGCTTAGCTGGAGGAATACAAGTGTATGGAGTTGACTGTCACACAAATTGACAAGTAGTTGGAGAAAAGAAATACTAAAAAGTTAGACTCTTGGAACAAACTGATTGACCACAATAGCTTTTCCAGGTTCTTTACATACTTAACTTCCATATTACAATCTCATGCCACCACAATTCCATTTGCTCAGAAGGACCACACAGCCAATTAACATAACCATTCCTTCTTTTGGGGGGGTCACTGACGAGCAAATTGGAAACTGGAGGTCTATTGAATAGGACATGCCAATGTCTCCACTTTCAGTGTGGTTCATAAGATGTCCCTTGACGGGAAGGATGCCTGCATGGACACCACTTGCACGTGCCAGAAGTCTCGGAATTAGCGCTGCCATGACATGAAACCACTGCACTGCTTGATTTAATGCACTATTTACAAACTCAGACAATAATGGCCCAGTTAAATTATTTACTTGTCTCTTACCAGTGAACATATGTTCAGCAGAAGGGGATTCAAGTAATATGGTTAGTTGAGGGGCTAGTCACCCGACTTACAGTACACATAATTTAGAACAATTTCTGCTATTGCAAAATCTTTGGGAGTACTCCACAGTGTTTCTAGTGGTGAAGTGGTGAATTCCTGTATTTGACAGGAGATACCACTGCATTGCAGCAGGGAGGGGAAAGCAGTTGATAACTTGCTCAAGGAAAGATTGTAACAGGTATCAAGGGCAACAGTTGCAGTGTGCTGGGTCTGAAAGATGGCATGGAAAGGAAGCAGACACAGCAGAGAGGGCAAACACTGTGTGATGTCTTCTGCAAACTTAGAGCTGGGATCATTCTTCAGTGAGCTGGCACACGAATTTGCCCTTCACCTAGCCCGGTGCAGGCTCCTTGTGCCCAATGGCTTATCACATCTTGATTCAAACACTATACTCATCTCCCAGATGGATGCAGTGCCAGTATCAGAGTTGGCCACTGTGCTTCTCAGAGCAAGTGATCAGACTGCTTCATCAGAGCTGTGCTGTTGCTTTCTCTCCTTGTCCTGAGGCTACTGTGACAGAAAAGACAGCTGTTCTTTGTTTGTTAAGAGCAAGAAATCAGAAGGGGAAGATTGGAATGTGAGTTGGCGGCGGCAGGGAGGAGCAGGGATGATGTGGTGGAAAGCAAGATGTCCTTAGTCATCACACCGTCAGCATCTTGCTGCTCATGCCAGAAAGCAGCATAAGGGTGAACTAGGAATGGAGAAAGGACTTAATGTCAGAACATGCCATCATCCTCAATGCTGCAGTGATACAGGATGCTGTTGCAGCCAGCTCCATAACCTTGAGAACCATTTCCTCTTATCAACCGAGAAGGTGCAAGTATCCTTCGCCCCCATTTCTCCGCTCTGCTTTTGTCTGCTTTGTTGGCGGCAATGGGAAGGACATAATACCAGTTTGCGTGTTTAGGAGCGGTGCGACTGGGTGCCAGGTTGGCACTCAGGTTAGCCCAACTTGGGACAAAAATACAATCACGAAAATGAGAAAGCAACATGTTTGTTCAGCCTACATCCACAGCACAGGCAGGTCTGATTTTTAAAAACTGTGCAGGATAATTTTTAGCCTGAATGTTCTTATAAATTTGCCATAGAACAAAGAACAAAAAAAATTACAGCACAGGAATAGGCCCTTCAGCCCTCCAAGCCTGCACTAACAATGCTGCCCATCTGAACTAAAAGCCCACCCCGGGATCATATCTCTCTACTCCCATCTTAGCCATGTATTCATCCAGACACCCCTTAAAAGTCACTATCCTACCCCTTCCACTATTTTCCCCAGCAGCAAGTTGCAGGAACCTACCAATCTCTGTGTAAAAAGCTTCCTTCGTACATCTCCTTTAAATCTTGCCCCTCACACCTTAAACTTAATCCCCCTCATAACTGACTCTTTCCAACCTGGGAAAAAGCTTATTATCCACTCCGCCCATGCCCGTCATAATCTTGTAGACTTCTATCGCCCCTCAATCTCCGTCGTTCCAGTGAGAACGAACCAAATTTCTCCAACCTCTCCTCATAGCTAATGCCTTCCATACCAGGCAACATGCTGGTAATCTTTTCTGTACCGTCTCCAAAGCTTCCACATCCTTCTGGTAGTGTGGTGACCAGAATTGAAGACTATATTCCAAGTAGTGCAGCCTAACCAAGGTTCCATAAAGCTACAACATGACTTGCCAATTTTTAAACTTGATATCCCGGCCGATGAAGGCAAGCATGCCATATGCCTTCTTGACTATCTTCTCCACCTGTGTTGCCACTTTCAGTGACCTGTGTACCTGTACACCAGATCTCTCTGCTTATCAATACCCTTAAGGGTTCTGCCATTTACTGTATATTTCACATCTGTACTAAACCTTCCAAAATGCATTACCTCACATTTGTCTGAAATAAACTCCATTTGCCATCTCTCTGCCCAAGTTTCCAACCGATCTGTATCCTGCTGTATCCTCTGGTGATCCTCATTGCTATCTGTAAATTCACCAACCTTTGTGTCGTCCACAAACTTACTAATCAAACCAGTTACTTTGTCTCCAAATCATCTGTATATATTACAAACAGCAAAGGTCCCAGCACTGATCCCTGAGAAACACTATTGGTCACAGCCCTCCATTCAGAAACACACCCTTCCACTGCTACCCTCTGTCTTCTATGACTAAGCCAGTTTTGTATCCATTTTACCAGCTCCACTCTGATCTCATGTGACTTCATCTTCTGTACCAGTATGCTTTGAGGGACCTTGTCAAAGGTCTTACTGAAGTCCATGCAGGCAACATCCACTGCCTTACCCTCATCAATCATCTTCATAATTTCCTCAAAAAATTCAATCAAGTTAGTGAGGCACAACCTCTCCTTCACATGTTGCCTCTCACTAATACTACCACTTATTTCCAAGTGGGAGTAAATCTTATCTTGAAGAATCCTTTCCAGTGATTTCCCTACCACTGACCAAAGACTCATCGGCCTGTAATTAGCTGGATTATTCTTGTTACCCTTTGTAAACAAAGGAACAACATTGGCTATTCTCCAATCTTCTGGGACCTCCCCTGTAGCTAATGAAGATACAAAGATTTCTCTCAAGACCCCAGCAATTTCCTCCGTTGCATCTCTCAGTAGTTTGGGATATATCCCATCAGGCCCTGGGGACTAGTCCACCTTAATGTTTTTCAAGACCCCCAATAGGTCCTCCTTTTTAATCTCAACATGATCCAAATTATCTACACATGGTTCCTCAGACTCATCATCCACCAAGTCCTTCTCTTTGGTGAATACTGACGCAAAGTACTCATTTAATACCTCACCTATTTCCTCTGGCTCCACACATAGATTCCTTCCCTTGTCCTTGAGTGGGCCAATCCTCTCCCTGACTACCCTATTGCTCTTTATATGCATGTATGTATGTGCGTTGCAAAGAATCACACTGACAGCATTCACTGAACATTATAATAGATATTGAAACACTTCAGTTCTTTATTACAATGCTCAGAGAAAATGTGGGACAAGTTGTGGGAAGAGATGATGTAGACCAAAAAGTGGAGTAGTCAGGATGTTAAAGGCCGATGGGCAGATTTGAACTTACATTTTTTTAAAGGCCACCTTCTGGATTATTGAATAATATCAATTGAAAATATTTTCTTCATCAGCATATCTCACTACACTGCTCATTTTGTGGTGACAATTGTGCAGACTCTATTGGGTTTTTAATTAATTACCACTTGATCATCCAAGTATTTGAAGTACAGTTTCAGGGTCTTTATCTCTGCAATTCTTGTATCAATCATTTATACCTGCAGTCTATATGGAATTGTCAAAGTCGTTTCCACAGCTGTTACCCCAAGCTCTCCAGGGAACCAAAATTTCAGTTGTTCTTTCCCCCAAATATTCTTGGGATTGTGATTTCTCCCTGGCAAATGGGCATTGACTTTTGAGAATTCTGTCCTGGCGGTCACATTGCAGCTGGAGGTTTAAAATATATAAGGTCTCTCAGTTTATTTAAGAACAGAATACTATAGCAGAAGCATGAATAACAATAAAATACAGTCAGTGACTTCCTGCGTTTCAGGAAACTAACAGTGAGTTATAAATGTGCTACCATAGCCATTTGTAGCTGTATGAAATTCTTGACATTGGGGTATTTTGATGAGAACTGTTAAGGTCCCGTTTACAATCAGTGCTTGAGGAAATTGGGCATTTAATGTATAAGCATCTCATTTTGTATGTGGTATTCCAGTGTTCTCCTGTCCATTATGATAGATTATAAACAATCTTCTAAGAGAAAAGCCCAAACCATCCTATCAAATACTGCAACCAGAGAAATTTGGGTACAGAAAATGGAATTATGCATTTATCTCAGGTAGTGCACATTCACATAGAGGATTCTTTGCTGTGCATTGCACATAAGCATCGATTAACTATGAGCATCAGCAGTTAATGGAATTCATAGCAAGTTACCTTATCTTCGTGTTAGTGAAAGGCCATCATGACAAATTTATTGTTACTGTCTTGTAAACACTATGGTTACAGGAATAGGGCAAAGGTTTTGCACTCTCTGACAAAGTTCAATTTCTTACCCCATCAAGAGGGAGGCCAATAGTTCCAAGCTGCAAATTCCAGTGGTTTTACAGCAGGAATGCAAGCAGTTTCTGGCTTTTTAAAAACAAGAAAAGACCAGAACACAAAAGCAAAATACTGCAAATGCTGGAAATCAGGTAAAAACAAAAACTGCTTTAAATACTTTTCTGGTGAAAGGTCAACTCAACCTAAGAGATTGGGCGGGATTTTTCAAGCACCCATATCTCATGTCTTGCGGCAGCGGAGGTGGCCCTTCATTGACTGACAGCAGGACCTTTTGATCCCACTGCTATCAACAGGTTTCTTGTTCAATGGACCTCCCCCAACAGCATCTCCACAGATGCTGCCTGACCTGCTGAGTATTCCCAGTCTTTTATAGTTTTATGTTATAAAATACCAGATCCATGATTCATGGAAATTCCGGGGAATACAATCCCAGTTTGTATGATTTCACCACCTTGTGATTTAACCCTTGCTGTCCTGATATCATTCTGGGAAATCTACACTGCGTACAAATGGATGGAGCAGTGTCACAGAAGATCAATATAAATCAGCAAAATCTAAGACCTAAGCGAGATAGTACTGCCCCAAGTAACCTCTCCCCCCATTTGGAGAACTCTTGCCATTATTGCCACTTCTTGGGGTGGCACGATGGCACAGTAGTTAGCACTGCTGCTTCACAGCGCCAGGGACCTGGGCTCGATTCCCTGCTTGGGTCACCGTCTGTGAGGAGTTTGCACTTTCTCCTCGTGTCTGCGTGGGTTTCCTCCCACTGTCCAAAGGTGTGCGGGTTAGGTTGATTGGCCATGCTAAAATTGTCGTTAGTGTCCTGAGATGTAAAGGTTAGAAGGATTAGTGGGTAAGTATATAGAGATATGGGGTAGGGCCTGGGTGGGATTGTGGTTGGTGCAGGCTTGATGGGCCGAACAGCCTCTTTCTGTACTGTAGGGTTTCTATGATCACGGTCTTTTATTTGGTGGTTCCAAAAGCAGTGATAACTGTGGCATGGTGGCACAGCGGTTAGCATTGTTGCCTCACAGCACCAGGGACCCGGGTTAGATTCCCACTTGGCTCATTGTCTGTGTGGAGTTTGCACTTACTGTGACTGCGTGGGTTTCCTCCAGGTGCTCCGGTTTTCTCCCACAGTCTGAAAGACATGCTGCTTAGGTGCATTGGCCAGGCTAAATTCTCCTTCAGTGTACCTGAATAGGCGCCAGAATGTGGCAAACAAAGCACAACACAGCACGGGAAACAGGCTCTTCGGCCCAATGAGCCCAGGCCGCGACTCGGGGATTGTCACAGTGCCTTTATTGCAGTGTTAATGTAAGCCTACTTGTGACACTAATGAATAAACTTAACTTAAACTGATTTGAACAAAAAATTCCTGGCTCCCCTCTTGTCACTATTGATACATATCAGTCAGTACAGAATGGCAAACCCAATAATTAGGGAAGGGAAATCCATGTCAGTGTGTCGAAGCTACAAAGGCCTTACTGTAAGATTTAGCTTCAACTCTGTTTTTAACAAGCCCAATTTGACAAGATCACAGAAGACAGACCAGCCCAAAATGCCATAATGAATACAAAACTATTAACATGCTGCACAAAGATGTAAAGAGATAATTAAAAAGATTCAGGAACATTACCATAAGATATAACGAGCGAACATCAAAACTGTAAAATTTTTACCCTAACATGTAAGAGAAAATATATAATTTATAAAACATTTCTTAACAAAAGCAAATCTTAACACAGGGGGATTGATTCTCATTTTTGACCAGCTGGTCACTAAACATTGTCCACAGTGAGCAAAGAAATGAAATCTTGGTAGGGAAATTTGCACCTCTCCTTACAGGACTCATCAGATATTCTTCCGTTAATATTACCAATGTACATTCCTGCCTGCTAGTTATTTCTATGCTTCACTTAAGGTGATGTGTGGATGGTAAAGACATGGCTCCAGATTTTGCTGAAAAACAACTGTGTGTGACAGCAGTCACACTTATTTATATACAAACTGACTTGAAACATATGCTGAGGAAGCAAGAATCTGTGAATTGTGAGCTGCCGCAAGTAGCTGACCTATTTTCACAGCTCTGTGAAAACAGCACTTCACCCATAAGCACCCTGCCTTCTCATGGAGTTACATCATTTTGCACATTAATTGCTGATAAAACTTGCCGCAAAAAGTAAATGTACTAATTAACCGAGTAAATACACTTCTAATGATGTGATAATTGTTAACAGCTCTCAATCGATTTCTCTAGCCAGAAAGTAAATTATTATAAATGTGGAGCACTATTGTTTCAGGGATAATAGAAAAGCACACTTTAAATTGTAATTTATCTTGCTTTTCTTTTTCTCTCTCCTAATCCAATTTTTCCTCCCACTTTATTTTCCTTTATGCATCTGATTTTACATCAAATTCATCCATTCTAATTCACTGCCCTCCTCACTACCTCCTTGGTTTCTCTTAATCTCATTGATTAAGGAGACACAATGTCTGTCCTGCTGTTCCCCAAGGTCATGATGTGGGTATGCCGGCGTTGGACTGGCGTAAACACAGTAAAAAGTCTGACAACACCAGGTTTTAGTCCAACCTATTTATTTGATAATATTCTCACAAGCTTTCGAGGGGACAGCCTCTTCGTCAGGTGAATGGAGAGTTTTGGCCTCAGACAGAGCATATAAAGCACAGACAGTTTAGAGATTACTGATTAAAATGCGAATCCTTACACCTAACCTGCTGTTCAAGACCTGAAGTGGCTGACAATGTGAGTGGTAGGAGCACTGATCACAGTTTAAAGAGATGTGTATTGTCTCCAGACAGTACAGTAAGTGAGGTTTTGCAAACCCAGGCAAGTCACGGGGGTTACAGATAGTGCGACATGAACCCAAGATCCCTGTTGAGACCGTCCTCATGTGTGCGGAACTTGGCTATCAGTCTCTGCTCAGCGACTCTGCGCTGTCGTGTGTTGTGAAGGCCGCCTTGGAGAATGCTTACCCGAAGGTCAGAGGCTGAATGCCCGTGACCACTGAAGTGTTCGCCAACAGGAAGGGAACAGTCTTGCCTGGTGACTGTCGCTCGACAGTCACCAGGCAAGACTGTTCCCTTCCTGTTGGCGAACACTTCAGTGGTCACGGGCATTCAGCCTCTGACCTTCGGGTAAGCATTCTCCAAGGCGGCCTTCACAACACACGACAGCGCAGAGTCGCTGAGCAGAGACTGATAGCCAAGTTCCGCACACATGAGGACGGTCTCAACAGGGATCTTGGGTTCATGTCGCACTATCTGTAACCCCCGTGACTTGCCTGGGTTTGCAAAACCTCACTTACTGTACTGTCTGGAGACAATACACATCTCTTTAAACTGTGATCAGTGCTCCTACCACTCACATTGTCAGCCACTTCAGGTCTTGAACAGCAGGTTAGGTGTAAGGATTCGCATTTTAATCAGTAATCTCTAAACTGTCTGTGCTTTATATGCTCTGTCTGAGGCCAAAACTCTCCATTCACCTGACGAAGAGGCTGTCCCCTCGAAAGCTTGTGAGAATATTATCAAATAAATAGGTTGGACTAAAACCTGGTGTTGTCAGACTTTTTACTGTGTTCCCCAAGGTGCCAGATGCCCTCATGTGCTCAATGCACTATTTAAAACCTAAACATTAACATTCAAGCCTAACAAAACGTTGTTTTGGAGTAACTCCAAAGATTATTCTCCCAGTGAGATATTTACCGAGAGTTTTGGTGTGATCGTTTTCGACGGGGCGATCTGAAGCATCCAGAAAATTTTCCAAAGCCACATCGGCAGTCAATGACCTGATAGATGATGGGATTGTACATTGCAGCTGACTTTGCAAACATGGTTGGTACAAAAGAAACTTTAATTGGCACTGAGTCAGGAGTACCAAAGGCTGACCAGACTGAAACAACAGCATATGGAATCCAAGCAATCAAGAACCCTGCGCATATTAACATTGTCACCTGGTGTGGAAACAAAAAGAAAAACATGCTTATCAATAGTCACAACGATCAACAATTGCAAGTGAGCAAGCTTTCAGTATGTAATGAGAATTGATATCAGAAATACAAGCTGAAAATACTCAGCAGGTCAGGCAGTATCAGTGTTCAAAACCCAGGATGAAACTGGCCCAATACAGGAATAAGTTAGAACGTAAGAACATAAAAAAAAGGAGCAGGAGTAGGCCATCTAGCCCTTTGAGCCTGCCCCGCCATTCAATAAGATCATGGCTGATCTGAAGTGGATCAGATTCAATTTCCTGCTTTCTCCCCATAACCCTTAATTCCCTTGTCTATCAGAAACCTATCTACCCGTGACTTAAATATATTTAGCAAGGTAGCCCCCACCACTTCAACGGGCAGAGAATTCCAGAGATTCACCACCCTTTGAGTGAAGAAGTTCCTCCTCAACTCCGATCTAAACTGCACCCCCCTTATCTTGAGGCTGTGCCCTCTAGTACTGCTATCCTTTCTAAGCGGGAAGAATCTCTCTACCTCCACCCTATCCATCCCTTTCATTATCTTATACGTCTCTATAAGATCCCCCCTCATCCTTCTAAACTCCAGTGAGTACAGACCCAATCTATTTAGTCTCTCTTCATAGTCCAACCCCCTCATCTCCAGTATCAGCCTAGTGAACCTCCTCTGCACTCCCTCCAAGGCCAAAATATCCTTGCGCAAGTGCGGCGACCAAAACTGCACACAGTACTCCAGCTGCGGCCTCACCAGTTACCCTGTACAGTTGCAGCAAGACCTCCCTGCTTTTATATTCTATCCCCCTCACTATAAAGGCCAATATCCCATTCGCCGCCTTGATCCCCTGCTGCACCTGCAGACTGGGTTTTTGCGACTCATGCACAAGGTCCCTCTGCACCGTAGCATGCTGCAGCTTTTCGCCCTTTAAGTAGTAATCCCTCCTACTATTATTTCTACCAAAGTGGATAACCTCACACTTGCTAACGTTATACTCCATCTGCCAGATCCTCGCCCACTCGCTCAGCCTATCTAGATCCCTCTGCAGATTTTCCACACCCTCCGCACAATTTGCTTTTCCACTCATCTTCGTGTCATCAGCAAATTTCGCCATCCTACACTCAGCCCCCTCCTCCAGATTACCTATATAAATGGTAAATAGCTGAGGCCCCAGCACCGATCCCTGCGGCACTCCACTAGTCACCAACCACCAATCCGAATAGCACCCATTGATACCAACTCTCTGCCTCCTATTAGACAGCCAATCTTCTATCCACGCTAACACCTTACCCCCAACTCCGTGCACCCTAACCTTCTGTAGCAACCTTTTGTGAGGCACCTTATCAAACGCCTTTTGAAAATCTAGAAACACCACATCCACTGGTTCTCCTCGGTCTACCGCACTGGTCACATCCTCATAGAATTCCAATAAATTTGTCAAACACAACTTCCCCTTAACGAATCCGTGCTGCATCTGCTCTATCAAACCATTCCTTTCCAGGTGCCTCGCTATTTCTTCTTTGATGAAGGATTCAAGCATTTTTCCAACTACAGACATTAAACTAACTGGCCTATAATTCCCTGCCTTTTGTCTGCTACCTTTTTTAAACAGCGGCGTAACATTAGCCGTTAGAACAGCAAACTCATTGCTAAAAATGTGGCTTTGAATTCTCACAGATAATTTTTGCCTGAAAGCATTTAGATTGTTCCATCCTTCATCAGAACTTAAAGGGTTGATTCACTCTTCTGATAGAATGTGAATGCCAAAAATTGCAGGCATGAGTCAAGCCACTGATTAAGTTACAAAATGTGGATCAGCAATTTTTCTGTCATGTGCTCCCTGTAAGCATTGCTGGAAATATAGGAGTTTGGGGTTAGTTCTTGTACTTCTTCAGACAGCCGCAGCAGTGTGTTGATTCTTAACTGCCCTCCAAGGGCAACTAGAGTTGACTATAAATGCTGGCCAGCCAGCAACGCCTATGTCCCATGAATGCATAAAAAAAATAAGATTTGGTGGAGCGCTGAAAAGTGATTAAGATCTATCTTCACTAAGGAAGAAGATACAGCCTAACTAGCGAAAGAGGAGGTGGTTGAGATACTGGCTGGGTTAAAATTAATAAAGAGGAAATATTAAAAGTGTTGGCTGCACTTAGCCTAATCCAGGACTGGTTGGGGTACATCCAAAGATACTGAGGGAAGTAAGGGAAGAAATTACAGGGGACATAAATTTCCAATCCTCCTCAGATACGTACGTGAATGTGAAAACAGGCACTCTGCACTCGCTAATAATACTGAAGTTCATTCAAATGCATGCTAAGGCATGTCACGTTCATTCTGGGTGTGAAACTGTTCACACCCAGAAAAGGTCACTGGAAAGATGGGAAAAGGCCTGGGTCTGGGCACATTTCCAATTTTTTGCTTCACATGCAATCTCACCACCTCGCATCGCCAAACAATGGGCAGGACATGGTCATAGGATCGTGGCCTAGTGTCATAAAAGTCTGAAAATGGTAGTGTTTCACACTAATCTTCTGGGCAAGCATGGCACTACAATCTATGATTGCAGATTTTGTGAACCCTTTATATATTTTGATTGCATAGTGCTTAAGGGGTAATACATTTGATTTCCTGTGGCTATATCTAGACCAATTGGACAAGGAGATCCTACTGATTCGAGATAACAAGGAACATATTTATCTTCACTCTCAGGGTAGAATAAATTGCCTGCCCTTTATAGAAACTAACCCAACTAACCAACCCATTGATCTTTATTCAATTAAAATCAGATTTAGCTTTAACTTGTAATCACTCATGAGTTACACCATGTGTTTAATGCAGTGCAAAGGTGTGTGGGTTAGATAGATTGGCCATGCTAAATTTGCCTCTTAGTGTCAGGGGTCTAACTAGGTAAATGCATGCGGTTATGGAGATAGGGTCTGTGTAGACTCGATGGGCCAAATGCCCTCCTTCTGCACTGTAGCGTTCTATGATTCTATGTTATTTTCTGATCAATTAACAAAAAAATGTCCGGGGGAGAAAACAACTATCAGAAAAGCTCTGTTTGTTGTTCCTCGAGGAATTATTTGAAAGATTAGGAGATTTTCATCCTGAGTTCTGCCAGTTCTTCAGCAAGGTTCAAGACATCAGGAGAGAAATGTCAGAAAGGAAAACATTCCAGCACATCCCTGGCACTTCCAAATATTCCCACATAAAGTAATGTTGAGTATAGAGTTTGTCAGCCCAACAATAGGCAAGTTTATTAACAAGAATAATAGATGAGGGAAACACTTCATGTCATGTATTTCTCAATCATTGCACTGTAGCAATATTAGTAGTTGAATTGGTGATAGGGCTACGTTGTTGTTCCTACTGACTGAAGCAGACTCAAGTAGATAAGAGCACTGTCAGTATCTGTCAACAATATTCAAATCATTCTAACTACTTAAATAATCAACTGTGGTCTAAGTGCACAAACAGGAAGTAGCACAAAACATTCTCACCTAAAAAAATGGCATTTTTTATAAGCCTCTTAAATATTGGTGGTAGATAAATAAACAAATCACTACTTACCTTTGTAAGCTTCATTTCCAGTAATTGGTTATTTTGAACACTTGGAGTGAAGTGTGCAACTTCTTTGGCAGATGATTTTACTTTGGTTATAATTTTTACATAGGAAAATACTATGATGGTTGTTGGAAACACAAGGCAGAAGAATAGTATGCTTAGAATGAAGACCTGTCCACCTACAGAGGCCTGAGCAAGCCACCAGTTCAGAGTGCATGATGTACCGAAAGGTTCAGGAGAATAGTCGCCCCATCCAAGTAAGGGAACAGTGGCCCAAAATGCAGCATACAGCCAGACGAAACCCAAGTACATGAAGGCATGGCGCCTTTGAAGCCAAACACCTGCAAAATTATTAACATAGATATTGAGAAAGCAGGTGACTGAATTACTGCTGCAGCAGAAATTCATACTTAGATGTTACTTACCATATTGGAAGTGGCAAATTTTGAGGTATCTGTCCAAGCTTATAATTGTTATTGTAATTAGACTTCCACATCCAAAGAAGAATCCAGACCATCCATGCCAGCGGCAGCCAATCCATCCAAAGACCCAGCGATGAGCAAAACAAGAGCTGCTCAGGAATGGTATCCCTCCAACTGAAAAACATATATGGATGATTCACATGACTGAAGTAAGGATATTATACACATGACTTAGTTATTGTTGTTTGGGAAGCAACTTAAATAAGGCCCTATATTGAAACCTTTGTAATTCTGAAATGCTCCTTTCGAAGTCTTGAAAAATGGACCAAAAAGCTTTGTGAAAAAAATTAAACATTTTCACCAACATCGTTAATTTTCTTTCCAGTTAGCAGTTAATCCCACTCTGCTGCTATAAGCAGCCTAGACCAAGACTGAATATTTCCCTTGCTCGGGCAGCTGGAAATCACTCCCAGAGCCCACTAAGTCTATGATTTTATGATGACTTTAACTGAATGACACTTGTATTGAAATATTTGCTGGGAGCACTGACAAACAAGCCAGACAGACAGCAAACTTTTGATTTGATTTATTATTGTCACACGTATTGCGATAGTGAAAATTATTGTTTCTTGTGCGCTATAGAGACAAAACATACCATTCATAGACAATATAAGGGAGAAGGCAAGTAGACAGTGCAGAATGTAGTATTACAGTGACAGCTTCGGTGCAAAGAAAGATCAGCTTCAATATAAGGTAGGTCCATTCAAAAGTCTGATGGCAGCAAGGAAGAAGCTGTTCCTGAGACTGTTGGTATGTGATTTCAGGCTTTAGTATCTTCTTTCTGACAGAAGAAGGTGGAAGAGAGAATGTCCAGGGTGTGTGGGATCCTGATTATACTGGTTGCTTTGCCAAGGCAGCGGGAAGTGTAGATGGATTTATATCAGCTCCCACTCAAGGTACAGAGTTTTGCAAATGATGTCAGTCAACTTAAGAATGATTTAGGCAAACATTTTGTTCGTGGTGAAAGAAGTATTTCAAGTTGTAAAAGGCTGAATCCCAAATTACCTCTGCAATATACATGTAATGTCAACTCTTGGAACATTTGAACACACTGTGAGAATGATTCATAACTATAGTATTCATTGGTCTCTGCTCTCCACAGATGCTGACTGATTTACTGGGGGTTTCCAAGTATTTTCTTCTTGTGGCTTGTTCTACTTACTTCGTTTGCTTTACCATGCTATCTTTATATTCCCAATGTAATATTGACAGGAGTAGAGAAAAAGGCAAAATACTAAGAAAGGAAGAATATTAAATGAAATTGCTTTGCAAAAATTAGAGTTGAAATGAATGACATTTCATAAACTAAATTGTTTTGACCGGCTGCTAACACCAATCACAAATAATTCTTATGGAGCCATTAGAGATCATGCTGAATGTTCAGTATGTTTGCCATTCATTGGTTCACAGCAGAAAACACTGTGCTAAATATTAATTCATTCTCATTTGAAAAGACTTCAAACCAATTGGTCAGAATAGCCTTTGTGTTTACAATGGTTTGATGGAAAGTAATGTCTTCAACGGTGTTTCTGGGCCAATGCACAAAATACGTGCTACGCCTCTGTGGTATTGTCAATGAAGATGTTTAAAGACAAGAATAGGAATTGGTGATATGCCACTGAAAACAATTAGGAAAAAAGAATTAAAATGCACCCCAAGTCAATCACATACATTTGTGCAGCGGCCTCAGGCAAGTTAGGAGTCTGCTTCCTAATCAATACCTCACAGTACCTAGATGTTACAACACTGGCACATTTCTGCTCCCCAGACCTACAACACCTGACACTAAAATGCTGCACCTACTACTTTCTGCAGGGGCTCATCTCCGTTATCCTGATGGCAATTTACATCCCACTCCATGCGGACATGAAGATTATGCTGGACGAATTATACACCACTACAAACAGCCTTGAGACGAAACATCTTGAGGCCTTGTTCATCATGGCTGGGGACTTCAATCAGACTAAGCTCAAGAGCATACTACCAAGTTACCACCAACACAACTGCTGTTTCACCAGAAGCCCAAATATCTTGAGCCACTGTTACACAAATTTCATACATGCCTACTGCTTTGTCGCCCACCCACACTTTGGCAAATCAGACCACATCACTGTGCTCCTGCTCCTGGCTTACAAGCAAAAACTGAAGCGGGAGAATCCATCAAAGAAAGTCATGTAATTTTGGTCTGCAGAATCAGATGATCTCCTTCAGGGCTGCTTTGAATCAAAGTACTAGTCAGTATTTAAAAACTCTGCAGTCAACCTGAACAGGTACGCCACTGCAGTAATTGACTTCATTAGTAAGTGTGTAGAAGACTGTGTGCCAAAGAAGCAAATCCACGTGTTTTCCAACCAGAAATCATGGATGAACAGGGATATCCAGTGTTGCTGAAGTCCAGTTCTAAGGCGTTCAAGTCAGATGATGCTGACCTATACAAGAAAGCCAGTTAGGATCTAAGGAGATCCATCAAAGATGCCAAAAGGCAGCACTGGACCAAGCTGGAGTCCCAGGCTAGCCACACCAACCCCCACTAACTATGGCAAGATCTGCAAGACATTACAGGGTACAAGAAGAAGACATATAAAATTGCTGGCTCCAATGCACCCGTCCCTGATGAGCTCAATGCATTCCACGCCCGTTTTGAGCTAGAGATCAGCGACAGCATGCCCTCCAACCTGGAAGCCCTGGATAAACCTGTATCTGGGGTCACCAATGCAGATTTCAAAGCAGCTTTCTCAAAGGCCAACCCACGGAAAGTGACTGAACCAGATGGGATACCCAGACAAGCACTCAGATCCTTGCTGATCAGCTGGTGGGGGATATTCACAGGCATCTTCAACCTCTCTTTTCAACAATCTGAGGTCCCTATCTGTTTCAAGAAGATGACCATCACCCCGGTACCTAAGAAAAAACAAGCAGCGTGTCTTAATGACTATCAGCCGATGACTCTGACATCCATCATTATGAAGTGCTTCGAAAGGCTAGTCATGGCATGAATTAATTCCAGTCTCCCAGACTACCTGGATCCACTACAGTTTGCCTATCACTGCAACAGGTCCAAAGCAGATGCCAGCTCCCTGGCCCTGCACTTAACCTTGGAACTCCTAGATAACAAACACACTATGTCAGACTCCTATTTATTGACTGCAGCTCAGCCTTCAATGCTATTATTCACACAAAACTCATCTCCAAACTTAGTGGCCTGGGCCTTGGCTCCTCCCTCTATGACGGGGTCCTGAACTTCCTAACTCTCAGACCACAATCAGTAAGGATAGGCACCTCCTCCACAATCATCCTCAACACCGGTGCCCCACAAGGCTGTGTTCTCAGCTCTCTACTATACTCCTTACCTATCTATGCCTGTCTGGTCAAATTCCCCTCCAATTCGATTTTGAAGTTTGCTGATAACACCACCATAGTGAGTCTGATCTCAATCCAAGCAAGTGAGTCCAAGCAATAATGAAACAGAGTACAAGAATGAGATGGAGAATCTGGGGAACTGGTGCGGTGACAATATTCTCTCCCTCAATGTCAAATGAAGGAGATTGTCATTGACTTTAGGAAGCATAAAGGAGAATGTGCCCCTGTCTACATCAACAGGGACAAAGTAGAAAGAACATAATAACATAAGAACATAAGAAATAGGAGCAGGAGTAGGCCATCTGGCCCTTCGCTTCAAGTTTTCAGGTGCCCAGATCATCAACAACCTGTCCTACTCCCCCCATGCCAACACTATAGTTAAGAAAGCCCACCAAGGCCTTTACTTTCTCAGAAGACTAAGGAAATTTGGCATGAGAGCTACGAATCTCACCAACTTTTATAGATGCACCATAGAAAGAATCCTTTCTGGTTGTATCACAGCTTGGTATGGCTCCAAATCTGCCCAAGACTGCAAGAAACTACAGAAAGTTTTGAATGTAGCCCTAATCATCATGCAAATCAGCCTCCTATCCATTGGCTCTGTCTACACTTCCCGTTGCCTCAGAAAAGCAGCCAGCATAATTAAGGATTGCACATACCTGGACATTTTCTCTTCCACCTTCTTCCATCGGGTAAAAGATACAAAAGTCTGAGAACACGTACCAACCGACTCAAGAACAGCTTCTTCCCTGCTGCCATCAGACTTTTGAATGGACCTATCTCACACTATCTTTCTCTGCACCCTAGCTATGACTGTAATACTACATTCTACACTCTGTTCTTTCCATCTCTATGAACGATATGCTTTGTCTGTATAACGCGTAAGAAACAACACTTTTCACTGTATGCTAGTACATGTGACAGGAATAAATCAAATCAAAATTAAACATTTGGCCGACTTCCCAAGTTGACAGGTTTCTTTAGTAGTCCTCAGCGTATCTCAGATGTTATCAATGAGATTTATCAGCATTTTCATCGGAAAAATACTCTTCAGAAATTACTTTTTACATGAATGAATGTAAATCTATAGGGAAACTAAAGTTAAAAGGAGCACTGTTGTTATACCAAGAACAATAGAAACACTACAGTGGAGAAGGGGGCCATTCAGCCCTTGAGCTTGCACCGACTCAGCATCTTATCCAAGCTCAAGACTATTCAGGAAAGCTCATTTATATAAGGACACATCTTTGCATCCCTGATGTTTGGCTTCACAACGATGGAGCTTAAATTTTGATTCTCTTGAAGAGAATTTAAATAATTTAGCTTCCAGAAAATATTTGAAATCTTCAGCAAATAAAATTAAAAATTAAAACTCACACTCTCTTCAGCTCACCAGACGCTGATGTTCATGATATATTGTAACATTATACACACAAGAGAAGGCACAGAGCTTATCATAATTCTTTTAATGACTGCAAACTGTGAAATTCAGTTTTGATCTGGGACATATCTACACTTCTACTGTTGTTAAGTTAAGCAGAATATCTAAGCTCCTATTTGTGTTGCAATATAAGCTTCTTCAAAGTATCTTTTGCTAGCTTTGAATGAAGCATAAAAAACCTAAAGCATCTTGGATATCACAACAGAATTAGATACTTATCTTTAATTTAATTGGTAATACAAAACTCACTGTCTTAGTGTTGTACTATGTGAATTTCACCAGTAGATAGCAGTACTAAACTATCAAATATCTACCCACTGTCCTTCTGCTGCAAGGTTTTAAAGCTGCTGTAGTGATTGAATGTTGTCCCCCATTCCTGGGTTCACGTTTGCTCTAGGGGAAGAGATGGGCAGAACGATGGCACAGTGGTTAGCACTGCTGTTTCACACCACTGCCAGGGACCCAGGTTCCATTCTGGCCTTGGGTGACTGTCTGTGTGGAGTTTGCACGTTCTCAGCAAATCTGCATGGATTTCCTCCGGGTCCTCCAGCTTCCTCCCATAGCCCAAAGATGTGCGGGTTATGTTGATTGGTCGTTATAAATTGCTCCTTCGTGTCAGGGGTGTAGCAGGGTCAATGCAGGAATACTGCCGAGGTGGGATTATTGTCAGTGAAAGCTCGATGGGCCGAATGACATTCTTCTGCACTGTAGAGATTCTGTGATTCTATAAACTAATGACTGGATCATCAAACTATAGAACAACTCTTGTTTTCAGTTGAAGCAAATGTTGGTAACTGGTTAGCACAAAAAGTGCTGGATGGAATATGATGGTCACAATGTTGTGGGAATTTGGAACATGAGTTGCATCCCTTGATCTGGAAATTGAGATCTCCCTTCTTGCCATTGCATTGGCCCGTCAGACTAATTCATCCTCTCAGTATGAATCTTTTGCCATCACATAGCCATAGGAAATTTGACTTTCATCAACTTTTACAGAGGCACCACAGGAAGCATTCTTTCTGATTGTATCACAGTTTGGTATAGCTCCTGCTCTGATCAAGACTGCAGGAAACTACAAAGGGTCATGAACGAATCCCTGTCCATCACTCAAACCAGCCTCCCACCCACTGACACTATCTATACTTCTCACTGCCTCAGCAAAGCAGCCAGCATAATTAAGGACTCCACACACTCTGGACATTCTCTCTTCCACCTTCTTCCATTGGGAAAAAGATACAAAATTCTGTGGACACGTACCAACTGAATCAAGAACTGCTGCCGTCAGACTTTTGAATGGGCTTACCATATATCAAGCCAATCTTTCTCTGCACTCTATCTGTAACTGTAACACTACACTCTGCACTCTCTCCCTTCCTTCTCCCCTATGTACTCTATGAACAGCATGTTTTGTCTGTATAGTGCAAGAAAAAATACCTTTTACTGTATCCCAATATATGCAACAATAAAATCAAATCAAATCTTGAACAGAGCCTATTCATTCCCTCCTGTCAAGATTAACAATCATGTTTTCTTTTTGTGAAAAGCACACAAGCTTATAGTTGCCACAGCATTTGAAGAATCTGTGTTATAATCAAGTGTTAAAAATGTATTTATAATTATAAAAGTTATAAACGTTTTTGTTCAAACTTATATTACAAGCTTTTATAAGATGTGTGAATAAATTACTTATTCTTTACTTGTCTCACAATTAAGATAATTAATGTCGTCTACTTAACTATTTTGGCATGTTTCCAATAATGCTGGTTCAGTTTTTATTAAAATGGCTTCTGTTAATTTTAATACAAAATGCTGAAGAACATATTAATTCAAACTACAAAATGATAGTCACACTAAAATTAGTGATTTTGAAACAACCAAGAGGAGAATAGGAGAGTGCTGCTTTCATGGAGGGGACAAGATGTCCTCCTGATAGCTGAAAGGTTCCAAGAGGATAAAACATTGTCCAACCATCAGGGTGTGCAGATGTTGGCGTTGGGCTGGGTTAACCACAGTAAGAAGTCTCACAAGACCAGGTTAAAGTTCAACAGGTTTATTTGATAGTAAACGCCACAAGCTTTCAGAACGCTGTTTCTTCATCAGCTGAGTCCCGTACTCACACTTGGACCTTAAATAGTTCAGGACTTCAGACATCTTGCATGGTCTGGTGAAGCAGGTGGGCTGGAGAAGGTGATATGAATGAGTTGGACTGGTGCTTAAACATAGCACCAGCACTTTCAAACCCGCTAGCTGAGGATGGGCGGATGAATCAGCTGCTGACCTGCAGATGACTCAGAGGAGAACTTGCTTGTGCATAATTAATGTGGCTTCAAATACAGAGTCTGGCAGCGGGACTGGAGAATCCCAGCCCTGGGCGAGTTCAGAGAATCCGTCGCTGAGAAACACGCAGCTGGAAAGCTAGAGAATCCCTCCCTTAGTCTCAAAATGGAAAAATTCCACCTTTAGAGTTGTATCTATTTTGTAGCAGTTCCTCTCCATAATTGTTAAAAGTGTATGTAGCTACACTTATTGTTTCAGCCTTCTTAATTAAGTCCATTGTAATCTCGTAGTTTTGCCACTGTAATTGGAAATGGCCAAACATTGCCCAAACAAAGAATACAGTCCAGATCCTGAAAGGTAATTAAAATGCTTGGAATAGTTAACTTTATTAGCACCAGATTCTGCTCCATTCCTGACCCTCATTGCCCTCACCCATAGTTGGCAATTTATTGTGATCCTAACAGAAGACAATTCAAAAATAAATTTACCTGCCATCCCAAAATCACAAAGTGCCAAGTTTATGGTCATTAATTCAGCAGGTTTCAGTTTTTCCTTCTGTTTGATTGACATATAAATCACATATCCGTTTCCAAATATTGATATGAATCCTTAAAAGAAACAAAAAATAGATTTATATTCTTAGTATTGACAAGAACAATACTTCCAGACATTTATCAAATAAAGACAGAGACAGAGATGAGTGATTCTGTACTGTGTCTTGTATTCTATGTATAGTGGAGGTCAATTGGAAGATTCACCAGAGACGAAGTGATAAAGTTCTATTGAATATTGAACTCTGAGCTGCAGCCACATCAATACCACTCACTCCAATGTAAGCAACCCTAAGGAAGGAACAGGAATATTGCGTCATGGGCAAAATTTAAAGGGGCATAGCCCCTTAAACGTAATTGATCATGAAAGAGTGAAATTACAATACAAATGGTCTAAATCTGTTCATGTCAGGCTTAAATTAATAAAGTTACTCCAAGAGAATAGAGAGAAACAAAATACATAAATTCATGGTTATGACAAACATAAATGGCATGTAATATATTTGGTCATTGTCTGATTTCCAAATATCCAAAGCTGCAAAGATCTATCTATCCTGAGTTAAATTGGCTGGCATTATTAAAGTAAGAAAGACAACCCAAGGGGTTGTCAATTAAGTACTATAGTTAATAATGTTGAAAACATGGTAGACAATTTGTGCACAGCAAGATCCCACACCATTAATCAAATAATGACCAAGGAATCTGTTTGAATGAGGTTGACGCAGGGATAAACAGTGGCCTGGGCATTGAATCCCTGCTCTTGTTCAGTGTCGGGGAGTGTGAACTTTCATGTTAACTAATGGAAGCAGCTGAGTCATTGATTTAATATCTCATCTGAAAGATGGTAGGTGGAATCTTTCCAAAAAATTGTCATAAAAGTTGAAAATAGCTGTGTGTCCACACCTGTTTTTTTGAGCGTTTGGCACTATAATCTCCCACGCACAGTTTTTTTGACTGCAGGGAGATTTGCATCGGTTGGGGAGGTGGTGGGGTGGGGGGGTGAGGGGCTGCAGGAAGAGGCTAAGATCGCAGGGTAACCAGTTCCAGAATACTCAGGTGCCTTTGTGCAGGGAGCCCCAATCTCAAGGTGATCTGGCAAACCACTTTCCAATTCCACTCCACCGTAGCTCCACACTCCCCATGGACAGTGGACCACTCATCACTGGCAGCATTCTCGCCCTCCCACACCAACACAGGCCACCAGCATCGGGGCATCAGGACTCTCCTGATGACAGCATTGCCAGGGAGCCAGGTGGGCACTGTCCAGCCAGTCCCTGATCACCCCAGAGCTTCACTGGCCTCCAATCTGTCCCCCACCTCCGGGTGGCAATCACATC
The DNA here is from genome assembly GCF_965287045.1 of Carcharhinus amblyrhynchos. Taxonomy (NCBI): domain Eukaryota; kingdom Metazoa; phylum Chordata; class Chondrichthyes; order Carcharhiniformes; family Carcharhinidae; genus Carcharhinus; species Carcharhinus amblyrhynchos. The sequence continues at coordinate 59,762,422 of NC_137330.1, forward strand.
TGGTGGAGAGCAGTAGTGATTCTCGCTGGTGTGACCTCACATCAGCGAGGAGAAAAGCAGCCATGAGACCAAAAGATGCTGTGAGGGATCTGTTAATGTCATTCAAATGAAAAACTGACTTTATGTCTCGCACACAATCTTACAGGCTCACCGCACCAATCGACTGGCATGATGAATTGATAAGAGTGTGCAATGGTCTCTCTGAGAGTGCTGCACTCCTTTGTACTGCACTGGAGTATCAACCTAGAATTTGATATGAACATAAATCCCTGAATCCACAAACTTCTAATTCACAGGCACAGTGCTACCATGGAAACCATGATTAATACTTCTAAGGAAAGAAGCATACAGGCAAAGAGTGGACTTTAATTCCAATTGTTGGTATTACCTTGACAGATAAAAATGGTATTTTGTTTTGCCATGGGCTAAACATTATACTGTTATATGTAATATTATCAAATCATAATTTAAATACTATTCAAAGAAGAAAAAAATGTTTGTATTTGGTGCTCTATCACATCTTTGGGACATTTTATCGCCAATGAATTACTTCTGAAGGCAATCTTTGTGTTATGTTTGCAATTTCAACACATAAATCTTGCAGCTGGCAAGGGCAACAGTATTAAATTGTTTTTGATAGTGTTAGCCAAGGGAAAAAAGTTGGCCAGGATGGCAGGAATACTTTGCTGTTATTCAACTTAAAAAGCACTGCATCAAAATTATGCAGTAAAAAGTCTGACAACACCAGGTTTTAGTCCAACCTATTTATTTGATAATATACTCACAAGCTTTTGAGGTTAGCCCCTTCGTCAGGTGAATGGAGAGTTCTGGCCTCAGGCAGAGCATATAAAGCACAGACAGTTTAGAGATTACTGATTAGAATGCGAATCCTTACACCTAACCTGCTGTTCAAGACCTGAAGTGGCTGACAATGTGAGTGGAAGGAGCACTGATCACAGGTTAAAGAGATGTGTATTGTCTCCAGACAGTACAGTAAGTGAGGTTTTGCAAACCCAGGCAAGTCACGGGGGTTACAGGTAGTGCGACATGAACCCAAGATCCCTGTTGAGACCGTCCTCATGTGTGTGGAACTTGGCTATCAGTCTCTGTTCAGCGACTCTGCGCTGTCATGTGTCGTGAAGGCCGCCTTGGAGAATGCTTACCCGAAGGTCAGAGGCTGAATGCCCGTGACCACTGAAGTGTTCGCCAACAGGAAGGGAACAGTCTTGCCTGGTGATTGTCGAGCGATGTTCATTCATCCGTTGTCGTAGCGTCTGCATGGTCTCCCCAATGTACCATGCTTCGGGACATCCTTTCTTGCAACGTATCAGGTAGACAATGTTGGCCGAGTTGCAAGACCTCACTTACTGTACTGTCTGGAGACAATACACATCTCTTTAACCTGTGATCAGTGCTCCTTCCACTCACATTATCAGCCACTTCAGGTCTTGAACAGCAGGTTAGGTGTAAGGATTCGCATTCTAATCAGTAATCTCTAAACTGTCTGTGCTTTATATGCTCTGTCTGAGGCCAGAACTCTCCATTCACCTGACGAAGGGGCTAACCCCGAAAGCTTGTGAGTATATTATCAAATAAATAGGTTGGACTAAAACCTGGTGTTGTCAGACTTTTTACTGTGTTTACGCCAGTCCAACGCCGGCATACCCACATCAAAATTATGCCACAGAAACAGGCTGTTATTACAGGCTAGATTTTTTCTTCGAATCCTTTAGTGAGAACTTGAAATGCATCAATTCGATTAGTTGAAAAGGATGTTGTCAACCAATAATTATCCCATCATTGTATTGAGATCAAGCACAAAACAATGACCAAGCGTTAGCATTCAAAATGAAAATAATTGGTCAAAACAGGTTTGGAATAAAAACAACATGAGGAAATATCATCAGAAGTTCATCGAATTAGCATTCAAAAATTTAGAATACCACTAAGAACATTAAATCATATTAAAGGGCAACCTCCAGGGGGGAGGGTGGGGGAGATGGAGGTGTAACTTGCTTTTACAATAATCAAACTCCAGGGAAAGTCATGGAGCTTATCTTTATACCCTTATCATAACAAACCTAATGATGTGAAAATATAGACACAAACTCTAAACAGAGAAGATAAGTTGAGGTCCAACTGCCTGCTCAAGTGAACAAACATTAATCCCATGGCACTATTTGAAGAACAGATTTCTCCGCTAGCGTTTTTCATTCAACTGCCATCCACTCCACAATAAAAGGGGCTGAGAGTTTCCTTGGAGATTTATTTTTGCCTGCAAGATGTTTCCTCAGTGTTGAATCCCCAGGAAGGTTCTCAGTAAGCACCTCTCTCATTGGCGATCTGCTGCCATCCTTTGGTCTTTTTCTTCCTAAATTTTGAGGAATCTCTCTTTGTTTTTATAGGATGTGTATATTTGGGGCAGAGGATTATAACTTCTAGCCGACCTGGAACTCCAGAGCATGGCAGGGAAAGGGGTAGGCTGTGCATATTCAGTTCTGGGTTTCCTTTGTTAGCTGTTCAGATAGGATGTGAAAATCTAAAAATGGGACCTGGAGAAACTGCATGAAATAAGAGATCAAGTAACCAGGGTTTAAGGCATGAATTTCATTAGCCCCAGAGAAAAGAGTCCTGTGAACAACAACAGTCTCCGGAAGTCTGTGAGCAGTGGTTGCTCAGTGCAGCTAGGTGTTGGGGTACTGGAAAAGCCCTGGGACCATGTCAGCTGAAGAGGGATCTGCTCAGTGTAGCTGGACAACTGGGATTGTGCTGATGATCAGGTGCTGGCGTGCAGCTTTGTGAATCCAGTGGGACACAGCCTTGAGAGATGAGAATGGACAACTGGGAGGTGAGCATTTTTTGGGAGCACTAGGCACCTCGGGGTCCTTGTGCATGAGTCGCAAAAACCCAGCCTGCGGGTGCAGCAGGTGGTCAGGAAGGCGAATGGGATGCTGGCCTTCATAGCGAGGGGGATTGAATATAAAAGTAGGGAGGTCTTGCTGCGGTTGTATAGGGCATTGGTGAGGCCGCAGCTGGAGTACTGTGTGCAGTTTTGGGCGCCGTACTTATGCAAGGATATTTTGGCCTTGGAGGGAGTGCAGAGGAGGTTTACTAGGCTGATACCGGAGTTGAGGGGGTTGAGCTATGAGGAGAGGCTGAATAAACTAGGCTTGTACTCATTAGAGTTTAGAAGAATGAGGGGAGATCTCATTGAGACATATAAGATGATGAATGGGATGGATAGGATAGAGGTGAATAGACTCTTCCCGCTCAGAAAGGACAGTAGGACTAGGGGGCACAGCCTCAAGATAAAGGGGGGGGCAGTTTAGAACAGAGTTGAGGAGGAACTTCTTCACTCAAAGGGTGGTGAATCTCTGGAATTCTCTGCCTGTTGAAGTGGTGGAGGCTGCCTCGCTAAATATTTTTAAGACGCGGGTTGATGGGTTTTTGATAAGCGAGGGGGTTAAGGGTTATGGGGAGAGGGTGGGAATGTGGAACTGAGCCACCACAGATCAGCCATGATCTTATTGAATGGTGGGGCAGGCTCGAAGGGCTAGATGGCCTACTCCTGCTCCTATTTCTTATGTTCTTATTATGTTCTTATGAGCTGCAACCCTGTTGCTTGACAACTCAGTGCAGTCAAAAGAAAAAGGTGGCTTCCAGGTTGAATTGGAGCTGTTACTGAGGGAAATCAAGGTGTGATCCTCAAAGTAGAGGAGCTGAAATCCCTCATGACAAAGTCAGAGTTTAAAGGATTTATTTTGACTCACCGTGATCACTAATATCTAGGTGGACTGCTGAGGAAATTTGTGAATCTGTCTGCCATTTAATGTACAATATGTGGCATGGTTGACCATGCTTTCCTTGTTAATTCATGTTTATCTCATGTTAACTCTCGATGTTAGGGTATAGCTTTGTTGACTCTTGTAAAGTAAAACTTCTTCTGATTGTTTAAGACCATTGAATCTTGTGGGTTTAGTGCTCTTAGCAAATAACTTGGCTTTCCAATATCATCTATTTTAAAATAAAAGTTCCTAACCAGATTGTAACAAAATCTTCTCTTCTGCTGTTTATGTTCTTCAAGTTCTAACTGTATGCCAAACTACAAATTAACTGTTAGTTTAAATATCCTTTGTCCAAATAACGTCCCCCAATGTTACTTTGCAAGCTCTTACAAAGATCTGAAAAAGACCAGGAGATGTGGATTAAACATAGCTTCTAGACATCAGGACCAGATTTCTGCACTGAACTATATTGGAATAAATTATAATACATTGCTTGATTCTGTAATCAGTTGCCTTTCTCTGCACATTGAGCTGTGGAAGAGTGCTGGAAAATCTAGATCTAGATCTTTCCTCAATCCTAACTTCAGATTCCTGGAGTTCTCTTGTCATCAAAAAGATGATTCTGCTCTGGACTGCACTGGACATACTGTAGGACCCAACTTCCAATTTGGTGTGCCTTTGAGATACTGGAAGTAACTTGAATCAGTGCGCAGAGCTTCCCCATAAATGATGTGACCATGAAACTTCAGTCTCCTGCTGAGCCGATGACCGGCCACTGCTTATACCATGTTTTCAGCTTCAGTCTGTTCCTAGCCAGCAAGTCAGTCACCTGGGCTAAAGAACAAACTTAGCTGCTGCTTCTGGATTTTATGGTGCTCTTCAACTTTGCTATTGTCTTTCTAATCCTGTAACAAACCCTGTACACCAACTAATATCATTTCCATCAGAATACCCTTCACTACACTAACCTCAAAGACCTGCTGGGCTGACACAGCTGACAGGATCAATGAGCTGTTTTCAGTCTCCAAACTCAGAAAACAGTTCATTGATACTGTGTGATGATTCCAAACCTACTCCATCATATTCCACCATGGGATCTATAAATTTAACTCTGGATCCCTTCTGCTTATCTACATCTATTTCTGATTTACAGTTATGTTTTTAATGTTTACTAATTTATATGTAACTGGGACTGCGCAACATGACCTTTCCCTCAGTCCAATTGCATGTTTACTTTTGCTGCCATTGTTCTATTTCCACTTTCTTATTTTCATAGGCTCATCTAGTATCTACACTTCTCCTCTCTCAGGTACTCTGCCTCCCGATTCGTCAACCTTCCTGCTTTCTTGCTGATAACCCAGGCTTGGCTTTCTGTTAGGAAAACTGATTCATTCTGTGTCTCTCTTGACAAATTCAGCAAGGCATTCAGAGCTGACTCACTATAAGTCGCAACCCCAACCATTAATCTCATCTGAGTTCATTGCCCTCTTATCCTGTCTAGTTTCTCTCTCCGTTTAAGCTTTCCTACCCATATTCATGGCCAGCCTCTTGAACATGCCATCTCATGTGATCTTGGTAGCGTCATTGTGTCAATCACAGATAAGGCTATCTTTGGTCATTTCCTTGTATCACACTCCCCCAAAATTCCTATTCCACGCCCCAGTTTTACTCTCTTCTATGTTCTCCCCTGGAGGAAACTACCCTTGAAATAATTTACAATGGCCTTTCCCCAATAAAACCTTAATCTTTCACACCCGAGTAATTCCTCCTTACACACAGTCCTAAAGAAAAGCAGCCTTTGACCACACAGCACTTGCAAAATACTGCAGATGCTGGAAATCTAAAATAAAAACAGAAATGTTGGAAAAACTCAGCGGGTACAAATTTCCAGCGTGCTTGCCCCAACACAATTCCTGTGACAGGTGGGATGGGAAAACTCCTCCTCCCTTCCCAACAAGCCTGGCAGTCTCTAGGGAGAGTGAAACATAGTTAATGCTACAGAACTTCCATTACTTGGTGTCTGTATCCTGGAAATATTCCAGAAGATACACTGCCTGGAAGTGTGGTGGAGGCAGGTACAATTGAAGCATTCAAGAGATTATTAGATGATGATTTGAACAGGAATAATGTGCAGCAGAATGGGAAAAAGACAGAGCATTGGCACTAACACATGAATCTCGGGACATTGTGGCTTTGGCCAACATCAATTTGGTGTAGGTGGCAGAAGTCTGAGGTGGATTGTTGACAGGCAAGGGCACTGGCAGAGGGGTTATGGTGGGTGACTTCTGTCATCGCGACTGAACAGCAGTTCATACCCATTGAGTTACTGCCATTTCTCATGGGCAGCATTACAACATTCCTAGTAATCCGCTGGAGTACAGATTGCCTCTTTAACTTGATAGTATGCATATTCTGTTGAGCACTGAGATCTGCAGCCATGATAGCAGCAGTCAAGGCCAACACAGCAACAAAAATGGAGCTCATGGCCACAATTTGAGCTTCCACTGCAGCTCAGATGTTGCGTGGCTTCTACTACGCGATTCTCTTAGTAATCTCATTGCAATGTCAATGTAAGCCTATTTATGATACTAATAAATAAATTTAAAACTTAAAGCTGGTGCTCATTAGTGACCACCAGCAGGTCCGCATGTCACAGACATGGCCATCAATTCCATGCTGGAAAGGGTGAGTCCAAGATTTGGACACTGGAACCAGAATCCTCCATGTTCCTTGTCAGTGATTTGAAGCTGTCTGCCAGGTTTGCCAATGCACCAAATATCCTGGCAGGCATGTTTATCCACTTTCAAAGATTATAGAAATATAGGAGCATGAGTCGGCCATTCAACCCCCCTCCCCCCATGCCCCACCCAAATATAAGAATTACCTGAGTCTTAAGAACATAAGAACATAAGAAATAGGAGCAGGAGTAGGCCATCCAGCCCTTCGAGCCTGCCCCGCCATTCAATAAGATCATGGCTGATCTGTCGCTGCTCAGTTCCACTTTCCCGCCCTCTCCCCATAACCCTTAATCCCCTCTCCTATCAAAAACCCATCAACCCACGTCTTAAAAATATTTAGCGAGGCAGCCTCCACCACTTCAACGGGCAGAGAATTCCAGAGATTCACCACCCTTTGAGTGAAGAAGTTCCTCCTCAACTCCGTTCTAAACCGCCCCCCTTTTATCTTGAGGCTGTGCCCCCTAGTCCTATTGTCTTTTTTGAGCGGGAAGAGTCTTTCCACCTCTATCCTATCCATCCCATTCATCATCTTATACGTCTCAATGAGATCTCCCCTCATTCTTCTAAACTCTAACGAGTACAAGCCCAGTTTATTCAGCCTCTCCTCATAGCTCAACCCCTTCAACTCCGGTATCAGCCTAGTAAACCTCCTCTGCACTCCCTCCAAGGCCAAAATATCTTTGCGCAGGTGCGGCGCCCAAAAATGCACACAGTACTCCAGTTGCGGCCTCACCAATGCCCTATACAGCTGCAGCAAGACCTCCCTACTTTTATATTCAATCCCCTTCGCTATGAAGGCCAGCATCCCATTCGCCTTCCTGACCACCTGCTGCACCTGCAAGCTGGGTTTTTGCGACTCATGCACAAGGACCCCGAGGTCCCTCTGCACCATCGCCTGCTGCAGTTTTTCGCCTCGTAAGTAATAGTCCTTCCTACCATTTTTCCTACCAAAGTGGACCACCTCACACTTGCCAACATTAAATTCCATTTGCCATTTCCTGGCCCATTCGCCCAGCCTATCTAGATCCTTCTGCAGACTCTCCACACCCTCCGCACAATTTGCCGTTCCCCCAATCTTGGTGTCATCAGCAAATTTCAACACTCTACACTCGGTTCCCTCCTCCAGATCATCTATATAAATGGTAAAAAGCTGAGGCCCCAGCACCGACCCCTGGAGCACTCCACTAGTCACCATCCGCCAATCCGAATAGCACCCGTTGACCCCCACTCTCTGCCTCCTATTTGACAACCAATCCTCTATCCACGCTAACACCCTACCCCCAACTCCATGTCCCTCGACCTTCTGCAATAACCTCTTGTGAGGCACTTTGTCAAACGCTTTCTGAAAATCTAGAAAGACCACATCCACCGGCTCTCCTCTATCCACCGCCCTAGACACATCCTCATAGAACTCCAGTAAATTTGTCAGACACGACTTCCCTTTAATGAAACCGTGCTGCGTCTGCTCTATCAAGCAATTCCCTTCAAGATGCCTCGCAATTTCCTCCTTAATGACAGATTCTAACATTTTACCTACCACAGATGTTAAACTAACCGGCCTATAATTCCCCGCCTTTTGCCTGGCACCCTTCTTAAACAACGGCGTAACATTAGCCGTTTTCCAATCATCCGGCACTTCCCCGGAATCCAGCGACGTTTGGAAAATAACCACCAAGGCATCCACTATCACCTCCGCCATTTCTTTCAGAACCCTCGGATGCATTCCATCCGGTCCTGGGGACTTGTCCACAATCAGCCCCTCCAGTCTGTCGAGCACCGCCTTTCTAGTAACAGTAATGTCATTAAGACCCTCCAGTCCTACCACCTTTCTATCGCTAACACCCGGCAAATTATTCACGTCCTCCTCCGTGAAGACAGAAACAAAAAAGTTATTCAATACCTTAGCCATATCCCCATCCCCTACCACTAGGTCCCCTTTCTCATCTTCTAAAGGACCAACATTTACCCTAGCCCGCCTCTTCCTTTTTATATATTTACAAAAACTCTTGCTATCCTTTTTTATATTAAGCGCTAGCCCAGCTTCATAGTTTCTCCTACCCTTCTTTATCAACTTCTTTGTCAATCTTTGTTGACATTTAAACCTCTCCCAATCCTCTTCTCGCCCACTGCTCTTAGCTACTCTAAATTCCTCCGCTTTTAGTTTAACACTTTCCTTCACCTCCTTCGTTATCCACGGCTTATTACCTCTCCTCCTACTATCCTTTTTGACCATCGGAATAAATTTCCGTTGAGCACCAAGAAAGATCTCCTTAAAGATCCTCCACTGCTCCTTAACAGACCCTCCCTCCAACGCGCTCTCCCAGTCCACATTCGCCAATTCTTCTCTCATCCTACCGTATTTCCCTCTATTCAATGATCTATTGAACTCTTCATCATTGGAATTCTTGCTAGTACTGCCGGCAACTCTCTTCGTCCCACTGAGGGGCAGAAGTCCCGCTATCTGCTTGTTTTGGCCACCTACAGTGTGATATCACTCCAGAGCAGTCTTTGTTTAAAGTCGGTTAAAACCTCACTACCATTTCCTACAAAGTGACGAACAATATGCACCCACAATAAACCCAACCTAAGGGAACATAAACTTTAAAAAGAGCTTTCCATTTAGGGATGAAGGCAGTTTTTCATGCAAAGGGCAGTGAAAATCTGGAAGTCTTGCTCCATAAATGATGGTAGAAAGGTAGAAGTTGGGCTTAGAATGCTTTAAAAGAATGGTAAGAATAGATTTTCTTGGTAAGATTTGTTGGTAAGGGTGTCAAGCAATATGGAGCAAGGGGATTAAGGTCCAAATTATCCACAGTTGAATCGAATAATGGAACAGATTAGTGGGCTGAATGAATTTATTCCTGCTCCTATCTTCTTATTTCTGTGTAACTCTGTTCTGCTCCAATGTCCTCCTCCACAGGTTCCTGTTTATCTGAAAGCACTTCCATGGCTTCAACCCAGGAAGAACTTTGCAGCCCAGTTACTTTTTGAACATGAGCAAAGTGGTTTTAAAAAGTGCTCGTCAATTGGGATAATAGTTAAATCTAAAGGTAAATTGAATAAAAACAAACCATTTTTCCCACTGCATTATGCCAATTATCTCTATATCCTTCATCACCTGAAGATATTGGGTTGAATTTGTTTTTACTTATGGTTGGAAATGAGGTAATGAGGCGTATAGCCAAATCCTCATCCCAGCCAGCAACACCAAAAATGCTTCTACACTGAGGTTGCCATACCTCCAGAATTGTCCTGGCATCATCAGAAATTAAAAATTAACCTCTTGTAATATGTGAGCAACCCAGGAAAAAGTCATAAGGGCTGTAAATAATATGCTTTTTAATGGTCTTAGGTACAAGATCTGACCTCCACTAGCATCACCAATCCTCTACTCTTGTGCAAACCCATCTTGGCTTGCAGATCATCAAACATACAGCATGGACATCCAGTTAAATTACATCTCCGAGGGCTGAAGAGGGATAAGAGGTGATGGTGCGATGGGGGTGGCAGGGCAGCACCACATTGGGTACCCAAAAAGGCTCAAGAGCTCCATATAAAAAAGTCACTGCAGTCTTTCAAGTTTTTGGCTGAGACTGAGGCCTACAAGAGTAAATATTGGAGCAAAACTGGAAGGAGGGCAGGTCTCTACTTCACCTTTTGCTTCCAATTGTAGATATTAGATCCAATATCATCAATACCCCAGCCTACTGGTAACTCCCATTAGTCCGATGAGGGACACAAGAGAAAGGAAACGGGCCGGGGGTATGTTAACTTGTTGGTATTTACATGCAAGGAGCAGGAAAAGGGCAATGGCCAGCAGTTCTAATGAGGCTGGATGGAGAAAAATGAGGCTCACAATAGGAGGCAGCAGTGGGCCTCAATGTCCTATTTTTTCCGACACCTCTGCTACTGTCCCATCTAATCTGGGGTGAGATCGCACAGGAAAATCCAGCTCAGTGTACCAAAGAATAGCTGGCAACAATGACACATTCCAACTGAAACACCACTTCACCCTTGATTTCTTTCCTATTTCGCTTTCAAACCTTTTGGATTATACGTTCAACCTTCTTGTCCTTTCACAACACCAATAAGCATGTCAGTTATACCAATAAACCTTTGAGAGGAATAAATATACCTGAACCACACAAGTGTTATCATTCAGGGAATACTATTGATTTATCAGTAATAATTCTGTTAAATGCTTATAAGAATTTTTACAGATTCTGCCTTGGTCACAAACAAGTCCCAAGATGAAAATTAAATTGCCTTACCTATGACAATTAGGTAGATTCCTGCGATTACGTCAGCTTCCCAGGAAAGCTTTGAAGTGAATGGATCTTCATGGAGCAGAGAGGGAGGAAGATCACTCGAGAGAGGAACTGTATTGTTCTCACTCTGTGACATTCTTATACAATATTTCACCTTTAAAGAAAAACAAAAATCAGTTAATAATCTTTTCAAAAAGCAAATCATGCATATATACTCTAAAACAATAACCTTTTCAGCTACAGTTTGACAGTATCCTAACGTGTACCAAACTTCATTCACTTATCACTCCTGTGTTCGCTGACCGACACTGCCCCAGGTCTAGCTATGCCTTCATTTAAAATTCTCACCCTTACATTCTAATTCTTCCATCCCTTCACTCTAATTCTGTCAGCTCTCTGACAGCTTTGTGTTCATGCTATGCTGGCCTCTTATGCATCCTCAATTTCCATCACCACACTATTGATGGTCGTCCTTTAAACTATAGAAGTCCTAGGTCTCTGTCTTTCTATTTTTATCTTCTTCTTTAGACAAACTTTAAAACCTACCTCTTTAATTAATTTTTTGGTTACCAGTTTTAATATCTCTTTATGTAGTTCAGTGACTCCTATGAAGAAACTTGGAATGTTTTGAAATGTTAAACGCAAACTGCCGTTTGCTGAAATGCTTTATAGGTGATCTCAAGAGAAACCCTAGCAATTAGTCAATGATAAAATGTACTGAGTTGCTAATGCGATTTGGATTTGTAACAAAAACTCTGACTTATTAGCTTCACGAGTTTCAAGTTAAGAAATTTGGCTTAAACTACAATAAACCCCTGATGTGAATATCTTGTGGATTTTCATGTGAATCAAAAGCTGGCACATGAACTGAACAGACAACGTTTTATCTCTAAGGATTGAAACTTTTCTCCTAATGGAAACACAGGAACATGAGTCGACTATTCAGCCTCTCGAGTCTATTCCATCATTCAATAAGATTATGGTTATTGTACATCTTTATTCCATCCATCTACTTTGGTTCCATATCCTGTGATGATAGTAATGCAATTGACATAGGGAGATATTTATGCTTAAGTGGAATGTTTAAAAAAAACAGCTTTATTCTACAGGTAGTCAGTATGTCTTGTAGGAATGCAGCTCAGGTGCTGGAAGAGCAGGGTAATCATTCTTTTCAGCTAGGAATGTTAGGATAGAACTAATGGACTTCTGTTTATACTAAAGATTCTTTGGGAATTTGATTGACAAGGTCATATGAGGGTATGGTTAAGGGGCAGAGCTGGGTCTGTAGCAGAGAGAAGAAACTTTTCCAATTTGGAGTTGCAATTCTAGCTAGGAAATGTTTGAGGATAGGGGCTTCTAAAAAATGCTCTGAAATTCATTTCTCTCTCTAAGAACTTCAAGACTGTTTACATTCTTTAATGCAAGTACATTTATGACTGCTGACTGTATTTAAAATGGTATTTAAGTCTGAAAGAGGAATGTTACTTATTTGGAATGGGAACAGTTATAAGCTAAAAAGTAAAGTTGCTTCCTTTCATTTTTAAATATTGTTCAATTGTTCATGGTTAAGCTGCTTCATTTGCTTGAGTTATATTTAAACTGTGTTATTAAATAAAGTTTGTTTTGCTGCAGAAGATCCCCATTTTTGTCAACAGAACTATTCCTGGAGCAAAGCATCCTATCCTGTCAAAATAGAACAACTGTTGGGTTCTAGTCTGGCATTCTAATATAATTTGGGGGACTGGTTCAGTACCCTAAAAACCCTATTAGACCCAGCCTAGCAAAAAACTATCAATATCAAGATTTAAATGATTAATTGAGCTGGCATCAATTGCTTTCTATGGAACAAAGTTTAATATTCCTACCACCCTTTTCATGAAAAAGTGCTTCCAAACCCCTCGCCTGATTTTAAAGTTATTTCCCTGGTCCTAGTCCTTCCACCAGTGGAAAAGTTTCTAGCTACCCTATTAATTATTTTTGTATCCTAAAACCTTAATCAAATCATCCCTTAATCTTCTTATTGTCCGGGCAATATGAAGTTTACTTAATTTCTCTTCATAACCTAACAGTTGGAGGCTCAGAGATATTCTGATCATTCTGTTTGTCACCCCATTCCAAAACAAATCTATCTTTGCTGCAGTGATGTAAAATGTACGCAGTAGTCCATGTGTGGTTTAACTGAGACTTTGCAGTGCTATAGCAAAACTTCCTTGTCTTGATACCCAAGATCTCAAGTTATAAAGACTCATGTTGTATTAGCCTTTTTCTATTTTATGTGCCTGACTACAACTTATGCAACATTACTTTTCGATGTGTTAACATTAATACAGATTTTAATGAAGGCATGAACTGTCAGCTTGATTCACCAGGTAGCAGTCAGTGAGGAAAGCCATTGAAGACAGTGGGCTGAAATTTCCTCAGAGATGCTCCTGCTCTGCTGTTGCAACTTTGCCAAAGTTCTGCAGATGCCCCATCCTGTTTGCTGTGCAGTATAGAGCTCTTATCAATGCAACATATACAAGAACACAAGCATTCAGAACAGGAGTATTCCATTCAGTGCCTATAATCTGCTCCGCCATTCGATAAAAGCATGGGTGAATCTAACTGGCTTCAACTTCACTTTCCTGCCTGCCACTAATTTTTAAACTGTGTCTCCTTGTTCAAGACAAGAAAAAACATTTCCTCAACATCCATGCTACTAAGTCCCTTCTGGATTTTATACGTTTCAGTTTGGTCATCTCTCATTCTTCTAAACTCCAATGACTTTCGGTCCAATCTGCTCAACTATAATTGTCTCATAAAATAATCCCCTCATTCCAGGAATCAATCAAGTAAACCTTCTCTGAATTACTTCTAGTGCAATGCTATCCTTTCTTAAAAGAGGTTAGGTCATCTTTTGAATCATCAAATGCAGCAATGCAGGAAATATGGACCTGAAGTTTCAAGATGGCAGGGGCTTGGCCCTCACCATCCGAGGTGTCGATGGGAAAATGATGGTAGCAGCCCTGATGCCAAATTACACTTTACCAAGCATTGATTGGCATGAGGTGGGATCTATGCCCCTCACTTGGGAGGGGGTCTCGTCATGGAGAGATGCTAGAATCTTGGCCTATAGCTCTCCAGTCCCTCCAGGCACAGTACAGCAGCAACTGGAAGAGCAATGCAGGTAACTGCCTGGCACTACGTTCCTGAATGTGTAATACTGTAAAATGAGTAGTAATCTAGCCTATTTTTGGTTCCATTTAATTTGATGCATGCAATTACTAATGTTAAAACTCACTTCCAGTGGATTTGTGACCTTGTCATTCATTAGGTGTTATCTACTCTGGATATAAGTTCTTTAAAGGATATGAAGAAGTTATTGGGTGGGCAGCTAGCCTCTGGCACGTGTTGGAGACCAGATCAGAAACCCCAAGATGTATTATGAAGTTAGACTAGACCCCAACTTTTTCATTTTGGCATTATTGTGAAGATACGATGTTTCACTCCAGGTGTGTCTCTATCGACCCACTAGCAGGCTTTTATCAAAATAACCTTTATTTAACAAAACAGTTTAACTATAATGAATGAATTAGCTTAACTTTTACCAAATAAGATACTTAAACATGCCAAGATAAAACTCTTAGCTGCCAATCTATCTTTGTTAGTTCTAACTTAAACAATATTCCTCATATACTTAAACTCTGCTTCAAAATCCATTAGCAAACAACACAGGCTTATGCGCTGATATGTAAGCTGCCAGTCCTCAAGCCTTTAAACATTTCTGGAGATAGGAAGGCAGAGAGACACCTGTCTTCTGACACACAAACAGCAGCCTTCAGAGAAAGAGAGGGATTCTACCCAAATCCCTAATGTTTAATTTTTCATGTTTATAAAATGTTGAGAGGAATAGATAGGGTGGATTCTCAGAGGCTATTTCCCCGGGTTGAAATGGTCGCTACGAGAGGACACAGATTTAAGGTGCGGGGAGGAAAGTACAGAAGTGATGTTAGGGGTAAGTTTTTCACTCAGAGGGTGGTGAGTGAATGGAATCGGCTGCTGTCAGTGGTGGTGGAGGTGAACTCGCTGGGGTCTTTTAAAAGACTTCTGGACGAGTATATGGGGTTTAATGGGATTGGGGGTTATAGATAGGTCTATAGATTGGTAGGTGTTGATGTGATCGGTGCAACTCGTGGGCCGAAGGGCCTGTTTGTGCTGTAGTGTTCTATGTTCTGTGTTCTATCTAGGTTCTTTCAGGATCAAGCAGAAATTCAGTAATTTTCCCTGTAAGCTTAAATCCAGTCTTTCACTTGACTCTGTCTCTTGTCAATTAACCTAATTAAACCATACTCTGAAATCACAAGGGAAAATCCAAAACTGAACCAGGAATGCATTAGCTCAGATGAAGACAAACACCATAATACCTAGAATCAATTATTCTCTTGCATCGTCAGCATATGAGCTGTCTGCTTTTCCAACAAATCAGCACCAAGTAAACCAAAACTGAATTTTAAACATACCCATCACAAGAAATACAATACAAATACATTTCTTAAAGGCACAGTATCATCACACATGACTGCATAATTGCTGCAAGTTGAACACTTTTGATCTGTCCAACTTTGACAGCTCTGCTAGTCAGAAAGTGTCACTGTAAGAAAAAGGTTTAGTTTTCAACTAGATGGGTTCTGTTGTTGGGGAAGGTTGGTTCATAGGTTAGAATGCTCAAAGCCCATTGTGCATCAATTTAATGTTCGTGCAGTTTGAATTTTGAGTCGACAACTGTCTCTGATTAAAAAATAAATACATGATTCTATCCAAATTCCTAATGTTTAATTTTTCATCAGAACAGTTGGTTAGATTTTCCAATGTGACGTAATTCAAATGTTTAGGCGATAATATACACCTTTTTTCTACCAGTAATTTACAGACCATAAATAATGGCTAATAGTGGAAAATGTTTGACAATTCATATGTTGAATAAGGAATGATATTTTAAATGATCATACAATTACTGTGAGCAACACGGTAGCATAGTTGTTAGCACTGCTGCCTCACAGTACGTGGATCCCGTGTTCAATTCCCGACTTGCATTACTGTCTGTATGGAGTTTGCATGTGGTTTCTTCTGGGTGCTATGGTTTCCTCCCACAGTCTGAAAAACATGCTAGTTAGGTGCATTGACCCGAACAGGCACCAGCGTGTGGCAACTAGGGGAATTTCACAGTACCTTCATTGCAACGTCAATGTAAGTCTTACTTCTGACTAAACCTTAACTTAATCAACAACTGGTGTTAAAGAAATATAAAGAACTGCATTAAGGAAGATGAAAGACTAATTAACAGAGTCAACCAAAGGCAATGCCAAAGTCTTATTTCTTCAGTGTTGTTCTGTAAACTGCGCAAACGTGGAAGTAGACAAAAGTACTTACCTCTAATTGGAAAATGTTTATAAACAGCAGGATGATTTTCATCCATCAAACGTTCCATCATTTCTGCCAGTATCACACTCAACTCAACATTTGATCATTGAAACAATTCAAGAAACTTCAGGTCTGGGAGATTGGATATCATAAATCAGAGGTTAAATTAACTATAATCTGTAAAAGTGCACTGTTTTCATTTGTGTAAGTGTATCTGTATGTGTGGAGGTGTGTGTGCCTGAGACCAAGTATATGAAATTGCATTTTTGGGGGGGTAAGTGTGTGATGATAAATAACCTTCTTTACTTTAAACTCACAATTGTTTGCTGCTGAATTATTCAATTGGCATATACCTTCCAAAGGTAAAAAAAGACACACTTCATTCCACACAAAATATACTCAGCCATAGCTCCTGGCTCCCCAGAATTACACTTCGGGGGTGTTGCATGAGGGAACCCCTCTTGTAACTTCCCATGTAAGAGTTTACCAGGCAATTGTCCAGAAGGGCTTCTATCCCTTGGAGAATTGCACCAGGCTAGAACCATCTGAAGAAGTGTTTTAAATTGCTAACTTTGGATAGTTCCCCCAGTTTTCAACTCATAGGATGGGATTTTCTGGCTATTCCCACTGGCCAGATATTCTGGTCTGTGGATTGTCCAATGGGAGAGTGTGCAAACAATAAGAAATCCCATTGACAGCGATGGAACAAATGATATGCCTCAGTCAATAGTGGGCTGCCTCTACCACTGCAAAACCCACCATACAGAGGATGGAAGAACCTGCCCAAAGTTTCTCTAAAACACTTTTAACTTCAGAATAGCTATTTTAAACATTCAGGCCAAGCCATGTATGGTACACTCCCCACAACCCCGACTCCTTAGATGGCTTCCCTCCCACCCCCCACACCTGCAAACCCCCTGCCAAATAAGCACATCACCCCGCATGGTATTTGCGCCCAGCCTTGACACCTTGTAACCCAACCACCCCTCTGACTCGAACAACAACCATTGGCCAGCACCTCCTTCTTAGTCCTCACTGAGGCTTGGTGTTGTTTGCAATGTAGAAGAAAATTGAAAGGAAATTTCAGTATCTGGTGGGCTAACTGAGATAGGCTGTGTGGCCTGTAAAGGCACATGAAATATCTGTTTCCAAAAGTCTTTGCATTCCCACTCTTTGAGTTAGCATTGCTAAACATGGTCCAAACAACCTTACAGCTGCCATTGGCCTTCCTACCTCTCCACCCCATCAGTTGTGCCTGTTCAGGAGTACTAGCATCTCTTGCTGGTGTTGGCGGGAGATTAAATTCATGGAAGACACTGGAGGTTGGACAAAGCATTTTGTTAATAGTTTAGGTGGGAAAGAGTAATAGGAATTGCAAACAGGTACAATCAGGTTTGGTGGGAAATGGAAGGTTTTGTACATTATGAGGGAAGATGAACTTTCAGATTCTTTATTGGAGAGGGATGAGCCAAACACATGGATTAAAACACATATATTAAAAACATAAAACACATATATTAAAAATCTTTGGCGCAGCTCTGAAACACAGCAAAGCTTGAACGGCTGTCACAAATACAAACAAAGGTAAATGGGATGAATCTATCTTACCTAGGCAGCCATGGTGATATTGTAACTGTACTTTACACTGCACTGGAATCCTTAGACTTAGCGAGCTATAAGTAAAATCCAGAGTAATCATTCCTCTCAATGCACAGATGGTGAGCTTTCTACTACCAAACTCAAATAGTTAACTCCTTCAATGCAGCTCATTTAAAAGCACATCCAAGTCTGATTTGGAGCACTTTGCAGCTTGTCATTTTCTCAACACTCTTTCTGCATCTTCAGTTGTAACTTTGAAATCCTTTAAGTGGCCACAGCATAAATAAGCTTGGTAAGGTAGCACTTCCACAGCCTGCCCACTTGTAGCTATACAAATGATACAATTAGAAATGTGATTTGATTTGAATTATTATTGTAACATGTATTGGGATACAGTAAAAAGTATTGTTTCTTGTGCACTATACAAAGCATACCATTCATAGAGTACATAGGGGAGAAGGAAAGGGAGTTAGCACCGGGGTCCCCCTGCACTTCCAGCAAAAGTGCAGCATTTGTTTCCTGCAGAATTTCAAGGATCTTTGTATGTATGTTTCCAGGGATTCTTCAGATTACAGGATTTGCACTGCCTTTAAGTTTCATCTTGTGAAGTTTTCAGAAATTTGAATTCTGAGTGTACAGATTCTATTGAGTTTTAAAAAGTTGATGAGGCACTGTTTAATTGCACAAGTGACCTTATCAAATTTTTGACTCATCAAAAGATGACAAAATACTTAACCTTTAGAAGCACCGTTATGTAAATATCAAATATTAACCATGGAAATTAGTTTTCTTGTTTAATGACAGCTCTTACATATGCGTTAAGCTATTGTCGGGCTGAAAAGGTCAAGGAAGTCAATGTTGTAGCACAATTTGGGATGATTATACCAGTATTGTGCTAAACTCAAACTTCCTCACTCTTTATTGCAGTGTAAATCTTACACCTGCGAAAGCTCTTCAGAATCCAACTTTTTTTTAATGTTTGTTTGTATATTAGTGTCACAAATAGACTTACATTGACACCGCAATGAAGTTACAGTGAACATCCCCTAGTCGCCACACTCCAGTGCCTGTTCGGGTACACTGAGGGAGAATTAATTATGGCCAATGCAGCTAATCAGCATATCTTTTGCACTGTGAGAGGGAACTGGAACACCCAGATAAAACCTATGCAGACACGGGGAGAACATGCAGACTCTGCACACACAGTGACCCAAGCCTGGGAATTGAACCCAGGTATCTGGCGCAGTGCTAACAACTGTAACATCATGCTACCTCAAGTATAACTGTGGTATGACAGTATAATTGTGTAGCTATATTGTTCAATTGAAATGAGGTCCCTTGTGTTTATGCCACTTCTGTAATTGGCAGTAGCTTATGTGCAAAAACAATCAATTCAGCCAAATTTAAGTGAGAATGTGGTGAACTGAAGATGGCACCAGCTTCATTTACTGAATACAGATTTTTGAGGAGCTGTTTTTAAATTGCTCCCTTCCTATATTTTAATTACCAACATCTTTATTTTACCATAACGTTTTCCACTTTGCCCAGAAAAAGTATGGTTAATCCATACTTCTTCATCCTGAACCCACACTCAGATTGATTGCAGACAAGGGATGGTTTCCTCATGGGCATCCAACACTGTGGCCACAAAAATAAAGCAGCATTAGATGCATTTCTCCAAGAATATCACTGGGCTTCTCTGTCAACTGTATTACAAAGATTTGCAGACTACCTCCACTGCCACTACACTGTGGAAACTGAAGTAACAGCAACACTAAACTTTTACTGCTCCACATCCTCCCAGGCTACCATGTGGCACGTGTCTCATTTACCCCATGCATCTGGGTCAGGTATCTGACATTCTTTTTCATACGTCAACTCAATTTCTCCATTTGGCCATTACTTATTGGCAGCAGATGCACAGAAACAGGGACGCCTACTGGATGTTAGAGCAAAGTACTGCAAATGCTGTAAATCTGAAATACTAACATGAAATGCTGAAATCACAGAGTCACCAATCAGAAACATTGGGTGCAACCTTACCATCTTGTTATGCCTGTTGATCAGCGTGGTGAGGTGAGAAAACAGCATGCAATGATTTGTGACTGGTGCCAAACAGTTTGCTATCTTCCCAGTCCCTGTTAACTTGTGTGAATTGCTTCATGCCCAAAATGGGCATGAGGATTATTGGCATACATTTGAATGGATTTCAATATCATCAGCGAGGTTGGCATGCATGCTTCCTACCTCTTCAGCAAGATGACACTCTAGCGCAAATCACCACTGCTCTATGAAAGTGTCATTTAGGTGCAGCAGTAGTGAAGGAGAGCGAGGAGGTGAGTACCACTAAGCACCAACCTCCAGGATGCGGAGGGGGTCTCAGTCACTGCCAAAATACTTTGTATCTCTGCTCCTCTCCCTATTTTAATTTTTCTTCTCCCTCTGTGCTATTCTCTGTTTCATTCTGATGTGAGCTCTGTTACTCTCATGATCTGTTGAATGTCTTTTCCTCAAGTGATTTCCAATTGATTTTTCAAGCAACGTTTCCCAAATTTATATTCTCTGAACAAATCACTGCTGAGTTTATAAAATGGGAATTAAAACTGTATCTCCAGAGTACAAGCAGTGGTGTTGCTGCAATTCAACTCCAAAACATACACAACTCTCCTCTACTGTTATAGCTTTGATGTTTTAATGTGTTTGAACTGCTGGTTTGAGAAATTTGGAAAGAGTTGTTCTGAGCACTGTCGCTTCATTTTGTACAAATCTGAAATTAGAACACCAGGATATAGCATAAGCAACTTCAGTTGGATGGAAACTAATAGGTACATGAATTTAAACTTTATATGGCCTCAAACAGCAGTAGTATGAATGTAACTGATCAAAACGGTGCACTGACACAGTGGTTAGCACTGCTTCCTCACAGCACCACGGAGTTGGGTTCAATTCTGGCCTGGAGTCGCTGTCTGTGTGGAGTTTGCACATCCTCCCTGTGTCTGCATAGGTTTCCTCCCACACTCCAAAATGTGCAAGTTAGATTGATTGGCCACACTAAATTGCTCCTTAGTGTCCGCAGATTAGCAGGGTAAACACCTGCCATTACAAGGATAGGGCCTGAGTGGGATTATTGTCAGTGCAGGTTTTACAGGCCGAATGGCCAACTCCTACACGATAGGGATTCTATAATTCTGTAAGAAATGAAAATGTCTGTACATCCCTCATACTGCATTCAAAAGTCTTTGGAGTGTCCAATGGGTGATCAGTGAACATTACAGAAACTGACACACAATCCACATTTGCCTTTTCAATGTTTTATGCATGACCTCCCAATTCTTATTCTCTGCTCCAGTAATAAAGGCAACTATCACCTCTGTGTCTTGATCACCTTACCTGCCTGTCTAATTTCAAGCATCTGTGGACCTGCACCTAAATTACACTTTCATACACCAGCAGTGATTTGCGCTAGAGCGTCGTCTTGTTGAAGAGGTGGGAAGCATGCATGCCAACCTCGCAAATGATACTGAAATCCATTCAAATGTATGCTAATAATCCTCATGCCCATTTTGGGCATGAAGCAATTCACGCAAGTTAAAAGGAGCTGGGAAGACAGCAAACTGTTTAACACCAGTCGCAAATCATCGCATGCTGTTTCCTCACCTCACCACGCTGATCAACAGGCGTAACGAGATGGTAACTCCTCTACACTTCTCAATTGCCTTATTTGCCTTCCCCAGATGAACCAACTCATTCTTTTCCCCGTCTGAACTCCACTTTGCCATATTCCGACCAGTACATAGGTATCTTCCTGCGGCTTTCCGCTTGTCAACCCTATAGCAACACATCAACTCTAAATACCCCTTTCTACGCTTCACCTACATCTTTATTACTTACTTTCTTTTGCATGCATCATGTTGCTTCTTGAATGGTAATTGCTATCTGCTTTAACTGCTCAACAGTGGAGCGAATACCCCACTCTGTAAAGGAACATCTCCTAAATCCTTCACTTGATCTGTTAGTGGTTGCTTCGTATTTCTGCCGCCTTGTTCGGTACGTGCCCGCAAGTGGACAGCTTTTCAACATCCGCTCTGTCTAACTCCTTTATAAATTAAAGAAAGCAAGTTTCCTTTTATCCAGCAGGATTGGAAATGTCAATCAAAGTGCTGTAATGTCTATTGCTCATCTCATCCTGAAACCCCTTTGAAAGTGGCATAGTGATTAAGAATGAAGAGCAATGCAAACATCCTAAAAAACATCGTCGGTCCTAATATTGGGTTCTTTTCTGCTTAGGCTCAATTGACTGACCGACGGAGTATGTATTATAAATGACAAGTTGCGTATTTAGCAGTGTTTCTAAGTCCACGCCCCACCACCTCAATCCGCCTCTTTCAGAATCTACTGCGCTAAAAGTTACTGTAACAATCTTGTTTAAAAAAAAACTTAATTCATCACCGCTAAAATTTCAGAGATATTTTAGAAACACGTGTTTTAGTAAACCGGTATTAATGAACAATCACATTGATTAAATTCCAAGGCCGCTAAAACATGACCACTTAATGTAACAAATGTTTTTTTAAATAACAACTATGAAATGACAGCCAGAAGAGCAGGAATGTCTAATGAGGCCGTGCCGAGGAACAAAGGAAAATAAATAAAGATTGAACACTCAAAGACCGAAAGATTAGGTGCGCGAGAGAAATAGATATAACACTCAACTCGACCATAGAGTTCACAACCTTGGCAATGGTATCTGAAATCTACTCCGTGCCTGGAATCTCAAAGCAGACGCTGCAAAATAATATTGGCGCCTCTTGGAAGTCGATAGCGTGTCTGCTTCCGAGCAGAGCTGACCGTACCACTTGGTCTAACCTTTACATTAACACTCAGTAACTGCTAAAACACTGCGCTCCACTCCCTGCCCGCTCAATGACACTGACTGTCCGAGCTAGTCACCTGAAACTGCACGCACTCCCTGTTCAAATGTTCCAGTTGGTCTGTTCAAAGCTGGGCTTGTACAGCATATTCAACAATGACATCTTCATTCTTAAATCAAGTCACATGCAAATTCATGCTACCAGGCACCCTCGGGCAAAGTGCGACGCACAAAGAAAGATCCAGCATTTTACCCACAATTGAAACTCCTCAGAGCTTCGCAGCTAATGAAGTACTTCCGAATGTCAATGTGTTTCAGTGTTTTAATCGAAGGTTAAATGTTGTTGGCCCCGGCAGTGAGAGAATTTTCCTGATCTTCTGGAAATATTGCCACGAGGATTTTTTTATGTCTACCTGAAAGGTTTAACCAAAAATGACACTTTGGACAGTGAAGGACACTGATGGGGTAAATAGAAATAAATTTTCCCTCTTAGTAGAGGAGTCCATAAGCAAGGGGGCATAGATTTAAGGTAAGGAGCTGGGGATTCGGAGGGAATTTGAGGAAAAACCTTTTCATTCAGAGGGTGGTGGGAATCTGGAACTCTCTGCCTGAAAGGGTGGTAGAAGCGGGAATGCTCACAACATTTAAAAAGCTTTCAAATGAGCGCTTGAAACACAATAGTATACAAGGCTACAGGCCAAGTGCTGGAAAATGGGATTAGAATAGATAGGTGCATGATGGCCAGTGCAGATACCATGGGGTGAAAGGCCTCTTTCTGTGGGCGCAATTTTTTGTCTGCTGCATCAATCGATCAGCATGGAGAGCCGGGAGGATAGCATGGGAGGTCAAAAATCCAATTGGCACCCTTAGAAATGATAAAGTTTAAAAGGACTTACCTGGTTCGGCCTAGGTGCTTCCACCCTCCCAGATGCTTCTGCCCTTGGCGGCATGATGTCACACCAACAAGAATCACTTCTACCCTGCAGTAGCAGAGACCGGGCACCATGACCACACTGGGGGTGTCAGAGATATTGAAACCCTTGGGGGGGGGGGGGGGTAGGGAGCATGGCAACTGGCACCCTGGCAGTATCTACCTGGCACCATGGCAGTGCCCAGTTGGGCACTATGTGTGCCAGGAGCAGTGATATGGGGTGGGGCTTGAGTGGGGATGAGGCCATGGTGGAGGGGATTATGCACATTGATAGAGTGCTAATGCCGAGGGGAGATCTGCAAGTTCTGTCATGCAGGGGAGGACTTGTGGAGGATGTGGGGGGATGTGCAGGGGGATGCTCAAGGGGAGCGTGAGGAGAGGTGTGCAGGAGGGGTGCATGCGGAAGAGGGTGTGCGAGGGTGGGAAAAGAAGGGTTTTACCTTGGGGAGGCATTAGGGGGTCTGCCAGGGCACTTATCAAGAGGGTCTTGATGCCCCAATGCCAGCAACTGATGTTGGTATCAGGGGTGACAGTGCTGCTGATGACGGGAGGGTCCAGTGTCTGCAGGGAGAGGGGGGTGGGAGGTCATCTCAATGCAGCACTCCCTCAGCACTGCACCAAAGTGTACAGCTCTGAGGAAATTATAGGAAATGTATTCCTGATTAAAGTTTGCCATGTTACCAGGAACCCATTCAAAAGACATTTAAATTTTTGAAATTCCACCTGTCTTGAAAAATTAAGCTGCAAATGCGTATGCTATATATTTTTGTGATTCTATATATAACGTACATACATGTAGCACACATACAATTGTATAATGTGTACAGGAACAGTGGGACCTGGGATTTATGTGCATAGATACCTGAAGATGGCAGGATAGAATAAGTAACGAGAGTATCTAGCAAAACATTTGGAATTTGTAAATAGAAGAAGTGAGAACAGAAGCAGGGATACAATATTGCATCTTTCTAATGGTCTCCTCAGGCCATAATTGGCTGATGGTATTAGGATTAGCAGAATGAAGTTCAAGGATTTGGGCAAGAGATGCAAAATGGATGCGAGGAAGCACTTTTTTTTAATGCAGTGAGTGGTAATGATCTGGGAATTGCTGCCAATGAGGCTGGTAAAGGCAGAGATGACCATTGATTTCAAAAGGAAATTGGAAAGGCACTTGAGGAAAATAAACTTAAAGAGCTACAAGGATAGAATGAACATAGAATATAGAACATGGGGGAAGAATTCTAATACAGCTCTCTCTTCGAAATCAAAGATACACGCTGCTTCTACAGTTAGTCAGTACACAGAACATTGTTTAAAGCTTTGCTCTTCCCCTACATAGCTGCATTGTTAAACATTCACCAGAAGCACGTCTGTCATCTCCTCTTAGCTAGACTCTATCTGCTCCAAAATAAACAACTAAGGTTTTGGTGGAGGGTTCTTGCTGATCTCAGGTCCTTGAAGGTGTGTAACGTTGTCTCAGTGTATAAACATTTAACTACCATGTGCTCTTTATTCTTAGCTCTACTTTTTTACTAAGTCTATTACCCTAATAGTACATAATTCAAATAACAGTTAAATGGTGTGCCTGATTGGCAAAAATTAGAGGTGTAATTCTGAAAATGAAGAAGTGCTATCAGAACATTCTCCGGTATTTAGGAAGGAAAGGCAAAATTTGCAATCTGCATTCAAACCTCTTGAAGCAGACATCTCGGCGCTCAACTCTTCAGCTTCTTCAGGAGTGAGCCAAGCAGAATTAAAACTTTAACTAGCAGATTTGAAGGTCAGGGATACATGGATCTTCAAATTAAGAAGCTTGGTAACCCAACTTGAAGATCTGGAAAGGGAGAAATTTACCTTGGCACTTCAACACTGAATGGACTGAAATGCACGATCTGAAAAAAATAGCCCCGGATTGTGGAGGAATCTTCAAATTCTTTGATGGACCTGCTGTGACTTGAAAAGATACACATATGGCATACTGTCAATCTTCAGATCTATTTACCTGTATGAACAAATGTTTTCAAATGTTAATTTATTCAACAGCGAGTTGAGAAGCTAATTGAATAATGAAAGTTTACAGTCCTGTTGGAAAATAGAAACAGCAGCATGAATGATAAGGAGTTCCACAGCAGAAATCGCATTAAAGGAAGAGGCTTTTTTTGTCCATTTAAGGAAGAGATGTTAATTAAATGATGCATTTTGTTGTTTTAAAATTTATTAACATACTTGTGAAAAAGTTTCAATTAGCAAGTTTCTGTAAAAACTATTAAAATTTTGTTAGTAATCAAATGTCCTCTTTCATTGATATTAATATGAGAACATGTATGACGATCAGTAAAAATGTATTGCGTGGAAGTCCCTGAATGTAGTTCTGTCTTGTTTTCGTTTTCACCAATATTGGCACTTGAGTAATGACATTGCCACTCTTAAAATATTGTTTTTGACTAAATTGGAAAAAATAGCTATCTTGTTATTAAAGTTAAAAATCCCTGAGTTAGGTTGACTGTTAATGGTACAACCTGGGAAATTGTACACACTCACAGTTCATGATTTTGGGCTGAATCTTCCTCATTTAATCCCTGCTGAATTATTTTCATGTTAAAAGAATGTATGGTTTATAGGAGGATGCTAGGGCAGTACAGCAGGCCAGGAGATTTAAGCAGAGACTGTTTCACAGGCTTCCCACTGGGCACTATGGCCTCTGCACATCTCTGCCCATTGATTTCCAGCGCCACCAACTCTGTGCCAGGGTTTTACATCAGCTCCCCACTAGTGGCGGCATGACCCCGCTGGAGTGAAGGAGGGTAAAGGGGAGTGCCCCTGGGAAATGCCAGCTTGGCAATGCCAACCTGGCCCCCCAGCACTATCCAAGGGGCAAAGCCCAGAGGGCATTGACTGGGCAGTGCCAAGGAAGCAGGGCCCAGAGGGAGTGGGGCCTATAGGGAGCAGGGAGGCCAGTGGTCAGGGCATAGAGGGGATAACACAGCCTGTGATGAGGGGTGGTGGAGCAGCGATCGAGTGGCCAGTGATCGGTAGACTGGCAGTGTGAGGGTACTGCGCATGCGCCAATCTCCATTCTGACAGATCGACGCATCGCAATAGCCCACTCAGTGCTATGCTGTCAGCCTCTCCAGTGGGAATAGATTTTTAGTGTGATTTCATGTTAGGGCATTCTGTGATGCACAGGGTGTGGGAGATTCGTTTTGAAAATCCTGTTGCAAAAACCAATGGAATTTACTCCAGTTTTTGCGTGAATTTGCCACTTGGGATTTCCTGGGAGAATCACACCCATGGTCTTTCCCAGAGTAACACAATTATCATCTGGTTCCCCAAGCAAGCAAAGAGGACAGGTGAGATGATACACCTAAACTGGCAAAGTAGGATCTTTATTTAAAGGGAGCTGAGCAGAACTCACAATGGTAGCAGTGATTGCTGGAAACAAGCCAGTCTGAGAGCGCAAAGAATTGCAGCATGAATGAAAGACATGGAAAGACTTTGTTAATGGGTTTGGCCCTGGGGGTGATGATTCATGAGTTATCCAGTCATACAATGCTGAAAAGGCCCTTCAGCCCAACAATTCTGCACCAACATTAACTAATAAGAACATAACATAAGAAATAGGAGCAGGAGTAGGCCATCTAGCCCTTCGAGCCTGCCCCGCCATTCAGTAAGATCATGGCGGATCTGAAGTGGCTCAGTTCCACTTCCCGGCTTTCCCCCCATAACCCTTAATTCCCTTGTCTATCAAAAACCTATCTACCTGTGACTTAAATATATTTAGCGAGGCAGCCTCCACCACTTCAACGGGCAGAGAATTCCAGAGATTCACCACCCTTTGAGTGAAGAAGTTCCTCCTCAACTCTGATCTAAATTGCACCCCCCCCACCTTATCTTGCGGCTGTGCCCTCTAGTCCTGCTATCCTTTCTAAGGGGGAAGAATCTCTCTACCTCTACCCTATCCATCCCCTTCATTATCTTACACGTCTCTATAAGATCCCCCCTCATTCTTCTAAACTCCAACGAGTACAGACCCAGTCTATTTAGTCTCTCTTCATAGCCTAGTGAACCTCCTGTGCACTCCCTCCAAGGCCAATATATCCTTGCGCAAGTGCGGCGACCAAAACTGCACACAGTACTCCAGCTGCGGCCTCACCAGTGCCCTGTACAGTTGCAGCAAGACCTCCCTACTCTTATATTCAATCCCCCTCGCTATGAAGGCCAGCATCCCATTTGCCTTCTTGATCACCTGCTGCATCTGCAGACTGGGTTTTTGCGATTCGTGCACAAGGACTCCCAGGTCCCTCTGCACCGTAGCATGCTGCAGCTTTTTGCCTTTTAAATAATAATCCCACCTACTATTATTTCTGCCAAAGTGGATAACCTCACACTTGCTAACATTATACTCCATCTGCCAGATCTTCGCCCACACGCTTACCCTATCCAGATCTCTCTGCAGACTTTCCACACCCTCCATGCAATTTGCTTTTCCACTCATCTTCGTGTCATCAGCAAATTTTGTCACCCTACACTCAGCCCCCTCCTCCAGATCATCTATGTAAATGGTAAATAGCCGAGGCGCCAGCACTGATCCCTGCGGCACTCCACTAGTCACCAACCGTCAATCAGAATAGCACCCATTGATACCAACTCTCTGCTTCCTATTAGACAACCAATCCTCTATCCACGCAAACACCTTACCCCCAACTCTGTGCATCCTAACCTTCTGTAGCAAGCTTTTGTGAGGCACCTTATCAAACGCCTTTTGAAAATCTAAAAACACCACATCCACGGTTCCCCTCTGTCTACCGCACTAGTCACATCCTCATAGAAATCCAATAAATTCGTCAAACACGACTTCCCCTTAACGAATCCGTGCTGCGTCTGCTCGATCAAACCGTTTGTTTTTATGTGCCTCGCTATTTCTTCTTTGATGACGGATTCAAGCATTTTTCCAACTACAGACGTTAAACTAACCGGCCTATAATTCCCTGCCTTTTGTCTGCTACCATTTTTAAACAGCGGCGTAACATTAGCCATTTTCCAATCTTCTAGCACTTTCCCGGAATCCAGTGAATTTTGGTAAATAATTACTAAGGCATCCACTATCACCTCTGCCATTTCCTTCAGAACCCTGGGATGCATTCCATTTGGTCCCGGGGACTTGTCCACCTCCAGTCCCATTAGTCTATCAAGCACTACCTCCCTAGTGACAGTAATCGCATTCAGGCCCTCAACTCCGACCATCCTTCTATCTTTAATATCCGGCAAACTATTCGTGTCCTCCTCGTGAAGACCGAGGCAAAAAACTTATTTAAAGCCTCAGTCATCTCCTCATCTCCCACCGCTAAGTCCCCCCTCTCATCCTCTAAGGGTCCAACATTCACTCTAGACAGCCTTCTCTTCTTTATATATTTGTAAAAACTTTTACCGTCCTTTTTTATATTTAGTGCTTGTTTAGCTTCATAGTCTATCCTTCCTTTCTTTATCAACTTCTTAGTCATTCTTTGTTGATTTTTAAATTTTTCCCAATCTTCTGATCGCCCACTACTCTTAGCCACTCTGAACGCATCAGCTTTTAATTTAATACTCTCCTTTATTTCCTTAGATAACCACGACTGGTTACCCCTTCTCCTACATTCCTTCTTTACCATCGGAATTTTTTCGGCTAAGTGCCGAAAATGATCTCCTTAAAAATCCTCCACTGTCCCTCAGCCGTTCTACCAACCAATCTGTGCCCCCAATCTACATTCGCCAATTCCTCTCTCATCCTATCGTACTCCCCTCTGTTCAAAGAGAAGACACAGGTTTGGGACCCTATTTCTCATCCTCCATCTGCATCAAAAATTCGACCATACAATGATCACTTAGAAATCGCACAATAAGATCCCTAATTCTACCTGCCTCATTACACAACACCAGATCTAAGATAGCTCGTTCCCTCGTAGGTTCCGTCACATACTTTTCAAGGAAACTATCCCGACAGCATTCCAAGAACTCTTCCTCAAGTCCACCGCATCCGACTTGGGTCATCCAATCAATATGCAGATTAAAATCCCCCATAATTATCGCCGTTCCATTTAAGAACATAAGAACATAAGAAGTAGGAGCAGGAGTAGGCCATCCAGCCCTTTGAGCCTGCCCCGCCATTCAATAAGATCATGGCTGATCTGTCGCTGCTCAGTTCCACTTTCCCGCCCTCTCCCCATAACGCTTAATCCCCTCACACAGTACTCCAGTTGCGGCCTCACCAATGCCCTATACAGCTGCAGCAAGACCTCCCTACTTTTATATTCAATCCCCTTCGCTATGAAGGCCAGCATCCCATTCGCCTTCCTGACCACCTGCTGCACCTGCAAGCTGGGTTTTTGCGACTCATGCACAAGGACCCCGAGGTCCCTCTGCACCGTCGCCTGCTGCAGTTTTTTGCCCTGTAAGTAATAGTCCTTCCTACCATTCTTCCTACCAAAGTGGACCACCTCACACTTGCCAACATTAAATTCCATTTGCCATTTCCTGGCCCATTCGCCCAGCCTATCTAGATCCTTCTGCAGACTCTGCACGCATCATTTATTTCCTTGTTTATAGCCCACCCCACCTCTAAGTTATTATTTGGGGGCCTATAGACCACACCCGCCAGCGTCTTCCTCCCCTTACTATTCCTTATCTCCACCCACGTTTTGTTCTTTGGAGCCTATATCTTCCCTTACTACTGCCCTGATATTATCCTTAATTAACAGAGCTATCCCACCCCATTTTTCCTCCCATCTATCCTTCCTAAACACTTGATACCCCTGGACATTCAGCTCCCAGTCCCTGTCATCTTGCAATCACGTTTCCGTAATGACCACTAGATCATATCCATTTGTGCTGATCTGCGCTAACAGCTCATTCACTTTGTTCCGAATGCTTCATGCATTCAGCTAAAGTGTCTTTGTACCAGCTTTTACCTGGACCTTATTTGAAGG
This sequence comes from Carcharhinus amblyrhynchos, assembly GCF_965287045.1. Taxonomy (NCBI): domain Eukaryota; kingdom Metazoa; phylum Chordata; class Chondrichthyes; order Carcharhiniformes; family Carcharhinidae; genus Carcharhinus; species Carcharhinus amblyrhynchos. The sequence goes on from NC_137330.1 coordinate 59,792,978, forward strand.
AACGTTACTAACCTCTCTCATGCCCTCTACTCCTTTTATTATCGGGACATCCTCAACATTTTCCCGCGCCCTTACCTACTCCTTTACTTTAGATTTTGCAATTTCTCCCACCCCTGCACCCTCCCCCCCCTCCCCCCCAATTAGTTTAAAGCCCTATCTACAGTCCTACTTATACGATTTGCCAGGGCTCTGGTCCTGGCATGGTTCAGACTAAGGCACCTGAACAGGTCCCATCTGCCCCAATACTGGTGCCAATGCCCCATAAATTCAAACCCATTCCTCCCACACCAATCTCGGAGCCACCCATTCATCTCCTTAATCCTATTTACCCTGCACCCATCTGCATGTGGTGCAGGTAGTAATCCAGAGATAGCCACCTTGTCAGTTCTGCTTTTTAATTTGATTCCCAGCTTTGCATACTCCCTCTGCATATCCTTCATTCCCATTTTGCCTATGTCGTTGTCACCCATATGTATCACAATGACCGGATTCTCACCCTCCCACTCCATGTTCCTCTGCAGCCCAGATGAGACATCCTGGACCCAGGCAGACAACACACCCTTCTGTATTCTTTATCATTATCACAAAGGACCGTGTCTATGCCCCTAACTACACTATCCCCAATTACCACTAAATTCCTCTTTACTTATTCCTCTTTGTCCTGTGTCTGCACCACTGTACTGTGGGCAGTTTGCTCGTCAACCTTGCAGCCCTCGTTCTTGTCCGCACTGGGAGTAAGAACCTAAAATCTGTTGTGCAGATTCAGGGGCTGAGGCCTTTGGGTCCCCCCCTCCTTCCTCCCCACTCCCCCCTCCTTCCTCTCCCCTTTCCTCCCCACTCCCCCCTCCTTCCTCTCACCCTTCCTCCTCACTCCCCCCTCCTTCCTCTCACCCTTCCTCCCCTCAGCAACACCCTCTTGTTCCTGACCCTCAGAGTTAGCCAGTCTAGGGGATGTGACTCTCTCTTGTAACCCATTATCCAGGTTACACTCCCCCTCCCTGGTGAGCCTCAGTCTTCAGTTCGTCTACTTTGAACTGGAGCTCTTCAAGCAACCAGCACTTACTGCAGACATGGTCACTGGGAAGGACCTTGGGGGTCCACCAGCTCCCACATCATACAGAAACAGCACATCACATGTCCCTCCATCCCAGTCTCCTAGTGATTTCCAAACACAGTTAAAAATTTAAACCTACCTGGCCCTTTTCTCCCAAGCCCTATGATCCAGAGCCCTTACAGCTCACTTTGCTTCCTTCTCACTCCGCTGCCCGCTGTCTACAGCAACCCTCCTTTTACACATTGAGCGGTAAAAAAATCTCTTCCCACAAAGCCCCGCGGCCCACTTCCTGTCTAACTTTTAAAGCAGAAATACCGTTAAAAAGCCCGCGAATAACTACCACTAAAGGTGCACTAATCCTATTTTCCTGCACTTGTCCCATATCCTTGCATATGATATTTCGAGTGCTCACCCAAATATCTCTGAAAGGATGCAAGATCTCCGGCCTCCACTACCTTCCCACACAGTGCATTCCAGATTCTCACCACTCTGAGTGAATTTTGTTTCTCAAATATCCTCTGAATCTCCTGCCCCTCACTCTAAAACTATGCCCCCTCATAATTGACCTCTCAACCAAGGGGAACAGCTGCTTCCTATTCACTCTCTCCATACCCCTCAAAATCATATGCATCTCAATCATGTCCTCCCTCAGCCTTCATTGCTCTAAAGAAAACAACCAAAGCCCATCCAGTCTCTCCTTTTAGTTCAAATGTTCCATCCCGGCAACATCCTGGTGAACCTCTTCGGTTACCTTCTCATGCTGTAACATCTTTCCTAAAATGAGATGACCAGAGCTGCGCACAGCATTCCATCTGCTGCCTAACCAACACTCTGTACAACTCCAACATTACCTCCTTGCTCTTATACTCTGTGTCACGACATTCCCTGCTCAACTATGTCACTATGTAGCATAGTTCCAGAAGGCGCTATTCTTTTCTCACACAGTAGGTCAAGAGTCATACCTGGCAGCAGCTTTTATCTTTGAGTTTGACAGGTACAATTATCTTTAGCAAGGCTCAATTCCATGAACCCTCTCTATTTTGGTGCATGGCAGTCGTGATAGTGTAGCTTTCTAGAGTTTCTTTCTAACTGACTAACCATTCACAGCTTGGTTTGTAGTTTGGCCATTTCTAGAAAAATCTTCCACTCTAGCATTCCTAAGCTATCCACACAGCCAACAAGATTTTATATCTACTTTAGCCCACTCACATATTGCCTTTTTCTCTGTCAAATAGAATAGCTGACCACTGCTTGAGAACAATTTGATTCTTCTCCTCACAAAAAGTCTTTATGTTCCTCTTGGTGGCTTTGCCAGCTTTCTCTTTTTGTCTGCATCTGAGCCTTTATCCTCCACTTCCTTTGCTTGTAGCTCTCCTTTATATCTGGCCACACCGTGCTCCTATTTTAACTTCCTTCCTACTGGTCCTGCTTCCAGGTCAAGGGTCACCAGGCCACATGGACCAGTATTTTCAATGATACAAAAAAGATACAATTGTTCCCTTTAAAATTGATATAAATATTTCATTCTTTTTTTAAGAAATGATATTTTAGACATTTTAATAGAATCACTAATGATCTTAACCGCATTGCTTCCAGATCAAATATCATCACAACTTCAATTAGCAATCCAGATGTAGTTGTGATGCAGTGGCCATATAAGTTTTACAAGTAGTGGGAAATGAACATGAGGGTTCTCATGAGGTTAGTAACACAGGATTATTCTAGAGCCAGTCCTATTCCTACTAGCTCTATATTGAGATAAGCATAAAACACAAAATTTATCTTTGCATTGGTGAACTCCAGCAGCCCTTTCGAGGACTCTTAGGCTACAGAAATCCAGAAGCATTGAAACATAGAAAGTAGAAGCAGGAGTAGGCCATTCAGCCCTTTGAGCCTGCTCCACTATTCATTTTGATCATGGCAGAGCAAATTCAATATCCTGATTCCGCCTTCTCCCTATATCCCTTGATTCTTTTAGCCCCAAGAGCCATATCTAATTTCTTCTTGAAATCACACAATGTTTTTGCCACAACTACTTTCTGTATTGCGAATTCCACAGATTCACCACTCTCTGGGTGAAGGCACTTCTCCTCACCTCAGTCCTAAAAGTTTGACCCCTTATGACCCCTAGTTCTGGAGAAAATATGTGCAAAATAAGACTTTTCAGTTCCTGAAAAAATTGGGAACACCATTCTTAAACAGATGTTAGGCCCCAGGTTACCTGATGCAAGTGGCCATTTACCTGTTTGAGGTTTGTGCTTTAACACATGGAAAGCACAGGCTTCCAATCTGGCAGCCAGTACACTCCTGTGAGGCTTGAAGGAATATTTGTGCCACTGCTTAAAACTTACACCCCATACCCTTGTTTTACTGCCAATAAATCAATCATGATGATCAATGAAAAATAAAAAAGCCTTGATCATAAACTAGTACTATTTTAGAAGAATGTCCCTAGGTTCTGTGTGCTTTTTAGTACAAATCCATCTAGGCTGGTGATTTCAGTGGTAATGATTCAAGTAACAGGAAAATTGAGCTGAGGAAAGGGAAAAAATAAGTGTGAGGTCTTCTTTATGATTTTATACTTTGAAATTTTTGGAAGAAATGGCTTGATTTTGTACTGTTTAATGCATTGGGGAGTTCAGAATTAATGTTCAGAGGCCCAATGGAAAGATGAGGTGTTAAGAGTTCCTGTTTATGAAATTGATTTTTATTCTCAAGATCAACCTTCAAAAAAATAACTTTCAGATTTAATTAATAAGGAAAATTATTTCTACATTATTTGTATTGGTTCCACATACTAGCTATGGCTCTGTTGGTGGTACTCACGCTGCTAAGTCACAAGGATTTGGGTTCAGGTCCCACTCCAGGGCTTGAGCATAAAAGTTTAGCCTGAGTGCAGTGCTGAGGAAGTGCTGCATTGTTGGAGGTGTTGTCTTTTGGTGAGATTTTAAACTGGGGCCCCAGTAGCTTGGCTGGGTGGATGTAAAATGTCCCATGGAACTATTTTGAAGAATAGTGGGTGAGTTATTCTGAATTCCTGGCCAATGTTTATCCCTCAACCCACACAACAGAAACTGATTATCGGGTTATTATCGTTTTGCTGTTTGTACAAGTTTGCTCTGAACAAATTGGTTGCTGTGTCATGAAGAGTGTAATGAAAAGCACTATATAAATGCAAGTCTTTTTTTTAATACAGGCATATTCTTGCATGTGCATGTAACAGGACCAGGAAATAGTTTAACTGATTTAAATAAACTTACATTCTGAAATACTTTCCTCAACAGGATTGTGCTGTAATATTTTACAGAGACATGTAAGGTTGTCTTGTCAGCTTGGATCAGGAATATCTCAACTTGTTGAGACTCTGAATTGGACTTGATTTGATTGATTTGGGAAAAAAAAATAATATTATCGTTCACCGATGAATGGCTCCTGTATACTTTGTCATGTTTGCATTTCCTGAGGCTACAAGTTACACAAGCTGAGCTATATCTGAGTTGCGTGGGCACCTGCATTTCTTCCATTAATGTGAATTTCTTATATTCCTTTAAACCCATGGCAGCCATTAACAGCCAGAAGAATGTCAGCGCAGTGCTGAGGAAGCTACTATTGGCAGCAGCAGTACTGTTGAGACAGAAGATCTCCAATGTTGCAGAGTTCAGCAATACAGTGTTCAGAAACAGTGTTGCAGAACCAATGTTGTAGAAACAACACTTATTTGGCAAGTGAAATAAAGCAGCAAACTTCAAATTGCGAAAGAAAGACAAGAAGATGTTCTAAGTATGGAATTGAGCATTGTGGAAGATTAAATGGATGGGCAGTACACAAATAGTGTAGGGTCACTGGAATTAAACATAGAACTATTTTAACTACACGCCAGGGTTGTAAAAATTCACATCAGCCATGGATGCTGCCTCAGGGTTAGCATACAAATCATGTGACCTTACTATGAAAGCAGTTAATTCACACTGCTTTAATAGGGCCTGGACAAATAACAATAGCAATCATTTATAGCCTGAATGAAATATAAAATTTCTGTCCATGTATTTCTTAATTACTTTAATGCTGGGCTGAGCCAACACCAAAATCTGGTTTGAATCATTACTGAAATGAAATTTCAGTAATGATGAAATTAACTAAGATGAAATTTACCAAGTAATCACTCCAGAATCCCAGTGAAAGAGAAATCATGTTTGACTCATTTATTAGAGTTATTTAAGGAAATAACAAGTGATGTGGATAAATGGAAATTGTAGACGCGATGTATCGGGATTTCCAAAAGGTAAGGTATCAGATCAAAGGTTGTGACACAAAATAAAAGTTAATGGTGTAGGGGGCAAGATATTCAAATGGATAATGAACTGGTTAACTAATGGAAACAGAGGGGGGGTGTAAATGTGTCATTTTTGGGTTGCATGACCAGCTGTAACTGTAGAGTAGCACCATGATAAGTACTATATTCTCAAATATTTATAATGGTTTGGATTAAGAAGCCAATTGTATGGTGCTAAATTTACTGATGACACAAAAATAAATAGGAAAATAACGCAAGGAGCACATAAAGAGCCTAAAAGGCTTTAGAATACTTAAATGAGTGGGAAAAAAAATGGTAGATTGTATCTAACTTGGGATAATGTGAACTTGGAAGAATGGGACAATTGTAGGTGTGGGGGTACTTGAAATGCATTCAGCTGTGAAGGAAGAGATTAACAAACAAGAACTGGGCTGAAATTTAACGGAAGCAAGGCTTTTCAAAGGATTTGAAGGGACTTCAAAGGCTTTGAGCTTTCTATGAAGGCTCAGAGACATGAAATAAATGCTGTGTTAAAAGAATGGGTCTGTGAATCCCGCCTAGTGAAAATGACTGACTTCAGTCAGTCAGAATACTTGAAAGGGATCTACTCACAACTGCAGTTTCTCAGAGAAAGAAAGGGGAATCCTTTCTGCAGAATGGAATGCTGCTATAATATGGAAGGCTGCCAGATGTCCAGGGGACGTGGAGGTTAAAGTGACCAGCCCTTCCTCTGCAGCCTGGCAGCAGCAGAGAGCAGATAGGCACTGCACTTACCTCCTTAACCCCTCCTTGGGATCCAATGCACCACCAAAGTCTGCCTGGCGCAGCTCCCACTAGGAAGGTGGGTGAATGGCAGGATGGATTTGAATTGGGCTTCAAGTCTGCTAATTATATTTGATGCAGATCTTTTGAATAATTACAATGTTCCCACCCACTCTGGAAACCTGATTGGAACCAGCGTTGTGGGCTGGGAGCATTCTGAAAGGTTTGGCGTTCAATGCAAAGCCTGTTTTCCCGATCAAGAGAGGGCAAGTGGGCCAGGAGAATCCCCATCTTCTCCCTTGTCTCATGCTATACGACTCACCCAAACTATCATGCATGCACACAAATTAAATGGAGATGAAGATAAAACAGTAATAAAAATGAAATTTAGCTCTGTCTCTATTTTGACGCAGGCCTGTCTGAAGTTAGTCAAATTATTACATCTTGCAGATGTAGAGATTTCTCAATCATTGCAATGGTTGATTTAATTGATTTCTCTGTAGCTTAATTTCTCAGGTGATCTTCAAGATGGAACAGATTAGAGAAGATCATGAGCCCTCATTCTCTTTCAAGGTAGCGTGGTTAGACACTTTGGCTGCTTAGTTGACAGCTGTAGACAGATGACTTTGCATGCCAGAGCCCCACCTCTCTGATAGGATTCTGTCTCTGATCAAAAGCAGTTTGAATTTTTTGCCATAACTTTTAGCAGGAAGCAAAGATGGGCATCTAAACCTCGTGACCTTGTTCAAATAAGGTAATGTGGTCATTCAAACAGCAGTCTGCTTTCCTTCTCTCATCTGTGGTTTCAGATGGCCAAATCATTTAGGGACAAATTTTCCTTTTCCGTCCACCATGGGAACTGTAATGATGAGGGGCAGACCATGGAAAGGTCTGTTGACATTGAACGGGATTTTCCAGTTTCAGGGCGAGCACAGCTGGAAAATCCCACCCTCTGTTTTGAATTAAATAAGTCTGAACTTAACAATAAAGGTGTGAAGGAGTTTGTTTTAACTCCTGACCCAAACCACTGAGTCATAATCAAATCAAATATTAACATTGCCCTCTCGAGAAATAAGACAATTTGATTAACAAAACCATGTGGTAGTCCTCTAAGTCATCTACAATTCCAGTCTTTTAAAATATAGTATTAAAGATTTTTATCACCATCATGCAGGTAATAGTGTCATAGAATTTTACAGCACAGAAGGAGACCATTTAACCTATCGTGTCTGCATTGGCTCCCTAAAGAGCTACCCAGCTATTCCCCTTCTCCCTCTTTATCGCCTTAGCCCTTTAAATTAATCACTTTCAAATATGCATCCAGCTCTCTTTTGATACCTCCTATGGAATCTGTCTCCACCAATCTCCCAGAACAGTATTCCAAATCCCAGCAATTCTGACTAAACAAGTTTCTCCCCATCTCACTCTTTGCTCTCTTGTTGACCATTTTGAAATTGTGATCACTCCTAGTCACTGACATACTGGCTAGTGGAAACAGAATGTCTTTCTGTATCCTGTCAAAATAGTTTATAATTTTGAACACCTCAATAAGGTCAACTCATTCTTCTCTGCTCCAATGAGAATAAGCCCAATTTCTCTAATCTTTCCTTGAATCTAAACTTCCTCATTCCTGGTATCATTCCAGTAAATCTCCTTTGCATGCTCTCTTGGGCTTTAACATCCTTTCTTAAATAAGGTGCTCAGAGCTAAATACAATACTCCAAATGTGATCTGACCAATGCCTTCCTTGTTTTTATACCCTATGCCTCTATTTATAAAATCAAGCATCCAATAAGCCTTCTTAACAAATTGCCTGGCCACCATCAGAGAATTATGCATTTGAACCCCAAAGTCCCCCTGCTCCTGTACTCCTCTGAAAGTTATACCATTGAGTCTGCATTGTCTCCCCTTGTTTCTTCTATCAGTTACATTTCCTCACATTTTGCTGCATTGAAATTCATCTGCCAGGTGTCTACCCATTTGGCCAACTTGTCAATGACCTTCTGAAGTCACTCTGTATCATCCTCACAATTCATTATTCAACTTCACTTTGTGTCAACTGCTAATTCAGAGATTTTTTCCACAACATCCTCTTACAAATCATTTATATAAGTCAGAAAAAAGCAAAGGTCCCAACACTGACTCCTGGGGAATACCACTTTCAGCTCGACTCCAGTCTGAAAAATGCCCATCTATACCTACTCTCTGCTCCCGTCTCTTAACCAATTTCTAATCCACGCTGCCCAGGCCCCCTCAACCCCAAACCTTTCTAATTTGTTTACCAATCTGTCATATGGCACCATTTCAAAAGCTTTCTGAAGGTCTAAATATATAACATCCACAGCACTCCCCTCATTGACTACCTGTGTCACCTTGTCAAAGAACTTAATCAAATTCGTCAGATATGACCTGTCATTAACAAAGGCATGTTGTCTACTATTAACTTATTTTTCACTAACCATATATTTATCTTATCCCATATTATGGCTTCCATCCTTTTTCCAACTATTGATGTTAAGTTGACAGGTCTGTAGTTTCCTGGATTATCCTTTGCCCCTGCTTTAAACAACAGTATCACATTTGCAATTCTCCAGGCCCCCGGGTCTAATCCTACTTCAGAGGGGTCTGGAAAATTTCTGTTAATAGATCTGCAATTTTCTTCCTTACCTGAGAGAGGACAGTGCAACAAGTTCAGAAGGAGACAAGTTAGTGTGGGTGAGAGGGGCAGAGAAATTGAGATGGTCAATGTGACACTGACAGTTCTCAATGAAAAGATCAAGAGCAGGTAAGAAGCCAGAGGGAGGGAGAAAGTTGGAGGTGAGTGAAAGGATCTGCCAGATGGGGAGAGGACTCCTAGCCAAAGAAGTGAGCATAGAGATGAAGGCAGCAGAAGGAGAATTCACCAACATATCGAACCTGAAACTCATTGAGGCAGGGGTATAAAGGTACGAAGCTGAGTCCTTTGCTGAGAACAGCACATTCATCCTCAGCAAGGATATGGTGAATACACAGCAAGGAGAGGGTTAGAAGGTATGGAGTCCAAAGGATGAGAAGGAGCGGAGGATCCTTGATGGGCTTTGGTGTCAATGAATTTTTGGAGCTTTCATTTCTTAACACCTGAAAGTGAGAGAAGTTGTTTTTGGTTAAGGCAAAACTGACTCCTATTTCCAGTTTTCTTTAGCTCTGACTGAAAGTGTTAACTCTATTCTCTCTCCACAGATGCTGTCAGACCTGCTAAGACTTTCTAGCATTTTCTGTTTTTGTTTCAGCTGAGGGGTCTTGGGAAAGAATGAGGAAAAGTATAGACCATTGTAGCAAAAGTTATGAATTCAATAAAATCAGAACCTAGTAAGGGCACTGATTGGAGTCACATCTAATACAAAGGAAAATGACTGTAGTTTTATGAACTCAACCATCTCAGCCCCAAGGCATTGCTGTAGGAATTATATAGTCTCTGAGGCCCAACTACCTTCAATTGCTTCATTAGTGATCTTCCCTCCAACATAAAGTCAGAAGTAGGGATGTCTGCTGATGATTGCACAATGTGTCACATTATTTGCAACTCCTCAGATACTGAAGGAGTCCATGCCGATATGCAGCAGAAACATGGATGACGTTTTTGGCTTCACCAAAATTATATCTCACCATGCTCTCTTTTTTCTGTCTCATCATAATCTAGCAAAGTAGCTTGTTGAGGTCCTGGACCCCATTTTCACTTAGGCAGGTCTATTCTTCCACTGGTGTCTTCCTCTGGTCCCACTGCTGTGCTCTCCTTCATCGCTGTTCTAGCTTCTTCTAAATTGATGATAGTTGTTATTCATTGATTTGCAGCTGTCTTTGTTCTTGGACTTTCTTCAGTCATAGGCCAGATAAAATATTGTCCCCTTGACCTTTTGATTTTACCCCTTTTCACTAAGATTGCTCCACCTGCATCCTTGATTGAACACTTATTTTCTCAATCTATCTCTCATAACTGCTATTCTGAAGATATCTTTTTGCCTCTCTTTGGTATTCAGACTTTCATAGATTTCTCCCATCACCTTCTTTGCATTCATTTTTGCCTTTTTGTATTGTTTCTTTCACTGGCACCCCATCCACCAACCTAAACATTCACTCCTTCCACCACCAGTGCAGAGTGGCGGCAGTGTGTGGAACCTCCAAGACACACTGCATCATATCGTCAAGCCTCCTTTGGCAGCATGTTTCAAACTCACAACCGTGTCACTTAAGTCAACAGGGGTTATTGTCCCAAAGATTCCCTTCAAGTCACACAGACTTTAACTTCAGACCTTCACTGTTATTTGGTCAAAATACCAGAACTCTCTTCCTAACAGCACTGTGGGTGTATATACACAACACAACTACATAGACCACAGCAGTCCAAGAAGGTGACTCACTGCTACCTTATGTATGGGTGACAAATGCCGGTCTTGCCAACAAAACTCACATTCCACGAATGACTCAAAAAAATGACTAAGAAATTACTCGGTAGTTTATCTGAAGTGTGAAAAGAATAAGGAAGTGCAATGGAGCACTAATAGTAGTATTGACAAAACAGAGATAAAAAAAATGGTTATGCCGTGGTTTGGGACTGCAAAGGACATCACCTATTAAAATAAAAGGTTTTTCTTGTACGCTGCACAGGGGTGTGAATGAGCTGTTAAAGGGCCACGTCAAACATGAGAATAACACTTACTCTCAGAGGGGCAGCCTTTATAAATAATTAAGTGCACTTCGGGAGAAAAGAGATGTTTGGCAAAAGAGACTGGAAAGCACAGATTCACCATCCTTGCAAATTATCATCCCACCTCCTATCGCCCTTTCCTATCCAAAGTCCATTAATGTGTTGTCACCTTCCAAATCCACTCCTATTTTTCTCCAAATGCCACGTTCAAAACCCTCCAACCAGGTTTCTGGAGCTACCATAAGAACCAAAACCGTTCTTAGCAGAGTCACAAATGAAATCCTATGTTACTGTGATAAAGGTAAACATTCCCTCCTCACAGTTCTCAACCTGTCTGCAGACTTTGACATCGTTGACCAAATCATCCTCCTTCAATGTCTCTTCACTGTTATCCAAATGGGTGAGATTGTTCTAACTTGGCTCACAGAAACACAGAAACATAGAGCAGGAGTAGGCCATTCAGCCCATTGACGCTGTTCTGCCATTCAATGTGATTATGGCTAATCCTCTATCTGACCACCATACTCCCACATTCTCCCCATATCTCGACACCTTTATTATCTTGAAGTAAGGCTCCACAGCCTTATGTGGTAGACACTTCCATAGGTTCACCACCCTCTGAGTGAAATAGTTTCTCCTTATCTCAGTGCTAAATGGCCTAGCCTGTATCCTTAACCATGACTCTCTATCCTAGACCCCCAGCCAGAGGAAACAACATCCCTGCATCCAGTCTGTTAAGCCCTGTCAGAATTTTATGTTTTAATCAGATTCCCTTAATTCTTCTAAACTCCCGTGAACACACAGGCTTTCACCTCATAGGACAATCTTGCCATCCCATTTAGCCTGTGAACATTTGCTATGCTCCCGCTATGGAAAATACATCTTTTCTGAGGTAAGAAGACCAAAGCTGCACATATTAGTTACCCCAGATGTGATCTCACCAAGGCTCTGAACAAGTGCAATAAAACATCTGTAGTCCTGTACTCAAGTGCTCTTGCAATGAAGGCCAGCAAATCATCTGCCTTCCTAATTACTTGCCGCAGCTGCATGCTTGCTTTCAGTGACTGGTGTGCAAGGCCACCTGGACCTTTTGCAAGTCAACATTTCCCAATCTATCACCATTTACATAATAATCTGCCATTCTGTTTTTCCTAGCAAAGTGGATAACTTCACACTTGTTCATGTTATACTGCACCTGTCATCTAATTCTGATGTCCGCTAAGGATCGGGCCCCTCCTATTTCTCACCTACATGCTGTCCCTTGTTGACATTATTTAAAAGCACAGCATTAGTTTCACATTTGCTTGATAACACCCTGCTCTATCTCAACACTACCCCACCCAACTTGCTCAACTATCAAGTTGCTTATCTGCTATCCAGCCCTGGATGAGAATAAATTTCCTCCAATTAAATACTGGAAAGACTGAAGACATCTATAGCAGGGCATACTGAAACCACTGCTTAAGGGGCTTTTAAACCTGATTAGGTTAGTTAGGGACCATATTGTGCTTTACACTAACGGTTTCATCACTATCTGCCTCCTATATATATTATGCAAAGATATTGTTTATTAACCATATCAATAGTAATGGATTTTTAACAAGTATTGTAACTTTGAAATGTAATTTAAAGGTATTCGTGAGCTTTGGTCAAAAGCAACTGCCCCACAGCGCAATGGGAAAAACTGAAATCAGACAGGCTGCATTCTCTGGTAATGACAGGATATAGAATTATTTGAGTAAAATCTTTGCAGCTGGAGAATTGCTGAGATTATAAAGTAATAGAAATGTTTAAGTGCTAATTGCAGTGAATGGAAGTATGCAGCTTTTGCTGACAATAGGTATGACTGGCCAAACAGGGTAAGTGACTCCTTATCAATTCTCGTGGTCTGATACCAGCCTCGTGTGCTAAGCGATAGAGGAAGGATTTTTAGGTCCAATTAGCCAATGAATTCCTAATTATGCCAGGAGGTAGAATGCTATTGGCCCAGGTAAATAATGTGTAATAATGTAAATGGACCATCCAGTTTGTATGATAGATTGGGTGGAGAATACAAACCTTCAAAAAATGGTATATCAATTGTGTTCATGTGATGTAACTTTATGGAGAAGTTAGAAATCCTTCCTGCATCTCTCTCCCAATATGTAAATAACAGTTAAATAAAGGCACATCGTTGAATCAGGACACTGAATTAGCAAGTCTTGTATTTAGCTTAAATTTTTGCAATACACAGCCTCCAAAGAAAACCTCTCTCAACACCATCATATTTGGTTCTTCCTCCAAGGCCTGGTCTCTAACTACTCTCCCAGTCAACAGTCTGAGGTTAAGCCCATCTACTTAACAATGAGATGAGTTTCCAATCTCGTATACATACCACCACTATGACCACCTATTTCTAGATCTGTGAGATCAGAATAGTGTAGAGTGTGTCTTGGATGTTGTCAACAGTGAAGATTTCTCATCAGGCTTCACATTCCAGTATCCATTCCTGGCATCAAGTTTGCTGAAAACCTTTGTCCTTACCAGCGCTGGAGTGATCTCTTCCAGTGTGGGAATAAGTAATGATTCCTCAGTATTGCTTGATTACAATCTTTAAGATCCAGGAAAATTCTTAACTGTCCACTTGATTTTCTTCTCATAATGGTGCTGGTTACACAGTCTGTAGGTCTTCTGACATTAGCAATTACTTCCTTGTCTTCTGTTTTTCAAAGCTATCTTTCAAGCTTTCCTTTAAGTTCTATTGGAACTTTATTAGAACATAAATACATAAGAACTAGGAGCACAAGTAGGCCATCTGGTCCCTTGAGGCTGCTCCACTATTCAATAAGATCACGGGCGATCTTTTTGTGGACTCAGCTCCAGTTACCCACCCAATCGTAACTCTTAATTCCTTTACTGTTCAAAAAGTTATCAATCCTTGCTTTAAAAACACTCAATGAGGTCGCCTCAACTGCTTCACTGGGCAGGGAATTCCACAGATTCACAAACCTTTGTGTGAAGAAGTTCCTCCTCAACTCAGTCCTAAATTTATTTCCCCTTACTTTGAGGCTATGCCCCCAACTTCTAGTTTCACCCGCCGGTGGAAACAACTTCCCTGCTATCTTATCTATTCCCTTCTTAAAGTTATACGTTTCTATAAGTTCTCCTCTTATTTTTCTGAATTCCTTTGAGTATAGCGCCAGTCTACTCAGTCTCTCCTCATAAGCCAACCCTCTCAACTCTGGAATCAACCTAGTGAATCTCCTCTGCACCTCCTCCAGCGCCATGATATCCTTTCTCAAGTAAGGAGACCAAAACTGTACACCATACTCCAGGTGTGGCCTCACCAGTATCTTACACAACTGCAACACAACCTCGCTGTTTTTAAACTCCATCCCTCTACCAATGAAGGACAAAATTCCATTTGCCTTCTTAATTACCTGCTGCACCTGCAAACCAACTCCTTGAGATTCCTGCACAAGGACACCCAGATCCCTCTGCACAGCACCATGTTGCAATTTTTTACCACTTAAATAACAGTCCATTTTGCTGTTATTCCTACCAAAATGGATGACCTCACATTTACCAACATTGTACTCCATCTGTCAGACCCTCGCCCACTCACTTAGACTATTTATATTCCTTAGCAGACTTTGAGTGTCCTCTGCACACTTTGCTCTGCCACCCATCTTAGTGTCATCTGTGAATTTTGACACACTACACCTGGTCCCCTACTCCAAATCATCTATGTAAATCGTAAACAATTGCGGCCCCAACACTGATCCCTGAGGCACACCAATAGTCACTGATTGCCAAGCAGAAAAACACCCATTTATCCCCACTCTGCTTTCTGTTAGTTATGCGGGGGAATGAATCACTAGTTTTTAGCACAGTGACTTTCAAAGCGTCCAGCAGTCTCAACAAACCACAATGGATGGATACATTTGGATCAGATCTTTCTTGCTTCTGATTAGAGTACTTTTAAGGTATTTACTACCTTCAACCCTCAGTGATGCCTCTTTTATCTCATGGTTTACATGCTGCAGCTCTTCACAACTGTTCATAGCAGGATCATCTGTTTTAGTGTGTAGAATATTCAGGTAGCATCTTTTCCTGGAGTGTCCTTCTAATTTGGATGTTCCTTGCCGTAAAATTTCAGTTCCACCACATGCTGTCAGCATGATGTTGTTCAGTTTCAGAGCATCGTTATTTGGATGTCTGTTTTATTTCAAATATTTAGGAAACACCTTTCGGTGTCCTCTAAGGGGATGAAGATATTCTGCGCTCTGCCTTAGATTTATGGTTATGGATTTAATGCTCACCTTCTTGTTGATCTGAATTCTTGTGTGTTTTTCTTTTCTCTAGAGACTGTCATATTCAGCAATTTCATGCAGTTGTATGGTTCCTATGTGCACTGTATTCTTAAACTCATCACCATCTACCAGGGAATGGATGTGTTGGTTTCTTTTCCTTCTCATTCAAGCTGTTGCTCTGTCGCTGATTCCATTATCATCTTCTTTCTTTGCTTTGAACATCTTTTCCCAGTGATTGGGCTTTCCAAAATCTTTCCAGTTTAATCCATACATAGCATAGTTCCTTCTGTCTGTGAAGTCATATCATGTCACACTATCTGTAACCCCCACGACTTGCCTGGGCTTGCAAAATCCAACTGTTCTGGCTGGAGACAATACACATCTCTTTAACCTGTGCTTAACCCTCTCTCCATCACATTGTCTGTACCTTTAAGACTTGATTACCTTAAAGACTCGCATTCCAACCATTATTTTGTAAATTGAGTCTGTGTTTTTATATGCCCTGTTTGTGAACTGAAATCCCACTCACCTGATGAAGAAGCAGCGTCTCGAAAGCTAGTGGTTTTTGTTACCAAATAAACCTGTTGGACTTTAACCTGGGGTTGTGAGACTTCTTACTGTGAGAATTGCTAACCACGTGTTTGTCCACAGCTCTTGTACATCTTTCTCTGTATCTGGTGTAGATTCTTCTGTTGCTTCTTCACTGCATCAACCCTGCTGCCTCTGCCATGAGCAAACTGAAAACTAATCATTTGGCTAAGCAACGGCCAAAATTCTCCAGTCTCGTAAGCCCCACCACTGCTGCCAGTGAGAACAGAGAATTTGGCACACAGCCAAAACTCCATTTGCTGCAGTAGGAACAGAGAATCCCAGCCATAGGTGAGGTCGGAGAATTCAGGCCAATATCTTCATTGGTCAGTACATGGCTTCATATGCTCTGGCAGTCTCTACAGCCTGTGATATCAGAAGCTTGTCTTTTCCAATTCTAGCTTTTTGTATATCTGGATGTGCAGAGCTCCAAATGAGCTGATTTATCAGACTGTCATCTGGTTCCTTTAATTTACATTTTCTGGGATCTATGTTGGAAAGCACAGATTTGAAGTGATTGGCAAAAGAACCATAAGTGCTATGAGTAAAAACCTTTCACACAGCAAGTATTTAGGATTTGGAATGCACTATCTGCTGGCAGACACAGATTCAAAAGTATCTGTAAAGGTAATTGGAAAACAAAATATTGTAGTGAAAAGAGGAAATACCGAGGGAGTTGGATTGTCCTTTAAGGAGCTGGTGCAGTCCCTGTGGCAGTACTCTGCTATCCTATGATTCTAAAAACAGATCCTTGATAATAATACTTATGAATCACAATTAAAAAATGTAATTTGAGACGTAAATGAGAAGGAATGGCACGAGTCACAAAACTAAATGGAAGGTGCCAAATACAGTGGCTGCAGAGCCAAAAGAAAATAATGCCATGTCACACACTGTTCAGTATGGGTAATTCTTGCAAAGTATTGCTTTTTTTCCCTCTTTCTTACGTTTCTACTTTCTTTCCTCTTCCCAACTTTCTTTTCTGATTTCATTTTCCTACTCTCCCATTCAGCTTCTAGTCATTTGTCCTTTTCTCTACCCTGCTTTTTTCCTTTATATGTTACTTTATGCACAGAGAGCATGAAAACATTGCAATCATGCATATGTACATCATTGAATGAATAGGCAATTTCCCTGTTGCATGCATGGAGGCATAACAACCCAAAACTGAGCCTTGCACACAGCTGGAGACAAGCCTGGCACTGTTAAGAAAGGACTTGCCTTTTCCAGAATAACATTCCTTAAAGGTGAAATTGTTATAATTTTACACCTGAAAAAACAGCACATAATTTTAGCAGCCAGATGGTGTGTGTCCAGTCTGCACAGGTTATTAAGCCCAATACTTAGTTTATGGGAACCATCTTTCAAGTGGCCAAGACAGATGCTAGGTGCCTTAATTATATTAACCAGACTGAACCACCATTGGAAAGCTCTAAAATAAAATCTGTTCCCTCTAAGGTTACTTCAGTGGTCCAATAAGCACCAACTAGAAGTGAATTTAATGAGGTTATTTGGAAACTAACATACCTCCCAATGTGCTTTAAATTCTGTTGGAACCATATTGATTCCATATTTGTGAGTGTGAATTACTTCACAAATAACGAAAGTGCTAGATATTTAATGAATGTGAACATTGAAAGATCAGCTTATTTTTTGAGTCATATATTTGGCAGATACGTCAAGACATCTGGAGGAAAATTTTGATCAATAGAGAGAAAGATAATTAACAACTATTTCAAAGAAACAACTTAATTTCAGGCTTCAAATCAGATTCTTGATTTGGCAGAAGTGTTTAACTCTTCCACAACAATGCATCTGGAAAATATCAAGATTTAGTATGTGTCTTTGTTTTTGCTATAAATCCTCATTGACATTTTCACCTTTTGCTATCCCAGTCATTGCAATGTCATTTCAGCGTGAAGTTATGGAGAATCCAGCAGCGCTGGAAACCTCAGGATCAAAACTAGAAACTGTTCTTGCTTGAAGATACTTCTATTTTTAATTTTCAAGTGGGTGTCTTAGGCTGAAGTCCAGTCCTGAATAAGACAAAATTATCCCCAATTTGACATTAGGAATGCAAAACCATTGCCTGATTTTCATTTCGGATAGTATCAAGCGGTGCAAGCCATCTAACAAAGCTTTATGTAAATTTAACATGACCTTTTCGCAGTGGCGGACTTACACTCTGTGAGGCCCCATGCCCACTATCATTTCTGGAGCTCCCCGCCAAGTAAATCATGCCCCTCCGCCCCAAGCATTATACTGAGTAATGCAACATGTTTGTGTTTCTTTTCAGAAGTTGGCTTCATCATGGGGTTTATTTCACGGGAAATAAACATTTTGAGAATTAATAGAATTCACAACTCGTTATAACATGGGCTTTGAGCTTAAATTTATAGAATGATGTTGTCTAGGATGTATACCTTATGCTGGAGATCAGAGAGAGAGAGAGAGAGGCAGAGAGGATTATTACTGCAGTATTGGAATTTAAGAAGCTGGCGCCACTCACTGGCTCTACACAGGCACTCAATGAAAAGGCCCCAGTCACACAGGCCAGACCCCACTGTAGCTCAGACCAAAGCTCACAGACAGAGCTGCAAAGTTCTACTCAGAAATTGGGTTTACTCTTTACCTCAGTTTCCCCTTTTCAAATTAACATATCTCAGTTTATTTTTAACATTTGTATAGTTAAATGTTCATTTTAAAAAGATAAGTGGTGAGAAGGAGAGAACGAACGATGGGTATAGCCTGGGTTGAATAGATCCCCTGATCCCTTAGACCACCCCCCCCCCACACACCCAAAAGCCACACCACCCCTCACACACCTCACCAAACTTGTCATTATTACATAACAACCTTATTAGGGAAAATGCACATAATCGGTTCCCACCAACAACCACGAGAAGATATTCAGGTCAAACCTTTTCAGTAATATTATCTGAGGGGTATTTATCAGAATATCAGAGCGATGAACATTACTGCAGCATTAACGTCTCCAGCCTGACGACGCTCACAGACTGTGCACAGGTGCCACTGACAACAGCAGGTCCCTGTCACACAGGACATCTCCCTCCACAAATGACAAAATATGTGGGCACTCAGAGCTGAAAGTATCAAGAGGAAAATGGCATCTAATTCTCTACTCACCCTCCCTCCATCACTTAAAATAACTTCATATTACATTCCTATGTGTCGTATTCCTAAATTAAACACTTAAATAATTTTTTAAAAATCTGCAAGGCAAGGCAGAGAATAGGAATAATTGAGAGAGAGAAAGAAAGGGAGAGAGGGAAGTTGAGGGGGGGTGGGGGGGGGAGAGATGCATAGCCTCTATCCTGAGTGTTGGCACAATGTAAACTGGATTTAATTCCCACAGACATCAACTAGCATGGCACCCCCCTATTGGTCAGGATGCTATGCCCAGGCAGAGTGTGTTTCATTGTCATATGGTAGCAGTGGAGCAACCTGGAAACTGCAAGTGTGCTTAGACCCAATCTAAATAAAGCAGTGAAGAGATCTCATTACTGCATACCAACCATTGAAGGAATTTTGCCACAACTTACCAAGGCAGAGATCTTCACTTCCACAGATGCGAAGGATGGTTATTGGCAAGTAAAATCGAATGAAAGCAGCAGCTCTCTAATAACATTTTGTGGACACTGCTTGAGAGACATAGATGGTTACGCATGTTATTTGGCATTTCCACAGCTCCAGAAGAATGTCAACACAGACAGAATGAGATAGTCAGTGATTTTTTTTTATTTATTCATGGGACATGGGTTTCGCTGGCTGGCCAGCATTTATTGCCCATCCCTAGCTGTCCTTGAAAAGGTGGTGGTGAGCTGCCTTCTTGAATCACTGCTGTCTATGTTCTGTGGGTTGACCCACAATGCCATTAGGGAGGGCAGGATTTTGACCCAGCGACTGTGAAGGAACAGCGATATATTTCCAAGTGAGGATGATGAGTGGCTTGGAGAGAAGCTTGCAGCCCATGTATCTGCTGCCCTTGGTCCTTCTAGATGGCAGTGTTTGTGGGTTTGGAAGGTGCTGTCTAAGGACCTTTGATGAATTGCTGCAGTGCATCTTATAGATAGTACACAATCTATCTACTGAATGTCAGTGGTGGAGGGATTGAATGTTTATAGATGTGGTGCCAACCAAGCAGGCTGCTTTCTCCTGGATGATGACAAGCTGCTTGAGTGTTGTTGGCGCTGCACCCATCCAGGCAAGTGGAGAGTAATCCATCACACTCCTGACTTGTGCCGTGTAGATGGTGGATAGGCTTTGGTGAGTCAGGAGGTGAGTTACTCGCCGCAGTATTCCTAGCCTCTGATCTGCTCTTGTAGCCACTGTGTTTATGTGGCGAGTCCAGTTGAGTTTCTGGTCAATGGTAACCCCAAGGATGTTGACAGTGGGGGATTCAGTGATAGTAACACCACTGAATGTCAAGGGACAGTGATTAGAGTGTCTCTTATTGGTGACGGCCATTGCCTATCATTTGTGTGGCGCAAATGTTACTTATCACTTGTCAGCCAAGCCTGCATATTGTCCAGACCTTATTGCATTTGGTTACAGATTGCTTCAGTATCTGGGGAGTTGCAAATGGTGCTGAACATTGTGCAATCATCGGCGAACATCCCCACTTCTGACCTTTTGATGGAGAGAAGGCCATTAATGAAGCAGCTGAAGATTGTTGGGCCTAGTTACACTACCCTGAGGATTCCTGCAGGGATGTCATGGAGCTGAGATAATTGACCCTCCCCAACCACAACCATCTTCCTATGTACCAGGTATGACTCCAACCAGCAGAGAGTTTGCTCCCGATTGATTCCAGTTTTGCTAGAGGTCCTTGATGCCACACTGGGTCGAATGCAGTCTTGATGTCAAGGGCTGTCACTCTCACCACACTGCTGGGATTCAGCTCTTTTGTCCATGTTTGAACCAAGGCTGTAATTAGGTGAGGAGCTGAGTGACCCTGGCAAAACCCAAACTAGGTGTTACTGAGCAGGTTATTGCTGAGCAGGTGTTGTTTGATAGCACTGTTGATGACCTCTTCTATCACCATACTGAGTAGACCGATTGGAAATTGGCTGGGTTGAATTTGTCCTTTTTGTGTAGGATTTTCCACATTGTTGGGTAGGTGTTAGTGTTGTAAGTGTACTAGAAGAGCTTGGCTAGGGGAACGGCAAGTTCTGGAGCACACGTCTTCATTACTATTGCTGCAACGTTATTAGGGCCCATTGTCTTTGCATTATCCAGTTCCTGCATCCATTTCTTAATATCACGTGGAGTGAATTGAATTGGCTGGAAACTGGCATCTGAGATGCTGCGGACCACTGGAGGAGGCCAAGGTGGATCATCCACTCGGCACTTCTGGCTGAAGATTGCTGTGAATACTTTGGCCTTATTTTTTGCATTCATTTGCTGGGCTTCTCCATCGTTGAGGATGGGGATATTTGTGGAGCTTCCTCCTCCAGTGAGTTGTTTAATTGTCCACCACTATTTTTGACTGGATGTCGAAGGACTGCAGAGCTTAGATCTGATCTGTTGGTTGTGGGATCATTTAGGTCTATCACTTGCTGTTTTTACTGTTTGGCATGCAAGTAGTCTGGTTTGGTTGCTTCACCAGGTTGACAACTCATTTTTAGGTATGCCTGGTGCTGTCCCTGGTATGCCCTCCTGCACTCTCCATTGAACCAGGGTTGATCCTTGGCTTGATGGTAATAGTTGAGTGGGGGATATGCTGGCCCATGAGGTTGCAGATTGTGGTCAGAGTACAATTCCGCTGCTATTGATGGCCCACAACGCCTCATGGATGTCCAGTCTTGAGTTGCTAGATCAGTTCAAAGTCTGTCCCATTTAGCACAGTGCTACTGCCACACAACATGATGGAAGTTATTCTCAGTGTGAAGGTGGGGCTTCATCTCCACAAGGATTGTGCGGTGGTCACTCTTACCGATTACTGTCATGGACAGATGCATCTGCAGCCAGCAGATTGGTAAGGATAAGGTCAAGTATGTTATTTCCTCTTGTTGGGTCCTTCACCACCTGCTGTAGACTCAGTCTAGCAGTTATATCCTTTAGGACCCAACCAGCTCGATCAGTAGTGCTGCTGCCGAGCCACTCTTGGTAGTGGACATTGAAATCTCCCATCCAGAGTACATCTTGCGCCCTTGCCACCCTCAGTGCTTCCTCCAAACATTGTTCAACATGGAGGAATACTGATTCTTCAGCCGAAGGAGGATGGTATGTGGTAACCAGCAAGAGGTTTTCTTGCCCATGTTTAACCTGAAGCCACAAGACCTCATGGGATCTGGCATCAATGTTAAGGACTCCCAGGGCAACTCCCTCCCGACTGTACACCACTATGGCACCACCTCTGCTGAGTTTGTCCTGCCGATGGGACAGGACACACCCAGGGATGGTAATAGTAGTGTTTGGGGTGTTATCTGTAAGGTATGATTCTGTGAATGACTATGTCAGCCTTTTCTAAGTGGAAACCATTGTGGATGATCTACTTGTCTATGAATGTAGTGATACAGTGGAAGAAGTCATAACAAGACCGCTGGATAGAGATTGCCAGATGAATCTGAAGCTGAAAAAGAAAAAAAATTGCAATGGAAAATGAAGCCCATGTCCAAATGCAGCAAGACCTGGACATCTTCAGCATCCCCACATCCCATCCCCTTATCTTAGGCACTTACCTTCTCCCTGACCTGTTATTTTCAATGGGACATTTAAACTCACCTGCTTTATGCCAACTAGTGCTGCTGTTTTAAGTCACTGGTGTTCAGTCTTGGATCGTTGCTCAATCTTTTAAAATTCAACCTGTGGTTTCAGCTCAATAAAGGTCTTTTATGATTTAAAGTGTGGCTTTATAAAATGCTTGTTCAGTAAAGGGTGTGAGGATAAGCCCAGTGAGTAAAGTGTAACCTCGGTGATGAGGATGGGTGAATTGTACAGTTCTGGACAGGTAGGACTGAGAGTCAACCCAGGATTGGTGACTCGTACCCTCACCTTTTACAGATTCCAAATAAAGCTTCTCAGTGACCCCCTAGCTGGAAGCCAGTTAGCAGCAGAGAGCAAAGCAGACTGTGTGCCCTACTGGCAATGAAAGGTGGGAGGATCGAGCACAGAGGAGGCAGACTGTGAACCAGTCGACTACAGCAACCCATTTAAAGGGAGTTTGGCATGAGATTGCAGCACAGCAGTAGAATTGGTGCTCTGAAGACTGAGGACTGGAGACACAAAACTTTAACTTTGAAATCCCTTGAATTACTGGAGGAGAAGCAACAGAAAGTAAGAGCTTGTTTTTAACTGTTACTCACCATTGTGCCTGTACTGAATTATTCAGGACCCTTTTGAACATACCTCTCCCATTCCCCTCGTGAATAACAAGTGTTTGAAGAAGGCCCAAAATCTACCCTTTAACTCTCTTTGTCTCTCCACAGATGGCTGAGAGAATGGAGCTAGCAGTTGCTGAGGGGCCCAGGAAAAGAACGGCTGCACAGTTTAAGGCTAACCTTCCTGTGACGACTCCTCCTGGCTGTGAGTAATTGGCAGAAGTTCTCATACCTGCAGATGGGAAGAGTAGACCGCCCAGCCAGCCCAAAAGAATCTAGGTGGGAGGTCATCGAGAATCTAGCAGTTCTGGCATCTTCCAGAGAAGGGGGTCAAAGTGCCATATGAGTGTCAACACCCTCTGCTAACTTGATATCAATTTTGTCTTTCAATTTCACCAATATTTATATAATTAAATGAGTGCTGACACTCATCCACCAACATTAATTTTCCATGCAATAATAAGTTTCTCATCAAAATAGAATGCTGAGAAAATTAATGTGAATGTACATAAATACTAATTAGGAGGAGGGAGCTACTCGGCCCCTCGAGCCTGCTCCGCTATCCATAACTGATCTGATTGTATCTTCAACCTCATATTCCAGCCGACCCCCAATAACTTTTCAGCCCCTTGTTTATCAAGAATCTATCTGGCTCTGCCTTCAAAATATTGAAATACTCTGCTTCCAACAACTTTTTATGAAGTAAGTTCCAAACATCATTGAAAGATGAAAAATCTCATTTCTGACTTAAATGGGGGATCCCTTATTCATAAACATTGACACCTAGCTCAAGATTCTCCCACAACAGAAAATGTTATTTCCACGTATATCCTGGCAAAATCCCTCAAGATCTTCTGGTTTCAATCGGGTCATCTCTTACACTTCTAAACACCAGCAAATACAACATTGTATAGGCTGTCCAGTGTTGTCCATTCCAGCTATTAGTCTAGTAAACCTTCTCTGAACTGGTTCCAGTATATTTAAATTCTTCCTGAAATAAGCAGATCAATACTGTACAAAGTATTCCAGACGTGACCTCACCAAAGCCGTGTACAACTGAAGCATAGCCTCCCTACTTTTGTATTCAATTCCCCTCAAAATAAACAATAACACTTTACTGTCTGTACCTGCAAGCTAGCCTTTTGTGATACATACAATAGGACACTCAGATCTCTGTGTCTCAGAGTCTGCAATCTGTCACCATTTAAAAAATATACTTAGTTTCTATTTTTCCTGCCAAAATGGACAATTTCATACTTTCCCACTTTATATACTTCATTTGCCAGATCTTTGCAAACTCACTTCATCTACCTTAATCTATCCCTTTGTAGCCTCCTTATGTCCTCTTCACAACTTATTTTCCTCCTTGCCGTTGGACCTTCCATCCAAGTAATTTATATAAATTGTAACAGTTGAGGCCCATCTCTATGCTTGTGGCCTTGTGGCACACCACTCGTCATATCTTGCCAAGCAAAAAAACGTCCAATAACTACCACATTCCTCTTCACCACGCTACCCCGCCCCCCCCACCCAATTCCGTCCCACCTGAATGGCATCCTTCACCATGGTACAATGGTCAGTTCACTTATCCAGCTAGCAATCCTTCTCCTCATCCACATGGATAGCATGCAACTCATACCTCTTGGACAAAAAAAGGGGCATAAGTTTCTCCATCACTGCCTCCATTCATCTACCTGATGCAGGTCACATCCTCCTGTCCCTGAGCACTGACCAACCCTATGGGTCTGTCTAACCTAAGTGGAGTGACTGCCTCCTGGAACAAAGTATCCAGGTTAACTCCACAATGTCAGCAACTCAGACTCCAGCTCAACCACTTTGAGTCAAAGTCAAAGATAGAGTAGAAAATGCTGATATCATGCTCTGTAATGTCCCTGTTGTACTGCATGCATTCTGCCCATTCCCATTTGGATGCACAGAATATGAGTATTGGTGACAAATTGACCTCAGGTGTGAAAACGTTTTTGCCTTGGAATATCACGTTTTTTTAACTGGTTGGTGATGTGAAAACCAACTCCTGCTGAGGAGCTGTGGATGATTTCTTGCACTATAAAATATTAAACAATTCTTGCACTTGTCAGACAGTTCTTTTTCAAAAATATGAAATAAAATGGACATATTTGCTACTGACAGAAGCAGCATTGTGTTGCCTCATGGTTCCAACGATCATTCTCTCCCTTGTCTCCAAGTTGTTTCTCACTTCTTTTCCATATTCATGGTCTAAAGTACCAGCATCTTCTTTCAGGATATTTACAATTCAACTCACCTTGAGCCTTCACTTCCATTTCTAAACACTAGCTTTCAATAGTGCCACCTGGACTCTTTCTCATGAAACTGCTGGGAGGACTAACACTGTCTTCCTGCGGAGATCTTTCTCTCGTGAGCTGGGAAAATCCCTAAACTATATTGAGTTCTTCTGTAGCTTTCTGATAGTAACACTGAAAAACATTGTTTAAATATTGTTTAACTTAGCATCACTCAGGATCGGAAGTCAATTAGAAATGTAGCAAAGATAAAGTCAATAGGCTTCATATAATGACAAGTTAGGGACAATAAAAGCCACTTGGTTCATCTAAGTATATCCATCCATGAAAAGCCCCAGAAAAGGCCCAAATCCCTCCATCAAGCCCTTCATCCTCAGACAAGTGTGAGATATTGCACATTGGAAGGACAAACCAAGGTAGGAAATTCAAGGTAAATGGTAGGACAGTGAAGAGTGCAGAAGAATAGAGGGATCTGGGAATTCAGATACATAATTCCCTACAAGTGGTGTCACAGGTAGATAGGATCGTAAAGAGTGCTTTTGGTATATTGGCCTTTATAAATCAAAGTATTGAGTATAAGAGTTGGAATGTTATGGTGAGGCTGTATAAGACATTGGTGAGGCTGAATTTAGAGTATTGTGTGCAGTTTTGGTCACCTAATTACAGAAAGGATATGAATAAGGTTGAAAGAGTGGAGAGAAGATTCACAAGGATGTTGCTGGGATTTGTGAGTTACATAGAAAAGTTGAATAGGTTAGGACTTTATTCCCTGGAGTGTAGAAGAATAAGGGGAGATTTTATAGAGGTGTATAAAATTATGATGGGTATAGATAAGAGTGAATGCAAGCAGGCTTTTTCCACTGAGGCTAGGGGAGAAAAATACTAGAGGACATGGGTTAAGGGTGAAAAGTTTAAAGGGAATATTGGGGGGGGTGGGATTCTTCACACAGAGAGTGGTGGGAGTGTGGAATGAGCTGCCAGATGAAGTGGTGAATGCGAGCTCATTTTTAACATTTAAGAAAAACTTGGACAGGTACATGGATGAGAGGGGTGTGGAG
Organism: Carcharhinus amblyrhynchos; assembly: GCF_965287045.1. Lineage (NCBI taxonomy): Eukaryota > Metazoa > Chordata > Chondrichthyes > Carcharhiniformes > Carcharhinidae > Carcharhinus > Carcharhinus amblyrhynchos. Next base: position 59,819,335 of record NC_137330.1, read on the forward strand.
GGATATGGTCCAGATGCAGGTCAGTGAGACTAAGCAGAAAAATGGTTCGACACAGCCAAGAAGGGCCAAAAGGCCTGTTTCTGTGCTGTGATGTTCTATGGTTCTATGGTTCAATGGATAAATAGTAGCTTCCTATAAAATCATAACTTCTCTGCAAATCAAAGAATGACAAGGTGCTTTAAGATAATATTGTATATTTGCTACTGAAATTCAAGCAAAATTTACAATTAATTTTACACTATGATTAATTCACCAAAACTGTCCTAAAACTTTACAGCCATTATTCAGTGAACTAATTTTTGTCATTTTCACAGAAGAAAGCAATGAATATAGACATTGAACAATCCATTGTTTTAGTAGTGACTTCCAGATTAGATCAATTTATTTACTTAATGCAAGGAATTAGCACCTGAGGGCTTCAAACGAATGATGTCATGTATTCAGGCAGCAAAATATAAACAATTGAGAGTATCTTAGCCAGAAAAGCTGAAGCTTTCTTATTTGATATTTTATTAATGCAAAATTCAATTTGTGATCAAATCATGTGATTGTGGACATCAGTCCCTTTTTATTTTGCGTGAGAAATCTAAATGTATGGGAGGAGAAAAAAATTATTGCCTTAAATGAAATTTTTAACAGATGGGTAAAAGCTACTTTTATGCTCAGTGGTACTTTGGCAATTATAGATTGGGGTACCTAACCAACCAGGTGGGCATTTTTCTTCTCTGCAATCATCTTCAGCTGTTTCAACAATGACCTTCCTGCCATTTAAGGCCAGAATGGGGATCTTCACTGATGTTTGCTGTCTTCTGTATCACTTGTAGTACCTCAGATACTATAACAATCTGTACCTGCATACAACAGGAACAACATTGAAGGCTCAGGCTGATACATTGCAAGGAGCACTCACATCACACACATGCCTGGCAATGAGCTTCTTTAACAAGAGAGAATCTAACCATCTCCCTCTGACATGCCAACAAGATTGCTGAATTCTCCACCATCAACATCCTGGGGATTACCATTGACCAGGATCCAAACTAGCCCAGCCGTACAAATATGATATTACAACAGTCAGGAGCTGGAATTCTGCTGGCAATAACTCACCTCCTGATTGCCTGAAGCCTGTCCATCATTTACAAAGGCACAAGTTAGGAGTGTGGTTGAATACTTGCCACTTGCCTGCATGAGTACAGCAGCAAAAGCACTCAAGAAACTCAACATCATTCAAGACAAAGCAGTCTGCTTGATTGGCATCCCATGTCATCTTAAAATATTCACTCTCTCTGCCAGCACTCAGTGGCACTAATATGTACCATTCGTTGTAACATACCTTTAAAAGATATCAGCGTAGCATCACCAGAATGGAAATATGTTATGAGATACAGACTTTGTTTCACTTTTGCTTTCAGCCGTGCACATAGATGGCTTAGATGTCTTCAAGCTTTCTACCAATGTACAAGTGTTCTCATGTACCTAGTCTTAATGAATGAGCCTAACTGTGTTTACTCAATTTATTATGAGTGATTGGTACCTTTTGCCTTGTACAACAGATAAGACTAAAGTATTATATCATTACAGTGACACACCAGCCACAATAGGCATTGCAGCATTTTGTCAAGTTTCCTTCCACAGGACATTCTAAATACATGATCTCTACTATTTAGAAGGCATATGGAATCTTGGCATTTACTGTTAAAGGATTAGAATATAAAAATAGCAAAGTGTGGCTGCTACTGTACAAAGCATTAGTGAGACTACACTTAGAATATTGTGTACAGTTTTGGTCCCCTTACTTGATGAGGGGTGTGACTGTATTGGAGGCAGTTCAAAGGAGGTTCACTAGATTGATTCCAGAGATGAGGGCCTTGTCTTACGAAGAGAGATTGGGCAATTTAGGCCTATACTGCCTGGAGTTTAAAGAATGAGAGGTCAAACTAAGGTGTACACAATAAGGATGATTGACAAAGTAAACATGAAATGGATGTTTCCTCTTGTGGGGAATTCAGAACAAGAGGTCATAGTTTTAGGATAAGAGATGGCAGATTTAAAACACAGATGAGAAATTACTTTTCTCAAAGGGTGGCGAGATGGTGAAATTTGCTGAGAGTGCTGGATACTGGCACATTGAATAAATTTAAGGAAGAGGCACCAAACTTTTAACTAGCAAGGTTTGAATTGTTAGGGTGAATGGGCAGGGAAGTGGAGTTGAGACTGAGGTGAGATCAGCCACGATCGATCTAAATGGCGGGGCAGGCTTGAGGGTCTAAATGGCTTACTCCTGCTTCTAGTTTATATGATTCTCATGAACAAGGTTAGCAGCCAGATGGGAACATCACTCCTGCAAATTCTGCTCTGAGTCACACTACTGAGACTGTATTACCATTTCTTCATAGTTGCAGGCTCAAAAACCTGGAGATCCTTCACTAATAGCATATGAACTGCAGCTCACCACCACTTACTCAAGACCAATGAGGGTTGAGCAACAAATATTGGACTTGGCAACAATAGAAACTAGAAATGAGTAGGCCATTTGGCCCTTCAAGCTTGCTCCACCATTCATTTTGATTGTGGCTGATCATCAATTTCAATATCCTGATCCCTCTTAACCCTTTAGTTAAACATAAGAACATAAGAGATAGGAGCAGGAGTAGGCCATCTAGCCGTTCGAGCCTGCCCCACCATTCAATAAGATCATGGCTGATCTGTCGTGGCTCAGTTCCACATTCCTGCCCTCTCCCCATAACCCTTAATCCCCTCTCTTATCAAAAACCCATCAACCCGCGTCTTAAAAATATTTAGCGAGGTAGCCTCCACCACTTCAACGGGCAGAGAATTCCAGAGATTCACCACCCCTTGAGTGAAGAAGTTCCTCCTCAACTCCGTTCTAAACCGCCCCCCCTTTATCTTAAGGCTGTGCCCCCTAGTCCTACTATCCTTTCTGAGTGGGAAGAGTCTCTCCACCTCTATCCTATCCATCCCATTCATCATCTTATACGTCTCAATGAAATCTCCCCTCATTCTTCTAAACGCTAACGAGTACAAGCCTAGTTTATTCAGCCTCTCCTCATAGCTCAACCCCCTCACCTCCGGTATCAGCCTAGTAAACCTCCTCTGCACTCCCTCCAAGGCCAAAATATCCTTGCGTAAGTACGGCGCCCAAAACTAGAGCTATATCTAATTTCTTCTTGAAATCAGATGTCCTTTTGGCTTCAACTACTTTCCATGGTAGTGAATTCCATTCACCACCCTCTGGTTGACTTGCCATAGCTATTCATATTCAATGAACAAAAAAAATCCAATGCAGAGAGTCACCAGGAAGGGCACTTTTCAGGGTGAGGGGACTAGCATGAGAAGAAAAAGCAGATAGTAGAGAAGCAAAGGAAGACAACGAGGTGGGAGAATAAAACATGGGAGAGAACAACATAAAGAAGTGAGGAAGAAGGTGAAGATGGGGTGAAGGAGAGAGGGATGGAGAAAGTGTGGGAATGAGGAGAGGACAGGAAGAAGGGTGGAGAGGGGAATGAGGAGAGAATATTGAGGAGAAAGGACTGAAGAGAAGAGAGAAGTGGGAGAAGAAAAAATGGAAGGTTGAATGAAGGAAAAATAGAGAAAAAAATAGAACTGTGGGAAAAGTGGGTGTTTACTAGCATAATATATGGATTTTGGACTTTTGATACATTTCCTTCTGAGACTCTTCAGCATTATTTGCGGTTTACCTCCCTCATCATTCCAAGACAGTGATCAGTGAGTACTTACGCAGTGTTTATACAAAATAGACTCTTCAACTCCTCCACTGACCACAGAATTTTGTTGTCTAAATTGAACAGCATTCACATGATATTAATACTGGGAAATACAATGAAGAGTGTTTTACTAGTTGCATTTATTCATTCTATATTGCAGTTTTGTCCATTGGGTAGTTGGAGGTCATTAATGTTTTTCTATTTCTGACCATTTCAAATTCCAAATGTTCAAAGAGACAGGATCAACCTTAGACCTGTAGACATTTATTTTTAGTTCTAGTATCGATTGGTTGGGAATAAGTGCAAAATTATTAGGATACATAGAATGTTAAATCATTTATTGCAGTCTGCTTATTAACCTTTTGGGGAAATGTTCTGGAAGACAAACTTTAACTGTGTAAATGTAATCTTGTATGCTTCTTTTTTTGCTAATGAATAATTTAATTCTAATATTTAAAGTCTCCAAAACTGTTACTGAAATTTGTGGCTCCTGACTTCAGTGTACATATTTTTTCATTGCAATATACAATTTGAAAATAGTTGTGATTGCTTGTCAGGGTTCTCTTTTTGGGATTTGGCTCACATAACACTTAGCATCTATCTGCTGGATCATGCGAACATGAGAAACAATCTGAATGCAGGAATAAACAATGAGCATTACCGCTGCCACACAGTACAGCATTCTACACAAGTGGAGATGGGGCTACACAGGAGAAAGTCACCACACATAGGTCAGTCAGTACCCTTGGCAGGAAACAAAGCTCAATTTGTTCATGGTAGCTGATTATTTGTTAGTGCCACTGTTGGCACTATGGTGTGTATTGCCTGCAGGTACCCTTGGGCAGCACGGTGGCACAGTGGTTACCACTGCTGCCTTACAGCATCAGGGATCTAGACTCGCTTTCCGGTTTGAGTCATTATCTGTGTGGAGTCTCAGGTTCTCCCCGCGATTGCGTGTGTTTCCTCAGCGTATTCTGGTTTCCTCCCATATTCAGAAAGCTGTGGCATGTTATGTGCATTGGCAATGCTAAATTCTCCCTCAGTGTACCCGAACAGACATCGGAGTGTGACGGCTAAGGAATTTTCATGGTAACTTCATTGCAGTGTTAATACAAGCCTACTTGTGGCACTAACAAATAAACTTTAAACTTGTGCTGCATTGCATCCAGCTTGCTATTAGTTCCGAGGCTATTACCATGTCGGAGTGTCAAAGCCGGCAAATTGGTTGGTAAAGTCATGTCAGTCCAGTCAATATAGTTCTGTTGGCTATCAATTTATCATGACATGCTTTTTTCCCCATCCAACGTTTACAGAATACTGCAATTGCTTATGGACCATCAGTGCAAACCCACAGACACTGCAATCATGCCATCAGGTCTACTGTTACAGCCTCCCTTGGGAACTGGAAACATTACGTGTTATTTATCTGACAAAGCAAGGTATAAGCATGCTATAATTATGGGTGTGAATGTACTAGCAAATGGGTGCAGAGCTACATTGCAGTGATTCATATTGCAGTTCATAAAATGTTCACATCCAGGGTTGAGAAACACAGGTGTACAGACAGCAATAGTGCAGTGGATTTTCTGACAGTCTCCCAATGTCTTAGTCCAGGTAAGTCCAGACCAGGCAGGGAAAGCAAATATCCTTTGCTAAAGGGCATTGGTGAACCAGATAGGTTTTTTTTACAACAATCAATGGTTTCATTGTCATCATTAGACTTTTACTGAATTCAAATTTCACCATCTGCCATGATGGGATTCGAACCAGGGTCCCCAAGAGCATTACACTGGGCCTCTGTATTGCTAGTCCAAAATTCCACGGTGCCACTGCGTCCTGACGAAATGGGCAATTCTCACATTCATTTAAAAATGGCTCTTTTAAGATAAGACTAATCTTTGAGGTGTTACTGCACTTTAGTGACTATCACTTTCTATTCAGTTTGAAAGGGCAATGAACAGGCAGAGTGGATGTGAACAAATGGTTGGCCAGAAGAATTTAAGACAAATCTTAAGACTATGGTAAAGCAGATAGGTCAAAGTACAAAGAGATCTTCTTTCCCCAAAGCTGCAGCATATTCATGTTTTATTTATATAATTTCAGATAATAGCTAAAAGACACTTTTGTGCAATGTTACATAGCATCAGGCATCTCAGAAAATTATTAAACTTATATTGCCTCATTGCTGTGCAAGTGTAAGCGACCTCCAAATTTATAGACAAGAGCAGTTGCATTATTGAAAGCTGTTGGTTCATTACAAAGCACGGAAGCAAATGATACAGATGTGCAACAGTTCTCATACAAACTAACAAAATAAGTACAGCAAGTTTTAATTTCAGTATATTTGGGAGATGTGTCTAGCAAGACATTCCTCACTGACCAAAGAGTTTATAGTGCACCCAAATCTTGTAGCAACCTTGTATTTTTATTCGTTCCAAGGATTGCTGTGCTGGCTAAGTCAGCATGTGTTTCTTATTCAATAATTGCCCTTGAAAAGATGATAGTGATCCATGTTCTTGAACTGCTGCAGCCCTTATAGTAGAGGCATACATACTGTTAGGAATAGTTTCAGGAGTTTGACCCAACACCATGAAGGAACAGCAAAACAGTTGCATGGCTTGGAGGGGAACTTGCAAGAGGTTGTCTTCCAATGCATCTACTGGCCTTGTCCTTAGAATCTATCTGATAGAGATTGTGTCATTGTTACACAGCACAGAAAAGACCCTTTGGCCCATTGAGCCTGCGCTGACAATAACTAAAGGCACCCTAATTGACCTGCTCTTGGAGTCACAATATTTAAATGGCTGGTACAGTTATCTCTGGTCAATGGTATCCCACAGGATGTTGATAAACAATAGTAATGCCATTGAATTTGAAGGGGTGGGAGATGGATGCTTTTTTGTTAGAGGCTGTCATTGCCTGGTGCTTCTGTGACATTAATGTTACTTGTCACATCAGCCCAAATTGAATGTTGTCCAAGTTTGGTGCTTTTGGACACAGACTGTTTTAGTATCAGCATTTTGTGTTTTTTATTATACCTACTCTCTGATGCTCAATTTGGATTCCGTCAGGAATATAATGTAGAAAAATGTGAAGTTATGCACTTTAATAGTGTGCTGATTGTGGGCTGTCTCTTTAAGTCAGCACAGCAATAGACATCTGGCTTGAGGAACCAGTGGGAACTGAGATTGACATGGAGAAGGTGGAGACCTCTCTCAGGCAGAGTATATTTGGAAGTCATGGATCAAACATGTAAGGACTGGAGCAGATAGGCAGGTTGCTCCAAGGAAACCTAGAGATGCAAACACCTGTACCAAGTTTATCCTTATCAATACCTTTTATTCCTAACAAAGCCAGAATTGTATTGACAATGCCTGGAATGGCACTACGTAACAGGTAGGAAGAATAATATACTTAAATAATTATTTAAAGAGAGAGTGACTGTAGCACAGAAGGATTTGGGGGTCCTTGTGCATAAATGACAAAAAGTTAGCATGCAAGTTGAGCAAATTATAGGGAAGATAAATGAGAAGTTGGCCTTTATTTGAAAGAGAATGAAGTATAAAAATAGGGAAATCAGCTGAAACTTCACCATACTTGGAATTTACTGAACAGTTTTGGTCCCTATTTCTAAGGGAAGATATTTTGGCATTGGAGGCAGTTCAGAGAATATTTACAAGATATGTTGGGATTTGCTTACCAAGACAGGTTGAGTAGGTTGGTCCTGTACTCATTGGAGTTTAGAAGAATAGGATTCTCAGGGGGCTTGACAGAGTAGATGCTGAGAGTTTCTCCTTGTGTGAGAGTCTAGGACCAGAGGGCATAATCCCAGGGCAAAAGGTCACCTGTTTAAAAACGGGGCAATGGGAGAATTTCTTCCCTTAGAATGTAGTGAATCAGAGGGCTGCAGAGGCTGGGTCATAAAAGTGTGTTCAAGGCTGAGTTAGATAGGTTTTTAAATCAGTAAGGGAATCAAGGGTTATGGGAATAAGAAGGGAAAGTGGAGCTGAGGATTATCAGATCAGAAATGATCTCAGTGGTGGAGCAGACTTGATGGGCCAAATTGCCTACTTCTGTTCCTACACCTTACTATGGTCACTCAGCTCCTAATCTCATTACAGCTTTGGTTCAAGTATGGAGAAAAGGAGCTAAACTCCAGAGGTGTGGCAAGAATGACCGCCCTTCACGTCAAGGCAGCATTTGATCAAGTCTGGCATCAAGCGCTAGCAAAACTGGAGGCAATGGGAATCAGGAGGACAATGTCCCAATGGTTAGAGTCACACCAAGCACAAATGAAGATGGTTGTGGTTATTGGAGATCAATCATCTCAGTTCCAGGATATCACTGCAGGACTTCATCAAGGTAATGTCACATGTCCAACCATCTTCAGCTGCTTCATCAATTAACAAGTTCAGAAGTGAAGATGTTTGTGCTCATGATTTCACAATGTTTAGCAGATTTGTAACTCCTCAGATACTGAAGTCCACGTCCAGATGCCACAAGACCTGCACAATGTCCAGGCTTATTGTTTAAGCCACAAAAGCACTGGGCATTGGCCATCTCTAACAAGAGGGAACATAACCAGCTCCCCTTGACATTCAATGGCAGTATCATTGCTGAATTCCCCACTACCAACATCTTGATGGATTACCATTGGCCAGAAATTGAACTGGAATAGCCACATAAACACTGCGACGACAAGAGCAGAACAGAGGATAGGAATCCTGCGACAAGTAACTCAACTGACTCTCCAAAGCCTGCCCACTATTTACTAGGAACAAATGCGATGGAATACTCCAATTGCCTGGAAGAGTGAAGCTTCTACAATACTCAAGAAAATTGACACCTTTCAGGACAAATTAGCTCATTTGATTGGCACTCCTGTCACAAAATTTTACTCCCTCCACCACTGATGCAGAGGTAGCAGTGTGCACCATTTACGAGGTGCATTGCAGGAATTCACCAACAGTGACAGCACCTTCCAACCCCATGACCAGTACCATCTAGAAAGACAAGGACAGCGGACACATCAGAAATCCAACCTGGAAGTTTCCCTGGCCACCATCCTGTCTTGGAAATGTAGTGCAGTTACTTCACTATCACTGGATTAGAATCCTGCAACTCCTCCCCTAACAGCACTTTGGGTGTACTTATACTACATGGGCTGCATCAGTTCAAAAAGGCAGCACACCACTACCTTCTTGAGATCAATTCAGGATGGGCAATAAATGCTGGCCGAGCCACCAAAACACACATCAAATTAAACCAAATTAAAAAATAGCTTTTTCTAAAAAAGCATTACATTTTGCTTTTTATTGCTTCTTTATATGTTAATTGTTAGCATGCTGTTGCATGTTATAATAGGGTACCTTAAGGGACAACAACATATACTCCTGTAAGATACAGCAGTTGTTGACATGTAGGCAATGTCATATTACATAAAAAGGTGTGAAGCACAACTGACGCAAAAGGGAGAGCAATTGTCAGTAAGCATTTGAGGGGACAGTCAGTCATTCTGATGAGAGATAGGGAGCAGCCAGTTGAAAAAATATTTCACAATTTAATTGTTTAGAAATTGTCATAAATGTTCAATAAGTTATATTAATAGAGGAGCCATACAAATTTAAATGAAACCATTTGGATGATAATTTCTAGTGCGGTGGTCCCTTACAAGATGCAATTAACTTAATGTCTAAAATAATCAATGATTTTGTATTTACAGAATTCCAAGTAATTCTTCCAGATTATTGCAGATCTATTTGTAAGGAAACAACCACAAAAGTATTTGTTTTAGCCAAATCAGCCTTAAAAAATGGTTATTAAAATCTTGCAATAAGTATGCATTATTGCACAACTTTAAAACAAATTATGAAGAAAACTTGATTATGAAAGTTAGAACTTGGACTATAAAAATGAATTACAATCAATTTTTCTCATTTTATCAGGCAATATGTAAAAATAAAAGTGGATGAGCCATAAATTTGAAAGGGTTTACAGGGAATGGGATGTTATAAACAACTAATGCATTTATAGAACAATTCATTGTACTTTGTTTTTGTACTGATGTGTAACAGATGAGAAAGAAAATCAGTATATGGATTTTTAATAAAAATGATTGTCATTCATGATCGTTTGTAATGAGTTTTATTGCAGCAAAGGACTGTTGAAAATCAGTCCCCAATACCACTTATTTTAAAACCTCTCTAGGAGCAAACGATTCCATGTAAAAGCAATTAAAATTTGAGTTATTTTGCCCCCTTCAGAAATGTAGGTTTCTTACTGCATCTGCAACATTAACTGATCAGAAAGAGAGGACCACAGGTAAACAGAAAATAAACATAGTCTTGAATCATAATTCAAAGTAAACATAATAAAAATGCAACTGATGTTTGCCCATTTCCTCAGACCCTTTTGTAAAGGCCGTAAGCTCCCTTTATTGCAAGTAATGTGTAAATAACCATTTAAATTATATAATATAACCTCAGATATGAAAATACATAGTTTTACTTTGCATAGGGAATTGGTCTGTAGTTTACATTCCTTTGTCCCTTAAAACCACCAACTTTATATATTCATTTAATACTTGTATCTGCAGGCTTCAATCAGGCACAATAGTGTTTACCCTGGATAGGAAAGCTAAAATAAATTGTATACAGCAAGATTAAACTCTCTTTCCTGTAGAGAAAAAAAACTAAAATCTATTAAGCTCTTTCCCATTTAGCTGAAAATACCTATACGTCAATCTTATACAGTTTTGCAAAACTATAACAGCAGAATTTCATTAAAAAAATTAAACTACATCTTAATCAAAAATTAAACATCTCTGACCCCTTTATACAGATTCAGTAGTACAGTAAGCAAACTCAGACATTCACCGTGAATGCATAGTCTGCAAATCCAGCACAATAGCAGATAAGGCCTCTAAATCTTATTGGCGAAAAATTTACATCATACAATTATACCCAGCTTTATAAAGTTATATCATAATATCTGACATTTTCATACAGGACAATGATTATAATAAAAGGGGGAAAGTATTTCAAAGTACTGGTTCTCCTGGTTATTTGCAGAAACTGAGTCGAAGCAAGTTGTCCCAAATATCGAATGGAATGTAGCTCACGTGGACTGGACAGCTTTCTTCAGTTTATCTATCTCCAGCTATAAAAAAAGTGACCATTATTTAGATACACAAAAATTTAGAGAACATTTAATTTTGTGAAATCAGTGGAAAAATCCAAATCATGGACATTCTGAAGGATCATTATTGGTAGTATATTCTGCTTTGCTGGAGAGATGTCAAGTCCCAGCAAAATCACGTGGTTACCTCATAGCCACAGATGCAACTTTCAACGAAAGCATGTAGTTGGTAATTAAAAATGGAAGGTCTTGCTAATTATTCTTTAACAGTGCAAAGCACAAGAGATGGTGTGGGTCAGTTGACCGTTAAATAACAATAGCTGATCTTCCAATTTAATTTTATCTTTATGAACTATCCCCATAGCTCTTGATTCTATTAGTATTCAAAATTTATCAATTCTATTCCCCCCCACCTTGAATGTACTGAGAAACTAAAGTCCTCTGGAGTAAAGAATTCCAAAGATTGACAACCTTTGAGTGAAGAAATTTCTCATCTCAGTCCCAAATGGATGACCCTTATTCTGGGACTATTGATCACTGGTTCTCTCCACTTACCTGACGAAGGGTCAGAGGCCCAAAAGCTAGTGGCTGTGCTACCAAATAAACCTATTGGACATTAACCTGGTGTTGTGGGACTTCTTACTGTCTCGACTTTCAAGTCAGGGGGAACATTCTTCTAGCATCAACCTTCTCATGCCCCTGAAGAATTTTGTTTCACTTAGATTATCTCTTATTTTTCCATATGTTAGGGATTACAGGCAAATTCTACTCAACTTCAAGACAAATCCCTTCTGCCAAGAATTAATCTAGTGAATCTCCCTCTAAGGCAAGTATATCATTCTTTAGGAAAGGAGACAAAAACTGTACACAGTACTCCAGGTATGGTGTTACTACATCCCATATAATTACAGTAATACTAATTCATTCTTATATGTCAATCCATTTGCAATAAAGGGACATTTACTATTTGCTTTCCGAATTTTCGAGGGCACTTAGGAATGAACAACAATGCTGGCCTTACTAGCAAAACTCAAATGAATAAAACAAAACTTTGTTTGCTTATTTGCATACTAACTGTGTGGCTCATGTACAAAAACATCCAGGTCCCTTAGGATATGAACACTTCTTACTCTCTCGTCTTGTTAAAAAATGTGGTTTTCTATTTTTTCTAGAAGTTCGGGGAGAGAACATGCAAGTTTTTGACATAATTTTACATTTTTCCACATTATGCTCCATTTTACACCTTCCTGGATGCCTATAATCCCTTTGCATTCTCCTTGTAGCTTACTTTCCTCCTAGCTTTGCATTATCAGCAAACCTGGGTACAACATCGATTGAGATTATAGATAGCCAAAGCCCAAGCACCGATCCTTGCAGCACCCAATTACACTCATGAAATGCTGTCAGATGTCAAACATAATTCCCTTTTCATAAATTAATTCTGAATTTTCACAATTAAATTAGGATTTGCTGTGTGTTACTAGGTCCTTAATAGTTTCTGGCATTTTTCATACTACTGATGTCAGGCTAACTGGCCTATAAGTTTCCAATTTCCTTCTTCAATATTTTCTTGAAAAGACGGGTTACATTTGCAACTTCCAGTCTGTGGGGAGCAACCTCAATCCCAACGAATTCTGGAAGATAAAACTCATCCACTATGTAGAAAACCTCATTTAAAACCTAGAAAGTAGGCCATTTGACAGCTGTAGAGAATGGCTGTCCAACGACCTTAAAAAACCTTTAAAAAAATGTAATAATTTATAAATAAGTCTAACTCTTGCTTTTCATTTAGCAGCCTGCCAGAACTGATACAGACACACAATAGCAAGTCAGGAGAGAGTTACATTTTCATAAGGGAACCTGTTATCTGACCAAAGACAGGGAAAATAGAAATGTTCTTTGTTTAGGCATTGCTAGGCTTAAAGACGACAATGGGTTGGAATGGGAGGGGTATCCTTTGACTACTTGTCTCTTGATAATTGGACAACTGGATGGGAAGACATAATTGAACAAGTGATTGGCAGGAGATATCCTCCAACCTCTAAAATTGCATACGTTGAACAGACAATCCAGAAGTAAAAAGTATGGGCAAGTGAAGGAGACACTTTAATGTTGCCAATTTCAACTTAACACCCTGATCAATCTAAACATGTGGGAGCTCATTATGCCACATCATGCTGGGACTAGTAAATGCTTTTATTGAATCTTACAGGTTTTTAGTCCCAATGATGTCTTTTGCACAATTTATTTACTATTAGTCATTTCTTTAAATTCCTCATTTTCACTCAACCCTTGTTCCCCACAACTTCAAGAACTTCTTTCTATCAGTTGGGTCAAAGATAAATATTTGTTTCACGATTCCGTCACTTGCCTATCCCATATTATATCTCTTGAATCTGATTCCAAGTACCCAACTTTATTCCTGCAAATCTCTTCTGTTTTCCATACCTATAGAAACTTACAATTTTCTTTTAACTTCTCTTGCTACTGTATTCTGAATCTATTCTCGATCAATTGTTTTTCTCCATCATTTCAGGCAGCTTAGAATTACATTGAATTCTAGAGCATAAAAAAATGTAGTTCAGGTCTATGCCAGTGTTGCTGTTTCACGAAAGCCTCCATTCCCACCTTACTTCATCTCACTCTATCGACATATCCTTTTTCCCTTTCACCCTGATTTTGTTCTCTGTCTTCCCTTCAATGCATTTACTTAGCACAAACCAGCCATCAAACCTGGCAGAATGGGTCAACCTGGTGTGTTGATTCAGATCCTTTTAACAGATACAAAATCTCTATATTGCAGTAATGGCAACAAGAAGCGTGTGTGAAAAGATTTGGCTCAAATTTTGATACAATTAGTCTTGCAATCATACTAAGCAGGAGGCATACAGAATTACGTTTAAAACATGGTTTTGTGAACAAGCTTAATTACAACATTATATTTATTCACTGATGGTTAAGTGAAATTAGAACTATGTAGCTGAGATATAACAGCCCAGATTTAATGGTCAGTCACTTATTTCACCCAGGGAAGTTGGCTGTTCCAATTGGTCTCTCCACCTTTGGGTTGAGATTGACGAAATCTGCCCAAGTTCTCACCATGACAACTATTCAAGTGCTGCAGGGTGTGTTGAATCTAGATGTCAACATGAGTCTTGATGTCTCATGGTGTCAAAAGATTGTGTGACACTTACTACCTGACTCATATGAAATATGACCATCAAAATAACACCGGAGATAGGTGATGCTAAACTCCAGCAAAGTGTCAACACACACCATCGCAAGTGGTCAAGAGGAAGTGTATAGAAAATGGGAAAAAAAATGAAATTTACTGCAGTGTGAAGAGTTACCAACTCTCTTGTAAACAATGTTGCAGCCCAAACATTTAATTTATTACTATACTATCAGAAATTGAATGAGATAGCCAAGTGTTGGATGAGGAGAACATTTTGGTTTTTTCACTCATAGTTGAAGGAGAAAATTTAACAAATAAATCATCTAGAACCAAGGTGGTGTTTTATAAATCACCTAGAATGCAACAACAGCAAATCTTCAAAGCTACCATTCAAAATATTTTAAGATATAAGAACTCGAATTTTTAGACTCTACCCTAATGTATCATAGAGATATCAAATATGTTTATTATTGTGAAGTATTGGCAGTTTAAAAACAGTTAGTCAGAAATATATGCTGTGTTTAGCATGTGAAAGCAAACATTTTCCTGAATTCATAAGAACATTGACGTAAACTCTAGATTTAAAATTCTTAGAAGTGCCTTATAAATCTTTAATAAATTCTACATCATAAAAAACACACTCCAGTAAGATTCAATATATAAAATACATCTGAGTACTCAAGGAAGTCAGGGAAGAAATGGCAAAATGACTTTGACCACAATTGTTAAACCATTCTTTGATATGGAAATTGAACCAAAACACTACTTCTCTTCAAAAAGAGGATAAAAGTATTAACAAGGTAACTGTAGACTTTTTGCCCAATTTTGGTGGACAAGCTTCTGGAGGATACGATGTAAAATTCATACTCATTTGGCAAGGCATGAGCTAATTGAAGACAACTAGCCTGGAAAATGCAAACTGTAAAAGGCAAGCCATGCCTGAAAATTAATTGCATTCTTTGCTGATACAACAAAGTGCATTCATAACAGAAATGAGTTAGATGTTGTTCATATAGATTTTCAAATGGTGGTTGATCAGTTGCCACATACAAGAAAATCATTAACGAAATTGAAGCACACAAAGAAGGCTGCCAAGTAATGTTCCCTCCAAGCTGCACAGTAGCGCAAGTCCCTGCCCAGGCTAAGTGGCTAAGTTACTGCACAGGCACAGCTGTAAAAAAGGGATATGTACTTAACCCTATGTACTTATTAGAGGGCAGTTTTTCACGCAAAGGGTAGGGGGGTGTGGAATGCACTGCCGAGTAAGGTGGTGGAAGCAGTCACGCTAGGGTTGTTTAAGAGTCACTTAGACAGCCACATGAGCGGTCTACATATAGGGGGATATAGCAGGCCTTACTAAACATTGTAGTCTTGGGATTATGTTTTTTGCCTCAGGGATGTTACAGTCTTTGCCTGTTTAATAATGAATTTTTTGTCTCCACAGGCATTTAAGTCCACCTTATTGACCAGCAAGGGGCATGCATGCGGCAGGTTGTAATGGGCTGCTCTTGGACGCTGCTTCGGGAGTTGCCTATTGCTTCATGTCGTTAGTGTGCTTAAACTGGACCATCTCGAGGGCAACATGACAGCTCAGAGACTATCTCTGTTGCTGTGCGGACACATGGATTTGGGCCTGTGTCTGTGGGAGTTTGCATGTTCTCCCCGTGGTTGCGTGGGTTTCCTCCGGGTGCTCCGGTTTCCTCCCACATCCCAAAGATGTGCTTTTAGGCTGATTGATTGGGTAACAAATTGTCCCTATATTGGACCTCCCTGATCCTCGCACATTAGGCGTAGACTAAAATCATGAATAGGTCACTGAGACAATGGGACGGCGGCGCGGGCTCGTTGGGCCGAAGGGCCTGTTTCCCATGCTGTGTTGTTCTTTGCTCTAACCCGCACACCCAGAAAAAGTATTTACAGGGAACACTGGTATTGAACCAGTATGAACAGGAAACAGTTATTAATAGATTCTTTTCACATGGAGGGTTGTGAAAACTGGTAGTTCCCAGGGTCCAGTGGTGGGTTCAGTGCAAATGCAAAAATAAATGATCTATGCTTGGGTACAGGGAGCATATCAGTAAAATTTGCAGACAAAACAAAAATTCAGCACGTGACAAAATGTGAAGAGGAATCTAACTAACTTCAGGAGGACACAGATTAGATTAGGTTAGGTAAGTGTATGACAAGTAAAGTTGAGATAAATGTAAGATGACAGATTTTTGAAAACATGTGCAAGAGCAAACATATATTAAACTGCTAAGCTTTAAAAAGATTTGAACAAGCGACATAAAGGAATTCAGAAAGAGAAGTATTTAAGAAAAATAGGATATTTCACAAAAACATAGTTCCACATGATTTATAAATGAGATTTAGAATACCAAAGCAAAGCAATTTTAATCTGAACAAATCATTGATTAGACTACATTTAATAAATGTGCAGTTTTGAGGGCATTACTTCAGGCAGAATGTGAAGCCATGGGGAGGATTCAGAAGCAATGATGCCAGGGACGAAAGGCCTTAGACATGTGGAGGGCCCATTTCATTAGAGTATAGAAAAGGAGATCTGATAGCTGTTCAAAATTATACTGCACTTCATTAAGGTAAATTCAGGGGAAAATAAAAATCCCTGGTTAAGGAGTCAGTAACTCAAGGGCATCAATTAAAAATATCACATGAACATCAATGGTAGGGGTTTTGTTTTTACAATGGAGCATTGTTAGGATGTTGATGCCCCCCCACCCCCCTGCCCTCCCATAAAGGAAATAAACACCATTAAAGCTTTTAAAAGGGATGTGATATTATATTCAAGAAGAATAAAACTAACAGGGATTAAAACCAAGTGAATAGATTTGTTCAAAAAATGCTGGAATAGGCACAATGGGCTGAATTGTTTTCTGTTGCATTGTAAAACTCCATATGATTCCAAAATATAACGCTGAGTTTTATACTGGCAAATAAACTGGTTTAACTGTACTGAGCAAACAAAAAAAAGTTTTACTTTTTTTGTATCACTCATGATGTGCCCAAGTGCTTAAGCCAAAGAAGTACTTCTGAAATGTAGTGGGAATTGCAGCAAACAATTTCCACACATCAAGGTCTCACAACAACAACACAATAACGGCCAGTTAACCTATTTTACTGAGGTTGATTGAACAATAGGATAACCAGGGAGATCCCCCTTACTGAAATTCCCTAAGTCTTTTACATCCACCTCCAAGGGTAGATGGAGCTTCAGTTCAGTGCCTCATCTGAAAGGTAGCATTGCACCTCTTCAATACTCCACTGGAGTGTTTATCTGGAGTTGGTTTCTGAAATAGGGTTTGAAATCACAATCTTCTGATTTTGAGTTCGGTATTCTACCAAAGAAGTCACAGCTGACCGTCCTCAGCCAAAAAAAAGTTACCCCAAGATAGTTGCTCAGTACAGTTAAACCAGTTTATTTGCCAGTATAAAACTCAGCATTATATTTTGGAATCATATGGAGTTTTACAATGCAACAGAAAACAATTCAGCCCATTGTGCCAGTTTTGACTCTTACCTGCAAGGCAGTACGCTGTTTCTTCTCTTCTTCAAAGTCATTCCTTAGTTCAGTTATTTCTTTCCTGTGGACATGAGGAGTAAATATTGTTAATTTAGAATGCAGCATTATAATTAGGATGTTTTGCTTGTTCCACTTCAGCATCAGTTACACTGTAGATGCAAACTTATGTCAAGCTAGCAAAATAAATAGTAAGTGATAAGGTGGAGTCAGAGTAAAGGGGAATGCAATCAAGTTATGTTCTGAAAGCACGTACAGGTAAATTAAGTTGGTAAGCTATAGGCAATATAAGTACAGATGATATCATGCTCAGGGTCTAAAGTAGAATAGCTTTAAAAAATAGGCAGAACTGGGTACCAAATTTTCTTGGGTACAAGACATTCAAGAAAGATAGGGAAAAACAGAGGGGTGAGAGAGCAGTACTGATTGAGAACTTTACAGTGCTGGAGAAACTGCCCAAAGGAGAGGATGTCCAAGTGAGGTTAAGACAACAACCTCCTTGATTGGAGCCAAGAACAATGGAGGAACGATTACACTATTGGGTGGGAGGGCCACCATCTAATGGGAAAGAGGTAAAGGAACAATATTTTCAAGGAAATTATGGAGGGCTGCAAAATAATAATGGGGGGGCATTCAATTATCCTAATGTATTCATTGGTAGCAATATCATAAAGGGCAAAGAAGGGGAAGAGTTTCTGAAACATGTTTAGGGGAATTGTCGAGATCAGTATACTTCAGGTCCAAGGAGGAAGGAAACACAATGGGAACTATTTCTGGAAAATGAAATGGGTCAAGTAGCAGAAGGGAAACATTTAGGAAACAATCAAGGTATCATAAGGTTTAAATTTAGGTTAGTTCAGAACGTAAGGAACAGGAGTACGAATAGGTCATATAACTTGCTGAGTCTGCTTTGCCATTCAGTACGACCACATTGATCATTGGTTTCAATTCCACTTTCCTGTCTGCACTCCACACCCCTTAATTTCATGAGTGATGAAAAATCTCTCTTCCCCTGTGTTAAATAAATTCAGGGCTGGAGCATCCACAGCCATCTGGAATAGAGAATTCCAAAGATTCAGAACCTCCTAAGTAATTTCTCATCTCAGTCCTACTTGATCAGGCCCTTATTCTGAGACTGTGCCCCAGTATTCTAGATTCCTCAGCCAGGGGAAACAATCAGTGTCCACCCTGTCAAGCCCCTTAAGAATTTTCTATGTTTGAATTAGATCACCTCCCTAAACTTGAGTGTATAGGCGCAAATCTCATGATAGAACAACCCTCTCATCCCAGAAACCAATCTATGAACCTTCCATGTACTTCCTCCATTGGAAATGCACCATTTCTTAAATATGGTGACAAATACTGCACACAACACTCAAGGTTTTGGCTCTTGACAAAGCCCTGCACAATTGTAACAAGACTTCTTTACTCTTACACTCCAATTCCCTTGCAATAAAAGTCATCATGCTATTTGCCTTTGTAATTGGTTGCTGGATCGGCATAGCAACTTTGTGCTCTTTATACAAATCCCTTTGAATATCAATATTTACAAGTTTTTTTGTCTTTTAAAATTTATTTTGCTTTTCCATTCTTATGACCAAAGTGAATTAACTCACTTCTCCACATTATACGCCATCTGCCAGTTTGTTGCCAACTCAACCTGTTGGTAATGCTTTGCAGCCTCTGTGCCCACCTCACAGCTTTCATTCCCATCTTCTTTGTATTGTGAGCAAATTTAGATGCATTTCACTAGTTTTCTTAATTTAGATTGCACATAGCCCGGTACTGATCTTTATGGCATTGCACGAGTCACAGCCTGCCAAATTGAAAATATTCCTACAAACATGCAAATTACGAGGTCATTTGGCCCTCTGAATGGTGGAGCAGGTTCAATAACCTTTACATTCCTGCCTCCCCCAAAATCTTTCACTCCTTTGCTTGTCAATAATCCATCTACCACTGCCAGTTCTAGATTCTCCCACAAGAGAAATATCCTTTCCACATCCATCCTGTCACTTCAGAATCTTTTTTGTCTCAATAAAGTCACCTCATACTCTTCTAAACTCCAGTAGATAAAGCCTAGTCTGTCCAGCCTTTCCTCGTAAGGCAAGCACTCGAGATTACAGGAGGGAAGGATGTGAATGGAATGAGTGACAGAATATCCCATTTGTGTAATGTTATTTGGAGACTTGCTGATGTGTAAACCAAGTGGAATTTTATCTTTTTGGAGAGCAGTCGTGAACAGAGCAATTTGGGGTGAACATTTGCAATATTGTATATATCTGTATTGTAGGATGCAAGTAGAATGATCTTTCTTCTAATATATTGAGCGCTTTCTCCTTTCAATCAAGTTTTTTTTTTACATTATCAATTATAATGATGTAACTATTATTTGAAACATTATTCAATAAAATTGTCATTTTAAGACATAACATAGCATTGTCACTCATTCCTGGTGCATTCAGGAAGGTTTCCAAACCCAAGTGAGACTCCAGAAGGGCCTCCCAGATCCTTACAAATCCAAAAGTCCTCAATAGGCATACACATGGTAAAAGGGTGGTAAAGAGGAGTGGGACCCAATAGGGACCAAATAGAAAATTTACATATGAAAGGAGCATAACTGATGCATTAAATGAATATTTTGCATCAATCTTTACCAAGGAAGAAGATTTTGCACAGGTCATAGCAAAAGAGGTGGTAACTCAAGACATGTAAACAGTTTACAATAGATAAGGTGGTGATATTGGATTGGCTGCCTTTGATTGATAAGGTGCCAGGACCAGATACAATGGATCCAAGAATGCCAAGAGAAGTGAGGGTGGAAGTCGCAGGAGCACTGACTAGAATTTTCCAATATTTCTCAGACTCAGGGTGGTGCTAGAGGATTGATGATTTGTAAATTTTACATCCATGCTCAAGAAAAGGGTGCAAAGATGAGTATAGCAACTACAGTTTAACCTTGGTGGTAGGGAAGTTTCTAGAAATGATAATCTGGAACTTGGGCAAGTGCGAATTTATTAAGGAAAGCCAGCCTAGGTATGTTAAGGGCAAACCAAGATAAGGGCTAACTTGCTTTATTTGTTTTGAAGAAGAAACAGAGAGGATGGATGAGGGTAATGCTGTTGATGCCATGTACATGGACTTCCAAAAGGCATTTGATAAGGCACCGCACAAGATACTGCTCATGGAATAAAAGGGTTAGTATTATAATAGATAAAGAAATTGGCAGAGTGATAGGAAACCAAGAATAATGATTAACATTTGTTTTTCAGACAGGAGACAGTTTTATAATGGAGTTTCCCAGAGCTGTGTGTTAGGACCACTATTCTTCCTGATATATAATAATTACCTAGGGCTTGGTGTACAGGACACAAAATTCAAAATTTGCAGATGATACAAACCTTGAAAAGTATAGTGAACTGTGAAGAGGATAGTGTAGAGTTTTAAAAGGACGTAGGCAAGTCGGTGGAATGGGTAGTCAAGTAACAGGTGAAATTCAACGCAGGGAAGTGTGAAATAATTCATTTTGGTAGGAAGAAAATATTAAATAATGGGGGTGAAAGAGCAGATCCACCTGGGAATATATGTACATAAATCATTGATGGAGCAGGACTAGTTTTTAAAGCATGGTTAACAAATCATTCGGCACCCTGGGCTCTATTATTAGAGGAAAACAATACAAAAGCAAATAAATGTTAAACCCATATAAAATAATATTTCAGCCTCAATTAGAGTACCAAATCCAATGTTGCCACCACAATTTAGGAAGGTTGCAACGGCATTAGAGACTGTAGAAAAGATTCATTAGAATGGTTCCAGGGTTGAGGACCTCCAATCGGAGAAGTGGAGCAGCTTTCATCAGGGAAGGTTGAGTGGAGATTTGATAAAG
Organism: Carcharhinus amblyrhynchos; assembly: GCF_965287045.1. Taxonomy (NCBI): domain Eukaryota; kingdom Metazoa; phylum Chordata; class Chondrichthyes; order Carcharhiniformes; family Carcharhinidae; genus Carcharhinus; species Carcharhinus amblyrhynchos. The sequence goes on from NC_137330.1 coordinate 59,840,820, forward strand.
TTATTTAAAACCATAAGGGGTCTGGACAGAGGAAGAAATTGTTTCCATGGGTGGAAGGATTGAGAATCAGGGGCACAGATTTAAAGTAACCAGCAAAGAAGCAATAGCGGCATGAGCAAAAATATTTTTCACACAGCGAGTTATTAGTGTCTGGAGTACGCGGTCTGAGAATATGAAGGCAGGCTCAATTGAGGGAACTTTATTATATAAAAAGGAAAATGTGCAGGACTATGTGGAGAAAGCAGCTGAGTGGTTCTAGGTGAGCTGTTCTTTCAGACAGCCAGTACAGACATGAAGGGCTGAATGGCCTTCATCTGTACCATAACCATTATGTTTCTATAAGAATATCAAGGAAAAGTCATTGGTTACCTCTTCATGTGTCTGGAACCCATGTGTCCTGCAAATGAACAGGAAGATGGGCCAAAATGTGAACAAAAAAAATCCAGCAGATAAAACAATTTGTAGAAATTAAGATCCATGAAATAATCACAAAGTAAAAGTAGTAAAAATGAATGACAGTAAATTGAACCATCCAATTAAACAGCAAGAGAAAATTGTCAAAACTATACAAAGGGAAAAAACTTGGATAGAGCAGATATCAAAAGTTACTTAAATGCATTGCAAGCTGAAAGAGGAAATTACAGGTAGGAATGAAATGTGTAAATGCTGTAAATTTAGCAAAAATAAAACATAGTGCCACTCCTTCATTTGTCAGTTTGAAGCATGCAACAACTGTTTGCAAATCAATGATTGAGAAGAAATTCTGTTTGCTCTTTTTAAAAATACTAGTAATAAATCCAAAAGCTCTATTACTTGTGCTGAATCTTCAGTTTCTCAACAAGAATCATCAGGTCAGCCATTTGTGCCTTGAGATCTTCTATCGTAGCTCTGTTCCTATTATCGATTTCAGTTGTGTCTTTTATATCGGCAACATTGATGACCCCAGTATTCTGCTTGAACGAAGGCTAAAGTAGTGAAAAATAAAATTATGGTATCACTTAACCATCCTAAGCACATCCAAATACTTGACATGAATTCCACTGGTCATAAGGATCATTCTTGTTTCAAATCACAAATAGCATGAACGTTCCTTCATTTTAGAAGACTCTATAAATCACTTTTCATAATTAAGGTCAAGTCAAGCACCTATAATACATCTGCCCACAAATCTTGGTAGCTGGGAGGAGGTATCAATTGGACTTTAACCATTAGTAATGCTACCTGAATGGTAATCTTTCAAAATAACTGATCAAACATCATGTCTATTAGGAAACAAATGCTTCAAGTGACATGCAAATTGTAGGAAATAGTTCACTGCGTTGCTACTTGATATATGTCCTGATTATTTCATGGTATGTTAAAGATTCTGGTGAGATAAAATTTGAATCTATGCGCTGTTAAGTTTCCAAACTCAGCTCAGTGCTGAGTGGAAACAAGACAAGGAGAGAAATATACAAATTAGAAATTAAAAGAGCTCTCATGTGGACCACAGGTCGAAAATGTAGATATTGAACCTTATGATACCTTACAGGTACTCGAAGGATAGAAATGGTAATTAATTTTAAAAAAGTAAAAAAAATAAGGTAAGGGATTGTTAGAGCTCATTTATGATTCACAGTGAAATTGTGTGCCGCATACATTATTGAAACTTTGATCCCTCCAAATCCATATTTTAGTTTCAAGTCCAATCTCAAGTGTTTTAGGAATTTGCAGTTACTTTAAATTACAAATTGCTTCCTCCAGAGAGAAATCTACAAGGCTAAATAAACCAAGATCATCTGCAGAGAGACTACTATTTACATGGAATCAAAGCTGTCTAATTAATTAATACAAGTTTATTGGACAAACAATACCTTTTTAACAATGTCAGAAGGCTTTGGTTTGGCAGTTTCTTCTTCCTCCTCCTCTTTGATCATTTTTGAATTTTTATCTAAATGACTCTCACCCAGAGGCTGAAAAGCAGGGTATTATTTGTTAAAAATCTTATGGCATCTGCTTGAGAAGGAGAAGTCTGTATTGCTTCTTAATATTAGACAACTTTAGACTTCAGCATAAAATATGAATTTTGTCTTTTCAGTTATGCACATTATTTGCAAAAATTATATTTTCCTTCTACTAAAACAGACTACTTTCTGTACATCTCCAGACAAACTGCTTAACAATCCATTAAAATATCAATTTCATACTAGATTGCAATCTTAAATTTAATACATGCAAATTGACTGACCTACCTGGAAATGTAGAGTGTGAATTAATTAAACAAACCATGGAAAACCATACTTAAGTCTGATGTGAATAGTATTAATGTAAACTCCTTTTTGCAGAGTTACAAATTTTCAAAGGCTCAAGGTTAACTCTTGTTGGCAATGATGTGCAGAGAACAATGCTTAAAATATTACATTTATTTTTTGAGATGCATATTTTATCTTGTATTCATATTATGTCTTTTGAGCACTTCCAAAGTGCTTTAAGGAGGAATGTAAAACACAATATGACAAAAATGGTTTTTGAGGCCTAATGCACTAACTGGTTTATTATGACCATAAAGCAGCCTGGTCAGGCAAATCTGAAACTTGACCCTTGGTCTATACAGAGTATCCATCAATAAATATCGGAATATGCAAATATATTGGCATGAGGGGAAAGAACAATCACTCTCTCATAATTAAATTCCCATCAGACAAGAAAACATTTCACCCATGCACTTGGTCTGTTTTACAAATAATTCAATTCCACGCAATGCAGCACATTCAGTTGTTAGAGGAACCAGAGATGGATAATAAACAAGGTTTGTCTGCATCATTCCACACTCCGATAGCAGCAGCAAGAAATGCTGCTCTTACAAACTGTTCTAGAGAACACAGAAAAATAGTGGCTTGGCCATGGTACTTTTGTTTTTAAATTCATTCCTGGGATGTAGGCATTCTTGTTAAGTTCAGCATTTATTGCCCATCCTTATCGCCTTTGGAGAAGATACTGAGGCACCTTCTTGAATACAAGTTGACTGTTAGGCTGTTTCAGAGGACAATTGACCACATTGCTGTGGGATTGGAGTTACGTGCATTTCAAAATAATAATAGCATGATCAAAGTCAACATGGCTCCATAAAAGGTAAATTAGAATCCTTATAGTGTAGGTGGCCATTCGGCCCATCTAGTCTGCACCAACTCTAGACAGAGCATCTTACCCAGGCCCACCTCCCACCCATCCCTGTAACACCACAATTGATCCTGCGAGCCCCCCCCAATCCCGAAGAAACATGGGGAGAATGTGCAAATTCCACAGAGTCACTCAAGGTCGGAAACTAACCTGGGTCCCTGGTGCAGTGAAGCAGCTGTGCTAACCACTGTGCCACCATGCTGCCCTTACATTGGGCAAATTTATCATGGTTTTTAAAGAAAGTAGCTGGCACGATAAAGGGGAACCAGAAGATTTCCAAAAAATATTCAAAAAGATGCCCAAAAAACATTAATGCACAAGAGAAGGGTTCATGGAAATAAAAGAATCACCACATTGGGCTCAAAATATTAATTCTGTTTCTCTCTCCACATGTTGTCAGATGTTGAATTTTTCCAGTACTTTGTTTTTAAGGGCTGCTGTGAAGATCAGTTTTCAACTACATATAATCTACATCAATAACCTGGACAAAGAAACCAAGAGTAATATATCCAAGTTTGCTGAAGGTGCTAAACTACATAGAAACTCAAGCTGTGAGGACACAAAGAGGCTGCAAAGCAATGCAGACAAGGTTTATTTCTGAGGAAGGGTCATCGACAAACATTTTTGCCCACAGATGCTACCAGTCCTGCTGAGTATTTCAAGCAATTTTGTTTTTATTTCACATTTCTAGCATCTGTTGTTTGTTAGTTTTGTTTTATTGGAAGTTAGCAAGCAAATACAGCAAGCAACTGGGAAAAAATGACGTTATAAAGGCCATAAGATATAGGACCAGAATTAGGCTATTCAGCCAATTGAGTCTGCTCCACCATTCAATTATGGCTGATAAGTTTATCAACCCCATTCTCCCACCTTTGATCCCCTTACCAATCAAGTCTATGCTGGCCTTCATTTAAAGGGATTTGCGAGCTCAAGAATAAGGACATTCTGTATTAATTGTAAGGGCTTTTATGTGACCATACCGGGACAACTTATATTTACACTGGATTAGTTCCTGGGATGAGATGGTTATCCTGTGACGGGGGACTGATTGAACTGGGTTCTTATTCTCTAGCGTTTAGGAGAATAAGATGTCATCTCATTGAAACTTAACAAGATTCAAAAGGGAATTTTTTTGGGTCGACACAGGGGCTGTTTCCCCTGGCAGGGGAACCTAGAACACAGGGGCACAGTCTCACGATAAGAGATCAATCTTTTAAGGCCAAGATGCGAAGTTTCTTCACTCTAAGACTGTAAATCCTTGGAATTCTCTACTCCACAGGGCTGTGGGTGCTCCATGTTTGAATACATTTAAGGCTGATTTCCAATCTCTTAGGGAATCATGGGATCTGTGCAAGAGGCTCGAGGGGTCACGTGCACTCCTGTTCTATTTCTTATGTTCTTATAAGACCAGAGTGGAGAAGGGCATCAAGCAACCCTCCCTAAAGAAATAAGTGGACCAGAAAGGTTTTTCAGACAATCCAATAATCTGATGGCTATCATCATTGACATGAACTTTTATTTGAGAGTGACTGAAATAATTACATTTAGGTCCCTTAGCTGCTGGCAGATTTTGAACTCATGGGGAAATTTTAAATTTGTGGCTTGTTGGAAGCATGGGGCACGATAAATTCACACAAAATCTGATAGATGGAGCTTTCCTACATGCTGTTGCGTTATTAAACTACACCATGTCCAACTTCTTTCTGAACCAATAAGAATAGCGTAATGAAAAAGATGCATAAAAAATTCCATTTGTGCTCCCCTTCAAGGCAAAATTTTTTTTGCTTAGCTTCCAAGATTAGCTGAGATTGGGTGACTAAAAGAGGAAAAAAGAAACTTCCCTTTGGAACATCTCTCAGCAGCTTATTTGTGACATTGTCACTAACGGTGCCGTGCTTTAGAAGCCTCCACTTCCAGTGTTACTTGTTTCCAAGACACCCTCATTGGCTATCCTCTCCCCCAATTTTCTGATCTCTCCTGCAATGTCACCTTTCAGCCCAACTTCTCTTATACAGACCTTAGCACTTGACAACCATTCACTTCCTGACTTGTCTCCAAATCATGCTCATACTAATTCCTGAAACCACACAACTTGCTCCAGAAACACAGCCGCTTGCTCCATTTTTCACCCATCCTTGACCCTGGTTCTCCTGATGATGCTAACTTGGCATATATTTCAAAGATGATTAGAGCCCCAGTGCCTTAGGCAAATGGGACATTTTTGTATGAAAAGTAGACTGTGAGGATGTGATAAACAATTCGACTTCCTAGTCCAATAAGGGCCAATGGTTGATAATGAACAAGAACCATTGCTTTTTGCTCTTTTGTCCACTTTCATGATCCCACCGTTGTCTAAGTCAGTCGAGTACAAACCAAGAAGTACATCTGGACTTTGTTAATTTTGCCATTTAGTATCTCAACAGAAAATGTCTTCATCCATTAGGGAGTTGTATTGGTCATATGCACACAAAATAGCATTCACAAATATACCCCTGTGCCAACTTTATAAAGACAAAAGAACTCACAGGGTGACTGGCAACAAAAAGGCTGGGTGGCCTTTTCCCTGGCATTCTTGGTCTGCTAGCTGTAGGGTGAGTGAGTTTCTCACCAGAAGATTCTACAGAGTCAAAGCTCATGAGATCTGCAAAAGAAATAAAGAAATCACTTCACAAATTTGAATTAGAGTAATCTAATGTAAAGTAGAGCAAATTCTTATGAACAGGAATTGCAACAATGTCAATTTAATAAAAGGTTTTCAAATGAAAAATTGATTAAATATTCAGTAACAGAATATAACACCGGGATCAAGCAGATCAGACATTTTACAAAATGTTCTTCCTTGTGACAGCAGAAACATTTTAACTTTAAGCTTAATGTTTATTTATTAATGCCACAGGTAGGCTTACATTAACACTACAATGAAGTTACTGTGAAAATCCCTGAGTTGCCACACTCCAACGCATATTCGGGTATACTGAGAGAGAATTTAGCATGGCCAATGCACCTAACCAGCATTTTCAGACTGTGGGAGGAAACAACCAGAGCACCCAGAGGAAACCCAAAGGAGGTACGGGGAGAACATACAAATTCCACACAGACAGTGACACAAGTTAGAATTTGAACTCAGGTCCCTGGCACTGTGAGGCAGTAGTGCCAAGCACTGTGCCACCATGTGGCCCCATTTCAAGACAAAGCGGGGTATTGGCATATCAGAAGGATGAAAAGTACAAGTCTCAAATAATGCTCTATCCATATGATAGACAGATTGATAAGTGTCATAGTTCTGTTCCCTTGTACACTACATTATTTTGAATTCAGCATCACTGGCCACATTTAGGAGTGGATTTCCCATCACCAAAGAGTCTAGATTTGTTGCTTTTCTAGGCATAAAAAATCTTTCATCCTTAGAAATTGAATCTTTAACTTTTAATTTTATTTCTGTGATCAGAAGTCAATATTAATAATCTATTGGCAATCTCTGCTATCCATAGAGCCAGTAGTGGAAAGACTAACAACAATGTAATGACCACTGGACTTCATAAAATGGGTTTGTCTTGTAACATCAAGAGGTTTTAAGCTGTCTCTTTTAAACGAAACAAGGGAATTCCCTGGAATTGGAGAATATTGCCAAGTTGCATTATCATGACATCATCATATCATTGAATCCCCGCAGTGCCAAAAGAGATCATTCTGCCCACTGAGTCTGCACCAGCTCTCCAAAGAGCATTTACTCAGACCCATCCCCATGCCCCAGGCATTTATCATGGCCAATCAATCTAAATTACGCATCTTTAGACACTAAGGGGCAATTTAGCATGACTAATCCACCTAACCTGCACATTTTAGGTGTGTGGGAGGAAACCCAACAGACACAAGGAGAATGAGTGAACTCCACACACCCAAGGCTCGATCAGAACACAGGTTCCTGGCAGAGTGAAGTTGCAGTGCTAACCACTGTGCCACCATGTTGCCCTCTGCACTAACCTCTGCATAACCACAGGACCATGGCCTGGTTGCCATTGTGACAGAGGGTCAAGTCAAATGCAAAGGTAGGTGCGAGCTTTAACATCTGAACCCAAAAGAGAAGGCTAGTGGGCCTCACTGCTGCAATCTTACAAACATTCAATCAGTCAGACCAAAGTAGCTGTGCAAAGAGAGCCCATAACAGATGCTGCTCTGTCAGGCAAAAGTAAAAGGCTATTTTTGGGTTAAACACCAAGCAAAGGGCTAGTGGGGATGGAACTCACGATCAAAGAAATAAGAGTGTCTAAAAGTTAGAACCACCAAATCCCAGAGAGAATCATACAATGGGGAATCCATTTGATTTTGCTCAATTTGAAGAGTTTACTTAAAGGGACAACAGGATTCATCTTGGTCAAGTAGACGAAAAGGATCTTGTTAACACAGGGAAAAATTGGAATTGCAACTTAAAAGCACAGCAGAATGTATAACCGCAACACGGGGTGTTTTGCTGAATAAAGAAGTTAAAGAGGAGAATCTATAGTTTAGTATGATAGTTGCCTGTTAAGTATTGTGTGATTCTTTGATTTGATTGCTGGAAAATTTATATCACTTTTTAAAAGTTAACAATGTAAAGTTAAAGTTAACAATGTAACGATGGAAACATTTGAGCATTGAGAGCAGTTTTTGGCCCCACATCAAAGGAAGGACGTGCTGACCTTGGAAAGGATCCAGAGGAGGTTCACTGGAATGAAGAGCTTGTCGTATCAGGAATGGTTGAGAGCTCTGGGTCTGTATTTGCTGGGAGTTTGGAAAGATGAGGGGGGACCCTATTGAAAGTTACAGGATACTGTGAGGCCTGGATAGAGTGGATATGAAGAGGATGTTTCCACTAGTGGGAAAAGCTAGAACCAGAAGGCACAACCTCAGGCTAAAGGGACAATCCTTTAAAACAGAGACGAGGAGGAATTTCTTCAGCCAGAGAGTGGTGAATCTGTGGAACTCTTTGATACAGAAGGCTGTGGAGGCCAGGTCATTGAGTGTCTTTAAGTCAGAGATGGCTCGTAAGTGGATCAGGGGTTATGGGGAAAAAAATAGGAGAATGGGGATGAGAAAAATATCAGCCATGACTGAACAGCGGAGCAGACTCGATGGGCCGGGTGCCTAATTCTGCTCCTATGTCTTGTTTGCTATTAACATTTGTCACTCCTGTGGTCATGCTTCAAAATTATTAATATCAGTTTAACTCAGAGTAATATATTCATCTTTGGATGTGATTTTGCAGTTGAGTGAGATAGAGATCTTGAAGCTGGAATTCATTGCTGAGTTAAATGAAAATAAGTTTAGCACTAAACATAACATAAGAACATAAGAAATAGGAGCAGGAGTAGGCCATCTAGCCCTTCGAGCCTGCCCCGCCATTCAATAAGATCATGGCTGATCTGTCGTGGCTCAGTTCCACATTCCCGCCCTCTCCCCATAACCCTTAATCCCCTCTCTTATCAAAAACCCATCAACTTGCGTCTTAAAAATATTTAGCGAGGCAGCCTCCACCACTTCAACGGGCAGAGAACACAGGCAAACGGTTAATGCTTGCTATGGACATGAATCTATTTCAATTTACTTCTGCTTTTCATAATAATCAAGAGACCAATGTGATCATTGGTTTATTTTCAGAAAGCATGCACATCAATATTTCATTCAGTTTTATTATATAACTGAATGAAGACGAGGTTACTTTTTAATGTTGATTGCATTAGAATTTTACAGCCAACTTTCATGGGCATCAGTTGGGATAAAATATTCCTAATTTAAGGAAGGGAAAAATCAGCCAGAATGCCCATTCTTTATCCATGTTTCTAGGAGTTATTTGATACAATTATTGAATGCAAGGACCAGGCTCAGCTCTGATGCCTCTGACACAAACTACAATGGCTCACATACGGTGGAAGAAAACATGAAACACTTATCAAAAGGGCCTGTGTAGAACAACAAACAGCCAACGTGTTAATGTTGTGACCCCAAAGGTGACAGAAAAATTAATGGAAAAACATAACCACAATAGATCTTTTAAATATTCAAGTAGCAATTTAACAATCATGCTTTAAAGCAAAAATTAGGGAAAGAAGCCATGACAAATTTCTGATGGGAGGGACATGAAAATTACATCAATAGTCTGCTCAACAAAGCAACAGAAAATGAACTATTTAAATATGTTTAATCAGAAGCACTGGCCAGAAGTGATCTGCAAATAATCAGACATCTGAGGAGTTCTGATGGAATAAAAGATTTTGCATGATTGTGCTAAAGCAGGCTTACAGCAGTGTAAACCCAGGAGACAGATCATGTCAAATCCTTCTTCCGTATTGTAACCCCACTCCTCTCAGGCTGTGGTATCTGAAGACTTGCATTTAATTCTCATTCAGGCCTGATTACTCCATTTTGTATGCACCTTGGAAGCGAGGTCTGGACCTAACCATTCCTTTTAACAAATTATCAATTCAAAAGAATTCAAAACAAAAGAAATTTTGAAGAAAATTAGGACAACTTGATAAGGCACATTGTTATTTCAGTACTGAGAACACTTGGAAATATTTAACCAGTGCACTAAACTACACAAATCAAGTTTATTGTACACCATCTTAAAACATTTTTACATAAGAACACAATTCTAACTGATTCTGTACAACTCTATACAGCAAGGCAACAATGCCCTCAAAATGAACCCATTGTAACTGGGTTCTGTCCAGAAACTATAATGAAAATTAGAACCAGTATCCAGATTATTAATTGTGATGAACAACTTATCTTGCAAATCAAATCAATGATCTTGAATTTTTCTGGTTTCTTTACCTATTTCTTTGTCATGTGCAATTTCTACTGATTTTGGTCGAAGTGATGAAGGCAGCTCAGATTTTGGTCTAAGAACAGCTGAATCAAAGTCTGACTTTGCTCGATTGTGAGGCAGCTCTCCATTTGTCCTATTAAAACAAGAATGCAGAAATTGTTAAATGGTTTATCGTTTCATTGAGTGTACCAAATACTGGAGAATTGTCATCTAAGGTGGAAGCTTGGCTACCCGATCCCATAACCTTCATTTTCAAGTAGAGTTAGAATGCAACTATGGCCCAGGAGGCAGCTATTCGGCTAACCAAATCCATGCCTGCTCTCTGTAAAACAATAACCCCAATAAGCCCCATTTCCCCACTCTATCAAATGCCCATCTAATTTCCTTTTGAAATAATTGGTCAATTAGCCTTATGGTTATCATAAGAACATAATAATTAGGAATAGAAGTAAACCCTGCAATCCCCTATGCCTTTTGTAGCATTCAAAAAGATCATGGCTGATCTGATTGCGGCCTTAACACCACTTTCCTGGTTGTCCACAATAACTCTTGACTCCCTTGTCGATCAAAAATCCATCTCATCCAGGAAATACCCAGTCTTTCCTGCTCTCTGGGGAAAAGATTTCCATAGACTAATGACCCTCGGAAAAGAATTCTCCTCATCTCCATCAAAAAATCTCTCATTTTTAAACTGAGTTCTAGATTCTCCCATAAGGAGAAGCATCCTCTCAACATCCACTCTGTCAATTCCCTCATGATCTTATATGCTTCAGTAGAGTCACACCACATTCTTCCAAACCCCAACGGATACAGGCCAAACCTGATCTACTTTTCCTCTTAAGATAATCCCTTCAGCCCAGGAATGAGTTCAGTCCAGTCTTCTCTGAACATCTCCTAAAGCCTTCTTCAAGGTAGGAGATCAAAACTAAGCACAATGCTCCAGATGCAATCTCAATAAGGCCCTGGAGAACTGCAGCAAAAAAGATGACAAAACAACATATTGACCATCTTGGCAGCCATTTATTTAGCCCCAGGATGCAGAGCATCAGGTTCAGAGAATTTAATTCCAACAGTTTATTATGCAAGGCATAATATTTACAGTAGATCGCGAAGGCTGCCCGCGGATGTAGATATGCTGATTGACCGACAGTTGTCACTTATCTGAATGCAGGAAAATGTGAAGCACTAAACTCGGCAAGAACAGGGAAAGAAAACACAAAATAGTAAGGTTTTAAATGGAGCAGATGGGATTTGATGTACAGATACAAGGTTATGCTATGAAGCTAAACTAGCACTAAATATAAAAAAGGACAGTAAGAGATTTTACAAGTATATAAAGAGGAGGAGGCTGGCTAGAGTGAATGTTGGGCCCTGAGAGGATGAGAGGGGGGATTTAGTGGTGGGAGATGAGGAAATGGCTGAGGCCTTAAATAAGTTTTTTGCCTCGGTCTTCACGGAGGAGGACGCGAATAGTTTGCCGGATATTAAAGATAGAAGGATGGTAGGAGTTCAGGGCCTGAATGAGATTACTGTCACTAGAGAGGTAGTGCTTGATAGGCTAGCGTGCCTGATGGTGGACAAGTCCCCAGGACCGGATGTAATGCATCCCAGGGTTCTGAAGGAAATGGCAGAGGTGATAGTGGATGCCTTAGTGATTATTTACCAAACTTCGCTGGATTCCGGGGAAGTGCCAGAAGATTGGAAAACGGCTAATGTTACGCTGCTGTTTAAAAAAGGTAGCAGGCAAAAGGCAGGGAATTATAGGCCGGTTAGTTTAATGTCTGTAGTTGGAAAAATGCTTGAATCCGTCAAAGAAGAAATAGCGGGGCACCTAGAAAAGAATGGTTTGATAGAGCAGACGCAGCATGGGTTCGTTAAGGGGAAGTCGTGCAATATTCATTCTCAGAAAGGTTCCTGACCGGAAAGGTTCAAAATTGCTGAGGATGGAGTGTTGTACGGTCTGTTGGTACTTAAAGTTAACAAGTCACCTGGACTGATGGGATGCATCCAAGGATATCGAAGGAAATGAGAATAAATATTGCAGGGGTGCTGGCCATAGTCTAGAAAAGACTGGAAGATTTGGGGGAGGTGCATGAGGACTGGAAAATTGTTATGCCCTTGTTCAAAAACGTTGCAAGGATAGGCCCAGCAACTACAAACCAGTCAGTTTACCATCATTGATAGCAAGTTCCTAAAATCAATTATTTGGGATAGAATTAGTAACCACAAGGAAAAATATGGGTTGTTTAAGAACCACCAGCCTGGATTTTGAAAGGGGAAATTGTGTTTATTAAACTTGCTGGATTTGGGGTCAATGAGGGTAAGGCCATTGATGAGGTGTACATGGACTTTCAATAGACATTTGATACAGTGCCAGATGACAAGCTTGCAAGAAAAGTTATAGCTCATGGAAGGGACAGGAGTAATACGGATTAAAAAATATCTGGCTGAATTATAGGAGTAATGGTCAATGGATATTTCTCAGACTGGAGGAAGGTTTGTAGTGGTGCTCCCGAGGGGCTGGTTTGGGACCCTTGCTTTTCCCAATATATACCAATGATCTAGATTTTGGTAAGCAGGGGAAATTTTCAAAGTTTGTAGATGATACAAAACTTGAAAGTTTTGTAAACAGAGTACAGAATTTCAAAAGGATTTACACAAGCTGGTGGAGTGGGCAGATAGGTGACAGATGACGTTCAATGTGAAGAAGTGAGAGGCTGGAAGAAGTTGGACAAACAATATAAAACAAGGCGTAAAATTCTTAAGGGGCTGTAGGAGTAGCAGGATCTGGGTGCACAAATGCATATATCATTGGAGGTGACTGGACAGTTGGAGAGAGCAGTTAATAAGTCATTTAACATTCTGGGCTATGTTAATAGGAGTACAGAGTACAAAAACAAGGAGATTACGTTGAACTTTTACAAGACATTAGTTAGACCTCAGCTAGGAGCCACACTGTAGGAAGGATGCAAACACATTGCAGAGGTTCACAAAAATGGTTCGAGGGATGAAAAAATTCATTAATAAGGAGCCTGGAGAGGTTGAGACTGTTCTCCTTGGACATTAGAAATCTAAGAGGAGATTTGATAGAAGTGTTTAAAATCATGAGCATGCTGGAAAAGAGTTGACGAGGAGAAAGTGCTCCTGATCGTAAAACAATCAAGAATCAGAGGACACAATTTAAAGCGATTTGCAAACTAAGTAACTGTGCTGTGAGAAAAATCTTTTTCACATAACGAGTGGTTCAGGCCTGGAATACACTGCCTGGAAATAAGTTCATAAGATAAAGGAGCAGAATGAGGCCTTTTGGCCCATCGTGTTTGCTTTGCCATTCAATCATGGCTGATATGGTGGTGGAGGTGGTAGTGATATGTGGAGGCAGAATCAATCAAGGCATTCAAAAGGGCATTATATTATTTGAATAGAAACAATGCACATTGATACAGGGAACAGGCAGGGGAATGGCACTAAGTCATAATGCTCAGATAGCTGGTGCAGACACAATGGGCTGAATGGCTCCTTCTGTGCAGTGACACTTGTGTGTCATGTGCCCTGTACATGGTGGACAGGTTTTGGGAGTCAGGGAGTGAGTTACTCACTTAAAAATTCAGGAATTTGCAGATTTCCCAGTCTCTTGCCTGCTCTTGAAGCTACAGTGTTTATATGACTACTTCACTTAAGTTTCTAGCCAATGGTAACCCCCAGCACAATGTTGGGATCTTTCTTCTGATTGGTCAGTCTATTGTGTTTGTAATACACATATTCAAGGAACACACTTTATTCAACACAGTCCCCCAGTCAGCTGTGAAAATCTTCACATAAACTGATCTATTATAAATACAAAAGCCTGATCAGTCAGCAATAAACTCCCATCTGTATTTCTAGCCTTTACTATAACTGCCTGTTTCACATGTTTTAGGGTTTCCTTCAGAAAGTGAGCAGAAAATGTTGACTGAAACATTGAACCCAATCAATTCTTCGGAGGAACTCTCAAGGTAACAACTGGTCTTTCCACAGCAAATATTTCATAGTGATAAATTTGTCTGCCCCAGTGTTACAATTAATAAATATCTCCATTCATGATAAAGTACATTTATTGTTTGTTATTTCAGCCCACATGTATATTCGTAACACTGACAATAATGGCAACCTATAGGAATCTCCGAAAAATAATCTTACTTGGGTAAAGGTAGAGGCACTGAAGGTTTCTCTGGTCGTCTGGGAGCCATGGATGTTCGAAAAGGATGACCCTTCAAAGGGAGGTTTGGTTTTTTGGGAGGTACCATTGGGGCGGTTGGTTTAGTTGACTTCTGATCATCTGTCAGTGAAAAATAAAGACGATGATAAATTTAATCTGTTCTCCTGCAAACCAAAATTGTGTCTTCAGATTCAAATAAGCATCAAGATACCAAGAAATATGTTCACATACTTTGCATTTTTTAAATATAAAAGCTTGAACTCACAAACTTTGATATATTTCCACCTCTTCTTGCATGCATAATCAAGATACAATTATCCAAGAGCTTTGAATTATTTATTTCGATAATACCAATACTGATATAAAAAACTATTTAATGCAGCTCAGTCACCTTAATTAAAAGGTAACTTTATAGACCGACACTCTGTATGATCCCTGTAGAGACCATTAAAGTTTAAAGAGAATATCAAACACCCACTGATCACTAAAAGAGATTTTGCCACAAGATTCTGATACATGAAAGAAGTAAAACAAATATTAAGTAACCTGGATGAATACTTACACCTTGCATTAAAAACATATATTAAAACAGTCACATGCTCCACACTAAAGCTCTAAATTGAACTTCCCTCTTTTCCTTATGATTTCCCTTTGAAGTCAAGCTAAAGTTAAAGTTTATTTATTAGTCACAAGTAAGGCTTACACGAACACTGCATTGAAGTCACTGTGAAATTCCGCTCGTCACCACAGTCCGGGTCAATATACCGAACTAGAATGTCTTTCAGAATGCACCCGGGGAAGCACCTGGAGGAAACCCACACGGACATGGGACATGGGGAGAAGGTGCATATTCCACACAGACAGTGACCCAAGGCAGGAATCGAACCCAGGACCCTGGCGCTGTGAAGCAACAGTGCTAAAAACTGTGCTACCATGCTGCCCATTTTGGTTACTTTGAAGGTTCCTTCATACCACAGGACCAAACCAAGTGTCACAGCTCTCAGGAATTCACTTTGATTTCTCCTCAGTGTTCTAGCTATTCCCCGAGGCACGAAACTCCATGGAGATATTTCCAACAGATCTTGGTGAAGCGCCTTTCTTAAGAATATCACTGAGGATGTTTCATCTCAAGAATGAGTATGCATGCTTGCTTAAAGCCACCACCTCAGACATACAACTGATTTCTGATTGCCTTTTTGCTTCAGGTGTCCAGCCATTTTACAGTTATTAGCAGGCTCATTGTTTATCTGCTGGCTGAATTCAAAGCTTACACCCACCAACTTGGACGCTTTCAGCTGAAACCCCGAAGATCTTCTGGAAAGATCCCAGAGTCAACACTGCAGAAATTGAACCAGGGCCTACCTTGAGTTATGTGGCAACACAGAATAGATATGACGTCGGATGGATACCTAGGTTAATTAACTTTTGGCTTCAAAATCCAACCTTTTGAATCCTGAAGTGTGCATGAACTTAGATTTCTAATGAAATCAGGGCAACTCATCTCAAGACTTGCATCTACAGATTGCCAGCTAAAAACAGACCTCCAGCCTGTTTTATTGCTTTCATTCTCTTAACTCCGCATACACACAGATGGAACCCTTTGAACAATCAGTATTTGAAGTGTTCTGGCAATTTCTAACATCCAAAATTTTAATTACTTTACCCATGCAAAGTTAGCTTCCCATAGCTAAAAACTACCTTGAAAATATGAATCATTAGCTAGATGATTAACATTTCAAAGTTTCAAAAGGTGTTGCATTCTAGACAGAAGAATGAACTAAATTATAGTTAAAATGTCCAAACTTTCACATTCTAAGGATGCCCCAAATTCTTCAAAGCCAATACTTAAGAGTTGCAACACTGTTGCAAAGCAAGCAAATGTAGCAGTTCATATACAAGCTTTGACAAATAAATCAGAAAATCTGTTTTACTGATGCTGGCTTAGGAGTTCAAATTAACCAGGGCAAAGGAAATACACACTCCAGTTCTTGTTTGCAAAGTGTCACTGGATTTTTTACATCCGCCAGAAAATCTATTCACCTCTACCTTAAAAATGTTCAAAGACTCTGCTTCAAACTTTACAGAAAGTGAGTTCCAAAGACTTATGACCTTTCAACTGAAATGATTTTATCTCATCTCAGTTTTAAATGGGTGACCCCCTTATTTTTAAACAGTGACTCCTACTTCTAGATTCTCCCACAAGATGAAATATTATCTCCACATCCACCCTGTCAAGATCCCTCAGGATCTTATGTTTCAGCTAAGACATCTCATACCCTTCTAACCGTGAGTGGGTATAAGCCTATCCAACTTTCTTTCAAACAATCCATCTATTCCAGGTATTTGTCTGGTAACTCTTCTTGGAATGCCTTCCAATGGATTTACATCTCTCCTTAAATAAGGTGGCCATTACTGTACATAAATGTGGCCTCATTAGTGCCCTGTACAACTGAAGCACTACCCCGTTACTTTAGTAACCTATTCCCCTCACAAGAAATGATAATAAAAACTAGGTGGAGGAGAAGGCCAATCAATCATGCAAGCCAGCCTCCCATCCATTGACTCCGTCTACACTTCCCGCTGCCTTGGAAAAGTGGCCAGCATAATCCAGGACCACCCCCCCACACCCCACACACATACTCTGGACATACTTTCTTCCACCTTCTTCTATTGGGAAAAGATACAAAAGTCAGATCATATAACAAACAACTCAAGAACAGGTTCTTAACAATTGCCTACTGGAAGTCTAGATGCACTCTCTCTACAGGAACTCCATTTTCACAATTTCCCACAATATACTCCATTTGCCAGATATTTGCACATTCGCTTAACCTTTATCTTTTTGTAGCTTCTTTTGTTGCTCTCATAACTTATTTTCTTATTTTTGTATCAGCCAATATGTCAATGTTCCTTGGTCAAAATCCTAGAATTCCCTACCTAATATTGTACACTATAAGGACTGCATTGGTTCAGGAGGATCATGGCATCTTTGCAAAAGCAATCATGAACATCTTAAAAAAAAATCAGGGATAATCACTAAAGGTTGATCTTTACCCATAGCCTAAAACTAAAAACATAAAAAATCCAGTAGAGTAATAGGCTAAATAGGGGAGACTGGCAAGACCCGCAAACATAAACAGCAGGTTGTCCATTCAGAAATATAATTGTAAGAGGATAGCAAGAGAAAGAAAGAACTTCAAAAGGATACTGATGGTGGTGAAATGGACAGTGAACAGAGAACAGTTAGCGCACTAAATGAATATCACTGAATTTTCATTTTGAACACCATAGCAACCTAATGTCCGGAACCCAAGCTGCTTCAAGGGCTTTGACATATTTGACAGAGGTTCTCAACAGGCCTACTGTACTCCATCAAACCCCAGGAAATGGATGCCAGCTTTTTATAGGTTTTCTAGATTGAGACAGTGGTGTAACTTGTAAAGTCTTAACAGTCCTCATAAGAAGTCAATTAACGATTGTAAGTTATTACCAAATGCCAATATCATACTATGGTCAAGAGGGGCAGCAAATCTAACTCGGCAAACTCAGGTTCATCAACGCTATCAAACTAATGGAATCAATCATCAGGAGCAGATTTCAAAATTACCAGTATCAGATAAACCTGATAAAGAATCCACTTAGTTTTAGATGGGGATACTCCTGTTTAATGAATCTTCTCTGTCAAGAAACAGTTAATAGCCAAAGTGAACAGCGAAAAGGCGTGACTTTGAGTTCCAAAAAGTCGCAGTTTTTTGTGAAATCTTCAGTCTATGTAAATTCAAAGTAAGCTGTGTGTGTGCTCTTAAGGTATTAATTGAAGGAAACAACAGTGAATACTTGTTGAGAATGATGCCGATGATGCAGTATTTGGGAAGAATTGAGTGGTGTGATAGTGCATGCTGTTAGAACTCATTACTCCAAACATACGATAACCGAAATGCAATAAAAACCTTGTACACATTGGCCAAATTGAAAGGTGAAACTAAACACAGGAGTACAGTTGAAACAGAAAACAGCCAGATCAAATCTGTAATTGGGAAAATGAGTCACAGATACCACGAAATAAGAGTACATGGTTATAATTATTAGCAGGAAAAGCAGACCATGTAGAAATAGTTAAAGATGAAGTGGGAAGAAATCTTGTGATCATTGTGGCACAGCAATAAGTAAAGCAAATAGGATGCTGAATATGATTTCTGAGCGAGTGGAGTTTGCAATGCCAGAATTTAAGAATGGCCATACCAACTAAATTTTGACTACCATGCTCAGTTTTGATCATTAAAACACAAGATAAATTTCAAGCCACAGAGTGCTGAGAAGAGCTATAAAGCCAATTTATTATTAAAGGGATGACTGAACAAACTGGAAACAAAAGTGATAGGCCCTTATAGGAGTGTACAAGATGTAAAACAGGATTTCCTAACCGTGAGGCTCCTTGGGCCAAGCTGATGTGCAAGAATTGAAAAATGCTTTAAAATGGTTGTCCAATCAAAGGCTGGCTTCTCTAAATTGGGCAGGCTGGAAATGGCACAAAACTAAGTCTTCAAATTTGCAGGTGTGGGCGAACGTGGACAGCAGAGTGATTGGGACAGCAGATGATGTAGTGGCAAGGAAAGCAGCCATTAGAGAAGAATTGGATCTCAGGCTGGAATGGGGAAATCGAGCCTCAGAGTCGGGAGAAGGATGGGCCTCGGAGCAGGAGTGAAATTGTGGCCAGAGAGAAAATGGAATGAGACTAGGGGTGCAGTGCAAACAGGGATCACGGGTGAGAGAGGAGAGTTGAGGGTTTGTCTTTGTAAGTGCATGTAAGAGAAGTGAGTGTCAGTGTGTACGTGTGAGTGAGAGAGAGAAGTGAGAAGGTCAGTGCTCGAGTGTGTGAGGGAGTGGTGTGTGTAAGAGGGAGGGTAAGAACATCAGTATGTGTGACAGGGGTGATAGTGTGTCTGTCCGAGAGAGAAAGGGAAGCAAAAGTGTGCGAGAAGGTGGTACATGAGGGGGGTGAGGGTATATATATATATATGTATGAATCTGTGTGTGCATTCACATATGCGCATGTACGAGAGACTCTATTTGAGAGGTGAGAGCCAGTCTGTACACGTGTCTCTAATATGAGAATCCAGCTTTCCAGCAGCACTCACCAATGCAAACCCCCCACCTCCATCCCATTAATAAACTAAACTGCGTCACCCCACCCATTAAAAATTTCAAATAGGTAAGACTCAAGTACTTTTTACCAAAATAACTTTTAAATTATAATAAATGTACATATAAGAAATAGAAAAGACTTGTATAGATTAAGTTTTTGTCTATAGCTATTGTGCAAGAACCACAAAAAAATTTGACTGTTTAAATCTTCAAAGAATAATAAGAAAATGTCACAGGGGTTCTGTCAGTCCTCTTGGGAGGTTAAAACTGTTCCGCGGTCGGAACAGTTTGGAAAAGCCCAATGTAAAATATTCTGGATAACCTGAAATCTTAACACTGTTCCCTTCAGAGTTGCTGAACGGTCTGTGGAGTTTCTCCAGCAGTTTCTGTTTTTATTTCAGTTTCCAACATCCACATTATTTTCCTTTCAACCACCAGTTGGGATGCCAATTCTTTAAGTTACAGGGGTTCAAACAGAACCATACCCTTTGAAATAAGGGGACATTGTCAAAAATGAAGGCAAGTTTAAGACATTAAATTAGATTAATGCTCTGAATATATATTCACTAGTCAGTTTGAAATAGACAAGGAATAGGTTAGCATTGTTAAGATTCAACTTCCTGGAAATTGTTCCATTTTCATTCTTTATTTTTCTAGAAACAAACAAGTAGAACGATTATTCTTAGGTCACCAACCCAAACAAGGAACCAAAGCTGCATAAATGCATAAATCAATGCATAAATGTAGATTTTTTACAGAGTGTGGTGGGTGCCTGGAACTTGTTGCCGGGGGAGGTAGTGGAAGTAGATACAATAGTGATTTTTAAGGGGTATCTTGACAAATATATGAGTAGGATGGGAATAGAGGGGTATGACCCCCGGAAGAGTAGAGGGTTTTAGTAAAGTCAGGTAGCATGGTCAGTGCACGCTTGGAGGGCCGAAAGGGCTGTTCCTGCACTGTAATTTTCTTTGTTCTAGATAACTACATTATAAAGCTGTGTTAGGCTTTCCATTTCACCTTGCTTAATTTGATTCTGCTGCTATACAAGTAGTGTGAAACACAATGGTACAACAGTCCAAGAAACATAATTAATCCAAGTAGATTGGCTAGCTATTATGAACAGCTCATTAACAGCCCTGTATCTCAAAGTCACTGAGAATGGTATTTTGAATGAGTAAATAACTAGCCATGGAGAACAACTAGGATGAGATAATGAAAGGAAGATCAGGGTCTGATTGATAAGAACAGAAGTTACATCTGAAATCTCAAGAAGCTAATGACACGTGAAAAATTTTAAACAACTTCCCATCAAGGTTCTACAGAACACAACATTTTATGGGGTATTTTGTAATAAAAGTAAATGTTTATTGGACAAAATGATCTTATCAATAACCTAACAGACTTTGGGAGACCACAGTACAGTGCAGTAGGCTACATGCTAACACTTCAATAGGCAGAGATGGTGGCCTAGTGGTATTATCATGAGATGCTTAATCCAGAAACTCAGCTAATTTTCTGGTGACCCATGTTTGAATCCCGCCACAGCAGATGATGCAAAATTTGAGTAAAAAATACCAGAATTAAGGATCTAATGATGATCATGAAACCATTGCCAATTGTTGGAAAAAACCATTTGGTTCACTAATGTCTTTTAGAGTAGGAAATCTGTTGTTCCCTACCTGGGCTAGCCTACATGTGACTCCAGAGCCACAGCAATGTGATTGACTCTCAACTGTCCCCCAAGGGGCAAGCAGGGATTGGCAATAAATGCTGGACAGCCAGTGACCCCCATGTCCCATGAATGAATAAAAAGAAAAAGTGCAAATATATGAGGCACCAAGAAGAAAAAGAAAAAAATAAAAAAGCTCTCCTTGGATACCAGTCACCCAGTCCAATTTGGAGCAATATCTGCTATTTAACACAATTGTGTGTTTTTGCTGTGTAACCAATTTGTTATATATTGTCCTAAATTCTGACTAAAATCAACAAACCCATTATACTGGTTGCAGTTGATTCTGATCGAAAGATTAAAATCAGGACAATAGTTATCAGAGAATTTCTTTGATTTATCATGAACACTTGGAAAGCTCTTCTGAGTAGGACAGGAGGTTAAAAATTCCTTACAGGGTTGACTCAATCGCATGGCTAAAAATGTAGATCACCTACATGCATAGTTGAACTAATTGGATTCCCCTCACCTGTACTTATTCTTTAAATAACTATACCCATTCTGAAAATCTGAACATTGGAAAATTATGAAAAGGCGCAGTTCGATTTGAAAAATGCAAGCTTATGTTTTCAAATCAGTTCCTTGTACTATGGATAA
This sequence comes from Carcharhinus amblyrhynchos, assembly GCF_965287045.1. NCBI lineage: Eukaryota > Metazoa > Chordata > Chondrichthyes > Carcharhiniformes > Carcharhinidae > Carcharhinus > Carcharhinus amblyrhynchos. The sequence goes on from NC_137330.1 coordinate 59,862,456, forward strand.
TTAGCAAATTGTACACAGGAGTATACATGACTAAGAGGTAACAACATCACTGCCAAACATCATGTCTCTAAACTTAAATTGGTACAAAGTGTTTCATGAATGTATGAAAGGAAATCAGTACAATCAAATCAGAGTTAATAGTCAACTTAAGTGCGCCAAATGTTAATATAAAAATGTTTCATTTTTGTCTGTCAAATCTATGGAACACAGAAAAGCAAATATCTTAGATGCTCACCTAAGTCATGTTATCATCTCTGAGGGAGGATCATTGGCTTAAAGCATGAATAATGTTTGTCTACAGATGCAGCGTGGCTTGCTGAGCATTTCTAACTTTGATTTTGTTGTTTCATCACCTGCACTATTTTGCTTTTGCATTTTCTGTTCATGAGAGACGATGCACTCTTTTACTAGAGGATGTATTTCATTCATCCTTTCGGAGGGCACTTAAGACTCAACCACATTGCTATGGGTCTGGAGTCACATATAGGCCAGGCCAGGTAAGATGGTAGGTTTCTTTCCCGAAAGGACATATTGCTGGCGTTTAATCAAGAAAAATCACAGTACATCAGCATTGTGAGCTTCTTGCTGCTTACCTTGCTCTGACTGCCTTGCCCTACTAACCCTGTAGGAGTATCCGGAGCAATTGTAGAACAATGACTGGTGTATCTTTCATCAATAGCTGATCAAAGAACAAACTTCAGGAGTATTACAGACTTGTCTGGTTCAGGTAAGAGATTACCAGGTCTGCCACAGGTCAAACATGTCATCTTGAGCCCAAATAGATTCTGCTTACTTTAGCCCATGGGAGAGTGTTACTCTCAACATGGAGTTGCAAAACTTCAGTTTTTGCTAGTTGGATAGCAAATATCAAGAAATCTTGAGTGGTATAATGAATAGCACAACGCAGCATACATTACCATTTTTCTAACAACAATATACCCATAAATCATCAATTCGTATAATCATAGAAACCCTACAGTGCAGAAGGCAGCCATTTGGCTCATTGAGCCTACACCGACAACAATTCCATCTAGCCCCTATCCTGCAACCCTATACATTCACCCTGTTAATCCCCCTAGACGCTAAGAGGCAATTTAGCATGGCCAATCAAGTTCACCCGCACATCTTTGGACCGTGGGAGGAACGATGTGGAGAGGTTGCCGTTGAACTGGGGTAAACAGTAAGAATTCTCACAACACCAGGTTAAAGTCCAACAGGTTTATTTTGTGGCAAAAGCCACTAGCTTTTGGAGCACATACTGCCCCTTCGTCAGGTGAATGGGTGTTTTATTCACAAACAGGACATATAAAGACACAAACTCAGTTTACAAAATAATGGTTGGAATGCGAGTCTTTACAGGTAATCAAGTCTCAAAAGTACAGACAATACGAGTGGAGATAGCTTTAAGTTCAGGTTAAAGAGATGTGTATTGTCTCCAGCCAGGACAGTTAGTGAGATTTTGCAAGCCCAGACAAGTCATGGTTACAAACAGTGTGACATGAACCCAAGATCCCGGTTGAGGCTGTCCTCATGTGTGCGGAACCTGGTTATCAGTCTCTGCTCAGCGACTCTGCGCTGTCGCATGTCACGAAGGCTGCCTTGGGGAACGTTTACCCGAAGATCAGAGGCCGAATGCCTGTGACCGCTGAAGTGTTCCCCAACAGAAAGAGAACACTCTTGCCTGGTAATTGTTGAGCGGTGTTCATTCATCCATTGTCTTGGCGTCTGCATGGTATCCCCAATGTACCATGCCTCGAGACATCCTTTCCTGCAGCGTATCAGGTAGACAATGTTGGCCAAGTTGCAAGAATATGTACCGTGTACCTGGTGGATGGTGTTCTGCTTTGAGATGATGGCATCCGTGTCAATGATCATGCAAGTCTTGCAGAGGTTTCTGTGGCAGGGTTGTGTGATGTCATGGTCACTGTTCTCCTGAAGGCTGGTAGTTTGCTGCAGACAATAGTCTGTTTGAGGTTGTGCAGTTATTTGAAGGCAAGAAGTGGGGGTGTGGAGTTGGCCTTGGTGAGATGTTTGCTTCATCAATGACAGTTGAAGGCTCCGGAGAAGATGTTGTAGCTTCTCTGCTCCGGAGAAGTACTGGATGATGAAGGGTACTCTGTCTGCTATCACCCATGTTTGTCTTCTGAGGTCGTTGGTGCGGTTTTTGGCTGTGGCGCGTCGAAACTGTCGATCGATGAGTTGACTGCCATATCCTATTCTTATGAGGGCATCTTTCAGCATCTGGAGGTGTCTGTTGCAATCCGCCTCATCTGAGCAGATCCTGTGTATACGGAGGGCTTGTCCATAGGGGATGGCTTCTTTAACGTGTTTAGAGTGGAAGCTGGAAAAGTGAGGTTATCCATGGACTTGCGATACAGTGAAGTGCTGAGGTCACTGTCCCTGATGGAGATGCCTGCTTCCAAGAATGCAACCGATTCCAAAGAGCAACCCATGGTGAGTCTGATAGTGGGATGGAACTTGTTGATGTAATCATATAGTTGTTTCAAAGATTGTTCACCATGAGTTCAAAGGAAGAAAATGTCATTGATGTATCTAGTGTATAGCATTGGCTGAAGGTTCTGTGAGTGAAGAGGTCTTGTTTGAACCTGCGCATGAAGATGCTGGCACATTGAGGGACAGATTTGATCCCCATGGCTGTTCCGTGTGTCTGGATGAAGAACTGGTTGTTGAAGGTGAACACATTGTGGTCCAGGATCTTCATGCACAGGTTCTAACAAGTCCTCTTCACTACATAGGACCTTCAGCCGATCCTATACACTAGATACAACGATGACATTTTCTTCCTTTGCACTCACAGTAAACAATCATTGAAACAACGATACGATGACATCCACAAGTTTCACCCCACCATCAGACTCACCATGGACTATTCTCTGGAATTGGTTGCATTCTTGAACACACGCACCTCGATCAAGGACGGTCACCTCAGCACCTCACTGTACCGCAAGCCCGCGGCTAACCTCATGATGCTCCATTTCTCCAGCTTCCACCCTAAACATGTTAAAGAAGCCATTCCCTATGGACAAGCCCTCCGTATGCATAGGATCTGCTCAGATGAGTAGGATCACAACAGACGCCTCCAGACGCTGAAAGATGCCTTCATAAGAATAGGATATGGCGCTTGACTCATCGATCCGACGCGCCACAGTGAAAAACCGCACCAATTTCCTCAGAAGACAAACATGGGAGATGACAGACAGAGTACCCTTCGTCATTCAGTACTTCCCTGGAGCAGAGAAGCTATGACATCTTCTCTGGAATCTTCAACATGTCATTCATGAAAATGAACATCTGCCAAGGCCATCCCTACACCCCCACTGCTTGCCTTCAAACAACCGCACAACCTCAAACAGACTATTGTCCACAGCAAACCACCCAGCCTTCAGAAGAAGTGACCACGAACCACATAACCCTGTCACAGCAACCTCTACAAGAGGAGCCAGATCATCGACACAGATGCCATCATCTCCTGTGAGAACACCATCCACCAACATGGTACATACTCTTGCAAGTCGGCTGCAGGAAAGGATGTCCCTAGGCATGGTACGCTGGGAAGACCACGACAACGGATGAATGAACACCACTCGACAATCACCAGGCAAGAGTGTCCTCTTCCTGTTGGGGAACACGTCAGCAGTCACGGGCATTCAGCCTCTGATCATTGCGTAAGCGTTCTCCAAGGTGGCCCTCACGACACACAACAGCGCAGAGTCACTCAGCAGAGACTGATAGCCAAGTTCTGCACACGAGGACAGCCTCAACTAGGATCCTGGGTTCATATCACACTATCTGTAACCTCCATGGCTTGCAAAAATCTCACCAACTGTCAGGTTAAACATGTCTTTAACCTGAGCTTAAAGCTCTCTCCACTCACATTGTCTGTACCTTTGAGACTTGATTGGTTGTAAAGACCTGCATTCAAACCATTATTTTGTAAATTGAGTTTGTGCCTTTATATGCCCTGTTTGTGAATAGAACTGCCACTCAGCTGAAGGAGGAGCAGCAAGCGCTCCGAAAGACAGTGGCTTTTGCTACCAAATAAACCTGTTGGACTTTAACCTGGTGTTGTGAGGCTTCTTACTGTGGGAGGAAACCACAGCACCCGGAGGAAACCCACAGATACGGGAATATGCAAATTCCACACAGACAGTGCCCTGAGGCTGGAATTGACCTGGGTCCCGGGTGCTGTGAGGCAGCAGTGCTAACCACCGTGTCACCATGCCACCCCTTCGCCGCTGACCTCTGTGCAGCTCAATCCTAGTAGGCACTGAGCCAAAGGTGCAAATGTGCACTCACAAACTCAGTTTCCAGATTTCTACAAAGAAGTTTCCACAATTGATAATTGACAAGTCACTGTGCAACATGCTAATTGCATTGATATTCATAGAACACTACAGCACAGAAAGAGGCCCTTCGGCCCATCAAGTCTGCACCGAACACAATCCCACCCAGGTCCTGCCCCCATATCTCAACATATTATACCCACAAATCCCTCTAACCTACGCATCCCTGCAAGGGGCAATTTCTTAGCATAGCCAATCAACCTAACCCGCACATCTTTGGAATGTGGGAGGAAACTGGAGTACTCAAAGGAAACCCATGCAGACATGAGGAGAATGTGCAAACTCCACACAGACAGTGACCCAAGCCAAGAATCGAACCCAGGACTCGAGCTGTGAAGCAGCCGTGCTAACCACTGTGCTAACGTGATAAAAATCACAACATAAAGGCTAGTTCGTTAATTGTTTATTTTCTTGCACCTGTCTTTCCTGTATGAGCCCTTCTATTGCACCTCAGCAATGCTAAATCAGGGAAAACAATTTAGATACTTGGTGCACATGACCTGAACTAGATGTCAGTTTTCAAGATTTTCAACTATTTGGCCTGAAATTGATTTTTGGTTTAAGCTGTTAACTGGCTTTGATGTGAAGTCAGATTCAGAGTTCTGAGACTTAATTCTTCACAAGGTCAGCAAAGAAAGGGCACACAGAAATAGACAGACAACCCAAGACACCTGGGAATGAAGCCATACGTGCAGATGGATGGAGGGGTGTTTCCTGTAGTTAAACTTTACACTAATTACAGGTCAGTAAAGTTGGACACAGCCTGCCAGAAGAACACGTAGCATGTTTTGGTGTGTGTATCACAGGGAGCATTACAAAATTCACTGCCGTTACTTTGTTCATTCGGATATAAATGAAAAATAAGTCAGCTTGATTTATAATTAGCCACATCTCACTAGCATGCTGATCAATTGGCATTGCAGAAGACACGAAGATGCACTTGAGGGCACATGTGCATTTATACTACACAAATCATGCAACAAAGAGTTTCTTTATATATTTTAGCCTCATGATCACAACTGAAGATCAAAACAAGGTTTTTATTCCTCGTTCACAGTAGAACAACTTTAAGGAAAAAAAACATTACATTCTTGGTACAGTTTTACGTGCGAACCAGATCTGGCAAACAAGACTGAACAGCAGTAATGAGAAAACAGCAAACCCCAGTCAGGCATAGACGAATGTACAAGAAAATCAAAACTGACTGCTTGAAACCACTGCTGCATTTTCACACATCAGGGCTACTTCTATAGTTAATCAGTTAGTAGTAATAGTCTTGTGCAATCATCCTGCCATGGATTGACTGTTCAACCAAAATGTTGCCACTGGGTATTATTGGTTTCCATTTCCCTATAGTTCCCATTTACTGTTTGTAATCTTATCCATGCGCGAAGCCTGAACTTTATCCATCAGCGCATACTCATTCCTGTCACGACATGGCAACAGACTAATCCATCAATCTACCGCAAACATAACCATGCAGTGTAAAGAGTTGAGAACTGGTTGGAATAATGATCCTCAAGTCCAAATGGCAGAAGTAGAAAACTAGATAATGCAAGATTAAAAAAAGATTTATTTAGCTGTGATGTTGAAAACAAATAGTTTAAAGTGACAAGAGCGGCTGATAAACGAAAGCCATTCTTGCACTATTGCAGTGGCATCATTTCTTCCTGTGAGGATTAAGTTGACAGCCTTGTAAAACGTACACTTAGGAGATTCCCTTCTATAGGCACCAGTGGACAGGCATACCTTATATTCTCTGTTTTGCATAATGTTTCCTATAAATGGTTAAATGGAATGAACTCCATTTTAAATTTGAAAACGGGGCAGATTTGAAAAAAATGGAGATATGATTTTCTGCATATTAATGGAAGGCATTTTCCAAATTAGCCTTTAATATAAAACTCGGCTAAGAGCGACAAATGAAGTGCAGGCAGACATTGAGGAAGGTTAAACTATTCCCTTAAACATCTGGAAATGTGAAGGGAACCCAATGTCCATTTTACATTGGAGCACACTTCAGTTAACTTGTGGCCAAAATTATAAGATCCTTTTCAGAAAATGCCAAGAACTTAAATTTGTGACCTCATAGCAAAAGATAGGTATCACAAAACATTAACTTGAGTGATCTTCTAGAGTAATTTTTACATGAAAAAATAAAATAGGAGTAGGCCACTTAGTCGTTCGAGTCTCCTCCACCATTCATTTTGATCATAACTAATCATCAAATTCAAGCCATTAATCATTCACGGGAGAGGAATTCATCACTTTTTAATCTCTATCGATACCTACAAAGATGTGACAAACAGCCAGGATGGTAAATCAGCGTTGTGTTCCCTCCAAGGTCAATAAATCCCCAGGAAAATGTGATGTCCAGAACTGCTCATAATACATCAGGTGTCGTCAAATCAGGACTCCGCTTAGCTAAAACATGACTCCTACCTCTTCTATTCTAGTCTTCCAGATGTAAAGGCAAGCATGCCATCAGTATTTTTTTTTAATTAATTCTGTACATGTTCATGAGATTTTGACATTTTTATTAGCTGAACTCTGGACCCTGCACCCCCTCACTGTTCAAGTCATCTATTATACAAACCTAATGTCTCCAAACTTCCTCAAGACAACTCGGTCATTCCTGACATTAGTCCAGTAAACCTTCTCTGAACTGCTGCTAACACATTCACATCCTACCTTAAATGAAACCAAAGCTGTACACTACTCCAGATGTGGTCTCACCCATGCCATTTACAACTGAAGCATAATTTCCCTACTCTTGTAATCAATTCCTCTCACAATAAGCAATAATATGCTGTTAGTTTTTCTAATTACTTGCTCTACTTATTTACCAGCCTTTTGTCATTCATCTGTCATCCAGATTCTTCTACACCTGAGCTCTCCAAGTTCTCACCATTTAGATAATAAGCTTTTTTTTAATCTTTCTGCCAAAATGGGCACTTTCACATTTGCCCACATTATCTGCCATTTGCCAGATTTTTGCCCCTTACTTAACCCTATCTATATCTTTCTGCAGCCTCAGTATGTCCTCTTCACATTTTACTTTTCTATCTATCTTTTTGTCATCAGCAAATTTAACAACCATACTGTCAGTTCCTTCATCCAAGTCATTTATATAAATTGTAAAAGGTTGAGGCCCCAGCACTGAGCCCTTTGGCACACCATCAGCCATGGGATTTCGGCAAGCTCCAGTGAGGTTAGTTGTGGAAAACCCCCAGTCTACGCAGCTGCATTTTCCACTCCTCTACCTATTTGGCCCACCCAAGTTAAACACACAAAATGAGGCACGCCCCACCGCACACCACTCATCACATCTTGCCAACTGGAAAATGATCCATGTCTGCCAACTCTGCTCCATTAGCTAGCCTGTCTTCAATCCATGTTAATACGTTACCCCTACATCAGCAGCTTCTTTTCCCACAATAGTCTTTAATTTGGCACCATATCAAAAGCTTTTTGGAAGGAGGACATTATATCCACTGATTCCTCTTGATCCACAGCACAAATGTTTTTTTTAAAGAATTAAAATAAATTTTGCCTTTGTAAACACGTGTTGATGTCACCTGATTGCTGTGAATTTATCCGAGTGCCCTGTTATAACATCAATAATAATGGCTTCTAACATTTTTCCTTTGACAGTTGTTAGGCTAACTGGCCTGTAGTTTCCTGCTTCCTCTCTCCCTCCCTTTTTGAATAAAGCAGTTATATCTGCTATCTTCCAATCTAATGCAGCTCTCTCCAAATCTGAGGAATTGTGGAAAAGTAAAACCAATGCATCAACTATTTCATTAGCCACTTCTTTTGAGACCTTAGGGTGAAGCCCATCTAGGCCAGTGGGTTTGTCAGCCTGCAGATCCAATAAATTAAAAACTTCATTGATAAAAGAACTGAGTTATTTGTGCATTTTCTTGACTTCTGTCTTTGGGTCCCCCAGTGGGGAGATCAGAAAGTAAGACGTGCACAGATGAAGCAAAGCAAAAGGGCTGAATAACTATAAACCCGCCACTGAAACATAGTATACACAATCACAGGATCTTGCTATCTGCTGTGTAGTACTCAAGGCAAAGAAGTTCGTAATAAGAGATGTTCCAATAAGGTTATGTTCCAATTTTCCTTAGCTTAGCAGACTCTAAATATTCAGTGTTGGCACAACACTGGCCTAGATCTTGTTGTTTCCAGATGGTCAGAAACTGGATGTACCCTGGAAGATGTGCTGGGAGAACACCTTGCAAGTCTGAATGCCACATTCAAGATGAGGATTCCTCATGAAAAAAATCGTAAAGATAAATAAATAGGCCATTGTGAATATAACCTTTCCTGGAAACTGGAATAAGCAAATGGTCTAGTGTGGTTTTCTGCAGTTCTGAGCATTACAACATTATATGAAGACAGAATAACTAATTTTAATTTCATTGATGCCTCTCAAGTAAGAGAGGTGCAAAATCTAACATTTACACTTGCTGAAGTCCAATGTTTAACAATGCATGAAGTGAAAACCTAATGCATTAAGATAAAGGTCTAATGGTTCAACATTTGCAAAACTGAGATGTCACACATTGCGGCATCGATTGCAGAAGCTTTCACTCAACTGACAACTAGCACAGAATCAATCTTTGCTTTGGTCATGCAGAAGCATGAATCTTTCCTTCGTATTTAATTTATTATTGATTTTTTGTTATTTTCCTTCACTGGGATATCATGCAAGGCAGAACCAATCAGAAAATAATTGATCCTCAGCAAATTATACATATGACGACTAAATTGGAAAAAAACAAGACATGCATTTTAAACACAAAAAACAAAAGTACGCAGTACTTTAAAGTGATACTTCAGTGAATAGCACCAAAAGACAATGCATTAGGGGGGATAGTAAGTATCTTAGATGGGAGCAAAGGCAGATTAAGTGAATGCTAAATTGCATCAAGTGTGAGGCCATTTGCTTTGAAACTGTATAGAGCAGTGAAATTTGGGTGCTAAGACATATAAATTATTGAAAGCTAGTGGGCAGAGGCAAAAAGTAATCAAAAAGGTTAACGGAACGCTGACCTTCATCTCATAAGAGTTGGGGGTGGAATTCAAAAGAGAGGAAGTTATGCTTGAGTTGTATCAAACATTGGTCATATCCCTTTTTGAGTGCTGCGCACAGACTTTTGACACTGCACCTTAGAAATGATATCTTGGGCTTGGAAGGAATGCAGAGCTGATTTACCAGAAAATTATCTGGATTCCAAGAATTAGGGGAGAGATTACATAACTAGGCTTCTAAGTTACGGGTGATTCATTTGAATGTTTTAGGATTCTGAAAGAAATTAATAGGGTTGTCAGGCATAACCTTAGAACCAAGGCCAGGCCATTCAGCAGAGAAATTAGGAAGCACCAATTCAAATGGGGGCACTTTGATTGTGGAACTTTGAAAAGACCATAGATCCTAACTCAATTAACATTAAATTTATACATGTTTACTTGTCAAGGATAGGAAGTGATATGGAGCCAAGGCAGATGGATGAAGTTAAAATACAGAGCAGCAATGATCAATGTTCTTTCTAGCCTGCACAGCAAACTAAAAGTCCCTAAGGAAACTATGCACAAATCAGTTTCTTTCAGCTACCATATGTGCAAACTCAGATAAAACTAAAAAGGTGCTGCACATGGAAAAAAAATTTGCGCACCCCAAACAAAAATTAGAAAGTACATTCACCATGATCACAATGAACAGTGGGATCAAGTTCAATGGGTTAAGCATCCATTCCTAATTTACACCTATTCCTAAATTAGTTCTTAAATATTGTGTGTTTTGAGTTAGCATCCGCAACTAAATGTGGCAAAACTACCACTCATTCAACTGAGGAATGTCAGCAAAATCAAAAGGTGACCAGATTATTATCATTATTTAATCACCTTCTAAACACAACAATGGCTTTTAACACATTCACTTGCTTCTGAAACGTGAAGCATACTTACAATGTGACAAAATAGGCGTAAAAGTTTTAACGTTTCATCCCTTCTACTCTATTTCAGAAAAATAATGGAAAATAACAGTTTCTCATAAAAGTTGACATTCAAGCTCTGACCTACTTTCTGATCAAGAAACTCAGAAGAATATGCTGCGCTATCAAAACCACTTCCTGACCAAAATCATGGCAGAATTGTACAGAACTGTGATAGCAGCATTACTTCCTTGCCTTCTCTGGGTTTACCACCGGCCTTTTGATACAAATATGGCATCATTTTCTATGTCTCAATTATTTTTTAATGCAAATTAGAGAAGACCACAGCAAAACGTACAATCAATTCAAGCAGATAACTTCACTTTATCCCACTGGCTGCAGCTTCGCTAATTGTTGTTTTAATCTACATTTGAGCCATAAACATTTTTCAACTGCAGCTGGGGCAGTAAGCTCCACTGTTGTACAATAAAGAATTTATATGTAGCCATACAGAAATAATATGAAATAATATAAAATAAGAAGAAAAAGATCACAATGAATTGAATACAATTCATGACATTTTTTTCAAGTTCTCAAGGTTCTTATATGAATGAACAAATTGAATCTAGCATTGTGGAATCTCCTTGAAACCAGGAGAAATACAATCAAGCTGAGAAAAGAGAAGTCAATCAGTTTAGATTTATTAATTTAATGCAGAAAAAGTGAGGTATGATGAGAAAAATAATGGAGAGTGGATGTACATTTTCATGAGAAACCTTTATCAGATGTATTTTTTTCTTTGTTATTGAGGGTAAAATACTAATTGAACACAAGTTTTGTCTGAGTGCAGATTAATTTTAATTTAGTTCAGATCCTGGGGAGGTTTGCACAACGTGCAGCAGTAACTTCACTCTTCATTTGTTTTCAAACCAGCTGAAATTATATACTATTAGGTGGCTGAGTGAAGGATGGTGGGGGAAGAGGACACATGCATGTATATAGATCTGAATTGTATCATAACTGTTTTCTTTTTCTTCTTATTTTGAGATTATACCTACTGAGAAACTAATCTAGGATTCACCAAAAACAGAAAGTTGTCCAAAAACAGATCATAGAATCCCTACAGTGCAGAATGAGGCCATTTGGCCCACTGAGTCTGCATTGACAACAATCCCACCCAGGTCATGTCTTAGCCCCGTAACCCCACATATTTACCCTCCTCATCCCCATGACATTAAGGGGCAATTTATCATGAGCAATCAACCTAAACTGCACATTTTTGGACTGTGGGAGCAAATCAGAGCACCCGAAGGAAACCCACATGGGGAGAATGTGCAAACTCCACGCAGGCACCCGAGGCTGGAATTGAACCCTGGCATTTAAGGCAGCAGTGCTAACCACTGTGCCACCATGCCACCCCTGGCAGCAGCTACCATCTTTTTTATGGACGCAGAGCCAAAATGCCCTCACTTCATCGTGTTCAAAGTTAACTTGGCCCAGTGCAATTTGATATTCTCAAATTATTTACACCAAGATAACTCAGATAATGCATAACTGATCAACATTCATTTGGTAAATGGAAGGCGATTGTTTGATAGCAGATGGCTAAAACAATGCATCCAATAGCAATTCAATTCCAAACTACGACACTCATTATCCGAAGTACTTAAGGAAAAGTAAGAATCTCTGCTATGTAAATATAAAACCAAGCTATCCTAAGTACAGTTCATAACAGGCAGTTTCGTTTACTCATTCTTGGCCACATCACATAGTGCACCTTCACAATTAAATACTCAGATCCTAGTCAAGATATTTGCCCTTTATACAAGAGAAATGGAACCTCACCTTTTTCTTCTGTCCTTGAAGAAACAGAGTCAGTTTTGTCGGAATGGATCTTTTTAACTTCAAGTTTCTTCTCAGCTGGTGGTGGTTCAGGTTTTGAAGCTGAAAGATGCAACATTTCATATCGTGTTTTTTCCCCCCTTTCAGACTTCTTCAGTAATTAAATGTTATTAACATTTAACTGCAGACATTTTAACTGTATGGTCTCGAAGCAGTTAAGCACCAATTTCCTGTGTTTTACCTATACACACACATTGGCCAATAAGAATGAGGGGGCAGGATTTTAAAAAGTAAATGAAGTGAGCTTGAAACAGGAACCATTTATTCCATTGTCATGTTCAAAAAGTAAATCAGAAGAATTTCACTATCTATAATGAAAGAGAATTAACACCCAATGTCAGAAAAGGACAGTCCTCCTTTACAAATATTAAGCACATAAAGGGTTGTAACTTCCTTGAAGTGCCACTCTGTACCCATTAAGCTGTGCCAAATGTCTTGTGTGCCCATTTTGCATGACCTTCCTGACTCAGGCTGGGTAAGACCCTGAGAGTGCAGAGCTTCATGAGGCCCAACTTTGAAGTTTAAGTGAAAGAGGACATCTCTTTTTTTTAAGTTGCGTTAGCAGGAGCAAAGCAGCCAAGTTTAAAGTTCCAATTGAAATTGAGAGGCCAGAGAGAAGGTAATTGTATAGGATTTGAGTGGAGGGGGTCATTGTGGGGGTCCAGCCCAGTCGGGGGTGGGTTGGGGATGAGAGTCCAGCTCATTGGTCAAGTGGGAAGGGGTCCCTTGCGGGTGGGGGGAGTCCCACAGTGGGGGAATTGGAAGTTATGCGGAAGTTAGAAGAGGTTTTTTGGGATGGTCACAGCACAGTGCAATTGCCCAGGGCTCCTAGACATTTATCACGCAAATATTTACCTGGGACCTTGTGAGAGTAATTCCCCAACGCATCTTTGTCTATCCACAAATCCTGGGAACCCCAGAGATTATAGCCCAATTTGTTGAACAGCTTTAGATTTAATTTGGATGTGTCTTTAAGTGAATTCAAATGTTCAACTCAAACCAAAATAAGATTTCCAAAGCTACTATTCAGAGTCTCTCAAATAAATGGGTAATGTTATGTAGACACAAATCAGTGATGCAGGGTATGTAAACCAGTGATCAAAGTTAACCACCCTGATTACCTTTGCAGTTTAACATTCCTTTAATGACTGAGTTTCAAGTTCTGTTGAATGAAGTAGTTAATTCACTCAACTTGGCATTTTTTTCACATGTATACCTCCGGGCGCTGACCCATTTTAATAATATTTTGTCAAATCATATTTAACAAATTGATTCCAAATACAATACTGAAGTGAGATTTGCAAATAGGTGTTTGATTTTTATCTTAAAATTGGAAATTACACAACAATTTAGTTATAATTTTTAATACAACTTATCTTGCACTATTAAATAAATATATATTTTCTTTGATGGAGAAAAGGGCATGTTTACAAACAGTCATTTTATATGTCTGCTCACTGAATAGAGGTACATTGGTTCAAGCCATTAAGAATAACAGATAGGAACAAAGAACAAAGAACAATACAGCACAGGAAACAGGCCCTTCGGCCCTCCAAGCCTGCACCGCTCATGCGCCCAACGGGGCCATTCGTTTGTATCCCTCTATTCCCAGTCTATTCATGTGGCTACCTAGATAAGTCTTAAACGATCCCAGCGTGTCCGCCTCAACCACCTTGCTTGGCAGTGCATTCCAGGCCCCCACCACCCTCTGTCTAAAATATGTCCCCTTGACATCTGTGTTGAACTTTGCCCCCCCCCCCCCCCTCACCTTGAACTTGTGACCCCTTGTGTTCGTCACATCCGACCTGGGAGAAAGCTTCCCACTGTTCACCCTATCTATGCCCTTCATAATTTTATACACCTCTATTAGGTCACCCCTCACCCTCCGTCTTTCCAGGGAGAACAGTTTGCCCAATCTCTCCTCATAGCTAAAACCCTCCATACCAGGCAACATCCTGGTAAACCTTTTCTGTACTCTCTCCAAAGCCTCCACTTCCTTCTGGTAGTGCGGCGACCACAACTGGATGCAGTATTCCAAATGTGGTCTAACCAACGCTTTATATAGCTGCAACATCATATGCCAACTTTTATACTGTATGCTCCGTCCAATAAAGGCAAGCAGGCCATATGCCTTCTTCACCACCCTCTCCACCTGTGCTGCCACGTTTAGGGATCTGTGGACTTGCACCCCCAGGTCTCTGTGTGTCTATACTCCTGATGGTTCTGCCAGTTGTTGTATAGCTCCCCTTTGCATTAGATCTACCTAAATGCATCACTTTGCATTTCTCTGGATTAAATTCCATCTGCCATTTCTCCACCCAATTTTCCAGCCTATCTATATCCTGCTGTATTCTCTGACAACGTTCATCACTATCCACAAGTCCAGCAACCTTTGTATTGTCTGCAAGCTTACTGATCACACCAGCTACATCATCTTCCATCTTTTTCATTTATATACATCACAAACAGCAGAGGTTCCAGTACAGAGACCTGCAGAACACCACTAGTCACAGACCTCCAAACGGAAAAAGACCCCTCCACTATTACCGTCTGTCTTCTATGGCCAAGTCAGTTCTCCACCCATCAAGCTATCTCCCCTTTTATCCAGTGAGATTTAACCTTTTGCACCAGCCTGCCATGAGGAAGAGGAAAGCATAGGTGATATCATACATTAACTTGCACAAGCCATATTACAGTTGGTCAAGAATATGACCTGTGGTGTTTTGTTCTCTTTATCAAAGAGAACCTTGATAGGGCAGACGCAACACGGTTTCATTAAAGGGAAGTCGTGTCTGACAAATTTACTGGAGTTCTATGAGGATGTGTCTAGGGCAGTGGATAGAGGAGAGCCGGTGGATGTGGTCTTTCTGGATTTTCAGAAGGCGTTTGACAAGGTACCTCACAAGAGGTTATTGCAGAAGGTCAGGGGACATGGAGTTGGGGGTAGGGTGTTAGCGTGGATAGAGGATTGGTTGTCAAATAGGAGGCAGAGAGTGGGGGTCAATGGGTGCTATTCGGATTGGCGGTTGGTGACTAGTGGAGTGCCCCAGGGATCGGTGCTGGGGCCTCAGCTTTTTACCATTTATATAGATGATCTGGAGGAGGGAACCGAGTGCAGGGTGTCGAAATTTGCTGATGACACCAAGATTGGGGGAACGGCAAATTGTCCGGAGGGTGTGGAGAGTCTGCAGAAGGATCTAGATAGGCTGGGCGAATGGGCCAGGAAATGGCAAATGGAATTTAATGTTGGCAAGTGCGAGGTGGTCCACTTTGGTAGGAAAAATGGTAGGAAGGACTATTACTTACGAGGCGAAAAACTGCAGCAGGCGACGGTGCAGAGGGACCTCGGGGTCCTTGTGCATGAGTCGCAAAAACCCAGCTTGCAGGTGCAGCAGGTGGTCAGGAAGGCGAATGGGATGCTGGCCTTCATAGCGAAGGGGATTGAATATAAAAGTAGGGAGGTCTTGCTGCAGCTGTATAGGGCATTGGTGAGGCCGCAGCTGGAGTACTGTGTGCAGTTTTGGGCGCCACACCTGCGCAAGGATATTTTGGCCCTGGAGGGAGTGCAGAGGAGGTTTACTAGGCTGATACCGGAGTTGAGGGGATTGAGCTATGAGGAGAGGCTGAATAAACTAGGCTTGTACTCGTTAAGAGTTTAGAAGAATGAGGGGAGATCTCATTGAGACGTATAAGATGATGAATGGGATGGATAGGATAGAGGTGGAGAGACTCTTCCCGCTCAAAAAAGACAGTAGGACTAGGGGGCACAGCCTCAAGATAAAGGGGAGGCGGTTTAGAACGGAGTTGAGGAGGAACTTCTTCACTCAAAGGGTGGTGAATCTCTGGAATTCTCTGCCCGTTGAAGTGGTGGAGGCTGCCTCGCTAAATATTTTTAAGAAGCGGGTTGATGGGTTCTTGATAAGAGAGGGGATTAAGGGTTATGGGGAGAGAGCGGGAAAGTGGAACTGAGCCACGACAGATCAGCCATGATCTTATTGAATGGCGGGGCAGGCTCGAAGGGCTAGATGGCCTACTCCTGCTCCTATTTCTTATGTTCTTATAAAAAAGTGCACCCTCACATCAGACTGTAATAGTGAAAAAGGTAGCACCATTATCCATGTTTTATTTCTTAAGTTAATTCCCAGCAACCAATCATGTTACTATTACATAAAGGTCACTATATTTAAGTTCAGTAGTATTGTAGAAAATATCATTTCAAATCATTGATTTATACATATTTGGCCAAAGGGGAGATAATAATTATCATCTCCCTGGATGACTCCGTTTATTGTTACACGGTAATGCAGAGTATCATTGGTTTGCAATGAAACTTGCCACTGTACTGAGTGGGGAATGCTCGATCATGCTATTTTGAGGAGATTGCATGTTTTCCATTGATCTTGAATGCTCTCCTTTTCTCAGCAAAGCTATAACAAAAAATATTTCTTGAAATTTGAATGCTATCAGCCTTCACTGAAGTAGCCCCCTTCACCTCGGGATTCAGAAGGTTGTGGGTTTTTCGTAAGATGAGGGGTTGGGTATTGGGGGAGGGTGCAGTTCTGCAGTGTTCTAGTCAATGTTTACCCATCAATCTCAGCTACCTAAACAGATCGTATGGATCTTCATTTATTATTATTGGTGAGGCCTTCTTGTGACTGGCCTGTTTCCCTATATTCTGTGTGTTGTGACAAGTACTTTGGCCAAGAAACATTTTTGGATGAACAAAGATCAAGAATTACACAAAATTCTTCATTTTCCCTTTAGAAATGTGTTTTCTAAATTTTATGGAACTATAAATAACTTTTTTTGCCCCTTCTCACACCCTCACCATGTCCCCATGATTTACTATTCTTAGCTGAATTTAAAAGCAAATTGCTTTAATGCATATCATGACAGACGTGTATTATAATGGACAATTTCAACTGTGCAATGTTTCAACAGTTGGTTAGTATAACATACCTTGGGCTTTTGTCGGTGGCAGTAGCTTTTTAGGTTTCTGTGAACAGAAAAAAAATTGGAGCTTAAATGTAGCCTAAATTAATTACTCAGCCAAGAAGGTATGTATCATAAATCCATAAACTGTCAGAGACTTCACGCCTTTGAACTTATCAGCTATTATACTAAATTGACACAATGCTGTCTTAGAAAAAAACTTGTCAGTCAGATTTTCTTGTGAAAAGGTAAATCATGAAACATAGCCAACTTAAAAAATGGCTACAGAAGTAGAAATCTGACACTTTGAAGACAGGCTAGAAAAAGCCTATCAAAAGCATAAAAGTCAAATCCAAATGAGCTGATGAGTTTTATTCCTTATTCAAGTACATTCGAGGATGCATTTCTCACTGATCACTAACAAGATCAAGTTTTCACGAAACATTAAACAAAATTCATTTCCAAGACAAATAAAACTAAAGATGCTCCCCTGAAACACCATTCATAGATTTTAAAGTATCTGTGCAGTTTATATAAATGCATGCAAATAGTCATTTAAACAGCTAACTGCTAAACTGTCATTTCAAATTCAAACCAGGAAAGTTAACTCTGATTGATCAAGGCATTGCCATGATGAATGAACCAGGGAAAGTCTGTTCCCCAAGGTTTTGTTTAGTTACAAATGGTGTAATGCGCCAACATTCTCCTTTAGTCCATAAGGACAGGGCCAAGTGTGTGAATATTTGTGGCTTCCAGGATGCGTACACTAAGCCCAACTGACAACCTTGAATTGGTCTGCAACGTAATTCTTAGCAGGATCAGGATTGTTTAGTCGGTGATGTCTAATCGCGGAATCACATCTGATGTCGGACACCATGGGGGTAGTTTTCCTATCCTGAATGCCACAGGAATCTTACCATGCAAAGGTAAGACCATGTCCAAAAGTTAATGTCCATTAACCTTGGGCGGGATTTTCTGTTTTTGGGGTGAACATGGTTGGAAAATCTCAGCCTATGTTTGAGCTTTTCAAGCACAGGCTGATTTGGTACAATCAGTACTTTTCCTCTTGCGAGCACTGAAGGGACATGCTGTTTGACACAATCCACCAGTCATTGGGGAATACAGCCTACATATCTAGTATCACATCAACACTGAAATTCATACATTAAATTACCCTTCTGTTTGATGGGTGGAATGTCTTTTTGGCTTGATGGCAGCATCTTGTTAGCAGAGAACGTTACATGTTGCTATTGCATAGTAACAGTATGCAAAAATTAACTTCACAAGTTTTGTGAATCTTTTGAAACACTTTACACTTCCAGGGTAGTTTGAGCTAACTGGACACTGTTCAGGGCTAAATGTGGGGACTTTAGGCCTATTTGTGGGTTTGTGCGACGTACCATGAGCAGTGATAGATCGCAATAGCCCTTAATTCCACTAGATGGCTTCCATGTACCCCATTTCAGCATCATGCTTGCAGAGTGAGCAAATGACTGGCCCAATTTACAAGGTTGCCAATAAGGCCAATCTTATTGCAAGTGGACTTGTAGGAACTCCAATATACACAATGTAGTATATGCATTTCAGTGCTGGTGTGATGCCAGATATGTAGACCATGGGTGGGATTTAATGGCCTTGCTCAGGCAAGGCCAGAAATTCATGCCCGAGGTCAACAGAGATTTCCGTTGTCAGACCCTCATTCACTCCGAATCCATGGAGGGCGAGATGGCAGAGTTCCAACATCAACCATCACGCCTCTTCAGCTGTTTACAACAGGACAAACTATTGCCCAAAAAGTATTGTCCAAAAGTTTTGCAAAACTGAAAACTGTCCAAAATTAGATACAATTCTGTGATCGGACAACACTTGCTAAACAATCCTGGTTGTGTTAGAATTACACTGAAAACCAATTTTGGACTCGTAGTGTGGCTCGCTTATGCATGCCCAAAATCTCAAATATTCACACACACGGCTTTTTCCTTCACAATAGAAGGAGCACATCCATGCACATATTAACCCTTTTCCAACACAAGCTTGGGGGATTGACATTTCCCAGTTTAATCCCTGTGGTAAAGCCACGATCTAAGGTTTCAATCTGAAACAGCAGCTTGGCAGTTAACAGTTCTCTGCTGCATTCTCCATAACAATGCACCTACTAATCAGAATCCAGGTTTTTCGTATTGTCAAACTTAAAAACATTTGTCTACAATGGTCACGGCATGTGAAGTCAGGAGCCAGGTAAAAGAATGAATTAAAGATGGCTAGAAAACAGGAGGGGTAAAGAAGTTTCTCAAATTTGGAGAAAGCAAATAGAGAAGCAGTCTGACACCACTGTTATTCACAACAGACTAAGTTATTCGGACTCTGGAATTTGAAGTATATTGTCAGGATTTGTAGATGGTAACTTTAAATATTAATTAAGTAGCAGGACATTTGGAAAATGACAATGCAACCAAGCAGAGTCATTACAACTCTTTGAAAAGAAAACAATATTTGATGAATACTTTGAGGATGGAGCAAGCAGGATGGATAAAAGGAACTGGTAAATGCAGCGCGTAGGGGTTTTCAAAATGCATTTGATAAGATGCCACATAAGAAGTTACCACACAATGTAATATCTCATTGCATTGGGGATAATATATTAGCATGGATAGGGGATTGGCTAACAGGAAACAGAGTGTCAGATCTTCTACAATTGGCAGATCAGCAGAGTGGCCCGCCACAGGGATCCCTGGTCCCTCAGCTATTTATAATCTAAATTAATGACTTAGACAAAGGCATCAAGTGTATTGTAACCAATTCTGCTGATGATACAAAGATAGGTTGAAAAGGAAGGTGTGAGGAGGAGGCAAAGAGTCTGTGAAGGGTCGTAGATAAATTAAATGAGTGGAAACTTACTTAAGAAGACATAAACATACGTTGGAAGCAATTCAAAGAAAGTTCACTAGGCTGATTCCTAGGATGAAAAGGAAATGTTGAGAAGGTTTGATCTATGTTCATTGGATCTTGCAGGAATGATAGGTGATCTTATTGAAACATCTAACATTCTGAGGGGGCTTTACAGATTGACATTGAGGGGATGTTTTCTTTGTGAGGGTGGTATCTAGAAAGAGGGTGCAGAGTTTCAAAGTAAGAGCTTCCATGGTGATGATGTGGAGTATTTTTCTCTGAGCTGTGATTCTCTGGAATAGTTCACCTCAGACAGCAGTGAAGGCTGGGCCATTGAATATATTCGAATGATTTAGATAGAGGTTTGATTAACATGAGAGTCAAGGATTATTGGAGGCAAGCAGGAAAGAGAAGCTCAGACTATCACCAGATTAGACACGATCCCATTGAATGGTGAAGCAGACTCAAAGAGCCTCTACTTTCTATGTTATTACATAATATGAAGCATTGCAATTATATGTAGGTAGATATAAATTGGTTTGTGGAATAGACAGATGACAATTGAAATTAAATACAGCAAAACCTAAGGTGGATTACATAAGGAGGAGCCACTGGAGGCTAAGAAACCAAGAGAGGTAGAACAGCAGAGAGATCTGGGATATATTAGATGTATTATTTACAACACAGCAACATAAATTAATGATGTCATAAGCAGTATTAATAACAGGGGGCATTTCTGGGAAAAAAAACAGGAGGCGATAATGAAAGGGCTCATTCTCAATCCATTTTCTGTTATTCTGGTGTAGAATACTGTAAGGGAATATTTATGTCCCCAGGTGGAATACTGACCTTACATTATCAGTATACTGCAACATATTTTCAATTGAAATTAATTTTCCTACATTTTCTTCAATGTTGGTGTTCAAGATACATTCAAAACCACGTCTTTCATACCCAAGTTAATGAAACATACCAGACCAATGTAACTTGGTACTTTGCTTCAATCGTACTCAATTTTGTACAAGATACGCATAATGGGCACTACTTCATCATTTTCATTCTAAGTGCTGGGCAGACTTGAAACTAGCAATGTTTCAGATCCAACTTTTAGACCTGTTCTCAGGGATCCCCACATGCACTCTTCCTGCAAAAATAGCAGCGATTCTGAATCGCACTGCAGAAGCCTGTGGGCAGGGCTTAACGCATCCAAAACGCTGCATCTCCAAATGGCGCCGCCAACAACACCCGCACAGGAAAAAAAATAGAAAATGCTCCCCTGCCACATCCCTCCCAGGCTGGATAATGCCTCCCCTGGCTCCCACAGACAAACATTAATGACCCCCTTACTTACCCCGCTACGTAGACCAAAACAGCCCTCGGTCCCCCTCCTCCACCGGTCACATGCAGAGTGGCAGGGACCCCCGCCACCATCGATCTGAGTCACAGAAGCTCAGAACTTAGCCCCTCAGAAGCTGGAGTGCCCAAATCGGACCTTTCAGACCATGGCTGTTTCATGCCAAATTTGACAGGCGAGCATGGTGGTAAAGAGGAAGTGCTGGTAAGTTTGGGTGAACAACCCATTAAGTCAATTTAAATACATGCAAATGCATTTAAATTGACATCACCCCATTTGACAGCAGCCATTTTCAGCCTTTGGTAAAGGGGAAACCCCTGCATGGAAGCGGGTGGGGATCATGCTACTTATCTCATGCCTGACTTTACCAAGTTTTCATGCCCAAAAATGGGCACAACTTGATGGTAAAATTGGACCCAGTGTATCCAGCAATAGAGGAAAAATATTATCACCAAAAGTGACGTGTATGTGATGAGGATAGAGGCAAAGGATTTTGTGTGCTTGAAGATAGCTCAGATGGAGAAGACTTGATGTCATCTTTTCAAAATTCCAATCTAATCATCTTTCTGCTAAAAGATTATCTGAACTTCAAATCTTTTGATCTTTGTGGTGCATTTAAGTGCAAAGATTGGCTACTAAATTTGCCCACAAAGGAGTGACCTACTTCTCAAAAACACTCTTTGGCTGTAAATCACTTTGGATGTCCTGAGATTGCAATAGCTTACTATTTGTTCTTTCTTTCCCCTATAGTATCTAGTTTCTAAAAGTTATGATAACTTGGCAATAACCAAGTTTCCTTGTAATGCATCTCAGTCATTAATGACCCTGAGGCAATGTATTTCTGATGTTCTCTAAATTAATCAATTACAACTCTGAACTTGTCTTTCCCTACTAATCACAGCAATTTTAAACTTAATCACAGTCCGCCTCTGTGCAACAGAACATGTTGCTTGCAAATTAAAATGCAAATCTTTTGCATTTATCATGTCATTGTATCTATATGGGAAACCAACATCCTTGGCAGGGTTTTTCTCACTCTCCATAGCCTCTTTGACCGTAGCAGGAGGCGGCGTGCCACCTGCTGGCAAATGGATCTTATTGTCCTGCCATTGTCAACAAAGTTATCCACTGAATGCACCTCTTGCTGCCGCGAAATCCATGGCAGGGGTGCACTGTTGGCAGGACCATAAAATCCGGCTGGCATGCATGGCAGCTAAATTTCAGTACCTGACTTTGGTGATTCTGACAGATACATCCCATCTTTCTAACCAGATAACTAATGAATGGTAGGTATATATTATTGATCATACAGGCGGCTGGCTCAGTGTTGTGGGGGAGACGAGAAAGAGAAACTTGAGTAAAACTGGGAAAAATACACAGGGCTATGTTTCACTTAAGCAATCTTTTCTTCAAAGCTAAGCACTGAAACTTTCAACCCTGGGGCAAAACCACTACCTTACCAAAGTAGTCATCATGTTTAATGATGAACCCAAAGTAGCTTTCTATGCTAATATAATTTGTCTTAGAGTATTAAATCAGCAGAAACATGAAATAAAGCTTGATTTAATTTACATCATTTGTATGTTTTCTTTCTTTCTCTGCATTCTGTAATCACGTGGACCAGAACCAATGTTCGCTCTAGGGTGTATGGCTGTGCAGCAGATCTTATACAGGCCATGCTCATGACAGCCCCTTCAAATTATTTTAAATTAAATGATTTGCACAGTTGTGCAAAAAGAGGAGCTGTAATCAAACAAATCACCTGCTCTGTGCAACAAAAAAAACTAGAGGGTGCATTGGTTAGAAGGTTTTTTTTTAATGTTTTACACGTAAGTTACTGACAAAAACTGTGCGCAATTTTTAGATACCAATGCAAGAAACCACTCATGATTAATACTTTACTGCTCCAGACCATTTGCCCAGTGCTACAGTGAAATCCAAGACAAATCTTCTTCCAGATTCATTGGAAAGGCAATTAAATATTGCTTCCATGCTTCCCCCCATCTCTCCTGTATTGCCTCCTGAGCTAGTATATCACTCGTTTGCAACAAGTAATTTCAATATGTGTTTTAGAATAAAGCTCTGTTTTAAGCTTTGAGGTGCTTAATAACTAGCTCATTTAAAATACTCCTTGGAACACCTCAGAACCACTTCAATAAATTCAGGTCAAAACATTCTATAATTTGTTTCTCTCTGCAGGTGACTTACATCATCAAGTTCTGGTTTTGGATGCAATTTTATAGAAGGCTTGGGAGCAGCAATAACCTGTACATAAGGAAAGAATGAAATTTTAATTGCAGTATGATGCAGTAATATCTTGCAGGACATAGCACAAAATAGTTTTTTTTTACAAAAACAGTTTGAAAGAAAGAATGTAATTAATCTACAATTAATAAGAATTCTCACAACACAGGTGCAAGGACAGATCCGAAAGCTCGTGATTCTAGATAAGCCTGTTGGACTTTAACCTGGTGTTGAGAGACTTCTTACTGTGCCCACGCCAGTCCAATGCCAGCATCTCCACATCAATCTACAATTAGCCTTGGGAATAAATGGGAAAAGTCAGAAATTGACTGTTTTGCAAAAAACACAACTTCTAAATAGTGATTTTTTTAATTGCTTCAGGAGCAAACAAAGGACCAACGGACAACTGCGACCCACAAAAGGGTGAGAAAAATTTTTGGATGCAAGTACTTCTGCCCTTGTACTCAACTCTGATCACAGTATTAGCAGCATGTTTGTTCAGCACTTGCTTGAACATCATGCAAACAGATTTTACTTTTATTCCTGAATTAAAAGCTCAGGATTCGGAGAAAAAAAACCCAGTTTCAGCACAATCAGGGGGCAACTTAGTACATCACAGTCACACTAGAGTCATTAGAATCTTACCTGCAACTGCACTGTATTCCTATCTATCCACCTGCTTCCCCCTTGCTGCTCTAATCACTCCCTTTCCTCAACACAATACTGATGACTGACCTGATTTCTCTCTCTCTTCTCCCCCCACCCTCCGCCACCCCCCCCCCCCCCCCAAAAATCGCGTATCTTCTTCTGACTCAAGACATCTCCAAGTTCTTGATCATTATAAATCTTCCTCCTGTTCCCACCACTAAAACGTGAGCAAATGCTATTACAAAAGAAAAACACAACAGTAAAGTTAAGCCCTGTTAATGAACAAAACTGTTTCGGGATAGAAGCTTTTGCTTGAAGTTTTGTATATTCTTAACACAAGCGTACCTACCTCCCGTTCAGTTTCTGAAACTATGATCACAAAGTTGTCTGGGAAGACCCCTTGCTTGCCATTTAGTTCTCCTCGCCACCATCCCCTATCACCTGTATCCTAGAAAGGAATAGAAATGAGAAAACCTTCAACCTTTAATAAGAATTTTTTAAAAAGCATTTGCCAATTTGCGTTGTTATGCAACTTTTATTAAAAGCAACAAGCTACTGCCATATGAGCAACAGGTATTAATCTTTTAAGGTTAAAGTAAAACACTGCAGGTACTGGAAACCTGAAATGAAAACAAAGTGTTGGAAAACTCAGCAGGTCTGGCAGCATCTTTGGAGAGAAACAGCCAGTGTGGTGTCCAATATGACTCTTCTTTGGAACCTGTTTGCTACCAGACCTGAGTTTTTCTAACTTTCCGTTTTTATTAATATTTAAGGTCAGCATATGGAAACAAATCTAAAAACAATTAAACAGCCAATTTACAATCTAGTTTCAAAACCCAGGACTTCCACATAAATGCTTTCCTTCCTACAGGTTAGATACCTGAGATCCCAGCAAGCAAATATTCTGGCAGAATGATCACCATTACAACTTACCATTTATAAGTCAGTAACAAAATATGGCCTCAGGATGAATTATTTTGATATACATTGATTAGCTATCAAGCAGCATGGAAGCACTGCTCAGCAGATGCAGTAGCTCAGACTTTGGTCAATTTATGTACAAGTCCGGTCTCCCCAGTCAACCGAAATAGTCAACTGATGCTAGTGTAAGGAAAAAGTCTCTGTTCAGACAATTATTACAAGGTTCACGCAATTTGGAAGTGTCTTTAATTTAGGATATAATGGAGGTGTGGAGAGGAGTCATGTGACCTGTCCTGAATCATGTTGACAACAAGCCCAGCTACTAAAGATTAATTGGGGCCAACTAGGCTTTTACTAGGAAGGTACAGGTATTCACACCCGCAAATAATACCAGTGTAGCTTTGCTGACTGTCGTTAGACTGTTTGCTTCCTAAAACCCAGGAGGGTATTAGGAATATCACATTTTGTAAACAGTTATATTTTAGTGTTTATTCAATTCCAAAACATAATAGAATGGGGATTCTAGAAGATAGCTAATTAGCATTTCTACATAGGTATAGGGCCACGTGATTCACATCGCCACTGAGGTAGGCTTTGAGAAGGGAAAAGTCTACAGGAAGTTATTGTAGGATCATGTTGAAAGTGTCCTAAGTATTGCTCAATCTCACAGAAAGGATCAGTCTGCAAGAGTCCCAGAAAAAGCAAGACAACAGAGAGTTGGAAGCAACAAGTCTCTATTGCTCACCATGCTAAACATGGATCAAAACTCATGCTTGAATTGGAGAAACCAGGGTGGTAAGGGTTTAAAAAAAAGCTGGAACATTCATATAGCTTTTGAAAGAGAGTATATCTCCGGGGTAAGCCACACCATGAAAGTAGTTAAAGGATTAAAAATTATCCAGCTGGAAAAGAAAAAAGTTGGTGTTGGTGACTAGTGGAGTGCCGCAGGGATCGGTGCTGGCGCCTCAGCTATTTACCATTTATATAGATGATCTGGAGGAGGGGGCTGAGTGTAGGGTGACGAAATTTGCTGATGACACGAAGATGAGTGGTAAAGCAAATTGCATGGAGGGTGTGAAAACTCTGCAGAGGGATCTGGATAGGCTGAGCGAGTGGGCGAGGATCTGGCAGATGGAGTATAATGTTAGCAGTGTGAGGCTATCCACTTTGACAGAAATAATAGTAGGAGGGATTACTATTTAAAGGGCAAAAAGCTGCAGCATGCTACGGTGCAGAGGGACCTGGGGGTCCTTGTGCATGAGTCGCAAAAACCCAGTCTGCAGGTGCAGCAGGTGATCAAGAAGGCGAATGGGATGCTGGCCTTTATAGCGAGGGGGATAGAATATAAAAGCAGGGAGGTCTTGCTGCAACTGTACAGGGTACTGGTGAGGCCGCAGCTGGCGTACTGTGTGCAGTTTTGGTCACCGCACTTGCGCAAGGATATTTTGGCCTTGGAGGGAGTGCAGAGGAGGTTCACAAGGCTGATACCGGGGATGAGGGGGTTGGACTATGAAGAGAGACTAAATAGACTGGGTCTGTACTCGTTGGAGTTTAGAAGGATGAGGGGGGATCTTATAGAGACGTATAAGATAACGAAAGGGGTGGATAGGGTAGAGATAGAGAGATTTTTCCCTCTTATTAAGGACAGCAGGACTAGAGGGCACAGCCTCAAGATAAGGGGGGGGGGGTGCAGTTTAGATCGGAGTTGAGGAGGAACTTCTTCACTCAAAGGGTGGTGAATCTCTGGAATTCTCTGCCCGTTGAAGTGGTGGAGGCTACCTTGCTAAATATATTTAAGTCATGGGTAGATAGATTTTTGACAGACAAGGGAATTAAGGGTTATGGGGAGAAAGTGGGATTGATCCACTTCAGATCAGCCATGATCTTATTGAATGATGGAGCAGGCTCGAAGGGCTAGATGGCCTACTCCTGCTCCTATTTCTTATGTTCTTATGAAGAATTTTGCAGAAATTATTAAAAACTGATTGATGTTTTGTGCATCCTAGGGAAAGCTTACCTTATTTATCAGTAGAATACGATCTCCTTCCTTAAAGCTAAGTTCATCGAGATTAGTTGCTTCGTATGAAAAAACTGCTTTGCAATATTCCTTAGCTGAAATGAACATGAACTGCATAAGATCAAAATAAATAATGAACGATATTACAAATAGCTTAACTAATTCTCATGTGATTTAAAAGATACAAGCTTAGTGGAGAAAATACATGTTCAGTCCCAGCATTTGGAAATGGACATTGGTAATGTATTTATCTGTTCAGAGTAATTGCAAAGCAAAGCAAAATTCTTCTGTAAATTGCTTCACATTTCTTGTTCCATTATCCAAACTCGCTGCACAGCTTGCAAATAACTATTTGCTGCTAAGTAACCTTTGCATAATACAGGGCATTTAATGAATGATATATTGTCACTCATCATTCTGCAGATTCCACAGGACAATTCTAAATGATTGATGAATCAGCAGCTAAGTTTTTGCTTATATTTTTGGCACAGATTGCAACAAAAGTCATCTGTCTTGATCGAGCTAATTTTTGCATGACTGGCTAAAACCAACAGCCAAGCAACATTTCCATTATTATGGCCACAGGTAACTCATTCAATCCACGAGAGGAAATGAGACTACTGTAACAAAACATTCCTCCATTTTCAGTATTTGAAAGTAGTCCGATCTTGTTTCTTCAGAAGGAATTCTTCAAAATGCAGCTAATGAAAATACAACAAAACTTACTCCAACTTCTCAATCAAAGGGTTTAATAAAGGAACATCATCACTCCAAATGTGGGGCCTCACCCTGGGCCATTCCAAGCACTCCACAACTCGACATAGATCCTTATTTATAGTTAATCAGCTGATTATTACATCACTGTAATTGGTTCCATGATTTACTGAGTCAGCTAACTCTACATCTTGTTCCCATTGGTCACATTACATCCAATACAAAGTTGTCACCAGTGACATTCTAACAATCTGAATGGTAACAGAATTGATTAATTTAAATTCATATCTTCAGGAGACCCTTTTCAAACTTGCCATTTATGAATACACCAACATTATATTCAAAAGTGACATCATGAATGCTACTTCGACAAATTTCTATTGAACATATCAGAATAATATCCAAAGAGGCCACTGCTTAAGAGATGAGAAAAGGATAATATAGCTTGAATTGCTACAGTCCAGTTGGCCCAAATTTAAGTTCTGTATGCTCCTTTCTGATAATTTTCCAGTTTGTGTTACTTAAGCTTCCCCCATGGTCATTCTTGAAAGCTCCTGATACTTTGAGCCATCCCTTTCCCCAGCACTGCTGCCCTCTGTTACTTAAGAAATAAACTTGGTATCTTCTACAATTTACTGAACAAAATATACTTTCTAAGCATGAGATAAATAAACATTGGCATACAAAAGATAAAGCTGAAGTATTTGCAACATCTTCAGCCAGAAGTGTTGAACACATAATCCACTTCAGCTTCCTCTCCAATTCTTCAGTATCTCATATGCCATTCTTCAGCAATTCAATTCATTCTATGTGATATCAAGAAAAGGCTGAATTTGTAGAATACAGCATATGCTATTGACACCAACAACATGCCCACTGTAGTCATGAAGGCTTGTGCGTTAGCACTAGCCAAGCTGTTCCAGTATTGCTATAAAAATGCCTTATACACAACAATGTGGAAAATTGTCTAATTACAGCCAGAATATGAAAAGGAGAAACCCAACCCGGCTAATTACTGCCCCGTCAGCCAACTCTTGATCATCAAATTGATGGAAAACATTGGTGACAGTGCTATGAAGTGGCATTTCCTCAGCAACAACCTGCACATTTGATGCTTGGTTTGCATTCCATCAGTTGCAGATCTCATTACAGCCTTGGTCCAAACAGAAGTTTTATTTCTTGCTTGCAACAAGATGTGAACAACACTCAGACTTGGACTTGATCAAAAGACCATAAGACACAGGAGCAGAATTAGGCCCATTCGGCCTATCGAATCTGCTCCTCCATTTAATCATGGCTGATATTTTTCTCATCCCCATTCTCCTGCCTTTTACCCATATTAATCCCCTTATTAATCAAGAACCTATCTATCTCTGTCTTAAAGACACTCAATGATGTGGTCTTCACAGCCTTCTGCAGCAAAGATTCCACAAATTCACCACTCTCTGGCTGAAGTGATTCCTCCTCACCTCTGTTTTAAAGGATCATCCCTGTAGCCTGAGGTTGTGCCCTCTGGTTTTAGTTTTTCCTACTTGTGGAAACATATTCTCCATGTCCACTCTATCCAGGCCCTGCAGTATCCTGAAAATTTCAGTAAGATTCACCCTCATCCTTCAGAGTTCCAATGAGAACAAGCCAAGATTTCTCATCCATTTCTCATATGACAAGTTCTTCATTCCAGGGATCATTCTCGTGAACCTCCTCTGGACCCTTTCCAAGGCCAGCGCATCCTTCCTCAGATACAGGGCCCAAAACTGCTCACAATATTCCAAACAGGTCTGACCAGAGCCTTATACAGCCTCAGAAGTACATCCCTGCTCTTGTTTTCTAATCCTCACGACATTGCATTTGCCTTCCTAACTACCAAATGAACCATTAACCTTGAGAATCTTGAACAAGGATTCCGTTTGTGCTTTTGATTTCCTAAGCATTTCCTCATTTGGAAAATAGTCAATGCTTCCATTCCTCCTTCCCAAGTGCCTCACACTTTTCCACAATGTATTCCATCTGCTACTTCTCCTAGTCTGTCCAAATCCTTTTGCAGCCCCCCTGCTTCCTCAATACTACCTGTCCCTCTACATATTGCATCACCTGCAAACTTAGCAACAATGATATGGGTCCCTAAGTTGCTCACAATACTCCAAATGGGGTCTGATAATCAATAAGTAATAGAAATCATAGAAATGGCAAGCGATGGTCATTAGAAACATGAGAAATTCTAACCATCTCCCCTTGGCATTCAATTGTCTTAGCATCACTGAAGCCCCCAAACTCAACTCCAGTAGGAACACCATTAATCAGAAAATTACCTTGCTCAAACCAGACAAACATTGTAGCTACATGAGTACATCACAGATTGGGGTGACACATCTCCTGACTCCTCAAAATCAATCCACCATCTACAAGGCACAAGTCAAGAGTGTGATGTAATACTCTTCAATTGCCTGGATGAGTGCAGCTTCAGTAACACTCAGCAACCTTAAACATTTATTCTTTCCACCTGCAACAGAAGGGTCAGTGTAAGACTGTATAAGATGCTTTGCAGCAACTTGTTGAACCTCCTTTGGCAGAGCCTACCAAACCCATGACTTATACAAATCTAGAAAGACAAAGGCAGCAGACACAACGGGACACCACCATCAGCAGGCTCCCATTCAAACTGCACACTAGGCTGATTTAGAACTATGTCACAATTTGTTCACTGTTGCTGGGTCAAAAACCTGGAACTCCCTTCCTAACAATACTGTGGGTGTACCTACACCACATGGACTGCAGATGTTTAAGAAGAAGCTCACCACCACCACCACCTTCTCAAGAATAATTAGGGAAGGAACACAAATGATGGCCAGACCAGCGAGGCCCATATTCCAACAAAAAAATACCAACTTCATCCAAGGTCCAAAGTCTGGAATTTAGTGTCTTCTGCATATTCCTTCCATTCATTTTATTTATTATTCAAATCAGTATGCAATCTAGTTGAAACACTTCATCTTCTCTGTGTCTCTCCTGGAACTTTTTCATTCAAAGTTTCGTGAGAAGTGTCAAATTTAAGTAAAATTTTTTAAAAATCCATTATTGGCATCTGATGTCCATCAAGGATTGCACGGTGGCACAGTGGTCAGCACTGTTGTCTCACAGTGCCAGGAACCTGGGTTCAATCCCAGCCTCCGGTGGCTGTTTGGCATTTTACACATTCTCCCAGTGTCTGCATGGGTTTCCTCCGGGTGCTCCGGTTTCCTCCCACAGTCCAAAGATGTGCAGGTTAGGATGATTGGCCATGACAAATTGCACCTTCATGTCAGGGGGGTTAGCAGGGTAAATATGTGGGGTTACAGGGATGGGGCCTGGGTGAGATTGCTGCTGTCAGTGCAGGCTCGTTGGGTCAAATGGCCCCCTTCTGCACTGTAGAGATTCTATGATACTTAAATAGATTACTTAAGCAGAATCTGCGTTATACCCTGCGGTGTCATATTCTTCAAATTGCAAAACGCATTATGATATATTCTCCATGGTCCAAATTTTAATGATTGCCAAGATTCATTCTTTTGATTATAGACATTATAATTAATATAGTGCGAGCCATCTGTTCAAATAGGAATATTCCCAAAGCTATGTTACTGAGCACAAAATCAATTTAAATTACAGAATTCTTCCATGAAAATAAGCAAGATTTTGAAGTTCAAATCATGCTAAAAGCAGAGGCCAATATCTCAAGTGTATGCTTTCCAGTCATTCTGCCATTTTCAGAATGGAGATGCAATTACAACCAAATGGCACATTCCATGTGGAGCATTGTGTCTTTTCAGCACCTAACTCTGCCCCCTAAACATCAACTTGTCCTGCTTATTGGAAATTACAGCTGCACCACCTAAACCCAGGACAAAACACCAGGTCTTGGGTTTCTAAAAGACAGATCAGATTATAATAAATAGTTGGATACAGTTTCATTCACAAATGGTTATTTTTTTGCAACAGACAACAAAATTAATTCAAAGCATAACTAAGCATGAAAGAAAGCACACCGAACAAGTCATATTATACATAGATCGAGAGATAGAAAACCATTCAATGTTAACAGCAACAATTCCATTCAAAAGACTTCACTGATTACTCATCCACCACAGCAAATTAACTCAGAATATATGAACTGTGATTATTGCACACTTTTGCATAATGCAAACTAACAGGTCAAGTAGTGATTGAGTAATGATAAGATTACACATTCTCTATTTCATGCTGTAATGCATTACATACACATGATTAGCTTACTACAGACTGAGCAGCTTTTTTGAAGCCTACAAAATACTGACTGCCTCTCTTTTGGAGCTGATAATACCTATGGAAGAACCAGGAAAACACGTCATCTGGTTCATTATTTATGCATTTAGGACTAGAAATTGCTTTGGGAGGGGAATATTGAATATTCTTGTGTGATTGCTCAACCTAATTGACTGCATTTTGAGGGAAGTGTTGGCACCTGATCTTCAATTACAAATGATGACTTGGATTTACCAAAGCTTTTCATCATCAAATCTATCTAATCTGAAGTAGTAAACTGTGAAACTGCTCACTTCAACCAGAGGGCAGTAGAACCATGTTAATAGTGAAAGTAGAATTAATCGTTTTGGTCCATCACACGATAGCATTTCAAATATCCAAAACCTTTGCATTATACCGAGTTAAGCAATTTTTAGCATCAACAACACTAGATGTCTTCTCTATTTACACCAATTTTCCACTACTTATTCATATTTCTGATGAACTTGTCAAACATTTGAGTTATCCAACCACCACTGACAAAGATGAAGCACTGGAATCTAAAAATAAATCGGCAGGAAACAATTTTAAATAGCACCTATAAAAGATCTCAGAATGCTTCTCAGGAGCACTGCTATTGTCACAAAAGGGGACAGTAGGTCAAATGACCAAAAGCTTAGTCAAAGAAACAAGTTTTAAAGATGGAAGTGGGATGAAGAAGTAGACAGATGTATGGAGGGAATTCCAGAGTTTGCAGCCTAGCTAATTGATGGCATAGCAATCAATGGTACAGTAATTGAAATTGGCAATGTACAAGGAAGCCAGAATCAGAGTGAGGGGGATATTTCAAGAGGATTGTAGAGTTTGAGGAGATTAGAGATAGGGAGGGGCAAGGCCATGGAGAGATTTCAAAACAAGGAAACAAATCGTAAATAACTGGTGCTACTATGGTGTTTGAAAGGTACCTTTATGTTTATTTTCTGGATCATTTTTCACAGCCTCTGCATTGCTGGTTGGAGTTGATTGCTGTAAAAGTACATAAAATTGCATGAAATAGGTGAAACAGCTAATAATTACATTTCACCAAATACAATGTAGCTGCTCGTTGCTATTTGGTCGTCAGACTTGACAAATAAGAGTTTTTTGATCTTACTTGCTCATTGATCTCCTCGAGTTAACTTCAGCAAATGACAAATGTGATTCAGTTCATTTGTAGAGTGAGACAACCTTAACTAAAAAAATTGCTTGCATGTATATAGAGCACTTCTAACAATTAATGGGCATCCGAAAATGCATTTTAACCAATTAAGTGTTTTTGAAGTGCAGTCAATGTTGTAACGTAGGAAATGTGTCAGCCAATTTGCATGCAACTAACTCCCACAATGATGTGGTAATGATCAGATCAAATTTTTTTTGAGATTTTGATCAAGGGATAAATATTGGCTGGAAGATCAGGGGTGACTCCCTCCTCTTCTTCAAAATAATGCCATGGGATCTTTTACATCCATCTGGGGCCTCAATTCAACATCGCATCCAAAAGAGGGCACCTTTGACAATGCAGCACTCCTTCAGTACTGCACTGGGTCGTCAGCATAGATATTTAAGCTCATGCCTTGGAGTAGAATCAGACACAAACACTACCAACGGTGCCACAGCAGACACTCAGTACTGATCAAAATGTTTATGACTGCATAGGATTGTCAATGCATCAGAATATAGGAAACAAGAATAAACCATTCATCCCTCAAACCTGCTGCCCCATTCAAAACAACCATGACTGATTCCACTTCTACTCCACTTTCCTGCCACTACCCATATTCCATGCAACAAACTGTGCACCACTTGTAGGAAATATAGTCTTAGAGTTCCCTCTCTTGATGGGTTCATCGACAAAATTTACCCAAGTTTGTTTCTGAAATTCGAGCCTAATCCAACCTATTGCGCCATTGGACTTCTCAACAAACAGAATATTGTTACAATGGTGAAAGCCACTTGATGCAGACAACAGACAATAGATGTTACATTCATAATGTTTTGGGTCCCTTTATATTTTTCCTTCCCTCTTGCAAACTTAGACATAACTTTGAGGGGTAGGTTTATTCACATCAACCTTAGGATTTTGGCCATCTCCACTGAGGTTAGCCATGGAAAATCCCCAGTCTAACCCAGCTGCAATTTTCCACTCCTCCACCTATTTGGCCCGCCCAACATGACCATATGTACAAAGAGGCAGTCACACATCCTTGCACGTCCCGGTCTCACTAAGAAATTAGCAACACAGAAACAAACGTTGGTTTGTATCACAACTTATACCTTCTCAGAATGTCTCAAAGTGCTTCACATACGTTACTTTTGAACTCTAGTTGCTCTCACGGTATAATTAAACATGGCATCAAATTAATCAGTGGTGATAAATGTCAACTTGCATTTAAATAGAATCTTTAAAGTTGTAAAACAACCCAAGGTAATTCATATGGGTGTTACCTCAAAACAAAAAGGGAGATATTTGGTAAAGTGATAAGAAGTGTGGCATAGTGCCAGGTTATAAGAATTGTCTTAAAAGGGGAGACAGATGGTAAGGTTTAAGCAGGTAATTTCAGAACATAGGACACAGACTGCAAAGGCACTGCTGCAAATGATGGAGTGAAGAAAGGATGCAGAGCAGGCCACAATTGGAGGAATATAATTTTCTCAGCATTGCAAGGCTCAAGGATTAGTGAATCTCTTGTGCATCTTGATAATTCTAGTGCTTCCTCATTAGCGGCCTTGTAGTGGAACAGAAGCACTTTAAGAGACCAATCACATGATGTAATCAGACAGCCATTTGCTCAGGGTAAACAGGCAGTGTAGTATAACAGCCTGTAGTGTTAACATCCCCTGAATAAAGTTCTTTGTTTTTTTGAACCACTGATGCCTGCAGACTCAATTTTAAAACCACATAAAAACCGGCGATAAGGCGGGCAAACCGGGTTTGTACACACCTATAAATAAATAATTAAAATAATCGCTACATGAAAGCTAGTGACTAGGGAGACAAACAATGGTTGCAACCACCAGAGGAAGCAAAAAAATCCCAAAGAAACAACTCTGGAGAGAAACTCGTCATGTGTTTCCCTGAAACAAACCCGGTAGCCGTGAGTAGCAAGTACCCAACAACAAGCAATCTGGAAAGAAAACGGGCTTAGCTCAGGCTTCTTTTGTTTTGAGCAGCAAAGAGGCAAAGAGGCACTGCAAATTTGC
This sequence comes from Carcharhinus amblyrhynchos, assembly GCF_965287045.1. Taxonomy (NCBI): domain Eukaryota; kingdom Metazoa; phylum Chordata; class Chondrichthyes; order Carcharhiniformes; family Carcharhinidae; genus Carcharhinus; species Carcharhinus amblyrhynchos. The sequence goes on from NC_137330.1 coordinate 59,897,880, forward strand.
GGCACATCATGCAGGTCCTTCCACAGTGAAAACGGGCTCGAGTTTTCAGCATCATGGGGCCCTTTGATGAGGGCAGTGTGTGATGGAGTTCCTAAACAGAGAGATCTGACTATTTTGTTCATGCCATCAAGAGGGCCACTATTCACTGAAACCTCGAGTCATAAGCACAACAATGAAGAAGGTAAATCAATTACACAGTTTGTAGTTACCCTGGAAAGATGAGGGGCGGGATTTTCTGGCTTTACTTGCCCCAAGGCCAGAAAACCCTGCCCAAGGCTAACAGACCTTTGCCTGGTCCATCTCCCACCCACTCCGCTTCCCTTGGCGGACGGGACAGGAAAATTCCACCATGGTTGTTCACTGCGAATTTGGGGATGTATTGAAATGATGATATTTTTAAAGGATAGGCTTACAGACCATAAAGGCGCAAACAAACAAGAGCCCTGTTAACAGGGTGCTTACTCTACAGGCTGTTAAGATAGACTTCATGTTTGCCCACACAAACAGCTGGGCAGTACCAGATTGAGTTATTTTAAAATCGCCACAAACACGTGCCAATCTGTCTTTCTTCATCAAGGGTGCTATCGATGTGGCCCAACTTTTGGTGACAAGAACCAATTTACTGAAGGCTGCACTGACAGAAAGCCCCAAATCAAGCTGTGCCAAGAGAACGACCTCCCAAAACTCATGCCACTAACTAAACCAATTAGAGGAAGCAGTACTTCCGTTGAGAATCATTGACCGAATCAACCTCAGAACACTACGTCGCTCCGGTTAAAACACTCACAGATAATATTGAAACCAGAAACATCAGAGCGTTGCAGCAAGCACAAAAAAGCAGATGCCCAATATTTGCCAGCAGCCACAGAGGGAACAATGGCCTCTGGAATGTCTGACCTATTGACTGTTGTTCGTTGATTGTTCATGTTGCTAATTTATTGTTGATGCTATACTGCATAGTGTGTCAGGGGTCTTTGATTTAAAGGGAAAAGAAAATGGTGTACATTCATGGTACTTTTTGTTTCCTAGTAACTTTCAAGTGGAATAAGAGCACTTTGAGAGAGCAATCACGCAACATCACTGGATGGCTGTGCGAGTAAATGGGCAGCGTAACATCGCAGCCTGCAGTGTTAACATCTTCTGAATAAAGTTCTTCATTTATTTGAACCTCTGAGGCCTGCAGACTTAATTTTAACCCCACCGCAGAACCAATTTTGCTACTGTTGGTTAACCAATAAAGACCAGTAACCACACTGGGAGAACAGCCCTTTTTCAGCCATTATTAGAAGACAAACCAACAAAAGCAGGCACACTGTTTAAATCTGTTTCATGTGAAAGGTACACCTGATAATACTACATATGTACTCAAATCCAGGAATAAGCTTAAGTATTCAAACAAATGTATAACTGAGGTGGAAAATGTACCACTGAGCCTACCTTGCATTCATTAATGCAATGAAGCTAACAGCTTATCAACTCTAACAACAATCATATTACTCTGGGTCAAATCAGTTAACAGGTCAATGAACTGAGGACTCAAATATTTTTCCAGCAAGTAATTTTCTGATAACCTCAGTGATGGTTAGTAGTTACATTTCCTAGCATTTCGTATTTTAAGCAAAAGATGATATTTTATGTCATGCAAACTACTAAAGGCAGATGATATCTTTCCAGTAACAGTCAACCTACCTTTTCTGACTTTTTATCCTCTGCTTCACCGGTAGATAACCTTGATTTTAGTTTTACAGATCCTTCTTTAAAAATGTCTCCAAACCCCATGCCACGGATTTTCTTTGGTTGGACAGTTGTTCCTGCTCCTACTGAGCTTTCATTCCCTGTAAATTCTGTTGGTGATGTCGGTGATGCAGGTCCCATTCCAATTAAATCTTTGACAGGCACATCTGTTACACCAGGAGAGAATCAAATTTTAAAATGGTCACTTTTGCTAATTATTTGACCCATCTTTAATACAACAAAGAAAAATTGTGTCAGCAAACCAATTGACAAAAGGTATCAAGATATTATGTTTTAAATTAGAGGCTGACGAACTTTAAAGGCTCTGTATTCTTCAAACTGAGACAGATTCCAAACAACAGGATTAAGCAGTACAGTTAACCTGATGTAATGGTAAACATTCCTTCCAAGTTTTTAAAAACTTCTTCCAATTGTTGGTGTGATCTTTCACTTCCCTTCCCCACCCCCGACTCCCACACCAAATAAAGTTCACGTGTAGTCAAGTATGGTACGAATCTGGAAAGTGTTCAACAAGCACCAGTGCAATGGGTGGGCACAATTTGGCATTTACAGAGCAACTGTTCGATGAGTGAAGACAACTTGGCAAGATACATCATCTTTGGTCTTAGCAATGTCCATGACCAAATACGATTGCAGGAAAAGAAGATGCTTTTATGTAGTTGCCAAGACCAGTTGTTCGGGCAAGTCTTTCACAAACACACAAGTTCAAAGGATACTGATTTTTGAAAGTGAGAGTATCACACAACTCCTTGTGCCTTGCACATACTCCTAATCATCATTCCCTTGCTTTCGAAGAAAAGTAATCCATAAGTAAGTTACCAATAGCAGAAAGAACTATTCTTTAACAGGACCTTGAACAGTTCTTAGTACACAAAATCAAGTTAACCACTGGTGCACAAAATGTAGTCATGATGTGGAGATGTCAGCATTGGACTGGGGTAAACACAATAAAAAGTCTCAACACCAGGTTAAAGTCCAACCTGTTTATTTGATAGTAAACTATCAAATAAACTGGTTGGACTTCAACCTGGTGTTATGAGGCTTTTTACTGTACAAAATGTATCCAGTGAATAAGACATAGAATAGAATCCCTAAAATGCAGAAGGAGGCCATTTTGCCCATTGATTCTGCACCAACTCTTATAGAGGCTTACCCTGCAAAGCTATGTATTTACCCCACTAATCTCCCTGAACTATACAACTTGCAACACCAAGGGCAAATTTAGCATCGTCAATCTACCTAACCTGCACACCTTTGGAGCATGGGTTCCTCCCATAAAAGCACAGCATGAGCATGTAAAATCCACACAGACAGCCACTCAAGGCTGAAATTAAACCCAAGTCTCTGGCGCTATGAGACAGCAGTGCTAACCACTGTGTCACCATTGTTAACCATACTTGTCTCTGAATAGCTTTCCTACTCCATATCGTGGTTCCTTGGGTACAACCATGATTCGATAAACCACAACATATTTAATCTTTATTGAATGTCAGGAAGATTTTTTTTAAATGTATCCTCGCTTTGCATTTGATTCGGAAGAATAACAAATACAGCAAATATTACTGCCATCAACCTCTACAAGTCCAACTAAAGGGGCACCTGTTTCCTGAGCAACCATGACTGAATGAGAAGAAAGTCCTTCCTGTACTGAAACAATCTCCCATGCTTTGCTATCTAAAGCCTCTTCCAAGTAACCTAAAGATTTTTTGGGAAAATGAGATGAAATTTCCTAGTTCCAAAGGGTTAAACTGCTTTCTAAGAATGAGGAAAAGTAAATGAATTCTAATTTTGGATGGCCATCTCTTTACAGGAAGAAACAGTCATACAAGAAACAAAGAAAACCTTTGTGAGACACTCTCCATGATTCTTCTTCCTTTATCCACCCCAGAATCAAATGTACAACTTGCAACTTGTTTACTCAAGTGACAAACTAATATTTTAAGATCCAGTGCTTTTTGCTAGAACAATCTCAATTGAGGATAGTTGTGGTTGTTGGAGGTCAATCATCTCCATCCCAAGACATCACTGCAGGAATGCTTCAGTTTAGTGACCCAACCATCAATGACCTTCCTTTCATCGTAAGGTCAGAAGTGGGGATATTCACTGACGATGACTGCATAATGTTCAGCACCATTCGCGATTCCTCATATACTGAAGCAGTCCATGCCGACAGTTCAGTGTGCCTTGAGTAACATTTAGGCCTGAGCTGATAAATGCCTGGCAATGACCATCTTCAACAAGAGAGAATTAACCCATCATCCCTTGACTTTCATTGGCTTTACCACTGCTGAATTTCCAACTATCAGAAAATAAGCTCAGCCACAGAACTATCATGCTTACAAGAGGCGGTCAGAGGTTGGGAATTCTATGCTGAGTAACTTACGCCCCAATTCCGCAAATTCTTGCCCACTTGCCTGGATGAGAACAGCTCCAACAACATTAAAGAGGCTCGACAACATCCAGGACAAATCACCCCATTCACCACCTTCACCATTCACTCACTCCACCTCTGGCACGCAATGGCAGCAGTGTGTCCTCATCTGTAAGATCCACTGCAGCAGTTCAACCAAGTGCTTTCGACAGCACTTTCCAAACCTGCAATCGCGTTCACCTCAAAGGACAAGGGCAGCAGGCACATAGAAACATTACCACCTGCAAGTTCTCCTCTAATCAAAAAACCATTCTGACTTGGAACTACGTTGCCATTCCTTCACCGCCACTGGGTCAAAATCCTGTTAAGTTGATTTACTTGATCAAGGGATGATCAGGTAATCTTATTCTATGATGTTGATTGAGGGGTAATCATTGGCCAGCATACCAGGGACAATTCTCCTGCCCTTTTTCAAAATAAAGTCATGGGGTCTTTTACATCCATCTGTGGAGTCAGACGGGGCCTCCGTTTAATGAAATAATTTCAAAGACAGCACCAGAATGCTGTGCCACTCAGAGACAATAGTAATACTAACTCAGTCAGTGACATAATATAATTTAATCTGCATATACGAAATGGATTGCTTTCCAGCCATTTAGGTTAATTATTGCTCAAGGTATTTTGTGGCGGTTTGTAATTAAATAAGACATCATTACCTGTTTCGCTTTGCACATCATTAGAATCTCCATCTTCAGTTGGATCAATCAACTCCTTAACAAAATTGGACGGGAACAATCCCGTTTTCTCATTCAGGGTCCCCTTCCACCAGCCTTCCTCAACCTGAAAGGAACAAATTACGTGCAAGTCTGAAAACAGAAGGATGACTAACTGTAAATAGCACAAAAAGTCTGGATATGATATCAGCTAGCTTATCTGTTTTCTAAGTGATTTTCCGGGAGAACAGGACTCGAGGGCAAACGTGCAAGAGGAGCAACATTAAATGCAATTTTTCTGCCGAAGTTTAAAGCACAATGTGTTCAGTACCTTGACCCACTAGATGGCATACTTGACTTTAATTCAACTATTAAGGCTCATAAGACACTGCAGATGCTGAAATCAGAAACGATACACGCCGAAAACATTCAGCAAGGCAAACACAGCTTCTATGGGAAAAGCTAAATTAATATTTCAGGCAACTGCCCTTCATTCAAATCAAAATGAATTACAGACGACAGCTATAAGAACATAAGAAATAGGAGGTGTAGGCCATCAAACCCTTCGAGCCTGCCCCGCCATTCAACAAGATCATGGCTGATCTGAAGTGGATCAGTTCCACTTTCCCGCTTTCTCCCCAGATGTTTGTTGAGTACTGAATGTCAGTGTGAGAGGGGTGGGTTTAAGCAGCCTCTGACGGCAGCAACATGATCCAGCTTGCCTTAACCAAACAAACTTTCACAGTTCATTTTATCTGTTAGCAAGACTGAGTCAATCAGAAGACGCCACATCATCAGTTTCCACAGAGAAGAAACACTACGTAAAAGGCAGATCAGTACATTACTGCATTAAGCAACTCAAGTTCCATCTCAGCCAAGAAAAATTACAGGTCTGCAGTGCACACAAGCATGAAATTCAGATCTACCCATAGCTAATTTTAAAATAGCCTCTCGTAACTCCTATTTCTCTATTGTCTCATTTAATTTCTTGTCCCATGTTGAAACATGCTGCATACGACAAAACACATGCAAATATCTTTTGAACCCAATGTGTTAGTGGGCAGCACAGTAGCAAGCACTGCTGCCTCACAGTAACATGAACACGGGTTCGATTCCAGCCTTGGATAGCTCTGTGGAGTTTGCATGTTCTCTGTCTCTGCGGGTTTCCCTCCAATGCTCCGGTTTCCTCCCACAGTCCAAAGATGTGCAGGTTAGGTGGATTAGCCATGGTAAATGCTCTTTTGGAGCGTCAGTGCAGACTCAGTGGGCCAAATGGTCTCCTTCTGCATGTAAGGGATTCTATGATTTAAGAATGTTCTAAGTAAAGCTACTGCCTGCAGTACATCCTGTTAATTACCAGTACAATTACTTCCCCAGCTAGCCAGGAAACGTGAATTGCAGAAATATCATGATTATTGCATTGTTCATGCTGCAAAATAAAGGAAGTTTACAACTTTTCCTTAAATCATTTTAAAACTTTACAGGAGGAATTATTCACAACAGGATTGCCCAGAGTGATGGCCATGGTCAACACCTGTACATGTGAGACAGAATTAAATTTTTCAATAAATTCTCATATTCCTGTTGGCGCATTAACAGCTGGTCTCCAGATCAATTGCAGCGATGCTCTGTCCACCCATAAAAGCATGCAAATCTTTCCAATCCTTTCCTCAATTAGATTTATCGAGTTCAAGATAAACAAGTTGATTGCTAGCATGATTAGTTAACCATGTGGATAGAATCGAATTTCTATTATCGCACAACTACCATTTACATTCATGCAATCAACGCAACAAGAATTAGCTTTGTGCTCCTCCTTTTGCCAACATGGACAATACTGCCTGTTCTTCACGTGAGCTGGGTTAATCGTCCATACAGCACCGTGATTTCTTGCAACTAGTTTGGCAGCATTTGCATCAGCTCACCAAATGAACAGTTCATAGAATCCCTACAGTGCAGAAGGAGGCCATTCAGCCCATCGAGTCTGCACCGACCACAATCCCACCCATGCCCTACCCCCACATCCCTACATATTTACCTGCTAATACCTCTAACCTACGTACCTCAACTCCAAGGAGCAATTTTTAGCATGGCCAATCGGCCTGACCTGCACATCTTTGGACTGTGGGAGGAAACCGGAGCACCCGGAGGAAACCCACACAGATACGAGGAAAATGTGCATACTCCACACAGGCAGTGACCCAAGCCAGGAATTGAATCCAGGTCCCTAAAGCTGTGAAACAGTAGTGCTAACCACTGTGCTACCATGCCACCCAGTTGTGAATACACTGGGCTGGAGAACGATGGTAATCTTCAACTGAGAAAACTAAAGCATGGCCTTTCCATCTCCCTCATAAATCCATATGTATCAGGTGGCAGATAAACAAAATTGTGCAACATTAAAAAAACGCTCACAAACCAACACCACCCATCCCTCACTCTTCAGGGTTGTGTATTGCAATCTACAATAATTTTCTCTTTTAAGCTTTCAGTTGCTGCTCTACAGAGAATAAAAGAAAAGGCAACATAAATTGCCAACAAAATGCCTTACCTCATCAATTACTTCAATGACATCACCAGTTTTTATTTCCAATTCATCCTCATTTTGAGGGATGTAATCAAACATTGCTTCACAAAGCCTCTTCTTCGATCTCTCTGTTGGGATTGACATCACAGGAGTTGTTTTAACAGGATTGTCTGAAAACAGTTGCCTGACCCTAACCTGATAAATGATAACTTCAATCCAAAATTCTCAGAAACCAAATTTCAGTTCGCAAACCAAGCAACTTTTTCAGAAAGCTCCCCCCACCCACCCCGCCCCAGTTCTCCAGCGACACAGCTCCGGACTGTACCACTGTACTCCATTACAATGCACCACATGAATTTTTTTGCATTTTCCAAAAGAAAAGGAACACATTCTGAAGCAAAATGTAAACTTCTATGATACGTCAGTAAATACCAAGTCATGAAAAGAAACAAGTTAAATCTTGGTTAAAACTACGACTGCTTTTTGCCTGAAGTTCAGCAGTTTTTAAAGTTCACTTGCTTGTGAGTTTTGTACGTGCTTCTGAAATCAGAATGATCTTGCAGTCTCTACTTGGTTCCCCTTTCAAAGAGATTGCTGAAACTCCTTTCGTTCAAAGATATTTCTGCATTGAGGCTAAGTTCAATTGGCATCAGATTTTAGAGCTTTCACCTTGTATGAGGGTTTCTTTTCCCCATCAAGGCAATTGTTGATTAAAAATCATGGAATCAAACTGCAGTCCATAGCTTCAAAGCTGAAATAAAAATTATATTTGATTTACTGTATCACCACAGCACAATGATATTTTCTCCAAAATCGTTTGGGAGCAAAACTTAAGAAACCACTACAACAGTTGAGTTAATTTTCAAGCAAAACAATAAAACACTACAGTTTATTATTCATTTGTGAGATGCAAGCATCCATCCCTCATTGTCCTAAAAGGTGGTGGAGAGCAAACAGCTTGAACCACTGTGGTCTATGTGGTGTCGGTTCATAGTGCTTTTCAAGAGTTCTAGGTTTTTGACCTAGTGACAGTGAAGCAATGGTGATATGGTGCTAAGTGAGGATAGTGTGCGAGTTGGGAAGAAGCTTGGGAGGTGTGGGGTGTTCCCATGCTTCGTTAGGTTTTCTCCTTCAAGAGGTTTTAAGTTTGAAAGATGCTGTCTAAGGAAGCTTAGAGAGATGTTGCAGTGCAACTTGTCGATAGTACACACTGATGGTGAAGATCTAAGTTGATAGATGGGGAATCAAGTGGACTCCAGCGCTGAATTTCTTCAGTCTCGTTGGAACCACACTCATCCAGGCAAGTGAAGAAGATTCCATCACACTCCTGACTTTGTCCGATAGATGCCTGACAGTTTATGGGGTTTCAAGTGGAGACTTACTGAAGAATTCCCAACCTCTATTCATGCAGCCACTAGATCCAGTTAGATTTCTGGTCAATGGTAATCCTCCATGATGGTGATGGTAATGGTGTGGGTTTCAGCAATGTTCATGGGAAGGTGATAGATTTTCTCCTCCTGGGGACAGTCATGGTCTGGCACTTACATGGGATAAATGTTACTTGCCACTTCTCAGCCCAAGTTGGAATGTTGTGCAGATATTTGTGTCCACAGGCACAGCTCTCTTTAGTAGCTGAAGAGATGCAAATTGTACTGAGTACTACAGAGCAAAGATCCTATTTTGAACTTTATGATGAAGATAATTGATAAAACAGCTGAAAATTGGGGGCGGGCGGGCGGGGGGCGCGGTTGGGCCTGTCTCAAGAAATCCAACTGATCGAAAGAATTGGATGCAAAATGGGATAATTCTGCACTGAAATAATTTGAAAAGGCTTGCGAGCTCTACTATAAAATTTACGGAATTTTATTTACAGCATTCTAAGTTTACAGGATTCTATAATGACACAACATTGGTTGTTTTGCCCTCCATGCTTGCAGCAGCTCTTTGGAAGAACAATCCAATTAATCCCACTTGTAGCCCTGAAAATATTTCTCAAGTATTTATCGAATTCCCTTTTGAAAGTTATTACTGAATCTTCTTGCATGTTTCTTTTGGGTGGTGCACTTTGGTTTGCAATAGATTCCTCTTCTCCAAATCAGTGTTATACTGCATGAAAAAAATCACTTCCAAGTCTTTTGTCGATTACCTTAATTCTGCGACCTCTGGTTACTGATGCTGCCACTGAAACAATTTATCTTTATTTATTACATCAAATTACTTCATGATTTTGAACAGTTTAATCAAATTTCCCTTTGACCTTCTCTACTCAAAAGGGGAAAACTCAAGTTTCTCACATCCCTCCATGTTTCTGGAGCCTTTCATCACAAGCACCATTATAATAAATTGCTACTGCTCCCTCCCCAAGGTCTTGACATCCTTCCCAAAGTATGATGCCCTGAATGGGCCATAATGTTGCAGCTGGTGCTTAAACACAGTTTTATAAAGGTACAACAAAACTTCTATGCTTTTATTTTGAGAGGGGGGGGGGGTAAAAATTGACTCCCCCCACTTTGCCACTCCAGATGTCTATAACAGGGTGTTAGAAACTAGTAGCAAGGGTAGGCCATTCAGTTCTACTAGCCTACTCTGCCATTCATTATCATGCCTGTTCAAATATAATATGCTGATCCTGCCTTCCCCCTCATATTTCTTGGTCCCTTTAGCCCCATGAGCTGTATCTAATTTCTTCTTGAAATCACAAAAAGTTTTGGTGTCACCTAATTTCTTGGTAGTAAATTCCATTGATTCACCACTCTCTGGGCGAAGGAATTTCTCCCCACTTTTGTCCTAAAAGGTTTACCCTTTATCCTCAAACTATGACCCCCTGGTTCTAGACCCCACCACCGTCAGGAACATTCTTTCTGAAATTACTGTATCTAAACCTGTTAAATTTATAAGTTTCTATGAGAGCCCCTCTCATTTTTCTAAACTCCAATGAATAGAAATTCAAACTGACTTAGTCTCTCCTCATATGACAGACCTACCAACCTAGGAATCAGCCTGGTAAACCTTTGCTGCACTCCCTCTTGTGTTTTGTTATGCATCTAGCAAGAGAATGCCTCATGTAGAAGAGATAAGTACATTTTGCTATCTCGCCTCAGAAACTTGTCAAGATTAATAGTGAAAAGGTCAACAGGAACTGGGTGTTTGAGAGCCTGTATATTTTCATCTCATTTAGGCTGGAACATAAGCTGGCAGAGTCTCCATCATCTTATTTGGATTACAGTTTATTAAAATTCAGCCAGAATAAAGGCATTAGAAATTGCATCTCTGAACACATCCTCTTAACAGCTTTATGCTCAGGATCACATGAAACATTTCAACAGTTTTCTCAGCTGTCCTGCTAACATCAATGAATTGTGTATTGTTATGATCCCAGTTGATATTGTTACTAGACAAGTCTGATCTCAAGGTGGAACCCGGTTTGACAGATCTTAACATTATTTCTTGCTTAAAAACGAGGACAGTGGCTACTGAGGAGAGTCAGAGACTACTGATGCACTTTGAACAAGAGAATAAAACATTTGGCAAACAAGAAAACATGAACTATATTACATTACCTCTTCCAAATATTCCTTTGTAAATATATGCAGACTCATAAGCAGTACACAAGTTACACTATCTATCTTGTACTATAATGTTCTAACTACACAGTCCACGTAAACCAATACGCAAACTGTGGTCAGATACCCCCACACTTTGAAACTAAGTGGCAGGTGCCACCTCAAAACAACTTTGATGGATTTCTCATTAAATCCCCCAGCCACTTGTCACACTGTCAGCCAACTGGTCTCACTGGAACACGAGGACTTCAAAACTTCTATGCTTGAAGAATGTACCTGCTCCCAAAGCTTTCTCTTGGACGTCTTCGCCAAATATCCACTTCCAGCCTACCAATCTCCTCCTCTGCCCTGGAGTATCCCATGATTCAAACTTCTCCCTTTACCCAATCTCTCAGATACTCAGCCGCCAAAAGAACATCACTGCTTCACAGGCCCATTGATAAGCAGTCACCAACTTTGGGATCTCCTTGGAGTCTTAGCTTCTCAAGCCCACATTAGGCCACATCTACACTTTAAAGCCCCGTCTTTGAACTTGAACCCTCTATCGTTCACTCATAACAGGACCTTTTTCTAGATTCCTGTTCTTGGAACTTCCTTCTGACCTTTGTGACCTGTTCTCTGCAGTCATCCTTCATGTCCAGCTGGAGAGAAACTGTTCCTTGCACCTCAGCAAAATCACCAACTGAACCTCAAAAACTGCTTTCTGTTCCCATGGTGTCTCTGTTGCTTGCCCAGTATTTATATCCTGGGTTTGCTTTTGAGTTGCAAAGCATTAAAATGCAGACATCTTTTATAGAAACATAGAACATTACAGCACAGTACAGGTCCTTCAGCCCTCAATGTTGTGCTGAGCAACATCCAATCGCAAGATCAAGCTATCCCCGCCATGTAATTCTGGAAGTGCTCCATGCGCCTATCCAATAACCGATTGAAAGTTCCTAAAGTGTCCAACTCCACTATCACAGCAAGCAGTCTATTCCACACCCCAACCACACTCAGTGAAGAAGCTACCTCGGACATCCCTCCTATATCTCCCACCACGAACCTTATAGTTATGCCCCCTAGGAATAGCTACATCCACCTGAGGAAATAGTCTCTGCACGTCCACTCTATCAATCCCTCTCATCATCTTATAAACATCTATTCAGTCACCTCTCATCCTCCTCCGCTCCAAAGAGAAAAGCCCCAGCTCCCTTAACCTTTCCTCATAAGACCTACCCTCCAAACCAGACAGCATCCTGGTAAATCTCCTCTGCACTCTTTCCAGTGCTTCCACATCCTTCTTATAGTGAGGTGACCAGAACTGAACACAATATTCCAAATGTGGTCTCACCAATGTCCGGTATAGTTGCAGCATAACCCCACGGCTCAAACGCAAATGCCATGTTAATAAACGCTAACACACTATAAGCCTTCTTCACGGCTCTATCCACTTGAGTGGCACCCTTCAGAGATCTGTGGATATGAACCCCAAGATCTCTCTGTTGCTCCACATTCCTTAGAACCCTGCTGTTGACCCTGCAATCTGCATTCAAGTTTGTCCTACCAAACTGAATCACTTCACACTTATCAGGGTTAAACTCCATCTGCCACTTTTCGGCCCAGCTCTGCACCCTATCAACGTCTCTTTGCAGCCTGCAGGAGCCCTCCACCTCGTCCGCTACTCCACCAATCTTGGTGTCGTCAGCAAATTTACTGACCCAGCCATCAGCCCCTTCTTCCAAGTCATTGATAAAAATCACAAAAAGCAGAGGACCCAGCACTGACCCCTGTGGTACACCGCTGGTAACTGGCCTCCAGTCTGAAATTTTTCCCTCCACCACCACCCTCTGTTTTCTATGATACAGCCAGTTACTTATCCAATTGGCCAAATTTCCTTTTATCCCACACCTCCTTACCTTCTTCATGAGCTTACCACGGGGAACCTTAACAAACGCCTTACTAAAATCCATGTATACGACATCAACTGCTCTACCTTCATCCACACACTTACCTCCTCAAAGAATTCAATCAAATTTGTGAGGCAGGACTTAACCCTCATGAAACCGTGCTATCACGGATTAAACTGAATCTTTCTAAATGGTCATAAATCCTATCTCTCAGGACCCTTTCCATTAACTTACCGACCAAAGTAAGACTAACTGGCCTATAATTACCAAAGTCATTCCTATTTCCTTTTTTTTCCAAAAGAGGAACAACATTTGCCACCCTCCAGTCCTCTGGCATATCCCTGTGGACAGTGAGGACCCAAAGACCAAAGCTAAAGGCTCCACAATCTCATCCCTTGCCTCTCAAAGTATCCTAGAATGTATCCCATCTGGCCCAGGGAACTTATCCACCCTTAGGTTTTTCAAAATTGCTAATACATCTTCCCTCAGAACATCTACCTCCTCCATCCTATTAGCCTGTATCACACACTCCTCCAAAACATGGCCCCTTTCCTTAGTGAACACTGAAGTATTCATCCAACACCTCAGCTATCTCTTCTGACTCCATGCACAAGTTCCCACTACTTTCTTTGACTGGCCCTAACCTCACCCTGGTCATTCTTTTATTTCTCACATAAGAGTAAAAAGGCTTGGGGTTTTCTTTTATCCAACCCGCCAAGGACTTCTCATGCTCCCTCCTAGCTCTCCTAAGCCCTTTCTTTAACTCATTCCTAGCTACCTTGTAACACTCAAGCGACTCAATTGAACCTTGTTTTTTCATCATTACATACGCGTCCTTTTTCCCCTTGACAAGACATTCAACCTCCTTTGTGAATCATGGGTCCCTCACTCGGCCATTTCCTCCCTGCCTGCCAGGGTCATACCTATCAAGGACACGCAGTACTTGTTCCTTGAAAAAGATCCACTTTTCGTTTGTGCTCCCATCTTATGCTCCCTAATTCTTGCCTAATCGCATCATAATTACCCCTGCCCCAATTATAAACCTTGCCCTGTTATATGACCCTATCCCTCTCCATTGCAATAATGAAGGACACCAAATTATGGTCACTATCTCCAAAGTGCTCTCCCACAAACAAATCTAAACTCGGCCCAGTTCATTACCCAGTACCAAGTCTAATGTGGCCCCACCTCTTGTCGGCTTATCCATATATTGTGTCAGGAAACTCTCCTGCACACACTGTACAAAAAGTGTCCCATCCGAACTATTCGACCCATAAAGGTTCCAATCAATATTTGGAAAGTTAAAGTCACTCATGATAACTCCCCTGTGACCTCCACACCTATCCATCACCTGCCTTGCCATTTCCTCCTCCACATCTTTATTACTATTTGGGGGCCTATAGAAAACTCATAACATCGTGACCGATCCTTTCCTATTTCTAACTTCAGCCCATATTACCTCAGTAGGCAGATTGCCCTCGAAATGCCTTTCAGCAGCCGTTAAATTATCCTTGATTGACAATGCTACTCCTCCACCTCTTTTACTGCCTTCCCTACTCTTACTGAAACGTCTATACCCCGGAACTACCGACAACCATTCTTGTCCCTGTTCTATCTATGCCTCTGTAATGGCCACAACATCATAGTCCCAAGTACCAATCCATGCTCCAAGTTTACCCACCTTATTCCTGATGCTCCTTGCATCATATAGTAAAACTAAAATTAGTTTTAGTTTAAAACTAGTTACAGTAAAACTAAAATTGCAATTTCCTTAACATTCAACTGCAGAAATATAAAGCTTAAAACTGAAGCTTAAACATAAAGCTATAGCTTAAGCCCAACATACACAAATACAAATTACCTAAAGCTACATCTGTTTCATAAAAGTACATAAAATTCCCAGATTATTCCCACACTTGCTTTAAAATTGTATTACTTTTTTAAAAAATTGCCTCTCTTTATTCTTCCTACCAACATAGACCACTTCATATTCTCTGTATTAAATCTTCTGCCGTGTTTTTGATCATTTCACCTGCTTAGCTAAATTTCTGACTGAAGTTTCAAGAATTCTTTAGCTTCAGAAACAGTTCCTCACATTGGAAGTTGGCAAATATAACACCGCTTTTCAATGAAGGAGGAAGAGAGAAAGTGGGGAAATATACACCAGCTAGTCTCGCACCAATTGTTAGGAAAATGTTGAAATACACGATTACGCAACGCACGTTGACTGTTTTTTAAAATTTGTTCATGGGACATGGACATTTGCTGGCTGGCCATCCCAAGGACAGTTGAGAGTTACCACAATGCTATGGCTGTGGAGTCACATGTAGGCTAGGTGAGGACAGCAGATTTCCTTCACTAAAGGACATTAGTGAACCAGCTGGGTATTTCCAAAAATCAACAATGGTAGTCACCCATAGGTCCTCAATTCCAGATTTTATTTTGTTCAATTCATATTCCACCACTTGCCATGGTGGGATTTGAACCCAGTCCCCAGCTGACTTTCTGAATTAATACTTCAGTGATAATACCACTTGGCCATCGCCTCCCCATTGCATGACTGGAATAAGTAAACATGATTTTAAAAAGAGACAAACTTAGGACCCAAGATTTTTCTGAGAATTTAATTAATAAGGTAGATAAAAGAAAAACCAGTAAATGTACTGCATCTCAATTTCCAAAAGGCATTGAATATGGTGCCACACAGGTCACTCAGCAAGATAATGGCTGAGGGAGTTTGGATAACATATTAGCACAAATAGAGGTTTAATTAACGGATAGAGACTAAGCATAAATAGGGTATTTTCAAATTGACAAGCCATGATTAGTGGAGTGTCAATGAAAGTTGCTAGAGCTTCCGATATCTATACTAATAACTTAGATGAAGGGACAGAGTAATGATGATACCAATCTAGGTGGAAAGTTTAACAATGAGGGCACAGAGGTTGCAAGGAGCTATAGACAAATTGGGTGAGTGTGGTCCACCATTCATTTTGATCATGGGGATAATCGTATTCAATAACCTGATCCTGCCTTCTGCCCATATCCCTTGAGCCCCAAGAGTTATCTCTAATGTCTTTTTGAAATCAGACAACATTTTGGCCTCAATTCAGTCCTACAAGATTTACGCCTTATCCTCAAACTATGACTCCTTGTTCTGGACTCCCCCATCATCGGGAGCATCCTTTCTGAATCTATCCTGTCTAACAAGAAGGGGAACAGAGACTTCCCCAGGAATTATAGACCGGTGAGTCTTACTTCTGTTGTGGGCAAGGTTTTAGAAAAAATTATTAGGGATAGGATTTATAGTTATTTGGAGAGTAATGAATTGATTGGAGATAGTCAGCATGGTTTTGTGGCGGGTCGGTCGTGCCTTACTAACCTTATTGAGATTTTTGAGAAAGTGACCAAAGAGGTGGATGGGGGTAAGGCAGTTGACGTGGTATATATGGATTTTAGTAAGGCGTTTGATAAGGTTCACCATGGAAGGCTTCTGCAGAAAATGCAGATGTATGGGATTGAGGGTGACTTAGTTAATTGGATCAGGAATTGGCTAGCTGATAGAAGACAGAGGGTGGTGGTTGATGGTAAGTATTCGTCATGGAGTTCAGTTACGAGTGGTGTGCCTCAGGGATCTGTTTTGGGGCCACTGCTGTTTGTAATTTTTATAAATGATCTGGATGAGGGTATAGTTGGGTGGATTAGTAAATTTGCTGATGACACCAAAGTCGGGGGTGTGGTAGATAGTGAGGAAGGGTGTCATAGTTTACAGGGAGACTTAGACAAGTTGCAGAGCTGGGCCGAGAGGTGGCGGATGGAGTTTAATGTGGAGAAGTGTGAGGGAATTCACTTTGGTAGGAATAACAGATGTGTAGAGTATACGGCTAATGGGAGGACTCTGAATAGTGTGGATGAACAGAGGGATCTAGGTGTATGTGTACATAGATCCCTGAAAGTTGGGAATCAAGTAGATAGGGTTGTTAGGAAGGCATACGGTGACTTGGTGTTTATTGGTAGGGGGATTGAATTTAGGAGCCGCAGCGTCATGTTGCAACTGTACAAAACTCTGGTGTGGCCGCACTTGGAGTATTGTGTGCAGTTCTGGTCCCCACATTATAGGAAGGATGTGGAGGCTTTGGAGAGGGTGCAGAGGAGGTTTACCAGGATGTTGCCTGGTATGGAGGGGAGGTCCTATGAGGAGAGACTGAGGGATTTGAGGTTGTTTTCATTAGAAAGAAGGCAGCTAAGAGGGGACCTTATTGATACATATAAGATGATTAGAGGTTTAGATAGGGTGGACAGTGATAGCCTTTTTCCTCGGATGGAGAAAGCTAGCACGAGGGGGCATGGCTTTAAATTAAGGGGTGGTAGTTATAGGACGGATGTCAGGGGTAGGTTCTTTACCCAGAGGGTGGTGAGGGATTGGAATGCCCTGCCTGCTGCAGTTGTAAATGCGCCTAGTTTGGGGGCGTTTAAGAGATCCGTGGATAGGTTTATGGATGGAAAGGGATTGGTTTAGGTTAGAGGGTCATTGCTTTTTAACTGGTCGGCACAACATCGTGGGCTGAAGGGCCTGTTCTGCGCTGTAATGTTCTATGTTCTATGTTACCCTGTTAGAATTTTATAGTTTCTATGAGACCCCCTTTCATTCTTCTAACTTCAATTAACATAATCTTAACCGACTTAAGTCTTTCCTCTTACAACAGACCTGCCATCCCAGGTATCAGCCTTCACTGCACTCCCTCTATAACAAGGGCATCTTCTCTCAGATAAGAACACCAAAACACATTACCCCAACTACGGCCACACCAATAACCTGTACAAATGCAGTAAAACATTCGTCATCCTACACTCAAATCCTCTTGCTATGAAGGGCAACATACCATTTGCCTTTTTTTTTTTAAACAGCCTGCTGTATCTGAGCGCTTATTTTCAGCGACTGATTCACGAGGACACCAAAGTCTCAATGAGTATCCACCTCTCTCAATTTACATCCATTCAAATAATAATCTGCTTTCCTATTTTTGCTACCAAAGTGAATAACTTTTCATTTATCTGCATTGTACCTCATCCACAATGCATATGTCCAAATCATGCGGAAGCATCGCTGCATCCTCCTCACAGCTCACCTTCCCAGTCAACTTTGTATCATCTGCAAATTTGGAGATAATACATTCAGCTCCCTCTTCCAAATCATTTGTATATATTAACAGTTGGGGTCTGGGCACAGATCCCTACAGTATCCCACTAGTCACTGACTGCCAATCAGAAAAAGACCCACTTATGCCAACTGTTTGCTATCTGCGAACCAGCTTTCTATCCATCTTGAGATTATACCTGCATCCACCTCACAGCTCACCCACCCACCAAACTGCATCATCTGCAAATTTTGGAGATAATACATTTAGTTCCCTCTTCCAAACCATTAATGTGAACAGTTGGGGTCCTAGCACAGATCTCTTCAGAAATCCATGAGTCACTGCCCTGCCAATCAGAAAAAGATCCATTAATGCCATTTTTAAAATTTAACTTTACAAAATAGTCTATGAGAGATCTTGAATTCTCCCTTCTCTGACCGTAAGGGGTCGACATTAATTTTTGTCAATTTTTCTTCTTACATACCTATGGAAACTTTTACTATCAGTTTTATGCTCCTCATCATCTTACTTTCATACTCTATTTTCCCCTTCTTCAATCAATCACTTGGTCCTCCTTTACTGAATTTTAAACTGTCCCCAACCTCAGGTCTACTGTTTTTTCTGGCCAATTTGTATGCTTCTTCTTTAAACCTAATGCTATCTCTAATTTCATTTGCAATGCATTGTTTGTCCACTGTTCCCTTACCACTCTTGCACCAAACAACAATGAACAACTTCTGGAGTTTGTCTATAAAACAGCTTCCTACTTCAGAACTCACCCTCAAAAGACTGAATAGAACCAAGTCTTTCAAAAGAATCTAAAATGCTGGGCTTGAACACTGCTGACAATTTATCTCCCCAGAATCTGATTGCTCTTGAACAAATGTGATTTTTTAAAAAATACAAATTGCAAAATCCACGTCCCCCCTCTCTTCGTAAATTAGCATTCTTCCAGAGATGTATCAACTACCATTAGACTAATTACATACTTAACGTCTAATAAGATTGTTAAAAAGCAACAGACAATGCTCACAAACAGCTGGTGAAACTACTCCAAAGGGACTTAACTTTTTATGCTAGACAGTCAATCAACTTTAATGCTGCAGTTTTTAAAAACACACATCATTATGCAACAAATTATAAAACAGCTTAGAATACCAAAAATGAGACTGCAGTCATACTGCATTAATAGCTTGTCAGGTCAAACAAACCAAGATGTTACACTGAATCAATTTGCTGCCATCATAGAAATTTTGAAAATAAACCAATACTGAAAATTTGCAAAGAGGAATCATAACTTATTCAAGTTGAAACCAACTGTTTGAAGCTGGAACTATGATTCTTGTCACCAAATTGCTGTTAGAAATGGTGCAAAAATTGATCATTTTTACGCAAAAATTCAAGGGAACTGCCCATGAGTTGCACTCACCAATCTTAATGACAAGACTCCATTCAGCTCAATACTAGTAGTAAGTGTTCGACAGTCACACCTAAATCATTTTACTTTTTGCCAACACATACATGCGCTGTGGACACAGTTTATGAACAAACTACATTGAGTGTATATTACAGTTCCATACACTGGTTGACGAGAAACTGTCATAAGCAGAGAGTACTTCAAAGTTCATGGGATTGGAGAGCATTGTGGGATATGGGAAAGGTCAGACCATCGAAGGATTTGAAAGAGAAGTCCTGAAACGTCTTGACTGATCAGGATCAGGACAGCAATCAGGACGTGCACTTTAGGACATTAGTTGCAGCAGTTCGAATGACGTCTAACTTACAGATCGTTAAGTGGAGAGTGCAACCAGGGAATCTCGCAGTTCAGCCATGAGGTGATCAAAGCTAGCTTAAAAATTCCAGTGAGGTAGAAAGAGGTGATAATAGTAGGGATGGGCAAAAATAAGGCACAGTAACAGTTTTATTGGTGCGAGATATGATAGAGAAAGCTCAGACTTAGCTCAGTTATGCACTTCAGACAGTTCCACAACGCTGAAGCTAACTTGGAGTTCAGGTAGCCGGGAGAGTAGTAGAGTTTGCAGGTGACTTGTAGGTGTCCCTGATTGATAAGGGGGTCAGGGATTATGGGAAAAAGGCAGGAGAATGGGGATGAGAAAAATACCAGCCATGATTGAATGGCAGAGCAGACTCGATGGGCTGAGTGGCTTAATTCTGCTCCTGTACCTTACAGTCTTATCAGCCAGAGAGAATGGTTTGATTTTTATTCAAAGCGTGAAAGTATTCAACTGCAGATCTTACCAATGGTAACTGGAAGCTGCTGCAGATTAAAGGTAAATACAAGCCAGGTCTCAGTGTGCGAGGATGGATGTTATTCATTAAAACATTTTTGTGGAATATTGTGTTATCCTGCAATGTAGTGTGTGCACCTGTGTAAATTATGCAATTATGCTGGGGAAAGATAAATGGAGACAGTTTGAGAATCCAGATATTAAAGGAGTAATGAAGCTATGGCCAAGTGGATTTATAAATATACAGAGTTCAGAAATTAGAAATTAGGAATGAGGGGGCTTTTCAGATGTTAAATTTCATTGGGAGTAAAAGGCTTTTTCAATATGCAAACTTTTCATAACTAAACAAGGGGAGGTTATGAAATTTTATTTGTCCTGAAAAAGGGGGCAATAGGAAAAACATGAAAGATTTTTCTACTTTGGCAAAGTTAATTTCAATGGAGTGCAAAGAATAATGGAATCGAAGATAAAAGGGGAAAAGATACTCAAGGAAAAATGTTGAATTGTATTGGCTGCTTGGGAAGACCTCCTGGAGTAGCTCTGTGCTGGGAGAAGATCACAGAATCCCTACATGAAGTTTGAGTCAGCCATCCAGTCAAGCCAGAAGAGTCTTTGTTGCAGAAAGCAGTCTCATTTCTGAAGCAGAGTGGGGGTGAGTTTGAGAGATCATTTGGTATACCTTCACTACAGTGATAGCAGTTTTTCTTAAGGAAATATTACTGGATCTTTATAGCTAACCATCTATAACAGTGTTGCCTGGAAGGGGGCGCACTGGGGTATCCAAGGTAAGGGACCAATGGAGGCCAAGTTTGAAGAATTCATAATGGGGAATAGAAAAATGGTAGAGGAGCTAAATGTCTTCATGTCTGTTTTCACTAAGGAAGAAACAGGGAATCTCCCAGATGTAGGGACCCAAGGGACAAGGGGGGAATGAGGAGTTGAAGGAAATTAGTGCAAGAAGGTTATATGGAAAAAAAATTAATTGACTGAAACTTGATAAGTATTCATAACCTGACATTAGGCATCCCAGAGTGTTGAGAGAGGTTGCTACAGAGATAACAGATGTATCGATGATCCAATAGAATTTTGAAAGCTGATCACCATTGCATCCACTGATTGTGAAACAGTTCCTGGAATTTGGAAGGTAGCAAACGTAATCCCACTATTTGAGAAGGGAGGGAGAGAGAAAACAGTGAACGACAGACCTGTTACCTTTATATCAGTGGGAAGGAAAATGCTGGAATCTATTATAAAGGATGTGATGAACGAACATTTGGACAATTATGATCTGACTGGGTATAATCAGCAAGGATTTACGAATGGGAAATCATTGACGAACTTGTTGGAATTCTTTGAAGCTGTTAGTAAAAAAATTGACAAAGGAAAGTCGATGAATGTAAGACATCTAAATTATCAGGAGGCTTTTGATGAAGTCCCTCATAATAGATTGATTAGCAAAATTAAAGCACATGGGATGAGGCAATATACTGGCATGGATTAAGGATTGGTAAACAAGCAGAAAACAGAGAAGGAATAAATGGGTCATTCACATGTTGGTAGGTGCAGCTAGTCGGGTACCACAAGCATTGGGCTTGGGCCACAGCTGTTCACACGATTTGGACGTGTGGGTCAAATGTAATATTTCCAAGTTGGTGGATGATACAAAGCTAGGTGGGAATGTGTGTTAGGAGGGAAATGTATAGTGGCTACAGGAGGATTGGACAAATTTACTAAGTGGGTAACAATACGGCAGATGGAACCTAATGTGAAAAATGAGAGGTAATCCACTTTGTTAGAAGGGACAGATGTGCTGAGTGTTTTCTAAATGGTAAGGAATTAGAAAGTATAGATGTACAAAGGAACCTGAGTGTCATTGTCCATAAGTCTCTGAAGGCTAACATGGAGGTACAGCAAGCCATTAGAAAGATTAATGGGATGTTAGCCTTTAATTGCAAGAGATTTGAGCACAGGTCTTGATTCAATTGTATGGAAGCTTGGATAGACTGCACCTGGAGTAGTGTGTGTAGTTTTGTCCCCTTAACTCAAAAGGTATCATTGCAACAGAGAGAATGCAACAATGGTTCACCAGACTTGTCTTCCAAACAGAGACTGGGCAAATTGGGCCTATATTCTCTACAGTTTTGAGGAATAAAACCTACAAATTACTTAAAGGAAGAGACATAGTAAATGCAGATGTTTCAAAATAAGGGGCATGCACTTTGAGCCGAGACGAGGAGAAATTTCTTTACACAGACGGCTGTGAATCTTTGGAATTCTCTACCCCAGAGGACTTTCTGATAAAGTGCCACACAAGAGATTGATCCAGAAGATTAGAACTGGATAGGAGGATTGCCTGACTGAAAAACAGCAGAGGCTTGGGATAAATGGGTCCTTCTCCAGGGCCGAGCTGTAACTAGTGGGGTCCAGCAGGGTTCAGTTCTCAAACCACAACTATTTACAATCTATATCAATGATCTACAAGCAGGGACAGAATAACATAGCGAAATTTGCTGTTGACACAAAACTAAGTGGGAAACCAGACTATGATGAGCAGATAAAAGGTTTACAAATGGATACTGACAGGCTAGGGGAATGGGCCAGAATCTGGCAGATGGAGTTTAATGTGGATAAATGTGAGGTTGTCCATTTTGGCCAGAAAATAAAAAGGAAAATTACTATTTAAAGGGGAAACAGATTCAAAAGGGTCAGTGCAGAGGAATCTGGGTGTCCTTGTGCAAGGGTCTCAGAAAGTGGGTATGCAAGTGCAGAATGTTATAAGGAAAGCAAATGGAATCTTAGCACTTACTGCAAAGGGTCTAGAGTATAAAAGTAGAGAAGTGTTACAGTTGTGCAAGGCATTGGTGAGATCACACTTGGGGTATTGTGTTCGGCATTGGTCACCTTCTTTGAGGAAGGATGTGGTGGCACTGGAGGTGTTTATAAGAGGTTTACTGGAGTGATTTCAGGTCTGAAGGGGCTGTCGTATAAAGAGGGATTGAGTAGTTTGGGTTTGTACTCGCTGGAGTACAGAAGAATGAGGGAGGAGTTGATTGAGTTATATAAATTACTCAACAGGATTGATAAAGTAAATGTTGACCAAATGTTCCCCCTTCTAGAACAGTCCAGAACAAAGGTCATAGTTGCAGATTATGAGGGGGGAGGTCCAAGACAGAAAAGAAACTGCTTCTCACAGAGATTGTGTATCTATGGAAATCACTGCCTAGAGTGCAGTGGATGCAGAATCAATGTATTCAATAAAGAGATAGATAAATATTTGATCAAAAGCGGGATAAAGGGTCATGGGGAAAAGGCAAAGACATGAAGTTAGGATGAGATGGTGATCAGCCATGATCATTTAGAATGGCAGAGAGGGCTTGAAGAGCTGAATCGCCTACTCTCGCTCCTAACTCAAACTCCTCTGATGATGTGTGTAAATTGCACTGAAGTGTCCGATCAGCCATGATCATATTGAATGGAGAAGGAAGCTGGATGGCCTGAATGGCCCATTACTGTCCCTGTGCGATTGTGAGGTGAAGGCTGTCTTACAAGGAATACGCTAAGGAATGAAGCTTGAAACAGTTTCACGGAAATAAAGACTATGTCCAAAGTAGGTGG